>NC_133389.1:31522294-32905294 GCF_047511655.1 Castor canadensis | reverse complement strand
CCAGCAGAAACTATTTTGCCCTTATTTCTATTTTCATTTATTTCTGACATTATGTTTATTAGTTTCCTTCTTTTGCCTGATTTGTGTTTATTTTATTTTCTATTTTTTAAAAATTTTTACAGGTGGAAGCTAAAATTATTAATTTGAGAATTTTTATCTTTTCTAATACATGCATTCAGTGCCATGAATTTCCTCAGCATTGCTTTAGCTGCCCAAACAGAATTTGACAAATTATTTCAGTGTATTGTTTTGTTTTCTTTGAGATCTCCTTTTTGAAAGATGACTTATTTAGAAGTGTGTTGTTTCATTTCCAAGTGTTTGATGATTTACCTGCTGTCTTTCTTTTACTGATATTTGTTGTGCTAAAAAAAATACACTGTTGTATTGGTTAAGGTTTGATTTATTACCCAGGATTACTAATCTGCCTTAGTGAATGCTTTCTGAGTCTTTGAAAGTAAGTGTGTATTCTACTGTTAGATAGAATATTCAACAAATGAAAACAAGATCTTTCTGCTTGATGGCATTGTTGACTCTTCTATATTCTTAGTGATTTTCTGTCTATTAAGTCTGTCTGTTGCTGAGAGTGAGATAATGAGGTCCTAAACTGTAAGTGTGGGCTTTTCTACTTCTTTCAGTTTTATCAGTTTCTGTGTTCTGTATTTTTAATCTCTATTGTTTGGTCCATCTACATTTAGATTCTACATTTTGGTAGTAGATTGATCAATTTGTCATTCATTATATAATGCTGCTTGTTCTTAGTAACTTCCTTTCAATCTAATATAGCCACTCTTTTTTAAAAGTTTTATGTATTGTTCCCATTTTATTTCTATTTTCAAACTGTGTGTTTCTTAATGTCTGACATTAGTTTCTTATAGAAATATGTATAATTTTCTTTTTAAATATTTATTCTGCCAATCTTTGTACTTTAATTGATATATTTAGATTATTTAAATTTACAAATGATATTTATTTTTCAGTGCTGCATAACAAACTACTACAGACTGGGTGACTTATAAAACAGGAATTTATCTTCCCACAGTTCTTGAGGTTGAAAGTCCAAATCAAAGTGTCAGCTAGTTTGATTTCTTCTGCAACATTTTTCCTTGTCTTGCTAATGGCTGCTTTTTTAGTCTCTCTCTCTCTCTCTCTCAGTCTTTCTCTATTTTCCTTTTTTCTTCTTTCATTTATTTGTATTTTTCTTTATGCATGTTCTGGATTGCAGCCCCCTCTAGCACCCAAATTGAGGGACATTGGGAGATAACAAAAACAACCAGTGAATTTACATGTCATCATTTCCCAATTCCTGAAGTTTCTAGACATCTCTCCTTCCATATTTTAGTCTGTTTGTCAGTATCTGTTGGAGCATTTCTAGAGTCGTTGGTTGTTAAAGAGGAGAATTCAGGGAGTGGTAACTCTGTGTTATCTTGTTCTGCAAATAGAAGTCTCCTCAAATCCTTTTTAATCAATACATATTGATGAGAATTTCGACTTTTAATCCTAAATTTCTACAATCTCACATGTGGGTCAACATTAGTCTTCATAAAAGAGCTGCAGTAGTACTACCAACTCTCTCTCTGTCTTGACCTTAATTTTTTGTTAAACAATCATGTGAGTTAGCCTCCTTTTCTGGACAATAATTCATTATAAAGAAAATAGGAAAAGAGAAGAGAAGCCCAAAACTCTAAGTTGGGAGCCTCAAACCTTTTGAGGAAAGGAACAATTAACTACCTAATGAAAAAGGGGTGGTTTTATAGGATGACCAACCTGCCCTTTGCAAGTATAACTGTGTTCATTAGCAGGAATTTTCATGTCTTTTGTTATTGTTTTGTGTTCTCCTTCAAAATTCAAATCCTTTAGAATTAGAGAAGCTACTCTGGAAAGTTCTAACTTGATAAGGACATGCTAAATTAGAGACCTAGGTGAATCAGCATAAGATAAATGGTATAATGAAAGAATAAAATATTTGTTTACTTTCATTTCCTCTTGATATTGGGCTGAAGGCTCAGCAATACTAAACTTTCAAATGACATAAAATTTCACGTTTCTCACAGTTGTGGTATATTCTCACCTACTCCATTTCCCTTAATTGCAACCACTGTTGGGTTTTTACCTATCTCTAGAACAACCATTTCCAGTCATTCAGCAAATTTATCCTGTTTTCTATTTATGGAGCTTGACATAGTCATCTTCTCTTCTCTTTCAATCATTTATGTGAGCTTGATTGGCTCCCCTATTACAATAAAGCATAATTTGGCATAACACAATACCATGACAAAGTAATCTCACCTCTCTCAGTTCCTGCAGTTGTGTTCTGGCTCCTCAAGAATATAAACCTAGTGAATTGAGGTGATTCAAGATGTCATGGAAGGCAAAAAATTGATCTTTGGAGAGACAGCAAATTAGACAACATAGCAAGGATGCCTGATCAAAGTGTGCTAGACATTAGCCACACAAATTAAAGAATTTTTCAGAAAGCCTCGCTCTAAATAAAATATTTTGGTCTGTTTATAGAAGGGTTTTGTAAAATTATCTGCAAAGTGAAAGAAAGAATGCATGGTCATTGCTGTGAAAATGACAACTCTGCATTTCTCCAGAGAGTAATCAGTTCTTTTAAATTTTTATTTGACATCGAGTAAATTATAGATATTAAGTTGCATAATTGCTAAGAAAATAAAATATAGGAATGGTATTTTAACTCTGTTCTTTCCAATCTATTGTATAGTCAGAATTACCATGTCAAAAGCAAATAAGTATTACTTTATTCTACTGTCCAAATCCTTTTCAACAGCCTCTCATTTCTTTCAGGATGAAGACTAATCTCTAACCTTCACTTTAATAGACTAGAGTGGAATATTCCTAACTTCTTCATCATGTCTCATTTCACAGGCCTGTTTTCTCTTGTCCAGTACTCTAAAACTAATTCCATGCACATACCTGCCTGGTTGATCTTATTAAGGAAGAACATGTGCCTTCCCTCTTCTCTTTGACCTATTAAAGGATGCTTTGTATGCCAACTCAAACTTCATGCTTCACAGAAGCCCCTGGCATCTTTAACTAAGTTAAATTCTGCTGCTCTGGGGACCCTCTTAGCTTCAACGTATAGCTAAGAGGACATGATGACATTTTTTTTTGTGTGTGTAGTGGTACTGGGAGTGTAAATCAGGGCCTTTCACTTGCTAGGCATTCATTCTGCCACTTGAACATAACTCTATCCCTTTTTGCTTTAGTTATTTTTCAGATAAGGTCTCATACTTTTTCCTGGGAAGACCTCAGATTGTGATCCGCCTACCTATGCCTTCCACATAGCTGGGATCATAGGCATAAGCTACTATGTCAAATGGTTTTTGAGGTATTGCTAACTCTTTTGCCTGGACTGGCCACAAACTGCAATACTCCCTGTCTCTGCCTCCTGGATATCTGGGATTATAGAAATTTACCATCATACCTGATCCACTACCTATTACTAACCTACCAAAAATAATAATTTCTATTATTATCCATAAACTCAGAGGATATGCAATAAAATAAATTACAGTATGTGTACCAAAGGCCAACATAAACCTTTAAGAGAAAGTTCAATTTTCTTTCCTGTTTCTGTTGGTAGTACTAAAATTTGAACCCAGGGCTTCTCAGTTGCTAAGCAGGCACTCCACCACTTAAGCCACACTTCTCACCCTTTTAACTCAGGTTATTTTTGAGATAGGGTCTCACTTTTTGCCCAGGCTTGCCTGGGAAGCAGTCCTCCTGTTTATGCTTCCCACAGTAGCTGGGATGACAGGAGTGCACCACTACATTTTTCTGCTGAGGTAGGGTCTTGCAAACTTTTTGCCAGGGCTCACCTGGACTGTGATCCTCTCAATCTCAGCCTCACACATCGCTGGGGCTGTAACACATGCCACCCAGCTATTGGGTGAGATGACATCTCAAGAACGCTTTTTCCCTGACTGGCCTCAAATTGTAATTCTCAAATCTTTGCCTCCTGAGTAGCTAGGATTATAGGCATGACCCACTGGCACCCAGCAGAAAATTCAACTTTCTGACCTCATTCCCACTTTAGAAACCACTTAGTTGTGAGAGAGATGACTTTAAGGACTCAAAGTCATGGAGTCTGCCTGTGATTCAGTCATAATGTACACAGAAGCTCTTGAGTACATAATTCATAGTCGTCATGAGTTTGCTATACATCTCCAGGATAGTAGCATGCTGATAGTGCTTTTATTTCTCTCTTTAACCTCTTCCACATATAAATATGCAGTCTAATTTCTGTAAACCCAGAAATAAATTTAAATGCCTTTGACACACTCCTGTCTTGATGCTTTCACCCCTAATCTAAATACTCTATGCTGAAACAGGTGACTTACTTACAATAACAGTTTTTTAGCACCCTGTTTTCCTAAACTACAAATGGAGGTAAACAAATCTTTATATTTCATAGAAAGAGATACTGTGGATCTATTCCAGAAATGATATTTTTCATTTTATTTATTAGGTGGTTTTAATAACACCTCTAGAGAAACCTGAGCAATGCCCAAATTTCAACAGATTGTTTGAAGAATAAATTATTATTGTGATCTTTGTGGCATTCCAGGTGCCAGCATGGAAATTTTCTTCTATTTCACTTTCAAGATCATTTTTTACTAAAAATGGATGATATAAAAATAACTTAAAGTCATTTTGGCGAAGTTTGGTGTCTGGCACTCCTAATATGTTATAAGGCTGAAGTTGTCACATCTTCTTTTCTGCCTTTTCCTTAAAAGACAGTAATACATCAAGTGAATAGTAATACCATGGTTATTGCCATATTTATTTTTTGCATATTAAACCCCTAAAGGGCAGTGACGACACTTAAAAGTATGTCTGGAATGAAGTTCAGGAAGTCTGACTGCCCTTACACGCTAGGAAACTTTTTTTTCTTCTGAACCTGTTTCCTCATATATAGAAGGGGACTGGCCCATCATAATTTATATTGTGTGTTGAACATTGTTTATTATTTAATTCCCCTTTTCATTTGAGATACAGAGTTAATTACTATGTCGTATTTAAAAAGTGAATGGGATAGAGCACACTGACATTATAGTTAAAACTTACATAGAATTTTACAAGTTGAACTGTTTTGATTTAGTGATCCATTTTTTTTCTCCATAAAAATTTATGATTTGGACCAGTATTTTTGAAGAGAGATGGGTACACCAGGCTATCTAGAGACCCAGAAACTAGATACATAGCTTGATTAAAAAGCAAAAGCATGAAGGAAGTTGGATAGAGTATATTCAAGTGAGATTTGTGTTATGTTCCTTTTATACTGCTTGGTGGTTAGTATCCATCTATTCCTTCTAGCAGTCCTTTCATCATTTATCATTCTTGAAATTCACATATTCCTTTGTTATTTCAACTTCAGGCTCTACTGCTGAGAGTTTAAAAGTAGCAATTGCATCATATAACAAATATATTTGTTATGATGATTTGGGATGTCAACATGACTGAATTGAAAGATGTCTAAAGAATTGGTAAAGCATAATTTGGGATATGTTTGTGAGTATGTTTTAAGAGAAGATTAGTCTGTGGGTCAGTTCTGTGGTTGAGCAAGTATCCTCCAAGGCTCAGTGTGTAAATGATTGGTCCCCTACCCATGCCGCTACTGGGAGGTGATGGAACCTTTAAGAGATGGGATGAAGTGAAAGGTCCTTAGGTAATTTTGTTGTGAGGTAGTTCTTCTGAGACTTCTTAGTAGTTCTTGTCTGATCCCTTTATATCTCTTGTTACAAAAGAAGTAAGTCTGGTCTGTTTCATTCTCACTCTGCAGCTTGTAATTACTTGCACTCCCACCATTGCTAACCATATCATGAGGTGAAAGAGCCATGAGACAGACCTCATTCTAGAACTTGCACTATGCTGTTTGGAGTATGAACTTCCCAAAGTGTGAGCTAAATAAACACTATCTTCATCATAACCAGCTTTTTAGATGTTTTGTTATAGCAATGCAAAGCTGACTGATACAGCATTTATATTGTTGATATTTAATAAGATAATTAAATTATTAAATTTTCTATTTTCTTTTCTTTCATTTTTGTTTGTTTGTTTTTGTTTTTGCTTTTTGCAGTACTGGGGATTGAACTTGAGGCTGAACTTGCAATTGCATTTTCTCTAACACTTGAACCATAATCCCAGTCCTTTCACTTTGTTTTTTAAGCTTGTTTTTCAGATAGGGTTTTACACTAACTCTGTCAAAGCTGCCCTGGACCTTCTACCCTCCTACCTCCACCCATCAATTAGCTATAGGCACAGGTATGTGCTATCATGCCTGGCTTAAATTTTCTACTTTCTAACATTTCTGACATTTATGGCTGCATTTTTGCCACATATATCCAAATTTCCATATAGAAACTTTAATGGAAAAACTTGAGGCCAAGTAGAATTATTTAAGTAAAAAGTAGAACAGAGATAATTTAGGCCAGGTAGGATTTAGGGGCCCTTCTTGTATCTGGTAAATACTCACACCAGAAGAAGTCATTTAAAACAAAAAAGTCATTTCACTTCTTTAACTGTTTAATCTATATTGTTTGCTTGTATGTTTTAGGAGCCACCATGCTATTGCAGGATTACTTAAAAGGAAAAGCATGTACCTTAGTCCTTTTTTTTTTGTTGTTATAAATGGCAGATTTCTTATAGAAGAGTGGGGTTTAAAAAGTAAATAGATCACCTACCAGGATCTTCTTCTTAATCCCCTACTCCCAAAACTTCAGACTGCATGTTGATGTGAGGTTGCTTAACAACCATGGGGAAGTTTGAAAAGACTGGAACTAAGACCATTTCCCCATGTCTGTGGGCACATCTAGTTTTTATAGCTAACACCCACTTTTGATTGATCTGAATTTGCATATCCATTTTGCCAAGGGATACTTGGAATAAGTTGTCCTCCTTTGAGTTTTCCCACATGGGTTAGAAAGAAGTACGAGTAGAGATCTGAAAAGCTTAATTGAGACATTGCTTGGGAATCCACATGGCCTTTTTGTGTCAGACAAGGGTGCTCAAAAAGAAGCAGAAGTGTTGTAAAAGGTGGACTAGAAGCTCCTCTGATCAGACTAAAGAGACTGTGTTGTGAAGGACCTTGAGACTCAAGGTGAAAGTAAAAATTCATAGACACCAGTAGAGATACTTGTTTATCATGGTCTACTTGCCTATCCCCAATGTACTTGAGTCAACCAATGTAGTAACTAAATCAGGTCAGACGCTTGGTGAAATAGATCAGAGAAGATACAAAGAATTCTGAAGAGCTTGGAAAGTGAAAGGGGGAAACAACTGCCACATGGTCACTTAAGCCACAACTTTCCCTCACACCCAGATGCAAGTTTGAAAAAGGAGTCAACAGGTTACAACTTCGAATGATCTAACACTGATATAAGTGTATGAGCAGAGGTTACATTAGTTAAAGAGACCCCTTAAATTCACATCAGATTATCACTAAATTACTGTACTTAAGTAAAATTTAGTAGCCTGGCCACCAACTATCCATTAGTCAAGGTCTCATGAGGAAGAACAGATGAACTATAATGAAACAAAGCAGCACTCTGCACCTTCTGTAGCTGAACATATTTATCCCCAATTCTATTTTCTACAGAAGTTCTCAGTTGTCTTGAATAGAACCTACTAAACATAAAATATAATATTTTAGACTGCCATCTGTCTCTAATCTGACAAATTAACTTATCATAGTAATCTTCAGAAAAACTTAACAAAAAATACTCTGAAAGAGGTGGATGATACATTTTGGAAGGATAGAAATTGTATTCAGAGTTGTCTAGGACCTTCTCACCAAACACATTTGCATATACAAACACATGTGCAATGTCTAGAAAAGTGTTTGTTATATCACAGGCATTCATTTACTATTTAGTAAATTGTGTCTGGTGACTACTCATTAGTCCACTGTAGACACTGTGCATACTGGGCATACTTGGCAGTGTGGGCATGTGAACATTCTAGTTCTCTGAGCTTTGGGGATTACTTAGATGCCCTTAGTCTGTTTAGAAAATATCAAGACTATGATAAGAAACAAGATCTTGATATGTTGGTCTTATGTCAAAGGAAGTGATTCAATAGACTTTGGTCAAAAATTCCTAGATTTTATTATGAAACTTTTCCTTTTCGTCAGTCTTCAAGAAGAAAAACTAGTTTAAAATCATGTTAGAAGTCAATCTCAGTCTTTGCTGGTGCTAATTATCATAAATATCTTAGCTTGAGGGTAAAAGCTTCCAGACTTCCTTCCTACTAAATCACTAAATGGTTGGAATGGTTACTGGTCCCCAATCTAAACATCATTGATAATTTTTAAGCTACATAAATTATTAAACATAAATATTTCAAAATTATTAAATTTTTCATTTACAAATTATTTACATAAGAATTATACTGAAAAAGATGGATTAAGAATAAATGCAGTAGAGCACTATTCACAATAGCCAAGTTATGGAAACAGCCAAGATGCCCCACTATTGATGAATGGATTAAGAAAATGTGGTATTTATACACAATGGAATACCACTCATCCATGAAGAAGAATGAAATCTTATCATTTGCAGGGAGTTTGCTCACATTGCTTTCCTGTATAGCTATCCTTATCTCAACTAGCAAAAAGCCTTGGTCCTTCCTATTATTGCTTATATTCTTTCTTCAACAAAATTAGAGATGAGGGCAAAATAGTTTCTGCCTGGTAGTTGGGGGGGGGGAAGGAAAGAGTGGGAGGAAAGGGGGGAGGTGGGGGGAGGGGGGATAAATGACCCAAATATTGTATGCACATATGAATAAACAAAATAAAGAAAAAAAGAATAAATGCAGTAGAAAACTTTGGAGCTAAAGGTAGAGGAGTTAACAACTAAAGATAAATAATAGAATTTATAAAGACTTGGTTTCATTACAAAATGTACCAAACATTATCATTTATTCATAAGGAAGTTGTCAGGTTTACAAAAATGCAGGCTGCTCATAGAAAAATTGGTGCCAGTAACTATGCTTCCTAAATTATGTCTTCTGGTAAACAAATGAGTCACTGCAGGAAGACAACATTCTTGGGATGGGAAGAGCTCCAGAGTCAGGAACTGTGGGATGTTAAGAACACACTAGAGATGAGTGAGCCAATTTAATAGGACAAAAGCAAAGTATTTAACATTACAAAACAAACAAAAGAGGAGGCAAAGACAAGGTCTGACCATAAGAATCTCACATTTCATGTAACCTGTTCATATGTATAATTAGTATGTTTTACATATCAATTAAAACTAGAACAGTTTTTAAAATCTTGCAATTCTTATATTATCCCTATTTTTATTCTTTTTTTTTTCATTTCCCTTTAGAGTTTTCTTTCTATTTATGCATGCCTTAGAATGAAAAGGTACAGAGCACTTGGATTTTGAGAAAATTCAGGATGGGGGAAAATTGGTTAGTTTTTATCACATTTCATACAAGATGTGGTTTGAGAAAAAAAAGTATGGGACATAGTGGCAACTATTACTCACAAAAGATAAATACACACCAAGTTCCTTGGTCCCAAGTCCTAGGAGAAAGGAAAAATAAGTCTATGTGGGTTTGAGGAAGGACCCTGACTTTAGGCACTAAAAGAAACCACAAATAAACTATTCCAAAGGGAGATTTTAGTGCAACAGACAGAATCTGATCATCTCTAAAATTCCATTTTAGTTGTGTCTACATAACTATGTAGGATGTGTCTTTGTTCTATAAAATAATTTATAATCCTACTAATCTTTCAGTGGAGTGAATCTCCTAGGTAAATGTTAAACTATAGGATATCACAGTTCTGTACTTTTAGAGTGTAGTACCAGAGGGACTGTGAGTAAAAGAATATGTAATTCAATATATTGAGCTATACCTATGTCCCTCCTTCTCTCCTGTTCCTTAAATTATAACAAAAAATTGCCTCTAATCCATGAAGATTGTTTTGATGGATTCCATTTCATGTTTAACTTTATAGTTTTCCTGATAATACTTGTCTATTAAACATTCACAACTGCCCTTTCTGATGATGTACTTTTGTGATTTGAATTTATTTATTTATTTTTCTTTTATTATTCATATGTGCATACAAGGCTTGGTTCATTTCTCCCCCCTGCCCCCACCCCCTCCCTTACCACCCACTCCGCCCCCTCGCTCTCCCCCCCACCCCCTCAATACCCAGCAGAAACTATTTTGCCCTCATTTCTAATTTTGTTGTAGAGAGAGTATAAGCAATAATAGGAAGGAACAAGGGTTTTTGCTGGTTGAGATAAGGATAGCTATACAGGGCATTGACTCACATTGATTTCCTTTGCGTGGGTGTTACCTTCTAGGTTAATTCTTTTTGATCTAACCTTTTCTCTAGTAACTGTTCCCCTTTTCCTATTGGCCTCAGTTGCTTTAAGGTATCTGCTTTAGTTTCTCTGCGTTAAGGGCAACAAATGCTAGCTAGTTTTTTAGGTGTCTTACCTATCCTCACCCCTTACTTGTGTGCTAAAGCTTTTATCATATGCTCAAAGTCCAATCCCCTTGTTGTGTTTGCCCTTGATCTAATGTCCACATATGAGGGAGAACATATGATTTTTGGTCTTTTGGGCCAGGCTAACCTCACTCAGAATGATGTTCTCCAATTCCATACATTTACCAGCGAATGATTTTGTTCTTCTTCATGGCTGCATAAAATTCCATTGTGTATAGATACCACATTTTCTTAATCCATTCGTCAGTGGTGGGGCATCTTGGCTGTTTCCATAACTTGGCTATTGTGAATAGTGCAGCAATAAACATGGGTGTGCAGGTGCATGTGACATCTACAAAAGTGCTTATAATATATCTTAGTTAAATCCATCCCCTTCACCATTTTCTTTTATTCCCCCCTCTTCTGCATCTTAGAATAGTTCCAACAGGTCTCCTTTTTCTGTTTTCATACATAAGTATATAATATTTCCACAATATTTGCCCTCCTTCACCCTTTTCTTTGTTAGGAAAAACGCGGCTCACAAAGAAAGTTCACAAGAAAAGTTTCACATCCAAGAACAAGGTTTAATGGCAGGCCTGAACTGCCAGGCTGGCTGGGGAAAGATGGTGCAGCACAGACTCTGGGTCAAGCGTGGCTTTTATAGAAGGGGGAGTTGAGGAAGTTAGTGCTTGTGCAGGAGTCTCCGGTGGAGGTGGAGCTTGTCTTGGAGCACAGGAATTTCTGTTGAGGGCAGGGCTGTCATTGGGAATGGCTCCATTTCTCAAGTGAGATCTGAGGATAAAATGGCCACCAAGTTACAAAATGGTGACATTATTGTTCTATCATCCTTATGTCCTCTCCCCTCCCTCTGGTACCAACCCTCAGACAGCACCTGTTTTACCTTTTTGTCCTTCATTTATGAAAAAAAAAAAAAGATATTTTTGTTTTTTTAAGATAGCTATACAGGGAATTTCATTATGACATTTCCATATATATGTATATTATATACTAAATTAGTTTATTCCCTCATTTTTCACCTTTATACTTTAGTCCCCTTCTTGTTGTGATTTCAGCATATTTAAATACTCTATATTTATTCTTGTATAGAAAGTACATCAACCCAAACTTGAATTTAAATAAACCAATGTATGCAATGGAAAAAAAAATGGGTGAGTGGATGATTTTACTTTACACACTGACCCCTTGTAAAATAAATAAGAAAAAGATTCTAAAGCATCTCATGACATTTTACACAAAAGACAGGAGAACAATGGGTCTCTGGAGTCATAAAATTTCATTCTTGTGATGGTCAATAATGCAGGTGAAGCAGTCCAAGACAAACTCCTCACTGAGGGGGCAGAAGACCCTTTTATGAGAGTGTGGATCACCAATTCATAGTAGTTGCTCTCTTCCCACTACACAGAGGGACAATATCCTTTTGCCACAGCCCAGGGACTTCACTCTGATAATTTTGCAAAAGTTTAACAGGAGCAGAGCATTGTAAATACAGTGATACTTCATCTTGGTGCTTCAAAGAAACACATCTTGGTTATATTATTAACATTTAAGGAAAGCCCAGAATGCAGATTCCTGTTCTGAATCATTTCCCGAACCTTTTCATTATTTACAGAAATTCCTGACATGCACACAACCAGTGTTATCAGGCAATGACAGATCCCCTGAGCCTTTTATCATTCTGGCTGCAGTTTTGCATATTTCCTTTATAACCAGACAGCATACCAAATGAAGGTAGACTCTTTAAAAGGAAATGAGGCAAGTGGAATGTCAATTTTATTTAGTAATATATTGTAAAAACTAAACAGCATATCTGGTTGATTGACAAAATCCATCCAACTGTTAAAGGCAAAACAAAATTATCACAGAGGTACAATTATGCAGACCTTACTTTTACCTATAGACAGGTATTTAAAGAGAGACAAAGAATATTGGAGCAGAATGCTACATCCACAGTTGTTTGACTGAAAAAATTTAGAGAGAGAGATGGAGAGACTCAAAAGCAGGGATATCATGTCATGGTTTCTCTCTTCTTCTTCAATGAGCCTTTTAGCTTCTTCCACAAGCTATCTTTTCTCTTCAATTTCTTTTCCATCAAGGATGGCATGGACTCCTTCTTGCGAATTTCCCTCACTAAGCCATGAAAGGCATCATCAATGCAGAATCTGAGGGCTGCAGAGGTCTCAAAAAAAGCACAGTTATATTCTCGGGCAAGACTCAAGCCTTCTTCTGTAGAAACCTAAGGAAAAAATAAACAATATTAAAAAGAGAAAGGCTCTTAGATTAAATATATATATATATATATATATATATATATATATATATATATATATATATACATATGCTCTCTTCTAGGTCCCATGGGTCACAGTTTCACAAAAATGTGTAAATTGTGAAAATTTACTATGAGAAAGAGTCCTTGAATTTCAGAACTTGAAGAACAAATGAAAAATCAGAATCTCTGAAAGGAAAACAGATTAAAACCATTGAAAACAGAAACCAGCATTTCAAACTTCAAAAGTAGCAACATAGCCTAACAGTCACAAGCACAACTTCAGATTAACTGTACTTATTTCAAATCCCTGTTTTACTACTTTTTGGTTTTGAATACTTGGGAAGTTTTCTTAACTGTGCAGTTTTAATTTCCTCATTTGTAAAATAAAATAAAAACACCTACTACAAAAATTGTTTTGTGAGAGTTAAATCAGATGGTCTATAAAAAGCACACAAACATACCAGGCACGTATTTAAAGGTCTAAAAGTGTTATTATTATCGCCCAGAGCTTTCATTTAAAAAATATGTGACAGTTTAAAGTTCCCAGAGAACTTTTTTAAAGCAATCTTGTAAGAAAGGAAAGCAAAACACCACCATTACCATTACGATAGCCAAGCCTTTCCCTAGCCAAGCAGCTTAGAGCAGGTTTACAGCTTCCTGAGTCCCAGTTGCACTTAGCATACTGTGGTTCTTACTATTGTACTGGATCTTCTACAGGCTATAAATTGACTGAGGTCAAGAACTCTGTCTCATTTATCATTCCATTCACACTTATCACAGTTCCTGGCACCTAGGTCGCCTTAAAGGTGTTAGATGATTTTTAAAGAATAATCAGTAAGGGACAAACCTAATAACCCACACCTGCGATCCCAGCTACTCAGCACCAGAAGCTCAGGAGGATTATTACTTGAGGCCAGCCTGGGCAAAAGTTAGCAATACTCCTATCTCATCCAATGAGCTTGAAGTGGTTGCACACAACTGTGATCCCCACTACACAGGAGCTGTAGATAAGAGTGTTGTAGTCTGATACCCTATCTGAAAAATAACTAAAAGCAAAAAGGTCTGAGGGTATGGCTCTAGTGATAGAGGCCCTGTCTAGCAAGCAGGAAGCCCTGAATTCAAACTCCAGTAATGACAAAGACAATATAGGGAGTTTTAACTAAGATGTAAGCATAAATTTTGCACAAATATTTGAACACTATTACTGCAACTGATGCCAATATTCCTATTTAAAATTTAGGACTCCCATAA
The DNA here is from genome assembly GCF_047511655.1 of Castor canadensis. Lineage (NCBI taxonomy): Eukaryota > Metazoa > Chordata > Mammalia > Rodentia > Castoridae > Castor > Castor canadensis. Next base: position 32,891,288 of record NC_133389.1, on the reverse strand, counting down.
AGCCTTTCCAGATTACACTCAGGGACCCTGAGTGGCAAGGTCTAGGGCTACCATGAGCACACCTCTCAGGTGATCTATGTTGGTTAGTTGCATAACTCAGAAAGAAACTTTGTTTTCATACTCTGTTGGGCATTTTGTAATCCTTTGTTATCAGAGCAGAAACCAGCTTTCTTAACTGATAATAGCACACATAACGGTTAGTCAATGGCTGAGCTGAAGTGTAAAAATCTATCAGGTTCATCTGATTCCAAAGATATGTCCTTCGATTTACTCTGTAATAGATTAGCTTTACCAAAGGCTGCAAAACAAGGATGAGTAACTGTCTTGTTTTATCCTATAACACACAGAAAGCCTGGAGTGTCCTCCCTTCCAGTCCTGCTGACAAAAACACCAATTCTATTTTGAGCTCGTTTCTATCTTGTAGAAGCTTAAGAAGTGTAGCTAAAAACAAACAAGTAAAAGTATTGACATGTTGCTTTACCAGTAACTGGACAAAGTTGTAAGTTTACTATCTTGTCTGATTTTCAAGTTATCAGAAGTGATAGCCTTATCCAATGTTTTGACACTGCACAGGATGATTTGCATTTATTTTTCTGTCACCCATAAGCATTTTCCCCACCAAGAAACCACTGACACATATTTGACATGTACTCAGAGAAACTCCACGTTTCTAGTAACATTTCATTAGGTATTTTGCATTTTAAAAGATCCTCAAGTTCTTTGCTTATGTTTCTCATTCTCAGGTAGAAGGATACCAGAAACTGAGCCAGAACCACTCCAGACCATTGTGAGCTTGTTGTTCCTTTTACCCTATCATAGGACTGAGGCTAAAAGAGGACCTCTTATCTGCAATATGATGTTTCCATAATAGATGGCAGGTTCACAAGAGGCAGAAATAATTTAACCCATATCTCAATGGTTGAAAGACACATAGAGAAGGCAAAAGTCAACGAGGCAGGTTGTATAATCCACTTACATTTACACTGAGATAGTTCAAGAAACAAAGAATTGTAAAACAAAAAAGAATCAAGTTTATATAAAGGTAGTACCTTCTCCAAATGTAGAAAGCATGAAATTTGATTGGAAATTTATTCAAAAAGAAAGTTGATACAATGACATAAATATCAGAAAATGTGAAGAGTAAGAAAGAAAATTACTAGAGTTAAAGGGAAATATTTTATAATGATAAAAAAATCAATAAGATATACTAGTGAATTTGTATGAGCTCAAAAATACAGCCTCGGTTTATACGAAGAAAGTTGTCATTACTAAAATCCAAAATTGTAATGAGAGATTTTTAAAATCAGCATATATTTGTTGCATAAGAAGGGATTCATTGTGACAGTTATATATGTGTGTACAATTTATCCTAATTAGATTAACTCCCCCCATCACTCTCCCTCAGCCCCCTCAACAAGTTTGAACAGGTTTCACTGTTGTATTTTTGTACACAAAGTATATCCACCATTATTCATACTCCTTCACCCTCTCTGTTTACCCTCACCCCTCCCACTTGTACTCACCCCCTCACATGACCTGTTTTACCTTCTTGTACATTTTTTTTAGGGTATATAGATTGTTCAACGGGTTTTGCCTTAGTATTTCACTCATGTATGTATTGTATATTTAGCAGATTAACCTATTTTATTACTTAATCTTTCTCTATTGCCCTGTTCCCCTATTATTCAACAGTTCACATTTCAGTTTATTTCTTTATGCTATTTTCATACACAGATGTAATGTATTTTGATATTATTCACTCTCTCATTCTCTTTTCCTCTCCTGCCTCCCCATATGAGATTTTAATACATCTTTCAACAGCTGAAAAAATTATGAAAAAATAAAACTATAAAAGATTTGAACAAAAAATTGAACACAGTTGATCTAATTTATGTATGTACGATATATACCTAGTATGTCAAAAGTTAAACTCTTTTTAAATAAACATGGAGGATTCATAGAAAATGACTTCATGCTGAACCAAACTCAAAACACTGTGAAGAGCAAACATCACGGCATATTCCCAGACAAATAAGATTAAGTTAGAAATTAATAAATATGATAACTAGAAAATTCCCAAATATCTGCAAACTATATTTCTAAGTGGTTGAAAAATTATATCAAAATCAGAAAATATTAGGAACTGAATGATTAAATGAAATACATTAAAACTTATAAGATTACCTAAAGTTTTGTTTAAATGCTTATAGCATTACATAAATTAAAAAAATTCTTTTCCTTTGCAGTATTCTGGATTAAATCCAGGACCTCACATAAACTAGATAGACTCTCCACCAATAGGCTATTCTTTAGCTCTTCACATATATGTTTTAGAAGAGTATAAACACTCAATAATGATGAAGCTATCAACCTCTATAAGTAATTAATTTCAGGCAGTGGGGCATTAGTTAAGGGCTAGACAAATAGTCTAAACAATGCAACAGACAACCTAGAAAGATCAATACAGTTGTAATGATGTAGTCCTGGGTGGCATATCAAATAAGTGAATAAATGAAGGCTCTATTAATAATGTCCTGACACTGAATTATCATTTCTGATTGTTTTTGACAAAGATGTTTGCAGATTATTTCCACCAGCACAGGAAGGCAAGTTTTTGGTGCATATGGCAGAAGAAGGAAGATTGGAGTTGTCTTTAGTTCAGTCTACCCTTTTTGTACACACTTGAAAAAAATTCTGCTTATTATTTATATATTATACATACATATACATGCATAATTTTATATAAACACACATGTGTTTATGAAATATTTTCTAATCAAAAATGTAAGCATCACCATCATATGCATTAAAATTTAGTTAGAAGTTCAATATAATAAAATCTCAATCTGAAATAAAATCATTAAAAAATTCTATGTGAAGATTTTTACTGGAATCAGCATGTTTAATGCATGTCGTAACTGCGTATTTGTAGCAGGTTGAAGTATATTTAAGTATATGGCTACTCGTTACTTTGATAAGTAATTTAGGAATCATGTGCCCTTTAGTTCAAATCATGAAACAAAGTTGTATATATTTTTAGTTTCATTATCAAAACATGAATTCCATGTTGTCTAATTCAATAATTTCCACATTAATTATACTGAAACACAAATGAAAACTAAATTTAGTAAAATATTTGATCTATTCTATAATAAAACTTTATTATTAGATCAGGGGCCTGAAGATTTTAATGTTTTTAAAAAAATACTGAGGTGAATGCATACTTTAAAAATAAATTTCCATGTTTCAATAACATTCCATAAACATTAACAAACCATACATTTATCATCCTTAAATTTACATACTATTCATTCTTTAGAGAATATGAGACAAAATATGTTTATATATATCGTATATATGTTTATCATACATTTATACTACAAAGGGAATCTCATTGTGATAATTCCATATACGTAAAGTTACCTTCAACAAGTTGACCTCCATTATATTCCAGTCCTGCTCTCCTACTTCCTCTCTCTTTCAAACAGTTTTTGGTGGGTTTCATCATGATGACTTCATATGTACATATTCAGTGTACTTCCATTTTCTTCACCCTTCACTATCCTTTCTTTTCCTTTCCTCCCCTCTCTTTGATCCCCTAGGAAGTCCACCATGTACATTCATGTCACATCATCATCATCATTGCAACAGTATCATAGGGAATATTTTTAGGAACCTAGCAGTTCACTAATTGTGTTCTGACTGGGTCAGAACTAGTTTATGTTACAAGAAGTAGTAGCTTTTCTATTACAATTCAAAAAACACAGTTAACAGCATATTCTTCTAATATATCATATCTATCAAATTTCAAGTAAAATTGAATATTTTCAAGTCACCACTATTTATCTACATGACATGGTAACTACTAAGGAAGAAAGACAATATTGGAGTAGAATTAAATTTTCTTATTTTTCCAAATGAACAGTTTTAGAGCCAGAAAGGTTAAGCCGTGGTTAAACAATAGTTCAAAGTCACACATCCAATTAAGTGAAGCATCCATCAAATTCTAATCTCCATTAAGTATTTTATCCAGTCTTCTCTCTATTCATGAAGTCTTTCTAGTTTCTCTTGCTAATATGCCATTATGCATTTAATTGATGATTCTGGGGTGATGTTTTAAGATGATTTTTAAATAGTGAATGATTAACACTTGATAATTTAAATTGTATTTATAAAAGAAATAAATTTTCAGTAAATACAGAAACAGTGGGGGGAAGGGTGAGGAGCAATTGATGGAGATTCTATTATATCACTGTGTCCTCAGACAGAAAAAAAAGGAAGTTTTTGATTTAATGTGCCATCTGGAGGCTTTAAAAGGCAATGGCAAAAACAAAAAGAATAAAGAAAAATGTTTCATACAAGTAATAGAAAATTTCAATAACCCAGGGGTACAATCTTTTTAATATATATGACCTTTCTCACCGAGGAAGATCACCATGAAGTGTGCCAGGTACTCCCTGAAATGCCATTTCCCATCTGCCAGAGGAGGCATTAACACACAGCCACAGCTGTGTGGGGGGTTGATGACACTACTGGGGCACAAGGCAAGCAGAGCATACTCTAGACCAGGACCAGCTGCTAGTGGGAAGCAACAAGAATGCTGGCCAATTAGAGTTCCAGCCCCAACAATTTGATGACTTCAGGAACTTCCTAGTTCTTTCCATCTTTTTATATTTTGCCTGAGCACTGTAAAAGTAAAAGTAAAATAGTAAAACAAATAAATATTGTAAAGATAATCAGGCTAATGGCGGTTGCATAGCAAGTGTTACAGTTCTTAACAGAAGAAAAGGAAAATCTGATACTACTCTTCTGTAATTGCCAACCTTGTGTGAGGAGAGATTGGCAGAAAGATTGGTCTTGCTATTCCAGTACAAATCTTGTAAGCAAAATATCTTCTTGGTTAAGTCCACTGGGCATTGTTAAAACATTTAGTGCACAGAGAGCCTTTTGGGATGTGCTGTATATTTTTTAATGTTTGCTTGTATGTTTTCCTCTTCAACCTTGTCAATAGAGCTATTAATTTTCATTATACAGCTGACATTATCAAGATAGCAAGAATCATGCTTTTTTGTGTAATTTGGCACAAAAAACATCAAATTTGTTAAAGCGAAAGAAAAGCATCCTAAACTTAGATTTTTCATTTTTGTTTTTTTGTCATCATATTATTGGTTTTGCTCAGTCTTATCGATATGAGTGGCTTGTCGGTTTTCTTGACCAGTTCCAATGAAGTCATTTTTAAAATATTAAACTCAATTTATTTACTTATTTCACCTGAGATAGACATTTTTAAAGACATAATTTTCCAAAGTAAGTGTTTGTTATCTCAAATGTTTTACAATAGAAAAAGCAAATCAAAACAAAGGACTAGCAAGATGCCTTATTATCCCACCTTCAACTGCATACATGACACACTAGAAACTCATTAACAGATCAGAGCATGAGTGAGCAGGGCTTTCCATCCCTATGTCTTCATTTCTTCCCATTCTCTTTTCAAGCAGATGTAAAAGTGGAGAAAAGATGTCAGTCTCTTTTTAGTAGGACCTTCTAACTGTGGCACACCCTTCCTTTGTCTTGTGGTAAGAAAGGAAAAACACTTTTAGGCTCACATTCAAGATTCCAGAGTCTGGCTTGAGTTCTTAGTGTGGGAAGGGTGGGGATTACAGAAAAGTGAGGGTAAGATTCCATACAGCAGTTTCCTGGTCAATGTCTGTGACTCTTTCGAATGCGGAATAACTTATGTACCTCAGAGTTCACTGCTCCTCTATAGAAACTCATTCATTTACAGGTCTTTGCATATTGCTTTTTACCCCCATCTATAAAACTTGTTTTTCTTCTCCCCCACCTCTTCATATGTCCATAGACCAAGACAGACTATGGTATCTTGTTGGCCTAAACTTTGTCGTGCAACTTATTAATCATGAGAGAAATTTATGGGCTTTACAATTTATAGTTGTTCTCAATTTGCATTGGAACTTGGTTCTAGGATCCCCACAGGTAGCAATATTTTAGGATGCTCAATCCCCTGCACAGAAGGGAGTGGTATTTGAATAAAATCTATACATATCCTCCCATATACTTTAATATACTTTAAATAATTTCTATATTGTTTACAATATCTAGTAAGACATAAATGCTATTTAAATAGTTGTTATACAGGTTCTGCCTGGAAGCGAGGTGGGTAGGGAGAAAGGGGCGGCATGGGGAGCAGGGGGGAGAGATGGCCCAAACAATGTATACACATATGAATAAATGAATGAACAATAAAAAATAGTTTTTATACTTCATTTTTAGGAAATAATTGTAGGAATAAAGTCTGTACATGTTCAGTACAGATACATTTTTCCCAAATATTTTTAATCCATGGTTGGTTGAATCTGTGGATGCAGACCATAGACACAAGAGTCAACTGTGGTAGTTTTAGCTCATCAACTAAACTGTGAGAGAGCTAAACAGAAACCATATTTTGTCCTTCTTGTAACCCTCATTGTGCTTAGCCACAAATGTGTGGGTAGCAGATGCTCATTAAATATTTAATCTTCATGATAGTGATAATAATATGCCATAAGCAGTCACTAGAGACCATAGAGTCCATCGTCATTAGTCAATCAAACTGCAAACCCAGAGGCAAAGATATTATTTCCAAATGTGTTTTTACTATAGTGTGGGCTTTAGCAACTTAACAGTCTTGCCACAATGGCTAAGATAGATTTTGAAATCAGATTATCAGGACTCATTTTCTGGCTAAACACTTCCTAGCCATAGACTCCTCCAGAGTTACTTAGACTTTCTGTGCTCCAATTTACTTTGGTATACAATTGTGCCTCACAGAATTGATAACAGGAGTCAACGAGCTAATGCATGAAAAGCATTTAACACAGTTCCAGGCATGTTGTATGTACTGAATAAATACTACTTTTATTTTTCTAACATTTGAAATGAAGCCAGAGGACATTTTCACCTTTTTAAGCTCACATTTTGGCCCTGTTTAAAATTCTTTTCTACTTCTCACCATGACTTACAAACTCTACATCATGTGGACTCTGTCCACCTCCTCAAGCCCAGTTTTCTATCCTCCCCCTATGTACTTCCAGATACCTAATACAATCTGCTTGCCTTCAAGGGTCTACATATATTGCTTCCTGTGTTTGGAATGTGCTCCTCCAGTTCTCCTCGGGGCTGTTTTCATCATATCCCAACTTGTTTATCACCTCCACTGCGACTCCTTGCCTAACCATCCTCTCAAGTTTTCTCTAACAGTCCCAGTAACACTATTCCATTTTTCTGTCTTAATTCTTTTGTGGCACTTACTTTCAGAAATCATTTCACTGATTTGCTTGTATGTCTATTTCTCTGCCTCCCTGCAATACAGAGTAAACTTAGGTACTATTGCAGGGAAATTTTTTGTCTTGTTGATCGTTGTACTTCATCTCCAGCATAGTGACTGCCACTTAGTAGCTGTGGGAATACAGCTGCAGGTACAACTAACAGAGGAGCTTGTTATGAGGCAATTGGGGCAATTAAGAAAATTAAAAGTTACTTTATTATTCAATGACAGTGAAAGGGCAAAGGTCATTGTGATGGCATTTGCAAGTATGTTCCTCTGCCTCAGTTTTAAATGTTCTTAGCTTCTTAAATAAGGGAGCATTAATTCAAGACATAAATGGCTGGTAATTATTATCCACATTGATGGGAGGAGGAGGTCAGGGAGAATGACTAAAAATGCCTAAAGCAGAAGTGATCTCCCTTTTGTGGGGCCATCTTTGTTTATGTGGTTTAGATTAGAGCACTAGAGAGGTTATGAATAATGGCAAAATCAGAAGAAATTAGTAAGTTTAACGGCCTAATTTACTTAGATCCATCTGAAATTTGTTTGGTACCCAACTAAGTAATTAAAAACAGAAGAATTTTTTTAGTGCCTACTCTGTGCAAAGAAATGCAATAGGTTTTCTCTCTTCTGATGTTCCAGAGTGATATTAATTGAATGGAGAGAAAAGCAGGACATACTAAATTAAATGGCATAGCCAGTCATTCTGAGGCATGGTTAATGGCTCTAGGGTAAAGGGTTTTACACTGCTTTGTACAAGAGACACTTGAAGTCTCCAAGGCCTTGTGCTTTTCATCTGAGAAGCATTGTGTGGTAGAGGGGTAGGGGAGGTTACCATGGCAGCCAGTAGCTGCTATGAAGGGAAAAAAGAGGTTAATGCTAAATATTTTGCTAACACCAATGTCTGGCTTTTCTTTGAATTTTTCTCCTTAAGACTTTACTTTTGAAATCTTATTAAAAATATAAGTCAATAGACTTAGGCAATAGTGTAATATCCATATAAGAATTTGTATGGGTAACTAACTATACAATTATATAGGTACATACCTTGGGATATCTGCACATTTTTGCACTAATAAATAAATGTGAATATTTGATATATATTAAATCAATGGTTCTTTTGAACCTTTAGGAAATTAGGTACTATAAATAGTTAAGTTTTTCAACTAGCCAAAAAATATTCTTTAAATATCAAAAATATTTTAATTTATTACATTAGTGAATTTGCATTAGGTAAATACAGAATGAGGGAGGTTACAGGAACATTATACTTATAATATGTGTAACAATTTTAATGGATTAATAAATTATACAAGTGTATAATATCTAGATCACCTGTATGACATAAGACTAACAGGGCAAGGGACATTGCATTCTCCCAAAGTCCTCAATGACTTCATATTTAACAAACACTTGTCATGTTTAACAAACACTTTTCCTAGATTTTTATTGAATGGATCAGAGAATAAATAGAAAGAAAATGTAACCAAGGAGGAAATAAACAATTTCTTCTTATGGCACAAACTGTGAGTTAACTATTATGGCAGAAACTGTGAGTTAACTATACAACTCAAAAGCTGCCATTTCACCTAAATAGCTGAAGGTTTTAGGGTCTTTCCACTAAAATGTTCATGCAATCAATTTCAAGTATCACAAATACATGATTACATATGCTTTCAGTATAGAACATGTCCCCCCCACACACAAAAAGAAGATAGCGGGGTCATGATGTTTGCTTGAATGGAGTCTAGGGATGACTGTGGCAGATGACTCTGATGAGGTACAAAGGCAAGCCCTAAGTCTCACAGGTTTATCAGGAATCCTTCAAGTTCACTGGCAACCTGTGCATCATTTTGGATCATATTTGGAAAAGGTATGCTATGAAAAGATGTGTGAACTTGAACAAAAGTTTGATGTGAGTTTGATATGATTTCTAATCCTGGAACTTACAGAAGACAAAAATGAATAAGTGTTCCTTACTTTCAGACTTCATATATCTGAGCAGGTTTTGTAAGATATATGTGCCTGTGTTTATGGACACCACTATAAATTTAGATTTCAGTCTTAGCAAAGCCATCAATGCTCTCGTCAATCATTTACCTATTATTAGCCAGTGCCTTTTCCTATTCCTCACTAGTTCTTCAGAATGTTCACTTCTTGTCACAGATCTATGACCTTATCCTTAATTTCCAAAGATGTCCTCACCCTTTTAGACCTCAGAGAGGATATAAAAGCACCCAAAAAGAAAGACTTTAACATCTTAGACTACTATCTAAAAATTCATCTTCATTATTTGACATCTTGTTTTATCCTTTCCAGCCCCAGAAAAGGAGGGGTTGCCAATTTCTGTCAAGTACAATATTTCCAACTGGACTCCAAGTCCTTTTTCATATCTGTTTTAATCCTGCACCATTATGTGCCCTTCCTCTGTCCTAATTAGAAAAAAAATTTAAGTTTCACTTATTTTAAGAGTCCACCCATTTCCTGCATGGGGAACAGGAAATGTTTCTCTCTTTCCCCACTTCTCCCTATTTATCCTGTCATACTAAAATAAATCATTGCTAAAAGTACAAAAGAAAAGGAATCCAATTCAGGTTGTATGCATATTTTTGTCATTCCATTCACCATTTAATGTAGATTATTCAGGAAAATATTTGTACAAGATTAACAAGAGAAAGGATGGGGTCAGTGTAGGAAAGTATAAGGCTGCACAATTTCAGAACAAAATGCATCACACATTTATGTGCTGGCTTCTCTCACTCACTTTTGATTTGTATATCAGAGTTCACACCTGTATTCTGTTCCTCTGCATTCTTCTAACATATCTTGCAAAGGTTTAAATACCTTCCTCACTGCCAATCCCAAGAGATGCTTTCAATGATCTTTTTCCATTTACAGCATTTAACAAATTGACTACTTCATTTTAAAAACCCTTCACCTTTGAATTTGGTGGCCTCCTTTTTTCTTGATTTTCTAGCCTTTTTCTGATAATCCTCTCTGAATATTCTGGCTAGCTATCCTGACTTCTTACTCTTTACTCACTTTTTTTTCTTTGTAAGTATGTGCCCATGATTCTTCTTTGACTTTCATTGCTTCTTTGCTTAATTGGCATTTCTGTCTTATGGACTCTTAATCAATTCCATAGGTTTGGTCATTATCAAAGTGCTCATGAGCCTCTGATTAATGTCTTCAAACTTCACCTCTCAGTTCAAGTCCACAATCATATGTATAACTCACGGATAAGGAGTGTCTTTCGAAGGTCCCATAGGCACTTCAATATTCCCTGCAACCCAGGAGAGACCCTTTGAAATCCTTCTAGAGTCTTCTGTCTCCCACATGTCTAAATCCAATTGCTAATTGGATCAAATAGAAATCCATTTGATTTCTATCCCCTTAATATTGTGTGCTGCTCTCTTCTCTCTCCATTAGCATGGCCACTGACTTTACTTAGGTTCTTACTAATTTAGCCCTTGAAAAATTTTCTGACCTTTAAATTCATTCCCCCTCAAATTTATCTTTCATATTCTATCCCAAGTCCCACAAAATGAAGGCATATATTTTGCTGTCTAATTTAAATTATTTCTATGATTCTCTGCAATCAGTGATATAATACATGTAAAATAATTGCATAAAATAGTGATATCATTCTCATATTTATTGCTATAGATAAAGTCAGATCCTTCTCTTTGGATAAGTAACCCTGCCTCTCAAAACTCATTCTCCTCCTTAAAATAATAATAATAATGATAATAATAATAATCTCTTTAGGAAGGTTTTTATGTGGATTACTGGATGTTATGTACTAATGAAATCAATAACCTTCCCAAACACAGAATTTACTTAATAAATATGTAATTGAGCTTTCTGGGCCCTTAGAAGAATAAATGGTACCAGTGGGGCTAATAATACTAAAAGGGTTTGGAATTCCCTTGATATGATGAATTTTATGTTTCAACTTGATTGGGCAAAGGGGTGCCCAGATAACTGGTAAAACACTATTTTGGGGTATTCTTTGAAGGTGTTGTTAGAAGAAATTAATATATGAATCAGTAAATTAAGGAACGTTGGGTGGGGGCTCATCAAATATACTTAAGGCCTAAAGAGAACAAAGTGGCACAGGAAACTGCATATGCTCTCTGATTGAACTGAGAAATCTATCTTCTGCTCTCAGATATCAACACTCCTATTTCTCAGGCTTTGGACTCCAACCAGGATATTCAACATCACCAGCTTCCTCAGTTTTAAGGCTTTGGGGTTTGGACTAGAACTATTGTGGTGGCTTTCCTGGGTCCCACCCCCAAGGTCTTGCAGATGAAAGCTTGTGGGACATCTCAGCTTACATACTCCCTCTCCCCCCATCATTCTCTCTTTCTCTCATATATGTCCCATTGATTTTGTTTCACTGGAGAATTCTAATATGACCTAAATTCAAAAGATTTTGAGATTGCAATTGCAATCTTAAATGTTCTAAGATCTTCCTTGAGTCACAAAGTCATTATGTCCTTCCACAACATCTCTGTCAATGACCATCTAGCCACACTTGTTGCATATTTTCCATGAAATGACCATTTTGGTCAAAGTTCCTTACACATAGAAGATAATTTGAGTACTGGGGATTGAACTTAGGCTTCATTGATTGTGTTTTATTTTTTAAAATAGGTTCTCAATTAATTTTGCCTGGGCTGGTCTTGAACTCATGATCCTCCTGCCTCTACCTTGTGAGTAGCTAGGATTATAGATATGAACCCCATACTCAAGTTAGGAGATAGTTTGAATTACAAAGATTATACTTGGGCATCTTATTCTCCAGAGTCTTTCTAATATAAACTAAATAAACCAAAACAGCCTGGGGATCCAAAATTTCCAAAACAATATGATTCTACCAAGTGGTATTGGCATTAACACCCAGCCTTCTCTTCTTGCCCACTTTATCTACCAGAACCCAAAGGCAATGGGGCTAAAGAAACACATGACAAGTGCTTTTGGATGAAGAGAGAAATGGAGGAAATCAATTTCAGGACAATACAGCTTGGATTGGGACAAGGATAACAGAAGAGACCCTGCCATTTTCTCTGTTTAGTCAGAGAGCAGCTAAGGACGCTGGAACTGAGGTTTTCACTATAAAATTCAAATTTACATTTTTGAAATTAATATTCCTTACATTTCTTTCAAAATACAATGTATATTTTTCAAGCATCTATTCCTTTAGATTTGGAAGATGTATGTAGATTCAAGTGGCTGCACAGATGACAGCTTGTAACTGTTTTAGGAAACTCCTCTGTGGCCTTAGAAACTCCTTCCATTTGTTGCTTCCTAAGCCTAGTTGCCCGATCAATCCCCAGGTGAACAAAATGACCTGCCTCAGTGGCTGGGCACACAGCATGCCGGCCTAAGGAAAGTAATCTTGACAAGTCTGTTAAGGAGCAGCAGCCTGAGACTACATCTCAAAGTCTGTGACACCTGTTTTCACTTCCCGATTCTGGTCATGTCAGAGCACCTGGCAAACAACACTATCACTGCAATGACTTGTCAGCTCACTGACATTATCTGTGCTCTACCCTCTGCAGACGCAGCTGAGAACATAGACTGCGTTAGTCAAAACGACAGGACTCGCTGAGACACAAAACGGAGAAAAAAACCCCATTTAAGTGGATTGTTCCCGAAGTCAAATGGCTTGCATTCTATTTCCAGCTCTTCCACATATTGGTTGACTTTAAGTTACTTAGCCTAAGACAAATGAGAATAATAAGATACATGGTTAAGATAAAAAACAGAAAGCATTTTGTTTATTATGTACTGAGTATAATATAATTTGGAACTTTTTATTTATTTAATGAGCATGACTAGCTTGTCCCAACACATAAATCACACATATTGATATGAGTTAGAAATCTGATTTTTGTCTTTTTAACTACCAGAGGATAGGGAAAGGTACTTTCTATTATGAGTTACTCCAACACAGTTGACCTCTTTATCATACCTGACCACAGAACTGTTGAACTCTCCTTTGGGTGTAGTTTGCAAAAGCATTTTGTTACAATCACAGTCCTTTGTGCAAAAGCTATCACAGGTGCATAAGGATATAGCTTCTACTTCTACTACCAGCAATTTCTCAAACTGGTTAGTCTTTTCCACCCCTCCATGACTGCCTGTCCCTTTCTCGAATCAGTCTTCTTTTCACATCCTATTTCCAGGAGTAGAACCATCGACCATCCAATACTATCTACTTCCAATCTTCTGTATTCAATACTCAAGCTAATTAAAGGCATTTTCACATTGCAGAATATGCCATTACCTCTTCCTTTAGAAACATCTGCCAGGAACGAACCCTATCCCTTAGTGGTGGAACCTCCATTATCTTTGAAGTAAAGAATTATATTCACTTTTTATCCATATATAACCTCATGGTTTAGATGCCACTTTTAATCCATAATAGCCCTTCTTGATACTAGAAATTATCATGCTTATTTTTTTCATTCTCAGAATTTAACCATAGCAAGGATTTAATAAATATTTGTTGAATAAATTGAATTTATAAATAAGTTCATAGCATCACAACACTATTAATGGCAGTCTGTCATTTGCAGACTTGGTAAAGGATTGCTGGAAAGACTTTCTACTAACCTCATCTCACTAAGTATGTGCCATCTCTAAGGAAGCTATGAAGTATTAGCATAAATAATTAAAACAAAAGCTCACTTACCAAACTAATTTGTGATGCAGCCTTATTTAGTTTATAGTGTTTACTTGCTAGCTGATTTGAGAAATTTGAGAGTCCATTTATCTAGTTATCTTGAAAAGTCATTTATTGTCTTAATATTTAGGGGCGTAAAGTCTAGCCTTTATCACTAAGCTTCCCTGAGCCTATATTTTCTTCTCAATAGGGGCTTGGAATATCCATTAATTTTGTCATTAATTTCTGTATCTGATGCTTCGAATGCATAATGAATGCATTTGCAAATTAGTGGGTTGAATATTTTGCAATTATGAGGGCAATTAATATATTGGTTGTGTCAGAAGAAAAAAGTGTCTTTCAAGCATCTAATAATCTAATCTAATATTAAAAGAAATATATTCCAGTGCCTAAGATGTAACTATAATAGAGAGAATCATTGCAGAACAGGAATGCAAATGACTCAATTCATGGACAATTTAAGGACAATAAACTTTAACTGGGAACATGGCTTCATCTTCTTTGGGACCAGTTGACACGCAACCTGTCCTCATGAAAAAGGAAATATTTACTGTCTCCAAAGGTATTTTACAACATTAAAATTCTGTTTGTGGCTTTTGTAAACCTCCCCTGGAAAATTACAAGCGAGATTAAAAGGAACTCCGACAGCCTGGGGAGGACTTGATAGATGACCTGCCATATTTAAGACAGCTGACTTTCTGCTAAGGTCAGCCCTCACATACCAAGAGGACAAAAGCAAAACACAAGGTCTACAGAGAGCTGGGAGGCTGAAAGAACAAAGCGTGTCAACATCAGTGATCTCTAGCCCTAGCCTAAGGGGAAAAAAACTGTTCTTTTATGCATGTGTTTATAAATAGATACATAAAGGTTTACTTGAGTATTTTTTTGGTGTATAGACACACACACATATATGTATGTATATTTAGTAATAATATATGCATAATAAAGTATATAGTATGTATATGTATAACTTCATGAGGATAAAAACAATGGGATGATTATTAAATGTTCTTGACATATCCTTACAGTAAATTTCTGTTCCCCACTTGTGGTGGTTGATCTGTATATTTATTTACGTTTCTGAATGAGTTTGTCAGAATGATACTGAGGTCAGCCAAGACAGATTTAGGTGGGGAGTAACCATGAACAAAATCACCTAATTCCAAATTGCAGGCCCAAGTGCTGATCTCAGGGTAGCCTAGCAATGAATTGCCCTCTGGATGCATGAGTTTGCAAAACACCAGACATTTGAAGTTCAAGGTTTCCATGGATACCTCATCCTAGGACAAGTGAAATGATAACTCTTCAGAAGCTCTCTGCACCAGTATGATGGCTGAGGGTTCAGAGGAGGTTAGTCTAAATAGTTACCAGAAGAAAAGGGGTTTCTATAAATGGTTTCCAAAGAACACTTTAATTAAAGAACAAAAGTGATGAAGAAATTTAGTTGTGGAAGGCAGTAAAGTTTTGAAACCCATATTTGATTTTATTGTTCCTCTAATACTATTGAATGATTCCTTGTTGCCTGAAACAGGATTTCCCAAATTTCTGAATTCTTTTTGAGAATAAGCTACTTTTAAAAACTAAGGGTGGGTTGTGTGAGCTCTGTAGGCATTTCAATTACATGTATCCATTAGTTTTGTCTACCCAGAAGGCTTTCTTCCCCTTTTTGAAATAATACTATACTCTTTTTCCTGAGATAGTTAACCTTTTACATTTCTCAGCTCAATGGATTTTATAAGATTAACTCTGGCTCCAAAGCTATTCAAGTAACCCAGGCCTAGCCATCAGGGAACTGTATCTCTATCTAAATGTTGGTGGGGAGATTGGCATACGATCTAAACACAATTACGGGATCCCTCCCTGGGAATTTTGCTAGCACTCTTGGAATACAGTTGTGTTCCTTGATAGGAATAAAATTTGTAAAATTTTCAGTGCCTATCTAAAGATAAAGTCAATAGACGACTACATGGAAATACTCTGATGAGATTGCTAGTGGCTCTGAATCACTAATGCCTGAAGGGAACCAAATTGGGTTTGCCTATTACAGAAGCTAATAAATTTTTTTTTAAATTTCTGTGTATGATTAAATTAGCATGTGTGAGGTTCTAACAACTGAATGGGCTCTGACTAATATAGTGTTAATTTTTTATTTCAGTAATATTACACAATGACATAAAGCATTTATTGAAACTTTTCTAGGAACTACTGTGGAAAGACCCCTTAGCTGGTGTTTCCAGAAGGAAAAATTCAAATGGCAATGTTTAATATGAACCTGACTCTTGGTGCTAAGTCTTCATAGTTAGCCTAAAATTTCAAGGACTGACTAAATATTATTTAAAATATAATTCTTTTAAAATGGGTTAAAGGGAAAAATAATCCTTTTGGCATACCAGACATTGGTAAGCAGAATACAATCATTTTTATTCCCCATCTCTTGAGACTCAACCATTCTATCTGAGCTTACTTATAAAATATGATCAGATATATAAGAAGAATATCCCATGTCCTACATAGAGACTGAATGTTTTTTAAATTGTAAGCTATACCATTATGTCCAGGTCTATAGGACTTTGGTTAATGGACTTTATAGAAAGGGCAAAGTGACAAAATCAGCTGGGAGAACTCCAATACAGATTTGCATAGATTGGAAGAAGTCATGGCTGAGATTCCTCAGTTTTGTTAGTGTGTAGGCCAGGTTTGGGAAGAAACTTAAGTTTCTGGCTGGTTATCTATACACTGTCCTAGATAGTGGAGAATTGGTGTCTGATGAACAGAGATAACTAGGTAAGTAAAGAAAGGAAGTAGAATTTCTCCAAGCAATATCCATTACTAGAAATCTTTAGGCCACCTGGGCACTGAACTACATGCTAATATGTTAAAGATGAACTGGTTTTAGGGCATCGCTACCATCAGGAGCCAGGAGGGAAGATGCAGTATCCTAGAAGAATAGGCTTGATAGCAGCAGATAAAAATCCCTTCTCTATATCCTCCTTCATTGGTAAATACTCGTGCAACTTCTACAGTGAGAGAAGATCGGTGGAAAGGAGAGAGTGAGAGGAAGGGGAATTACCATTTCTTCCCTTTGGCATGAGTCTCATTCAAGTTCTGTGGAAACTTGATCCATGCTCTTGAAGCAAGGTTCTGAACTGAACAGTGACAACTTAGAAACTTTAGATGTGATTAAATATTTACCAGACATGCCGTGTGCCTTAAATATAGGTAATATGGTTATGCAAAAAATTGCATTGGCCTTTCAAGTAAGTCAGAAATAAGAAATATTGACACTTTGACCTTTACAATCTTTTTGATGGGGCTGTCAGTGTATGTATGACATGACATTTGTTGTAGGTTCAAAAAGACATGAAATAGCTATAATAGGATTGCTGACCAGTAATGACAATTAGTTGCAGTGATGACATTGAGCACCATTGAGTTGCTGCTTCTTGAGTTGCCAAGAAGGGGATTAGCTAAAGAATTAGTTGGAAGTTATCTAATGATAGACTTGGAATCTTTTAAGTTAAATGACTCACTTTAGGTCACACAGCAAATTATTTATAGAACTGATAAGAATCAAAAAGTCTTCTGATGCTGGGCATTGGTGGCTCACACCTGTAATCCTAGCTACTCAGGAGGCAGAGGTCAGGTGGATTGTGGTTCAAAGCCAGCCCAGATAAATAGTTCCTTGACACCTTATCTTTAAAAAACTCATCATTAAAAAGGACTGCTGGAGTGGCTCAAGGTGTAGGCCTTGAGTTCAAGCCCCAGGACTCCCCAAAAAAGCATGCTGTGATCGAGACATCCATTGCATGCTAGGCATTTTGCTAAATATAGTACCAGTTAAGTTCCATTGTTAACCCTCACAGTTCTACAGGACAAATTCTACTATTAAATCTGATTTCTAAGTGAGGAATTTAAGAATTAGAGTGACCAAGTATCTTGCCATGGCCACAACTTGGAAGTGGTGCAGGGCGAAAAAAACCCAATACAAAAAGGTGCTGGTGGAGTGGCTCAAGGTGTGGTCCTGAGCTCATCCCAGTACAGAAAAAAAATATCTTCTGATGGCATGTTTAATGATGGATGTAACTCTAGAATGAGATCATGCATGTCATCCCTTCCTTCAGCCTCACTCCATGGAAATCAGTTCCTTTGGATGACAAAATATCTGTCTCAGGTACAATTTGTCCACAGTTACAAACATTTCCCTGAATTTACTTCTTCCTATTCCAAACATGAACCTCTTGCTTAAACATCTCTCTCAGCAGAACCCTCAACTCTTTAACCTTTTTTTCTTTAATACACACATCTGACAAAATGCACTTCTAGGCTTTCTTGATGTATTTTCATTCTGCTTGTGGTATATATACATACATATATATATGTACAAACATATATATATACACACTTATATACACAAACATATATATGTACACATATCTATATATATACAAATAGACATATTGGATTTATGACTCTAGTTCTTGGCACAAAGACCCTAAATCCCTTTAATTTCCTGAGCAACAGGGGTTCTAGGTGCTTTATTCTAGCATTTTTATTCTAACATTTAGTTTTTTACCTTGGTTTCTGATTCAGTGATTTGTTCTTTGGAATTTTTTGATTGTAGAAATACCTTTTGGAGAGGAGTCAAGATGGTAACTAAGTGACACCACCTGGCAATTCTCCTTGCCTGAACTCACTAGTGAAGGACAATTCTTGCACCTAAATCCCTGCAGAACTACATAGAACCAACACCTTAGGAGCCAAAGTTAATTTCACCAGCAAGGGTCCAGAGAACCACCGTGTGCCCAAAGTGCAGGCTCTGTTGTACCCAGAAGCTCTCCACAAGGCACAAAATCCCATGCTGGGCATGTTCTGCCAAAGATCACGCTGAGGCCCTGCTCACCATGCATATGATCCCCTACCTCCAGGAACCCCAGCATGGTGCACTCTACATAGGCACTGAGGTTCCCATGTGGCACCCCCATGTCGTACATCTGGTGCATGGATTGAAAAGAAGCAGAGTAACAAGTAAGAAACAGCAGGCAACAGAACCATCCCCACAGGGAGAAAAAAAATAGAGCCCTTTAGGTCTGGTAGGGCACTTTGGTTATCCACAAGCCCCATCTGAAAAAGTGCAGCAGAGTACATTCTTGTTGGGAGCTGCCTCCCTGGTCTTTCCATCAACTGCTTTGGTGTGCCACCAGAGCACACACCTAAAAGACTGCTTCTAGATTATAATAATAGCCTATTAGTCATTGAGGGGATTACTCCTTTAAGAGGGGAAAGCTACAAGTGAAGGGAGACAGTATGAGACTTGCAAGTTGAGTACAAAAACTCTAGGACCCTTCACCAAAGATAGTATTCATATATCTAAATTCTCCCCTCTTTCATCCCCACACTCAAAAAGTTGCAGAAGGCATTAAACTGACACCATTCCAGAGTTAGGTATCCTACTAAACTACTACTTTATGGACTAAAAGACTAGCACACTGAGGGGGATAAAAACCCCACTCAGAAGAGCATAGAAAACTCTGAAATTTACTTATATGCTAATTTATTTTTGTCACTGTTAAGCTTTTGAGATTTAGATTTTGTGTGTGTGTGTGTTTGTATTGCTATGTTTTTTCCTTTTGCTTTTATATACATGGATTGGCAATTTTGCATTCTTTCTCCCATCTTTTCTCTAGTTCAGTTTTTGTCCTCTTCCTTTTTTCTTAGGATATTGTAAGACAACCACAAAGCCTATCTTTCAGTGTTAAATATTAATCCATTTCCTTCCTTTCTTTTCTATTGTCCTTCCTCATTTATAGTTAGTCCCCATCTACAACAACAACTGCTTTCTATGTACCCACCCATAATCCTTCTTGATTACCTATACTTTCAACTAAAAAACAGATTGCTAGATCATCTTGTTTTTTTGTCTGCTACTTAATTCTCTCCATCTCTCTTCCTTCTCTCTCCCTCAACACAATATTAACTAGATATCTTTTACTTAGCTTACTTCACTCTTTCTTTAACCTCTTTCATTAAGCTTAGTCATCACTCCTTTCTGCCTTAGAAAACCTTTTATTATCTATTAGAACTATCCTCCTTAACTATTCCCCATTACTACCTTTATCACTTTTGATCTTTCTAAATCATGAAGATTCATCTTTGCTCCAATATATCTTTAAAGACACTGGAACAGTGGCAGTGGTTGATCTTCTTTAAAGATTGTCATAATCTCCAGGCTATGATTTACCAACTGTGATATCTTTAGCAGCTAGGCTTCTTCTCCCTATATGGAGTAGGAGGTGGCACCCAGCATCTTAAGAACAGAAGCTGAATGTTTGGCTACTGAGCCATGTACCCCCAGTTTAGAGACAAGAAATTACACCATGACACAGCCATTCCCATTCCTAAATAATCCTTGAGAAAATCCTAACTAAAGGAGAGAGGGTGGCACCTCCAACTGAAAACAACCCCAGATGCTTAAATCTCAATGCACAAACATGAAGCAGAAAGGCTGCTTCATTTCCCACAAAACCCAACAATTCCACAATAAAAGCTTCAAACAATAGGGAAGAGGAAGAAATATCAACCAATGACTTTTAAAAATCAATGATAAATATGATGACTGAATTATAAGAGGAGGTGTATAAGCAAATGAATGAACTCAAACACAACACAAATAAACCAGTAACTCAATTCAAAGAGAATTCAAATAAATAGATGGATGAAATAAAAAAGACAATGCAGGATATGAAAGTGGAGTTCAATACAGTAATCCTGGAAAAAAAAAAAAAAAAGAAAGTGGTACCTTGGAAGTGAAAAGCTCAATATCCCCAATAGAAAACTCAATAGGAAATCTGGTTAGCAAGTGGAGCAAGTTGAAAATAGAGTATCAGAGATGGGAGATAAAATAGAAGAATAGATCAATCCATCAAAAAACATGAAAACATATTAAGAAAATATGAATGGAGTATTTGAAACTTCTGGGGCACCATCAGAAGACCAAACCTATAAATTGTGGGTACAGAGGTAGGGGAAGAGATACAAACTAAAGACATAGATAAATTATTCAATAACATGATAGCAGAAACCTCCAGTCTTGAGAAAGGGAGGGATATCCAGGTACAGTAGACTTTCAGAATTACAAATAGGATGGATCAGAAAAGAAACACACCCAGACATATTATAATTAAAACATTTAGTATGCAGAATAAAGGTCTTTGAAAGCTGAAAACGAACAGGTCAAATAAAAACACAAATCCATCAGAATAACAGCAGATTTCTTGATGCAAACTCTAGATGCAAGAAGGGCTTGGTTCAAGCCATGAAAGAAAACAACTGTCAAGGTAGACTAGTCTACAAAATAAAACTATCCTTCATAATTGAAAATTAAAATCTTTCCACAGTAAGCAAAAACTGTACAAATTCATGACCACCAAACCAGCACTGCAGAAAATACTTAAAGAAATCCTATATACAAAAGAAGATAGATGCTACCAGAAAAAATGAAAGAGAGATTAGACCCCACTAACCAAAAAAATGAACAAACAAGGAATGAGAAAAATAAATATCAGAAAAACAATAAAATGACTGTAAATACTTCATAACTTCAATATTAACACCGAACATGAATAGTCTTAACTCCCCAATCAAAAGACATAGAATTGAAATTGGATTAAAAAGCAAGACCCAATCATTTGTTGCTTACAAAAAACATATCTCATCAACAAAGACAAATACTGGCTTAGAATAAAAGGATGGAAAAAGTACTACCAAGCTAATGAACCCTGAAAGCAGACAAGAGCAACTTTATTCATATTAAAAACACTACTGGATTTAAAATCACAGAGAGACTGCAACACAATAATAGTGGGAGACACTTATACTCCAGTCTTACCAATAGATAGGTCATTCAAGAAATCTCAGAATTAATTCACACTATAGACCAAATGGATTAAACAGATAGTTATAAAATATTTCATCCAGCTGTTGAACAAAACACATTTTTCTCAGTAGCCCATGAAACTTTCTCCAAAACAGATCATGTTTTAGGATACAAAACAAGTCTTAGCAAATGTAAGAAAGTTGAAATAACTCCCAGTATTCTATCAAACTGCAATGGAATACAACCAGAATTCAACAGCAAAAGATACTATGGAAAATTTTAAAACACACAGAGACTGAGCAAGTCATTATTGAATGAATAGAGGGCCATAGAGTCAATAAGGTAAGAAATCACAAAGTTCCTAGAATCTAATGAAAATGAAAATACTACCTACCATAATCTTTGGGATTTAGTAAAGTCAGTGTGGACAAGAAGGTTTTTAGCTTTGATTGCCTACATTATAAAAACAGAGAGACCACAAATAAAGAATCCACTTATGCACCTCAAGCTTTTAGAAAAACAAGAACTAAACCCTAAACAAGCACATGGGAAGAAATAATAAAAATCAGGACCAAAATCAATGAAATTGAGACCAAAAAGACACTATACAAGTAATCAATGAAACAAAATTTTCTTCTCTGAAAAGATAGGTAAGATTGATAAACCTTTAGGCAATCTGACTAGGAAGAAGGGAAAGAAACAAATTAATAAAATCATATATAAAAAGGGCATATCACAACAAATAGTAATGATATACAGAGGATCATTAAGGAATACTTTGGAAACCTATACTGGAAGATCTAGAAAAAACTCTATGAATAAATTTTTAGATGTATTTGAGCAACCAAAAATGAACCTAAAAGAGACTAAATAGAACAATAATAAACAATGAGACTGAAACAATAATAGAGTATCCCAGCAAAGAAGCCAGTATCACTGTTATTCCAAAATTGGGCAAGGACACAACAACACTAATGTAAAGAGAATTACAAGTCAATGTATTTCACGAATTAAAATGCAAAAATTCTCAATAAAATACTTGCAAACTGAATTCAACAACACACCAAAAAGATCATACACTATGAACAAACTAGTTTCATTCCAGGGATGTAAGGGTGCTTCAACTTATGCAAATTAATAAATGTAATACAGCATATAAACTGAATCAAAGAAAAGTCATATGGTCATCTCAATATATGCATAAAAAGCCTCTGACAAAAACTTAGCATTCTTTCATGATAACAGCTCTGAAGAAACTAGGACTAGAAGGAACGTAACTCAACATAATAATGACTACATGTAACAAAACTATAGCCAACATCATACTAAATGTGGGAAAACTTAAACCGTTTTCCCTAAAGTCAGGAATAAGACAAAGGTGTCCCCTCTCCCCACTCTAATTCAATATAGTTTTAGAATTCCTAGTCAGAGGAATAACAACACTTTTGGAAGAAATAAATATATAGGGATGGAAGAAAACAATTATCCCTATTTGAAGATGAGTATATTTACAATTATTCTCCTGTTTGAGACAATTTACCCTCTAATGAGAGCCACAGATTTAATTACTGTTTAAAAAGACTGTTTCATTGCACCCTACAAATATCTATTCATCCAAGGAAAACTTAAATTATTTGTAACCCCCTTCTGTGCAAGGCAAAACTCAATATTGGTATTTTCTTAATAAATATTTATACATGTGCAAATAAAGTAAAAATCATTGAAACTTTTGATATTTATGATCTGATCATAAAGTGAGATGGTGAATTGACATCTCTGAGTCACTGAGAAAATTAAATTGAAAGAAAATCAATTCAAACTAAAAGCAATGGGAGTGAGCTCTTTGCATACGCTTAGAATAAGTGACAGAAATAGAGATGTAGTATTGCAAAACAATTTAAGGTAAAAATGTCAGGAATATAAGCCATTGAATAGTATAGTTATTTCTTTTCTAGATCTTGGGTTTGAAGCACTACGGTGTTAAGAACAGATTGAAATAAGACTTCCTTCAAACAAATTTGCTTTAAATAATTTGTTTGGTGCCAGTTCTGTGAACAATATCAAATATAAGTGAAAAATATCAAATATAGTTTCTGTTTTCAATGAGGCTATCCTGTAGTAGTAAAACACATTGTAATTAATTACTCATTATAAAATAGCAACTATCATCCATTTCATGAAGGATAATTATAAGAAGCATTAATGAATTCAAAAACTTGAATATAGATAGGGAAGTAAGAGGATTACAGGAAGTAAAAATTCAGCAGAGAGATGACAGAAGGGTTGGCATTAACAAGATTTACCATGTTTTTCTCTGTAACACAGGAGTTGAATTATTCCTATATTTCATTCTCTAAAGCAGCAATCGTAAAATAACTTTTAGGGAAATATTTGGTTTTCATTTTACTTGTTTTTTTTTCTAGGTTCCTAGTGCCATACCAAAGAATCTGTAGAAAATGTTGGGCCTAGGATGCATGAGATTATTGGAATTGACAGTTTTACCAATGCTGTGAAAAATAGTTAATCATTGTCACTAGGAGCCAGTAGGTTAGCATTTCCTCTAAATAAAGTTAAAAAGAGATTTCCAAACACACAAAAGCTAAAGAAGACATTTTAGAATAAGCACAACATATTTTCTCTCTTCAGAGTCTCATTTCAAGGCCAATCTTATTTTAATGTCTACATATTCAAGCTCAGTAATAGTTTTTTTTTCTTTTTTCCTTTTCCTTTTCCATTCCCTTTCTTTCCTTTCCTTTCCCTCCTGTCCCCACTCCTCTATCCATTTTTGCATTCCTCTCCATAGTTTTCCCTTTCCCATTACCTTCCTTTCCCTTCCCCTTTTCATTCCCTTATCCCTTCCCCTCATTTCCTTTCCCTTCTCCTTTTGCCTTCCCTTCCCACTCCTTTCCCTTCTCCTCCCCTTCCCCTTCTCTCTTCCCTTCTCCCTCCCTTCCCTTTCCACTCCCTTCTCTTTTCCCCTTCCCATTTCTTTCCCTTTCCCCTTCCCTTCCCTTCCCTTTCATCTCCTTCCTTTGCTTTCCTTCTTTTTTCTTTATTTCCCCTCCTTCTAACTATGTGGGAAACTAAGCTGCCCCCCACCCCCCTTTTTTTTTTCCAGAAAGTGTATAGGCCAGAAAAAGGTTTTCCTCTCCTCTTGTTTGGAGAGTAGCATACCATCTCCCCGCTGGCCATATTGACAGAATCATTCTACTTTCTGTGAAAGACTTGCTCAGCTGAGGCAGAAGGTAAAGAAGCACTACAGTTTTCATTTTCCCAGAAAATGAAGTTAGCAAGACCCCTAACTCGGCAACAAAAGCTGGGCATGGTGGTACACATCTGTCATCCTAGCTAATCAGGAAGCATAAGTAGTAGGTCTGCCTAGGCAAAAATGTGAGAACCTATCTCAAAATACCCAAAGAAAAAGGGGTTTGGAGCATGGCTCAAGTGGCAGAGCACCTGTCTAGCATGCTCAAAGCACTGTCTGAACCCCAGTACCCTACCAAAAACAATAAACCAACAAACAAAAACATATTTTTGAATGAGAAACTTAGAATACATTCTGAAATTCCATGATCTTTAAAATGTAGAGACAGAAATAAAAGCACCCCATGATCTTATGCATTTTCTAACAATGACACTGAATATGCAAATGTATTCTAGCAAAGACTGAGACTTAAAATTGTGCTGTTTATGAGTGCATGGAATTGTATCATTTATACTTCTCTCCTTTCAAGGAGAGAAGTAGAAAATGATATTTTTGTTGAGAAAGTAAATTTATGTGTTATCAGGATAGGGTAGGTTATATTGAAATAACAAAAACTCCAAACATTGGTGTCACAACATGCATTGCAAATCTTAAAAAAGTGTCCATTCTGAATATAATATAGACATTTTTTCCTTATCATCATTCCCTGAATAATAGAGAATAAAAACTACTTCTATAGCATTTACATTGCATTAGGTATTGTAAGCAATTGAGAGATAATTCAAACTAGGAAGGGGGATATGAACAGTTTATTTGAAAATCTATGTAATTTTATATATATATTTAGGTATGTGGAGGAGAGCCCTGAAACAAATACCCTCTCACCCCTGTCTCCATGAATACTAAGAGATGATTATGTGTGTATATACATACAGAGACATAACTACATAAATATTCACATACATTCTTTCATGCTTTCTTTTCTTTTTCCCAGTGCTATTCAGTACAAAAGTAAATAAGTATAACTCTTAAGGTTATAAATTGGTGTGAAGAAAACATAAGAAATGTTTTAAAAGATCAAAGGTGGTAACAACTCAACTTTGTAATGCAAATGGATAGGTGTCAATGGTATGATTTTAGGTCTAGAGTAAACAGCATAGAAAAGAGTATAAAGAAACATTAGAAAGAAAGGATTCTACAGAAGGGTGTTACCAGTTCTTAATCATATCTATATACTTAAATAGTTGGAAGAAAGAATATAAAAAGGACAACTATATTTGAGGATAAGGTTAAAGGGCAATTTCTAAAGTATTAATTCACCCATTCATTCTATTAATTCACTCATTCAACAATATGTATAGGCATGAGATGTCACAGGAGAATACACATATGCACTGGCGGGCTCTTGCTCTCAGAACACTCTCAAGAATAAGAGGCTGAAGCACCAGAGTTACAGGCAGGAAAGAAACTTCATTGATAGAGAAAGACTGAGTGGAGAGACCCAGAGTGGGGTCTGGAAACCTGGTGCCTCCTGGTGCCCCCCGAGTGCTAGGGTTGGGGGATATATATGGCTTCGGCCCTAAACTAAAGAACAGTTCTTAGTGGCATCCTATAGGTCTATTCTTGGTGTACATGGGCCTGTTATACCTCCTGGGTCCTCCTTGTCTCCCAGGTTGTGGGGGCTTCCGCATTCTTAAGATGTCATAGGGTGATTTATGTTATAGGACTGCTACATTACCCATGCCCTGATATATGCTAACTCTATTTTTTGTTCTAGACACAATATATACAAGATAAACCCAGTCCTTCTCTTCATAGAATTCACAGGCTCAAGTAGGAATATTAACCTTATCAGCATAATCATCATCATTATCTTTAACCTTCCTTGAGTACTTACTGCTAGCTCATGAACTCTGAGTTCACTGAAAATTATATAAGTGGAAAATGCCAGTTTTAAATACCTCTCATCAAATACATTATCTAATTCTTGTAACAAATAACCTTAGGAGACATATTAGTGTTATGAGCTTTTATGGACAAGGATATTGAGGCTCAAAGAGCAATCTGCAGAATATTTTACAGTAGAGTCTACATTGAAACCAGGAGTTCTGATCCTATATCTCACTCTTTCAATTACTAAACTAGGAAAAAAAAAAAAACAGCATATATAAGTCATATGCAGAAGGTAACAAGAATGCATAGCAAGATGAGATGAGAAATGACATTATCAGAGTAACATTTTGAAAATGTAATAATCAACATGTAATAAACCATTAGTAGCCTACAATAGAAGAAAAAAGGGGGGAGAGGAGGAATTGATTGAAGTATTTTGAGTGTTTAATGTGTTAGCTAGCAATTAGCCATGAATGACAGATGAGGCAGGATAGATAGATGAGGAGACAAAATATATATATATATATTTTAATGAATCATAAATATTTAAAGGGCCAGACTCAGACATTAGACCAAGGAAGTAAAACCTAAAAAGCCAGAGCAGTTAGCCCACCACCTCCCATCTCCTTTAGGATGTTAAGTTACAAGAACAGTACCATCTGTATTCCAGGGCTATCTGTATTGCCTTTCTTTTTTTCAGATGTTAACAAGCTCCTGGGTTACTTGGATAGGTGGAGAATAGCATGTCTACCAAAGGGAAGTTCTAAAGCATGCCTATTGTCCCTGTGTTTGGGTAGCCCTAATGACACCTCCCTGTTTTAGCAGCCATCTCAGATCTATTATCTTTGACCATGTATATTCCCCCAGCTTTCTAAAAAATATAAGACTATGAGAAGGAGGCCACCATTTTGAATCTCTACTCCCATTTCCTGCATGGCGGGGTGGGGGTGGGGTGGGGAAGAAATGTTTCTCCCTTTTTCTTTTCTCCCTACTCTTATCTTATTATACTAAATTCCTTTCCTAATACACTTTATTACTATTTTCACTACATTTTTTTCTGTGTTTTGTTTGAATTTATTTCTTGCTATATGAAAGAACAGAATTATTTTTCGTGTAA
Source organism: Castor canadensis (assembly GCF_047511655.1). Taxonomy (NCBI): domain Eukaryota; kingdom Metazoa; phylum Chordata; class Mammalia; order Rodentia; family Castoridae; genus Castor; species Castor canadensis. Next base: position 32,863,182 of record NC_133389.1, on the reverse strand, counting down.
CACAGTGCATTGTTTTAGAGTGGTAGTAGAAGAGGAAGAGATAGTTTTGGGAGTTACTTTGAATGTAGTGCCACAGATAGCACATGGGTTTAAGGAAATGGGAGAAGAGGAATGTTCCTGGGGCAACTGAATTACTAGTGTACTATTTATTGAGACAAGATAAAAACATATAACAAAAAGATTTAGAGGTAGAGGAACTCAAAAAGGCAACGAGCAAATGTGGAATCCTGGAAGCCAAGTTAGGAATAAATCTACTTTCAAGGATGAGAGACTGATCAGCTGTGTCAAATGCTGACAATAAGTAAAAAGGAACCGAATATGATGGAATCTATTCTACTGTCATTTAGATAGAGGTTACCTATCATCCCTGATTTTAGAAACATGGTCATGTATTCTATTCATTACATTGTTTTATTATATTTATAGAACCTACTATTAACAAAAATTGTGTTTTTAAGGTTTACTCTATTCAAGAGGCTAGTGATTTTTCTCTTAAAAATGGCATCCTTAATTTAAATAATCAGCACCAGATTAGCAGTGGAGTCTGATTATTGTGTGAACAATATTAAGTGTACTATAAACACAAAGAAGGTAGACTACAGGAACAATACCAAATTCTAATATTTTAGTAAGAGAGTGCTCATCTATTTTTGCTTGAAAGCACTGACTCCTTACCTGGGCCCACAAGTTAATTAAAAGCAGGAGAAGCCTGGCATCCCTTCCTACATCTTGTGTCTGTCTTTACTCTAAGCCATTCTCTTTACAGTCATTTTAAAATCATCTTGAATTCCAAAATGGACAGAACCAGTAATATCTTTATGACAATGAGTTGGAGCCTCCTGGAGCTGTTACCCTCCCAGTGAGGATAATTGTCTTGAGAATCCTCTCAAACTAGGAACCAGATTACACCCTTCAGGTAATAACTTCCCAAAACTGGACCAGACCATCTGCCTAACCAAGATTGCGGGCTCTGCCATTTACAAACCCACAAGACCACCTGCCTGCCTAAGATTGTGTCTCTACCAGTCATGAGACCAAGAAGCCCACATCTTTGACTGGACTGTTTAACTATGTATGCCTTTGTCCCTACCCCCAGTTCTTTTTTCTATTTAAACCTATAGTTCAATCTGTACCAGATTAGCAGAGTGCTTGCTCTGCCTTTTCCCACAGCATGTCCTGAGCAGGAGAATAAACCTCCTTTCTCTGCATTCATCATGCCTTTTTATTTGATGTTTCAGGACACGTGGCCAGACCTGTCATATGGAATCTCAAGAGTTTGGGCCTTGGGTCTAAAACTAAGGTTTTATATTGTATGAGCATTAACATATAACCATTTTAGCTTATATGAGCTATATAACATCTGGACACAAAATAAAACATAATCATAGAAATGGAAAAAAATATTTTATAAAATCACAGAGAGAGAAAAAACATTAGCACTTTTCTAACTCTAACTGTATGTGCTACATAAGAATACTTTTGATATCTATTCTACAGCCACCACTAGGAACTTTGCCATTCCAAACTGTCTTGATACTGTAGCTGGCTACTGTGCAAACAGACAAAGAAGGACTGAGGCTTACAAGTGCTCTAAAATCCTCACACTAATCACCTATCTTAGGTAGGTCTGGACTGCTCTCTTCTGCAGTCAGAACAGGAATCATATGCTCATTTCCTCTCTTACAGAGTCTCCAAAACTAAAAAAAAAAAAAATTTTACAGAAAATATGGCAGCTCCAGATGGTGACTTGCCATTAAATAAGAGAACAGATAATTTGAGTTAACCCTTGGAAATCTTACTGTCAGTCATTTCTCCTCTCCTTTTAATCTGTTATCTCCATAAAAATCTTAATATAGGATCACTGGTGATTACTTATATAGAAGTACCTACTGGATTTTTTATAAGGAACTTTCTTCAATATAAACTTATCTTGAATATGAAACTGACATATAAGAAAGACCAAGGCATTCTCCTAATGAACACTTGAAATCTACTTTGAAAGAAAAATTACAACCCAAGTATTCTGCCACTTTTAGAAGCCATTTTAATCTAGGACTTCCCATCAGCAGGAGGCCAGTGTTTCTCTAGGCACCATTACCAGCTCTGTCATCCTCCACTTGAAGCCTGTCTCCCTTCTCTTGAGTCTTACAAGTCAGAGTATTCGTCTGGCTAGTTCATGTGGCTTGAAACATTCCAAATGTCTGAGTCTGAATAGTCAATTGCTTATTTATGTATTTTCCTTAGCTATTTTGAGAGTCTTGAACACTTTCACCAAATAATAGGCAAAGGCAGCACGCACATAGGAAGTGGCAACACATTTTTGCTTGTCAGTTATGGTACTAAAAAAACTTTTTTTCTTTGGGCAAGAAAATGGTTACAATTTATTAAACTTATGTTTATTACAAACTCTTTTTGACTTCCTTACATAACCTTTTCTCACCACAAATATTAATTGAATCAACACACATTGAAAAAAAAAATAAGAAGTTTGACTGAGATTGTTTTGGATTTGAAAAGTTCAAGTGTAATGATGCCAGGTTTTTTCATATTGGCCTAAGATGTCTTGATGTTCACTCAGCTTGACTAAACTTTAGAAAGCCAGTTTCTTTCTGTCTATAGGCCCCTGACTTCCTTTTTCTTAGAGTATTTACTTTAGAAAACTTGCAATTGTAAATTCTTTCTCTGACCCCATGAGATATAAATCTTCTACAATCCAGGAAATCATTCCCAAGGACTTTTGAGCCATACATTTAAAATATAATTACCTAAAACTATAAGAATCCATGCCTTTATTTCTATGGAAGGGTAGGAAACTAACTTCAATAAGTGACAATAATTTGATACATGTAAGTAAACATTATGTTAGGAACAAATTAGCATGTTGAAGTAATTAGCATATTGAGGTAATTAGCATATTCATCACTTCATATATTTAAATATTTAAGCATAAATGACAATTAGCAGTCACTCATGGCCTATCCACACTGACCAAATCACTCCCTAACATATTCCTGTACATTTCCACTAATTTGCCCCAGTGTTTAAAAATGCCTGCGTTGTTTATTTCTTGGGAGTTGGGTTCAATCTCTTTCTTCTCTTGCATGTCTTGACCCCTAATATAATTGTCTTGAATAAAATATTCTTTTTCATTTTTAACAAATGCCCAATGTAACTTTAATTCCACAGCACCATAGCAGGGGCCGTGAAAAATGTGATAATATATATAGTTTTCATCCTAAAGTGCTCACAATCTGTTCAGTAAATAAAAATAAAAATGCACAAAAGCATTAGTAAAAAGTAGCATTAACAGAAGTTTTAGAAAAGGAGAAAATATAATTTGGATATGGCCTATAAACCAGGTGGGTAGTTAATATCTCTGTAAACACAAAGTAAGTATCTTGCAAAAAGCACCTCTCACTTTATCTCTGAGTATTCTGTGAACTTGAGTAGGTTATACAGTATCCATGCACTTTGGATTCCTCCCCCATGAAATGGGGAAATTACCTGATTCAATGAGGCATGAAATTAGCCAACAATTATTGAGGAATTATTCTGTGATGCTTATAACGTTCTAAATTATTTACATGTGTTAACTTATCTAATTCTCACAACTTTAAGTTGGTATGGTTATGCTTTATGTTTTACATACAAGGAAATTAAGGCACAGAGAATGTAAATATCTTCCTCAAGGTTATTGCCTTATAAGTGACTGACAATAAAAATCTAAGCATTATACTTTACTGCTTATTTTAGTATAATACTTGTAAAAGTACTTTCAAATCTAAAAAATCAAATACACTGAAAATAAGGATAGAAATTAATAGCTACTGTAAAATGAAAAATATTTGACTTATGAAATTTCTAGATTCTTGAATTCTGTTATGTGGGGGAGTAATATACATAAACTCTGTAAATTATGGTTTTTGATGTCACTTTCAGTTTCTACATTTAAAAATTTACAAATTTGTCTGTTTTCTACTTATTTGAAAGTTCTGCTTATATAGGAATGTGTTTGCATCAGATGCATAATCACCTGATGACTGTACAAATGGAAGTTTGTGCCTTCTCTCTACTGAAAGCAAGAGAGAGAAAACCTGTGAACCTTCTCTTCTGTTTATTCTGCCTGGCTACCTGCCCATAGCAGCTTCTCAGATCTTTCCCTGGGAGCCTCAGAGGCAGCTATTCTAAAGGTCAAGTCAGTGCTCCACACATCTGTCACCATATTCTTCATGATGTTCAGGCATCAGAACCCAGAGGAATGGTAGAATTGGCTACAATATTGATAAATATTGGTAGTATGCATGAAAATCTACCACTGCATATATGCCAGTTCAGCTATGTTGAGATTTCTATTCTCTTAACTCTCCTCTCTGTTGACCATTGCTTTCCAGTTCTTTGCATAATGTAGTGCTCAGTTATCCATGGAATATGTTCTAAGACTTCCAATGGTTTCCTGAAGCCATAGATATTCTACAACTACCTATATGTAATATATTTTTTTCTTTACATGTATAGATAAAATAAAAGTTATACAAATATGGTCTCTCTGTGCTTTCCTCTCTCTCTTTCTATCCCCCTCTCTCCCTCCCTCTCTCTTTCTGTCTCTCTGAAAGTATATTATTGTACTATATTCATCACTCTTCTTCTTGTGAAGGTGTGAAATTATACAACATACACATGTAGAGACAAGGAGGTGACTGGTATAGGCATTGGGGTGTACTATTATCCTACTGCAGAAGGGTTATTTAAGACAGCACTCTAGATCTGATAACCAAGATAGCTTCTGAACGACTAATAATAGTATATATAGTGTGGATACACTGGAAAAAGTGTTGATTAATATGCTAGGCAGGATGGAGGATGATAATGTGAGATTTTAGTAAAGCTACTCAGAATAGTATATAATTTAAATCTTATGAAATCTTTGTTTGTGGAAGTTTCCATTTAATATTTTTAGATCACAAGTAACTGAAAGCATGGAAAGTGAAGCCAATGATGGCACGGAAAAGGCTGAACTACTTTACTTGTTAACCAATATCCTGGAAGATAAGCAAAGAGTTAAGTGAATGTAAATGAAATCATTCAGTTATAGATGTAAAACAAAGACTTGATGGGGAAGAATTTACAAGCATCTGTCATTTGACTGTTGGTTGGGCAATAAGAAGTAATTTTCTATCTTTTTTGCATTATTCCATTTGTATCATATTGTTTATCTGAGTAAATTTTTCCTTCTTAATGGTAAGGAAAACAAATATTTCTAAACCACCTTAAAAATATGCTAATTATTTTCTCCAAGTTTCAAAAAAGCATTAGCTGTCAGTATCTTTAAAAGCACAGACAAAATAGGTGGCTTCTTTGGTGTTCAATATTGATTTCATCCAGATACAAAGACTAAATCAGCCCTAGCAGTCTGGAAGACATTTATCCCCATTCAAAAGACACTATGGTAGGCTGCTAAAACTTGTCCCTTGCTCCTACAGGTTATTAGTAGGATTTATAGCTAAGAATTATTATATTTTTGAGCATTAATATTTGCTGACCACTTAATATATTCCTGTTCCTGAGTGTGAGATGATGTGTTACTTGCATTTAGTTAAAATTGTTACACAACATAACAAACACCAGGATTATTTACTTTCAAAATATCTCATATTTGTCACATATAATTTCTTATTCATATATTATTCATCTTGCCTGGCTGGCACAATCATAGGTAAATGATTGATAGATAGATGGATGCACTTTAAGACTAGTACTATATAAGACAATCCAAAGAAATAAAAGAGCAGTATACAAATAACATCATGCAGGCTAGAAAATAAATGTTCTAAGAATATCAGAAGATTTTTAGAGGTCAATTTTCATAAGGGGAACCATGGGAATTGAAAAGCAGATAAGCTCTATCACTTACAGTTTTAAGGCCAAGCAAAATGTGGTATAGATTCCCTTAAAGAGTAATCTAAATTCTCCAGTAGAACACAGAGAATGTAGTATCATGTAAATTCAAGGAAGATTTCAAGAAAAGTGCCAGAGACAGACATAAAGTAAGACAGATCATTTCTTGGAAACCTGGAATGTTAATGATGTTAACGAGCCAATAAGAGTAAAGTGAGAACTGGAAGGTCAATCACTGATGGGTACAGACAATGACAAAATAATTCCAGGAATTCAGTTCATACTTGCCAAGTCTGTACATGCTGTGTTTGAAACACTTGAATTCCACTTCCTTCATTTTAAAAATTACTGCTTTCTTAAACAAATACTTGTGCACAAATGTAATTAATTGTATGAGGATGTACACTTCAATTAAAATAGTAAAGACATTCAGAGGATAGTGAAGGCAGTGAGAAACTGAAGTGGCCAGGGAAGCTTCATGCAGGAAATGGGACCTGAATTGGCATTGATACGTGGGCAGAAATAGGCAGGAGTAGTGAAGGGGAAATTAGGGCAGTAGAAATAAGGGTGTGAGAGTAGCAAAATGGAGATGTCTAGATGAATAAAAAGAACCAAATTATATTTGATCCATGTAATTGTAAATGCACTCTGAATTCTTACTTCAAGTATAGTAAGGGAGCTGGCCCAAACATTGTATACACGTGTAAGTAAATGTAAAAATGATAAAATTAAAAAAAAACATTTAAACAAATAAACAAACAGAGTAATAAAAGTATGTGGCTTTCCAATGGAAATTAGAAATATTTTTTCTATTTCAAATAAACTGTTTTATATATATTTATATACAGAGGCTGGACAAAAAATATAATTATCATGGAACACACAAACCCATATGACACCAGCAGGGGAAACATATATGTACATGGCTACTTCTTCTGCTTAAAGCATTTCATGAGCAACTGTGAGGAGTGAGCAGGAAATAGAGAAGAGTATATTTAGCTTATCTTGCTTAGATTTTGCCAGGTAAGTAAAACAAGGTACTGTACATGTAGTGCTGATGTCATATTAAAAGCAATTTATTTATGATGTACATTTGATGGACAGAGACCTCAAGTTGGTTTATAACTTTAACAATCTGATATGAGATGCAATTTGTATCTTTCTATGGTAAGGGCACTTATTACTTCCTATTGGATAATATATTTGGGATATTTGTTCCTTGAGGTCCCGGTGACTCACCATAATTTCACATCCATATACTTTTAGAAATCTAAAGAAAACCTTCAGAGAAAGAAAATTCCAAAGACTTCACAAAGGCAGGGCCATGTTTTCCTTGTTTGGTAGTAAATGAAGTTTAGTGTGGCTATTACATTTCCTACTCTCCAGTCACACACAATTTCTCTATAGTTAACATTTCATTCCTTTTGCCGAATTTCCCATCTCCCATTAGCATATGTAAATTGTGCATATATTGCAAGGCCAAACTGAAATACAGTCCTTGTATGAAACCTTCCTTGATAATTCTGGTCTTCACTCACCTCTCTTTCTTTTAAGACCTTTTACTTTGACTATAAAAATAGAATGAAAGATAAAGACAACAGAGGGCTATTTTTTTATGAATTCAGGTAGTGAACTTGGATACACTTGGGCTTGAATCAGTATTCTTTTATTCTCTTTAAGCTTTCAGGAACACTACTTGTTCTCCTTTTTCTCATTTTTTCTTCTGCTAGAATGACATTAAAAGCAATCCTCAAGGTTGTCTCTATGCATCGAATGAGATCATTTTCCAATATGATTTCCATGGACTTGATTGTAAACTCTCAATAAATGTAAGACATAGCTGGTAATAAAATATTAAAATTACCATCAGTCTAACAAAAAAGAAAATTTCAGGAATGAAAAACTCTATTTTTGATATTCAGAGTGAAACAATTTTTTTTTCTGTGAACTAGAAGTTTTTTTTTTCTTTTATTATTCATATGTGCATACAAGGCTTGGTTCATTCTCGCCCCTGCTCCCACCCCCTCCCTTACCACCCACTCCGCCCCCTCCCTCTCCCTCCCACCCCCTCAATACCCAGCAGAAACTATTTTGCCCTTATTTCTAATTTTGTTGTAGAGAGAGTATAAGCAATAATAGGAAGGAACAAGGGTTTTTGCTGGTTAAGATAAGGATAGCTATACAGGGCATTGACTCACATTGATTTCCTGTGTGTGGGTGGTGAAACAATTTTTTTCTCAATAAAAATTCTGATAGCATTTCAGTACTCAGTTTAATTCTCACATTTATCATTGTTTCTCTCAAATATTTCAGAAACAATTAATCTCCTTTGAATTACCTTATTATTCTTAGGGAATTACATAAAACTTTAACAACATGACTTATGGAATATAGAGTGTGCCTTGAATTCAGACTTAAGGTTGCGTCCTTTCTCTGTCATTTTCTGACCATGCATCATTAGACATGCAAGTATAATTCATCAAATATGAAGTACTTTCCAAGTGTCAAATAAGAATATAAAAGAAATTTTGAAGGCTAGGCATTGTGGGACTTGCCTGTAATTCCAAATACTCAGGAAGGGGGAGGTAGAAGGATGACAGTTCAAGAGTGGCCCTGAGTCCTGAGTGAAAGTATAATATTTTATCTGAAAAATAACCAAATTTAAAAAGTCTGGAGGCATGATTCAAGTGGTAGAGTCCTTGCCTAGCAAGTCCATGCCTTGAGTTCAATCTCTAGTATTGCCAAAAGGAAAAAGAAATTTTGAATTTTTAAATTATACATTACATATTTAGTTACAATGTTTAATGTTAAAATTCAGTTATGAATTTTAAAGCATTTGTTAAATAAAATGTATTTAGATATAATATTTTTCCTTGTATTTTATAAAGATGTATCTGTCTTTTCATACTCATCTTGGCATCATTATCTTATCTTGTAAGGTCATCAAACACTTTTTTCCTAAAGTGGTGTGATACTGTATTTTCTGAATTTCTGAAAGATGTAGCCTATGATCCTATACTGTTTTTTCCTCATCTTGTTCAGAATGTCTAAAGTTTCCATTATCATCCTATACTGTCATAGATTTACAGACAAAAATTAGATTCCAAAGGTAATTATTTTATAAATAAGGAGGCAAGACCATCAATGAGGAAAATGAAATTTTGAGGTAAGAGGAACATAATGTCTGAATGCTTTTAGGAGGTACAGCTTTGTTGAAGAAACTCCAATGATTAGTCTGTCATAGTGATATAATCAATAGTAAATGTGCAAGTTACATATTAAAAGAAGAAAATGTAAAAGTTTGATCCTTGAGGTATTTCTGTTGTTACCAAATATGAAGTAGTAGCATTTGAACCAATACAGAATCTTTCATTTTGTGCTAAATCATTTGCTACTAGCTACTATGCTCTTCTGTCTAACTATTGATACAAATATCTTATCTTCCCAAATAAATTATGACCTTCTAGAAGATAAATAATATGTATTTCTTTAGCTATTTTTATTCTTACATATTCTCATAGTCTGAAAACTCAGTAAAAATTTTAAAAGTTAGTAAATATGATCTTTTATGGTTTAAGGCAGTGTTCACAAACTTTTTGATTTCAGGATCCTACTCTTAAAAATCATCAAAAGTCCAATAGATCTTTTGTTTATATGATTTTATATTATTTGCATATTCCATATCAAAACTGAGATATTTACTCCAAGTTTGCCATGGTTAATAAAAAAGGACTACTAGTATAATTAAGTGCCATTGTGTTGATTCTTACTTTGACTTTCAACAGTCAAAATTAATGTCTCAAAATATTTAATATGTATTCTGGAAATAGAGGATACATAGTATAAGTGTTTTAAAATCACCTGTGTTTTCTCCTTTTTTTTTCTCATTTTAAATGATTATTTATAAGGCATTATACTGATAAGAGGAAGAATTGACATTGGTGCAAAACTAGGCAGATTTCAAAAGGGAATTGGTTCTCTAAGAAAGAAAAATGGAAGAATGAAGTGTAGAACATATAACCACTGGAAAGATGAAAGGAGAACATCTCAAATATATATGCAATATAAACAAAGAAATTTAGGATTATTGATAGGAAGAACTGCCTATTTGAGTGAGAGTAGTGCCTAATTGTATTAAAGAAGAAGAAAATAATAAAGAGTAAAACTCATATTTACAATCATCTTAACATCTTGGGGAAATTGTTTTGTTACCACCTAAACTAACCCAAAGATGAGATATAGCTGTATGGATTCCTCATTTTATTTTGAACGGGTAATATTATTAATAGCAAATATAATTGTACTATTTCCTGAAACAAGGAGGAAAGAAGTAGACCAATTCATCAGATAATTCAGGATCATTTGACATAGTATGTGTACTATATATACAGTAATTTTTTACTATATATGTATATGTAGTAATTTTGAAGCCTCTTAACCATTTTATTTTAATAACAGATCTACATACATAAAAATTAAACAGTGTATTCCCATTTTACAGATGGATAAATTGATGCTCAAGAAAACTGAGGCCTTGTTGACCCTGTCCTACTTGTGCATCTGGTCTGGCACGAGCCTCCCAAGGGGAAGACACCATCAATAGCTTCCTCCGTGACTGCATTCTTGGATTGCCATCTGAAACATGAATCCAGAGGAGTTACTTTCCACCATTTTGTAGCCTAAGGGATCCCTCACTATATATTTTTTGTTGTTAATGTAACAGGCAATCCAATCTGATAATAATCCTATAATCTTTATTAATTATACTAACTTGAGATTGTCAGAGGGATAAGCAGCAGAACTATAGTTTCCTCTAAATTAACAAATAAGCGTGTTTGCATTAATATATTCATATACAACAACCCATCTCTTTTTCTTTTTTATTAACTGCATATAATTTTTTCATTAAATATGAAAATTTTCCACAGTATTGCTTTCACCAAATAAGGTGTGCATCTTTAATTCCTTATCTTACCATTTAATTTCAATGTCAACTGTGATTTGTGCCCTAGAACACTCTGTAGTTGCCTGGTTAACTAACCTTCTTTTATCACTAACCTTAGTTAGTTGATGTTATTGAAATGGTATTATGATTTTGCAATAAAACTTTTTCCAATAACTAAATATTTACTTTGTGCAGTAGGTTATTTTCATTTGTTGGTGTCTCATTGACCTGTTTCTTTTTCTTTTCACTGTGTTTGTTCATTTGTTTGTATTTAGGTGAACAGGTGTGATTTACCAAGATTGTTAAAATGCTAGAAGTAGACTTAGAAAGCACAGATGTATTTTATTGATATTGTCAATTCTTATTGATACCTTTGTGTAAACATTTGATGACTTCTGCTCATTCAATCCTTTCCTGTTTCTTTTCTTAACAGAACTCCATTTTCTTCATTGGTTTAATCTTCCTTCTTCCCTTGGCCTATGTTGTTATGGTGTTATTGACTCCAATTCTAAATCAGCAGTGTTCACCTGGCATTGACTTGACCAATCAGAGCACTATTACAATAATTTTCAGAAACAAGAATGTGACCAAATCATAGATGAGCATTCTGATATACTATTGGGAAGGAGAAATTTGTTTTTTTCCACAGGCAATGAAGCTGGAAGGATATGACCTTGGATCTATTATAGCAGGCTTGACGTCACAATGGGAAAACCTATCTGAAGATGAACACAACATAAAAAGCAGCAAAGGATGGAGAAAAAAATAAATCTTGGTGATAAATATTTAACATTGTTTCTGACCTATATAGAAAGCCATTCTATGCTTGGATTTTTTAGTTATTAATTCAATGAACTCATCTCCCTTCATTTTTTTCTGTTCTTCAACTCAACTTCATTTGGGTATTCACCTGAAGTCATGACATAAATGCTTAATGATATCAAAGTCTAGTACAAGAAGTGAAAAACTGAACCACAATTTAGTCAGTTTAATTCACTTCTTGCTGTTCATAGCATTATTCATTTTGACATAACTAGGATCAAACCTCAGTTGTTGCTATTTTCCAATCTGTCCAAATCTATTCATATACAATTCTATATATGATAATAGTAATACCTAAACTTCTACCTTCCATTTGCCTTGTGTTTTATATGATTTATTTCCATATGTTTTATTTTAATCCATAGACAATTCAATGAAGTAGGGTAGATAGCATTTACATTTTATAAGTTTAAACAGTAAGAACCCAGATCACATGCTATAACTAGGTTCATGTATTGAGTCTATAAAGAAGCCAAGCAAATCCCCATTACTAGTTGAAGACCTATTTTATTATTTCCACACACCACAGAAAAACCTTTTTGTTCAACCATAAATTAATTCATAAAATAAATATGCACATATACCAAATTAATTTCCTATTAGTAATATGACATTGAATAATTGCCTTATTAATGTCAGGTTTTATTAAATGGTCCAATTCTACCCTTTCTGCCGTTTTGTGCAAAATTGTTGTGACAGTTGTGCTTGTTAACTATATTTTCTCTCCAAATTAATAAGTGATTTATGAGTATTCTTATTGTAGGGATAGGAAAGGTGTTATCACTCTCCTCATTGTAAGGGTTGTGCTCTCAGTCCTTCTACCAAAAGACGTATTAACAAGAGAAAAAAACATAACAAATATACTTAAAGTTTTGTTTGTCACAGAAACTCTAAGATTGATGACCTAAAGGTATGAAAAACTAAATGATTTTATGCTTAGGTTCCATGAAGCAGGGACAGTTGTGTCAAAATAGGAGTGGACAAATGCATATGATATAGCAATAATACACTGAGTGGGATAACTTAGCAAGGCCTGTCTGTTCCGCTTCCTGGTTTTTCTGGGTATTATTCTCTCCTCTTGAGTGTGGGGCAGAACCTTTCTGGGATTGAGTCTCTTATGACATAGTAGCTGACAAGGGCAGGTCAGAAAATTTCCTTGCGGTCAGCTCATACAACTAAAGCAGAGCAGGTTCTAATAACATTTTTAAGGTATATTTCCGGCTTTGGGAAAAAGGGGTCTGGTTCCGATAACATACCTTGGAGGAGAGGAATTCTAATTTCTACGACTTGCTTCAGAAGAGAATGAGGTATAAGAGACAAGAGGGCAGCAGAAGGTCAGAGAGACACTTTGCTTCTGAAGTTGCTTCTGAGATATTTATTTAAGGGTATCATTTTCTATGCCCCAGCATTATCCAGATACTAAGAGAAATATTGAAGTGTAAGAAATTCTCCATTCCCACAAGCATGTTCACTGCTATTCTGTAGCCCACAAAAAGAATGCTCTTTCAGTCCTCACACTTTTTAATTTCTGACTGATCCTTAGAAAGGTTAGAATTGACTGTAGCATCACCAACTAGGCATGATACAAGTGGGTTTTTTAAATATGTAGATTATAGGAGGGGGGAGCTACACATAAAATAAAACTTCATCTTTTAAATTTAAATTCATGCATAAAATGATTCTAATTAGATTTTGTAAGGTCTTTTCTCTAAGTTTACAATGCTAATTCTCCGTTAAACTTGAGTATTTTATTTCTTTGCCTCTTGAACTAACATAGATATTTTTATTTGTTTCCTATAAACTGAATATATCCATCTTCTCTATTTAAAAACCTGCTCTACCATTCAAAGCCAGCTCAAATGCCACAGAGCTACTCCATGAAGCCTATCCTGACTTCTCCTGTCACTTTTCTTTTTTGAACTCTGTTCTTATTTTAAGGGAGCAGTCTCAGCTAAGGAGATACATTTAGATACTTTAGCATAGTCATCCTAAACAGAGCCACAAAACTGAGTGATATCACTATCACCTGGTAATTGGGTATGCTTAGGAGGGAGGGAGAGAGCGAGAGAGATCAAGAGAGAGAGAGAGAGAGAGAGAGAGAGAAAGAAAGAGAGAAAGAGATCTAATCACACTAAATTTAGCAGTTAGAGAAATGAGGAGAAAACAAAGGAAACAAGACCAAGAAGGGATAAATAGAAGGTTCAAAGTAAAAATTCAAGAGAAATAAAACATCACAGGTACAGAGTAAGAACAATTGTGTCAAGCACTGCTGATGGACCATGATTCATTTTACTCTTATGCTCTCAGTATTACCTGATAGAGGAAAGCATGCATGGAGTTAATTCTGAACATGTCTCCCTATTCTTTTATATACACTTTTTTTTTCCAGAACAGCCTGATTACTTTTGGGAAAGCCCTCTCTCACATCTAAACCTCTTTGAATTTCTCATTTGTTCTCTACACTTAGCACTTTTCTTTATATTGTCATAAACTTAAATTTTCTGTGTTCCTAAATTCAACACTTGGAGTATAAGAAAAGCTGTAATCTCATAAGCATACATTGTAGTTCCCTCCATAAAAGAAACAGTTCTTCTTGTTGAGGGTGAGGTAAAGCATTTTCTTATTTACTTCTACATGTCCACCAGCATGTGATGCCACACATCACTTCTCAAACTTCTACTGGGAAAATGCATGGGCTAAAGCAGGAATACCTAGTCCAAATCAATTTAGTCCTTTATATGATATCATCTTGAAAAGCATAAATCATTGGATAATGTATTGGATGAAAATGATGGTTTTTACTACTTAGTTGTGTCAATTCCAATGCTTGCTTCTGTATTATCTCTTCCAAAATTCTCCTACTAGTCCTCGATTATAAGACACAGAATAGAGAGCTAACATGAGCTTCCTTTCTTTTAAAGGTTAAACTGGTCCAATCTGAGATGTACAGTTTGTATCTCTGATTTCTTCTTCTGATGAAAAAAAATTTCACATGTATGTTTGCATGCAAGCAGCGAAAACAAAACAACAACAACAAAAAACCCAATCCAATAAAAGTGATGGAATTGTTGTATGGTGTATTTTTATGACAGGAAGCACTTCATACTGGGGAATAAAAGTTGATTCATATCATGTTATTTATCAAAAGAGGAATGAATAATCTTTGAGACTTGCTTTGCTAACTAGGGAGGAGGAAATTTTTCTTTCAACCTCAAGAGAAATAATACATAATAAAAAATGATGACAGTAACTGTCAAGCAAGTTGACACTGGTGAGAGGTATACACTGTTTACTTATGGCATTTCTTTTACCACAGGAAAAAAATTTAATGTCAAAGTTAATACAAAAATGGACATTAATATTTTAAATGTTTTTCTTTCCTTAAAAGTAGGGAAAGGATGAATAAGAGGACTCACCTCCTTTTGCTGTACACAGGTTCACTTGGGACTTTTTATTAGGTTATCATCTCTTAATAGGCATCCCTAGTTGGCAGAGCAATTCAGGTGGGAGAGTACCTGCCTAGCAAGCATGAGGTCCTGAGTTCAAACCCCAGTATTGCTAAAAAAACAAAAAAAAAAAAAGGATTTTCAATAGTCATCACTATGAGATGGTGGTATTACTCATGTTTTCCAAAGAAGAAACTGAGTTTACATAGTTAATATGTGCCAGGATTTAAACCCAGTTCAAAAATCTTAGTCTGTTTCTTGCTGCTACAACTGAATGTCACATACTAGGTCATTTTTAATTTCTTGCCATTTCAGAGGCTGGGAATTTCAACATTAAGGTCCTCGCACATTCTTGCTGAATCACAGTATGATGAGTGTGTCAGTGGTCTTTTCTCTTTTTTTTTTTTCATTTTTCTTTTATTATTCATATGTGCATACAAGGCTTGGTTCATTTCTCCCCCCTGCCCCCACCCCCTCCCTTACCACCCACTCCACCCCCTCCCGCTCCCCCCCTCAATACCCAGCAGAAACTATTTTGCCTTTATCTCTAATTTTGTTGTAGAGAGAGTATAAGCAATAATAGGAAGGAACAAGGGGTTTTGCTGGTTGAGCTAAGGATAGCTATACAGGGCATTGACTCACATTGATTTCCTGTGTGTGGGTGTTACCTTCTAGGTTAATTCTTTTTGATTTAACCTTTTCTCTAGTTCCTGGTCCCCTTTTCCTATTGGCCTCAGTTGCTTTAAGGTATCTGCTTTAGTTTCTCTGCATTAAGGGCAACAAATGCTAGCTAATTTTTTAGGTGTCTTACCTATCCTCACCCCTCCCTTGTGTGCTCTCACTTTTATCATGTGCTCATAGTCCAATCCCCTTGTTGTGTTTGCCCTTGATCTAATGTCCACATATGAGGGAGAACATACGATTTTTGGTCTTTTGAGCCAGGCTAACCTCACTCAGAATGATGTTCTCCAAATCCATCCATTTACCAGCGAATGATAACATTTCGTTCTTCTTCATGGCTGCATAAAATTCCATTGTGTATAGATACCACATTTTCTTAATCCATTCATCAGTGGTGGGGCATCTTGGCTGTTTCCATAACTTGGCTATTGTGACCAGCCGGCACAGAGAAGGTCTTTTCTCTTTTTAAAGCCACTAAATCCATCATAAGCACCCCATTCTTATGACTTCATACAATTACAATTACCTCCAAAGGGTCCAATTCTAAATATCATCAACATATAAATTTAGAGATTAAGTTTTCAACATACAAATTGAGGGAACAGTTTCAAACCATATGTCCCCAGGGTTAGACAAATGCCCTGAAGAGGAGAAGGGTCTCTCCTGTTTTCTTGCAGAGTTGGACCTGGAGGATGGAAGCTCCCCTCTGCCAGCATCCTTCACCATTTCCCTTATATGTATTAGCCATCTACAACTATAGAACAGATTCTCTGAACATTAGTAAATTAAAGCTTCAAATGTATTATCTCAGTTTCTGAGCTACTGCTTAGCTAGGTGGTTTGAGTTCTGGGTCTCACATGAGATTACAGGAAAGTTGGTGGCCAGGGATAATTTTTTTTTTCTAACTGTAATTTTAAACAGTTGGAATGGTATTGCCAGGTATTTCTATTTTTATTTTCTTTCACACATGACCTTCCTCCAACCTCCTCCAAATCTGTTCCTCTTCTATTTCCTTAACTAGTTAATAGTACTAGTACTCTTGGGCCTCTTAGATCTGCTTCAATAACCTTCCATCACATTTTACACTGAGTTCTGACAAAGATCCTTCGTTTGCCCAAACTTTAGTCTGGATATGAACCTCCTAGGCCCACCCATGTAGTTCCTTATAAAGTCCAGTTTTAGCAAGGTACCAGCTAAGTCAGTTAAGCCCAAATCTCCCATCTTCCATATCTGATCATACTTCATATTTTATAAGGTTCCTCATTCTCTCTTCCCTAGGTAATGTCTGAGCACCCTGCCCTGTCTTCAGCAAGAATCCTATTATCAGATTAGTCAGAATCTCCTGTATCCCTGCTTCCTCCTATTAGTAACTTTCCATTCACTAACTCCAACCCTATTCCTTGACTATAAATGTCCAATTGTCCATGCTTCCTTAAGCCCAGTTCCGTATTACAATCTTTCCCTCTGTCACAATAATCTCGAATATGATCTGTTTTAATCACTTTAACTACTGTTCAGCTCTAGTGTTTCTTTGACAGTTCTTCCAGGGAGCTCAATTATCACAAAAGCAGAGTAAGTTCAGCATGGAATGAATTGCAAAGATTTCTTGACACCTCCCTGGTAAAACATTTAACTATAGATCCTGACTCCATATGTAAAGACAAGCAAACTCAGGACATCAGAGTAGAGAAATAACTGAATTTTTTTGTAAAAACAATTAAGTTTGCAAAAACAGGTTAATTAAAGAGTAAGTTAATTTTTTTCTTTATCTGCATTTACCACTAGCTTATCTTAGATATCTCTAGATTCTTATTTACTCATTTGTATCGAGGATAATATAACTTCATATAGTTGTTAAGAGATTTAAATTAGATAACCAGTAGCTTCAGAGAATGTTTATACAGTAGGTCTCCAGTAAATTTCAGTCTTCTCTACTCCCTAACATATTTTGTAGCTGGGTAAGAGAAAACAGATACATAATTTAAGAAGAAATGCAAGGTTTTATGGAAGGTCATTTAGGAAATCAGAAACTACATGGTTTGTGGACTGTAGCACTGAGAAGAATGACATGTATGTGCCACACTGTTCACAACCTTTTCTTCACTCAAAACACACAAAGAGAATCATATTTCCTTGTGAAATTTTGAGCTCTACAGTTAAAACTTTATCTTTCTATTTCATTAGAAGAAAATAAAAACATACTTGCAGGTAAGTGAGAGTGATTAGTACTATAGAGATTAATTTACAACTCTTACTTTCTTAAAAGCAATTAATTTGCAAACTTTGATGATTTTTTTCTTTCTTTCTTTTTTTTTTTTTGTTGTTCATTTACATGTGCATACATTGTTTGGGTCATTTCTCCCCCCTGCCCCCCTCCCCCACCTTTTCCCCCTCTCCCCCTCAGTTCCAGGCAGGTCCTGTTCTGCCCTTATCACTGATTTTGTTGAAGAAAAGACATATGTATAATAAGAAAGACAAAGCATTTTTGCTAGTTGAGTTAAGGATAGCTATACAGAAAGGTTCCTACTATTACTTTTGTTGAAAACAATGGCGCCGATGGGTTTTGGTTCTTACTGCACCCTTAAGCTTCTGTTTCCCAGGGTCAAGGTCCTGCCTCTTCTAGCTTGAATTCTCCTTCTGCCCCAACCTCCAATCAGCATGAACCATAAGATCCTAACCAATCAGATCATGCCAAGTCTCACTGAGGGATATTTAAGCCCCTGCCTCTCTCTCTCTCCCTCTCTCTCTCTCTCTCTCTCTCTCTCTTTCTCTCTGCATGATCACTTTTGGGGCCTACAGCTTTCATGTACCCATGTGTTATGACCCAAGTTGATTCAACTCTAACTGATCTTTACATTGGTTCCTGATCCCCTGCTCATGACAACCTGTCATTTTAAAGTTTCTGTATTAGTTCCTCTGGAGTGGGGACATCAAACACTTTCATGTTTTGAGTTTTCTACCTAAATAACTTTGATATTTTACTATTGTTTGTTACAACTCAGAGGGAAGGAATATCACAGTCAAAGTACAGGCAGGTACAAGACCTATGTTTGGAACCCTTATCCTGCCTTTCCTTGTGGCATGAACATAATTTGGAAAGTTTCACCCCAGTCATACAAATTTAAAATTAAATGCACTTCCTGCATCAACAGTCTCTTTTTTTTTTTAAGCATTGGGATTATGTATGTTTGATGAAAGCTAATTTAGCATAATTCAATGCCTATTATTTTCTTATAATATTGGCTTTCCTTCTCTAAAGTCTACTGAGCTAAAATAAATTATCACAAATAAATAAAATATAGCATATAACCAATAGATGTTAAATTGGAAAGACAATTACAGATCATCAATCAGAATCAGACTGTCGCTTTCTATGTGACTATCAGACAGTAAACTTGTCAAGGAACGTTACATTGTGCCGTATGTTCTATTTTGGCATAACTGCCCCCTCTTCTAAAACCCTCTTTTGCGCCACTGGCACCTGTCCAATTAATGGTTACACTGCAGGTTGAATATTGGTTTGCCACTGATTTCCAGACAATTGCTTCAGAAAAGGGTTTTGTCTTTATTCATAAAAACTTAATTGAAATTCTCCTGTCCCTCTGTTAGAGGAGCCTGGTGATAATTCAGATGCAGATGGAGTCATAAAGAACCCTTCTCTTAGGATCTCAGCATGGAGAATCATTCTGGAAGATTTTCTGAGGTCTTTAATCATGTTCAACCCAAGGAAATGCAGCCAGCTCTCATTGCATATACTGTTTATTTTAGTTTAGTGTTTGTAATTACTCGTTATCCTCAACTACTGTCACACTGTCAACATATTAACTTTAGTAGTTATCAGAAGGGAATTAAGTATTCTGAAAAATAAATAAATAGGGCACTTCTGTCAGGCCTTCAAAGAGAACCAAGTGAAATTCTGTGCTCCATATTCACAGCCCTCAGTGGAGCTGGGATGATGGATTCAAGATAAACCTTGCCTGGAATTGCAATATAAGTAGTGCTATAGAATAATAAGATTATGAAATTTCATGGAATGAATTTTATAAATTATCTAGTCGACCCCTTTATACAAAGCAGAATTTCACACTGTTGCATTTCTCATAAATAATTATCTTTTATATCCATTTGAACACTGAAATTAAATAAGTCTAAAAAATATACTGAATTCACTTCTTCAGCTTCAATATGTACCAATTAAACTGCTAAAGTAATGTCCTAATTGTTATTGCCTTATTCTGTCTCGGCCCCATTTATCTATTTTCCTCTCAGCAAATGGAGTGGTCTCTGTAAAGATAGCAATCTATATGATTTCCTTTGTTCAGTGACCACTGTTTGATATTAAAATGAAGACTTAAAATTCCACAGAATCCTATATGATCTGGATTTTACAAAAGTAGTTCTGTCAAAGAAAATGCTTTACTATGTTTCATGTCTCCATCCATATTTACTTTCAATTAGTTTTCTATTTTCAATGAGTGATATTTTTACTCAGATTCCATGTTCCTTACATTTAGCAAGTTTTTTCAGCTAGAACATTCCTTCCATACCAAGCAGCCTTCCCAGAACCTCTCAGAGTAAACTACATCTCACACTAAGTTTTGCCCTTGTCTTTCATTGGGTTTATCATAGATTGAAATTTTAATAATTATTTGTATGTAGATTTTATATCTTTCCTCCTACTACCTTATAAACTCCATAAACTTAAGGAATATACCTTTCTCAATCACCACTACATACCTGGCACTTTGAAAAATGATCTGGCCTTATAAACACTGGCTAATCAAAAGTGAATACATAGACAGTATTCATTTACAACAATGATTACCAACTATTGCCTTGTCACATAGGCTATCCTATTAATGAAGCTACAGATTCCACTCTTTCTATATATGTTGGTTCTTCGAAACTATATGCAAGTTGTCCCACATATTGAAGATTGCATATTCACTTCAAGTGTTTATCATCATCCTTTAAGCCAACCTTTAGTAGTAACATTATATATTTTACATTGGATCTAGTTTCAAGTTCTAGATCTCTACATGTCTGTGCTATTTCAGGGGTTTAAATTTAAACCAATGTACACATTGACTTGGATCTGTTTAACTTACATGTAGAGGTAAACTTCAAACCTGATCGACTCTTAGGTTACTATTCCTTTGTTTTCAGAATATTACATTTTTGTTTCCTTTTAAACTTTCTCGTGTTTGTTTCCCCTTTGTAGTTTCTTATATTAGATTTTCCCTTCTAACTGTATCCTAGTTTTTAATGAATTCCACAAACCTGTCTTGTACTCTGTTCTATTAATTTTGCATGCATTATCTTGGCAATTTCATCTTTTCCCACAGGTTTCTCTAGCAACAATTCTTGTGACTATCATTACTTATCTCTTTCCCATTCCAATCTCCCAAGTTATAGAGGGAATAAGCTTGATTTAAACAACTATTTGAAAGTATTTGTCATGAGAATTTGTTCTACAATGCACTAATTTTTAACTGTATGCTAGTGTTGTTACTTAGTCATAGTTTATTGAATAATGTAGTCACAGCATGGGGCAGTGGGTCTCTGGTTTATATCACTGAATATGCAAAGGCCAGGAGTCACAAGACTTTGTCTACAGCCCTGTCCATAGTCCTATGTACTTATTTTACACTTTTATTTGACTTACATAAGAGATTCAAAGAAGGTATGTCAATGAAACAAGACACACAAATGTGAAGCCCAAGTGCAATAAAATTTAAGTTATATCAGAATCAGAAATGGGTAGACTTCAAAACAGGATCAAACTAAAGCCACGGGTTTTAGTTAAGATTTTAATTAGGAAATGTTAAGTTTTGTATATGAAAACTGTACAAATGCTTGTGCTCTTATTTGAAGTTAGTTCAAGCAGAATGAAACAATAGTTTTTTGACTGCTTGTATAGGATGGTGAAACAGTGACATAGTGTAGTCACAAAAAATGATTTTAATTTTTGGCTGGATACTAGAAAAGGACTAAAAATAAGGCAGAAATCATGTTTTTCTTGGCACTGGTAAGGCCACATCTGCAGATGTGTGCAGTACTAGGCATTGTGCTTTAAGTAAAATAGTTATGGAAGCCTGCATTGATATGGAAGACTGATATCTAACATGGGCTAATATCTCCTGTTTGTACATTGACAAGATAAAAATGGAAATCTTTGATTAAAAAAAGTAAAAGCTAAAAGAATTGGTGAGTTAATTTGTTTTTGTGTGAACACTTTCTGGGACTTAGGCATGATTTTTAATAAAGAGGCTTTTTCAAACCATATGTAGAGGGTCTTCTTGCTGTTAGGTTCTGTGTGTTCAGGATTAATTATTCTGATAGTGGTGATTACATAGATATTTTCATTCTTCCTCATTTTGTTTGTGTGGTTGTCCTAGAATCCCCAAGCTTTTAATTTTCTTTACAGTGACCTATTTTCTATTTCTTAATGTCCTTTTCTAATTAGACATTATAGTTTTTACTTTTGAATCACATAGAAGTTTGTGATTCTAGAGTTTGGTAAGTTATCTTTTTTTATGCCATCTACCTCTTCATTGAAACTTTCCCTGAAATTACGCAAATTTATCCCCCTTATCTGGTAAGATGACTCGAACCTAGACCATGAAAGATATTTTTAAACAAATTGTAGCAGTAATTTTCATTATGTAGATTGGAGGTTAAAAACAGCATTAGTACATGTATTTTGAGATGGCATGAAGTCTTATACACAGTTGAGGTGAATGATGTTATGAAGGCACAAAATTAATGTTATTTAAAAGTAAAAATGGGCCATAAAATACAAAAATAAGTACTTAGTTTAAAACAGAAACATCTATTAATTCCCAAAGGGTTTTTTGATATAATTTATTATCTTGTTCTTTTTCTCAGCTGACTAAATAACATTAATGTTTTAAATTACACTGAAGAAAGGTATATAGCTCACTTAAAATATAAGTTTGATATTTTGATCACTTGAGATTTTTATACTGGTTTGTGATATCTGACCTGGTTTGATCTACATACAGTAGTTTGTTACTGAATGCTATCAGGCAAGTGTGTTTGCAGTCAAGCATGAACAATAACCCTACATTTCTTTGTAGCTTTTCTCTTAGCTTTCTGTAAGTAGAGCAGGAATTGAGAATGCATTGTTAGTCATTGTGGCATTACAGGATGTACCAGTTGCCTTGGCAACACCTAATTTAAGCAATAAGATATAACAGAGGATGTTTTATGGGGCAATTAATACATGTTTTGGTACATTTCAACCTGATACTATTTGCTGCCCAAGGTATTTATTAATAGTCCTATAAAGCATTTTGTAAACAACATTACTTTGATAAAATGAAAACATTAATTTTAAAAATTCAATTTCAGGAAGAACTCTGTTTTAATTACTTTTCATGTGATCTTTCCACTTTAAGTAATAAAATCTATAATGTTAACTAGCATAAGACTGAATCTTGAATAGGACAGAGTACAGGTAATATTCAGTAGTCAGTTATTATCACAGGTTTTGTTACATCCAAGTCTAAAAGGAAAACATAAGCTAGAGGGTCTTGATGCATTCTGGACAGAAAGTGAGTCAAACCACTTATATAAGCAAATTGAAGAACAGAGTCACAGATGGTATGCTACATTTCACAAGAGATTAAAATAAACACTAAAGTTAGGATGTCCCCTGGAAACTTTTTCCTTGATCAGCATTTTCAGAATAACAAAATGTAGATCAAGGATAAATTATACAAGAAGGAACATTCACCCTAATATGGGTTATGGGGTATATTTTTAGGAAACTAATCATAAATGATAAATTCCTAAGCTTTTATCCATGTCTAAGAAGATATAAAAGAATAATTGATGGCCTTGGCCTCACTGTAGTGTCACCTATCACAGTCCCATGTTACCAGAGTCAGTGGTCTCTGTGCACTTGAGGTTGTCTATCATCATCAACTGACCAAGGTGATCACCTTTTCTTGAGATAGAGTCTCCTTGTGTAGCCCAGATGAGCCTTAAACTTCCAATCCTCCCTCCTCAGCCTACCTATTGCAAGGATTACAGGCATGTACCACACAACACTTGGCTTGTTGAAGTTATTTTTATCAACACAGATTTTTTTTAAAGCAAAAGCAAACCCAAGAACAAAAAAACCCTTCTTTCTCTGAATTTAAAAATAACTTTTATGAAAAATAAATTTTCTAAAAGAAAGTAAATTTGTGAGAACATTGTTTTGCATTTCTACAAATTCATTACTGCCTGAACAATGACCTTAATACTGATTTTTCATTTAATATGTTCATTTAATATTTTAAGTTGAATTACATGAGACCATCTGGGCTTATAAAATTGATAAAAAGAAGGAGTATTTTAATAGTCAGATTTATCACACATGGTTTTGATCAATACATTAAAAAATAAATAATAAAATAATTCCAAACAAAAAATTTAAATTGCTCCTCATATATTACACAACTCAGTTAATGTGGAGACACAGTCCCAAATTATCAACAGTTGTGTTTAAATTATTGTGATGTGCTGAGTGTTTACCTGCCCTTAATTTTGTTAAAATCTCCTTCCTCCAAAACAAGCAAAACAGCAGTGCACAAAAAGTAATGTGGAAGTTACTATCATAAAGCAAAAATTTGAGATTTGTTGAAAAGTGACATGTCTTTAGCAGAAGTTGGGTGGCATTATGAGAAAGATGACTTAAGCATCCACAGTATTCAACATAAAAATCACGAAACGAGGTCTAGATTTTGGTGAGCAATATTAGTGTTACAACAGTAACTTCTGGACAGTAATGTAGTCCTCTCCATTCAATTTCAAGTTATGCATGCTCAGCTCTACTGTTTGATATCGGTAAATTTGAGTAATTTTACAGTGCTGAACTCTAGGCATCCAGAGCATTCATAGTTTTTCCTCAGCAGTGGTGGGAACAAGGTACCAGTTGTCTACTAAAAGTCTACTCTCTTATAATTTACACCATTTGTCTGTCTGGAATTTTGAATGGATCTGTACTCATACTCGTTTTTGTAACATGCATTGATTATTTGGAAAATATTGATTCATTCAATTATGCTATTATTACAAAGGTTAACATATTGATTATGCAATAAAAAGAGTAATACTTATTGATAATACTAAGCTCATAAGAGAGCACTTACTATGCACTATTAGTGCTTTCCCTTGAAGAAATATGCTCATTTTATATGCCTTTGGAAGACTATCAATCAACTTCCCAAGTCTGAATATTCAGTTTGTTGGTAAAAGTTTCAGGTAAAAACAATGTTCCATGAAAAAAGCTATTCCACTCACATTGTCAAAGCTGTTGCACTTTCTGCCACAGAATTACCTCAAGTGAGCTACCCATTTCATTTGCAGAATATCAAAATATTAAAAAAGATATATACTGAAAGGTGAAGGTTTAATAAACTTAATAATGTAATTTGATTCATCAAGGACATACTTAAAAGAAACTGACTCTTTAAATTTTATTTTTATGCTTTTTTATCTTTTTTGCCCAGCTTGGCCATGAAGAACACAAAGATGAGTAATACAATTTGGGCCATTGCTTCAATTGGTGCTGAGAGACCAGCAGCTTTACCCACATTTGCCTTTACATCCTCTGCACAGAGAAAGAAGCTAGTACCAACTTAGTTACTATGGAAATAGTTTTGACCTCATAAGATCTCAGAGGTAGGGCCACACTTTAAGTGCAGCTATTCCAAATTAACAGTTCTAACCAAGAAATTACCATAAATTCCTTCATTTTTAGCATAAATAGCTACTGCATTTGGAAATGGGATTCTTACAAAAATTTGAATACCTCCCTGTTTGAGGAGTCCATATTAGGCAATACTGATGAAGTGCAGGCCAGCCTGGGAATTTCTAAGCAAAGCAAGTACAAAGAATTATTTTGCTTTGAAAGAAATCAGTTTTTAAAGAATGGTTGCTATGCTGTGTTTGTGGAGGGTATGTGCCTTTAAATTATACATTGTATTGGTTGTGACTGTTCATGTTTTCTTCCTTTTGTATGTTGACATCATTATCCCTGTGGTATCTGTCCTTCAAATTATGTGCCTCTAAGTCTTTCAATATATAAATTTGTTACCTTAAATTTAAACACATAAAGCCATTTTACTCTGGGTGAGCCATTTTTCTCTTACAATTTTCTTGACAAGACACAGACTTTGCTCTCTGTTTGTTTGAGAGTAGGCCAGGCATTTTACACATTTTAAGAAGTTCTGAATAAAGTGTATTTTGAGAACACTGCTGATATTTTAAAATATTATATCTGAAATCTATATCATAGGTCCTGAGTCAGAATAAAAAAATTCCTAGTTCTCAAGCTTCTGTTATTTCTTGAAACCATTGTCTAATAGAAACATAAAGACTAGAGGCAAGATTATTTTAATACAAAGTTCCTTTAGGTAATGGTCAATACTAAAGATGTTAAGGATGGGGTTTTTGATTATGCTATCTTAAAAGAAGGGAAAAGCAACTCAAAGCTGATTCTTTGAGAATATGTGCATGCTATGGTAGGAGGAGTCCAGCCGACCCTAATGAGCTGTCAGTTGGCCAGCTACTCAGAATTTTCAGTATGCCAGAATAAATGCAAGCAAAGGATTAATGAATTCCTGGAAGACTTACCATGGCATCTCTCAAGGTTGTTTTGCTCAACGGAGCAAAAGCAAAATCATTTAGCATCTCTGTTTTGGCCTCAGAGTTGCATGAGTTAACCAAAGAGAGTGAGTTACTGCTAGGAAAAATTAAAATATTAACACAAATTCTGCATCACAGAGGTCACATATTTGGTATGCTGGGAGGTATGCATCCTGCTAAAACATATCAAGGGATTCTGGAAAATAATGTACTTCATAGGAAAGAGATTGTTTGGCCATGCAAAGACCACATACAAAGTCAAAATTTTCTGTGGCTTTCCTCCCCACCTTACTATTGTAAAAGATATGGTTCTCTCTCTAAAGAGAAAACATAATTCTATATCTTGTTCAGAATAGATGCCATGAAAATATCTACACTGAAGCAAACTTAAGTGCACATTAATTGAATTGAAAAGTTGGATAAAAAAGCAGAATTCAGTTTGTTTTTACCTAATGAGTAAGAGGAAAAGGAATACTCAACAAACCATCAGTTAGAACCATGATTAAATTAAAAAGTAGGTCATCCTTGTTCAATAGATCCCCCCTTTACTTTTGTCCTATTTTATAAACACCAGAAAGAAGGTAGGACATGTAATTTGTTCTTTTGAATCATCACTGTGTATAAAAATCATCAGAATGGGCTTTCATAAGCAATCTTAACAAACCAAGCAATAACCAGAAAAGTATAATTCTGCTGTCCTATTTAGAGAGGCCATTATGCAGTACAAATTACTATTTTTTTTGGTGGGACTGAGATTTGTATTCAGGGTTTCATGCTTACAAAGCGGGTATTCTACCACTTGAGCCACTCCTCCAGACAACAAGTTATTAATTTAAAAATTATATTGATACTACCAGAAATACTGGCCTCAGGCTTCACAGAAATTTTCTGGATTTCCCAGACTTTATAGCAATGTTTCAATAAGAAGAGACCTTTATTAGGAATGTACTTACATTATGGGAGATTTAGATTAGATCTGACCTTGTTTGGGGAATTTTACCATACTTGAGATAAGATAGAAAAAACCAAAAAGCAAAGTTTATATATACTTATTGCATTATGTGACTAATAGAAACATTAAATTCAAGAAATACTTCTACTATATTGTGTAGAATATACACAATATAGTATATAACAATATAGTATGTAACTTGTGCCATAACATTTTAGAGCTGGAAAGAAATTTAAAGAAAATCTCAACCAAATCTTTTGTTTAGATAACAAAAGAAGGAACCCTTAAAAAACTTGACCAAAGTTTTATAAGTAGAGGTAGACTTAAGTTTAATTCTCTTAAATCTCGGTATTATTTTCTCTCCATTACTCTAAGCTGCCTGATCATATGTCATGTGAGCTTTTGTCAATCTAAGCTTCATTTTCAGTCATGAAATTAGAAAATTTCAAATAAAATTAAAGTCTACATTGAGTCATTAAAACACAGTTCTAAATGAAATTTTGTAATCTCATCCACAGGGAAAATTGTTCTACCTTTCCTTTTTCATCTGTATGAGACTACTTTCTACAATTGACCACTACTAGCACTGAAAAAGGGTTTTGACTAAGTCTGTGTATAATACAATAACTTTCTAAAGAAAGAAGGAAAGAATTAAAGAATTTTAGTCTAACTTTTAATGAGATGTTTTGGGGCCATATTAAGAGGTAATGGGGTTCATTGTTGTGGTTTTTATAAATACTCCTGTCAAAATTACTACCACACAGAAAATCTTTGCCTGCCTTTATAGTACAACTCCTCTGGCACGCTTGTAAAGTAATCTAAGAAAGACATGCTCATTAGTGGCTCATTACTTAGCTAGATAATTGCTGTTCATATCAGCAACACAAATCACAGAAAAGCTTATTAAAGTAACCTATTAATTTTTTTCTTATGAGCTTCATTATACACTGTCTTATTCTAATTAATGTAATCAGTACCATAAAAATACAAGATGAAAAAGAACTATGAGGTCATCTTCATTTGGCTACCTGGAAGTAAAGAGGCTAGTCTCTGTGATGACCAGTCCATTAATCTCAATCAAGGAATCCCATTGACCTCACTATAAATAATTGCTTTCCTTTTAAAAAGACCTACTTATGAATACTCAATCTCTTTAAAAAAAACCTTGGTTTTTTTTTTTTTAAAAGGAGAATAATTGCTAAAGTTCAGAACAATTTCTCTGTATGAAAATTTTAGTGCCTTCTCAATAACTCCAATACGAAGTCCCTAAAACATACAATGTGAAATCTAAACTTCTCTTTTGTCACAATGTCACTCAAAGTGCCTTTGAGTTTCAAATTCCTAGCTTGTCCTGGTCTCTCTCTCTCTCTTTTTTTTTTTTTTTAGAATAAAGCAAGCGCAAGGTTTATTGAAAAGCAACAAATCTCCTGCATGGGAGAGGCTTAGGAACTCAAAGCCATAGTATAGCTGGAGTCTAGGAGTAATATAGGGCTCTGCCTGGCTTAGGTCTGACTATTCTATCTTGAAACTCACTACATTTGTGATTGGTTGGCACCTAGTTAACTTCCCACTTAACCTGGTCACCTGTCTGTTCCAATTCTTATCAATTGGAACATTCTGAGAAGGTAAAGTTAGCTCATCCTCTCCTTGGGGACCAGCACCCACTTCTTGCAGCTGCATTCTGTTATTTTGGTAGGAAGCCTGTTATTTCTCTGAGAAGCCTGTTGCTTCTTATGTCTCTTCAGATGTCTGCTTCTAAAATGTCTCCCTCATCCAAAATGGAGTCACCACTGTCATTCATTCCTCTCATACCACCATACCCAGATTTTGGGTCCTGGTCTCTTAATTTAAATTGTAAGTACCAGGTTAATCTTTATAATCTCTCTGAGATTTTAGTATTCTTTGTGTCTTTACCTTGTTTTAATACAATTCCATTGGTCTGGAACTTCAGAACCATCTTTATCAGTAGGAATGTGCTAGAAGTCTTAGGTATTGAGTAGAAGTTAGATGAGTACAAAACCTTCTTCAATTCTCAGGTATTATTTTTTTTCTTTTAAATCTATGAGGGACTGCCTGATTTTAAGCTACAAACCAATGACAATATCTAAAATGAGATCACTGGCAAAAGCATGAATGCTACCCTCGAGCATCATTTAGTTTTCTAATGGTTATTGAATAATAGAGCCATGTAGAACACATTTTTAAAAGTCCAAAACACTTTATAAGGAGGGCAAATTTGTAGAAAACATGTAGATTTAAACACAGGTAAAGCAAGAATTGTTAAGCAGAGTCACATCAAAAAACAAAGAACTGTACTTGTGTTGAATGATTCTACAAATTCTTGAGACTAAAAATGTACAATATTTTAGTAATCCATGTATATTACCCATGCTGCAAAGATCTGATGGGAATTAAAGAATTTATGTAGGTTCTAGGGCAAGAGAGTAGATTGGAAGTTTTCTCTGTATGACTGTGAGTGAGAAGAGTCAGGGTAACAAAGGATAAACTCTTCTACAGACAAAAAGAGAAAAAGAGCCTGAGAATCAAGAAACAGGTGACAGGATAGTATAAAGCACATAGGAACAGAATAGCAATGCAAAGTAGGAAACAGACCACAACTCTAACCCCAGCTCCCTAGAGGGAAGAAAAGTCAAAGTCATAACCATAATGTAAGCCAGGCGGTGCTGGTAACAACAGACTGGCAGTCCTTGCCACAGGAGAAGCCTACAGTTCTTGCCTTATATCTAGTGTAGAGATTTAAGGTGACTATGACTTCTACTTTGGCAGGCTAGCACTGGAGTAGAAATTCATTGTATCACTTCCCATTTAGTGACGTGCCAGCTTAAGAAGGGGCCGATTGTTTGAGACTTATCTACTGTTGGGATGTGAAAATGAAGAGCAATTACAAGTCAGGGAGCTGGGGTCCTCCGCCACAGTGTCTCTGTGGGAAACAGGCACCAGAGGCAGTCATGGAGAGATGGACGCTTAGATACAGAGTTGCTGAGAAGTTAAACAGTGGGGAACTTGAGTTGCTGAATGGCAGTGGTTTTTGGAACTTCCATCTATAGAGAAGAGTGATCTCCATTGCCTGTGGATTATTTCAGAAATGGAGTTCTGAATTTAGGACAGGGGATTATTTACCTATGGAGTTGCCTCACTGCTATGGGGGCAGTTTGATCCAAGGCTGGCCTGAGAGCTCTGAGCCCAAGTGTGGTGGATCCTAGGTTTCAGTAGCTTCCTCCTATCATATGTGGTTTATTGCTCAGTGGGTCTGAAAGCACTGAAACTGGCAGGGAAAGTACCCAGTTCCCTCAATTCTCTCCACTTAGTACAGAAAATAGTGCTCTGTTTGCTTCCCCCACTCTCCAGTGGACATTAGCAACACCTGTTGACTTGGGTATTTGTGGCTGTGGGTGCACAGATTGTGGAGTGACCCTGGAGCAAGTGGAATCTGCCAAGTTAGTAGGCAGCAAAGCTCATTGGAGCAAGCTGCAGCCCACAGTACAAACAGACAAGAAGCTTCTAAAGTCATTACAGCTGACAACCTGCCTTGCCTGGTCTGGCCCTCAGCCCACATATAGTGCCAACCTTTACATTGGGACCAGAGAGTAGCTATAATACACAGCAACTAAGACCTACTACCCCATCAGGTCTAGAGTATCCCAATATTAAAGGACATGGAAACTCCAACTCTTTATGTTTCTTTCAATTGCATTTTTCTTATTGGTTATACTTTAAGAAGTCTTTTATGTTTTTACTTTTATTCATTTCCTTACCTTTATCTAATTTTAGTTGTGCACTTTCCTTTGTTTTGTTTTTTGAAATAAAAAGGAGAGTGTACATTTATTTTTTAAGTTTCAGCTCATCTCCTATCTTCAGTTAATGTTTCTTCTACCTTCTGTGGCTACATTTAGTTACAATTGTTCAATAAAAACACAGACATGTGAAATGCCCCAAATATCAAACAACACTATCTGGTGTGCCATACTTTTTAAGACAAAAGTGCTTTCTGTAATGGTTACTAAGATGTTTGCTAATTAATCATTAGTCAGGCAGAACCATACATTCCACAGGTGTTCCAGTTAATTGAGGTTTATATCCAAATAAAAATTTCCTTTTTCTTCAGCAATTTCATGAGACTTTGGCCACCCACACACCTTTATCTTCTTGAAAAACATAAAAAGAAATATTACATTTGACAAAAATTTCTACACTCTAACTATTTAGAAAAAACTTTTTTGATACTGAAAATAATTTTGATCATTTATCATTTTCCACAATTATCTTATATACCATAAGCTTATTTGTAATGGCTATAAATGTTACTTTAAACTTAATTACACCTAAAGATTTTTTAATAAGATAATCACTTGAAAGGGAAAATGTTATTTAATTTGTGTTTTTAAAAGTTGTTTTATATAACAGTCAGATATACTATCCACTCATAATATAGATGTGTCATGAATACTTACATATTTTACCCCATGGATAGGATTGTGCATGTGGCAGGAAGAGTGACTGTTGAACAGATGCCTAAGTGACATCTGTCCCTGTGGTCACCATCAGTATCACCATCTCAACCTTGGGAACTATCTGAAGCATTCCCCATAGGACAGACAGATATGGCTTAGTGACAAAGAATTGGTCTTAGAGTGTGCCTTCACAACTTTTGTTTATATCATATTGTTGTGGATTTATACAAACTCCATTTATAGCTGTAAAACTGTATAGATTTTTATCTCTTGCTCTTTTCCCTTTCTCTTCCTTACAAAATGTCCTTTTTTTAAACTTAGCTACTTCTATCCTTTTTTTGTTTCTTTGCCCCTTTCCTTTATTCCATTTTATATTATTAAAACTTTTAACTTATTAATTTTTAACTTCATAGTTTATTCTACTTTTTTTTTTACATTTTCTGTTTACAGTTACTAGTGGTATAGTAATCGTCTATGATTTTTACTGTAATTCTAGATCTACTTTGTTTTGATGTTGTCATTATGGCAGTTTGTTTCTCCTTTTAAATGGTATTAGGAATTGAGCCCTCAAGACAAGGGGGTAGCTCACTAAGAAGACCCTGTAGATAATCAGAAGAGCTGTCAATGCAACTAGATGTGCAAATCACACATGGAACACAAGATATATGAAAAAGCAAGGCTACAGACTTCTTCAAAAGTTAATGAGGTATCACAATATCTGACTTTAAGTCCAATTAACAATTCAACCATCACAGCATTCTGATTTCAAATTACAGTACAGAGATGGAGCAGCAAAATCCATGTGGCACTGGCATTGGCACAAAAGAGACACACATACCAGCATAATAGAATGGAGAGTCAGAAATAAACCCACACAGCTACAACTATATGATCCTTGACAAAGGTGCTCCAGATATACATTGGACAAAAAGGTAGCCTCTTTAACAAATGTGTTAGCAGACACTTGCAGAAGTCCGAAACTAGATCTCTATCTTCCACTCTGTATGAAAGTCAACTCAAAATGTATCAAAGACTAGTACTCTGAAACTACGAGAAGAAAACATAAGGAAAGGACCTTGCTATATAGGCATAGGCAATGTCTTTCTGAAGAACATTCTAATAGCTCTGGAAATAACTGACAAATAAGATTATATCAAATTAAAAAACTTTAGCACAACAAAGGGAACAATTATCACAATGACAAATAGCCCACAGAATGAGAGAAAAATTGTTGCCAATTATTCAATAGAGGATTAAATTTCATGTATATATGTATAAAACATGCCATTTAACAACTTCAGAATACACATTCTTCTCAACAGCCCATGGCAGTTTCTCCAAAATACATTTTATGACATAAGGCAAGGCTTCAAGTATTTTTAAAATCTTAAATAAATTCTTTTTGGTTTTGGTGGAACTATGGTTTGAACTCAGTTTATATAAAGAACTCAAAAAATTCAACATGGAAAGAGAAAATAATCCAATCAATAAGTGGGTGAATGAACTGTGCATGTTTCAAATGAAGTATTACAAATGGCCAAAATATACATGATTCAACATCATTAGCTGTCAGGGAAATGCAATCAAAGCTATACTGAGAGTCCACTTCACCCCAGTCAAAATGGCTAACATTGAGACAACAAACAATAATATGTTGACAAGGATGCAGGCAAAAGGAACTCTTTACAGTACTGGAAGCAATGTTAGTTAGTTTGACCACTATGGAAATCAGTCTGAAGTTTTCTCCAAAAACTACAAATATAACATCATATAATTCAGCTATACCATTTATGGGTATGTACTCAAAGGAATCAGAGTCAGCATGCAATAGGAATGCCTGCACAGACATGTTTATTGCTTCACTACTCCCAACAGCTAAGCAATGGGATCAGCTGAGGTGACAATCAATGCATGAATGTATGAAGAAAATGTGATATATATATATATATATATATATATATATATATATATATAAATGTGAGATATATATAATTATATATATATAATTAGTATATATGCACATGGCTGAGCTGAATAAGAAAAGCAATCATGCTATTTGAAGGAAAATTGATAGAACTGGAGATCATGTTGAGCAAAATAAGCCAGACTTGAAAACAAGTATCACATTTTCTCTTATGTACAGAATCTATATTTATTTTATTTATTTATTTTTTTTTAAAAAAAAACCTTGAAAGTGGAGGGGGTCTATTTGAGAGGAAGAAGTGACCTAATACAGAGAATATGGAGAACAATAGAAGGTAATGGGTTGGTAAATATGATCAAAGTACATTGCATACATGTATATAATCATCATAATGAAATCCATTATTTTGTACAATTAATATACGCTAAAAATTAGATGGAGTCAATATCTGAACTGTGTTTAAATTGTTTCACAATGAGTCTGAAATCTTTCTTAATATTTTCTGAAATAGATGAATTTAAAAATAAGTAAAATGATAAATAGCTAAAAAGTAAAAATGTTAAATCCACACATTGAAATGACTGAGTTGAAAAATGTAAGTAGAATGTATTCATTTTCCCACAGTGAGGGGTTATAATTTGGATATATGACCCCTTAATAAAAAGAGCAACATACCAAGAGAACATATATACAATGGTGGAGAAAAAAAAGAATAAATTATCCAAATACTGCAAACAGCTAGGTTTTGCTTTAAGCAAGAAATCAATAAATAAATGTGAGATATCTGTACTTTACATAAATAGAGAAGTCCTGAGACTATAAATGCATATAACCAATCAAGAGAGAACTCAAAGAACTAAAAAATTTAGAGTGGTATGTAAGTATGATAGAAATATTTGTGTAATGTTTTAATATGAAAGTTATTATTGCTGTTAATATACTAATTCTGGCTTTGTGCTTATAGGACATGGTAGAGTTTAACATTATGCACACTTTTGAAGCTAGCTGTGACCATGTATTTCCTTTGCCCAATAGAAGTGAGTAGAAGCTTTAAGAACAAAGTTTATAAGTCTTCATTGTCTAATTTTCCTGCTTTGACAACCATGGCATAGGTCACTTAGTGAGGAAAATGTCACTTAGATCTCTCCCAGTTTAAGATTGACAAGAATGTGAACAAGAAATAGTTTTACTGATTTAAGTTATTGAAATTAGGAGGGCATTTTCACAATAAAGTAGTTCATCTTGATAAAACTATTATTTTGGCCTAAGGAAGCTTGTTAGAATGTCCCATTTCTTTACTGTGCTTTGGCTATACATTAACATAACAAAAACTTTTACTGTGAACTTTACAAGTAGATAATTTTACTTTCTCAAAGACAGGATGAATATTTTTCTTATTTTGTATTTCTAGGCTCTAACTTCTGACATTTTAGATACAGATATCTGGATTTTAGATATATGCATTCATGACCCAGTAGTCTGTCTAATATCTTGCAAAATCTTCAATAAATTTTATAGAAGGAGGGAGAGAGGGAAAGAAGGAAGAAAAGAAAGAAGCATTGATACAGGTTTCTCAGGCTTTTCATGGTGGTTGCATAGACTCATTTATTCCAGAAAGTTTGTGACTTGTATTTATCCCCTCCAGAGATAAACCCACTTTTAAAAAGTTCTTAAATAGCTTTAATGTTCTAATTTTAGTGGGAGTATTTCTCAAAAAGTGAATTCTTAAAATTAGTTTGTCCACAAGTTATGAAACAAAAAAATTCTCTTTGATTTGCATGGTCACTTCAATGAATATTAGAACCTGAAGTTAGGTTCATGTTACAACCAATATCAGTCCACATCAAAATTAAACAACTTTCTGGCAAGCAGTGTAATAGAAGATATAAAAGAACACAACAAACAACTCTTTTTTCTATATTCAAACTTTTAAGAACTCAGTAGTAATAAAGAATGAAGAGTAAATAAAGTTTTTACTAAAAGTGATTTTTATATACTCAATGTTTTGCTTTGAAGGTGCCCATTTAAATTGTTTTCTTATTAAAATAACCACCAGTGGTTGAACTGATTTTATCATTAACAAAGAACTAAGAAAATAATCATCAAAAAAAATCAATAACAGACAAATAACAGATACACTTTAATAGAAAAAGAAAAACAATGGATTACATGTTTTTCCAATCCTAGCAATTTTAGTAAGATGGTATGTTGATTATTTTGAATGTTCTTAGTGTTATAACTGCATGTTTTCTCCTTTAGATTTAATATAATATTAGAATAAGGAAAATAAGAATTCATGCCTTTCTTATATTTACACATATTTTCAAGAACATTGTGAATAGCTATTCAATTCAACACTAAGTATTCACAAAGATAATCTCCTTTTAAAATATGCTATATTATTTAAGTTTGACAGAAGCTATTTAATAAAAGAGAGATTTTTTTATTAACTTTTTAGTAAGTTAAAGCATGTGTTTCAATACACAAACATTTTGAAGAAATAAAAAAGAATATCATCTTATTTGTGACCACATAGACAAAATTAGAGGACATTATGTTAAGTGAAATAAGCCAGGCACAAAGGGAGAAATAATCACAAGATCTCACTCATATGTGGACTCTAAAAATGTTGGTCCCATAGATGTAGAATGGTCATTATCAGAGGTTAAGGTGGTAGGGGGAAGACAGTTTGGCTTGGAAAGATGTTTGACAAATAACAGATATTATAATTAGATACAATGAATAAATTGAAAAGATTTATTGTACATCATGATTACTATAGTTAATAATATATTACATCCCTCAAAAGTACTAGGTGAGTGGATGCTAAGGGTTCTCACCACAAAATGATAAGTGAGGTAACACAAATGTTAGTTATTAGATTAAATTGCTTCATAATGAGTACATACTTCAAACCTCATACTGTACATAATAAATGCACATAACTTTACAGGTCAATTTAAAATGAATAAATAAATAGT
Organism: Castor canadensis; assembly: GCF_047511655.1. Taxonomy (NCBI): domain Eukaryota; kingdom Metazoa; phylum Chordata; class Mammalia; order Rodentia; family Castoridae; genus Castor; species Castor canadensis. The sequence continues at coordinate 32,826,405 of NC_133389.1, read as the reverse complement.
GGGAGCAGGGTGTCAAAGCAGCCAGACATTATGTGTTCTAGGTGGGTGCATAGAAAATTCGTAGCATGAAAAAGAGAATGCATATCTCTCATGGATCCTGGAGAGGAAAGGACATTATATAGAGAGAAGGATACTTTTAACAAACGCTATTGGTAGAAAATTTTGGGAAGGGGAAAAGTTTGATTGTTAAAAAAATATTTATCAAGTAACTTTTCTGTCCCAGGCAATCAAACAATATGTTTTCTCTTATCAAACTTATATTCTAGTGTTGATGGGGGAGACAAACAAGAAAGTAAATAAGTTCAAAATTTAGCATTATAGATGGTGATACTAACTCTTTTGAAAATAGCTAGGACAAAGGGCAGTGAATGAGGAAATGTTTTCAGGGACAAATTAATTTTTATGTAGGATATTTAAGGAAACACCAACAGGGTAATGTTTCATCAAAGACCTGAAGGAAGTATGAGTCAGCCACATAGAATTTGAGGAAAAAATACTGCAAGCACCCAGATACACATTCAAAGTCTGATGAGGAATCAGTGTGCTTCTACCAAGAGGAATAAGCAAGACTGATGCTCAGCCCTCAAAGGAAAGTTAGCTGAATGAGGACAAGATGATACCTAGAAGAGTGGGTAGACCATATGGGATCTTATAAAACTCTGGATTTTATTGTGAATGTAATGGAAGATAATCAAGTCTTGTAAATGAGAAGTGGAATGGTATGTAGTTTAAATACTTGAAAGGCCATTCTTGATGTTCAAGTGAGAAAAAAGCTAGAAGGAGAGAAAGAGTAGAAGCAAGGAGAATCAGCCAGGAGGCTACTAAAATAGTTCAGATGAGGGAAAAATCAAGATGGCAGATAGTTGAGGGTCCCTGAGACTCTGAGCTCCATGATTTCAGAAAAATACTTCAGATTCATGTTAGCAAGGATCAGTAAACCTGATTTTTTTTTTGTCAGCTAAAATACTGCCAATACATAGTGTGCACATTATGTTCAATAACTAACCCTTAAATTAGCTTTTCATATCACATAATAGCCAGGAAAGCTCCAGAGCTGGAACCAGAAGCAGCTGTTGGTTTGCTTGCTGGAAAGCTATTTCTTCCTTTTTTTTCTTGTTTCTTTCTTTCTTTTGTGCTTTCTTTTCTCCTCTCTTGAAACTTGGAAAAGCAAAGATGCAACACAGAGAACTGCAGGATGAGTCATGCAAGCATTTGGGACATCCTGGATCTGCCACAATTCATGGGCATGGAACTTGCCTGTGTCACTTGCCTCTACCATACCTTAGCTGATTGAAACTGCAACTCTGCTCTGGAGGGAACCACATAGTCCAGAGCAGCTGCTGGGCAGATTGCACCCCCTCTGGACAAAGCTGGTGGCCAAATAAATGGAGGAAATGTTTCACCTCCCCCTGGTGGGAGTGAAGCATAAGGCTGAGTTGACACAGACTATATGGAGGTGGAGTGGTCCAGCCATTATCTGTTGAAAACAAAACAATCCACCCCCTTGGAGAAACTGGTAGTGAGCTAAAACTCACAAACTTCTAAGAGAAAAACTGAACCAAAAAGCACAATTTTAGCACCAGTCTTGCCCTGTGGGCAGTAGGGGCTGGCAACTGCTCACATACCAGCTTCTCTTGAGACCATTTGGAGTATCCATCTATACCAAATGGCCCATCCCACCAAGACAATCCTGGGCTCAAACATCCTGAGCGGATGTCCCCCAAAGCTGTCTGACAGGGAGGAACAATATCCATTGACACACAGCCCAGCATACCAACCTTAAGAAGGGCAGAGACATAGAAAGAGGACCTTTCAAAAGTGTCAGCACCTGGATTTGAAATCAGAAGAAATAGTACAGAACATTTATTGAACTGATTTTTTTACTTAGTATTTTAATTTTTTCATTTTTTAAAGAATATTGCTACCAATTTCCCTCTTCTACTCTGTACAACTATTAATTTACTTAAACTTTCCCTGCTCCACTTTCCTTTTTCTCCCATTTTTAATTTTTTTTATTTTCTTCTCCTCCTCTCTTCTCCTTTCCTTCCTCTAATCCCTCTTTTTCCCCCAACTGCCACTACCTCCTTCGCACTCACCACTCACTGAATAGTCTATTATGCCAACTTTGCATGTTACCACTATCCTTCCTATCTCTGTGTAATCCCTGACAATAGCATCTTCCCCCCACCAACTTAACTACACCTTTACACACATTAAGGCCTCATTATCCTATATTCCCCACACCTCACCTCTCCTTCCCATTGCCCCATACCTGCTCCTTGCCCCCTCTTCTAGAGTTATCTTTTTAATTACCTAAGTATCTACCTCTATCCAAACAACTGTTATCTCCCCAATACCAACTGTTGATAGATAATATTGCCAAGGGGCTTCTTATATATTGTGTAAATAACTTTATTGGCATTGAATTTGTGAATTTGTTATTGCTAAATTATACCTCCAGGTCAGAGAACAGAAATATTACAACAACCTAGGTAACAACTAAGCTAGTCAGAGCATAGAAATTAAGTCAAGAGAAAGATAACAGGTGATTCAAACACCCCCAAATAACTAATCAAAACACATAAGCAAAGCACAAGAGAGAAACATGAGGAGAAAAAGAAGGCAAGGGAATACAGCTCCATGAAAAACTAATAATAATGTAATAGAGGATTTGGTGGAAAGTTAAGGGAATGAATCCCCAGTTGCTGATCTCAGAAGAATGATGACAAGAATGTTCAATGAGCTTAAAGAGGAGCTTAAAGAGAACATGCAAAAACAATTCAATGAACTAACCTTTTCTCTAGTTCCTGGTCCCCTTCTCTTATTGGCCTCAGTTGCTTTAAAGTATCTGCTTTAGTTTCTCTGCATTGAGGGCAACAAATGCTATCTAGTTTTTTAGGTGTCTTACCTATCCTCATACCTCCCTTGTGTGCTCTCGATTTATCATGTGATCAAAGTCCAATCCCCTTGTTGTGTTTGCCCTTGATCTAATGGTTAGTTCAAGAAGAATTAACTTAGAAGATAACACACATGCACAGGAAATCAATGCAAGTCAACGCCCTGTATAGCTATCCTTATCTCAACTAGCAAAAACCCTTGGTCCTTCCTATTATTGCTTATATTCTCTCTTCAACAAAATTACAGATAAGGGCAAAATAGTTCCTGCTGGGTAGCAAGGGGGTAGGGGGAAGAGGGTGGGGGTGGGGGTATAAGGGAGGGGTTGGGGGAAGGGGCAAGAAATGACCCAAACATTTTATGCACATATGAATAAAATCAAAATTAAAAAAAATAGTTATCAATAGGATACCACTATGATGCTTAAATGAGAATCTATGCAAAATATTTAAAAGTTTCTAAAAAAACCAGTTCAATAATTGTTAGATATTATAATTACTATTACTGCTACTTAACAAAGACAATGTTTGAATTAAGTAAAATTATACTTATTTTGCAAAAAAAGAAAACAATTCAATGAATATCAAGAGAACATGGACAACAAACTTGAGAAGACACAGAAACAACTTAGTGAACTCAGATAGGATTTCAACAAACTCCAAAATGAAACTAAAGAGATTATAAAAATAGAGATATATAAAATAAAGAAGACAGCACAAGATATGAAAGAAGAGTATAACAAAGATATGGAAAGTGTCAGAAAAAAGAATCAAACAGAAATCTTGGGAATAAAAATTCCCTTAAATCAAATAAAAAGTACAGTTGAAAGCTACTCCAGCAGACTGTAACAAGTAGAAGACAGAATTTCAGGATACAAATTAGATACTAAAGAAAAAACAGAATTCTTAGACAAAAGACTCAAGAGCTGTGAACAGAATATGCAAGATCTCTGAGACTCCATCAAAAGACCAAACCTGCAAACTGTGGGAATTGAAGGACAAGAGGTCCAAGCTAAAGATATACATAATATAGTGAACAAAATAAAAGCAGAAAATTTCCCAAATTTCAAGAAAGAGTGCCCATTCAGGTACAGGAAGCATCCAGGACACTAAACAGACATGACCAAAACAGAACCTCTCCATGGCATATTACAGTTAAAACAGCTAGCACAGGGAACAAGGAAAGAATATTAAAGGCTGTTAAGAGAAAAAAAATCAAATAACATATAAAAGTAAACCAATCCAAATAACAGATTTCTCAATAGAAACCTTAAAAGCAAGAAGGGCATGGAGTGAGATATTTTGGGCACTGAAAGAAACCAATTTCAGTCCTAGGACACTTTACCCAGCAGAGCTAATATTCAAAATAGAAGGAGAAATAAAAATCTTCCAGGATAAACAGAAACTAAAATAATTCATAACCATTACACCACTACTACAGAAGATTCTGAAAGGAATCCTACACACAGATGATGAAAACAAACATAGCCATGAAAGAATGTGAATTATTAAACCTCAAGATGAGAGCAGACAAGTAATCACAAAGTAGCATAGAACTAGTTGCACACACACAAACCTTTACACAACAAAAAGAAGTAAATGATAGGAATCACCACATACCTCTCAATATTAACACTGTATTTTAATGGACTCAACTCCCCCATCAAAAGACACCAACTGGCAAAGTGGATTAAAAAGGAAGGCTCAACAATTTGTTGTTTATAAGAAATCTGCCTTATAGACAGAAACAAACATTGCCTAAAGCTGAAAGGGTGGAAGAAGTTTTACCAAGCTAATGATCCCCCAAAACAGGAAAGAATAGCAATACTTATATCAGAGAAAGTGGACTTCAAACTTAAATTAGAAGAAATAAAGGAGGTCACTTCATGCTAATAAAAGGAGCAATACATCAAGAGTAAATAACAATTTATAACTTTACATGAGCCCAATGTTGATGCATGCAACTTCCTTAAACATACACTACTAGACTTAAAAGCACAGATAGACCCCAAAATAATGGTGGGAGATTTCAATACTCCTCTATCGCCAATACAGGTCATCAAGACAAAAACTCAACAAAGAAACTCTCAAATTGAATATCATAGATCAAATGGACCTGACAGATGTTTATAGAGTATTCCATTTGGCAACAGCACTATATACATTCTTCTCAGCAGCCCATGGAACTTTCTTCAAAATAGATAGTATTTTATGTCCAAAGCAAGTCTTAACAAATATAAGAAAATTGAAATAACCTATATATGGTCTAACCACAAGACAATGAAACTAAAACTCAATAACAAAAGAAACAGCAGAAAATACTCAAATGCCTGGAGCCTGAAAAACACATTGCTACATGATCAGTGGGTTATCAAAGAAATAAGGGAAGAAATCAAAATGTTCCTAAAACTTAATGAGAATGAAAGCCCAACTTATCAGAACCTGTGGGTTCTGATAAGTTTATAGCCATGAGCGCACATATTACAAACTCAGAAAGAAATCAAACAACCTAATGCTTCATCTCAAACTCCTAGAAAAACAAGAACAAGCTAAACTCAAAACTAGCAGAAGGAAGGAAGGAAATAATTAAAATAAGGGCCAAAATCAATGAAATAGAGACCAAAAAACCATACAAAGAATTAACTAAACAAAAGCTGGCTGTTTGAAAACATAAACAAGATCAACAAATCCCTGGAAAATCTGACTAAAATGAGGAGGGAAAAGACCCAAATAAATAAAATTAGAAATGGAAAAGGAGACATAACAACAAACACCAAGGAAAACCAGGGAATCATCAGGGACTACTTTGAAAACGTATATTCAAGTAAATTGGAGAATCTAGAAGAAATGACTAAATTTCTAGATACATCCAAAATTCAACCAAGAGGATATTATTAACCTAACAGTTCTATAACATGCAATGAAACTGAAGCACTAATAAGGAGTCTCGCAAAAAAGAAAAGTCCAGGACCTGACAGGTTCTCCACTGATTTCCACCAGACCTCTAAAGAACTAATACCAATATTCCTTAGATTTTTCCATGAAATGGAAAGGGAAGGAACACTGACTAACTCATTTTATGAAGCCAGAATTACACTCATCCCCAAACCAGACAAGGACACATCCAAAAAAGAGAACTATAGGGCAATCTCCTTAATGTACATAGACACAAAAATCCTCAATAAAATAATGGCAAGCCAAATCCAACAACACGTCAGAAAAGTCACACACCATGACTAAGTGGGCTTCATCCCAGGAATTCATAGATGGTTCAATATACACAAATCATTAAATATTATACAACAAAAAGAGAGAAACCATTTGATCATCTCAATAGATTCAGAAAAGCCTTCAATAAATTCAACACCATTTCACAATGAGACTAGGAATAGAAGGAATGTACCTCAACATAATAAAGACTATATATGACAAACTTGATGAATATTATACTTAATGGAGAAAAATTGAAACCATTTCCCCTAAAATCAGGAATGAGACAAGGTTGCCCACTCTCCATACTCTTATTCAGCAGTCTTGGAATTCTTAGCCAGAGCAATAAGGCAAAAGAAGGAATAAAAGGAATTCAATTAGCTAAAGAAGAAGTTAAACTATCTCTATTCACAGATGACACGATCTTCTACCTTAAAGACCTGACAAAATCTACCAAAAAACTCCCAGGCACCATAAACAATTTCAGCAAAGTAGGAGGATATAAAATAAACTTGCAAAAGTCAGTAACCTTTCTACATACCAACAATGATCAAATTAAGAAAAAAATATAAGAAAACAATTCTATTTACATTAGTCTCAAAATAAATCAAATACCTAACAAAGGATGTGAATGAGTTCTACAAGAAAAACTATGAACAATTAAAGAAAGAAATCAAAGAAGACTACAGAAGATGGAGTGATCTTCCCCATGCTCATGGATTGGCAGACTCAACATAGTAAAAATGGCTATACTACTAAAAGTAATCTACATGTTAAATAAAATTACTATCAAAATTCCAATGATGTTCATCACAGAGATTGAAAATTCAACCCTAAAGTTCATTTGGAAGCAAAAAAGACTGCAAATAGCCAAGGCAATACTGAGCAAAAAGAACAACACTCAGGGTATCACAATACCCGACTTTGCACTATATTACAGAGTCATAGCAATAAAAAAAAAAAGCCCAGTACTTGTACAAAAACAGATATGAAGACCAGTGGAACAGAATAGAAGACCCACATATGAATCCGTGCACCTATGCCCATCTGATTTTTTGACAAAGATGACAAAAATATATGATGGAGAATAGACAGCCTCTTCAACAAATGTTGTGGGGAAAGCTTGATATCTGCATGCAGAAAACTCAAGGTGGATTAAGGATCTTAATATAAGACCCGAAACTTTGAAGATAGTGCAGGAAGGAGCAGGAAATACATTGGAATTAATATGCATAGGCAATGACTTCCTCAACAGAACTCAAATAGTTGAGAAACCAAGAAAAAGTTTTGACAAATGAGACTTCAGTAAATTAAAAAGCTTCTGTGCAACCAAAGGAATGGTCTCTAAATGGAAGAGACTGTGAACAGAATGGGAAATATCTTTGCCATATACACATCTGATGAGGGTTTAATAGCCTGAATGTACAGGGAACTCAAAAAACTAAACTCCCAAAAAATCATTGACCCAATGAAGAAACGGGAAAAAGAACTGAACAGAGGTTTTTCAAAGGAAGAAGTCAAAATGGCTATAAAACACATGAAGAAATGTTCAGCATCCCTGGCCATAAAGGAAATCCATGATAAGATTCTACCTCACTCCTGTTAAAATGGCTACCATCAAGAACACAAACAACAACAAATTTTGGCAAGGATACGGAAAAAAAAAACTTCATACACTTCTGGTAGGAATGTGAACTAGTACAACCACTATAGAAAACAGTATGGAAACTCCTCAAAAATCTAAAAATAGAACTGCCATATGATCCAGCAATTCTACTCCTAGGTATTTACACAAGAGAATGTAAGTCAGGTTACAATAAAGGCACTTGCATACTCATGTTTATTGCAGCATTATGCACAATAGCTAAGCTATGGAAATAGCCAAGATGATGAATGGATTAAGAAAATGTGGTTTTTATATACAATGGAATTTTATTCAGCCACAAAGAAGAATGAAATTTTGTCATTTGCATGTAAATGGATGGAACTGAAGACCATCACCTTAAGTGAAGTTAGCCAGGTTCAGAAGGCCAAAATCTGCATGTTTTCTCTCATATGTGGAATATTGACCTAATACAAATACAACAATACTATGAAAAGAAGGTCATGCTAAGGGAAGATCGCATATGAGAGGGGAAGGGTAAAAGAAGGAAGTTAAGAAGGTGAATATGGTTGATGTACTCTCTATCCAAGAATAACTACAGAATTTTTTAAATGGTTGAAACCACCATAAGAAAGGGACTAAGGCAGAAAGAAGAAAAATAGAGGAGATGATTGAAATTGGGCTATAATACATTTATATGTAGAAGTGCCATAAGGCATCTCCATGTGTAGATATCGTAAACAAGCAAAAATGTTAATTTTTCCTTTTTTGTTTCTTGTACAAAATTGGAGTACAGGAATTCAGAACAGGACCTGGGGAGGTTGGTACTAGTGGGAGTGGGGAGGTGGTGGAAAATGTGAAGAAGGGTGGATATAGTGAAAATACTGTATATACATGCTTGTAAATGGAAAAATGATATCTGTTGAATCTAGTCCAGGAATGGGGGGAGGGGGCAATGAAGGAGAATGGTGGAGGGAGTGAATTCAAGTATGATACATTTGATATGTTTTAAGAACTTTAGTAAATGCCATAATGTACCCCTACCTAACACAACGATAAAAACAAAATTACAAAAACAACAAAACATAGTTCAGATGAGTAATAAGCGTAGACTGGATCAGAGTGATAGTGGTGGAAGCAGTAAGAAAGTTCTATGTTTGAGGTACATTATTAGATCACAAGCAATGTCATTTGCTCATGTACCAGTTGTGGGATTCAAGACTCATCAAGGATTTCTACGTGGTTTTGATTGAGCCACACAGATGGGACTATCAATAATTGACTAAGGGATGACTGTGGAATGAATTTGAAGTGAGGCACACTTAGAACAGAAGTTTAGTTTTGGATATTTTAGTTTTTGATGAGGACTGTATGTGAAATAGAAGTTTTGAATAAATGTTGGATATAAATGTCTGTATTTCAGTAGAAATGTCAAAATTTTTCTGGTTTGTCTCTTTCTTTTAAATAAGTTCTCAATGTGATAAATCCACTCTGCTTCAACATTGCAGACACTTTATATTAGAGAAATATTCTACAAATCATGTTAAAATTGTCAGCTTGTTTTAGTGTGAGTGTTCTTTTTATGTATTGATAGGAAGTAAGCACCAAGAGGTTATAGCTACAAAGTTACATTTGAGTTAAAATTGTCTCCAGAATGTAATTCTTTTGTTTTCTCCTTCTGGTCCTGTAGTCTGATGATGTCAACAATGATATTGTTCCATAGATGCTTGCAGTAGCCCTTCAAAAATCACATTACTTATGGAATCTTTCTTTCAGTTTAGTAGTGAGATCAATCTTAAAAAACATAAAATCAAGAAGAAAAAAATTGCACTTGAAAAATCATAAGATGTGATTAAAAAGCAGTGTAAGTCAAGGTGTATTTCTTATTGATCTTTATTATCATGGTTTCTCTTACCACATGGGACAACCAACTTAACATATAGTAAAGAAAGATGGGTGTTGAGAGGAAGGGAACTTCTAAAATATCTTTGCAGGCAATGTTTATTTTCAGAACAGTGAAATTAAATAACTCAAATAGGTCCTATCTCTTTAAAGCCAAAAGAAAAATGATGGTGCTTTCTTCCATGGAGGACACCAGGCTATTATGCCCTAGCAATGTAACCTTATTAGAATAGAATTCTATAGCTTCCAGTTCTACTCATCAGATGTTTGAATGAGAGTTTTTAGTGGCAAAGCCCTAGATCTTCTATAAAATAACTATGAGAAACAAATACCTACAGATCTTGATAATATACAAATTCCAAATGAGACTTTCTGAATAGAGTCTGAAAATCTTCATTGCCTACAAGATTTCAAAAGGTTTCCTATTGCTGGTCTGAGGCACAAATTTCAAATAACAAAGATTTTGATTTAAGTAAAAGATAATTATGTCTGTTTAGTTTCTTAGACTACAATCAGGCTCTGAAGAAAGAAAAGGAAATGCTAGACTGAAGTACCCATCCATGCCTGGTCAAACTGATATCAGATGGACAGACACAGCCTGAACCTATCTGATTGCCTCAGGGATGACTTCCTGAACCCATAAGGCAGTATGTGGGGTTATTGCAGGGAGAGTAAGGGAGTCTGAATCAAATCAGCTGTTTTAACAAGTCTGAACTTACACTGGTAGGTATGACATTCAAAATTCAATTAATGCTAAATTGATCATTTGATTCACTGTGTTCTCACAGTTGATTCTACTTTCATAGTTTTAGTCTATTTAAATGGTTTCATGGAATGAAAGACAATGAATTAGATTTGGAGAGTTTTGTTCACATAATGTAAAACAAAATCCATTTTGTGACCAGTTTGATCTATAATAATTAGTTTCACAATTATTATACAACAATGTCTTTGAGTAACTAATTGGATAATGTTCATGTAGGTTTGAAATTACTTCCATCAAAAAGTTAACATTTATTAGACGACATAATTATGATATGTACTAAAGGAGTTTAAAGTAACTTATAAGCATAGATTTGAAGGCAATTTCATTTTAATAGAAATACAACTGGATTAAATTTCAAAGTCACTATGTTGGATTTTTTGATGATGTCACTTATCTTTAAGTGGAGAGAGAATAAGAGATGGAGCTTGGTCCAGAGAAAAGAAGGGGGATATTAGAGTCATTGAAATCTGGGCTTTAAATGTTGGTTGGTCAAGTAATAATTATAAGACTTGCCTGAAACAAGTCATGCAACTTCTCTGAACCCAAATTTGGAATGATAGCAACAGTATATTTCAGTACTGCTGTGAGTTTAAGGGATAATATTTATAATTTCCCTACTATAGTGCATGCACAAAGCAAGTATCTAATAAGTAGTCAATTACAATAAGTAATTATTTTCATAGTTACTATTGAAAAATATATTATTTTGGATGCTACTCTTACTATTGAATAACATATAATATAAATAACTTACTTAAATATGAAAGTTGTATTTATTTATAATATATTCCATATTATTAGAATAATGTATTTTTATGTTATTTTGATATTTTATGAGTTGAATTTTTATTAACACTAATCACTACTTCTAATAAAACATGTATTTAACATGCTCAACTATTGGCACAAAATGAGATAATATATGTGAAACTTCTTGGAAGAGATATAAAGTATGATATAAATATGTGTCACTAACTTTTCAACCAGAATGAATTTGTCACAGATTACCTAATACACATACTCAATATTCTGATTTCCAGAATAGGCAAATTTAGGCAACCTAGATATTCATAATGGAACTTTATTATTCTACTTTTAGCTATTGGTACCATCTATTACAATTGGTACTGTGAAAAACTTTGAATGTATAAAATGTGATCCTTTTACTCTGAGAAATTGGAAGATAGGACTCAAGTGAAAGAATGCATGATACTAGGTAGCTCTTTGTGTACATGAATATTTAGAAAAGAATGAACTCTTTGTGGAGATAATAGAATCTGTCTTGTGGCTGAATGTTAGGTTTGCTTTGGAAAGGTCGCTGCAAAGGGCAATGGATTATGTTCATTTAGCTGTTTATTTCAAGAAGCATAGAAACAGAGCAATGGTCAACAATCACAGAATACTGTAGGCACTCCACTATCTGTAGTGGGTCTTTAGAAGACATGGTCAATATAACTGGGCAAATAAGATGGATCAAAGTATGGAGCATCTAAACTAGATTGCTGCAGCATTTAGGCCCAATGTAGTAGGAAGAACAATGGCATAATGAAGACATTGGTCAACAATTAGGATTAGCTTTATGCAGGAAGGATTAGAAATAAAGAAAAATGCAAGCCAGAAAGACTATGGCAGTTACCAAAACATTCATAAGCACTGTGTTTTCAAAATATGTTCTTAATTCCTCACTTCTATTTTCAAAGCCATAAAAATGCACAGAATTGAGAAGATCAAACAAGAACAATAGCAAAGCTATTATCAATTCTCAGATCAAAAAAATGATTTGTTCAAGAAAATGGGATACAAATTAAGACAGAGATGGTAAGAAATCCAACTTTTGTGCAAAACTGAGATACTCTTATCTAAAACATATGCTCTCTTTCAGCCTTATATGGAGAGATGATATAGTTGAATTTGAAGAAGCTGGTACTATCCAAATCATAAGAGTTAACAAATTTGTATTCACTGAGTAAAAGGATTATGCAAAAACAATGTAAATATCACAATACTTGCATTTGCATTCCAACATTTAATGCTGAATATCTTTAGTTCTGTTTCATTAAAATCACTAGAGATTTGAAATACCAGGTAAGCAATATGTCAACCATAGAAAATATTACAGTTCATAAGCTGCTTATTTCTAAAGAATATCTTGTTGAATCCTTATTATTTTAGGTATAGTTTTGTTGTGTTTCTTCTTTTAAATCAAAGCCAGCTGTACCTTTATAATGTATTCCCCAAAAAAGTGGGCTTCTATTGAATGTTTTTTATATTTAAGTAAAGTTCATCTTCATGTATAACATTATATTTCATTAATATAGGTTAATTCACCTTGTTCATGTTACTTCCAAGTCTTAAAATATAGAATGCCTATTTTAAATTACATAGGAAAAAAATGACTTTATGAACATACACAATTGGAATTCTTGAATTCATTGTCTAATTTCATATACATGATTATGTCATTTGAGTAAATAGGTTATTCAATAGAAATAATATTAATAAGTCAAAGAACAATATATAAAGAAGACAAATATGACAAATGACAAACCCAAATGACTGTTTGGGTAACTAACTTTATAACCATATTATCTGAGAAGTCTAATGTAATTGGAAATTCCCTGTGATTCTAATATGATGATAGTACTAAATTATGTTTTCAGTTCATTATTGACATCTTTAGTTTAGTATTGATCAACAAATATTCATTCATTTTCACTGCCTTTTAAACATTAGACACTATGTTGGTAGGTGGAGATTTGAACATGCTGATCTTGAACAGAAACTGAGTGTTTAATGTAGGAGTTAGAAGCAAAACATTTTAAAACATGGTAGCAAACTGAGAATTTTCAGAAAAAGTATGCATAGGAAGGGATATGAATTACTCAAGACTGAAGGATAGAGGAGTCAGAGAAGTTTGTTAAGCTTTGATGACATATTAGTTTTTGAGGGGCAAGTAAGAGCTTTCTACCTGGTCACCTATAACTTGTTTCATGAAGTAAGAGCAGAATAAATATAAGAACCAAAAAATAGGTAAGCTTAACATGCTTGAGAAGTCAAAGCAGTGTAGTTAATAAACTATGCACTATAAGTTAAGAAAAAAATGGGAACCTCTACAGATGTTATTGATAGGAGCAAAATCATACATAAAGAAACTAAAGAGGTCTGGTAAAGTTTAAACAACAAAGCACCATGACAATGAATCTATTTTCAAAGATCATAAGTGCCACAATGAAGAATGAATGGGAGAGAAATACCATTGGAGAATTGATATTAAGTAGCAGATCATAGTCCTTATTGACCATGTAGTTTTATTTTTTAATGAACAGCATATTCAGGGACTGGCTGACTCATGATAGGATGTAGTCACTCCATTGACAATGTATCCATTCATCTTTTATTTTCTCTCAAGGCTGAAACTATCAAAAATGCTACATTTCTCTTTTTATTCTTTATGTTTTTTCTTCTACAAAATCAGAGAACAGGATGGTGGGACAGGTTCTGCACAGGGGGTGTTGGCACCATTCGGAGGGGATAGGTGGTGGGGTAAGGGGTAGGAGGATGAAAATGATACAAGTAATATATGCACATGTATATAAATGCAAAAATGATACCTGTTGAAACTATTCCAGGAATTAGGGGAGGGGGGGATGAAAGACAGCAAGAGGGAGTAAATTCAAGTATGATATATTTGATACATTTTAAGAACCTTTGTAAATGCTATGATGTACCCCCATCCAGTACAACAATAAAAAAAGAAATAATTCATTTTTGAGGTGATTTTTATGCTAATTTTTCTTACTGGGTATATATGCTAAAATATTGCACTGTACTCCATGAATTCTATTTCTGTTAATCAAAATTCTATAATCAAAATTATATTGATTCAAAAAATAAATTTCAATTCAGTTTGTAAAAAAAAAATAAAACAGGCTGACATTCAGCCAAATTACAATTGACTATTTTCAAACCAGAGGGCAGAAAGCCACCACTTGAATCCCATAAGACTTTCCTACTCTGAGAATCATTCTTACTCATCTTATACCTCTCATTTTCACACCCATCTCCATCTTTTTATTTCATTTATAATCTTGCTCTTTGAACTTGGTATTTGCTTTATGTCTTTCTAGCAACTGACTATTAGCTTTATTCCAGGATCTGACTTGGAGTCATTTGACATTTGCTTTGGACTAACTTGTTATTATTGTTGACTTCTACAGAACTACTTCTAACATATGGCTTTAAAATGACAGGACACACTCAAGCCCTTTCTTAGTATAAACACACAGAAGAGAGGGGTTTCTGACAATAGAAAATGCAAAGATGACCAAGGATTGATATTTAGCACATTACAGGAATGATGAGATATAGAAAACAGGTCTGAAAGCAACTTGGAAGAAGAGTTGCAGTTTGTAAAGATTTACTGTAGCTGATTACCAGTAGTGCAATTTTGAGGTGTGGGTTTGAATGATTCTGATTAGACAGTGTTATCTTCACTTAATACAGGAAAACCAGGAGGAAATATTAATTTGGGAGATAAAGAAAAGGAGTTTTATTTTGGACAAATTTAATTTGAGGGCTTGACATACATAGGTAAGCTTATCCAGGAGGCACTCCATAAAAACTCTTTCTTACTTAGTTTTGGTATCCATTCTATCTCTTTGTCATTTCAGGTGTAAGAAGAATAATTGTGAAATGCTCCACTATCATTTCTACACTCTACATACCTTTGTAGATAGTCCTTTTGTCCTCACCTGAGTAGGACCCTGACCATAGAGAAAAATTCATGCAACCTATATTGAAACCAGACTCAGTAGAATCAAGAGAATTTGAGGAACTGAAGTAGTTGGAAGAGTATATCTCAAGAGTAGCAGTGAACAAAAATACTACTTTAAACCATGGCATCAGAATGGAACATGGTATATTTACCTGACTATAAATAGGTTAGTTTTGATAAAATAGGCAGTTGATGCAGTGAAAATGAGGAAAATAAGTTTGCATTAGTTACTCTTGGGCTATGCCTGTCAACCAGGGGTGATTTTGCCTCTCAGTGACATTGGCAATGTCTACAAATGTTTATGGTTGTCAAGCCTAGAGGAAAGCAGGAGAGGTTGTAGGAGGCAGTGCTGGCATTTATTAGGAAACTGCTAAGCATGCTACAAAACCCAGGCAGTGCCCTGCAACAAAAACTTATGTAAGTTAAAATGTCAGTAGTGCCAAAGTTGGGAAACTCTACCTGACAGCCTGTTTTGGAGTGCATTCAGTATCCTTTGACTATTTGCCTTTCCATTGAACATTCAGCTAGACAGGGAGGGTTCATACATTTACTCAACAAATACTTATTTGTTGTGAAATATGTGCACAGCACAGTGTGAGGCATGACAGTGCAATAGCACAGAAAATGAAACAGTCCTTAACCTCACAGAGCATAGAATCAAGTGGATTTTAATCAAGAAGATTTTAATAAGATAATTACCCAAGCACATAAAAATAGAAATGGTTCTAACTGTAGCCATTGAACATAGAGTAACTAAATTTCTTATTTTTTTAAATCTAGTTTCTATATGACAGAAAACAAGTGATATTTGTCTTTCTGCATCTGATTTATTTCACTTAACATGATCTCTAGTTCCATCCATTATCCTGAAAATGACAAGACTTCATTTTTCTTTAATGACTAATACTCCAAGTATTAGTCATAATATATACCAAGTTTTCATCCATTGATGGGCACCCACACTGTTTCCATAACTTGGGTATTGTGAATATCTCAATGATAAACATGAGTGTTCAGGTATCTTTATTGTATGCTGACTGTGATTCCCTCATGTATATGCCCACAACTGGTAAATCTGAATTTTGTATAGTTCTACTTTTAGTTTTATGAGGAACCTGCATAGTGATTTCCATAGTGATTAGACTAATTTACATTAGGGGGTAAATTTTCTCAAAGTACCTTATATGTATGTCTAAAAATGTCACAATGAAACCCATTGTTTTGTTTAATGAATTTATACTAATAAATAAAGAGAAAGAAGAAAAAGAGAAAGTATAGGAACCTATAATAGGAAGGAAGAGACGGAAGTTGGCCTCATCAATAAGCTCAGAAAAAAATTTTGTGAATAAGAACACAGTAGGAATTCAAATAGGCAGTATCCTATACATATGTGCATTCAAATTGCAATGTATATTGCTTCCTGGTTGGAGCAATTTTACCATGTGGTTGCATTTGTATTTGAAACTAATTTCTCTTCAATTAGAGAGAAAATTGTATAGAAATAACTATTTTCTCCTTCCTTCCTTCCTTCCTTCTTTCTTTCCTTTTTTTTCCTTTCCGTCCTTCCTTCCTTCCTTCCTTCCTTCCTTCCTTTCTTTTCTTTTCTTTCTTTCCTGGTGGTAATGGTATTTGAACTCAAAGCCCTGCACTACCAATTGAGGTATGCTCCCAGTCCTTTTTGCTTTAGCTGTTTTTCTGAATAGTCTTGTGTTTTTGCCCAGGGCTAGCCTCTGATAGCAATCTTTCTACATTCTATCTATACCTCCCTATAATTGGGACTAAAGGGGTTAGCCATCAATTCTCTGGTTGGTTGACATGGGGTCTTGATAACTTTTCACCAGGGCTGACATTGAACCAAGATTCTCCATATCTCTACCTACTGAGCAGCTGGGATTATACATATAAGCCACTGCACCCCACCTCCTTTTTCTAATTTTCTTTTTGTTGCTGGGGACCAAACCCAGGTCCTCATACATTCTCCCAGCTCAAGTTTCCTATCACATTTATAAAAATACTTACAGAGAATGTTTCATAAACAGTTTTATTATAATTGGCTCAATGGCTAATTTTGCACATAACTAAATTCAAAATGTAGCTTCTGAAGTTTTGTCTGACAAAAATATTAAAGAAAAGTAGTACACATCATTGGATATGTTTAGGGTGGCAGTTTGAAAAGAAGCTAAGTCTCCTTAGACCTTGTACCTCAGTTCATTTCATCTGCAATACTTGGCTCCAGTAATTTGTACCACATTACTGAAGGCATCAGTGTATACTGTCTCAATTAGGAATACAGGTGGAAAACACACCTACCTGAATGGCAGAAGATCTAGGACCTCCCTTCAACTCTGTACCAGTTGCTCTATCATAGTCAGAAACTTCCAAAAATTGTAATTAGAGTTATCCTATACTTTATAGCTATACTGTACAAAATAAACCAGTTAAATTTAATTATAACAACTTTTGTCAGGAAATGATTCACACATTTGCTGCAAAATTATGAAGATGGAGGTTTCCAATAACTACTCCCTGATAATATTTAGGTTTGATCCTTGCACAGCTTGGCTAAAAAATCACTAATAGGAAAATGAACTTATTTCCTTGTATATGTATTCCACAGGCATTTATCAAATGCCAACTTTGTGGAAGGTGCTTTAATTTAAAAATGTGGGAGAGAATATAAGGTGATCAAAAAACTGAATACAAAAGTGTATTTTAGTGTAAATAGTATTGTAGGAGAGACAAGAGACTAAGTTTCTACTTTTTTAACTTCTGCCTAATATGCTTGTGCCTGAAATGCTACTTATCTTTGTATACTTAAATTTCCTAATTATAAAAGAAGAAAATTATAACAGTAAACATATCTATACCATATTATGCAACCTATACTAGAAATTTTTGCATTCGTCAACTTATTTAATATTCATAGAAATTGTTTTTAAAAGATGTTCATATTTAATGACTAAGAAAGCTGGGAGTACCCAGAACAACAATAATTTTTTAAAAAGTTTAAAAAAGAAAGCTGGGAGTGAATTCAGAGTTAGATTCACAAAGTGAGCATGAGATAAAATTGGACACCCATGCCCTCCCCGCCACCTGGTCATTTCCTCATTCTGCTATGGGGAAGTTGTGGTCAACTTTACTATTATCTTGGAATGTGTAAACCATAATCCCAATCTCTTTTCATATGAAGCATACTCATTATCTTTCCAAATGAAATCTTTTGCTTCAGTCTCAGTTTCTATTCAGTTTCTTATTTATTTACATGAAATGGTTACTCAATAGATGTTGGTAAGATCATTAGGACATATATTATTTCTAGATTCAGAAGTTAAAGACATTATGAGAATTTGAACTTTCAATTCTGACCTTAACATGTTGTACATTTTAACCTTGAATGGTATATGTTGAAAGAAGAAAAAGTTGACTGTCAGATAAATTCTCTTGGTTTAATTCACTATTTAAAAGCCAAAGAAAACGTGGAAGGTTGTATTTGACCCAGTATGTCAATTCGAGTTTTATGAAGATTAGTCATAAACAGGGAAGGACTTATGATGATGTGCAACACTTTCATTACTATTGCCCCTTCTTTCTTGAAATTAAGTCAATAAGAAGGTGCAATAGACACAGCTCTTCTTGACACTACATTTACAATTGTAACAGTAGACACAAGATTCATATCCTTACTGCTTTTCAACCTTTTTTTCTCTAAGAGCATAAAATTATATGGTAATCTAAGTATTAAGTGGAAGAGATAATAACTGACATTTCAGATCTAATAATGCATGGTCATAAATCAGATAATTTTATACCTCTGCAGATATATTAATCTAAAAATCCATTTGAAGCAGTGGGATTTTATAATGATATTCATATCAAATTATTCTCCTAGGTGAATCTAGCTATGGCTAGTTTGAATCCTATATTTTATTCACTATAAAGAGAAATAGCTAAGGAGAAAAATTTTGAGATAGAAGAAAAATGCAAAGCACATAATATCACAGCTTTATTTGTAAAATTTCTACAAGTTATTTCTGTTCTGGAGAGAAGGTCATGTTCAAAGAGTCATATTCATGAACTTGAATTAACTTTCATTTCCAGACTAAAAAGAAAAATATTGGATTGGACCATTCTCATCAATTCTATTAATTGCAGGAATTTGACATTTTGCACATATAACCAGCTCTACAATTTTGACCGAATCCATTATTCTGCTTAGTCAAATAGCTTGATGACTTAGTCAAACTTATATTATCCTATTTAATGAAAAAATAATGATCATGGTAGATTTTTTAAATAATTGGTAAAAGTGATTTCCATAAATATACATAAGCTATCAAGACAAAATAAACATTAATGTAAGCATATGGAAAAAGGATCAAAAAGTAAGAAAAATACATGAAGCTAAATGAATTCCATAAAGTCTTAAAATATAACCTAGTAATAGATAAGAAATTTAGCTTAAACTTTTAATAGACAGTGCTAATAAGGAAACATGGTCAGACATATAATTATCATCTTTATGACAGAGATTAATTGACTTCCAATAAAAACCTAATATTCTGGTGCTGGAACTAAAGAAAAAATTTTCTTAAAGGAATAATATATTTAGTCTCTTAATACATCTTTATTGCCAAGTCAATGGTAGCTTACTGCATGGTGGCAGATACAATGTGGATTTATTTTGTTTGTTTGTTAAAAAATGGTTTTGATCTTGAACATTGACCACTGTTCCAAGTATTAAAGGTTTAGTACCTAACTTGGTACATTGGGAGGTGGTGCAACATTTACCGGTCTAGTGTGAGGCGTTAAGTTAGGTCATTGCAAGCATGGCCCAGAAGGGGAGAGTAGGGTTCCACCCCTTCCTCTTTCTCTGCATTTTTCCTTTCCAGTAATGAGAAGTTGGGTCCATTACATTCTCCCTGTCTTACCACAGGCCCAAAAGCAACAGGCCCAGCTGACCACAGAGTGACATCTCCAATATTATGAACCCTTCCTCTTTGTAAGTTTATCATCTCAGGCGTTGTGCTACAATAACAGAAATATGATTAATGCATATACATAAATATATAAAATATATGTATCATATATAAATTAGTAATAATCTCTAAGTAGAATCATGATAGATTTTAAATGAAAAGATATTGTTAGGCAGATTCAACTGAAAATTAAGGATTGTCTAGTACACCTTCTGACTTTACTTTGTTCTGTGCAGTTTCTGTGTCTTTCATTATTTCTGAGTTGTTTTATAATTCTGGAAGTTGTATAAAACTAATAATAATATAAATAATTCTGGAATTAAGAAATGCAAATAGTTTGTGTCTTGTGCAATGAAATTTATTATTACCTTGTGTGCGGATTCATTTGAAATCTTTTTCTAAATTCACTTCAGAATTACTTATTGCCTATATATGTGGCATTTTCACTCTCCTTTGAAGCAGTTGTGATATCATGCTAGTTCACTCACTAATTGATAACTCAAATAAAATCATTGATACATGCTTATTTTATATTTATATGAGAGTTAAGATATTATCTTTTGCTTAAAATAATCATTGCATATACACACACATTCTACAGAAGATAAAATAGTGCATATATCTTAACTAACTTTCTATATGAGGCCACTCATGTAGTCAGTGGCACACCTGGAGTAGGAACAACAGCTTTTTTACATTTCTTCTGACATCACAATATCCATTACTGTATTTAACACAGAAATAGAATAAGAAAGGATATTTAGGGCTGGAGTGTAATTCAGTTGTAGGATGCCTGCTAAGCATGTGTGAGGCCCTGGGTTCAATCCCAGCACCACAAAAGAAATAAGGTAAAATGAGGGCATTTAATCATTACAAGAGACTCAAAAAGAACACTTTATAAAAAAATTTACAATCATATCTTCCTACACCAACCAAGCAACCAATAAGCTTAACAACAACAAAGCAAGCAAAATCCTTGAGCAATATGATAAATTATAAGCAAGCATTGTCTTAATGTTGACATGTTAGAATTATCTTCATGAAAGTATCAAAACAGTGCCACCCCATGATTTTATTTTATATAGTAAATTATAGGCAGTGTGTTCTGATTTAAAAAATATACAGTTTAGAATAAAAATGTTATTTAGTAACAATACGGTTATCTATATAACATAGAATTTCCAGAAGAATTAAAATTAGCAAAGGATTTCAACAAAATTGTTGGAAACAAATACTATTTGGTTACAATAATTAGGAAAGGATGGTATTTGTGCATGAATTAATAGAATAAAAGATATACATGCTGATAGGATTGCAAATTGTGTTATATTTTAGAGGAGGTATCAGAAATTATTGGGAAAATTGACTTTTTTACTTGAAATAAAGTATGAAAACATTAAATTTCTTCATTAAAACACATGCAAAATGAAGATTAACAAGTTAAAGACTAAAGAAGGCAACTTTAAAACAAAAAGAAATATAACACAATGATCTTAAGATAGCTTAATAAAAAAGCTCACCAGATTTAAAAGGCAAAAGTGATAAACTAAGAAATGAATATACTTTATAAACATAAAATATTTCTTTCCAACAACAGTCACCAACAACAAAGTTAAAACTGAAAGAAAAATAAAATATTTGATAAAGATACTTGCAGCATAAAAATAATGTCATCCTTTTTGGGGGGGCAGAGTGAAACACATGAAAAACTCCACACAAGTCATTTAAAAAGATGTTAGAAATTTTTAGATTGTGTAAAAACAAGGTAATGGGGTGCAATAGAAATTACGTGTAGGAATTGTTAATAAGAACATGAAGATATTCAGTCTTGACAATTATCCAAGAACATAAAATAAAACCACAATTAGCTTCCATTTCATTTCCCACCAGGTAGTACAAAGGAAGAAGCTAGACAATGTGTCAGAAAGATAGGCATTTATAGGGAACTCTCAGACCCTAATGTTACTATCATAAATTTCATCAACTACTGTAGAGAGGAGTTTGTCAATATTTAGTATATTACATATGTATAATCATCAATCCCAAAATAGCTACGGAAGTATTCTGTATAATACTACTCATTATTTTTCTTTAAAAGTCACAATTGGATAACAATAGAATATTCACCTTAAACATTACCTGTCATAACTTCATAGATAAACTGATTGTAAAAGTGAATGCATTATTAGTTACATGATACATGGCTGATATTTAAAGTGTTAGCTTTGGTGTTAGAACAGTTGACATGTAGCCCTTTAATTTTTTTGAAAATTAATTACGAAGATCAGCTGGCATGTTAGACAATTAAGTTTGTAGATTTAATAAAAGAGAATCAATGAGGGTAAACAATGACATATCAAATCTTTCATGAAATGAAAACTGGGCAGTGTCTTGAGAGGAGACTCAGCATCAATTCCAATGAAAGAAACATGGAAAGTGAACAGAATTGTCATTGTGGTCTGGAGTCTGAAGATTTACAGCATCCTACTGTCCCATGGAAAGCACATGACCCAAAAGGCTTAAACTCAGCCTTATCGTGTTTCTCATGTTGCCTAAGAAGGAAATTCATGTTCTAGAAGTGAAAATGACATCTTTTTTCCTTAGGTTGGGAAACAATCTAGACATGTAAAGATTAATATACAAAGACAGTTTGATGCCAGAAGCCTGACAGTTCTCCATCCAAGGCTCCATCTCTGGAAGTCAGATTCTATTTTTTTCTTTAGCAAAATCAGTCATGGCAGGGAAGGGAGGTAGAGAGTAAAACTGGTGCTGCTTGAACAAGACCTGTGGCATTTTTTGTTTGATTTATGGTTTATGGATACAGTTAAAATAGTTCATTCCAAATCTGATATCATATATATACACAGATATAAGTACACATATATTGATAAATATGATACACAGCATATATATGTGTGTGTGTATGTTACACCGACATATACACACTCACATACATGCACACACATATATCAGAAGTTCAAGGGTTTTAAAATCTGACTATTTTTAAAGCTAAGATTGACAAAGTAAAAGTAATATCAGTACTATAATACATCTCCTCGTATAAAATCTATGTAATGCAAGATGCCAGAAAGTAATACTTTTACCAAATGTCAAGTTACTCCTGCAAAGCAATAATTTGTCACAGTCAGAGGATTGAACTGTGTGCTTCTTGTGTCTCTAGGAAGAAAACCAGCTGTGGTTTTAACTACTATGCAGCATGAAGTTGCAGTTTATGGGCAAGGAGAACGTTCATAACTGTCTGCGGTTGGACTGGACTCTCAAATCAATGACACCTTTCTGTCTATGATTCCTAAAAAGGGCAACCAAACTCAAGACAACTTAAGAAAAACTGCTGTTGATGGCAAAGAACAAGGAAAATAAATGTTGCATGTATGAACAGGAATTTGTGAATTAAGAAGTAAAATTAAAATAGGAGTGTAAGTAGCAAAGGAACAAAGCCAAAAGTAAAAAATCCCACAAAACAAAACAGTATCAACACACACACACACACACACACACCACACACACACACACACACACACACACATACACATGGTACATATTATAATTTAAAGATCAGAAGATAGATCTGTGGTAAAATTGAAATTCAAAGTTTATATATATAATTAGGTGGGTTTAAAGAACAATGGTGATAATTAAAAAGTAGCAGAAATTGGATGAGAAAAGCCATATTTAAATGACAATCCTAAGAACATGAGAGACAGATGAGAAAAATGAGGGGGAAAATTACTAGAAACAAAGGATGGGAATTTCTAACAGAGTTCTGGACACTGCCCAGTGTTCTTTCTTGATGACACTCCCACCTGCCATGTGATCCTCATGGACAGAATTTAGGGACCATTAATTACTCACAAGTTGTATCTTCTCAGCTGTCACTTCCTTAAGGTTAGGCTCATAAAATGACTTTCTAAAATGGTGAGGACAGGGCTTGTAAAAGACCTACAAGTACAGTTTCTGGGTTACAAAGCAAAACAAAGCACCCCAGTTAGGTATTGCCTGCATTGTTTTCTATTCACAGTAGTTAGTTGGAGTAGCAGTTTGCTCTCTGCTATAAATGGTAAATATACTAGTGATTTCACCTGATGGAACTCAACAGACACCAGTGAGAACTTCTTCTGTAATGCTTTTACCCAATTGCCGAAGAATTTTCTAGGAGGAAGCGCTTACACGAATGGTTCAGGGGCAAATATATGCTACCTGGTCAACAAACTTGTTGAAATGAGATTAAACTTTCAATTCATAAAATACAGAGACCTTGAGCTCTCCTGGGACTAAATAGACAGGTGTTTGTTCTATACATGGAGTGGAGACAGGGCTTCCAAAGACTCCAAGATTAGAACTTGGGGTCTTCCTACTATTTTGTGTTATTTCCCTGTAAACATAAAAACCATAGGAACTATAGTAAAAAAAAAAAATCTGCCTTAATCACAGATGGGTTTATTTTTATTATTTTCTGTCCACACTGTTGTTTGAACTCAGGGACTCACTGCTCCTAGGCAGACATTCTGCCCCTTGTGCCATACCCCTAGCATTTTCTCTCCTTCTCTCTTTCTTTCTTTCTTTCTTTTTCTTTCCTTCTTTCTTTTTCTTCTTTCTTTCTCTCTCTTTCTTTCCTTCCTTCCTTCCTTCCTCCCCTCCTTCCCTCCCTCCTTCCTTCCTTCCTTCCTTCCTTCTTTCATTTTTTCTTAATTTTGTTTAGGGTCTTGTGTTTTTGCAGAGGGCCAACTTCCAGCTAAGATCCTTCTATTTATACCTCCCTGGTATACAGGAGTATAGACATACGCCACCACATCTGGTTTGTTGTTTGAGATGGGGTAACTCTTTTTTGTCTGGGCTGGCCTTGAGCTAGGATTATGCTAATCTCCACCCCCCTGAGTAGCTGGGATTATAGAAGGTGCCACCATGGCTGGTGGTACTGGGTCTGAACTCAGGGCCTACATTTTGAGCCACTCCACAAGCCCCCCTTTTTTATGGTTTTTTTTGAAATAGGGTCTCACTCACTATTTGCCCCTGCTGGCTTTGAACCTCAATCCTCCTGATCTCTGCTTCCTGAGTAGCTATACAGGTGTGAGCCACTGGCACACAGCCCTATAGATGGTTTTATAACAAATTGTTTTGAAGATTAATTTTTTCCTTTCCATGATCATTACATGAATGGAGGCTGATCAAGGTCTGCACTTCAAAGCAGAATATTTGGGTCACCAATTCAGCTTCCTTCCAGAAAGTAATTTATAAAAATAGATTCTTCTTCCCATGGTATTTTCTAATTTACTCTGTTAAATAAGGGCACAGAACAAAGATGTAGAACTGAAAGTGCTTTTCCTTATTGTGTAATGAAATTCAAGTGTACTGACCTCCTGACCATGATGTATAAGGCTAATGATTTTAAAATTACTTTTGCCTGCTGAGTTGTATATTCTAGACTGGGAGTAACTAATTATCATTTTAAACCTAACAGATTATGTAAATGAATGTGCTTGATAGTCTATTTTTTTCTTTGCATACACTGTGAAAAGCAGGAACAGTTACTAAAACAAAATGAGTTCAACATCTGTGCTCAGTGTTCAAACACTTGTTTTCTCATAAAGCTGGTTTTATATATCAACATGCAAGTGCTTCAGAGGAAGAGTGACTTGATGGACAGTAGAAACTTTCATTCTATGTTTTTACTTTCACATTTGTCTTTTGGAGTTAAGAATAAGCCTTTTATTTTTATTTTTGGCCATACTGGGATTTGAACTCAGGATCTCATACTTGCTAGACAGGCACTCTTACACTTGAGCCACTCTGACAGCCCTAATATAGCAACCCAAATTTGGACTTTTCTGCAGTGCTGGGGATTGAAACCAGGACTTTGGGTATAGCAGATAAGCACTCTATCATTAAGCTCTATCTTTTAAAATTAAACAAACTGGGGTTGGGTGTAGTGGTTTATATCTATAATCCCAGCTAAGGGAGGTAGATGTAGGAAGGAAGATTGCAGCCTGAGGCTAATCCCAGGCAGAAGCACAAGATCCTAAAAAAAGATAGGTAAACCAAAAAAGGACTGGGGTATGTGACTCAAGTAGTAGAGTTCTTGCCTAGGGAACATGAGTCCCTAAATTCAAACCCCAGTACTGCAAAGACACACACAAACACTCACACACACCAATAACTGAGACACATTTCCCTCAGAAGGGATCCTTTCCTCTAATTGATAAGAAGACAGAGAGAGATATGGTGCTATGCTCAGTAAATATGGGATGTGGAGTGTGTTTAATTTGCTAAAGGAGAGACCCAGAGACAAGAAATGTAACAGAGGGTAACTGTAAAGGAGAGAGAGCTAAAGGAAGACAACCATTAATTAGACTTACATTTGTGAATAACTTTTGTCTTACACTTAGCGAATTCTGACAGGTATTGAACACAGATCAAAAAAATACCACTACTACCACCAACAATAACAACAAAAACACCTTGAAATGGATGTTCAAGGAAGATCATGAAGCATTTCCCTTTTCCACCTCCTAGTGACAAGCAGCATTTTGGCTAGCCATATCACCAAATTACCTGAGGATTTTCCTGCTCCTGTCCCTTACTGCCCCAGGCCTGTCATACAATACTTACAATTGCATGGATCTCCTGACTTTCCATTTACTTAAAGGAAAAAACTTATGCCCATCCAATTTTCTTCTGATCCTAAAATGACTCAGGTAAACTCAAGCCACAATGTGTCAATGTCTCTCATTTTTATACTTGACATTCTTCTCTTAGTTTGCAGGTAGATTCAGAGCTTCAAAGCAGGTAACCACCAAAGTGATAATTTTACAGAAAACAATGAAAATGTGAAAGAATGTAAAATCCAGAAGATTGGTGAAGAGAGCTTATAGTCCAGTTCTTGCTTTTAATCATTTGGTGTTTGGTTCAAGTAAAAATGAAGTGTAATCTTGACTCTGAAGCAGCAGTAATTAGTTCAATGGTAGAAGAAATAAGTGATCTGCACAGTCCATTTCCCTTTCTACAACGGAATACCTGAAAGTGAGTGCTATGTACAGAAAGCAAGCCTGTTTGGTTTACAGTTTTGGAAATACAGGAGCATTGTGGTGGTAGCTGCTGGGTTACACTGGAGGCCTTCTAGCTACAACACCACATGGAAAATGACATCATGGTGGAAGGGTGCCAAGAGAGTGAAATCACACAGAAAGACAAGAACAAGAGGCAGGAAGGCACTATTTGTATAATAACCATTCTGGTAGTGCTCCTGTAATACCACCTTATCCATTAATCCATTCATGAGGATGGAGAACGAACCTGTGTACTAAGTCCCACCTCTTACACAAGTTTCCACTTCGTACACAAGTTTCCACCTCTTACACAAGTTTCCACCAACTAATCACTGCCATACTTGTGACCAAGCTTTCAGAACATGAAACTTCTGGGAACACAGTCAAACTATATCCCAGCCATAACATGATCAAACTTCAAAGAAAGTAAATACTAAGTGGAAAATATTGATGAAATGTATTTTATACCAGTCACTTCTTCACCCTATCCACAAGTGACTGTAATAGGAATTCTTTGGCTATTTGACATGCAAGCTGATTACTTAGTAAATCTCACTGCC
Source organism: Castor canadensis (assembly GCF_047511655.1). Lineage (NCBI taxonomy): Eukaryota > Metazoa > Chordata > Mammalia > Rodentia > Castoridae > Castor > Castor canadensis. The sequence goes on along the minus strand of NC_133389.1, from coordinate 32,798,656 downwards.
AGAACTTGATTTTCAGTACATTCCTAATAACCAATACTGTAAAAAATTCCCAAGTGAAAATACTTTATTTTAAAAGAGAAGATGAGCCAGTTAGTGATAATACTACAATATATACAGAATTTTATAGTACAGTTACATTTGTATCTGCTATCTCATAAAACTTAAAACAACAAAGCAACACGTACCTAAAATCATCTAGCTTAAAAGTCACAAACGGGTTCAAATTAATTCATTTAATCAAAATCCTAAATTATCTCAATTTTAAATTAAACAGCTCAAAGTCTCAGCACATTCACTGTGAAAGTTCACAGTCAAAATAGACAGTGTATGGGGGGGTACTTATGGGAGGTGGGAGGGTGGATGAAGGAGATGAAGGTAAGGGAATATGGTTGATGAACTTCATATACTTATATGAACTAGGACAATGAAACCTCTTGTAATTGCTTTAAGTGGGGCTGGAGGGAGTTGAGGGGGAGAGATGGTAGAGGAGATTTAACCATTGTACAATATATAGATATTTGGAATTTCAAAATGAATCCCTCCTGTATAACAAATATATCCTAAGAAAAAGAAGAAAAAAAAGCTGGAGAGAATAGGATTGATTGTTTCATCCAAGTTTACTGCCTGGTTAGTTCATGGTACTATTGAATTTAATTTTTTAGATTGAGAATCAAATACTACAGTATAGATTTGTGCTTGTTTTAAACTCATTTTGTGGATGAGACAATGCATATAAACTCTATGAACCTTTATTTTCTCACATATAATGGGTGGGTTGGATTGTAAAAACACAAAGGTACATACACTATTTTCACAATAATACTTTGATTGAACTTGAGCTGCCTAAACTAATCATATCACTGGTTATATGCAACTTCAGTTTTTATGTATGCAAGAGAAGGTAGAATTTTATCATCATTCTCACTCTCTTTCTATGTACTTACACAAAATTTTAAGTAGCTTTAAAATGTTTTTATCAATGAAAATAGAATTATTAGTATGTAAATTAATTCTACTAATAAAAGAATATATAAATTATATAAATTAAGATATTTTAAAACTGTGGAAAACTGTCAAAATATATTATTATATAGTGTAGAACTATATACTATTTTCTCAAATACCTCACACTCCAATGGATATTTCCAGTATATTGTTCACATACATATGTACTTACAAATTAAGCTGAAAGCCATTGATGTCATGGTGAATTCATTCCATTCTTAGAATGTCTTTGACATGCTTGACATAAATTAGTTCCATAACAGACATTATTGTTAAACTATCTAAACACAAAACAAAATTCACTTAATTTTGCTGACTGAGCTGGTCAAGCAGGAATCCTGAAATTGTCCTCACTTTACCATTGGACATAGAAGTCAGATGATTCTACTTGAAATATCCTGCAATTATATTTTATGAAATTTTCACTAGTAATTATTTCTACTGTAGTGAATTTCAGGACAAAGTGATGCTGAAAATCTATCTTTCATGCAAGCCATGCTCAATACTTTGTAAAGAGATTTCTCCGAAGTTTATGCTACTATTCTCTATTCATTCAATAATTTCTTCTTAAAACTTCCACTCTGACTTGTTTATGCAAATGTTTCTACCCAAGATTCAAAAGACATGAGAATAGGTCATCTACAAACATTTGGAGAAACCCACATGAAGATGGAATAGTATCTCAGAAAGATAATCTTTAAAGTCTCAATGTGACAGAATTAATGCATGTAAATGTGGGAGACAGTTTTATATAATCATGGGGATCAGATATCTTCAGAATGACTGGAGGTGAATAAATAATTGTAAATTAGGAGGTACCATATTGTCTTGAACAAAATATTTGTTGTTTGCTCAGGAAAGTATTATTTAAATAAAATTTATAAAATTATATTTGACAAAATATGAACCCATTTCCCTCACTATCAACAATAATGCATTCATTTGCAGCAAAAATACCCAAATAATTTTAGTTTTTAGAGCTTTTTTATTTTGTAAAATGATGGGAAAACTAGGTGATTTTTAAGTTCTCTTTCTAGTTATAATCTTCATTTCCTATTTAAGAGCTGACTTATTTCTCTTTTGTTCATTGTAAAAATTTCAGACATATACATCATATTCTGAGCAAGTTCACCCATGTGTTACATTCCCTTAACCCTATTTCTTGCTTTTTTCTTATCATCATGTCAAAGTTGTGGGCAGAAAGAAAATTGGGCAGTAATAATCCATTAAGGGAACATGCTACACAACTAACCAAGCCAAAACTAAGTATGAAAACCACTCTCTCATACTTGATCTTCCTTTATTTGTCTCAAGAAAGTGTCTGTATATATCCTGATATTTGAGGTTACGGCTAGTTTAATGCTTTTTTGGATAAAATGCTCTATGAAGTCATTATTTTTAGTCGAATGATTCATTAGTATTTGATCTAGGCTCAAGGAAAACTACTTTGTCATGGGTCTGGGGAATAGTCAATGAAACTAAAAGGCAGTGAAAATCCTAGATAAAAAATAGGCAAATTAAGCAAACTTCACTATCTTCAGAGCTTTACCTCAAAATGATACTGAGGAGAGAGTTCTCCTGTAAAGAGTAACCTTTCTCCATCTTTGGTTAAAAAAATTCAAAGAAAAAGAAAATTAAATCCCATAGAAATGATATGAGCAATGATATAGAAATAAAAATGCCATTAGCCCTGTTCACTTCTGTTGAGGAATAGCAATGTTCTGAAATAATACATCATCCAGTCCTCAAGGGAAGAGAGTCATGATTCGAATATCTCATAGTTTGGAAGATGCTATGTGGCTTGCATAAGGATTTGATCAATCCATTCCTCAATATCAAGAACCTTGACAGTGCGGCTGCTGTTCATAACTCTAGCTGCTCTTACCATAATTAGAATCATTAAGTTTGCTGGTTTTCAAGCTATTTCAGTGAAGAGATTTGTTTCCTTATCTTTTGCCAGCTGCCATACACAGATACAAAAATCCCACTGTTCATGTCTACCATGTAGCTGAAGTCACATGTAATTTAGCAAGTGAATTCAGTTATAATCAAACTTACATAAACTCTTTTCAGTGAAACAATTCCCTTGAATATCAAGGCAATGTTAAATTGTCAAAAACATTTCTCAACAACTTACTCTCAAGTTCTGTGTTTATACTGACTGGCATGTATTCAGTAGACTGCTTTGAGCAATAAAACTATGAGTAGCTATTAAGTGACTTGAAAACAATTAAGCCAAACATGTCCCAAATATCAAGATTCTCTAGATTATATGAATAGAAATACAGGAAAGGAAGATGAATGAAAATATAGTGAAATTTTGGGCAAAGTGTTGTCTTGGTCACTTATTTTTGTTGTTTCATTTTCATAAACATTGCAATTCTTTAAAACATCTGTTAACTGCAATTAAATCAGGCATCTGGAAGCACAATACTTTAGCTCTGCATCTATGCAGTATCAGAAAAATTGTGTAAATATTGGAAAATAATAGGGAACCATTAAATAGAAAAATGAATGAAACATGCTACCAAAATTTTTCCATGAAGGAAAACATTTTAGTGATGAAGTAGAGAATATGGAAAAAGGAAGTGCAGAAGTCATGACAATACTAAGGTCTGATGAAACTCAATGCTGAATAATTTCTTTTCCAAGGTACTGAGACTCCTGGATGATAGTACAAAATCTGATCCTTGATTACATATTCTACTGTATTACCCTTTGATTATTTTACATGTTTTAGTTACTTTTTCACTCCTCCAAATATATTAGACTACCCAAATAATTGATTCATGCACTGTGTCCATTTTTCTATGATTCCATATAACCTGTTATTTTTTGCTCTACAAGGAAGAGGGAGTTTTCAGAGAATAATCCTTTCATTGCTTCAGCCCTTTTGGAAATCTGTGTTGGCAATTTGGGTTCAAATACATGATTGACTGGAACCCTGATGAATCTTTAAATTGACGCTGAAGTTTCTGTTCATCTTCTATTTATTAATTATTATTAATATTAGAATGTTGATGCCAAGATCCTGGACTACCCCCTAATGCTTTTATTTATGCATAAGGGAACCAAAATTTAAAGAGTACAAATTACTTGTTCCTGTTCACATAGTTATTAAGTAGTGGGGTTATTACAAAGTATTAAAATAGCTTCATCAACATTCAGAGACCCTTTTGTTCATATTGCTTTGTTTTTCCTATAAACAGTGTCATCTTTTTAAAGTTTATATAATATCTTTTGAGTTAAAGCTTCAAAATTTAAAAAAGCTGTGGGTTCACTTCAATACCTTAAAACCCATAAATTCTGATTAAACACTAGAAAATATTCTCATTTTTTATTTACAGCAAACAAAGAACATGTATAAGAAACAGTTACATATGGTAATGAAACTGGCATGTACCACTTCCTCTAACATGAGAAAAAGAAGCTAATACAAGCCTCACCTTACAGAACAACTTCTGTCAACAACAGATTCAAGCCAGAAGGGTCCTAGTAATAAGCATCTTACCTCCCAACCCATTATGACAAATCGAGATGCTAATAGGACAGAAAATAACTCAGCGAGTAAATATTTAAAAACTTTCCTCATCTCAAACCAATTTTGCATACTGTAAAATAAGCAAAATCCCAATCAAACAAATTTACAAAAATCAAGAAAGGGCCAGGCTCACGTCTGACTTCAGCTGACCCCCATTATAAGGCCATTCCTTCAGGATCAATACACTTAATGCATAACTGTAGACACCCACCAATCAATGGAAAGTGATAAGGAAAGAAGAATCAATGAACATTAGAAAGGCTAAAGAGAATAAAGAAATTTTTAAAAAATACAGTGAGAATACACTCCTGGATTTTGCTTAAATGAGAGGTATGGAAATTGCTTGAAAGTTGAGTTTTTTTCTCACTAATCTAAATTGTTTCCTACAACTGAAAAAGCTTATGTCTTGAGCTGAATTTGCATTATGGTTATTATAACAGTATAACCAAAGAACTGAATGGACCTCAAAAGTTCCTGAAAGAAAATTCTGTGTTCTAGAAGTAAATCATAAGGTTAGGATTTGTCACATTGAAGTACTTGTCTTCACTGGTGTTGTCAAATGTAAATATCTTGGGGTGGCTAAGACATCAAGTCACTATCACTATAATATTAATTCATAGTACCTACCATTTAGCCAGTACTCAGTATTACTGTTGGCAGGTACAATTGAGAACAACATGAACTATTTGGGCTGAAGATTGAATATACAAAACAGGCACTGGCTAGACTATATGTAAAAATAAAACTGACTCACACCTTAAGCAATCTTCTCTGGAAAACAACTTCTTACCTGCAATAACCAGTTGAGGAAACTAGTCTGTCTTATAGTAAGCCAGATTGGTCTCTAATAACAATCCATAACACCAAACAACCACTTCTATAACAATCAGCTTGACATGGAAAGACTTGATTAATAACTGAAATATTCTCTAATTGTTATATGTGCTTCCAATTTAGGACCAACCAGAAAAACCATGTCTGCATCCCTGATTAATCATGTAGGATGCCTCCAGTCTGGCTAGCTTACCTAAAGCCTTACCTGCTAATACACTTCAATAACAACACACTTGAAGCATATGTTTTTTTCTACTAAACAGATTTTCCGTGAATCAGCATGCATTTGGGTCTCTGCCAAAATGCAGGTGATGGTCACCGACTCTTGCTCTGAATGAAAAGGTTTTATTTGTCCTTATGTGTTACTCTTTTTATATTTCTATAGAATATATCAATATAATAAAAAATTGTTTATCTGAGATTTAAATTAACTAGGCATGTTGGATTTTTTTTTTTTTTTGCCAATTCTGGCAACCCTACTTCAATATGCCAAAAACTACTATAAGAATTTGATACATGTTTAACTCTCAAAATATTTGAAAGTGGATATCTTTCCCAAATGGGCTACATATAAGCCACGGGTGTGGCTCAAGTGGTAGAGCACCTCCTAGCAATCAGGAGGCCTTGAGTTCAAACCCCAGTACTGTCAAATGAAGCAAAGATAAAACAGAAAACCAAATAGGGTACCTATGGCTAAGAGATTTTTATCAATTTGTTTGGATGTTAGAAAAGACTTAAAAACCACATTTGTCAGATGGCAAATATTTATGCCCTTTACCAGTATGTTACCTTTAAATGTTAAGACTGGCCAGGCATGGTGGCTTATGCTTGTCATCCCAGGTACTCAGGACATGTAAATAGAATCGAGGTCCAGGTCTGTGTAGGCAAAAAAATCAAGACTCTATCTGAAAAATAACTGAAGTAAAGATATTTGGAGACATGGCTTAACTGTAAAGTGCATGCCTAGCAAGTACAAGGTCCTGAGTTAAAGTCTCAGTACCACCAAATAAGTTAAGACTGGCATTTCTACAATGAAATTTACATAAAATTCATTGTTACAAAGGCCCAAATGGTAACCTACAAGCTAGAAATCTGTGTGCAGAAGTCAATACTTTAGGCTTCTACCTGTGAGACTCACAGATAATATGCCAGATTACAGAGAGGAAGGATATAAGTGAATGAATGATATCAAAGGCATGTTTCATAAATGCTCTGATGAAAACCTCATTTAAAAAATTCAAGTAACAAGCATGATGATTATGATAGGCAGATCAGAGAAGTTCAAGCATATAAAATACCTCTCTCTCATCCCTGTTCACTGTAAATTTATAAAAAAATAACAGCCTCCAGTTGCCACTATAATCAAGTTCTCATCCATAAAGGCAAAACTAAATCAATTTTGAGCTTTGTTTAGGAAAATATGCTGTTTTTAGGTAGCAGAATGATAAAATCTTACTGCTTTTAAAATCTCCTTTTATAGAGAGGTATATGATAAATTTTGGTGAAATGTGATTGTCAGAAAAATATCTGTTGCTCCTGATGGTTTAATCATCTAACAATAAAAAATGTATTATCCATAATTTTTTATCTTCAACCCTAGAGACTTGAAATTAGAGTCAAATTTGAGACATCTAAACTCTGGGTTTCAGTTTTTTTGCTCTAAGCTTACATCAGGATCTGACCTTCTCTCTGTATTTCTACAGCTATCATTCGATAACTGTATTAAACCAGTAGAATAAGGATATGATATTAATTTCAATTGTGTCTTATTATCTGCCCTCACTATATGGGATTTTAACTTTTACTTTTATTGAAAAATATGTATATTGTTCCATGAAATATAAAATGATAATCACATCTGACATGCTACATTCATCTCATGGATTATTTTAAATATAAACTTAATTCTTTACATTTATTCCTACTAAATTTATTTTTTTGTTGTTGTTTTCCCATTGCTTCAGGCAATTTCCAGTCACATCAAGTTGGTAAAAAGCATTTACGTGGTGAGGTCTGATATGCAGCTTATTTTCCTAGTCATGATATTTTTCCCCAGGGGAATGAATTACTTCAAGGTCTTTGCCAAGTTTACCTTCTTCTGTGATACAGGTCTGATTGCTCTTTGTTAATTTTATTTGCATTTGTTGATCCATTAACATATATTACTCACAACTTCACTTAGTTTCCACCTGGTGGAAAGTATACAGGAATGTTATCAAACTGTCTAGGAAATAAAATTACCTTGGGTCTTCTATCATCAATGCCTTTCATCCTCTAAAAAATGTGTACAAATTACTTAGTCAGAAATAGAAGATGCAGATATAAATTACTGATATAAAATAATTGATTTTCTCCCAAACCATCATTTCATTCAATATAATAAATGTATTATTATGTTTTTCTCTATGAGAAAATTAATTTCTGCATGTGTACATTATAAGAAGAGTGGTTGCTAGGCATCTTATGAATATGTTTGTGAATGTTTATCAAACGCAACAGAGCTGGGACTTTATGAGAACACTAAATCTCCCCACCTCAAGATGAAATCAATTTTCAATCATTCATTTAAAATAGAAATAGCTTATCACTTAGTGAAGAAAATCCTTAGTCCTGAAGCTTTCACTATGACAAAATTAACTTTGAACCAAATCATTTAGCAGCTCAATTAGCAAATAAGCTAATAAGTAATTAATGCCCAGTATGAGCTTTAAAGTTAGGAAAGATCAAAGATATACAAACAAATGAAAAAAAATTAATAATACAAACCTATGACACATGCATGTAAAAAATGAGAAACTATTTAAATCATTTCAAATTATAATGCTAGATTACATCCTAACATAAAGTTTTTGGAGGATAATCTAAGAAGGGGATGGTTTCTCTCCAAATGTTAAAGTCTCAATATATATAATGTTGGTAATATTAATATATATAAATTAATTCATCGTATTGAACATTTGTGAGGTTGTTTTTTCAACAATCATCTTTCTTTCTCTTGGTTAATAGCATCAATTGTCCCAGAAGAACTTACCTTATTATGCATTTATGTGGTCTGAGAGGCTATTTTATATCTATTATTAGTCTTTTTAAGTTGCTACAACAAAACATCTGAAATTAGGTACTTTATAAAGAGGTTTTTTTTAGCTCAAAGTTTGTGAGGTACAAGAACATGGCTCTGATGAGGGTCTTCTGGCTTCATCACCACTTGGTGGATGGCACCATAATGATAAGCGTTCATGTAGAAGAGCTCACAATGCAGTTCAGGATAGCAGACATGCAATCAAGACAGTTAAACCTGTTTTAGAAGAACTCGTTCTTGAGAAAAGTAATGTATTCTGTGAGATCAGTATTATTTCCTGGGTGGTCAAGATCTTTCCACTATGACTCACCTCTTAAAATCATCACCATCTCAATATGCACACAGGGGACCAAATGTCCAGCACCTGAAACTTTGTAGAACACAGTCAAACCATATCCAAACCATATTAAGCATCTGATTCAGATATGAGCAATCAGGTCTAAACCAATAAGTGAATTCTATTCCCCTCTCATAATAGTGGTGATCAGCATATGATCTCAGGTCGATGAGAGTAAAGTTCAAGACTTTCTACTTAAACCATTGAGGAAGAGAACTCTTGAATGTACTGTTAGCAACTACTGTGCAACCATGAGAAGTGAATATTTGAGAAAAAAATGAGGTCAAGAAATAGAGAAGACTTAAACTGTTGAGTTCAGTTGAGGTTGTTAGAATTACAATCTTTAAACAAAAGGATAGAATTTAGAGATGACTTCTTCCCTTATCATTACAAGTAATAGAAAAACCAAAGGCCCCTAAAGTTCAATGAATTTATTAAATTTTCATTGTTCTAAGGCAAGGATTTGCTGTTACTATTATGTCATTCTTGGAACCAATTAAATTTAACAAAAATAAATTAATTAAATTTACTTAATACTTACTATGCAATAGAAACTATTCTAAGTGTTGGGGATATAATGGTGAATGATGTTAAGTCTCCGCAGTCAAATAGCTTTCGCCAGTGATCAAGACAGTCTGATAATAGGCAGCTCCACAGTGTGAAGAGGGTAACACCTGGGGTAAGGACAAGCTATGGAGACTACAAGGAAGGCAATGTACTTGTCCTGAGGGACAATAAGAGAAGGTCAACGTGCAACATGTTGAATTCAAAAAAACCATTCTTGACGACTCTTTATATGAATGAAACATACCTAAACACACATGAAATTTAAAATCTGCAGTTGCAGACTTTCAGAAATCTCCAGCTGCTTATTTATTTCTCCCATGAGCTTCTCTGATTTCACCACTAACAAGATATCAAGAGAGAATGATAAAATATTAAATCTCAGAATAGTAGTTTGGAGATTATGAAGTGCAGTTTTAGGAAACTAATTGATGTTCTGGCCAATATTCCTTTTTGGGCACGCTACCTGTCTGGAAACTGTGTGCAGAGAACTTAGACACATAAAGCCACAAAAGAAAATAGCTGAATTAGGAGATTTTATACGTATCTCCAGAGCTCCAGATTCAAAGTACAATTCTGTTCATTTATCATTTTATTGGCTTCAGTGACATTGGAATAAAGAAAGCAAGCTCAGAGGTTTCCCAATTTAGAAAGTTATTGTGACCTATTTCTGAAGAAATTTGTCAGATATATAAGTGAGACTTAGATACCAGAAAATTGTTGAGCTTTGTAGCAATGACTGCAGAGACAGTGATGAAACAGGATTTCTTATCTCAGAAGTCTCAGAATATAGAGGAAGTTTCCCATAGGACTTGGTGTCTAGAGTAGAACCTGAAAGATAATTAAGCATTAAATTGAGGAAGATAAAGACTAGGAACATTTCTTTAAGAGGAAATTTGTTATCTGTTGCAGGGATAGAAGAACTGGAATGCCTTAAGAAACATTAAAGGAACAGAATATAGTTGATGATTTAAACAATCACAAATATATAGAAGGTATCTAGTAACTATGTGATCATTAATGGTACAACACCATGAGGTAATCAAGTAATTAAGGTCTTTAGGTCTGGCATTTTAGTGGGCATTATTGAAATTTATTATTACAAAAACATTACAATGATTGAGTGCAGATGAAGAATTCAAGTTAGAATGAGAATGCCCTGAATTTGAAAGTTTGTAACATTTCAAATTTAGATATATGAGATTATAATTCACTAACAACTTTAATAGTAACATAGATTTAATAGTCGTCAGCATTGAAGATAATTGAAAATATGAGAATCAGAGAGATTTCTCTGGGGTAAAAACAAAAATAGAAAGAGTTGAAAGTGAAACTCTAGGGAACCATAAAAGCTAAAAGATAAAGAAAAAAAAAAAAAAGAGAGAGATACCAGAGGTAAGGCAGCAGTTAACCTTTACAAGCAGTTGAAAGAGGTCAAATGAGATTCTAAATGAAGACACTCCATCAATTTTGACAACAAAGAAGTTGTTGGTAGGCCTGACTACAGGGATTATTACGTAGTATAGGGAAGAGAAGGTACCTTACAGCAGAATGAATAATAACTAAGGAAACAATGACCATGGTATATTTGATAATTCGTCAACATCTTTTAAGAGTCTTCTACAGGGATTCCCTAATACCTCATCTAAATGTAGCCTTCAATGAATATTTTTTGATTGCTAATACCTCATCTAAATGTAACCTTTAATGAGTACTTTTTGATTGCTGTGTAAAAACAAAAAAAAAGCCTACAACTCAGTGGTTTAAAAAAACACCACTTGTGGGCTCCCAATATTATGTATCAAAATCTGAACAGACTCAGTAAGGTTCTCTTATATCCATAAGGCTAACATTAAGATGTTGAATGGGTTAGATTGTCCTCAAAGGCTCAGAATAAAGAGTCCTTTTTAATCTCATTCCGTTTGCTGTCAGAAGTCAATTCTTATGAATGTAAGTTTTTGGTTCCTATTTTTTTGCTATTGTTGGTTGTCAGCAAGGGTTCATTCTCTGCCTCAAAAGGCTGGTTGTATTCTCTTAATATACTTTTCTTAAAAGCAGCAACATTTCCAGGCTGTTGCAAGTCTTTTCCTTTTTCTATCACTTGGAGGGAAACTCTACTTTTAAAGGGCTCATTCCATTACATTGGTGGAACTGGATGATCTCCATTTGCCAAATAATATGACATAATCAAGGAATAGCACCATATTGTGTCACTAGATCACAAGTTCAACTCATGCTCAGGTGGAGGGGAACATGTAAAATGAAGGTTACTTTAAATCAGCTATTCTTAGGATTAAATCATACCATACTACATTTTCTATAAAATTTTTACTATAATTATGGTTTTCCTTTTGCATATTACTTAAAAATTTAACAGAAGTATGAAGTCCTTCTAGTGTGTATATATAGATAAGAAAGTATATCTGAAGTAAAGTGTAGGCCATGAATTTATCCTATGAATAAAAGAGAAAAAGGAGCACTCTGAATTTTGATGAAAATCACAATTGGCATTCCACTTCTAGTAATGACAATGACATAAGAACTCTGAGGAAAGAACACGTGTGTGTGTGTGTGTGTGTGTGTGTGTGCATGTGTGTGTTTGTATGCACATACATACCATGTGTGTTTCTGTGTATGTGTGTGTATTTGTTACATATATACACAAAAAAGTAAACAAAAAAGCACAGAATGGACTTAAAGACATTAGAGTAGATAAATACAGTTAAAGAATTAAAAATCTGGAAAATATGAAAATACAGATGATTAATTCAAAATTTGGGTTAATTTGAGAAGTGTTTAGATCCTAATAGGAGATGTGGGGCAAATATTAGTCTTTAGCCCACTAACAATTGGCCTGAGCAAATCCACAAGCTCTGGATTGGAGCACTGGAGAGCTACATCATAAGGATGATCCAGAACCAAACTATTTCTTCTAAGTGTTTAATCAGCAATCAAATAATCTTAACCAATGAAGCTGATTAAAGCCACACCAGATTTACAATGGTCTTTGTCTGCACCCAAGAGAAGCAAATGACTATTGTAAATAGACCTACAGCTAATGGATTCAGCTAATATATTTATTCAGCAGAGACTTTACCTAACTAGGATTAATATATTTAAGAAGTTAGGCAAAATTCTATGGTATTTTAATAGCAGAGCAAACAGATTGTGTCAGAGTGGAGATGACTTTTTAAAGTATAGTGGTCACCGAAAGAATGTGAGTCAGGTTACAGCACCTGCACACTCATGTTTAGTGCAGCACTATTTACAATAACTAAGCTATGGAATCAGCCGAGATGCCCCACTACTAACAAATGAATTAAAAAATTGTGGTATTTATATACAATAAAGTTTTACTCAGACACAATGAAGAGCGAAATTTTGTCATTTGCTGGTAAATGGATGGAACTGGAGAACATCAGCTTAAGAGAAATTAGCCAGACTCAAAAGGCCAACATCCACATGTTCTCTCTTATGTAGAATATAGACCTAATTACAAATGCAGCAATATTATGAAACACTGGTCACACTAAGGGGAGATCATGTACAGGAGGGGTAGGGTAAAAAAAGGCAACTAAGTACTTGAATATGGTTGATATACTCTCTATACAAGAATGAATATAGAAATCTTAAACTGCTGAATCCATAAGAAAGGGACTAAGGTGACTGAAACTATTCCAGGAATCAAGAAGGGGAGGAAAAAGGAGAGCAGTGGAGGGGGTGAATCCAACTATGATACTGCAAATGCCACAATATACCCCCACCCAGCACAACAATAAAGGGGAAAAAAGGTAAAATAGGGTGGTCACAGGTTTATCAAGTTTGGTAATGTTTCAAAAGAGTCTTAACTAAAAGTGAGAGCAAGAAAATATCCATAGAAAAAACATTATAGGCAAAAAAATAAAATAAAAGAAATCAGATAAAATTGAGAAATTTGTGGTCAGAAAAATGGTGCATACTCTGCAAATATGACTAGAGACATTATTTGAAAAACCTAAAGCAGCTCATATGATCTGGAACATATAACAATTCTAAATATGCATAATTCTAATAGCATAGGCTAAAAACATTTTATAAAACAAAAGAGAGAAACAAATTCACAATCATAATAGGATATTTAAGACACTTAATAGCTATTGGATAACACTTGAAAATATAAACAAAAACATGAAGAACACCATTGACAAACTTCATGTACATCTGATAGATACACATTTTAAGTACATATGAAATAATTAGACACATTGGCTATGTATTGCATAATGCAATTTTCATTAAATTTCAAAGAACAGAAATCACTCAGTCTGTATTATCAACCATACAATTAATCTTGAAGTCATTAGAAATCATCCAGATAGTAATAAATGATAAAAATACAGCTAAAGAATAAATTACAATGGAAACTAAAAAGTATTTTGCAATGAATTATAGTAAGAATGTATTGTAAAATTTGTGAAATGGAGCTAAATGTGGTTAGAGGGAAACTCAAAGCTTTGCTTTTTGTGCATGAATGATAAATAAAGTAAAATAATCAGTCAGCTAAATATCAATCTCAAGAAATTAGTCAATTATGAAATTAAGCCCAGCAATTTAACTAGGTAGGAAAGACACTGCAAACATGAGAGCAGAAAATAATCTAATAAAAAATAAAGACAAAAAGAAGAGCTATGAAATAAAAAAGAATAACTAATGAAATTGAATCAAAACCTGGAAATACTGAGCAAGAAAAGAGAACAGAAAATAAGTAAAATTAAGAAGAACAAAAAGGCATGATATTTTTACATCAGATTCTGAGAAGATTATAAGTGACTAAGAATATTCACTCTGTCCATGCAGATTTCCAGAAAAGAAAATGTAAAACTGACATAGAAGAAAAAAACAAATAACTTTGTAATTATAAAAGAAAATTAATCTATACCAAGAACCTTTACATAAGGAATGGCTTTTTCACTATGAATTCTCTCATCTTTATGGAAAAAATAATCTCATACAAATTCTTTTAGTTTGATATTACAGCATTTGCTTTGATAATAAAATCTAATAAGAGAGCAATAATATAATAGTGAAAAATTAGAGGCTGATCTCAACATTACATAAGACAGAATCCTAAATAAAATATTAGAAAATTATCAACATATTTTAAAAAATCACAAATTAAGTTTATTCTTGGTGCAAAGTTAGATATTTGGAGGAGGCGGTGCTAGAGGTTGAAATAAGAGCTTTATGAGTGGTAGGCTTTACCACTTGAGCCATGCCCCTGGTCTTTTTGTTTTTTTCAGTTTGTTTTCAGATGCAATCTTGAGCTTTTTCCTGGGCTACTCTCTGACTGTGATCTTCCTTCCTTCACCTCCTGAGTAGTTGTGATTATAGGTCTGTACCACACCTGTCTTTAAATTAGTATTTTGTCTTGGATTAATATTTAAAACTTAAACAATGTACTAATTCACTTCATGATTAGAACAAGTACAAAAAATACATAATAATTTCTATGACTGCATAAAAAATCCTACAAAAATTATCATTTATTTATATGAAACATTTAAAACAGGAATAAATAGAAAGGAAACTTCATTACCACAAGAGGTAGCTCTAAAATTGCAGAGCAAACACAATAGTTAAATTTAAATGTTGTATCTTTTTCCTTTGAGTTCACAAAATGCCATGAATAGCTAGCTACAAGTAACATGAGTAAAATATTATTTTACTTGACTGCTGGTAACCCTTGAACTGGATTATAATTTTATAGTATTCACTCTGAGATGACCTATTGAGTTTTCATTTTTGTTTTGTACTTTTCTATATATAGGTTGCATACTCCTCCTCCCCTGCTTTTAATAATCACAATAAACAATTACCATTTGCATTAAAAAGATCTCCAAAAGTTTATGTTGACTGCTTCTGGCAGAGGAAGGTGGTCAGTGCTTTAGCAAACCTGAACTCAAACACAATTTTAAACAAGACACATACATTTTAATTTGGAAATGAAAGAAGAGAAATCTGCTGTTAAAGGGTGCTGTCTTGAAGGAGCTATGTCATTGATGCTATGGTGCTCTGATTAATGACCTTCCTGAAAATGTCCCTTGCCCAAGGAACACTGTGCAACTGAGTTGTCACATTTTAGACAATATTCTCTATATGGTCTCTAGATATCTCTTCAGATACCATTAAGAAGCAGTTTTAAGTTAAAGAGAAGTGACAAAATCACCTTCATTTTAAAGATAATTTTCTAGGGAGTTTCTTTGATAAATTTGTATGCACATCAATAATAATAATAATTATAATTATATAAGTATAATAAGTAAACAATATATATATGGATATATACAGAGAGAAATTTAAATTTTGTACTTCATATTTTCATGGCTGTAGTGATAGCTGGAATTATGTATAATTATGTTTTACATAGTCCTTTGGTTGATAATAATTATAAAGTTTTCAGTGTTCCAAGAAGGTAGGCATAATATATATCTATATATGTGTACATATTAAAACATAAAAAAATTAATTCAACAGTGATATTTCCTGGGTAGTCAGCTAATAGGAACAAGATAAGATAACTAAACCAGGCCATTCATTGGGCTGGGTATTAGAGCTATAAAAAGTATTTTTTTATGACTCTATGCAGTATTGTGTGAGACACTGTGTTGTCACCTAAGTGCCCAGCTTCAGGGAGGATGGGAAGCCGATAGTCTTTCAGGCAGCAACTCCTTCAGTCATTGTCTCTCCTCAGAGAGTTGCCCAATCATTCATTAGTTTTTTTCATAGAATGGGAAAGAAGTGAACTTTGGGTCTTAGTTTAGAATACTTACCATGAGAATTATGACATACTATAATTGAAAGGAAACTTAAAATTTATGGAACACAATCTTAATTATATAGATGAGAAAATTGAGGACCAATATGCTTAAATGGCTTGTTCCAGGCCAGAAAGATAGTGATTGAGCATGCACAAAGGTTCAGCCCCCAGCAAAAAATCAAATAAATAAAGCCATGGCCATGTTATGGGTTAGGTTTTATAGGAAGGAGATTCTGGAGTAATTCAGCATATAGAATAATAAAAGGTTGTCCTTGATATCAACACCGATGAAAAGGAGAGAGAGAGAAGTAGAAGCGAGAAGAGAGGGAATGTGAGCTGCAATAGAAGTCCAAAGACAATCTCAGTCAACCCACTTGGGAAAGGATTCTGGAGCAGGAATTGCCTTTCAGAGTTATGCTAATGGAATATGATAGCCAGGTCTTCCTATGTCAACACTGATTGATTTTTTAATGAAGTCCACCTGATTCTCTCCCATTCTTCAAATATTCTAGAAAGTAAGGTTTTTGTTATTATTTATTTAATAAGAAAACTTGGCTAGGGCATGGCTGAATGGGTAGGGTACCTGCCTCGCAAGCACAAGGCTCTGGCCTTACATACCAGTACTGTACCCCTCCACTCACCCCCCAAAAAAGAAACCATCCTATAGGTGTGTTAATAAATATAGAAGGATGAGTAAAATGTTAATGAATCTATTTGGGACCACAAATAGCCATTTAGGGCACAAAGATATTTGGCCATGATAATTATTTGGAATACTTTCCTTTTTTATCTCTCTATGTCTAATTCGCTGTCAAAACAATCAGTTAACATCTGGCTAGGAAATTCAAAATGCCACCAGTTTTGAGTCTTTTTGCCCTGGGGCATGGCTATCACTCAGTTTCACTATTACCCACATTATTTAAATTGCTTCAACGTGTTTATGCACAGTTAATGGATTGTATTGTAAAGAATAGGGCTAGTCTGGACATAAATCTGTTGACTGACCACATTTGATGATGACTGTTAATAGCCTTTGCACATGGATTCTTTTTGTACATCATGCAGACTCATTGGCAAAAGATATTCCTAGAAATGGAGTCATTTCAAAGGTTTCAGGCAGACCATTGAAAATGGATGAAAAATAGTTGCACTTTTGATTTCCAATCAGAAAACCCAATGATTATAGAAAAAGTTTAAGGTGAAGGATATAGAAAAGTGGAAAGAAAAATTTTCAGCATTGACCTTGATTCTCCTTTTACTTTGATGGAGATCAATTAAAGTTGATCAGTTGACAGCAAGGTTCAGGCCCCAATCTATTTTTTTCATGCTAGCTGCAAGTCCAACTTTGTCCTGATGCTTCCTTAATTCCCTGTTCTGTTAACCAATGGTCTCATCCACCTCTGAAAATCACTGTCATGATAAGACACTAAGCATTTCCACAGTTCAGTTCTGTCACCATTAGATGTATCATTTCCTTAACTACTCTAAGTTCTCAGTAGTCAGAAACCAGATGCTATTCTTTTATATCCTTTACACTATCTATTATAGTAGTGCTACAAACAACATGCTCATAATTGAGATAATGAAGAAAATAAATATATTAAGCATCAATAAACTAATTACTAGTACCAATAGCCAAATAAAACTTTGCCTAATTTTGATAAATGGATTCAATGTTTTATTCAGACAGTGCTCAAATACCCAGCCAAATGAGACTCTCATTATTCAGACATCCTTGACATTTTGAGGTAGTTTCACTCTTCCCTACCTCTGTAAACCACTCAATTATTTTGCATTTGTAGTGTACTTATCATTTAAAATATTCTTTCTCATGTAGTATCCTGATTTGCCTTGATAATAAGCCAGTATTTAAAAATCCCAATTTTTCCCGTAGCTTTTTAAAAATACATTTTGAGTAGTATAGAATAGAACTGTAAGAGGTTCTTAGAAGCAAAATTAAACAAAAACAAAACTGATAAGGGTAAAGAGGTTCTCAAAAGTTGTACTTCCTAGAGCCTATCACATCTCCTTTCTACAACTAGTTATAGGCATCAGTAGCAAAATTAAATGAGAGTTGTTTCTGGTTTGTTTGTTTTTGACAGTACTGGGGGATTGAATTTAGGGCCTAGTGCTTTCTAGGTAGGCACTCTACCACTTGAACTAAACTGCCAGCCCTTTTAGTGTTTGTTGTTTTTGAGATAGGTCTTGCTTTATGCTTGAATGGCAATCCTATTTGTGTTTGTCTATGCAGCTGAAATAATAAGCATGTGCCACCCACACATAGTCATTGGTTCGGATTGCGGGCTTGGAACTACTATCCTCCTGATCTTTGCCCCCCAAATAGCTAGGGTTACAAGCTTAAGCCACCACACCCAGCAGTGCCTTTCAATGTGAATTTTACCTTTTTGTACTCTTGAAAAATAGGTAAGGTTTTTATAATAGGGAACTCTAACTCCTATGATTTCTGTTCACCTTATGAGATGGCTGCAGAGATGAGATGGACTGTAGGATGTGCGGAATCTATTGATAGCTAAAAAAGTCATCAGCTTTGTCTGCTTTCCCAAGTAAGGGCGTGACTTTCATCTGTAGTTAGAAGAGTACACCAAGTGGACATAATAGTGCTGGTCACCATCTCACCCTCAACTCTCCACCATGCAATTCTATTCCCTGAATTAAGTCATTAAGTACTGAAGATAGCTATTAAGACACAAAGTGTACCTTAAGCAGTTAAATGGCAGCAGATTATGATAAAGGTCTCTATCATTTATAGTTTAATACATTTGGATGAATTACTTAATCAAGATCCTAGCTGTTGCTTTAAAATCCATGAATATGATTCTAAAAGGTCAGTTTTGATAGAAATTGAAGGTAGTAAGAAAGGCGATAATGAATTTAGAATACAGAGGATTACAGTTAAATGTCCTAGTGAACGAGGATCCATGATAAAATATTAAGAAGGCCCTGAACAGTTGAACTGATATTGCTAAAGAGGGGATTGAAATAGGTTGAAATAAAGGGAATCTTCTTAATGGTGTTCTGGCACTGGGGCTTCTTCCTCACTTCCACCTTATTGAGTAGAATTGTCATTGAGAGACACAATAAAGTCAAAACTTAATGCCAACAAAAATCCCTTTTGACTTTTTTTTTCCTTATCAAAGATTTGCCCTCCTTTATGATAGCATGCTCTCTATGACTATATTGCTTCTGCCTTTAAGATTTGCATTTTAAATATCTCTGTAAAACTAAACCAACTCACTCAATTCTATCTTGAGATTTAAAAACTCTGTATTGACTTGAAATAAATCTGTGATACTGATCTTGCATCCATGCTTACGGTTAGCTATATATAACTTCACTATTGACAAAATAATGATCAAAAGACAAACCCATGTGTTAGATCATTATGCTATTTAGAGTTGATGTTGGGTTGTCATAATTGATACTGCTTTACATGGTTACTAAATGTAACCATGACCAAGTACAAGTCCCAAACAAGTCACTGGTAGAAACTCAGACTTTATCTATCCATAGCTTATAAATCCATATTTTGATTAAACAGTTTCTTTCTCTATTTTTACCACATTTTTCATGAGTTAACATTTTTAACATTTGCAAGTTAAACACATGAAACCTAAAGTAAGGAAACTTTGAATTTTGCATAGATTATAAGTATTATGGGATCCATGTTCTTTTTTTTTTTTGGCAGTACTAAAGTTTGAACTCAGGGCTTCATGATTGCTAGACAGATACTACCACTTGATTCACTGTGGTAGTGAGAATGGCTTCCTCTCCTCAGATTTCATGCTATTATTATACTGTTAATTCTGCTCCTTAGGCAGAATTTCTGGCAATCTAAGGACTCTTACAGATCTGTATTGAGGCTATTAAAGTTGCATGCAAATGCTCAATAACTTTCACTGGGTATTTCTAATTCTTTTTGGTGTTAATATAATGCAACCCAACTATTTCATCCTAAATTGTTTATCTCTATGTTTGAAAATATTGTTGCAATAAGTGCTTAGAAAGACACTCTGAGTTTATATTCTGATCAAAAGATTAAATTCATTCTTTACAAAAGAATTGTGTTTTTAACTTGTAAATCCTGTTCCAATTATACCCATAGGAATCAATCAATTCATTTTCAACCTCCTATTTCCCATCGCAGGCAGTTTATTACACTGCTTGGTCCTTTAACCCGCGATTTATTATGCAACTTTTTTTGGTTTTTGCTTTTGCAAATTTTTCCCTAAATATTTGCTTCAGCTTTACAATGAGATTGTGGACTTCTCAAAGGCGAAGTATGTCTTTCACTGCTTTGTTTCTCTGCATTCTATTACCTAGAGCCTAGCATAAAGTGGTTGTAGTAAATATAGATTTATTGCTTTCTAACTTAACAAAGTTCCCAATTCTCCAATCACTTGGTCAAGCAATAAGATGATATCACTTTTCCTTGATTGACAAGGGCATATCTATTCATATCCTAAGCTCTTTGGTTAGGATCTTTAATATAATAAGTAATTGGTAAGTAAAAGACCTCACATAATTATAAAGGAAGGCAAATGAAAGGCAAATTTTTACCCCTCCTTCCCAATCAGCAGTGAAGTGAGACCATTCCTTAGGGCGGTTTTGGTTCTTAACTTTGGGTGTTCTGTTATTAATGTGAGTTCCTGAATATCCCTTAGTACATGTGGTACATTTCCTTTATTCTTAGTAGAAACTTGGAATTCAAACTGGAATTTGAGACTGAAGCAACCACAATTTTCTTATCCTGCATTATTGAAGTCAGGCATATTTTCCTATACATGTAACTGGGAATTCCATTAAATAATGTTGAGAATAAGCAAAATAACAAAATTACTTGCTTCTGGAAGCTAAGATTAACCATTTAAAATAGTTTCATGTGAAGACTAAAACCTTGCTTATCAAAACTGACACTAAGATTTTCACCTTTATTATCTATTAATTCAGTGCTTATATGACATTTCCTGTTCCCCATGAAGGAAATGGAAGCAAAGACTCCCCAAATCCTACAGTGTCTTTACTTTAACCTCCTTCGGCCCTTTTAAAGACACTAAGAGCCTCCACAAAGTGGTGTTTGTTTTAACTACAGTCAGTATAAATAACTTAGATTTACCTTATTAACAAACATTTGTACTGAAATCCTGGGAAAGTCAACAGTCAACAAATCTAGGCCAGAAAGCAAATCAGTCTTCAGAATCACATTATAAGTACCCTCTTCTCTGAAAACTAAAAAAATATTTTGCATGTCTATGATATGTCTGCATCAAATGTTATTTTATGACAATTTGCAATATTTTTTATATTTGTTAGATAAAGTATGGTGGCAGCTTGCTTTTGCTTGAGGTTAGATTATTGTGTAGAAACTTTTCTTCAGCACAGAAATACTCTCTACATTTCTAATAGTTTCATTTAAGCATTATCATCTTAAAATTTATGTAGAGATTAAGAGGTAAATTTTTATTCCAGAAGCGCTTGGAAAGGGCAGAACAGTCACTCAAGATATACAATTATATGAGAGGTTAACCATCTTCTGCTCACTGCTGTAATTCATCAAATGTATCACATAATAGAATTCTGTGATAACTCACTTTTCCTGACTAAAGCTGTAATGAGAACAGAAAATGGAATAAATTCATCCATTCATTTGATCCAATGTGCAAATAGAAAGGGAAGAAATGCCATAGAATTAAATCTTCTAAAAGTCGCCATTTGACTGTAATTTCATGGTGTTCCTTAGATTACTTTGCTGTATATCTTTTATAAGTCTTACTTTTTTCATTTAGAAAAGTTCACAAAGTCTAATCAGCACTGAAGATAATAGTTATAGAGTTTAACCTGAAACATATATTGACTCTTGATTTACCTATTGTTCATAGCATATAGTTTTCTAGCTTGCTTCAGAAGTATTAATTGTATCAAAAGTTTCAAAGGGAGGATGGTATGTAAACATTTGAAAAATGTTAAAGTACATATAGGTATGTATTCTAGCCAAATAATAAAATTAGTAAAATTCAGGTATTTTAAAG
This sequence comes from Castor canadensis, assembly GCF_047511655.1. Taxonomy (NCBI): domain Eukaryota; kingdom Metazoa; phylum Chordata; class Mammalia; order Rodentia; family Castoridae; genus Castor; species Castor canadensis. The sequence goes on along the minus strand of NC_133389.1, from coordinate 32,776,453 downwards.
ATCCAGAATATCTTTTCTGTCTTTATTGGGTGACAGCAGGAGGAACACTGGATAAAATTTACAACATTGTGATGATAATTAGACTTCTTTGAATTCTATGTCACTAAGAGCAAGCCACTTTAAATTATCAATCTTAAACTTCCCTTTGGTTGTAGAGTTTACAACTGTGGCCCACACATATCATCTTCAGTCCCCAGAAATGGCCTCTAAAAACTTACAAAATTATAATTGTGCAATGATATAGGATGTATTTACATCTGTTGATTTGAACAGGGTCTTCACTTTTGCAAATGGATTGTATGGAAGGTCAAGTTGCAGAGCAAAAGAGATGTGTGAAGGGAACATGGTATATGTTGATGCTCAGGAGAGAGTCTATGGCTACATAGATAAGGCCAGACATTAATGTAATAGCATCCTTAAAGAGTGTAAAATGTTGTGTTAAAGTAGAACTGCTTTTGGCAACTGTTGATAATATGTGAAACAGATATGGAAAAAGGCTATTACCCTTTCTTTGTATGAATATTTATCCTGCTGTGAAATCTAAAGGTTCTTGAATGGAGACTCTGGCATTCTCACAGTGGTACAATAGCAGGGGACTGCTTTAAGGGACTTTATAAGAAGAGAGATCAAAATGTATGATTATTCACAGGACAGGAAAGGAGAAAACCACAGAAGACAAGTGTGTGCTGCAGTTTATATGCCCTTGCAGGGAATTCTTCCCCATTAGAATTTATTTCTTATAAGAGCTTTATTGAAATCCCAGCTATTCAGGAGGTGGAGACAGGAAGTTATTCAAGGACTATCCAGCCCCAGCAAATTTAGCAAGACATCTCACCTGAAAAACAAACTCAATGCGAAAAGGACAGGGGATATGGTTCAGCAAGCAATAGACCCCAAATTGACTATCTGGTATCACCCCAAAAAATATTTAGTGGGGTATACCTAGTTATTGCACACATTCTTCCATATAAAGTATGAAATTCAGTGTTTTTTTAATATACTCAGAGTTTAATATACTCAGAGTTGTACTATCCTATGTAACTTTTGAGCATTTTAAAAATTGCACTCAAACGAAACTCTATACACAACAGTAGTCTGTTCCAATTTCCAATTCCCCATACTCTTGTTCCCCCAGGGACATGACAACCACTAATCTACTTTCTGTGTCTATAGAATTGAACTTTTTGTATAAATGGAATATAACATGAGGCCTTTTTGACTGTTCTTTCCTTTAGCATAATGGTTTCAAGGTTCATCCATGTTGTACTATGTATTAGCATTTCATTCTTTTTAGTTGTTGAATAATCCATTATATAGATATATCACACATTTATCCTTTTATCAAATGATGGTATTTTAGTTGCTTCCATTTTTTGGATATTATAAATTGTGCATCCACAAACATTTATGTGCAAGGCCATCTCTAATTTCTGTTTATGTTATTTGTAGTTTCCACTGTAAAAATATTGCACTTCTTTTGTTAAAATTATTCTTAAGTACTTTATATTTTTGATAGTATTATAAATGGAATTAATTTCTTAATATAATTTGAGATTGTGAATTATTAGCATACAGAAAGCAATTGATTTTTGGGCTTTTATTGGTAGTAGTGTTTGAACTCAGGGTGCATTACCACTTGAGCCATGCCCCCAGCCTGACAGTTGATTTTTATACATTGAGCTTATATTCTACAATGAACATGGTAAGTATTTTTACTAGATTTTTTGTTGACTCCCTGTGATTTTCTATGTATAAGAACAGACATATGAGAATAGAGATAATTTTACTTCCTTTCCAAACTAGCTAACTTTTTTTTTGACAGATTAATTGTCCTTGTGAGAACCTCTAAAAAATTGGTGCATAGAAGCAGCAAGAGTAGATGGCTATGATTTTTCTTGATCTTAGGAGAGATCAAGAAAATCCTCTGCTATTAAGTATATAGGTACTTATAGCTATTGTACGGGTACTTTTTATCATTCATTAGGAGGGCTTCTCTATGCCTAGTTCACTGAGTATTACCATTAACTGGGTATTGTGTTTGCTTTAATGCTTTTTGTGGCTACTAAGGTGGATTTTTGTCTTTTATGTTAATATATTGTAATACATTTATTGAATTTCATATATTGAACCAAAATAATATTCCTGAGATATAATCCACTAGTGATAGTGTATAATCCTTTCTATAAATTACTCTATATGGGTCGGCTAGTGTTTTCTTGAGGATTTTTGTCTATATTTATAAAGGCTACTAGATTACTATTTTTTCTCTTTATCTAGTTTTGGTATCAGAATAATACTGACCTAAAAATGATTTTAGAAATTATATCTGTTGCTCTGTTGATTTTAAAAGAATTTGTAAAGGATTAGTGTTTATTCATTTTTAATCTTTTGGTAATACCATTATCATGGTAAAACCATATACACCTGGAATTTTCTTGTTGAAATTTTAAATTAATAATGGATAATTTTTATCTGTCTATGTCTATTTGAGATTTTAAATTTCTAAGTTTCAATAATGTATGGCTTTTTAGAAGTTTCATGCAGGTTATCTAATTTATTGGCATGAAGTTTTTCAGAGTGCTGTTCTGTAATCCTTTTAATTTCAATAAGGTTGGTAGCAGTGTCTTTTCTTTCCCCATTATATTTATTTGAGTCCTAATGTCTTTTTTCTTTGTCAACATACCTAATAGTTTTCTTAATCTTTCAAAGAACCTGCTTTTATTACTTTTCTATATTTGTTTTATACATTATTTGATTTATTCCTGATCTAACCTCTATTGTTTTCTTTTTTTCTGTTGTTTTGGGTTTAGTTTGCTCTTCTTTTCCCACTGCCATAAATTTCAAGGTTTAATTATGTATATGGATTTTTTTTTAAAAAGAAGCTTTTACAACCACAAATTTCTTCCTAATCATATGTTAGCTGCATGTAATAAATTTTGTTATGTTAGTTTTGATTTCATTTTGAAAGTAATTTCCAATTTTTTTGTGAGTTCTTTGATTTCTTGGTTACTAAGAATTGTGTTATTTAAATTCCAAATTTTCTACTTTTAGTCATTTTCGACTTAATTCCATTGAGGTCATAGAAAATACTTTTTATTATTTCAGTTATTGTATGTATTGAGACTTATTTATGCCTTCATACATCATTATAAAATGTCCAGTTGTCTATAGTAATAATTTTCCTTTTATGTATATATTGTTTAATATTAGTATAGCTACTCCATCTCTGTTTTAGTTACCATTTGCGTAGTATGCATTTTTCCAAGTTTTTACTTAAATCTTTTTGAGTTTTTAAATCCAAATTATTTCTCTTCTATATCTTGGATTCTGGTTTTTTTATGTCTTAATATTATTTGCTCCTAAATTCCTCTAAAATGCCTTATTTTGTTTAAAATAGTTTTTGTTTATGTTTGTCATATCATTTACTATAAACTTTTAAGTTATAATATTAGTGGTTGTCCTGGGAGGTTGTCATTAACATCTTATTTGTAGAAACCTCATTTAAATGACAAATTAAATTATTAATTTTAATAATCTTAAAATTCTATTTCTGCCCTGCTTTATGCCTCTACTATTACAACTTACATCTTAATATTTGGTGTGTCCATCAGCTTAGATTTATAATTATTATATTGTGCAGTAATAATTTAAATCAATAGAGAAAAAGAACTTACAAAAAATTGTGGGTTTTTTTTTTGCGTCCACTATATTTCAACTGTCATTTTTAACTTCATTTGGATTTGAATTATATGGTGCTAAGGATTCCGTTTTATATTTCTTGTAAAGCAGTTCTGCTTGTGATAAACTCCCTCATTTGTTTATCTAAGAATGTTTTAAGTTTTTCTTTGTTTTGAAGAAAAGTTTTGCTGAAAATAGGTTATTCATTTGATTTTTTTTTTGCTTTGTTCTTGTTAGCACATTGAATGTGCCATTTTACTGACTTTTGTCCTATATAGTTTCTGATAATAAATCAACTATAAATCATATTTAGGGTACCTTATTCATTATGAGTCATTACTCTTTTGCTGCTTTTAATAATTTTGCTTTGGCTTTGGCTTTTAACAATATCTATTATGACTGTCTTTGTATCCTACTTGGAGTGAGCTGAGCTGATTGTATTAATGTTTTTCACTAAACTTATGAACTTTTCATGTCTTCAAATATCCCTTCTGCTTAACCTCTTCCTCTTTCTACCACTATGTGTATGGTAATATGCTGCCCAGTATCTCACATGTCTCTGGCCTCTATTCACTTTTTTTCTTTTCTGTACCACAGCTGGATGATATTAATTGATATATCATTAAGTTTGTTAATTCTTCTATCTAGTCAAATAATCATTTGGCCTTCTCTAACATTTTTTAAATTTTTGTTATTTTACTTGGTATCTCACAATTTCTTCTTTTTTATAATAATCCTTTATAGATGTCTTATGCTTAAGACATTCTCTTTGTACTTTTCTTTAATTCTTCACACATGGTTTCCTTTAGTTCTTTGAAAGTATTTAAAACCTGCTGAAATTACCATAGAAAGGTAAGTAAAGTAGAAAGGGGAAGAATAAAGAAGATGAACGAGTTCAGGTTATAATACATATATACATGGAAATGTCACAAGGAAATTTCCTGTATAGACATCTTAAACAAGCAAAAATGCCTTTTTCTTTGTTTTTAATTTTTATTGTTTTATTATTCATATGTGCATACAATGTTTGGGTCATTTCTCCCCCTTGCCCCCACCCCCTCCCTTACCACCCACTCTGCCCCCTCCCTCTCCCCTCACCTCCTTGATACCCAGCAGAAACTATTTTGACCTTATCTCTAATTTTGTTGAAGAGAGAGTATAAGCAATAATAGGAAGGAACAAGAGTTTTTGCTGGTTGAGATAAGGATAGCTATATAGGGAGTTGACTCACATTAATTTCCTGTGCATGTGTGTTACCTTCTAGGTTAATTTTTTCTTATCATTTTATTATACATATGTGCATACAAGGCTTGGGTCATTTCTCCCCCATGCCCCCACCCCCTCCCTTACCACCCACTCTGCCCGCTCCCTCATCCCCCCACCCCCTCAATACCCAGCAGAGACTATTTTGCCTTTATCTCTAATTTTGTTGAAGAGAGAGTATAAGCAATAATAGGAAGGAACAAGAGTTTTTGCTGGTTGAGATAAGGATAGCTATATAGGGAGTTGACTCACATTAATTTCCTGTGCGTATGTGTTACCTTCTAGGTTAATTCTTTTTGATCTCACCTTTTCTCTAGTTCTTGGTCCCCTATTCCTATTGGCCTCAGTTGCTTTTAAGGTATCTGCTTTAGTTTCTCTGTGTTAAGGGCAACAAATGCTAGCTAGTTTTTTAGGTGTCTTACCTATCCTCACCCCTTCCTTGTGTGCTCTCGCTTTTATCATGTGCTCAAAGTCCAATCCCCTTGTTGTGTTTGCCCTTGATCTAATGTCCACATGTGAGGGAGAACATACGATTTTTGGTCTTTTGGGCCAGGCTAACCTCACTCAGAATGATGTTCCCCAATTCCATCCATTTACCAGCGAATGATAACATTTCATTCTTCTTCATGGCTGCATAAAATTCCATTGTGTATAGATACCACATTTTCTTAATCCATTCGTCAGTGGTGGGGCATCTTGGCTGTTTCCATAACTTGGCTATTGTGAATAGTGCTGCAATAAACATGGGTCTGATAGAATTCAGCAGAGAATCCATCAGGTCCTGGACTTTTCTTTTTGGGGAGACTCTTGATTGCTGCTTCAATTTCATTTTGTGTTATAGATCTATTCTGGTGATTACTTTCCTCTTGGTTCAGTTTTGAATGATCATCTGTGTCTAGAAATCTGTCCATTTCTTTAAGATTTTTGAATTTATTTGAATATACTTTCTCGAAGTAGTCTCTGATGATTTCCTGGACTTCCATGGTGTTTGTTGTTATCTCCCCTTTGGCATTACTGATTCTACTAATTTGGGTTTTTTCTATCCTCATTGTAGTCAAGTTTGTCGATCTTGTTTATTTTTTCAAATAACCAACTTTTTGTTTCAAAATTCTTTGTATGGTTTTTTTGGTTTCTATTTCATTGATTTCAACTCTTATTTTTATTATTTCTCTCCTTCTAATTGTTTTGGTATTTGCTTGTTCTTGTTTTTCTAGGAGTTTGAGATGTATCATTAGGTCATTGATTTGGGATCTTTCAGTCTTTTTAATATATGCACTCATGGCTGTAAACTTTCCTCTCAGGACTGCCTTTGCTATGTCCCATAGGTTCCAGTAGGTTGTGTTTTCATTTTCATTGACTTCCAGGAACTTTTAAATTTCCCCTTTTACTTCATCAGTGACCCATTGTTCATTAAGTAATGAGTTATTTGGCTTCCAGCTATTTGCAAGTTTTTTGTCTTTACTTTTGTTGTTGAGTTCTAGTTTTATTGTATTGTTATCAGATAGTATGCATGGTATAATTTCTATTTTCTTATATTTGCTGAGGCTTGCTTTGTGCCCTAAGATATAATCTATTTTAGAGAAGTTTCCATGGGCTGCTGAGAAGAATGTATATTGTGTAGAAGCTGGATGAAATGTTCTGTAGACATCAAGTAGGCCCATTTGATCTATTGCATATTTTAGATATTGGATTTCTTTATTGATTTTTTGTTTGGATGACCTATCTGTTGATGATAATGGGCTGTTAAAGTCTCCCACATCCACTGTTTTGGAGTTAATATATGCTTTTGGGTCTTTCAGGGTATGTTTGATGAAATTGGGTGCGTTGATATTGGGTGCATATAGGTTGATAATTATTATTTCCTTTTTGGTCTATTTCCCCTTTTATTAGTGTGGAATGTCCTTCTTTATCTTGTTTGATCAATGTAGGTTTGAAGTCTACTTTGTCAGAGATAAGTATTGCTACTCCTGCCTGTTTTCGGGGACCATTGGCTTGCTAAATCTTCTTCCAGCCTTTCATCCTAAGCCTATGCTTATTTCTGTTGGTGAGATGGGTCTCCTGTAAGCAAGAAATTGTTGGATCTTCCTTTTTATTTCATTTTGTCAAGCGGTTCCTTTTGATGAGTGAATTAAGTCCGTTATGATTAAGTGTTAGTACTGATAGGTATGTGGTGATTCCTGTCATTTAGTTGTTTTAGTTGTTTGAAGGTTTGGTTGTGTACCTAAGTTGAGCTTACTCTCTACTTTCTTGCTTTTTCTTTTCCTATAGTTTGGTGCTGCCTGTCCTTTCATGGTTATATTGGATTTTACTTTCTGTGTGCAGAATCCCTTGAAGAATCTTTTGTAATGGTGGCTTTGTGGTCACATATTGTTTTAGTTTCTGCTTATCATGGAAGACTTTTATTGCTCCATCTATTTTCAATGACAGTTTTGCTATGTAGAATATCCTGGGGTTGAAGTTACTTTCATTCAGTGTCCAGAAGATCTCACCCCATGATCTTCTTGCTTTTAATGTTTCTGTTGAGAAGTTTGCTGTGATTTTGATGGGTTTACCTTTGTATGTTATTTGTTTTTTCTCTCTTACAGCCTTCAATATTCTTTCCCTAGTTTCTGTACTTGTTGTTTTAAAGATAGTATGTCATGGGGTAGTTCTATTTTGATCTGGTCTGTTTGGTGTCCTGGAGGCCTCTTGCATCTGTATGGGACTATCTTTCTCCAGATTTGGGAAATTTTCTGTTATTATTTTGTTGAATATATTGCACATTCCCTTTGCTTGCACCTCTTCTCCTTCTTCAATGCCCATGATTCTTAGGTTTGTTCTTTCGATGGAGTCGGTGAGTTCTTGCATTGTCTTTTCACAGGTCTTGAGTTGTTTAATTAATAGTTCTTTGGTTTTTCCTATAATTACCATTTCATCTTCAAGTTCTGAGATTCTGTCTTCTGTTAGTTCTATTCTGCTGGATTGGCCTTCTGTTTTGTTTTGCAGTTCTGTTTCATTCTTTTTTCTGAGGTTTTCTATATCCTGGGTGGTTTCCTCTTTAATGTTGTCTGTTTTTGTCCTGAGTTCAGTTATCTGTTTATTAATCGTGTTCTCTATTTCACTTTTGTGTTTATACAATGCTTCCATGATTTCCTTTATTTCTTCTTTTGCTTTTTCACATTCCCTATTTTTGTTGTCTTGGAATTTCTTGAGTGTCTCCTGTACATTTTGGTTGACCATATCCAGTATCATGTCTATAAAATTCTCATTGAGTAGTGTAGTATGTCTTCTTTTAAATCATTCTTGTAGGCTTCATTAGGGTCTTTGACATAGTTTATCTTCATTTTGTTGGAGTCTGGATCTGAGTATCTGTTTTATTTATTCCCCTCTGGTTCCTGTACTAATTTTTTTCTGTGGGGAAACTGGTTTCCCTGTTTTTTCTGTCTTCCCATCATTGACCTTGATATTTTTATTGTCCCTGTGCTGTGTGCAGTTAAGTATTTTCTGGCTTGTAATAATAGCACTAGTGATATTTAGAATGGAAGGGTGAGAGGGGATGGAAAGCAAAGAAGTTAAAGGAAAAGGGAAAAACAAATAATCAAGTAGAAAACAAACAAAACAAAGAAACAAACAAAAAAGTTTCAAATATATAAACAGGGAGAGACAGTGTACTAATCAACCGTAAGCTGAAAAGGCATTAGAGAGTCAGAGAGAGGATTGAAAATAAAAAAATAAAAAGAGTAAAGATAAGAATAAAAATAAAAAAATAGGTAGATGAAAGAAAAAATATAAATTTAAAATAAAACAAAATAAAAAGTAAAAAATAAAAAATAAAAACCTCCAAGTTCAAATGCAATGAAATTTCAGTCTTAATAATTTTGGTGTTCATCCCTCAGCCTGCAATCCTGGAGATGGTGCCTCAGATGTTGTTCTCAGATGTTTGATGAGTTGTCTCATCAAAGGGGAAACATAAAGTAGAACAAAACTGCACACACAAAAAAAATAGCCCACCAAGTGTCCCAAGTTCAAATGCAATACAGTTTCAGCAAGTTTTTCAGCATGCAGGTGTAGTTCAGTTTTTTTCTCATCAAAGGTAGGGAGAGAGAAAAAAAAGAGTCTGGAGACAGGTCTGTGAATTGCTATTTACGGCTGTGGCTTGCCTGCCCGCTGCTGTCAGTTTGCTGTTGCTGGAGGCGTTATTGATGCAGATCTCTGGGGTGAGCTTAGCACTCACCTGGCTCAGCAGGCTTTGTTTACTCAGAGTTCTGTGCACATGCCAGTGTTATGAGCTTTCCCCTTTCCAAGCACACTGGGGGAGGTGACACTGCACCCACTTTCTCAGGCCTGCATGTTTAATTACAGCTCACGTAGGAAGTGTGTCTTTCCCCCTCTGCTGTGTAGTTTTCCTCCCACCGCCTCTTTTACAAGCTTTCCCACTCCTGATTGCTGGGCATGTGCTGCTGCTCCTGCTGGTGAGTGTGTTTGTTTACAGCTCACATGGAAGGTGGGTCTTCCCCCCTCTCCTGTGGAGTTTTCCTCCCTCCACCACTCTCACAAGCTTTCCCACTCCTGGTTGCTGGGCACGTGCCCCTGCTCCCACTAGAGCCTCTCTGGCCAGGCCTGGCTTGTTTATTTACAGTTCCGGGAAGGATTCCCCTCCCCCCTCTTCAGAGCTCAGGGTGCCGGACCCTCTTTGCTATGTGTCTTTATTGTTCTTATTGCTTATTACTCAGTTTCTCTTTTTTCCCCAGGTGGGGGTCGGTTTTTTCAGGGGGCTATGCTGATCCGGCCCAGGGTTGTCTGTGGAAATACCACGTACCACTGAGCTCACCTTGTCCACGTCTTCCCAAGCCGTCTGGTCCCCCTTTTTTTTTTTTCTTTTACAAAATCAGAGAACAGGAGGGCAGCACAGGTCCTGTTTGGGGAATGATACCACTGGGAGAGGGGAGGTTGTAATGAAAGGAGGGTGAATATGGTGTAAATATTGTGTACATATGGAAAAATGAAACCTGTTGAAACTATTCCAGAAATAAGGAAGGTGCAAAAGGAGAATTCTGGAGGGGGTGAATTCAACTGTGATATATTTGATATATTGTGTGAACTTTTTAAAATGCCACAATGTATCCCAGGCACAACAATAAAAAAAAAATCTGATTTAAATTATTTCACTGGTAAATTGAACATCTGGGCTTCCTCAGGGATAGTTTGATTGGTTTTGTGTTTCTTATGGGTTTGCCATTCTTTCTGTGTCTTTGAATGAATGTTTCATTTTTTTTGTTGTTGTTAACAACTGGACATTTTAAATGATATGATTAAAAAAAAGAAGCCATTCCTGCTGGAGATTCCTATACTCCACATGGGGGGGTTGTTGTTGTTGATACTCTTTGTTGATTTAATGACTTTTCTGGACTAATTCTCTGAAGTTTGTATCCTTTCTCACATGCAGTCTTGGAAATCCATGCTCTTTGAGATTAGTGAGCACACATTTCTTTAAACGCCTTCAATGGACAGACATTTCCTTAAATGCCTTTGTTAGTCATTATCCTTTCCTTTGCTGCTGATGCTGTTGTAAATTTGAGGGTCTCCTTAGATTCTCTGGAAGTTTAGAATTCTTTTTCAGTTTTACTTCCCAGTTATTCATGACCTCAGTATCAGTTATGTTTAGAGATTAGGGCCTAGTCAGATCTTTCTAGGGTATGTGCGCTGACCTTCTACATCGCCATGAAAATGTCAGAGGTCATGGGAACATTTATGCATATTTCATTTCCAAGATTTCTTTTTATTGTCTTGGTTGCCATCTTGTTTGTTGCATCTTGTGTCACTACCAAAGGCAGCTTCATAGTTAAACATTGTAATGGATTATTTTGAGAAATGCTACAGGGACAGTATTTTCTCATTGAGCAACTCCAATTGAGAACAAAGGAAAACAAACCATTTCAATGGGACTTCTCCAGGGTTCTCTGATGTTAGATTGTATAGTGCTATTCCCCACTCTGGTTGCTGCTAAGCTATAGATTTTCAGATACCATTGTTTCAAGGCTATTGTCTTTAATACTACCATGGAACTGCAAAGAAGGAGATGGGAATATAGCAAGTTAAAATGCCACAAGGTTTATTATTTTTACTGAGATTCAGATATTTTCCACTAATAAAGACTCATACAATTATTATTTCAACCATTTGGTTAATTTTCAGAGCTTTGAAAAAGTTGGACTTTGATAAGTTTTATCAATATTCATTGCATTTTGAAGGAAGAGATTTTTATAGGTCCTTATTTCACCACTCCAGAAAGCGATTTATAATATTACACAAATTACCATGTGGTTTCTTTGATCTCTACTTGGGAAAAGGTTGGGGAGAATAGAGTGAGAATTTCATGCTCATGTGATACCTATTCTAAGGCACATAAAGGGTTCAGCTGGTGTCTATATAGTCCTCACCTGGCTTAGGAGGGATTTATAATAAATTTTGTTTCTCTGCATTTTTTATATCAGCAGACATGCCTTAAGTAGAGTTTGGAAGACTAGGAGATGATCCAAAGAGAAAATGACCCCACTTTGCACAGCAATATTCATGTATTCAAAGGCAGAAGTAGCTATTCAGGTTACACTTTGTGTGAGGAAAGGCTGTTTCATTAAAATTATCTCTGAAATTTAATCTTTGTGAAGGATGTATATGTATGTGTGTATGTTTCTGTGTCACAAATTAACTTTTGTACTCAAATGTACAGAGAAGTTATAGCTTTTTTTTTGTCTATGAATGATCTTTTGGCCTAAGATTTATAATTATGTGTTATGAAGAAATAAAATAAAACCATAATTTTTAAAAAAAATTTTTCAGGACACAATAATTCAACCAGACTTAAGAGTTTGCTACTTACTCAATTTTCAAATTCTTCTCCTCCACCTTCAGCCATTCACAAATGACTTATTATTATGGAAAATGGATTTATGTAACCCAATGACAGTTATGGAAAAGAGATTTTACATTTATTTTCTTGGGAAAATCCTCTGAAGTAGGTCTGATTTTTGAGCTTTTACTGATAAAACATGACCCTTTAAGCACCAGCAGATATTTTGCATTATGTTAGGCTTGCCAACCAACTGAACTTTTCTCTTGCCTCCCATGACTTTATGTGTGACATGCTTTTATTTGGTATTTATTTCAGAACCTCTAATAACATCACCAAAGATCCTACTACAGAATGCCCAGCAGGTGTAGTGGAATTCTCAGATAACAGGGCAGATTAATTATCAGAAATAGGAGACTATGTGACCACATGGTTCCACCTGATTAATAATTTGACATTCTTCCTACATTGATTTGTGTCATTTTGTTGAGATAACCTACAGAACAACCTCCTTCTAGAGCCTCTAGAAGTGGGTATAACAAGAACTCTTTGTACTCTGTTTTCATAAGTACACACAATACTCCTCCTTTACTCATCAGCAGACTCATGCTAAACAAAGTCTAAAGAAAATTAGAAAACTGCTTTTTTTAAATGGCTGGTTTTGAATCTTATTTTTCCAAAGTGTAATATTTATTTGAATGACCAAAGTTCTTTTCTTCTCTCCATGTGCCTACTATCAGTATCTATATCTCCCTTTCCACCCTAGAAGTTAGGATATCTAAAAGATGAGGAAGAAAATCTGTGCGTGTTGAAAAATGTATAAAAGTGTATTATTCTTCTGTTTCTTTCTCTTACTCATTTTCTTTTCTCCTTTTATTTTATCATTTTTACATTTACTTACATATTTATATATTATTTGTGCCACCCCCTCAATCCCTCCACTTCCAGGCAAAATCTGTTCTGCCCTCTTCTCCGATTTTGTTGAAGAGAAAACATAAGAGACAATGAGAAAGACATATCATTTTTGCTAGTTTGGGATAAAGATAGCTATGCAGAGAGATTCCTAGCATTGCTTCCGTGTACTTGTATATTGCTACCCACATTGGTTCATTTCTACCTAACATCTTCACTATTTCCTAGTTCTCTTCTCATAGTGGCTCTGCCAATTTAAGATTACTTTATTTGCTCCTTAACAAGGAGCACATCAACCACATTCAAGTTTTAGGTTTCTTTTCCTTTCCCTATTTCTCCCGTGGTTTTCCTTTAGTGTGTAACCTATGTCTAATAATATTACTGCATTTGTATTGGGTCTATTATCCACATATAAAGGAGAACATGGGATTTTTGGTCTTCTGAGCCTGGTTAACGTCGCTTAAGATAATGTTCATTAGTTCCATCTATTTACTTATGAATGACAAAATTTCATTCTTCTTTGTGGCTGAATAAAATTCCATTGTATATAAATACCACATTTTCTTGATACATTTGTGATTGTGGGGCATCTTGGCTATTTCCATAGCTTGGCTATTGTAAATAGGGCTGCAATAAACATAAGTGTGCAGTTGTTTTTGTAATAACTTGAGTCGCATTCCTTTGAGTATATCCCTAGGAGTGGTATTGCTGGATCATATGGCAGATCTATGTTTAGTTTTTTTAAGGAGCCTCCGCATTGTTTTCCAAAGTGATTGTAGTAGCTTAAATTCCTACCTGCAGTGTTTAAGGGTTCCTTTTTCCCCACATCCTAGCCGGCATTTGTTGTTGGTGATGTTCTTGATGCTAGTCATTCTAATAGGGGTAAAATGGAATCTAAGTGTGGTTTTGATTTGCATTTCCTTTATGGCCAGGGATGGTGAGCATTTTTTTATGGGTTTTTTGGCCATTTGGATTCTTTCCTTTGAAAACATTCTGTTTAATTCAGTTGCCCACTTCTTTATTGGTTCATTAATTTTGGGGGAGTTTAGTTTTTTGAACTCTGTATATTCTGGTTATCAGTCCTTTTTCTGATGTATAGCTAGCAAATATTTTCTCCCACTCTGTTGGTGGTCTCTCCTATTTAGAGACCATTTCTTTTGTTATGCAGAAGTTCTTTAATTTCATGTAGTCCCATTTGTCTGTCTTTTCTCTTAGTGGCTGGGCTGGTGTAGTTCTACTGAGGAAGTCCTTGCCTATTTCTATTGTTTCCAGAGTATTCCCTGCTCTTTCCTGCACTAACTGCAAGGTTTTGCGTCTGATATTAAGGTACTCAATCCACTTTGAGTTGATACTAGTACAGGCATGGATTGAGTTTCAGTTTTCTGTGGGGAGATAGCCACTTTTCCCAGCAACATTTGTTGAAGAGGCTGACTTTTCTCCATTGTATGTTTTCAGTGACTTTGTCAAAAATAAGGTGGGCAAAGCTGTGTGGATTCATATCTGGGTCCTCTATTCTGTTCCAGTGTTCTTCGTATCTGTTTTTGTGCCAGTACCATGCAGTTTTTATTGCTATGGCTCTGTAGTACAATTTGAAGTCATGTATTGTGATATCTCCAACATTGCTCTTTTTGCTCAGTAGTGCCTTGACTATTTGCAGTCTCTTGTGTTTCCAAATGAACTCTAGGGTATATTTTTCAGTCTTTGTGATGAATGTCATTGGAATCTTGATGTGTATTGCATTGAACATGTAGATTGCTTTTGGTAGTATAACCATTTTTACTATGTTGATTCTACCAATCCATGAGCATGGGAGATCTTTCCATCTTCTGTAGTCTTTCTTGATCACTTTCATCAGTGGTTTGTAGTTCTCCTTCATTAAGTTCACTTCTAGGTATTTAATTTTTTTTGAGGCTATTGTAAATGGAATTGTTTTCCTGTATTGTTTCTCAATTTGTTCATTGTTGGTGTATATAAAGGCTACTGATTTTTGTAAGCTGATTTTGTATCTTGCTACATTGCTGAAGCTGTTTATGGTGTCTAGAAATATTTGGGTCTCTCACTCATTTTAATATCACCTACATACATGTATAATATGACTCAGAGAGACAAAGAGATGCTGTAACTTTTGAAGGAAAATATATTTTATTTTATTAAAGATCATGTAATAGAACTTCATTCATCAAAATCAATAGTCAATAATTTGGTGATGCTGGTTTTATGTTTTACTATGTGAACTTGTAGTGCTAATTCAATATTTTGTGAGTCCATTAAAGCTTTATCTGCCTCTCATAGGCTAGTCATTCCTCATGAGTGTCTTTTGTTGTGTGTTATGGATCATGCATCAAAACTATCTGAATTGAAATTGTTCGGGTTCATACTAGTGTCTCAGTTTCCTAAAGAGGCATCATTTTTCATTGTCACTTAACTTTCTCTTTTGAGCTAATCTACCTTGCTAATAAGATTATGCAATGTCTGAGAACAAGATGAAAATATCTCATAATTCTTTATACATTCAATGACACCTATGATGAAGTTGGAATAATTCTGAGTAACAAAAAATATATAGTGAATAACTTGTGAATTACCAGAATCTTTAGGCAAATATGCAGACACTATTTTGGATTCTAATGCTTCCTGTTTTTCTGTTTCCATTGTTTTGGGAAAGAGATACATTTTTAAAAATGAGATATTTCATCCATTGGGTTGTGAAGAAGTGTCAGTCTAGGTAACTGTGGATAAATATCTAAAAATTGCAATTATCCTCTGGACAGGAATTACAAAATTTCTCATGCTGACAGCTGACAGGCCAGTGAAATAAACTCTCCATTACAGCTGAAAATTTTCAGGGATGTATTTTTACTTGACATAATCTTACTCATTTGGACTATTTATTTACTTATTTATTATTCTTTATTTAAGTTTTATATATATTTATTTTTTATTGTTGAATTGTAGGGTATATTATGACATTTACAAAAGTACTTATAATATATCACAGTTGAATTTACCTCCTCTATCATTCTCCTTATTCCCTCTCTTCCCATACTTGGAATAGTTTCAACAAGTCTCATTTTTACACTTACATACATGAGTACATAATATTTTCACCATATTCATGGACTTTCTAGATTCAAAAGTATGCATTCATGTATGTATATTTACTTTAGACATAATTTAAAAGTCCACTTTGGTTGGGCATTGTAGCTCTTCCCTATAATCCCAGTTATTTGGCAAGCAGAGATCAGGAGGATCACAGTTAGAGGCCAGACTAGGCAACAAGTTACAGAGGCCTAATTTCAACAAACAAGCCAGGTATGGTGGTATGAGCCTACAATCTCAACTACCTGTGAGGCCTACATTGGAGGATTGCAGTTCAAGGCTGACTCTGGCAAAAACACTGCAAGATCCTATCTGAAAAATAATCAAATTCAAAAAGGGCTAGAGGTGTGTGGTTCACATAGCAGAGCTCAAGATTCTGAGTTGAAACCCCTGTATTATTTTTAGAAAGAAGGCTATTTTGGAAAATACTCCCTTGATCTGGTGATTTCTCAAGAGACTTCTACCCATGAGTATACTTTGCAATTCCTAGGAGCACTTTTTTAAAATGCAAATTCTTAAGTCTCATCCCAAATGTACTGAATCAGACAGAGTCATAGGAAATCTAATCTGCTTTTAAAAATCAAATAACCTTTCAAGGTGCTATTTGGATAAAAAGAAGTTTCTAGACAGTAACTTAATTAATACATAGTGTTTTGAGCATCTGCCATGCTAATGTAGATTTGGTGAATACAAAGACTGTATAAAGCATTACTCCAAGATTGTCCAAACTTTAAGGAATGTAGAAAGAGTTACAAACATCCCTTCCTTGGAAAAATTAGGGGTTTCTAAATCCAAATCATCATCCTTTAACTCTATCCTTACACTCCCATTAGTTATGCTGGTATATAACCCTTTCTGATTCTTTTTTGTGGTGTTTTGACAAATGAGACAAATTTTGTAGTTCACCAGAGAAAAATTCTCCAAATGACAGTAACAAATAATTTTATTAGACCTTCCAAATTAAACTTGGAAGCCAATCAGACTTTGTGGAAAAATCCAAGAAACAGACTGTTCAATCCTTCCTTCAAATTCTTTTAAGATATTCAGGGTAGCCTTCCTCATTTCTTCAGCCCTGTTTCATTAGTGCTGTGAAAAGTCTTCATGGAAAGACTTTGAATACAGTCATGGAAGACCAAAATACAAGTACACAAAACTCTATCCACCAAAGGGTGTTCATTTTAAGATTAAATCTAAATGAATTGGAAAGATTCACAATACATATTTGATATCTATGAATTAGTAGTCTGAGGAAAATTAATTGAGTTTGGTGTTGGGTCCCTGGGACAGGAACAAATAATGATATGTTCTTAAAAAAAAATGTTCTGAGAACCAGGCTGTCTTCACAGATTACATAACAGACTGTTTGAAAAAAAAGGAGAAAAACTTAAGATCTACTGAGATGATACTGTTAAACAGAATCAATCAGTCCCTTCAATAACTTCCTGACCCAGAACACACTAAGTGAGAGTTTTCTATCAATCACTTATGCCTGCCTGGGAAATGCCCTGATTTGTCTTCTTTTCACTTAAAAAGCTAACATATCACTGAAAAACTTGAGCCTGATATCAATACTTGAAGCACCCCTACAAAAATGGGATTTCTAACTTGCTTTTCAATTTCATTTTTTCCACATTATGCCATGGAACAATTGAGAAAAAATGTTTTATAAATTACAAATCCACACAACACTCCAACATAAAATCATCCCTTAATTATTCAATCCTTTCTGTTGTTGTTAAGTCATGAATGGAGCAATTGGCGTTTTTCACTGCATTCTCCGTATTATGGTATCCTCTGAAGGGCATATGGAGCTACTGATCTTTCATGGAATATAGCCAAATATCTGGACCCTATGTCCAAAGGAATGAAGCACAGGAAGGGAATTAATAGTTCTTCTTGAATGAAATCTTATCATTCATAAGTAAAGGGACAGAACTGAAGAACATCATTCTGAGCGAGGTTAGCTAAGCTCAGAAGACCAAAAATCATATGTTCTCTCTCATATGCAAACTTTAGATATAGGGCAAATACAGCAATGTTGTTGGACTTGGGTCACAGGATAAAGTGAGAGCACACATGGGAGGTATGAGGAGAGGTAAGAACTCCCCCAAAAAACCGTGATAGCATTTGATATCCTCAATGCAAAGGAAACAATGCAGAAACTTTAAAGTGACAGAGGTCAATAGGAGAAGGGGATCAGGAACTATAGAAAAGGTCAGTTCGAGAAGAATCAATTTGGAATGTAACACATTTGTACATGGAAGCAATGCTAGGAATCTCCCTGTATAGCTATCCTTATCTTAACTAGCAAAAATGCTCTGTCTTTCTTAATATTGTTTGTACTCTATCTTCAACAAAATTAGAGATAAGGGCAGAACAAGTTCTGCCTGGAAGCAGAGGGAAAGGGAGAAGGGGCAGAAGGGGAGGAGGGGAAAGGGAGAAGGGGCAGAAGAGGGGGAGAGGAAAGGGGCTGGGGGTAGGGGGAAGAAGTGACCCAAACATTGTATGCACATAGGAATAAACACACACAAAAAAAGATGCATAAACCAGAAAAAAAAAGTTCTTCTTGACATTCTTCAAACAGACACACCAAATTCTTGGTGTTTTTAAAAGGAAGTTTTGTAGTATTTACACCAAAAGCACACAATTTTCTGTTCTACCTATCCATTTTGTACAACCATGCTTATTTTTGACTATACATTAGCTCTCACAAATATACCACTTTCTTCATTCCTGACTACCTAGAAATGCAGTGACTTCAGCATTTAAGCTCAATACCTCCCAGTCCTCCAATAAGATTTACTAAGGTCAGTTATGTTTGGAAGCTTCCAAACTCACTGATGAGTGGAGAATGCCATAGATCCAGCTCAGTATGTGATCTATATGCCCATGGTCTTTGTTTATATTTGGAAAGTTTTGCATAGTATGAGTCTTGCACACCTGCCTTACTTGCTAGATAAACTTTCAGCTGCTCTTTGAGAACTTTAAACTACTGTGAACTTCAGTCTAATTAACTAGAGTGCACACCTTGTGACTCATTGTCAGTCCTCAGTTCCAAGAAGTTGGAGTCTACTTTATATGCAAAGCCAGTTATAGCCCAGTTACTAACTCAAAACATCACTTGAGCTATCAGTATTGTTATCTCTGCTTCCTGATGGTACATCCTTGGCCATTCCATCCCCATGCCTCTCTGAATATGGTCTACTAAGTTGTAGCCCCTCCTTAAGGGGCTACTTAAGTTCCTGTATACCTCACATCCAAGCCCATTTGTTATTATGATTGTCAGCATATATAGATTTAACTTAATTCTATAACAGAACTTTTCCCCATAGTCCTCAGGTGGTCTATCATGGTATCTAGATAAATAGGTAAATGAAATTGAAGGTCCTCTCTAAATTCATGATACATTTCATATATCACTCCCTCATTCATTCACAAATATTTTCCAGGTCCTTTTGCAATTAACAACAAAATAGTCATTCATATCATTCAGTATATGATTTAAAAAATATAAATAAGACAATAAAATCCTAAGAAGATAAATGGGCCATTCAAGTTTATGAAATTTTACAGTAATCTACCAAAGCTTTGGTTATATAGATTACTAGGGGGTGATTGCTCATATGTTGGATACAGAATTAAGAAAGACTGAAACTAGCTGTGAGACTCCCCCACATCTCCCAAGTAACTACAGTGTACTCTGCATACCCTGCTAGTCCCACACAACATACATTCTAGGAAAATTAGATCACAAATGCCTTTCCAAATAGGCTATTTTACCAATTTTCAGGCTGTATCCTCTGCACCAAATGAACTTTCTAACAACTTTCACCTGGAAACTTTTGTTCTGGCATTTCTTTTCTTGGGTGCTATCACCTCATAGAGGTTTACGAGTAAATTGAGACCCTCAGCCAGCTTAGCAGCACTCAACATCATCCCCAATTTCCTTCTCGTCCTTGAAAAGCCATCTCACAATATAATCCATAGCTAAATGGTAGTCAGATGAGAAACTTCAAATGGACATTGATTATGGTTTTGAAATAGATGACATGAGAAATGCATGGACTATTTCTTTTCATTCTGATCCAGTTAAAACATTCAAGTTACCAATATATACCTTAAAATAATGAAATATATCATTATCCTAAATCCTTGCTTAAGCAATGTTGAATGATTAAAAGTAACAAATATACATTTCTCCCAAGACAGCCATATTTCTTAATATTTGTTATTCACACAAAAGTACACCTATTCACAGAAAAGTTGTCTGTAAGCACAGTCAATGCTGTACAACAAGAAAATATTACATTCCCTTTCTGCCAGACCTTGAACTCTTTTTGAATTATTATTTTGTTTTTAATTATAAACTGACAAATAATAATTGCATAAAGATGGGGTACACAGTGATGTTATGATTTATGAAAGCAATGTGGAATAATTAAATGAAGCTAATTTGAATATCTAGCATCTCAAAACAACATTTTCTTTTTTTTATTATGTGCATACATTGTCAAAACAACATTTTTCTTGTGATGAGAACATTTGAAATTTACTCTCAGCAATTTTGAAAAGTATACTACATTAATTTTTACTGTATTCAGCACACTGTGTAATATATCTGAAGTGAAAAAGAGAGTCCCTTCATCCCTTGTTCAATCAAGGTTTTGTACCCTTTGGCATTCACCTGCTGACAACTTGACTCTTCACTATACTACCTTCTCCATGCTCTGGTCTGTTGCCCACATCAAGAATGACATGATTCTTCTTTATGTCCAGGTCTCAAGCTCTTGGGAATTGGTCTTCAGTGACAATCAAGTTGGCAATTTTTTCAATATTTTTGTTGGCAAGAGGAGGACAAAAAAGATGCCTCTTCCCCTGATGGCATTGTCTCCTTTCAGATTATATATGGATGCAATTTTGTAGCATTCTGTTAGAAGATATTCCCAACTCTTTTTATTCTAAATTTTTGCTCACAATATTATTTAGCTCAGGGAAATAATGAATTTGTTCATACATTTAAAGTGTTTGTTTCCTTTTATAAATAAACATTTTGAGACAGCTCAAAAAGTCCTTCCTATAGCATGATTCTTATATTGCTATTACACTTCTTTTGCCTTATTTTATTTGGTTACTCCTAGTTCTATACTACCACAAAGCAACTTCGTGTTTGGTGTCTCTAATAGTTCTAGAGGTGACTTTTCCAGGGTGACTTTTCATTTTTGTTCTGATTTGCATCAACAATGAGTCACAGACACCATGTGATCAGGCAGTTCACTATGGCCACACTCTTATGAAATGAATAACAAGTGTTGGTTAGATACAGGCCTAGACAACATGACCACTTGGCCTAAGCAGTCTTCGTCTGGAAACCATTTTCAGAGTTTGCAGGATTCTTCTCCCTTTCTTTTACCTGAATTTAGTCCAGGTCAGTTACAAGGCATTTCTGTCATAAAGAGAGTTTGAGCTATTCTTGTATGAGAAAGGATTTTATAGACATTCCATCTATACTGAAGTGGCCTTGTCTCTTTGGCAATCAGTGTTTTCATGTTTCCTTGTCATAGAGAC
This sequence comes from Castor canadensis, assembly GCF_047511655.1. Taxonomy (NCBI): domain Eukaryota; kingdom Metazoa; phylum Chordata; class Mammalia; order Rodentia; family Castoridae; genus Castor; species Castor canadensis. The sequence continues at coordinate 32,755,107 of NC_133389.1, read as the reverse complement.
CTGATAATCTGCAGGTCAGGGTTGGAAATCGCTATGCCATTTCTCATCATAATGCTAAGTGACAAGAATTGTCACCCTGCAAGTTACTGTAATAGGCCTTATGTCTGTTATTAATTTTACATCCGTACTATGCCTCTCATAGTATGCACTTACTCACTAATTCCTCCTGCCTTAAGCTTAACACCTTCAAAATTAGAGTAAGTTAAAAAAAAAAAGGCGTTTTATTTTCCCAAAATTGAGCCATAATTTGTTCAAGCTGATATGCTCCTTAATGGTCCTCAGAAGACTGTTCTTCATCTTAAATTGATGGGGGATGCTTCTTCATGGTCTCCCATTGAATTTATTTTTGCTATTTGTAGTACTGCCAACTCTACTAACATGAGAACATTGGTTAAAATGTGGAGAGTGACAAGACGCTATGTGGGAATTCTTGAAAATTCATATGTCCTATGTCAGTGTCTCACAAGTGGGAGTGAATTAAAATCACCGGAGCAAAATATACTTTGGTGGGTTCTGATTTAGCAAGTCTCATAGTGCTTTAAAAAGTTGTAGAAGTTAGTATCCCTTGGGAAAAATGCTTAGGACTAGAAGTACTTTATATTTTGGATAATTATTTTTGGAATATTGACATAGACTTCACCAGATGAGCATCCCTAAATCCAAGACTTCAAAATTCAAAATGTTCCAAAATCAAAAGCTCCTTGAGGACTGCCATGATGACAATTTTTGATATTAGAAATGCTCCGCCTGTAATTCTAAAAAGCTAACAGCAGGTACAACTTGTCTGGGGACTAAACTTTGAGAATAAAAGGTCATACAGTAAAGTTTCATTAGTATCTAAGTACTTATTCCAATAATACCTTAAATTATTGAAGGCAATTTTTACTGCAGTGCTACCACTGCCTCCATAGCTTTTAGCCATGGCTATACATCAGAGTTACCCATTGGGGCTCTAAAACCTTTGGAAACTGATTAAATTAAAGCAGAATTTCTGGAATTTTTAAGAAAACGGGAACAACAAATTTCTTTTCAGACATGTTTTGTAAAGCACAAGCCAAGTAAGCCCCTTCTTCCTCTGCACAATCATGCAAGTAGGTAATGTTGTTTAAATCAATGCTTTATTCAAATGTGTATTCCTGTCTTTTATTTCTCTGTGGTATCTTATAATTGCCTCTTCATCTTCATGTTTATACTAATAAAATATTAAAAATAATAGCTAATATGATTCTAGCCTTGTGAGGAGGATAATAGGGACAAGTTCTCCTTTGAAAACCCAATTTTAAAGAAATTGGGAAACTGAAGCTGGCTTAAATATGTGACATGCTTTGCTCAAGTCCTTATGAGGATCAAAAGAGAGGTGTAACAAATATTGTTTTTAATTTTCACACATTTTTACATAAAATACAATTAAATGAATGATTGTTAGGTGTTAGGCAATCAGATAAGCAATGTGGATGCTCTTAGCAATATTAAATCAATAAATATATTGAATAATGCTTTTTTTTCAGATTTTTTTCAGAAATGTAGATAATCAGAAGTCTCCTTAATGATAGAATCAGCCAAGGTTCACATAACTCATCTTGCAAGGATGTTTTACCTGTGGTAATTCTGCTTTCCCAGGGTTGGATTTTGTTACATAATTAGGAAACAACATTCTGAAAAGTGTCAAATACTTTAGCAATAAGGATTCATCTTTAAACTGCCTCAAAGCAAGATCTCATATGTGAGGAAATTTTGGGCAGGAAAACAATTTATACAGAGGCTAAGATGCAAGGTCATGTCATTATATTCCATGTGAATAAAGTTTAGTTCCTTATAAAGTTTAGAAATAAGGCAGTTCTGCTAGAATAATGTAAAAGATCCTCATTTATAGGATCATTCAAGATAGAAAACTTGTCTTAAAGTCCAGGAACTTCAATTTCAGCAGTTTGCCAGTGTACCAATTACTAGTTTTACAGTATGTGAATATCTATTTAAGTTCTTAAATACTTATTTTCTTCCCAAAAGATTGAATATTCTACTCTGGAAGATAAACTTTCTCATAACCATTATTGTGTATACTGTATAGCTATTAATTTTTGAGTTATGGTCTACCTGGTGACTGTGATGACCTATGCCACACGTGGGTCACTCTTGTAATAGCTACTTCATGCTGGCAGACTATTACTCAGTTAATGTTTATAAAGCACTTCTAAAATTAAACTTCTATAATGGCAACAGCCCCTACTAATCACCTAACTTCCCCCAGTTTTGATGCAATAATACTTTTCTAATATTTTTTGGTATAATATGATATTTTGTCTTGGAAATTCTATTTTAAACTAAATTTGAAACTTTCTGTAGAAGTTCATAGTCATATATAAGTCATGTAAAATCACTTATATATGATATGAGTTGTTCTAACAATTACTTGCAGATAAATTAAACATATTTTATATCTCATGATACTAAAATAAAACCATATCAGTACATTATCTGACTACTACAAATAAAGAATGAAAGAGCACCTGGACATTTAATAAATTCATGCTGAATTTGCTTAGAACAGGTGTTATTAATGTCTGTTGGTAGCCAAAGGTCACAAATGCATGCTAGTTAGGGAAGATTTGTAAGCAAAGAACAGAGCAAGCTCATTATTGCACAACCTGGGCCAGGTGGAGGTGCTATGTACATATCATGGCCAAAGGTGTAGTAGGACATGGCTACATAGTACAGCAACTGGACTTGCTAATAAAGGTACTGCCGGAGAGAAAGCAGGCTCTGTTGCTTTAACTTCTTGCGTGTTCATCGTAGCTAAGAAACAGCAATGTGCTCTAAATCACAAGACCTGTTTTGAATGATCTGTGTACACAGGATCATGCCAAGACCTCTCTAGTTCATAATCCGAAATAGCCACAGAGAGAAAAGATTTCTCCACAACCGTTAAGTAGAAATTCTAGTCCTAGGACTATGTATGAATGGATTTGCATCTTGTGCCCAACTCTGAATCAATCACTACGGTCCAGGGGATCCCAAATTCTCTGTTGATAAAACCCTTCTGTATGTATAGCTCCTTCAGGGGGCTCCAGGTCAAAAGAAATAAATACCAGTTCTTCACATTAAGTAATTAGGTATGAACAATTTAATAAACATTTATGTCTTAATAGGAAATTAAATGTATTAAAATAATACAAATGTTAGAAGTATTTTTATGTTTAAATAACCACAATTACTAATGAGATGCATGAAACATTACACAGTGTCTCAAACATTGGAACCAAGTTGAACATGTCCACTCTTTTTTCCATTTCACATTGACTTTAAATTTTTCATTTGTTATTCTTTTTATCATGATTATCACTGAAAGCAAACTTTAGTAATGGAAGATATCATTTGGAAAGTTACACAATGCCTACTACTTGTGGACAAATGTCATTGTGGTTCTCTTGAAAATTTGTAATACCTCATAATTCACAGTTTGAAAAAACTGATGACATCAGAACAGGGAAGTTGCTGTTGGTCACAATCCAGTCCCTGAGATCAAGGTCACATTTCCAAGCACTGGAGAGTGAATCATATTCTCCAAATATGATTCAAGGTGCTTTTTAATAAACAGAATTAGGAATATTGCTAGGTGATAAGATGTTTATTATATACAGTTTGTTGTTCCTTATGGTTGAAATGTATGCACTATTTATTTGCTTTTGATTCATAAAACTCCTTAAGAAAGGAGGTTTTTCTATAGTTGTAACAATTATAATTAAAGTCAATACTTTTCAAGCTAGGTGCAGTAACTCATGCCCGCTATTTGGGAGGTGGTGATCAGGAGGATCGTACTTTGAGGCCAGACAGAGCAAAAAGTTAGTGAGACTCCATTTCAACCACTAAGATTTAGTAGGAGCATTTTAGTATAAGCCCATTCTGACAAAAAAAAATTGCAGACACTATCCAAAAAATAAATAAAGTAAAAAAGGACTGAGGAAGTAGCTCAAATTGTAGAGTACTTGCTTAGCTAGAGCAAGGCCCTGAGTTCAAATCACAGTACCACAAAAAAAATTACAGTCCATACTTTTAATACATTTAAGTCTATAAGTTCATATTAATGGATTCCCTGATGAGTGGAGAAATGCTGACCACATAATAAATGGTACTCAATATATGACTGTAGACTGTAAGTGTGAGAGGAATAACAATATGAGTGAAAACACAGAAGGCAAACCAAGGAATATTTTCATTCACCTTCTGTATTTCTTTTAATATACTTTTATTTTAGGGTTACAATAGCAAAAATAGCAAATTTATTTCTTTTTAGTGGTACTTGGGTTTGAGCTCAGGGCTTTGAGCTTATTAGGTAGGCACGCTATTGCTTGAGACATTCCACCAAATCTTTTTGCTGTGTTTTTGGTTTTGTTTGTTTATTAGACTTGTTTTTTGAGAAAGGTTCTTGCTTCTTGCCCAGGACAGCCTGGATTGTATTCTCCTATTGTAAACTTCCTGCCCTCCACTGGTATGACATGCATACCACCATACACAGGTTTTTTTCCTTTGAGATAGGGTTTTAAAAATTGTCTTTGCCTAGGGTGGCCTCAAACTGCAAATCTCCAGCTCAGTCTCCTGTGCAATTTGGTAGCTTGGGATGACAGAAGCATGCCACTGTAACCAGCTACTGTTTGACATGAGGACACTGTGAACTATTTGCTCAGCTGTCCTTGAACCTAGATCCTCCTGATCTCAGCCTCCCAAGTAGGTAGGATTATAGGTGTAAGCCACTGGCACCTGGTTCAGTTTTACTTTCTTTTTTTTTTTTTTATCATTAGCATGTAATAGTTGTATGGGGGATTCACAATGAATCATGTGTTTACAATATATCTTAGTTAGATTACCCCTCTATTGTTCTCCCTCCTTCCCCCCCTTCTCCCTTTCTTGGAACAATTTCAAAACATTTCATTCTTCTATTCTCATATATGAATACAAAACGTATCTACCATATACACTCTCACTCCCCCTTTCCTTATGTTCCCTCTCCCTTATTTTGTTCTTCTTCTAGCTGCTACTTGATGATTTAATTTTTTTAAAAAAAAATAATGAGAGCACATCGAGGAGCTAGAACTTTTTTCTTCTGTTGAACAGAAACAGTATTTAAAATGGTGAAAACCAGTATCAGTCCTTTTTCATTTGGCAGTATTGGGGTTTGAACTCAGGCTCTGAGTTTGCTAAGAAGGCACTCTGCCACTTCAGCCATGCCTTCTTCACTCTAGTTGTTTTTCAGGTAGGGATCTGCATTTCTGTCAAGTTTGGTCTGGACCATGATCTTCCTACTTATATCTCCTTTGTAGCTGGTGTTACAGAAGTGAATAAACATACCCACACTTATTTGTTAATATGGGGTCTTGCTCACATTCTTCCCCTGGCTAGCCTAGAATCACAGTCCTCCTGATCTCTTTTTCCTGAGTAGCTGGGATCACAAAAGTGAGACACCATGCCTGGTCCCTAGAAACTTGCATCATGTTTTCTTTAGAAATAAAATTAAAAGACAGAATCAATTTCTTTACAGGAAAAAAGGGGAAATTTCTTATAAAGCTAATAAAAGAAATAAGCTAATAAAAGAAAATTAACTTCTCTGTCCTTGGCAATGGCTTCATAGTAGAAAAACACCTCATGGCATAATACAAAGAGTATTGAGCTAGGAGTCAGAGAATGCAAATGGTGAGTGAGCTGTGAACTGATGGAGAACACAGTGTAACTTTCTTTCTGTTAATTGCTGGGTTTAACTCAGACAGCATAGCTTTGGATACAGAATGGAAATGAAGGCTGATTCTCCATCACAGCATCATTGCACTAGAAGACTGACTGGAGCAAATTATGAATCAACATAACCCTGCTCCCATCTCTGAATTATTGAGTATGAGACTAAAACCTTGGAGAGGCTTAAACAATCTATCAGCTGCTTAGCCTTTGTTAGAAAATTAGCTCGTGATATGTAATGGTTTTTCTTATACATTTTAATTCCTTTTAACAGTTTAAATAGAATTTGAGTAATAGCTTCTTAATGTTCACCACAGAAGGTAACTGAATCTTTAATGGACTCCTGCTGCAGCCTGCTTAATATTGTAATTTAATTGAGGTCTATGTAAAAGAAGTTTCGTTCTTTTTTTAATATTTATACTTGCAGATTTGTTGAAGACCCATGTTTTAGTCAAATTGTTTTGCATAAACACAACTAATATTTATATGTGACTGAAATGGGAATCTTTACAATGAAAGAAAATTTATCTTTGCATTGCTGAAACACTTGATTTGAATGGTATTAAATTTTAACTGAAAAGAAATGTGTGGTCAAGTGCTTAGTTGTTATCCACATATGTGTTTGGACCTGTCATACATTTCCACAACTTCGCCACTGTGAAATGTCCATTCACCTATTCCTGGCTTGCTCAGCTGTCCTTGAACCTACAGCCTCCTGATCTTGGCCTCCCAAGTAGGTAGAATTACAGGCATGAGCCATTGGCACCTGGTTCAATTTTACTTTCTGTGTTTTTATTTCTCCCCTTAATCAGGTCTTGATCTCAGAATATTCATCATATTATGCTATGAGTCAGAACGATTGAAAAAGAAACTCCCCTCTACTTGAGGGTATTAATTTTTTGCATCAAAACATAAGCTGAAGTTCCAATGACATAAATTCCACATTAGCTCATAGTTGGGAGAAAAGACAGGAATTTGTATGAGGGACAGTTTGCAAGGAGTATCTAGAAGGCTCACCCAGGGCTACATGGTGACCTGAGAGTTGTACCACAGACGATAATATATTCCTATGAACTTGAACTGATCATGCATAAACTGTATGTGGATTAATAGTATATCACATAGTTAAAAATGTAGCAAAATGTTAGAATCAGAATAATCAACAGGTCACTGTGTTGACTGACACTGGAGAACATGAGCTAGAACATATCATCTCTGTGAGTGTTGCTTTCCCACCTCTCAGCAATCCCTACTATCTGAAACCTCTTTTCTATACTTCCTTCCATTCGTTTAATCTTTCTCAGTCTTCTCAATTTTTCCTTTCTTCTCTTTGCAGTTGTCATGTGACATTCTTGTCCTTTGAGGCAAGTGACAATGTATACAGTCTTGCTTTTGACTTTGTTTCAGATTTCAACTCTCCTGTGAGCATGCAAATTTGCTCTTTTTAAGCCTAGGTGTCATTTCTGTCTCCTTTTTTTGTTCTCTCTTTTATTTTTTTGAAGCATAGTATATCTACTTCATAGGGCAATATGAGGCTTGAATGAGAGAATTAATAGAGAAAGAGCTTACCTACTGTAATTACCCTAGCAAAGTGCGTTGTGCTGTTGCTGATGGTTTTCTTTTTCCATGAACTGCAAACCACTGAATATGTAGAAATGCAGAGATGCTTGGTGATATGCAGACAAAATTTTGAGCTGACATTCTTTCTGGGCTCTTTATTCAATATGTTAATTTCATGTAGCTGCACTGTTGTCTACAAACATATTTTAGAAGTTTTTATAAAAATGAATACAATTATATACCAGGATGATTTCTATTACCACTACAGATAATTTTAAGAAACATAGAGAAAAAGACTATACTCTATCACTAAAATCATGCATTTTTGGTCTCCTTTATTCATTTTTACTCAAACATTCTGATCATATATTTCTTTCCCTGTCCTTCCTTTTGATGAAGAGAATGATCTTATTGAATTGATATTGAGAGTTCTAGGAATACAATCCATTGTTGGACTCTGCTATGAGTATTTAAAAACACCACAGAAGGAAAGAAAGACTGTTTTGAGTGATGCTAGTTATCAATATGGAGGTTGAGAAGGAGCTGGACTGCCAAGGGGTTTCTTTACCTATGAGACTTCCAGGAGCATCAAAAGATGACTGAAGGTCAAAAAAATTAGTGACTAAGCTATAGAAGTGTTAAAAGGTGTAAAGCCAGGAAGTTCTTTACACACAACTTGGTTTCCAGTACTTTAACTTTTGGTATAGAAATACAGTCTCCAAGAAGGTGAATGATGTCTCTTCAAAACACAGCCAAGATTACTTAAGTGAGGTCTTCTGTCTCCCAGTACATGCTCTTTCTACCACGTTTAAACATTCAAAATGCATTTTAAAATCAAACATTAATTGAACTGTATATTCCTTTAAAAGAGACTAGGCTGATTTGCTGAGAGCATGTTCATGTGAGTTATCTTTTTTAGGGAGTAAAAAGGGAGTATCTAGAATGAGATAGAAAAGGAATGAGGTCTTAAATTAACTTTGTTTTCAATTTCATGCCTCTTTGCTCTTCTCAGTCTCAATCATTTGTGAGAAAAGTAATCACAAGGGGAGGAGGAAAAAAATGAGCAAAACCTTGAATAGCATTATTACTGAATATTGTAAAGTTAGCAAATAATACTGGGGAACACGTTCCCAGGTAATTTTGAGAAATGTATCCTTCATGTTCATTTATTTAGAGATCCATATTTATTTGAGTGAAGATTTTTTTCTAATAAGTAATATCCAGTGGTCTGAGAAGTACATTGTCAAGTGACAAAAATATGCTGTTGTTTTAAACAGGGGCATTTAATTCTTAATTATGCAATTTCATCTGGAAATTAGCTACATAAAGTGAAACACTAAAGGCTAATTCTTAGAAAATTCAGAGACCTAGATTTTTTAACATCTTGCTACTTTAAGAGCAATAGAAAAATCCATACCCTTTGAGATATGTACTTCACTGCTTTCAACTCCACTTTCCTTAGATGGATTATTCCTTATTCTAAAGATGGCATGGAACATTAGCCACAGAGGAAATTTATTCTATTTTGCAATGCCTTTTTCTTTCACAAATTGTCTTAGGATCTTTATTTTTTCCCAGGGTGCCCAAGGAGTAAATAAAAATTCCGCCTTGTCTTCACCTTCTACTACCCATGGGAAGTATCATTTTCAAAGTTTCACTTTCTGTGACAGAGACAGCCATTTTTGAAATAAAATGGGAAAACTGCCAAATTATTAAAAGGATCACAAATGCTCAGATAAGCTGGCAGAGATATGATGAATATGTACATAAATAAAACATAAAGTTAGTATAACTTAATATTCAGTTATGTTTTGATTAATGTTATGTGCCTACTCTGTTTCTGACCTATTCTGCCTTTTTGAAAGTGACATTGAAATTACAAGTATTATTAGCTTTTTGTGGTTATCTCTATAAAGGTAACTTTGTGTTTCTTATTGCTATTGTTATCTGCCTGACAATGAATATTTTTTACTACTACTATGTTACATGCCCATCTAGTTTAGATGTTGAGCATACATAAGTGAACAATTAGACAATAACACTTCGTTCATTGTTTGTGTATCTATATATGTATACACATATTTATGTACAGATAGATATTTGTATATACATATGTGATGCTATACATGTATGCATACATGTACATATGCACACATAATTCCATGAGTTATATAAATAATTACAAAAATCCCCAGACAACAGTCTGCCGTCCTGTGTGTCAGTCACTTTCTTTTGCTCAGTGTGCTTCTTTCTTCTCTCTTCTACATGCATTCAGTATGCCAAAAAATAACTTGGAATTCTTCAAATTGGTCATACTCATTTTCTTCTCTGCATACTCTGATTCCTTTGTGCTTTTCTTTAGCTAATATCATCTCTTCCTTAAAATCTCAGCTCAGATCTAAGCAGCATTCTCAGTATGGTAGGGCTGGAAGCTGCCCCTTTTCTGTTTCTTATTTCTGACTTCTTCTCAGCATTTTGAACATTATGCTCATTATGGCCAATTAGATAAAGAGTTTCCTAAAGACCAGAATTGTATCTTATTTATGTACAGCAACTGATACTGATGTATGGGGTGAGGATGTTTATTGCATTAAAGAATGGTTGTCTTAAAATTTTAACTGTATTCCAGACATAGGGATAGAATATTCCAGAGCATACTGCTCAGCTACATTTGAGTATTTTCTTCCTCATTATTGCAAAAATATTACTTCTTCTTGTCTCAGAAAAGTGGCATTTCATGCATTTTCTAAGGTAGCCTCTGGTTGACATTTACACCTCCCTATTTCATATCAAAGGGGTCACGTTGAATTCCTATGTTCCATTTATTTATGTCCTGCCATTCAAGTTCATATCTGGGCAGCAAATGATGGGCTTAATAGGCCAGCATTCAAGGATGAGAAATCATGCAGATAGAGATATATTAACCATGTCAAATTAGGAACAGTACTAATCCATTCCGTGAGCACGAGGCATCTGTCTGCAATATTAAGGGTCTGTGTCTTAGACTAGTTTGTTGCTTGTTATGAAGATGACAACTTTCCATTCTTACATGTTTCATATTTAAATATAAGTTGCCCTTTCAGCAATGTTTGTTAAATTTAGTGTTGCCTGGCTATATTTATCTGGAACTGTGGCCATACGCTTCAAGTATTTTCACCTGGAAGGACTCATCAGTCCAGTTAAACAACCATGTAATTCACACTGATGCTTTATTCTGAAGGTACTGGTTGGCTGGTGGAACTGACTAGGTAATTAAAAGGAGATGAACTTTTTGTGCCAATAAGAAAAGAGGCCGTTAGTTGCTGTCAAAATCACTGGATCTAGTCACTGGCACTTGTTAGGTGGTCGACAAGGGACAATCAGTGAAGTCTAACCTGTGATTTCTGCTGTGACAAATCAAATAGTGGAAGAAGAATTGTCTTTGCCAGAAGATGAACAGAAAGCTCTATATAACTTTTTTTGGCTAATTTAATCTTGTCCACAAATTCTCTTACAGCTTATAGGAATACTGATGTGTAATTCTAGTAAGCTATGGAGAATTAAGATTATTTTGAAATTTCTGATATACCTTTTCTCCACACTTAAACAACCTGTGGCAGTGGAAAGCCAATGATATTATATCACAAACATGTGTCTTGTGGGTAGGACTTTAATGGATAACGCTTGCCTCCCCTCTCTTCAGTCCCTGTACCACCACCTTCCAAGTAGGCAACCAACATACACCACACATTTATTGATCAAGTCTTCTGGGCCAGGTATGTTCTGAGTGGTTAAAAAAAGTGATGAATAGTAGTTCAGTGTCTTTTGTTAGTTTACATTTTAATTGCTTATGTGGCATATATGCATATGAGTACTTATTTTCTCCACACAGAAGAGAAACAACAACAACAAAACCCATAACATTTAAAAGCAATATCTCTATTACTATGCACAGAAATTTTCTTCCAGGGAAAGAAAGTCTTTATTTAATTACATGTAGAAATATAAGCTTGTTTTGCTTAGAGTTTTTTCAAATGAATTAAAGATATTATTCAGGAGGATTTGGTAAAGTTCTATTTGTGAGTATTGTCATAACAGAGAATTTGATAATGATATTCTGTTCCTTAAAAGATCTCTCCAGGACTTGAAAAAATTTATACCACATATAAGAATATAATATAACCACATATGAGATTATGTATTATATATATTATATACTTCTATTTATAAATTCATTGCCTAAAATTAATGAAAAGTTTCTTACTATGTATAAATATTAATGTTACATTTTAAAAGATATAAAATAATAGCTCCTTATATTATAAATAAGAGAGTAAAATTACAATAAAGAAATGCACAGGAGTTTAAAATGGTGTGAGTGTGTGTGTTTCTAAAAGAATTTCAGAACCCCAGTTGGACCTGATGTGCTAGCATATGTAAAAGCCTGAATGCTGCATAAAATGCTACTAAGTTAGTTTTGCTCCTAACAATAAAGCCAGGAGCCGAGGAAGCTGGTGATCTAATATTGCTTAATGGACTATTGTACAGTGCACAATGTCATTATAATTGCTCTCTAGTTAATTTGAGGTACTCTGTATTTGTTCCATCTATGACTATGTTAATTTCCTTCCCAAATATTATCATACTTCATGTGTAAATCCTCTGTCTAAGAAATTGGACATTAGAGTCTCAGCAGGAGAGAGATTCCAGGCGGCACTTTTGCAAATTGGTTACTATAGGTGATTGCTTACGGTATCTCGGATTTCCTTTTGCTGTGTCCAACATATGAGAGGAATAACAAACTTTTTCTCTCAGTGGGAAGCCCCAATGCTATTTTCAGAACTAGATGAACTTGTGAATATGTAAATAATCCTTTGAAGTAACACTTTTATGATTCTAGGCATATAAAGAGAGGAAAGATTTTATTCAAATCTTAGATGATCTCAAATTCCCAGAAATTTGATTCCCAAGAGTTCCTCTGTTCAGAGGATGAATTTTTCTCCTTCATACAAGTATTACTTTAAAAAGTTGGCCCTACAGGTCATGTGTCCAATTACTATTATTTTTTAATCAGAATCCCAGAAGTGTTAAATGGCATTCCTAAAGTGATGTAGCTCATTTATAGTCAAGCAGTGTCTTTCACACCATGTATAATGCTATATAATATAGATGCTAGGGGTGGGGTCATTCAGGTTTAAACAAAAGCTTAATAAGCTTGCACAATAATAAATTTCTATGTAATAATCCAAATAAACAAAATTATGGATGCCATAGCATTAATGCTGCCATATTTTAAAATTTAACAATTTAGAAAAATGTTCTTTAATCTCTTATCAGTTTGAAGACAGACCATTGCAGTGAATTCCAAAAGCCTTTCTCAGAAAATGTGGGTAACCCAGAACCTAAACAGTCCCTTCTGAGAGCTAGCAACTCTTGAACTTTGTATAAGTTGTAAGGTTGCTTGTCCCCATGGACCGTCAGTGGAACCCTCTCAGCACAGACAGTACAGATGCCTAAAGGAAATCACCCTATCTCTCTTCATTCATGACAACAGTTAAGGTCAGAGCTATGAGAAACTTGAGGCAATGCTAATCATCTGAGAAAAGTTCTCTTTGGAAGTCTCCATATATGACCCTGAAATAAAAAAATTTTTGAAAAAAAACATCTTAAAGGATAACTTTAACCATGGTTTATAGATTTTTCTCACTTTTTTTTTTTTCCTGCAGCATGGCTGTTGGTGTTAAGTAGTCCTTTTAAGTTGTGTTAGTCCAGAGATGCTAGTGTCTCATTTGTTTTCAATATTCATTCCACAGTCTTGCCCCCATTATTAAAGGTGTTCATTTGATCCTCCTGAAAAGTCTTGTCAGTGTATCATTATGTTACCTGGAATAGTAATCTAGTAACCTGTTATTATCCATACAGCACAGATTAACTTGTCAGATGAGCAAAATGCCACCTGGCAGGCTTGAAGAATACAAAATAGATAAAACTTTGCTTAAGGAAAGTTAGAGCTTTAAAAACTCACAGAGAATAGAAATGCTTGGTACAATGTAATCAGTGATAACACATAAAGACACCTGTAAACCCTACCTCTACTCTATAATCAAGCTTTCTTAGAGGTTATCTGAGTTATCTGTACTGAAAATCTTCACTTCCTCCACTCTAGCTCCCTTGTTAACCAAATTCTAAATGTTATTCTACTAAGGCTTCCCCCTACAACTGCTCTCAACAAAGTAACCAAAATGAATGACTTGAGAGCCATTGGATCACGTTGTCAGGCTGAATTTAGAGTAAATCATGATAGTGAATTCATTTTGTTGTTACTTCATCTTAAATTAAGGTAACAAATAGCTATCTGAGGTGTGGTTGCAGCAAGATAAAGCAACAGCATTGAAATGAAAAACAGAAAACAAGCAAAGATAAATAATTCAAAATTTACACTCTGCTGTTGTAAGTGACATTCAGAGATGGAAAACTGGACTCAATTATGCCCTTAATAAAATCACCAGCTACAAATATAAGTAATATGGTGAAAGTACCTCATTAGAAAATAGTCAGTGGAGGTCCACAATAGAGAAAAATCTGGAAATATTGCAAATATCTTTTAGTAGTATTTACTGTTAGAGGAGACAGGAAAGTGGATACAATATCATTAGTTTTCATAATGTAGGAATTTCCATGTTCTACATTTCCAAAATGTGGAACAAGAACCAAAGTAACTTAAAATAAATGCAAGACTGTTTTGAAAGATTGGTCACACATCTGTGTATATAACTTCTGGGATTCTTGCTTAATAATGAATCCCATAGCTTTATGGTACCAGTGCTCCAATTTTTCACGAGTTTTACAAATCTGCAAGGGACCAGGCCCAGAAGTCATCTGATTACCTTGGTTCTCTGATATATCATAGAAAGATCTGAGGCTACAATCCTGCTGTCTCTTCCTTAAGAAGTGTTTCATTAGTAACCAGGATGTGTGATTTCAGTTCAGTGTACTTTCTTCTTCAAAGTGAACTTCTTTAATTTTTTTTCCTTTAGATGGGATTTGGAAATAAAAGCATAATAGTAATCTTTGATTTACTGCTGCCTATGATTTTTGATGATAAACTGCTGATTAAAGTTCACATTTTAACAGAATAAAATTCGAAACACATTCCCATTATTTTGCCAGTTGCAATTTTTGATTCCTGTCAAAAGCATCATCAAATCATCATCAGACAACAGAGGGCTAAATATTTTTAACAGATTTTATGATTTGTATTATGATCACAATAACAATATAATGAGCCTAATAACAGAAGAATATAAAGTCTTCTAACAAAATGAGGATATGCTAACTAGCATAAATTGAAATGTTTGGATTTTACGAACTAATATTTTAACTGTTTGTTTATATGATGGAATAGAGAGATTCTAATGCCAAGTTCTTATAGATTGTGAAGTTAGTCTATAAGAAGTTAGTCTTCTAGAAACTTGGAAAATTATGCAATCTCTTATGAATCTTGCAAGAGAGAAAGTAACTGGGTACATGAATGTTATTCCTTTTCTTAACTTAATGAAACCTGCATAGTATGTGAGTAAATTGGCAGACATTTTTTCAGTATATAATGAATGGCAACATAATTTTTGGTGGAGAGCATTAATACAAAAAAATGAAATTAACCAAGATAGGTGACTAATACGAGGGCAATGTGAAAAATGCAAACAATGCTATAATATGATCGACTATTTTCTAATTATGAGCTAATGTAGGGAATGCACAGCTGCCTCTCAAATTCCTTGGGCTTAGGAACAAATGATCCAGGAAAATATTTAAGAACAGTTTTCCCTTTTTAAGATGGCACTAAAAGGATTATGGAGTTCAAGTCATAGGTCATTTAAAGTTATTTCTAGAAAGAAATGATTAAAATTAGAATTCTTTCTGTGTTATAAAATTATGATATAGATAACACAACTTTAGTAACAATTTATATCTGTTTATCACTAATTTCATGGTAAAGCATGATTTGGGGAAAAAGAAGACATAAAGTTACCAAGATCAATTATACTTTAAAAGATACTCAGCTAAATAAAAGCACTAAAGACATTAAGAGTCTATTAGAGGAGTTACTATGGAAATGAAATATATAAAATATAAGTATTTAATAAATCCATATCCCCTACCTAAAGAAAATTGTGGTCCCTTTGAAACAAAACAAAACAAAATATATCTTCTATTTAGAAAAATAATCTTCTAAATAGGATTTTATGCACAATGTTGTACATATAAGATTTCATGATTTTGTATAACAGAATTTGAAAAGTAGAAGAAATAAAATATTTCAGAGATTAAGCTTAATTAACAAGGTAAGAACCTGGTTAAGAACAACTTCTAGAATGTTCAGAGAAATAAATGGTCTTCATGAAGATCTAGGAATGTCTAGCACATTATACAATAGAGCATTGGGTATACTGACAATAAGTTAAGGGGCTTAGTCTTGCTACATGCAAATTAGTGCACACAAATTCAATGCTGTACTCTTAGTGAAGAGTGTAAAAAGATATAGAAACCCTAATCAGGTACTTCTTTTTCTACCATTTTCCTTAGTGGATCATTTTTGGACATAGGCAACATCCCTCATTACAGTCAACTATAAATTATAGTAGTTTGAGAGGAGTGTAGGAGGTGAGAAAGTATAATTAAGCCAAGACTAAGAAAGTAACTATAATTTTGGAAATTGAATTTGATCATGGTAAAGCTGTCCAGAGGCCAGGTAAGAAAGAAGAGGGCAGAGTAGAAAAATTTTGATATTTATTATATTTCTTATTATCTCTAAACTCTGGTTTCCTCATCTGAAGAATTAATAATAGATTACCTATTTGGCCATAAGAATTAATATTGTATGTGTGTTTATACCTAATACCTACAATTGTATTTTTATATTTATCCACAAAATACATGCCATTCAGTGGGTGTTCCATCGATGGTAATGGCTTTAATTACCATTGTTAGTATTGAAGTTGCTCGAGGCTAACCTGTTAGCTGTGTTTTTAAATGTTTTTGCTTTTCATGGTTACAATTAGAAGGACATCAATATCTATAGTTGAGATGAGCCAACAAATGTATGCTACATGGCATTGATCTTAATAACTGATAGATTTGGTGACTATTTAAAGATTTATCTTTAATATGACCCACTGATCAAAACCACCAGCAGAGACTCAAGCATGCTCAACATTAGAACTCTTAATTTATTACATGCCCTTGGTGGTATGTAATACCAAATTTGTGCCATACAATGACTCTCTGAAGAAACAGTTTTCAACACATCCTGCAAATAACAAAGCATAATTCTGTACATTCCTTGGTATTTCCTCAGATGTTAGGTGTTCAATACCTATTGATTTTAGCAACTTCTCTGAGTTTTAGATCTGCTACCACTTTGGTATTAAAGAATTGATAATTTTTGGATCTTATTCCCTCAGATGCTCTCATATGAAACAAAACAAACACACAAAAAGGAATCTCTGAAATATCTAACATAGCCTTTTCATGAGAAAGTTTTTATTCTTTTGGAGAAAGACTTCATCATTAAAAATGATGGACAACACAGTATTCATTTGCTCTAAACTCTATTACCTATGGAATCTTAAATAAATATATAAAAATGAGAATAGTTTCTCTTAAGACTATGTTGGCAGACAAACAGGATACTGAAAAATTCAATTTCTTATCTTGCAAGTGAACATTGAGAAAACGGAGAGTAAGCAAAGGACTAGAGAACAATTACATAATAGTCTGTAATGTGTAAGAAAGTTTCTCTTTTTATTATATTTTCAGATCCTGGGGTCCTCAGTTAATTATTAGTTTCCCAATAATTTTACATCTGATGAAAGGGAAAGATTCGAGGGTTGATCAATATATTGTCATCATATTATATGGTATTATTTACTTTGTTTGCCTCAAAGTACAAATTTTGGAAAACTAATTATTCAACATTTTCACCTTTGTGGTTTAAATATAGGAAGAGAGGTGTATTCCCCCAGGTTAATCTCGTCTAAGACAACTGAAAAGATTAATCTCATACATCTCAAATTGTGACATCTGGTGTTGAAAATGAGCAGCAGGTTCTGTGATCCTGTGACTTAGTTGTCCTTGGTGTATGGATCCAATGACATTGTTACTATAAAATAAACGGCTACTGTACTTTTCAAAAATTTAGGAAAACAATAACTTTGCTTTAATATGCTCCCCCATATCAACCTCCCTTTTCCAGAGCTTATAAATAATATGAGAAATTTGCTATTTCCAGTAGCTTATTTGGTAGTTTAGGTGACAAACTAAAATAATCTATCATTAAGTGACTTTAGCTACTTTTCTATACCAGCATATACATGAAAGTCTACCACTGAAAGAAATAAATAAAGCTTCTGCTTGTTCAAATATAACATGACTGTACTTGTAGAAAATCTGAAAGAATCATCAAACAAAACAAAAATGTGAAAACTAAAATCAATTATAACAAGATTACAAAATGCAAAGTTAATATACAAGATACACAAGTGACATTTGAAATAGAAAGCACACTATAATTTATATTAACAAGTGAAAAACTTTGGTATAAATCTAATAAAATAGGTATATAATCTATATGAGAAAAATCATAGAACTGTGATAAATGACATGCAAAAAGCAAATTAATAATGGATATTAATTGTTCATGGATAGGAAGACCCAAAAGTTTCAAGGGGTATATTCTTTTCAAATAAAGCTATGTATTCAAGCTAATCCCAATCAAAATTCCAATGACTTATTTTACGGGTATCTACAAACTTGTTCTAAAGATTACATGGAAGGCAGCAGAGTCAGTCAACTCAGTACTACAGAAGAAAAATTCAAAGAACTGATATTATCCAACCTCAAGATATACTATAATCGAAGCCCTATGGTAATCTAGGCAATGTGGTATTTGGGAAAGAACAGAAAAAAATAGGTCAATGGAACACAATACAGAGCCCAGAATCCAACCTTCTTTAAGTATACTTAATTGATCTTTGACAAAGGAATGAAAGCAATGTAATAAAGCAAAGACAGGTTTTTTTGTTTGTTTATTTTTTGTTTCTTGAGGTACTGGGGCTTGAACTCAGGGCCTTTACCTTGAGCCACTCCACCAGCCCTATTTTTGCGAAGGTTTTTTTGTGATAGGGTCTCACAGAACTATTTGCCCAGGCTGACTTCAAACTGTGATCCTCCTGATCTCTGCCTCCTGAGTAGTTAGGATTGTAAGTGTGAGTCACTGGTGCCCTGCTAAGACACATTTTTTAATAAACAATGCTGGAACACTTAGCTATACTTTTGCAAAAATAACCCTAGACATAAAAATTAACTCAAAACAGATCATAAACCTAAATGTAAAACAAATCTATACGATTCTTAGAAAATAAGTTAGAAGAAAGCCTAGATGAGAACTGTGTGTATGACAATGGTGTTTTAGATATATATTAGCACCAAAGCCATAATTCATGACAGAAATTATTAATAAGATGGATTTCATTAAAATAATAACAAACTGCTTTGGGAAAGATAATGAAAAGAGAACAAAAAGACAAGCCATATTTGCATGATATATCTGATAAAGGACTGCTAACTAGGAAATCTTAAAATTCAACAATAAGAAAATGATTAACCTGATTAAAAATGAGTGATGTACCTGAACAGACACCTCACCAACGAAGATATTCTGGTCTCAAGAAAATATGTTGAAAAGACTATAATTATACAACTGCAAATCAAAGGATCAATGAGATACCCATAGACACATATTAGAATAAATACAATCCAAATCACTGACAACTCCAAATGAAGGCAGTATGCAGTGACAAGAACTCTGCTTTTTTGCTGGGGAAAAGAAGGTTGCAAAGTGGTGCAAGCACTTTGGAAGACAGTTTGGCAGTTTCTCACAAAACTAACCATGCACTAACCATGCAATACAATAGTCAAGCACATTTGTATTTACTCAAACAAATTGGAAACTTAAGTCCACACAAAAACCTATATGAATAAAACTTTTTTATTCATAATTTTTTTTATTCATAATTGCTCAAAGTTGTAAACAAACAAATTGTCATATCATAGGTGAATGAACTGGGGCATATCCAGACAATCTAATACTATTCACATTCATAAAAGAGTATCAATCCATGAAAAGACATAGAGGAACTCACATATTAATAAATGAAAGAAGCTAATTTTAAAATCTACATACAACAGTATTCTGAGTATAGTACATTCTGAAAAAGGAAACTATTCAGACAATATCAGTGATCATAGGCTGAGAGCACTGCTCTAGTGGCAGACCGCCTGCATAAATCCCTGAGCTCAAACCACAGTTCTGCCAAAACAAAACAAAACCAGTGATCACCAGAAGTCAGAGGAGATGGAAACATAAGTAGGCAGAGAACACATGTTTTTTTTAGGGCAATGATGCTATTACGTTTGACACTATGATACTATAATAGTGAATGCATATCATTATACATGTATCAAAACCCATGTAATGTACAACACCAAGAATGAATCCTAATTTAAACTGAATTTTTGGGTGATAACAATGTTTCAATAATTGATTTTCATCAATTGTAATAAATGAGCCACTTAGGTATGAGATGTTGATAGTGGAAGAGGTTAAATGTGTGTGGAAGAAAACAGAGAATGTGTAGAAACTTTATGTACTCCCAGTCAACTTTACTATAAAGATAAAATATAAAAAATAATGTTTTATAAAACTGAAATAGACTTGAAAGTATTAAGATGAATTTTAATATAATGGGGAATATTTCAGCAATTATATCTGTTATATAAAAAGTTAATATGTGCTATTTTAGTGATGGTTCATGTGAATATTTGCATTATTTTCTAACAAATGTATAAAGTAAACATAGCATTGACTGTAATGCCAAGATTAATTTCTTGATATTCCTCTCATTATAGGATACCTTGACTATTTTAATAGTTCTTGACTATTTTAATCCATGGGAATTATTAACTAAAGAAAGGTGTTGGTTTTACAATGCTCCAAGTGGAAAATCAGTAATCTGTTTCTTTTATAATGGAATGATGAATGAAAAATGTGTCCTAAAGCTGGAAAGAAGTCATTTTTATGATGGGCACTTTATTGACAAGCTTCCTTTTAAAAATGTATAGTGCTATCAAACATTTATACATATAATTACAGAAGATAAACACACACAGTCTATCTCATGTAACATAAGCAGGCATGTGTGTTGACAACAAAGGGACAGAAAAGTGTGGAAAGAAAATAGGTTCCTTTGCTGCTTATATTTTATTGCATTGAACACTGTCAAGAAGGGATAAGAATCATCACTTAACTAGATTTGCCCTTGTCGTTGAATTTGTTTTGTTTTATTTTCAACAAAAGACATGCATTTAAAGAGATAAAAATTCCTTCCATGTCCTCCAAAATAATAAAGCATTATGGTATTATTTATTATTATGTATACTCATCTGTTTAGGCGTTATGGTATTATGCATTATGCTATGAAATAAGCTGGGTCATTTGGTTATGACCACCACTGAGGTGATCTTTGGAAAATCATTTGAGTTCAGTAGTTTCAGCATATAAAATAAGAGCTTCAGGACATTTTATAACTAAACTGCCTTCCAATTCAGCCTGCATTCTTTATGGAGAAGTAAACACTCTTTATGTGGACATTTTCTTTCATCATACTACCATAAACAACTGTAAAACAAAATATTTCATCAGTTATCAGTAGCCAAAAAGTATACAAAGTACAACCAACAATGAGGATTTTGATTAAACTTTTAGAGTCTATATTGCTAAATCTAAAAAATTATAAGCACCATATTAAGAAATACAGATAAATCTTATATCTTTCATATTAAGCCTCTATAAACATAAAGCCATACTAAGAACAGCTGCCTGATATATGATTCTAGGATGCTAAAATTACTGGACATGGACACAATGAAGAAATTCCAGATATTTACTGGAAATTATGTCAGGGACTGTTTAGTTTATGATTAGAAGTAATGTTTGAATAAGACATTTTTGAGAGAAGGAGGTTGTGTCCGTTAACAGACATATTCAACTAAAAGTAAATTTATCTTAAGTGGCTGAATAAGACCTATCTGGAGAAATACAGAACTTGTATTGATGAAGTTCAGAATACTGAGGCAGTACATCAGAGACCCAGGCCTGGCATAAACCATCATTCTCTTTTGCCTTTCTCTAATAGAACATACCACCTCAATCCTAAATAAATACTCTACTCACACTGAATAAGTAACCACTTGAATGTACATCAAACAATTCAAATATTCATATCATTTCATTGAGTTGTTACCAAATCTTTCATCTCCATATTAAAGCATATAAACTGATTATTTTAGTATCAAAGGTACTAAATTCATTTAACTATTTTCTTTGTATCTTATTTATCTAGACCATAAAAACACTATTTGACGTCCACATATACAGCTACATATTGATGTTTACACAAACTGTATTTATATTTGTCAAAAGTTGGAAGCAACTGGGATACACTTCTGTAGGTGAATGGATAATTTCTGCTGCATCCAGTCAGTGGAACGTTATTCAGCACTAAAAAGAAATGAGCTATCAGGACATGAAAAGACATGGAGGAAACTTAAATGCATGTTACTAAGAGAAAAAAAAAAGCCAATTTTAAAATACTACATGTTTGTGTGATTCTACTATATGACATTATAAAAAAGGCAGAACTATGGAGACAATGAAAAGTTCAGATACTATCAGTGACTAAAGGAGAGGGAGTAAAGAGTAAGTGGATCACAGAGGATTTTTAGAGCAGTGACACTGTTTTGTATGACATTGTAGTAGTGAGTATGCTATTACACATTGTCCAAGCCTATAGAATGAGTAAAAGAAAGAGTGAATTCTAATGTAACCTACAGAGTTTGGCTAATAATTGTGTCAATGTAGGTTTGATGACTGTGACAAATGTACAACTCTGGTGTGAGGTGTTGATAATGCAGGAGACTGTACATCTATAAGGGTGGAGGATATGTGGGAACTCAGTTCCTTCTGCCCATGTTTGCTGTGAATCTAAAACTGTCCTAAGATTAAAACCTATGAACAATAGCAAATCTGTCCAGGGTAGACGGGAGATCAGTGTTGTCTCCTACCATAGTTCATGTTTGCCTCTTCCAATCCACACTGTTTACTTCTGAACCCTGTTCAGTTCTCACCTTGAACACTAATTCAACCCTAAGTTTATATTCCACTTTGCACTGTTATAAATCTAGCCATGTATGTAGACCCATTTTCTCATCTCAAGTTAAAGTTTTCTCTATAAAATCTAGCCCAGAGCTGGATTGATTATGGTTAAGAAATTCTCATGAATTAATATATTTAAATACTAGCTTAATTGAGGCCTATTGGATTATACATATTCTTAAAGTATGGCTTACTTAAGGAAAAAAAAATCATTTTCCTCAGACTGTCTGCTTTAGAGGAAATAATCCTACTTAGGAGGTTGAGATCTGCATTCCTAAAGAATTTTCCCCTTAAATCTTATTTGCCATTGTGTGGACTGATCATTTACTATTCAGAATCTGGAGCTGCTTTGAAAAAAAAAAAAACCACAATACTTGAAAATGTAGTGGGAAAAAGAACCAAGGATGTTTGGGAAATAAAGTGACTTTAGAATCATGTACATAAAACATGCATTAAGGAAAAAATGATTATGAGAAAACCAAGAACATCTATATTTCCTTGATATGTATATGGCTAAATAAAATTACCTGAAATCCTCTTGACTCATAAAAAGATCACCTTACTTACTCTGTACTGCCTGGAAATAACTTTGAATACTGAATTTATGATACTGTGCTAGCAGTTCTTTGGATGGTCCATCTTCAGAACGGTCTGTTCAGTCTGTTAAAATGTGCAAGCACACTGATTATCTACACTGATTCCTCAATCCACATCAGGACTTGATGCAAAAGATCATTACCAAAGCCCTATGGCCTTTATCAAAATTTTCTTGAGTGTAGATACTTGGTTGTCCCTACAATCCAAAACCCAGGGTATTTAGAGACATTGAATTTATACCAGGCTCATTAAAAGCCCATTCCCTCATGCTGCTATAACAAAATTGCTTAAACTGAGTAATTATCTATAAATAATAGAGATTTTTTTCTCACAGTTATGGATGCTAGAAACACCAAGGTCAAGGCATCAGCTGATTCAGTATCTGGTGAGGGTTTGTTCTCTGCTTCCAAGATGTGTACACATATGGCAGAAGGGGCAAAGCAGCTTCCTTTAACCTCTTTTATAAAAGCATTGATCCTCTTATATGGGCAAAACCCTCATGACTTAATCATCTCCTAAATGCCCTACCTCTCAATATTATTGCATTTGGGATTAAGTTTCAACATAGGAATTTGGGAGGCAAGGACAGCATTTTCTAATTGCAGGACCCTAAAAGCATTGTGTTGTTTTTATTAGGAAATGAGACAAGTTATAAATGACATAACACCTTTGAAATAGGTATTTAAGTTTATAAAGGAAGTTTAACTTTTCATTATGGGTAGTTTACAGGCATCTTCACCATAGATGAAAGGGAAGAAAGTAAAGGAAATGAAAAAGAGATTCATTGCCTTCATTCTGTCATTAACTGTCACTTGTTTTTATTCTTCCTTGATCTTCTTTTCCACTGCTGCTTAGTTGAAACTCATTCATACAAATGTTGCTTGGCTAACCAGGTTAAAACAACTGACACTGAAATATGAATAAGCAATAGTATCAATCCCTTCACAACATCACTCCTTTTTAAAAAGTTAAATTTTATTAAAAGTTATTTGCCAATTGAGAGATTGTGAGCTGTATTCAGGAGAGCAAGCCTGATAGAGCTCTGTATGTACCAGGTGTTGAAGGCACTCTGGAAACAGCATGACTTAACTGAGCCCTTCCAGCTGTATATCACTCCTTTCACCTGCTTCTACATCCCCTGCAGTCAACGGCACATGACAACAGGTAGAAGAGATGTTGGCATAGTCAAAACAGCAAGTGCTTTGTAAGGTAGCTGGTAAAACAGAAAAACTCGAAAGGCATGAGTTTCTCAGAGATCAAATTCTAACAGAAATCAAAAGAAAAACAATAGAATCCAGTCATTATAAAGACAAATGGAAAGATATCAAGCTTCATGGGAGACAAACTTATCTGAGGCAAGAAGCATATGATGATCATGAGTGAATTTCACTACTTTCTTCAGGAACTTTCAAGAGTATTGTAACTAGCGATGTAGATATCAGCAAAACCACAATTTGTCTAAACAGATTTAGAGAATTAATAAAAAAATAGTATTTGATCAGTACAGTTGACCTTCCATAATTCTAGATTCTACATCTTTGAATTCAACCAAGTATAGACTGAGAATATTTTGGGGAAAACTGGGTCTTTAATGAACACGTACTAACATTTTTTCCAATCTTTGTCCTCTAAACAGTACATTATAACTATTCTTATAGAGCATTTAGGTTATATTAGGCATTTTAATTAATCTAGAAATTAATAAAGTATACAGGAGGATGTGTGTAAGTTATATGAAAATAATATGCCATTTAACACAGGGACTTCCACATCTGGGAGTTTGGGTACCCAAAGTTGTCCTGAAACCAAATAGCAGATAACAAGGGATTAAGAATTAATAATTAAATAAATTTTAAGTATTTCTGATATTGGTAAATATAGACTACAAAATAAGTTCTAAAATTCAAATATAATGAAAAAATTATAATTAAAATTAAGCTTTGCTATGTAGACGAAGTTATACTGCTGTATGATGAGGCAATCACATTTTTTGAAAAGTGATAGATTTTTCTGTACATGGATATACTTGTGAATAATTTGTATAAACTAGTTTATCTGAAAAAGTTGCTGGACATTTTTACTAACCATAATTGCTCTATGATTATAGTAGCAGTTTTAGCCAGAGATTAAATGCCTTCTGGCTTTGCCCCTTCAGGTATGAAGACAAAGGCAGATGTTAATTCAGGCTCTTTTCAAGTTATGAATATACTATCTTAGGAAGGGAATCCTAAACTATAAGTAGAGAGAAGAAGAGAGTAAATTTCCCTCTTATCCCTAATGAGGAAATCTGCAAATAGTTTTATGATGGGTGATTAATTAAGCTTTGGCATTTAATCTCATACAATCATCAGCTGTAGCTGGTATATTGAAGCAGAACTCTGTAAAAGTGAAACATTTTTCATTTCCATCAAATTACAATCTTTGGAGTTCTGACTGAGTTCCTTTCAAAGACGTATTTTTACTTCTATTGCATGTTCTATCGATCTCCAAACTTGAGTTACTTATGGAGCAAAATGATATCTGACAACAGAATGACAGAAAGGTAACAGTCATGGGAGACACCAATGTAAAAAAATATATACTATGTAGTAAAATGGTTGAACTAATCAGTTTGAAGCCATCTGGAATATAAAGGGCTTCAAACAAACTCAGGAAACCTGTATTCTGCTCCAGAATTTTCTCTAAATAGGCTTATGATTGCAGGAATGGCAATCATTTTTTGAGTCTTATTGCCCTCTTGTATCGAGTGCAAAGTGTCAGAACTCTAGAATCTGACATACAGAGATCTCTCAGTTACAAATACAGAGTGGGAAAAGCAATCTGTAGATGAAAACACACTTGGTAAAGTTTGAAAAGCTTACATAAAGATCTAGAGGTCAACACAATGACAGTGGTTTTCTCTAAAATGGGAACAATGATGGTGGAGTGTGGTGAAGGTACAGTGGAAGGCAACTAAAAGTCAAGTTAAGAAGTGCTTACGTAATTTTAATGTTTTTAAATGAAATTTGCTTTCATGTGTCAGATGTTAAAAGGCACAACTTCAACTTCTACTTCAAATTTGTCCTGTACAGTCAATGACAGAAATATTTTCTCATTCTCTTCTGTGGCATATTTCTCAATCTTCATTTTCCCAAAACATTATTCTGAATGTCATTGATTCCACAGAGCAAGAGAAGTTAACTGGTCATCCCATTTTGAAAGAACTCAATATGTTTTTGATAGGGGTTTTCTCTTTTCCTTTCAAGCCATGCCCTTCTGTATGACCTGTTTGAATAGAATCTTGGAATGCCCTTTAATTTTCTTCTCTCTCTTATGAATAAGATTCTGTAGCTGCCTGACAGTTAGAGGAATGTGGACAGCTTAATTGAGTCCACTGCTCCAACAACTCTAGATCAGCTGTTGGATCTGGTATTAGATCAGAAGTATTCAGTTGACTCAAGCTTTTTAACAATTAAAACTACCTTTGCTGATGGAAATCTCCTGTATGTTTAACTATTATTTATTGCATAAATACATCACCATGAAGTAGAAAAAAAATATTGGCCATAGGGCCTTTGGTAGTTATACTAATCCTATTCTAATCCTGGTATTTTGTAACAGCTCTGAGACCTAAGAAAATTCACCTCACTCTGCAACTTTTCTTGATAACTTGAACTTGCCTATTTTTTCATCAGCTGGCTTGACATTTTTAGCTATGCAGTCCTTTGCAATGCTACTCAGTCAGGTGTGACTTCTTATCTTGAATCTGTCATGGTTCTCTATCTTTCTTGAGACCAGCCTGACAACCAAATAATCACGACAATATTTTGCAAAGCCATGGAAGAAAGCAATGAGAGGACATGTCATTTCTCATTTCTTTCCTTTACTTCTTCACATGAGTCCAATGATTACTTACATCATGTCTGTTTTACCATCCACCCTCACTTCCCAATCCATCAGTTATAGTGTCAGTGTTGAGGGAGATAGGCTTGCTCTTTCATGCTCATTTGATGGTACTGGGGAATGCATGAACTAGAAGTTGGTTGATGGGAAATATGAGTCTGGGGTCAAGACAGTTTAACTTGGTGCCCATAGGGAGTAGAAAGATCTGCAAAGGGAAACAAAGCTGCTGAGGATGCCTTATAACTTTGGGAATAAAAGATATGAACCTAGGGGAGTAAAACATCTGCAAATGCATTCTTACCATGGGATGTATCTTATTATAGGATATATGCCTCTGAAAACCTTACTGTTTTTCTTTATAAAGCACAAATGAATATATGACACATAAACAGAATAAAAATGAAAGGAAAGTGGTTTTAGGAAAGAAATTCTAGAATATATTTTTAAAATAAATATCAAAGGAGTGAAAGACACTAGTTTAGCACCATTAAAAAGTATAAAGATGCCTTGGGATAAATAATTAGGAATGAATTGCGATTCCTAAAGATGTTGGATTTATATAATATGTGCTTTAATCTGGTCCTTATGTCATCCCATGAGGAAACCAAAATCTCTGTGGTTAACATGTGTGGTATTGGCTGGTGATTGTGGATTAGCAGTAGATATAACAGTGGGAAAGAATGAAATGATCAGGATTTCCTGTTAAAGAGATGCCTATGAGAAAGGGACTAGGGTTCTGTCACTTCTCTTTAGAATAATTTCCATGTTGGAAGGAAAGGATTGGGGAATGGGAACAATTGTATGGTATTCTTAAAATGATTAAAAGTTTAAGCATCAAAGACCCAAAAGTCAAACCACAAAAACAAGTGTAAACAATGTGTTATTATTTTAACTATACAGTCTTTCAAAATTGGGAGATTGCCAAGAGTTGTAAAATGTCCTAAAATAATTGTATGTAATATAATCATATAATTTCCCTTAATTTTTTTTTAAATTTTGGAATAATTTAAAATTTATAGAATATCTTAATAATGGGACAATAAATTTTCCATAGATTAGCTTTCTGCTGTATTAACTTTATTACTTTCTCTCTAATATAGAGTTTATATTCAAATTTTGCCACTTCCTCTCAAATATTCTTAATGTTTTTTTTCTAATCTAGGATCCAGTGTTGTATGAATATGAGGACTTCTTAGTTTCCTTTAATGGGCCTGTTGCTTACCCTTTCTTTGTCTACTACAACAGAAACATTGTAAAGAGTATGACCAAATTGTTTTGTAGAGACTTTTTATTTGGGCTCTTCTTATATTTTTACTATACTAAGTGACATTCCTTCCAAGTGCCCATCTTTCGAAACTGAAAAAAACAATTTCATGATACTAGCCATGTTCACTTTCACACTTGGTTAAGGTAGTGTCCAAGAGAGGATTTTACTCTGAAATTACAGTTAATCCCTAAGAATAAGTGATGTGTTGGAAGTTATTTTGAGGCTGTAAATATCTTGTTTCTCATCAAACATTTACACTACAGTCTTAACATCCATTAGTGAATCTAATTTAAACTATTTTATGGTTTAAAATATTTATTTACTAATGAACAAGTTACTTTCTTATGTTGATAAAATAATTCTATTCAAAATCTATTTTAAGAAACAATAATAATAATTTCAGGAAAAATACAACACTGCTCTAAATGACAGCCAAATGGGCATAAATGAAGATTATGTTGGGAAAGCTTGAATACATAGCTACCATAGGAGTATATAGGGAATGCCCAGAACAGCCAAGAAGTCAATTCAGTGGAACTTTGATACCATGATCATTAAGAAGTAGTATTGTAAAATGTCACCCCATAGTAGTTAATTCTGAATGATTGTGAATGTACCTCCTTTAAAAATATCAAATATAAGCAATATTATGAAGAATACATCATGCCAAAGGGAGGTCACTGACAGGAGAGGTAGGGCAAAAGAAGGAAGTTAACAAGGTGAATATGGGTGATGTACTTTCTATAGAAAAATGAATATAGAATTTTTTAAATCTATTGAAATCACCATAAAGAGGGGAATAAGGTAAGGAGAAAAACAGAGGAGATGGGCCAATTTGAGTTGCAATATATCTGTATATATGGAAATGTCACAATGAAACTTCCTGTGTAACTATCTTATACAAACAAAAATGTCTTTTTATCAAAAATAGAGAATAGGAAGGTAAAACAGCTCCTAATTGGGGATTGGTACCAGTGGGAGGGGAGAGGAGTAGGGAAACGGTATAGGAGGGTGACTTTGGTGTAAATATTAAGTATTTACGTATGAAAATGAAAAAATGAGACCTATTGAAACTATTCCAGGAATGGGGGGAGGGAAGATAAAAGAGAATGATGGAGGGGGTGAATTCAACTATGATACATTGTAGGAATGTTGGTAAATGTCACAATTTATACCCAATACAACAACAATAAAAAATTAAATCCTGCTGTTCTTATTTTTTCAGGTGTGAAGTAATAGTTTTCTTGGGTTGCTGTGACAAGTTACCACAAATTTAATAGTTTAAAACAGCAGAAATATTTGCACAGTTTGTAAGCCAGAAATCTGAAATCAAGTTGGAAACAAGGCCTTGCTTCTCTGAAGATTCTATTGGA
The DNA here is from genome assembly GCF_047511655.1 of Castor canadensis. Taxonomy (NCBI): domain Eukaryota; kingdom Metazoa; phylum Chordata; class Mammalia; order Rodentia; family Castoridae; genus Castor; species Castor canadensis. The sequence continues at coordinate 32,725,451 of NC_133389.1, read as the reverse complement.
GAAACTCTGCCCCTTTCAGCTTCTTGTGGATCCTATGTTCTTTGAATGAACCAATAAAACTCCAATTGCTCCCTCCATTTTCATGTTGCCTTATTCTTCTCTCTACATTTCTCTATGTGCTTTCCTCTTTTTGTAAGGACATCAGTTAATGGATTTAGGGCCCATCTTAAATTTGGGATGATCTCATCTTGAGATTGTTAATTACATTTTCAAAGACCCTACTTCCAAATAAGATCACATTCATCAATATTGAGGGTTAATGCATGGATAAATCTTCTATTTTGGTGAGGGATACTGGTGTTAGATTAGGGCTTAGTGCTTGCAAAGCAGGCACTCTACCACTTGAGCCACACCTCCAGTCCATGGGCATGTTTTTTTTTTTTTTTGAGAAACACTTTGCCAACCCACTACAAAATATATGATATATGGATATCAAGAAAACATGTTCATTTGTTCACCAGGGAACCCAAACCCTGGTCAACATACCAAAATAGGAACAAAAGTTGGACAGTTGAGTGAGCAGAGAATAAATAAGAAAGGACGCAAAACCCCTTGTTCCTTCCTATTATTGCTTATACTCTCTCTACAACAAAATTAGAGATAAGGGCAAAATAGTTTCTGCTGGGTATTGAGGGGGGGAGCGGGAGGGGGTGGAGTGGGTGGTAAGGGAGGGGGTGGGGGCAGGGGGGAGAAATGAACCAAGCCTTGTATGCACATATGAATAATAAAAGAAAAATGAAAAAAAAAAAAAAAAAAGAAAGGACCAAGTGACTTAATGGGAAAGATTAGTCTATTCAAATTGAAGAGAACAAGAAGCCCAATAGAACAACTGGGATACAAGGCCAAAAAGCACAGCAGTATGTGTGACTTGATAATAATTGAAAGATACAACATTGGTTAGTTTGAGGTAGAAATTTTTCTTTTTTTTTTTTATTATTCATTTATTCACATGTGCAAACATTGTTTGGGTCATTTCTTCCCCCTTCCGCCCTCCCCCATCCTCTCCACCTTCACTCCTCAGTTCCAGGCAGGTCCTGTTCTGCCTTTATCAATAATTTTGTTGAAGAAAAGAGACAAGCATAATAAGGAAGACAAAGTGTTTCTGCTAGTTGAGTTAAGGATAGCTATACAGAAATATTACTAGCATTGCTTATGTGTATACATGTTATGACCCATGTTGATTCATTTCTAACTGATCTTTACCCTGGTTACTGCTCGCCTTCTCATGATAACCTCTATCACTGCAAGGTTTTTGTATTAGCTCCTCTGGAGTGGGGACATCAAACTCTTTCATGTTTTGGATTTTCTACCTTTTCCTATATCTCCCGTATGTGTTCTCCCCTTGTCATGTGATTCCAGTCAAACCACATTGTTGCATTTGCCCTAGATCTAAAGTCTGCATGTGAGGGAGAAAATTTTTGGTCTTCTGAGCTTGGCTGATCTCGCTCAGAATGATGTTCTCAAGTTCCACTCATTTACCTGCAAATGATAAGATTTCATTCTTCTTCATGGCTGAGTAAAATTCCATTGTGTACAAGTACCACATTTTCTTGATCCATTCATCAATAGTGGGGCATTTTGGTTGTTTGCATAACTTGGCTATCATGAATAACACTGCAATAAACATGGGTGTGCAGGTGCTTCTGGAGTAACCTACATTGTATTCCTTTGGGTATATCCCCAGGAGTGGGATAGCTGGATCATACGGCAGGTCTATGTTTAGATTTTTAAAAAGTCTCCAAATTTTTTTTCAGAGTGGTTGCACCAGCTTGCATTCCCAACAGCAGTGGATTAGGGTTCCTTTTCCCCCACATCCTTACCAACACATGTTGGTGGTGGTGTTTTTGACAATGGCTATTCTAACAGGGGTTTTGATTTGCATTTCTTTTATGGCTAGAAATGGTGAACATTTTTTCATGTGATTTTTTGCCATTTGAATTTCTTCTTTCGAGAAAGTTCTATTAAGTTCAGTTGCCCAGTTTTTAATTGGTTCATTGATTTTAGGAGAGTTTAATTTCTTAAGTTCCCTGTATATTCTGGTTACCAGTCCCTTGTCTGATGTGTAGCTGGCAAATATTTTCTCCCATTCTGTGGGTGCTCTCTTCAGTTTAGAGACCATTTCTTTTGTTGTGAAGAAGCTTTTTAATTTTATGAAGTCCCATTTGTCCATCCTTTCTCTTAGTTCCTAGGCTGCTGGGGTTCTATTGAGGAAGCCCTTGCCTATACCTATTAGGTCCAGAGTGTTTCCTGCTCTTTCCTGTAGTAACTTCAGAGTTTCAGGTCTGATATTTAAGTTCTTGATCCATTTTGAATTGATACTATTACAGAGTGATAGACATGGATCTAGTTTCAGTTTCTTGCTGACACATAAGCACTTTTCCCAGCAACATTTGTTGAAAAGGCAGTCTTTTCTCCATCGTATGTTTTTGGCGCTTTTGTCAAAAATGAGGTGGGTATAGTTGTATGGATTCATATCAGATCTTCTATTCTGTTCCACTGGTCTTCATGTCTGTTTTTCTGTGAGTACCATGCTGTTTTTTATTGCTACTGCTTTGTAATATAGTTTGAAGTCAGGTATTGTGATACCTCCAGCATTGCTTTTTTTGCTGAGTATTGCCTTGGCTATTCGCAATCTCTTGTATTTCCAAATGAACTTTAGAGTAGATTTTTCAATCTCTGTGATGAAAGTCATTGGGATTTTGATGGGAATTGCATTAAACATGTAGATTGCTTTTGGTAGTATAGTCATTTTTACTATGTTGATTCTACTGATCCATGAGCAAGGGAAATCTTTCCATCTTCTGTAGTCTTCCTTGATCTCTTTCTTTAGGAGTTTGTAATTTGCCTTGTAGAGTTCATTCACATCCTTTGTTAAATCTATTCCTAGGTATTTGAATTTTTTTGAGGCTATTGTGAATGGAATTGTTTCCATGTATTCCTTCTCAGTTTGCTTGTTGTTGGTGTATAGAAAAGCTAATGATTTTTGTAAGTTGATTTTGTATCCTGCCACCTTACTTTAGCTGTTTATGGTGTCTAAGAGTTTTTATGTAGAGTTTTTTGGGTCTTTAAGGTATAGGATCATATCATCTGCAAATAAGGATATTTTGAGTTTCTTTACCTATTTGTATTCCTTTTATTTCTTCTTCTTGCCTAATTGCTCTGTCTAGAAATTCCAGGACTATGTTGAATAGGAGTGGGGATAGTGGGCACCCTTGTCTCGTTCCTGATTTTAGGGGGAATGATTTCAGTTTTTCACCATTAAGTATGATGTTGGCTGTAGATTTGTCATAAATAGCCTTTAGAATGTTGAGGTACATTCCTTCTATTCCTAGTTTTCTTAGAGCTTTTATCATGAAGTGGTGTCAGGTCTTGTTGAAGGCTTTTTCTGCATCTATTGAGATGATCAAGTGGTTTTTGTCTTTGCTTCTATTGATGTGCTGTATTACATTTATAGATTTGCATACATTGAACCACCCCTGCATCCCTGGGATGAAGCTAACTTGGTCATGGCGTATGATCTTTCTGATGTTTTGTTGGATTTGGATTGCCATTATTTTATTAAGGATTTTTTGCATTGATATTCATTAAAGAAATTGGCCTATAGTTCTCCTTTTTGGAGGTGTCTTTGGTTTTGGGATAAGAGAAATATTGGCTTCATAAAATGAGTTAGGTAGTGTTCCTTCCCTTTCTATTTCATGGAACAGTTTAAGAAGAGCTGGTATTAGTTATTCTTTAATTGTCTGATAAAATGCAGCAGTGTATTCATCAGGTCCTGGATTTTTCTTGTTTGGGAGGCTCTTGATTGCTGCTTCAATTCCTTTTTGTGTTATAGGTCTATTCAGGTGATTAATATCTTCTTGGTTCAGTTTTGGGTGGTTGTAAATTTCTAGAAATCTGTCCATTTCTTCAATATTTTCAAATTTATTAGAGTATAGGCTCTCAAAGTAGTCTCTGGAAGCTTTTCTCTGACAGTGGTTCACAAACCTCCTGCACTATAATAATCTAAGTATTTGTAAACATGCAGATTCCACATTTCCTTCACAGACACAATGAATCAAAATTTCTGAAGACAGTGAAAATGAAGCTTCGAAACTAATGTTTGCTCTGGATAAATCTTATGCTTTCTGTAATGTGGCACAACCTTTGGTGTAACTAAAAATTTAGATGCTTTAATAATGGAATGCAGTAGGAGAGAGGTCCAAGGTAGAAGAAGAGATCAAAGAGTTGTCCTTCATGGCAAGGGAGCCCTCACTGTATGTATGGCACCCCACCAGTCTCCTCTACATACCTGATGGCTTTACTGTTTCTCATTAGCCCACTTATTCCCTATCCTTTAAACACCTTTCCTTTTGTGTCTGTTTATAAAATGTTTCACCAATCTTCATGATCTCAGGTCATATTGATTGTTACCTATGAGACCCGCAGTGATCACCTTTGTTCTGATGCAGAGTCAAAGGTATGAGGAAATGCAAACCTGAGCACATTAAGAGTTCAGTTTGAGATATACATTTCCTTCTGGAAATATGCACTTTAATCACCTAGGAAAAAAATGTGCAGCCTATGACTGTCTGAAGTTTAGCTGCTGTGATTGGCTGATGCGTATCTATTCATTACAAAACATACCCCTAAATGATGCTTCTGTTAGGTTGCAGTTTGTTTTGTAGGGACTCAAGGTGTAGAAGCAGCCTAAGGCCAAATTTAGTTTAATTAAACACATTTTAAAGAAACTTCATAAAAGTGCATACTGCTTCAACATTGTATCATATATATGCATGTATCTCTATAATTCCACATATTATTAAATTGAGTGAGTTTGTCTAGCATATATAAAACTATATAATATCCAAATAGTCTATGAAATTGAATTAATAAAATGAAAATGAAACTGTTAATTATTTAATGAAATAATACTGACAATATTTAATGTCAATCAGTACTTAACGGTAGTATTATACATCTTAATTAATCTAAATTAAATGTGTGATTAAGAAACTTAAGATCATTTATTATTAATAAAGTACTTTTCATTCTAAAAATTTAATGCTGTATAATTTTGGGGGAATTTCTGCTTCTCTTTGATGGAAGAGATCATTATAATATCTCTTATGTGATAGACACTGTATAGTCATATAATGAGTTTTGAAATTAAAGGATGTCTCTGGAGTTTTACACTGAACCTACCTTAGAGTCAGGCATACATGGGCACCTGTTGAGATCAAGCTTATTCCCAGTTTCAAATAATTATTTTATCATGTGCCAGGTTAACAAGGAGAGCCTATCATACCATACTTCTCAGTAAAAGAGAAGATAAAGCACTCATCTACCAATACTTGTTAATCAAAAGTTTTCTTTAACAGCATCTGCTACATATGCAGGCCTTACAATTATATCTCTGGCACAGGCTTTTCTACTCTAGGCTTCCCTCAAAGGGTAAATGTTCTGCTAGATAATTCTCTTTTTCCTAAGATGAATGTTTCTGTGATTTTCATAAGATACATGTGACAAAACAAAGATTCAATTCTTTAAATGGAGGCAGAGGAGGTAGAAAGTAATAAAATCATTTAAGATGTTGATGAAAGGGAAAAAGTTATAGAATTTTACCACAGAGGAGAGAGCAAGACATGGAATAAGAAAGGGGAAAGCCAGTGAAGAAGGTAAATACTTAAGAGTAATCTCAAAATGTAAAACACAGAGCTTTGGGCTTTACCAAGACTCTCATAAGAGATCTGTGAGAGCAAAGCAACTTTTATGCCTCAGCCAAACAAAAGGAGGAGGATGACAGCTTCGAGACTGAGGTGTTTGTCCTCCACATCTTGCGTGAAAAAATTAATGAACCTTTACTTCCTTTTCTCAAAAATCCTGCTTTCATTATTTGCATATTGGCATCAAGTACAGGGGACTGAGTATTAAGTATCAATTTCACTATGATGACTTTGTTTTCTGATGGCACAAGGAAGGGCAAGATTTGATAGAACTGCTGGTGCTTTTACATTAATTAAGGCAGTGTCATCAAATGTAACTCATACTGTTGGGCTATTTGCTCCACAAGCTCATAGTATAAACTGTGGCAGTATAAGAATAAACTTAATGAAGCAGTAAACATCATTAATTGCATTCAGTATTGATGTCTGAATTCACATCTTTTTAATATTCTGTGTAATGAAATGGGAGGTATGCATAGTACAGTTCTGTCAATGTACAATTGTTGCTTTGTGTAAACACATGGGCTCAATTACTTCAGGAAGTGGCTGAAATAGCCACTTCGCTTTTCCCCTAGAACACTGTTTTTGCTTGAAATAATGATTAACAAGCAAAACAAAGTTTTCTTGGATTTGAGTACCTGGTATTCAATTTTGTTGACAATTGAGGAAATGAAACTTCCATTTCAATAACAACTAACAATATTTGTGACCAATAATAAAATTTGAACTTTCAAGCAAAAATCAGCATTTTTGAACACTTTTGTCTTCTACCTGGAGCTTAACAATATCCCAATTCTGAAAGATTTTACAAATTAAATTACAATCAATTTACTGAATCTGATATTTTGTCATTATGAATTCAGGTGTCACTATGTGGAGAGCTATATGAATCAATGAATCTACAGTTTTCAAAAGACCAATGCATATTTTAAAAAACCATGAGTGTTTTAGTAATGTCAGTTAAAAGTGCCAGATAGACTAGTAATTTGAATGTGGGAAAATATAGAATTTCACTGACCTGGCTTTAGATTCTACATTTTGATGAATTTTAAAGAAAATAGCACTTGTTAAATTTTCCTATGCTGTCAAAGAAGAATATTCACAGTTATCTGGGAAATATAGGAATTAAACCATCTTCTTTTAGGCAAACACATTAAGGAGATTTGGAGAAAATATAATGTAATGTTACTTATCCCTAATTTTTAGAGGAAGATATGTATTTTTCACAAAACTGTTATTAACATGTAATGAGTTTATCATTAATTTAAATTATAGACAAAACAATAAACTTTACAATTCTGTTTTAATCTTTTTGTTTTTATGTGGTAAATATCAATAGCTCTGACCCAGATTAATAAGTACTCCTCAATTCTTTTTAGAATATAAAACTGAGCATATGTGGCTCACTCCTATAATCCTTACACCTTGAGAAGCTGAGGTAGAGAGGCTCAACGCTGGACCAAGGAAGTGTCTATGCAACTCCATTTCAAGAGAAAAAAGCTGGGCATGTTGGCACACACCTGTCATTCCAATGATGACAGGAAGCATAAAACAGGAAAATTGTTTTTCAGTTTGGTTTGATCAAAAAGCAAGACACTATGAAAGTAAGACCCAGTCTCCAAACTCACCAGAGTAAAACAGCTAGAGTTGTGGCTCAATTGATAGAGTGCCTGCCTAGGAAGCACAAAGCCCTGATTTCAAACCACAGTACTGCCAAAAAATAAATTAAAAAGTATGTAAGAGTCTCTTGAGAACAACTTATCTTTATGGTTTTGCATATAAAATATGCATAAATGGTTGTGATGATGATTCATACATACACATGTACGAAAATCCCTAAGTATACCAAATTACTAGGAATATAAATTCAGATGAGGACCATAGGGGGCGGCAATTAAGGGCAATCCAACAAGGAGCTTCAATGTTACTCATAATGTTCCATTTCTTAGTTGGGTGTAGTGTTTAAAGATGTGATGATATTACTGTGTGCTTTAGAATTTAAATATGTTCTTTCATATATTATTTTATCAACTCTTTCAAAATTTATAAAGGTCTAAGTCAGGTTCTAAATATTAGGAGATGTGAGTGGGAAACAAGGCATTGGCATATACTAATGCCTTGTTTGTCAAGTGAATAAAGCACCCATTACTTTTGGCTGTTCTAATAAAAAATACAGACCAATAGGTCTACGGAAAACTGGCTGGTAGCATCATAGAAAAAGCTATACTTTCAAATAAGAAGGACTAAAAAGAGGAAAGAATAATTAATGACAAGCATAAGTTCAAAGAGAAATGAAGAAAACTTCACAAATAAGAAACACTAAATAAATCTAAATGCATCAGCAATTATAACATATAAAAATAGATTAACTTTTTCCTTTTTTTATTGTGTGCTGGATGGGGGTACATTGTGGCATTTACAGAAGTTCTTACAATATGTCAAAACATATCATACTTGAATTCACCCCCTCCACTGCTCTCCTTTATCTCCTCTCCCCCATTCCTGGAATAGTTTCAACAGGTATCATTTTTGCATTTACATACTTGTGCACACAATATTTGCACCATATTCACCCTCCTACACCATTTCCCGCCACCTTCTGTCTCCCACTGTTACTACAACCCCATCCCCACTGCTCTGGGCAGGACATATTCCACCCTCTTGTTCTCTAATTTTGTAGAGTAATTAAGAAAAAAAGAGAAAAGATGATATTTTTGCTTATTTACGATAAAGGTAGCTGAACAGGAAGTTTCCTTGTGATATTTCTATGTATATATGTATTATAACCTCAACTGGTTCATCTTCTCTATTTTTCTTCATTCTACCTTAGTCCCTTTCTTATGGTGATTTCAACTGGTTTAAAAATTCTCTTTTCATTCTTGTATAGAGAGTGCATAGATATATTCATATTCTTAGTTTCCTTCTTTTACCCTTCCCTTCTTGTATGTGACCTCCACTTATGTGACTTGTTTTTCATAATATCGCTGTATTTGTATTAGGTCTATATTCCACATATGAGAGAAAACATGAGGCTTTTGGCTTTCTGAACCTGACTAACTTAACTTAAGATGATGTTGTCCAGTTCCATCCATTTACCTGCAAACAACAAAATTTTATTCTTCTTCGTAGCAGAATAAAATTCCATTGTGTATAAATACCGCATTTTCTTAATCCATTCATCAGTAGTGGGGCATCTTGGCTCTTTCTATAACATAGCTATTGTAAATAATGCTGCAATAAGCATGGGTATGCAGGTAACTATATTGTAACCTGACTCATATTCCTTCAAGTATATCCCTAGGAATGGTATTGCTGGATCATATGACAGGTCTATATTTAGTTTACGGAGCTTCCACACTGTTATACATCAGACAAGGGACGGATAACCAGAATACACAGAGAGCTTAAAAAACTAAACTCCCACTAAATCAATGACCTAATAAAGAAATGGGCAAGTGAACTGAACAGAGCCTTTTCAAAGGAAAAAGTCCAAATGGCTAAAAATCACATGAAAAAAAATGCTCATCATCACTGGCCATAAAGAATATGTAAATCAAAGCCACATTAAGATTCTACCTCACTGTTCTTGTTTGAATAGCTACTATCAAAAACACAAACAACAACAAATGTTAGCAAGGTTGTGGGGGAAAAAGTAACCCTTGTGCACTGCTGGTGGGAATGTAAATTAGTGCAACCTCTATGGAAAACCTTTTTTTAAAAGAATACTATAAAATTGGATTTTAAATTAGAATAAAATTCCATTATATGATACCTGTAAGAAGTACAATTTAAGTAAAATGACTGAAGATAATGAACCAGAGTGGATAAAAGAAAATAGGCATAATAATATAGTTTTAGGTATCAAGCAATAAAAAGAAAAGATGAATAAGGGCATGAAAATAATAGAAAAAAGAAGCAATTTTGAATACTGAGAAATCATATTTATTGTACTCATAACAAAACCTCCTGGAATATGATATAAACTTAGAAAACTGTGAGAAAAAAATAAGATTTCAATTTTAGTGTAATATTTTAATGTCTCCTTCAAATTCTGATACAATAAAGAAATCAATACAAAAACCCATGTAAAATATTTATATACATGTAAATACATATTATATATAATAAAATAGCATAGTAGATAGATAGATATAGTCGTTTTTAGACCCTTAAAACAGAAAATATTATATTTTTAGGCAAATAAGGAAATTTTACAGAAATTTATCATTTATTAGCTGTAAAAAAGTTTTCCCTTTTAAAGAACTGATCTCATAGAATAAAATGTCTGAACACAATTCAGCTCAAAAACTATTCCAAGAATGGGGGGAGGAGGGATAAAGGAAAGCAGTGGAAGAGGTGAATTCAAGCATGATACCTGGTAAGAATTTTTGTAACAGTCATAATGTACCCCTATACAGCACAACAATAAAATAAAAAAAGAAGTAAATATCTAGATATAGTACACTGATGCGTGTTTGGAAAAAATTTAAACTTTTTACACTATGCTGGTAAGATGAAGTTATGAAATATGTAAATTACAATAATTACCTCTATAATATAGAGGTAATCCAGATCCATCACCTCCATCATACCACAATCCATCCACACAAAATGGAAAATAATCAAGACTTGAGAGTCTTTTAAGAGATTTTAAAAACCTGCATAGAGCAGAAAATTCTGTGTAGACACACAGAACAAGAAGGAAAAGTACCATGCTTTTCATTATGAGTTATTCTTCCTTGATACTAAACTAGACAAAGAGATTACGACAACAAAGTTGGGAGTAAATCTTACTTGATAACAAATCTTCCTAAGGCATCTTAAGGTGGTTAAAAAGCAAAAATATCAAAGCAAGTTCAATAATAATCAAACCACAATTTTTCATGAAATTTGGCACACTGATTGTAAAATATATGTGAAGGAATAAAAGTCTAGGAATAGACAATACAACTCTAAAAGCAAGCAATTAGCAATAAAATATTCAATTAGCACAATGAAATTCCATCATATTATTAATATTTGATAAGTCAAAAAATAAAGAAGTGGAAGGAAAAGGGGGCTCTTCCCTATGATATTAAAGATGAACAACAGGTCTATATTAATTTAAAAAATATATAGGAAAATAAATCGAATGGATAGTATTCCTAGAAATGGACCCAGGCATGTATGACAACTTGTATAATACTGTAAATTAATATCTGGTATTTAGTCAAATATAGTTCCATAATTGGAAAAAGTGCTCCATTTCTACCTTGCATCATACACAAAATAAACACCAGAGAGTTTAAAGTCCTAATTATCAAAATCAAAACTTTAAGGAGACTAGAGTAAAATGTAGGAGAAAGAGTTATAGAAGCAGTAAATTTGATTAAAGCACATTATATGCACGTAGGAACATATCACAATGAAATCCCTTTGTACAGTTACTAAGTGTATAGGAGACATCTCTGCAGCTTCAAGCAAGAGTGATATTTAAAACCCTTAACAGAATGCACAGTACTGGCACTAATCAATCAGAACAGAATCTGACTGTGACACTGGAATGGAGTTCCATAGGTCTCTGCAGTGGCAGATATTAATCTTAGTTGCTAGATCTTAGAAAATTAAGCAATGTCCCAGGGAGAGTCATAAGACACTTGAGGTGGTAATGGGAAGGAGGCAGGATGGAAGCCTTGTGGTTTGGAAAGTAACTATTTACAACAGCTAAAAGAAAATTTTATTATTTAACCATAGATGTGCTGTATGAGTCTGTATCAAAAACATTAGCTATTTCCTACTAAGGAAGAAATATTTAGATATCTGAAATAATAAAGTAAAAGAGAAAGTAACAAAGGGATTATCCATATACAATAACAAAGAACAAGCTAGCCATGATGTATAAGAAACTCTTATCGACGCATATTTAAAAGGCAGGTAACAACATAAATATGGCAAAATTGTATGAATAAGTAATTCAGACCCCAAAGTACATAAAAAAGTACCCCATCTAATTACCAATCAGGGAAATGAAAATCAAAACAAAAGGAGATAAAATTTCACACTAGTTAGATTGGAAAAAATTTAAATCCAATAATTAGGATATATAAATACAAAATTTTACATATTTTAAGGGGTATATATCTTGGTACAATTATTTTGGAAAACAGTTTTTTAATACACTGTAAAACTGAAACTCTACACAACTTCACTTGGTTCAACTTCACCTTGAGCCATGCGTGTGTACATATTACATATGATTTATTTAAATATTATGATAGATAAAACAATCCATATTATTTTTAATTACACAAGTGTGTAAGCACAGAAAAAAGACGTGTTTATGACATTGATTATATCTTCTCTAAAAGTACCAGAATTTAGGGCTAATGATAAAAATGATGATGGTACAAAACTGAAGATAGACAGGATGCTGGTTTTTACAAAACTAGAAATTAAGTCTGAGGAGAAAAAAAAGAAGAGCATGTATTTATAAGCGATCTTTTTCTTTTTATAAAATAAAAGTAACTGCATTAAATTTAAATATATGTGTGTGTGCATGTGTGTATTATATAGCTGCTTTGTTGTCTCTTCTCCTAGGAGTATTTTCATTTTAGGCACCATGTCTTAGAATGTTTATTTTCCCAATATTGAATAACAAGTTTCAATTAACAAGGGAAGATACGGTCTTTGGTTGAGGCTGAATTACAGTACATATGCAGCTGGTATGTTCTACACATTTTTATGACTCTTTTTGCCATCCAGCAGACATGAAATAATTTGGGTATTTTTTTTATTCTCAAAATATGAAAAAAATCCATCTCTCATAATATCTCATTTCTATACAGACACAAATAATGCTGAATAAGCAGTGAAATAGAATTATTTTAAAGCTGATAAAATCTTATTTCATCAATGCTATTATTTCTATGTGAATTTCTTTATAAGAAACATCACTATTGATTTTTAAAAGGGTCTTTTTCCTTGTTCCCTTCTAATTAAAACAAACTGTAGAAGAAAGGCTAAGTCTTAAACAGTGACATGATACGCTTTAGACACTCTAGTATTAGTAATGCTTTCCAAATTAGTGGTTCCTTAGAGGAATATCACCTCCTATCCAATTTCTGTGCTGCTGCTCCTAATGACAGTTTTAATTGCTGATAATTCTCATTTTTGTAACATCACTGAAGGATTGGAAAAAGATGATATACATCATTAATTGTTATATATGGAACATTGCACTTCAAAGTCTGTTTTGCTTGCCCCTGTTTCTGTCTGATTATTATGAAAATAGCTTGTTTTCTAAATTAGAATGGCAGCTAATAAAAACAATGCAGCTTCCAATTATTCCTAGTTGCTCTACACCACATTCAAGGTTTGGATGGAGTAACCAAACTTCCTGCCTATTGCTGCTCTTTCACCAGTCATGCCAGTCCTCCTCAGACTCTGGTGCTTTAGAAGAAGCACTCATTTATTTCTGATTTGTCTTTTCTCAGTATAAGGATGCTGTACAGTGCTATTATCTCAAAACTTTTGATTTTCCCCTTCTTCCCCACAATTTATTTTTCAAGACATAAACAAAATATTTATATATTTTTTTTAAAAAAGAAATTTTCTGTTTTTATATAAGATAGTTGTCCCTTTAATTAAGTACACAAACTCTTTGTGTAGGTACATGTGAAAAGTGCAAAAGCACTGATGAGTGGAAAGATCACAGCAAGAGGCCCCACTACGTATGATGTTTAATCAGCAAAAGATTTGATAATTCAAATTCAAATTCAAAAAAATAGGAAGTCATGAAATAACTCAGTATGGTAGTGGTGGGCAAGGGACATACTGAGATGGGAAGCAGCATTGGAACTTACTCTGTAGATTATTAGAAGGGTTGAGCACCACAGACAAATCCATTGTCAATTATTGGACATGTATTTGGAGAAAACCACAAAACTCAAAGCAGAAACTGATCAAGGGGCTTGACATAGGCTGAGCAGAATCTAATACAATCATCTCATTTGTATGTAAATAGCTTAGAATTCCTCCACATCTACCATCTATTAGGAGGTCACTGCCTTCTCAATTCTTCTACAGAACTGGATGAATATATTACAGGCATTAATCCAGAATAGCAGGTTTTCAGGGGCCAGACCCTGGCACATGTAATTCACAGATCTTTTTAAAGCATATTTCAAATTCAATCACACTCATTGACATTTAAATTAATTCATGTTCAATTTAAAACTGCTAGCTGTTTGTACAAGACCTACAAGAGTTAGGCACTTCAGCAGAGTAAGCTGGCCATAGGAAGAATATGTCAGTGGATAGTGGGCTTGAGTCTCAATCCTGACAACAGCTGACCAGGTAATTTTTAGTAACTCTCCCATTGATACAAGCTAGTAGATCTGGAAAGACTAGAAAAGTAATCTATTTGAAGGCACTAATTAGTAACTCTATTTGAGTTACTAATGCTATGAATAATTCAAGTGGCAGATAAAGTAGAAGATGAGAAGTGAAAGAGAAGAGCCAGCAGTCTGGAGTTGCTTTGCTTGCAGAGGCAGGAGCCCTTCCACTGACAAACTGAACAGAGTCTATATCCCAACAGAAGTGGGATAAAAAGGCATTGCAGGTTCACCTAGCAGGTAGGTGAGTGGAAAGCACTTCTCTTTCCCCAAGGGTTATGTTGGGATCCAAACATCCTTGTGTTAAGAATAAAGGTGAATAGAAAATAAATGAGACACCACAGGGTCTATAACCCAGCTTCTTTATCATCTGATGGATTCAGATGATGTGGAAATTTTGCTATTCTTAACCTCCTTCCACAAGTAAATTTTATGTTATAGTAACTAAAGAATCAAAACCATTTTTTTAAGTGAGAGATAGAGAGAAACTAAAAGGGTATATTCCAAGAAATAATTATTCATCACAGGATTTAATAATTGTCCTTAGTCTATCAAAGAAATAGAAGATTACAAATGTTATTAAAAATGATGAGATTTTAAATTTTCTATAATTAAAAAAGTCACTATTAAAATGAAAAACTCAGTGGGTGAGTTTAAAATGACAAGGTATGAGGGGAGAGAAAAATAGTGAATAAGAAAAACTTCAGAAGAAAAATACCCAGAACAAAGCTCAGGGCTGGCCTACACCTTGAGCCACACTGCTAGCCCTTTTTTGTGAAGGTTTTTTTCTAGATAGGGTCTCCTGAACTATCTGCCCAGGCTAGCTTTGAAACATGATCCTCCTGATCTCTGTCTTCTAAGTAGCCAGGATTACAGACATGAGCCATGGGTGACTGGTTCTGCTATAATTTTGTTGATATTATGTATACCTTTGGCTTGCACCTCTTCATCTTCTCCAATGTCCATGATTCACAGATTTGGTTTTTTGATGTAATTGCACATATATGGAATGTTGAAAGCAAATGTATATATCCTTATCAAATATGCATGAAACCCTTCCCAAATCCCATAATATGAAGTGCTATGAATCAACCTTTGATAAATTTCAAAGGACTAAATTTGTACAGAGTATTATATTATTTAAAAATAAACACAAAAACACTACTGATAAGCACAAAATTTGGGATATATCTTAAGAAATAACACTAAATAAAATGTTTATCTCAAAAGTATGCATACAAAATTATTCCACTTATAAAACAGTCAAAAAATAAAATAGTTAAAGATCAGGAATGAGTTAAAGGATTAGTAGTTGCATGGAGTTAAACAGTGGGGTAGGGATGGAATGGGTACTGTTAGAAGAGAAGCATGAGAGGTTCTTATGTTAATGTTATTGGCAAGTAGCTTTATTGTGGTAAAGTTTATAAGATATATTTGTGATAGAATTGCACTGGATTATACACATATATATGGATGAGTATATATACCTTGCAAAAGTTGAATAAACTATAAATTGAACCGATGCCAATTTCCTGAGTTTTTGTTTTGAGCTTATTTTATTATTTGCAACAGTATCTTTGTATGTAGCCTAGGCTGGCCTCAAACTTTTGATCCACTTCCCAAGTCCTATACTGTCAGAGCCAATAGTGGGACTGTGCCTGTGTAATTTGGCATCTGGCCTTGTGAGAAAGCTCCAAGGAACTGAGGCAAAGGTTTCAGAACCAGACATCCAGAAAAATAACAGTGCTCAAGGTTCCCCAGGTGCCTTCGTGTCCTTCAGATATAAATAAGAAAGTTATGCTAACTGTGTGCTTCTCCTGCCTCTCTGTTCCCATTTAAAAGAGACATAACAAAGATAGAGTTAATTTTAGCTGTGCTTCCTTGTACTAATGTAACCTTGACATGTAATACTTGGCATGATTTTTCAGACCAAATGCTCTCTGTGAAAAAAGGAGTTTATAAAAAGTAGTAGTGATCTTCAATAAAGTGGCTATTGAGCACAACTCAATAGTCCCCTTCTCTTTTTGGGCTCCAATCACCCAGGTCCAGCCAATAAACAGCAACAGCTGGCACCCAAACAGGGACCTGTGGATAATTTTGAAAGTGACACAGAGACCTTCACAGAAGGAGGTAAGTGAGACAAGATGGGGCAAAATCAGTGCAGAGTCCAGCCTTTTCTTTCACTTGTGCATCATTTTTTATTATGAGGAGGAATGAGGCTCAGCACTAACTGAGCTCTTACAAAAATTAACACATGAAGGATGGACTTGCACTGATGCATAAGATCTGGTCTGACTTGAAAGAAAAGGAATGTTGCAGAAGGGGTGTGAATGTAGAGAGAGGGAAATGAAGAAATGGAAACAAAATTGCGATGAGGTCTTCATGGGTGAAGTGAGGAGAGAGGGAGAGAAAGAGAGAGAGAAAGGAGAGAGAAAAAGAGGGGAGAGCGAAAGAAAAAATAAAATGTGATAAAATGTTTAGAGACAGAAAAGGATAAAAGGTTTAATATACTCCCTCAGTTGAGTTTTATGTCTTAAAAATAAAAAGTAAATAAAAAACAATTTAGGATTATTTAAATATGGCAGAAATACTGAACCTTATTCTGACTTTATAGGAAGATTGGAGGAGTCCATAGAAAAACAGGTGAGATGAGATCAAATACAAAACATCCTACTGTGTCATTTGGCTTTTGATAATGCTAATGAGTATTGCCATAGTCTCATTTGACCAATTTGGAAGACTGGCAGTATTATGGACTATTTAAAGGCCTGTTGTAATGTAGGTACTTTTAAACATAAAGCCAGAGTTGCTGCTTTAGAAACCATGGCAATACAGAAACAAAAAAACAGCCAAATGTTTTAATTGTGGCCCCTGAATAATTAAAAATTTCAGGCTTTAAAACAATTAGTTCAAGAACAATTAGAGCACAAACATATAACCTTCATTTTCTCCTTGGAATTCCCCAGTGTTTGTTATTAAGAAAAAATCAGGAAAATGGAGACATTAATTGGTTTCGTCCTTCTCTGGGTATAACAAATTATAAACTCACTAATTTGTTTTCTATCTTAGAAAGTGATACTGCCCTGGACAGCCCTCAGACTTTAACACCTGCTACTGAAAATGAATTACAATTTTTTAAGTCACGATTACAGACTGCATTTCTAACAAGATTTGATCCTTTAAAACCTATTTCCCTGCTAATATTTCCTTCTCCTTCTAACATTACCTTTACTGTTTGTCTTGTCATTTTTTTTGTATAAGATACTCCTGTCTCCAATGACAATTAAAATCTTACAAAACTTCTGAAACCATGGTCACACTGGGATTGCTACATTTAAAAAATAAAGAAGGGGGAATTGTTGGAGTCAGCAGTGGGACCGTGACTGTGTGATTTGTCACTGGCCTTGTGAGAAAGCTTCAAGGAACTGAAGCAAAGGTCTCAGAACCAGACATCCAGAAAAATAACAGTGTTCAAGTTTCCCCAGATGGCTTAGTGTCCTTCAGATATAAATAAGAAAGTTATGCTAACTGTGTGCTTCTCCTGCCTCTCTGTTCCTGTTTTAAAAGAGACATAACAAAGATAGAGTTAATTTTAGCCATGCTTCCCTGTACTAATGTAACCTTGACATGTAATACTTGGCATGATTTTTCAGACCAAATGCTCTCTGTGAAAAAAGGAGTTTATAAAAAGTAGTAGTGATCTTCAATAAAGTGGCTATTGAGCACAACTCGATAGTCCCCTCATCTTTTTCGGCTCCAATCACCCAGATTCAGCCAATAAGTGGCAACACTACACTGCCTCATGGATCTCAAATTCTTGTTTTCAATATTGCTCTACAGTTGTGTATGATGTTAACATTGGGATGCCATAAGAGAGGTACATAAGCTTCTCTGTACAATTGCCTGAAAATCCTTGTGCATTTTCATAATATTGTTTTAAAAATTGATTTTGTATTTTTCCAAAACTGTGAACAAAGAAAAAAGTTCCCATTATGCAAAACATGCAAATAGCAAATTTGCCTTTTCTGAGTATAAGTAATTCAATTCATAAATGTTATTCTTTTGGATTTAATATGTTTACATCTATATTTTATGCACACACATACACACACAATAAGAATTCTGGGTGCAGCCAAAATTCTTATTGCTGAAAGCTGAGGAAAATACTTGCAAATATCAGAGTTTAAGCAGTCCAGGATATCTGGGAAACACCACTGAGATATGAAATTTGGAATACAACAATACAAAATTAAAACTTACCCAAAAGAGATTTATTTTCCTTTGGGCAGTTCTTTTAAGTAATTGGCTTAAAATTATAAGAAAGAAGTTCAAAGCAATATTTTTGTAATCATAAATTTTATTACAAGGAAATAATCTGATTGCCTGGATTTTCTTTTTCCTTTTCCCTAAATAAAAAAAGCTACAAGCCTTCACAGACCTGTCAATTTTACAAATCAGTCAATGATCCCTGCAAATCCAACAATTCAGTGTAATACAGTCTAAATAAGGACATGAAGCAACCAGTTACAATGTCAGCTCAATCGGAGCAGACAAGACCTCTGTTCTAATGAAACAGGAAACTGTCAGAGGGAAGGTTGTTCCCTTGTGAGTGCATAGTACACACACTGAAATTTAGAGTGTTTTCCTGTATTAGGGTTTGAACTCAGGACCTTGTGCTTGCTAGGTAAGTATTCTGCCACTTGAGCCATACCCCAAACCTTTTTGCTTTAGTTTACTTTCAGATTTGGTCCCAATGTTGCCCAGAACTGGCATCATGCCATGATCCTCCTACCTCCACCTCTTGTATATCTCAGTTTATAGCTATGTACCACCATGCCCAGATTCCATGATCATACTAACACTTTTGGCCTATGGGTCTGTCTCCTACTTAGCCAGGATTATAGCAATGAGCCACTGCACTTGGCCCTGAAATTTAGAGATTTTTTCATGACAAATTTTGGTAGAAAACTGCATCAAATATATAATATTTTCATTACTGTTATTTTAATATGAGCATTAATCTTATTTTTTAAAATATGCTTATATTTTTAAATGTGTGTGTGTTTGTGTATGTTTCTTTTAGGTCTCAAATGTTTTATTTAGCATTTATAGGTCTTGAGCTCTCTCAAAGGATAAAATTATGCTTCATCTTCTTCCATTTATATTTTAGTCTAGTGATTCTCAGACTAACATGCTCCAGAATCATCTAGAAAATTTGTTCAAATACATTGCTTTGCCTCAAACCTCAAGTATCTGACTTATAGGACTAGGATGGACCTGAGAGTTTGTGTTCCTAACACAGTTCATAGGGAACACTGATTCTCCTAGTTTGGGAACCACATTTTGAGAGCCACAGGTATCTTCCCAGATAAGATTTTCCATACATTTAAAAACTGGCTTAGATTTGTGGAATAGCTAATAATCATTTTTATGTGTTTCTGTCTGTCTCCAGATGACTTCATTTTACCTAGTTCATGAATTATTAGAAGGATGAAAATGCCACACAGGGACATCAGGTCCAACCTGTTAAAAACTACAGACAATAAGAAAACCTGAAAAACACTGGGGTGGGAGTTACAGTATAGGAAATGTGCTGAAAAATGCCATCAAAATAATGACTCAATTTATATGTGGTTTTCTAACACAAATAGAGGACACCAGAAGCAATGGAATATTATTTGAAAATTGTTACAAGAATAAAACTTGTACATAATGGAATATTGAACCCAAATGCATATATTCTTATCAAATATACATGTAACATTTATTAAAACTCATAGCGTGGAATGTTATAAGCTGATATAAAATTTAAAGAACTAAAATTGCAGTGTATTGTCTTTTAAAATATTAGAAAATAAGAATTTAACAACAAAATTATAACATTTTCTTACTTTATCTTTCATAGAATTTCATAGAAATGATAGTCCTTATTTCACAGCTGAAAATTAGAAAAATAATTTCAACATTGCTTTTGTAAAATCCATGAACTGAAACCTATATGCTTTGTTAATCAGAAAGCTCCTTAGGCCTTCACCCAAACTTAACTGCTCTCACTTTTCACACAGTTCTTGTACAACTGACTAGCTAGTTTTGAAAAAGAAGATTGCAAGTATAATAACCTCCAAACTATAATAACAGTCCAGTACTGTGCTAAATAATTCAGATGAAATCTTGCCAATGCACCTAATAATCTTTGAAAGAGCTATTTTAAGACCATTTTACAGAAAGAGACACTGAGATGGATTTTATTTGCAAGATGTTTATTAAATATCAACACTTTTAAAAGGAAAAGAAAGGAAGTAGAATTGAACAGAGGCAAAAGTTAGACATAAATACAAGCCCAATAGAGTCTTTGCCAAATCCATAGAGGAGATCATGCTTGAGAGAAAAATTCGCCTATCTTAATCTCCCACCTTGGACTGAAACGGCTAGAAATTTATACTGTATTTCCTTGGAAATGGATTTCCCAAGAAAGATGGGGCCTCTGACAAAGAGTCTTTATGTAGTTAAGACTCTCTGTCTAGTATCTTCCTGCACATGTGCTAGATAAGAAGTAGTTCCCTGAAGAATCTGGGTTACAACTAGAGTTGAACACTGAAGTTTCCAAGACCATGGTAATTTGGGAAAGATGCAAACCCAAAACTATTTGAGTCTTTTGGCCATATACTCTGTTACTTTCTAAAACATATATCGTGAGAATATTTCCAAATTATTTCTTGACTAGTCCATCATAGACACACACTGTATTGTATTATAATGCACTGATGACATAAGGCACGAATGAGGAATTTAGCAGAGTCTCTCCCTACACGAAATGTCTCCAAACCTCTCTGTAATTTATTCATCTGCCATTCTGTCACTGTGCTGAGTGAGTATGGAGTGAATAGTAAGCACTAGTTTTTTCACCCAAACTACTATCATTTCTCATCCTAATGACTGATTCTCTGAACTGGACTTCCAGCTTTCATTGCCTCATCAAAAAGGTAGACTTAGTGAAAATGCAGTCATGCTTAACTCTGATCAAATGTGTTAGTTTCTCTTATCACTCAAAATAAAGCATAAACTTCTTACCACAGAACTTTCAAGGTCCTCTACATCATCCCTAGCATACTGGCTTCCAAACATGCTAAGAGAAATCACACCATAAAGATTTTATAAATCCTGTTGGATCTAGCTGCAATGTTCTTTCCCCAAATCCACCCTACACTCCAGATTTCTAATTAACTACACTTTCTTAGCAAGATCTTCTTGTCTATCTTATCAAAGATAGCTTTCTCACTTACCCTCCAACCTCCATTCCCTTCCTCAGCTTTGGTCTTCTTTCCTCTTTTGATTACTAGAAGTTGTGTGTGTGTGTGTGTGTGTGTAAAATTGTATTTACAGCACCATTTTGTGCTGTGCAGCTGGTATACATATATACATACTCAAACACATGCTCATAATCTGTCTTTTCCATTTTACTTTCAGATTCTCAGGGACAGATTTAATGGCATGCTCTCTCCTGTACACACACATTCTTAAAAAGTACCTGCTACCCATGGGTGATTGCATGATTGTTAAGTATTTGGTAAATAAATCAAATAGAAATTCTCTCTCTCTCTCTCTCTCTCCACACACACACACACACACACACATTTCCTTCTCAAATGGAGTTAACATACTCATACATACTTAATTAAATGAAATAACATTAAAAATGCTCTGGGGAAGATAACTAGTGCAAAATAGTTGCAGTTGAATTTGAGTGTCTATCCTGATAATGAATAAATTGTCAAATCTTTCATTTCCTATAAAAAATAACCTGTCATTATTTGGATAATGTGTTCATATGAATTATCTAATGCATTAATGGTATGAATTAAGAACTATTTTATTTTTTAAGTTTAAGTGATATTTATAGTTAATTGTTGCATTTCAGTATATCACATATACTCTGGCACATATTTATGTTTTATCTTTAATGAACTGTGTCTTCAAAGCAGGTATTTTCTATAGAATTATTCTGAGAACACTTGATATGTGTTAAGAGTCATGTTGATCATCCTAAATCCCCACCAAACACTCACTACTGCTTGTGTACTATTATAAGTCCCAGGATTTCTTCCTTCTTCCCATAATTTTTCTTATCTTTCTGAAATAATTCCTGCCATTCCTCATATAATTTCCACCTGGTCAGGATACTTGTCCATTTGGTATTTTCCTAAAATCTGGGTCTTTCAGTACTGTCATGACTACTGTACCTACTGTTGGTGCCCTGTTGATCAGCACTTAATTTTGTTGTTCAAAATGTTTTACTGCTTATTTCATATGCGTAGTTCCTGAGGATAAAGTCCTTGAGCACAAGAACTGTGTTTC
The DNA here is from genome assembly GCF_047511655.1 of Castor canadensis. NCBI lineage: Eukaryota > Metazoa > Chordata > Mammalia > Rodentia > Castoridae > Castor > Castor canadensis. The sequence continues at coordinate 32,703,022 of NC_133389.1, read as the reverse complement.
TTACTCCTATACTGTATTACAAAGCTGTCACTGCTCTACATAGAGAAGTAGATGCTTGGTATAACTCTACATAGAAATTATTTTCTCCGACAATCATTGCTATTGCCTACCAACACAAATACCTCAGGATCCCAACTCAGTACTTTTTTACCAGATTATGGAAAGTAGAGTTTCAAAGTCTCAAGCTGAATATTTATCTACAACTAAACTTTTAAGACTGAGGGGCTCATCATGGTCTGCCTTCAGAATAAGAATTGATGGCTTGTGACTGAGATTAAACTTTTCTATACTAGCTGCAAATCCCTGAAATTCATTCCTTTTATAAACAACTAAATTTACTTTGTTCAGTTGGTTAGGGCTTTGCCTAATGAGGAATCCTCCTCTTCTATTCCTCAGTGTGATGACAGAAGATATGATAAACAAGGACAAAGGTAATAGAAGCTCAGAGACCTAATGTTTTCTGGGAGTTAAGAAAGGCTTTAGAACAGTTTGGATGGAGTCTGGACAAAATTGTTCAGGTGATTAAAATCAGTGCCTTTCAGAAGTTTTGAGTCTTGTTTCCTTAATCCTAATCTTCCTCATATACTCTTCTTTCCAGCTACTTCTTGCCAATAAAATGTTATTGCTATGTTTCATTCTCTGAGGAGAATACAAAAATCTGAAATTGATATTAAAACATAATAAACAGAATGGTTGGCAAGCCTATAGGAAAACACTGTGAGATTTGAGTCAGAATACATAGGATTTTGTCCCTTAAACCAAACCAGATCTATGAATTTGAACAAATTCTGAATGCAGAATGTTTCAGTTGACTGGATAAAACATTATCCTTTACATGGAGCCCTTTCATATTTCAACTCCAGGAGGTAAATGATGATAAAACTTCAACTAAAACTCATTACTTATTTGGTGTTTTTGTTTGTTTTTTAATTTGTTGGTTGAAATGTCTTGAAATTCACTAAATGCATTAGAGACACAAGCATATACATAACCAAAATGAAAATAAACGGCTTTAATCATGAACAATCTTTCCCTTTAACCTAAGGAAGAAGAGTTGCCTAGTAAGAATCCTGACCTCTGCCCCTAACCATTAAACAACACTACCAGCACATTTCCTCCAGGGCCTTTAACAGTTTAACCTTATTACTCTAGGAAACCTCCTTTGTGCTATAAACAATCTGTGTGTCGGCATCTTTGTTTTTATTTGTTGGGTTTTTTCCTTTTTAGATGAAGAAAGAGAGACTTAACCTTTTCATGTAACAAAAGTACACATGATTTGTGTTTTAGTTTTAATTTTGTCACTAACTAAAATAGTATAGTAAAGTCAATTTCTAGCAGTAAATTCATTTTCCAAATATTTTCATTCTTGAAATGCTTGCATTACAACTGCACAAGGCTATTATAAGACTAAAATAAAGTGTGAATTGAAACCACTATGAAAGAATAATTACTCTGTAATTTTAGGAAAAATTATTTCCATCAGAAGCACCACAGCCAGAAGCCAAATTTTGCACGTTGACACTTCATTATTGGAGACATGGGTACATGAGCATTTATACAAATATTGTAATTTATGTTTTCATGGTTTTTGAACTTTCTGTGGCTATCATGTTTACTTGCTTTTATCTAAAAAGAAAAGTCTGTCAAATTTGCAAAATTATTTTTCATATCTTTTTTGGTATTTGCTTCAGTGACATTTGTGATACATGTGATTCACTTCAGTGCTAATCAGAAAAGAAGAGCTAATTATCCAGCTGCCACAGGGGTCCTGTGAGATTCTGAGCCTTGTAAAGCAGGACTTGGAGAGTATGGGAAAAGTGGCTCTTGGAATCATAAAAAACAGTTGTTTGAGAGAGAATCTGAACCAAAACAGTTTCCCTAAAGCTTTCCCATTCATTAGTCATTTCGGACAGTTCTCCTGACTGGTGCCCAATCAGAGGCTTTTCTCCTCCAGGAATTGTTAGAAGTGCAATAAAGATGGTCTTGTGATCAATGGTGGTATACTTATTAGGGTGTTTCCTCATTCTTCTTCCTAGAAGCCCTGAGAAAAGTGAAGCATCTTCTTCCTTTCTGCAAACTATCTGAGAATAGATCCATATTTAACTATTGAAACAAACTTGAATTCCTAACTCTTAGAAATGCAAGCACATGGTAATAAACATAGCTTTGAAGGAAGGGAAATAACAAAGCAAGGCAGCAGAAAAGCATCAGAGTAGAAAAATGAACAATTTCTAAAAAAAAAATAGTTAGCTGATACTATAAGAAGCCTAGACTCTCAAGCAAAATGTACAAAAATGACACTACAAAAATGCATTGCACAAAATCACTAGAATAAGTTCCCATGTTAAGTATAATTCTTTAAACATTGGCTCTGTATGAGATCTTTTCACTTTAAGAAAACATTAAATGCATTAAATATGAAAATTCAAATTTATAAAATACTTATAAATTTATAAAATTTATAAAAAAACAGGAGAAAACTCTGTTTGCTTTAGTGAAGATTTGTACCTTTACTGAAGGTCTTAACAGCAAGCTACTTTAAGTGAGTTAAAAATTAATCATTAACTACAATAACATAAACTATTAAAAGCCAGTCCAAATTTAGGGTCAATGCAAATAAAGACGAAGCATCGCAAATTATAACTAAACAACTCAATTTAGAGAATTAGATTTACAAAAATTTGATTTGCATGCAAGTTGCTCTATATAACATAAGCCACAAAGGAATTACAGAATGATGTGCTTGGACCCTGAACTAGAATTACTTAAGTATCATTGTCACATGGAGACCTCAAGCAGCAAGATTTTCAGTTTGGACATCAGATGCTCTCCAAGATGTATGCCCAACCAGATGAGAATAAACTGTAATGACTTATGTGAATTCTGGTACAGTAGTGATCACTGTAAGCTAGGCAGTTTCTGTCTTATCTATTTTGTTTGTTTAGAGAAGTCATGAGACTATCTAAAGATCACAATGGTAAAACAATACCATTGGAATTAGTGGTATATAAGAGTAACTGATTCAATCTGGGAATTTGTTCCTATGCTAGAATAAGAAAAAGATCCCATTTTATCAATTTCTGCCTGAAAAAGTTATTCCAAAACATAAGTAACTTAAACTATTGTATTTTATTTTCCATTGATTCTGTAGGTCAAAAATCCAGACACAGCTCAACTAAAGACTTTTCTTTTTCTATTCTATGTGAATTGGCTTGAGTATCTCATAAGGTGACAGTCACATGGTGGTTGGTTCTGAACATGCAAAATGGCTTTGCCCACATGTGTGGTATCTTGGCAGTGAAGGCTGTGAACCTGGGTTTCCTTTGCCCACGTGAATCTGTCCATTTACTAGCTTTAGCTTCTTTAAGTGGTATCTGGAACTCAAAAGTGATCATTTCTCAAAATTACACAGAATCACCTCTTTATACTCTATTCCCCAAAGCAAATCTAAAACCAGCCCCAAATCAATGGCATGGTGGAGTGTAAGGACATCCTAAAGAGCATGTGATGTGAGTTGTGTGGGGGGTAAACCAACACAATCTACCACAGGAGCACATAGCTTTCTTACATAAATTGTGCTGCATTTTTTCTTTTAATTATCAATGAGAACCTTGGAAAGCAGCCATACTTGCTACTATGCATCCTCAGAGGGAAAAAATAGAAGTGAACAGATAAAATTGGCACTCACCTGCCGGAACTGTTCCAGGTCAATTTTGTTACCCACCAACACCAGGGGAATTTCATAGGTGTGGCGAACCTGAAAAATGAGCTCTTTAAACTTGGCGGCCTCCTGGAATGACTGGCGGTCAGTGACAGAGTAGCAGATGATAAAACCCTCTCCACCTCGCATGTATTGCTCCCGCATGGCTGTAAATTCTGCCTGCAGGGAAAGAAAAATAATGATCATAGGCTTTAGATAGAGGAGCCAATATGAAATCTAAATGTATTATTGTGAAATTTGAATGTGTTAAACTACTGAGACTGTTGATACTTAATCATAGAAGGTTTTATTTAAGAAATCATGGAAGGGTATGGTAAACAAATTTTACTCAGGGCTTCATAGGGATTATACGTGTGTCATATATTGCTGACATTTTTTCATACACTGTAGGAAAATAAATTTAAATTTGTATATCCCAAACATTACAATTATCAGGACCTAGACTTGATTATTTATTCCCTATCTTTGGGAATCACTTTTTTTTGTTTTGTTTTGTTTTCCTAGAAACCTTTGAAGAAAACAAAGTATATGATGTAAGGAAGGTGGCTTCGCCTTACAAGTGAGAGTTGGTTTGTTTTGGGAATCTGTCATAGATCCTCAAACCAGCCTATGGAAACAGTCTAATTATCTTCTCAAAAATAAGAAAACATGAGCTGAAGATACAGATGAGAGGTACAGTGCCTACTAGCTTGCAGGCCCTGGACTTGATACTTAACAGCTTCTGCCCCAAAATAAAATGAACTAGATTCAGACCTTGATTGTCCTTGTCAATTAAGGAAGTTACAAGCATGGGTAAAATCTGACTCAGTTATAAACTTGGATGTTCTTAGGTTTATCACAAGGAAGTGCATAAACAGAAGGACCTAGATTGCTGAGGAATGGATCATTTTTGCTTCTGTTAATTCTTTCATCTTCTCTCCCTGCAGAGGATGGTGACATTATATTCAGATGGTACTAATGCCCCAACCTGGCAGCCACTGCTGTGTCTGCCTTTCATGTTCCATTCCATCTGTATTACAACTTCCCAGCACCAAAAAAATTCAACCTTTGAAACTGCAATCTAGAAATTTCCTTTACATCTGAAATATCTCTAACTCTACTGCTAAAACTATAAGGGGCAAATTATACACACACACACACACACACACACACACACACACACACACATATGCAGTCAGAAAAATAAAATTTGGACTCGGTGAAACAAACCATATTAAACAATAAAAAACATGAATATTTTATGACTTGGACAATTTGTGCTATAAGTAATCAAAAGAAGGCAACTTTTGGTAGGTTTCAGTCATATTTAAAATGTGTGACTATGGGACTCTTCACCTAACAAAGTATTTGTAAAAACTATTAAAATAATCTGCTTAGACCAATTGTCTAACAGTATATTAATTTGATTAATATGGTGGTAAAGGTGAAAGCATTTTAATAAATCCAGGAACTTTGGAAAATTAGGGCGTTTGCTTACAAATATGTAGACAGTGATAAAGTTAATAAGGTCTTGAGTTAGTGGGTAAATCTCTTAAATCATTTTCTATAAGTATGCAATAATTGCCATGATTGGGTTCAACCAATCATTTCAAAATTACAAGAACTGGAGTCCTGAGAGGAAAGGAGACTTGTCCCAGGAAAGATAGCTACCTACTGTTGTATTTATTCAAAAAATCATATTTCCTGACTGTTAATATAGCAAAGTACCTAGCATTAAATTTCACCTTTACTCAATCCTAAATTTCACCAAGTGAGTGGAATGTAGTAGTATGAGAGAAAAAAAAATATTCTAACTGGATCTCAGTTTCTTTACCCCTAAAACAAGGTTGTGTTATAAAATGTTGAGGTCCTTCATAGTTCTGACATTCTATGATTTTTAAACCCTGTCTCTCAATCAGAAACATAGTTGTCAAAAATTAAGTAGAAAAGAATGAGTTAGAAATGCTAACTGATATTTTCCAAACTCAGAATTACACTATTCAAATAGAAATAATAAAAGTCAGCATTGAAATATATTTCTTCTTTAGGAAAATATAAATAAATTTGTTACAGCAGTTGCAAAAGAGCAAGACCATACAAAATGCAAAGAAAACTAGAGAAGATCTGGTTTGCAATTGAAAGTTCACTCTATTTTCCAAGTATTGTTTTATGAATTAAAATTCTTTAATTGTCTATGGGTTTCTAAAATTTAACAAATGCCTACAGCAAAATATTTAAATGATACAGAAACATATAGTGTTAGTTTAGTTTTCTCCATACCTTAGATTCACAGTGTTTCTTCTCAAATGCATTAGTTAAGAGTTTCTTTATTCTTATAGAATTTTCTATGTACATTTTAGCATATACATATTCATTCCAGCTTTATACATCTTTCTATACTCAAGCAGGAACATAATATAAAAATTCTACACTCAAATAGGGACATAATATACATAAATTTTATTTAACCTTCATTAACATTTAATAGTTATAATGTATCTTGCAAATTTTTCCATATAAGCATATGCAAATATTACTTGTCCCTTTGCATAGAGTTGTCATAATTTCTTTATTCATGTACAATATTTTATTTAACTACTTGCCTGGAAACAGGCATTTAGGTGGCCTCCCTTTATTTCTATTACAAACAATGCTACAATGTATACTTTTAAACATCCATGTTGTGCAGGTTTTGGTATACCTGAGATGACTTTTTAGGTCAAAGAAAATGTTTACTTTTGAGATATACTGTCAATCATATTGCCAAAGCCCTTGCATTTCCCCAAATGCTACTTTAAGAAGAATTTATCTAATTTTACACATTTTGGGATAAAAATCATGTTTCTTTATTATTTATAAGTTACATTGAGTATCTCTCTTGCTGATTACCCATTTATGTATTTTCCTCTACCTGTGAATTTTATTTTGTTGTAAGAAATGAAGAGTTTCTTTTTTTTTTCCCAACTGGGGTTTTATTTTAACTTGGATTAGAGAATGATATTTCTTTGACACAAAAGAAACAGAGTAACTTATATAACTACTTCAATAATAACTACACCATATAGACAAGACTTAATAAAGTTGAAGAAAAATAACAACCTATTCTGTACATGAGCAAAATATATAAAAGCAAAATTCACAGGGAGCAATATTAGATGAAAGAATGAATAGATGATCATGAAACAGAGCTTATTAACCAGACTATAGTCACATACAAGTGACATTAAAAATAGTCAGGTATGATGGTATGTAACTTAGCACCGGAAGGCTGAGGTAGGAGGATAGCAAGTTCATGGCCAGCCTGGGCTACATAGCTAATCCCAGGCTAGCCTAGGCTGAATAGCAAGATCATGCAATAGTAACAATAATAATAATGATAATGATAATAATAATGTAGGTGGAGTAGCACATGCCTTTAATTCCAGCACTCAGATGCTGAGGTAGGAGTCCTGACTATGAGCTTCGTGTTGTGTGGTACAAGAACCTGCCTCAGAAAAAAAAAAAAGGAAAATAGGAAGAAAGAGAGAGAGGAGGAAGTAGAGGAGAAGAAGGGATGAGGAGGAAAAGTAGCCAAGGAGCGAAGAAGAGAAGGAGGAGGAAGAGAAAAGAAATCTCGGTAGATAATTTCTAGACCTCTTACTCACTTAGCATGTATCTTCAGACAAATCACCTAATATAGTAGACCTTCAACTTGTGCCCTTGTCAAAAGGGGATTAGGATACATTTAATCTGTTTTACAAGGCTGAGGAAAGAGTCAAATGAGAGAACAGACATGAACATGCTTTGATGAATTTTTAAAATATAATACAACTTAAGCCTATTATTATCTCTGGTACAAATCCAGCAGAACAGAACCTGTCACTGGGAGGAAAGCATGAAATCCTCTTTGAGCTGCATTAAATATAAATGTGGCTATAGTTTTCAAATATTTTCATGAGAAAATTATTGATTTCTTTTCAAATAGGAGACTCTTTTCACCAATAAAACAGATACAATGAAGTTATTACAATGAGTTGGCAGGAGATTTCCTCTTAACTGACCTTCCCATATAAGTCTCAGAGAGAATATGGGTGTGTTTTTCTTAAAGGTTCATCAAATACTGATGAAACCCAGAAAATTGAGCAGAAGCTCCGTAGCTATGTGTCAATTTAATAATATATGATACAGAAGTCACTTTATAGGGCGCATGCAATGTTCAACACGATGCTTCCGTTTTCGTTTGCCCATTAATTAATGATCTCTGTGCTTTGTGGTCTGTGTATCCTGAATGTTAATGCCGCCTTCGTTGGCTTCCTGCTACAAATGAAACTTGTTGGTTAATTATTCAGAAACATTACTGATTCCATTTGCTATCCAAAAATACCAAAATATCTATAAAACAGACCCATGCTAGAAAATGTTACAAACATAAGTATTTTAAAGAACTTCAAATCTGTTCTGAGTATAACACTGTAGTTTGATCAGTGTTCTTTGACATATTTGCATTAAAATAGTGTAAGAATTTTCTCACTTATGAAAACAAAAAATTTCTGATGAATCTCATATCACAACTTGTTGATCAGCAGGTATTAGGAAACAAGAACTGGCCCATCTTCTCATTGAATTCAACTAGAATCACTATAAGATATAAATGCCTCACTATTTACAAAATCCACTAACACAACTGCTAGACTAGTCTTTTAATTGCCCTCTAGTATGATAGACACATACTGTTGTCTTTCTTGTCAGAAAGACTTCACCATTCTCATGAAAACCATCCCTTCACACCACACTTACTCTCTTAAAAAAATGATTACCACTATGCCAAGTAGTGTGATATATAAGAAATTAAAACAAGTAAATAACAGAATCCATGGACTTGTCCAGGTTGGAGAAAAACAATCAGGACAGACTAAAACAAATGAAGATCAATTAAGTGCTAAATGAACCATGGGGTTTGAGAAGGGTAAAAGTCATTTGCAGGAGGAAAGGAAAGAAGGCTTGGTGAGGTAATGAGATGTGAAACTTTTCCTTAAATTTGTATTCATACATACCCCATATTATTCATGTAACCTCACTTTCAAAGTCTATACATTTTCACCCTTAAATAAGGTGTCATGTGGTCCAAATTCAGCATTTTCATGATAGTAAAACTCTTAGAGCCTGCTTACCAGGGAACAGTTCAGTTTTGGGAGGGTGCCAAAGGAGTGATACTTTTTTTATTTCTTTTGTTTGCATCTTTTTAAAGAAGGAAGAATTAGACAAACAAAACAATTATAAATAATGAAAGACTAGATATAATAAATTTACCATAATTAGGCAAAGTACAAAGATTGAAATCAGTAGGAATAATAGCTCATCTCAATCTGATGTCTTAAACTAGTCATGTTCAATTAAAATGGAAATTAACAAAGAGCTTTTATAAATGCTGATAATATGTGGTCAAAAATTGTGTGTAAAAGACAAATATAATTAGGAATACTATTTTATAGTTTTCTGAAAACACCACCCTCTATCATTATAAGTTTGCCTATCATCTGTCTTTCAATATCCAACACATATATTTTAGGGGTGCACTATGTCATGGAATACTGCATGTACTCCATCAAATATTTACTGAGTACTTAGATATTTCAAGCATCTAAGACTTGAGGTTTCAGAAAATACAAGTATTAAAACAAATATGGATATATATGGAAAAGAAAAAATAGAAATTAGAACATCAAAGCCAGGATACAATGAGGTAGCAGAATTTGATGTACAATTTGACTGAATTTAACAACCTCAAAATCTACAATGGAAAGTGATTAATTTCACCCTTTTGTGGCCAATAGCAATATATTAATTTGACACAAATCTCAAAGCATGTAGAACTGAAGGCAATTCTGTAATGGGGTTGAGATAAAGAGCAACACCTTCAATGTCAACTCCACAGCAGGGTTCCTAATATGACATCTGTTTTCCAATGTAAGTAAAGCCACACATTTTCCCTGACACACCCAATGACATTAATGCAAGACTTAAGTAAGGTGACAGAAAGTGTTCTGTAGAAAACAAAACTTTGTTCAAAGAAGAAAGGCAATTAAAATCTTTGAATTTTAGGGCCTAATAATGAGGAATACCCTTGATTATGATATTGACATTGAACATTGGGATTTGAAAGGTGACTAGAATCAGGCTATTAAGAAGATGGGTTCTGGAAAAACTCTCACTTAAATACAACTTGGAATGTACATTAGAGTTGCAATGCATGACCAGCTTCAGAATTTATGGGTCCCAGTACAAAGTGAATATGTGGAGCCCTTGTTTAAAAATTATTAAGAATTAATATGACTTATTACAGGAAGAACAACAGATCACTAAGCCAAGTTCATGTGCCTTCTGAGCAAGTGGCCTCAAGTAACTACACAAATCACAGGGCCATGAAGCCAATCTCACTGTAATGTACAAGAACAAATCCAAAGCCAGGAGTACATGTAAGAGGAACTCCAAAGAAGGCTCCCTGGGTATATCTCCCAGAGGAAATGGCAAATATTAATTCTGCTTAGAAGCAAAGTCAGTTCTGAGTTATCCTGATCCCTGGGGAGGTACACAAGACAACACAGAAAGGCGTGTTTGAGGAGTTCTCAGATGGGAAGTGAGAGTGGGACCTGGGACATACACAACAAATGGAAGAGGCATGAGCATAGCATCTGTAAAAGGGTTCTTGTTTTCCACTGAAGTCTGAATATTCAAAGTCCTGAAAACCAAGTTTGGAGTTTGATGTGATAGGAAATCAAAAATTCAAGAGATATTATTTAACAGACAGGTAGCCCTATTTTAGTAGAACTGATCTGACAATACTGGAAGTGTGCTCTCTCTCTCTCTCTCTTTTTCTCTCTTTGTGTGTGAAGAAACAGAAGGGAAAAAAGAATGAGAAATCATAATAGAAGAAAATGGGGAGAAAAAGCAATGTGTCATACATTTCAAGAAAAAGAAAAATGAAACACAACACTTAGATAAAGGAGAGGTAGGGAATGAAAAAAATGCTAATGAAGGTCCATCATGGCTTTAGCAATAGGTGTGCTTTTGCACATACCCCCATTTCTGTGGTGTATACTACTACACATGAACAAAATTAAAGTGTAGAGATACTAAATGTTGTGGGTAAAGCCCTGTAACTGCCAAGTAGGAAACTAGAGACTCCTCAATACCACACTGCCACTCCAAGGAAAGGAAGAACTGAATTAAACATGGCTCCATGTTTTTTTGTAGCCTTGTAGCTGGAAAACAGCAGTAATAATGATATAAATAATCTGACTGAGAAAGTAAACAGCTTAAGGACCCTTGTTTCCTATATAGGTTTGCACTAGTCTTGTTAGAGCTGACACAGTTTTTTAGTGGATAGTCATCTAAGTTCTCCATAGGTAATTGGAAATAAGATCTATGTGAAGGATTAAAACCTGAATGGGCCAAAGGAGGGACAGTCACATTCAGAAGGAAAGTCTCCGTATTGAATATGGAGACAAAAATTAGGATATGAATTCAATTAGGCTAGATTAATTTTGGTGGACAAGGATTATTTTGCTCCCTTTGTGAGAGCTGGGGCTTTTCCCCATTGATATTTTATCTATTTGAAAAGCTATTTTATGAATATGATTTGACAGCTACCTTCTAGTTTTGTTCTCTCTCTCTTTCTCTATCTCTTTCTCTTTCTCTCAGCAGTACTTGGGTTTGAACCTATGGCTTCATGCTTGCTAAGCATGTGTTCTACCTACCACTTGAGCCATGCCCCTATCCTTTTTTATTTTAGCTATTGTTACAGATAGGGTCCTCCCTTTTTGCCTGGAGCTAGCCTGGACAGTGATCCTTATACTTACAATCTCTTGTGTAGAAGAAATTATACACATGCGGTGCCATACTGGCATATTTGTTGAGATTGACTCTTTCTAACTTTGTATTTTAGGCCCAGTCTGGCCTCAAGGAGTTATTGTTGCAATCTCTGTCTCCCTGGTATTACAGGAATGTGCCACTTTGCCTGTTTAGTTTTGTTTCCTATTGCCAAACATGCTTAGTACTTAACTGTTCCTTGCTCTGGCACTTAGCTCTTTCTTTGTATTGTAGTGATGTGCTTTGCTCTCATTCCCATCACTAAACTCTAAACTGCTTAAGTATCAAGTTCTTCAAAGCACTAGAGATGATGTCTGGATCAAAGCCCAACAGATAATTATATCATGAGTTGGTTAATTACATACTTTAAGCTAAATGTTTCTAAGTGTGTTATCCTTCCCAGGATGACACGCATTTTAAAGAAGGTAAGGTTTAGAGGCTGAAGGATGGAGATAAAAGGAAAAGGGAATCAAATCTTTAAATTAAGTCAATAAAGCTTTCAGTTATTTACTCACTCCTATATATGTAAGGTCAAGGTTAGTTTAATTTTTAGGTAAACTTATCCCACTGAAACCCACATTAATTAAAAAGCAATTTAATGCTTCTTATTTCATTCTCTAGATTTGGTCATTTGTCTTATTCTCAAATGGAAGGAAAGATAAATCCTACTGCCTTTGGTTGAATCAAAATTCTTTGCCTTAGAAGTCTGATTGCTTTTCCCTCTTCCATTTGACTTGTACTTCGTCAAAGACTTAAAGTTTCATGACTGCCTCTGGGTGGTACAAATCCACTAAAAGATATTTCTAATCACAGCTTGTTTCCTGTTTATCCTGGAGGTCACTCATACTGGGAGCCATTTTCCTGCTGTTAAAACTACAGGAATCCATTTTGGAAGAAGCCTGCATAACTGTGTTGTGAACGTGATTCCATTTGCTGCATTTTAGTCTCAATGTGATATTGAAAAGACAATCCCAATAAAAACACAGTAAAGAAGAAAATCCACATGACAAAGTTGAAGTGGCTAATTGATTGAGAGTACATGACAGGACACTGCTATAAATAAATCAAATGACATGGGGCATACACACATATGAAATAATAATATTTCTGAAAGCTAGGTGAAAAACAAAGATGTGGTTCCTCTCCAGACAAGAACCAAATCAGTGTGTTTTTACAGCATTTGGAATATTTTTTCTCAAGAAATCCTAGCATTTTCTAGTTTTATTAAGAAGCAAGTAGTCCTTCACCATACAAATAAGAAAGTTGTACTCAAAGCAGGTGACAGAGTCAGAAACTAGTGGCTGATGTCTGTAATACTAGCTACTTGGGAGGTTGAGATCTGGAGGATTGTCCTTCAAGGTCAGCTGGGGCGAATCATTTGCAATCTCTAAAATAATTGGAGAAAAAATGAACTGGTGGTGTAGCTCAAGCTGTATAGCACCTGTTTGCCTACTTTGTAAGCCATAAGCTCCGACTCCAGTCCCACCAAATAAATAAATAAAAATTTAAGAGCAGGTGATAGTTTGCCTTCCATAACATCAGAAGTACTTCCAGGAAGAGACCACGAGTTTCAAACCATCATGAAGTGCTGGATACACTTCACCTTTCATCTTACTTATACTTTGAAACTAGAGGTAGCCATCATAACCTCAGGGTCACTCTTTTCCAATCACTCCATCATGTATTTCTATGCCTGATAAATATTTTTAAGCACAGCATTTATTATGCATCTCTTCTGCTTCCAAAGGAAGAATGGTTACACATTTGCTTTCATATCAAATCTATACTCATTTACCTTATTTTAAGACCCCGGTAAGCTGAAATAATGCTTCATGTCCATCTTTGTCTGCAGTTAGTCTTTAATATGCACTCTAATGAGGTCAGTTCTTCAAAGCTTGATCATGTAAATCACCTTTTAGTCATCATTGCGCTTTCATGCACATTGTTCTCTGTACTTCAACTTTTTCTAGCTAATGGAGAATTTAGTGATTATGGGATGCAACCCTTTTACTTTGGAGATGAAAAAATCATGGCCAGAAAAAATGGAGATAACATCATTTTCTTATGGTTAATCAAAACACAACCATGTCAGACACCACGTTTCTAACCTATTCTGCACTATATGAATAGCTATTCTTCCCCTTGAGCTGAGTCACACATACTCCACATAATCACTGTGTTCTTGCTTCTTTTATGAATCTGTATGTATAAAAGCCATCCTTTTTGATAATTCTTTTTATGAATATTTTCATCACTTTTGAACCTCAAAAATTATCAAGTATATCTTTCTCACGTTGTTACTTTTAAAGAGTTAGATTTGTGTCACTAATCAAATTTTAAATATTCTGTATTTAAACTTCATTTAACACATATCTTGCACAACATAAAACTCTACATTGTTGTCATTCAAATTGGTAAATGTTCTTTCATATTAATAAATTGGTTTTTTATTCTATGAAGAATGTACATATTCAAGAGCACAAATAATAAACAACTTTCTAACTTTAAGTGAGTTTGCAAATACATAAAATATGGACAATTCTTTGAAAATGTTTGGAGGAAAATTGTTTTCAAAATTTATATTTTCAAAGGACATTCTGCATGAGCAAAATGGGCATAATATTTATCCTCAACCTGACAATACCTTTCTCACTTTTTAAAACACATTTGTAATCATGTGGACTTCTATATATATATAAACAATTAAGCATAATAAAATTCACTGATCATTATTCAGTATGTGCAATATCACAATGAAAACCTTTGTACAGTTTATAATGATAAAAATAATAAAATAAACGAGTTCAGTTATAAAACTGAAAAAATTTCATTGTTTGTTTCAAATTATTTTAGTTTCCTGCAGTAAATGTGCTCTATCAAATAATTTTGTTACAAAAATGTAATTCTGCATCATTCTACATTTATACTCAAGTGAACTGCTTTATAATATAGAAACATTGAAAACATTTCAAGGTCATTTTCATCTACCTATTCAGTTGTAATAATTTTGAAATTGCACACTCAACTCCATTGAAAGAAATAGTTTTTCAACATTAGGTTAAAGCCAGGAAAAACATGGGGATAATGAAGAATGACAAGAGAAAGTCTGAGATTTGAAATTGTCAGTGCTGCTTACTGTTATGGTATTGTTTGTGAGATGCCTCTTGTAGCAAAGGTAATACCTCTTGTGAATTGCTAATAATTTCAGTAATCAATATAAAATCACAGGTATTTATAACTTAACATAATATATGAATATTGATTAAAATATAACATTATAGCATAATACACATATCATATAAAATAAAAGCATAGACACGAAAGTAATAAAACATGTTTTATATTCTAAACATTACTTTGGAATATAGCACATATGACAATTTTAACAATACTTTTCTGAAATAGTGTCTGGCATAGCAATATATTATAAAATTGAATGTTTATTGTTCAAGAGGACAATAATTTCTCCTTCCCTTGCCCCTCTAAGTCACAAAGTTCTTCTTATCATTTGATATTTTTGATACTACTTGGAAAGAAAATGATGGCAACTATACCTCAAAAACTTTGGGAGAATAAAGATGAAAGCAGAAAAAAGCATTATCTGAAGGTGTTCTAACAAAGTCTTGGGAACCTTCAAACACACATCATCAATAAATAGAAAAAGAAAGAGTAGACCAATAAAGAGAAAAAGAAAGAGGAAAATGATAAGGGCAGTTAAATAAACAACTAGGGTAAAAAATTCCCCTGATTCTAATTTAGCAACTTCCACTTTTACCCTTGCTCCAGTCCCTTTGGATCCTATTAAGGAAGCTGGAAGATCCAACTGGGGAATTGTCTGATTGGGACCTCAGGAGAAAGGGCAAAGCAGATATATTGAGATTAAAAATTGATTTATGTAACCTATACATATCCTTCTGTAAATTTCAAATTTTCTCTAGATCAAGTATAATAATATAGTGTAAAATCTATGTACATAGTTGTTCTACTGTATTTTTATTTGAATCGTTTTTGTTGTTATATGGCTATTTTACATTTTTTTCTCCAAATGTTCTAGTCCCTGGTTGGTGAAACCTGTGGATACAGAGGGCCAGCTGCTTTCTTATCATTTTTATCCATCCTCATGGAACTCATCAAAGTAACAGTTTATCTCAGATAAATATTCAGTTTATCTCACTGAGTTATTTGATCACCAGTTTTGTTTGGAATACTCTTCAAAAACACTTCTACTCTTGTGAAGTGTCCATGAGAGTCCTCTGTTATTAGAATGATTCTAGATTTAAGTTTAATGTTACTTGATACTCAGAGTTATATCATATAGTAGGAGCTTATCTCTGCTGGTAATATGTAAGTAGGTTGACATGCATGGTAAGAAGTAAGAAGGAAATAAAGGTAAATAGGAGATATGCTCTGGAGAACATCAAATCCATCTGCAAGGCTGATTTAGTTATCGACTAACCTCAAATCTTCCTGATCTACAGTATGTCAGGGCTGGATCTACTTTGCTCAAATTTAGATCAACTATATGAAAGAGTAAAGAAGACATGGTTAGAATATTTGAAGGAGTTATCACAAATTTATAGAGATGAAAATGCGATAAAGGAAAATAAAAACTAATGCAATCTTATCAGAACAAAGAGCTCAAAAATAATAGTTGCAACTATGCAAGGAAGGTAATAAGATAAATAAAACCTATATGAAGCAAGGAATTGGCCATACTTATTTGAAAAGAAAGTGCAAGATGGGGCCAAGGAATCAAGAATTCTTTTTTTCAGACTAAGGACTCTGACATTATGGAAGAAAACTTAACATGAAACAGAGAAAAGATAATTGAGAATGGTGCTCACACATGGCTTAGAATATACATGGTATTGTAAAGACTTCAACTATTTAATAAATAGGAAATATGATTTAATAGGAATAAATGGGTGGGGAGAAGAAATTATGCTTAATTTTTATGATTTAGTATTGAAAGTTATAAGTGAGAAAGGACAGAATATATTAACTATGCCTGAGGGGATAAAATCTTGAGAGAAAACAAAAATAAGGATCTTTCAAGCAACCTATGCAGAAAGTCTGGTAGCCCAAATTTCAGTCCCAAAGATAAATATACCAATGTGATTAAGTAAGTTTGAGTTCATCTATTTCCTGAAATTTTTATCTATGATGGAAAAGCAAAATTGTCATCTGATAGGCAGGGATGTTAGGGTTAAGTCTCTGTGATTGCAGGGGAAGAAGGTACTAACTGCTAACAACTCTTCAAGTTGTTTGTTAGCTTCAGAGGAGGACTTCCATTAAAAAAAGAAAACAACACAAGGAACCAGTGTAAACCTGTAAAAGCCATCCAGTTCCTCTTCTAGATGATCTAGGGTAAACTTCACTCATAATAATCTCATTAAAATCTTAAATTCCCTGCCCCACAAAGGATCCTGTCCACTATTTTTGGATATGCAATGTATAAAAGAAGCATGAATTCAAACTGAGAATGTTAAGGAATGTGCCGAACTCTTCAGTATGAATATGCGTAAGTTTCACAATCAAAATGTACTGCTTCTTTTGCTTGAAAAAACACTGATTTATAACTACTACTTTCCTTACTAAGAGCCTTTCTTCACTCCTTTACCTTGTGGTTGTGCTTACTGGCTGCATTCACTGAGGAGGATGACCATATAATATGATTCCTCAACCTAACTTTCAAGATTCAGTAGACATTAACACATTTGCTACTTATTTCCTCCTCTCTTTTAAAGTGTTATACTTCAAATCTGCTGAAAGAATGAAAGTGGGGTTTTTAGAACCAAATGCCAAACTCCACGTGTCATATCTGTTGACTAGCCTCTAATACAGCAAATAAAGTGACATGGTAAAGATTTATACATAGCCCAAGACACACTATGGGAAGAGGCAAGGTAAGCAAAGAAGCCCATCTTTAGCCATCTGGGGTGCAGATATGAGCTTTAGGTTTACTTAGACAAAAAATTAGGGCAGGAGGCAAAAGTTGTGCCTAATTGTTGAACAGTCCCAGTCACAGTTGTGCTCTGGCTCCAGTGGTCAGAAATGACTGGGCAGGTGGACCTCTTTGTCTCAGGCTTGGTTAACCATTTTCTCAGTCCTTGTTCTCCGAAGGTTTGAGGGTTCAAGAGAAGTTGTTTTGGCTGTTATCACTAGAGGAGAACAATCTGGTTGTCATGAGATGATTATTCCTGCTCTAAGGGTCTGCCAACTGCTCCAGCTTCAGGAGATTGCCCTCATTTCTGGGAGAACGGGAAGGTGGTCTATCCTGCAAGGCTTACTGTTGCTTGGGGGTTGGTTTCTGTCCTGCATCATAAAGATGTTATCTATTAGTCCTGTCCTTCCTGGTTTCCAAAGTGACTGCAACATGCCTGTAGAAATAATGGCTTAGAGCAAAGCAGACACAAAATGGAAGCAGGGATGCTAAGCTTTCCTCCCACTTTTATTTAATTCATGGGCCCAAGTAAAGAGTCATTGCTTTTTGTCAAACACATTAGAGATACCTGTTAAAAGACAACTTCAGTGAACTAAGTTTATTTTTCTTTATCTTTTTTGTATTACTGGGGCTTGAATTCAGAAATTCATGCCTGCCAAGCAAATGCTTTATCAATTAAGCCATGCCTCTAGCCCTTTTTGCTTTAGTTATTTTTCAGATCGGGTCTCTCGTTTTTTGCCTGGTTGGTCTAGATCACACCATGACCCTCCTAGTAGGCCTTCCTGAGTAACTAGAATCACAAGTGCACACCTCTATGCCCAGTTTAATAATTTAGCTAGGGTCACTGACTTTTTGCCTGGGCTAACTACAAACTTGAATCCTCCTGATCTTTGCCTCCAGAGTAGCTGGAATTATAGGCATGAGTCACCATGCCAGGCCTAAGTAAGTTTAAACTTTATACCATGTTTTGAGGGATGGTTTTTGTTCTTCTATACCAAGCTCTCCATTTCAGTGTTATAATTTGTCATTATTAATTGAAGAATGATCTAAATATGGAAAGTATTCTATTTGTATTTAGGAAAAAAATTGTCACCCAGATATATTGACATCTGCTGATAAAAGAATATTAGTAACACACATGATAGACTACTGATTTGCCTGGGAGAGATTAAATAAAACAACTTAAATAGACATTTTATAATGTAGTCATTCAGTACTTAAGAAAAAAGATGATTTGAAAGCATGAAAACCGTAACAGATTTACACTAGCCAGTGAGGTTTAAGTGTGGGTAACTGGAGCCATAGTGCTTGGGTTTTAATTCTAGCTCTGATACTTTATTGTTCCCTGGAACTCGGCCTTTTCATCTGCGCAACACAGTTAATAATAGCGTATGTACCCACAAGGTTGTGGTGAGGAACAAATGAATTATTGAATTATCACAACTAAAGCTCTGAGAAGATTTGCTCCTGTAAAGTTCCAAGAACCCCGGGTGTAATTAAGACCTAACGCACTTAGCCTCTGTTACTATTGCTTGTTCTAGCAGGTCTGATTCTTCTGTTTAGCTCATGATAGAATTAACAGTTTTATTTGTCATATATGGTCAGGAATGGGATGTGGAATTTGCAATGTAGATTAGTCTTTTGTTACTTATTGTTAAGCCTACACAGTTACAAATACGAACAAAGCTACAAGTAATTTCCTACAGGAGAAATTTTTTTTTAATAATAAAATATCGAAGTTGAAATTTTATTTCAAATTGTGACAAGAGATGTCTCTTTTGTATTTATAATGAAGAAGTTTCACTTTTTTTTTTTTCGGTGGTGCTGGGGTTGGAACTCAAGGCCTTATGCTTGCCAGGTAGGTACTCCTGAGCGTATTTGAGCCACTCCACCAACCCTTTTTTGTATTAGTTTTCTTTTTTTTTTTTTATTCATATGTGCATACAATGTTTGGGTCATTTCTCCCCCCTGCCTCCACCTCCTCCCTTACCACCCACTCCGCCTCCTCCCTCTCCCCCTAACTCCTTTGCTACCCAGCAGAAACTATTTTGCCCTTATCTCTCATTTTGTTGAAGAGAGAGTATAAGCAATAATAGGAAGGAACAAGGGTTTTTGCTGGTTGAGATAAGGATAGTTATACAGGGAGTTGCCTCACATTGCTTTCCTGTACATGTGTGTTACCTTCTAGGTTAATTCTTTTTGATCTAACCTTTTCTCTAGTTCCTGGTCCCCTTCTCCTATTAGCCTCAGTTGCTTTAAAGTATCTGCTTTAGTTTCTCTGCGTTGAGGGCAACAAAAGCTAGCTAATTTTTTAGGTGTCTTACCTATCCTCATATCTCCCTTGTGTGCACTTCCTTTTATCTTGTGATCAAAGTCCAGTCCCCTTGTTGTGTTTACCCTTGATCTAATGTCTGCATATGAAGGAGAACATATGATTTTTGGTCTTTTTTGAGCCAGGCTAACCTCACTCAGAGTGATGTTCTCCAATTCCATCCATTTACCTATGAATGATAACATTTCGTTCTTCTTCATGGCTGCATAAAATTCCATTGTGTATAAATACCACATTTTCTTAATCCATTCGTCACCTACAGGAGAAATTTTTACTTATCCTTCAAAATGGTTTACTAATGCTTAATCTGGCATTACTATTAGAAGAAAACATCTGTTTTAAGATGAAAAATTTTATTTTATTTCATATTGATTCCAAATATTTGTTCTTTCTTCCAAGTAAAAATAATTTTATAAAAATGTTTTACAAAATCTACTGGAGTAACAATAGTATTAAATTCCAAAGTCTGAATTGGAAACCTGGTTATAAACACAACTCTTCCTTACAACAAAATGCAGGAAGACAGCATAACCTTTGATAGTTCTTTGGAATAAAAATGCTTCATTTTTTTCTTCAAATTTTCATAACCGCAATAGTTTTTAAATAATGACTATCCAGAAGGATTTGCTTGAGAGAGTTTTATACACTTCTGTGGCAATTGACATTAATTCAACCACTCTCTTCTTATTTGTCTATTTGAATGAAGGTTCTTACAAGTACAAATCATATAGATAACCACTCTGAGAAGAAGCCAGCACTGTGCAAGTTAATGTAGCTGAAGCTGAATAACAATGGTCCAGGAAGGACACATTTTAATGCCCAGTGCATATGTTTATGCAGTTCCCTTCTCCATGCCTCGGATTCCCTTTCCTTTCCTCAAAGCTCAATTTAAATGCTGTAGGTCACATCTTCTCAGACTTCTATTCAAAGGAGAAGTACTCTCTTAAATTTTCAGTCTCATGTTAAACACATACACACATATAACACATGAAAAACATGTGAGACTTTATTTTATATTTATATATCTTATATTATATATTTATATATACAAATATATGATTTCCTATATAATGTGTATCACACCTCCTCTCCTCACACTTGCATTATGTAACCCTTGTTTGTCTAGTCCACAGCACACCTACCTACTAGATCAGGAATAAGTACTTAATCAATACAATGATGTACAGCACAGTTCTGCACATAGCTCTTAGTGAGCTTTGACAACTATTTATCGCATGAAAAATCACATTTTATACAATGACCAAATCTGTTTTACCATTCTTTCATAACCTTTGTGTTTTAAAAAGCAATAAAAAATTCCACCTCAAAAATTAGGCAAATAAAGCCCAAAGATATTCAGTATTTTGGCCAAAGTCATGCATTTACAGAATGGGGAGATAAGGATTTCAATCTAACTTCCCTTGATTCTAATTCTGTCGTTCTTCCCACAATACCATGCTTTTGAGTTTTCAACCTATTTGAGTAACAATGCTATTTGTTCTATTGTACAAAAATCCCACTGGTTTAGGATTTTAAATGCAACTGCTCCAATAGTGTAAACTTAGGTCCCACTTATTTCTAGTTTATATCTTGGAAAATTGTGTTCATTTAGTCAGGCTTGACGCTCAAGCTTCTAATGCATGTTATTTGGCTTACTGACATTATTCAGCAGAAGGGGGTTTTAAACAACATTTAATGGAAGGAAGGAATAGTTTGATCTTGAATGTGAGGAAGTGATATCCAGTCTGAGATTTTGCAAAAGCAAAAGAGAAGTGAGCAAATGGTGTATATCATTTTAAGCAGATTTACATAACTGGAGCCAAGAGCTACTGTCATGGAAGAAAATAGACTGGCTGTACATAGAATCAGCATAGGAAACTGTCAAGACGATATGATTTGAGGCACACTAAAATCCATTTCTTTGCCTAAAAGTACTTTTCTTACTGACCTTCCCAATCCCTCAAATTACTTATTTTTCTGAGATCGTCAAAAGTTTCTGTTCACTGCTAAGTCTGTTTTCCAGGAGGAATGAGACTTTCATTGTTTATTGTCTATAAGAGTTTTAATGTGAAGTGGTTGGTCAAATCAATAAAGGGTTATAAGTTTCTTAAAACAGTGCACAAATATACAGAATAAGGCATGTAAATAAATGTTTCTAAAGCGATCTTCCTGCAATTCATTGTCCCTGTTACTTCCTATTTACAATGTTGGTGATAAAAATCATGGATAAATAAATACTTATAACTTAAGGAATAGTTTCATTATGTTACAGTCACACATGCATAAAAATCCATGGAAAATAATCTCCTTCAAAGAAAGGAAATTCTACTTCAGACTCACTATGTGAGCTCAAGTAATGGTGCAATTTCTTCATGTTTAGAAATATATAACCTCTACCTTCCTTCTTCATAGAATGAATCACATAAATTTACTATGAGAAAAAATGCTAAATAATTTAATAAATTTAATGTTATTAGTAGCTTTAAAAATACGAATACATAGATGATAATTTGAACACAATTAAGAACTGTTATTATTGGGCAAGTGTTACTCTACTTACATCATATATGTATATCACTTTAAATACTATTAAAAATAACCCTACAAAGGGCTAAAAAGAAGAAAAACTAAGGAGGGTGAATAACTACTACAAAAACCACACAACTTCTTAGTGGTAGAACTGGAATTATTGTGACTGGCAAGTTTGTTTTATTTCTCTCATTTACATTTTATCAATCCATAAAGGACTGAGCCATTTTCTATCTGGCATTCAAATCCTAGAGCTATCAATTTCATATAATATAGCAAAAATTTTATGGGCATTATCTAAACTATCTGAATTCAAGTTAAGAAAATAGTAACTATATCAAATACTTATACTGATTTTTCTTTGCCTTTTCAAATGACCTCTTTGCACCTAGAAGTAAAAATTGATCAACTAAACACCTCATCATATGGCCTTGGATATGGAATGATTTTCTTTACTGCACAAAGTAGTTGCTGATGTCAGGACCTCACTCCTATAATTTTTTTTAATTAATAGGGAGCATGTTTGTACTTCTACCCTTTGGACAATGAAGGAGGAAAAGACTCCCAGCTTTGGAACTCACTGTTTGCTTAGGAGTACACTGATTTACCTTCTGGTATATGTAATACTAAGTTGAATTTCTCTTCCTCTTCCTTGAAGTTACTGACCTTCCATTTGCTTTGGTTCTGAATGATGCAGTCACCTTTGACATTTTTCTTTATTCCCTCATACTTCACTTTAAATATATCAGCAAGCTTTGTATGTTCTACTTTCAAGGTAGCTCCAGAATCCAACTACTTTTCTTCCAGCAGTGACAGCACCATGGCGCAAGCCGTACCTGCTCTTCCTGTTTCAATACTTGCTCCTCCAGAGACTGTTACCCACACAACATTTAGAATGAGGTCCTTAAATGTAAACTAGATTAGGTCTCTTTTATGCTCAGAACTGCCTAATGGCTCCCTTGTCATTCACTGAAGAATACAAAATCCTGACAATGGGCTTCAGGTTTTGTGCAGATTACCCTTCACTTATTAACTCTCTGATCCTGTCTCCTCTCTTATCATGCACTAGCCACACTGGTCTTTTCTCTGAACCTCAAATGTGCCAGGCAATATCCCATTCTTCCTGCTTTCCTTTTGTCTGTAGTTCTTACTTCATCTAACACACCATCATATTTGGTTGTTTATTTATGTTGAATAGCGTTAGACTCTACCACTACAATGTGAACTTCATGTGGTCACTTATTTGCATTCTCTTTAATTGCAGAGATTATCCCATAATCATGCCTGGCAAAGCCTAGATGACCACTGAGTCTAAGAAAGCAAAAATTGGTCCTGTAGGCCCCCATGATATGGAGAATAGGTGCTCATCTGTATTAGGCAGCCTTTTCTTATGACAATGCACCATTTTCATGTGGAAGGAGGACCAGAAATATGGATTTTTATGAATTATATCCCAATTTTAAGATCAAGGAACAATTCAATAAAACATTTTCTGACTGCTAATATTGTTTTATTTCTTCTATCCAAACAAATCATGTTGGTAAGATAGATTTGCCCACAAGTCACTCTTTTGTGTGCTGCCTTGGGCATCTAAGACACTAGCAATCTTTTTAAATCCAATGGTCAAAGATTCTACCTAATGCCTACTTACTAGATCAAACTCATTTCTGACAGAATGTACAATTTATAGGTGGCACTGCTTTCAACCATACTTAAAAAAAGACTATATCACTTCTAGGAAGTCTCTATCCATTATCCATCCAGAAGATTATGATGACTAAAAGAGGAACTGTTTTAATTACTGCATACTAAAAAAAAAAAAAATACAAGCATTCATTTTTGGGTTTTGTCTCACTTTGTTCATACAAAAACAATTCTCAATATTTTCTTTAATAATTAATTACATTAAGTTAACAGATTTCTTTTTAACTTAATTTTTTTTTTCTCAAATGGAATTTCTTTCATGTGCAAGCTTAACATTTATGTTTTACAAGATATCTTATAGGTATATTATGCCACTGATGATTTAGCATTACCTAAACTGTTAACTGATATCTATTCCATAAGACTTTTCCTGGAAAGGGTAATATATTTTCTAAAAATGGATAGTCAATAAGTGAATCTAGGTTTAAAAAAATTCTTTGCTTGTCCCACAGAGAGAACACATTGAGATATCAGTTTAACATTCATTTAGGCATAGAGCCCTTCTTTGAAGAGGAAAAACAGATTGGCAAAGATTCATTCTGTTAGAACATCACAGGCTGAAATGCTTCTGAGAATTTGGGCACCAACATTGTGTGAATTGGGTGTAGGTTTTTCACACAAGAAACCTGAAGGGAAAAACATCATGGGTTTTGTTCTTGAGTGTTTTCCGCCAACAAAACAAGCAAATGTATTATTTCAATAAAAAGTGATAAGTTTACATTTGATTTGATTGCTAACATGGTCATTTTGAATAAGTGTGGTCATTTAAAAATTTCTGCTATCCTCAGATAGGATTCATGGTATTGTATCTATTAAGTTGTTGTCTTTACAAGATGTATAAGCTACACATAGTAAATCTAACAGTCAGATTAAATCAATTTACCAATAAGTGAGGGGCAAAAAAGAAAAAAATAGTCAACATATTATCTAATGCATACTATTGTTTGAATAATTGTTCCCCCGAAGGCCATGTATTAAAGGTATAGTCTCCAGCCTGTGGTATTTGGGAGAAAAGTTTAGGACACAGAACTTAGTGGAAGGAAGTTAAGTCATTGGGTATATGCTCTTGAAGGAGATCTGGGACCTATTCCCTCTTCTTCATCTTTTCTTGCTTTCTAGATTCCATGAGGTACTCAGTTTCCTCTGCTACATACTTCCATCATGATGGACTGCCTCCCCTTGTCCCATAAGCAACATAGCCAAGTGACCATGGACAAAAACCCCTGAAATTACGAGTCTCCTTATAAATTGTTTATTTCAGATATTCTATCACAGTGATTGTGGACTAACATCATGAATTCTAAGCTAATTATACCATTTTAAGTGTTTGCATAGAAAAATTCAAAGGGGAATATCAGGAAAATGAAGCTGGTTGTACACAAGTATAAGCACTGATTTGTTAAAGTTTTTAATTGTTTAATTTCTACTTCTTTTAAAAACATTAAAATGCAATATTTAACTGCTAGGAGTATTGGGGGTGCATTTTAAAAATATTGTACAATGTCCTTTAGAAAAAATTAAGTTTTCCAAATATAAAATTAAATAAACTGACTATGATTAGTAGAAACTATGAAAGAATATAGTAGTTAAGTCTAAATGGGTACAAGCTTATAAGATAATAAGGCATTGTTATCAAAAAGTTGAGTTTAGAGGAGACTCCTAATGTAGACCAGTGGTTCTGAACTTTGCCATAAGCCAGCATCACCTGGAGAACTCATTTATACAGCTTGCTAAATTCCAAAATTTGTATGCTAGTAAGTTCCCAGTTTATTCTGATACTGCTGGTTGGTCCAGGAATCACATATCAAAAACCATGGTTGTAGCTGATCTTTTTCTATAGCCTTTTTTTAAGGAGATACTTTAGAACTCTATCAAATACAACACAACACCAAATTTTTTGTGTTCGGGAAGCAGTCAGCTCTTAAAGTCCTGTGAATCTAATGTTTCTCATTAGTAAGAAAATTGCTTTATGGGCTATATTTTTTAAATATTCTATTTAATCTTATGTATGGTACCCACAATTCAGAGAAATTCCAAGTGTATAAAGGCTAGTTATTTTTTTCTTTGTTATCAGAAATATTCTTTTAGGGATAGAACAGAGTCAGTGTTCTTTGTTTATAAACAGGGTAATAAGTGCTTCAAATCCAGCTCTTGCCAATTTTGTTCTTATGAAGAAAGCTTGGAAAGAAGTGGAGATAAGGAATTATCATGCTAAAATGACAGTGGCCTAAAATCACAAGAATATCATTACTGCCCTAGATGGTTTAAGAGAAAGTATTCTACCATTTCAGAAGAGATATAAATGAAAGTGAAATCAGTCAGTTAGGATTCAAAGAAGTAAAGGAAAAAATATGCAGAATCAGCATTCTTCCTGAAAATCCCTCATTGGTGTTAAATTACCTGATCCTTAGCCTTTTAGAAGAGCAAAAGAAGGTGGACTAAATCTTGATTCTAGACTTGATTCTAGACAAATAAAACAAACAAGCAAAGAAATAAAAGCAAAAGAAGAGCACTCATGAGTATCAACAAAGGCAATGGTGCAGGAAATTGAGATGTATAAATGGTGAATGGCTAGTGGTTCCATTGGATTTTCAGAGAATGCTTAAAAGTGAGCAAACTGAATTACTTTGTCTTGAAAACAAGTTTGACAGCTGAATTGATTAATTCATTTGTGGAGTGCAGGTCAAATAGTTTGTGGATGTTGTGACTGGCTGATTATTTACAATTCAATGAGTAAATCTCTTATTGCCTATGGCTGAGCACATTAAGAAAATGGATTTGAGTTTCTTTAGTGGCTTGTTTTGGATTTCCTGTATTAACCTTTGTTACTTCCTGCACCATTTTACAACTCTGATTTTGCATGGCACATTCAAAGTATCAAACCTACTTAGAAATCACTTGATAAAGCCTAAAGTTAATAGGAATTTTAATTTTGCAGATATAGAAGTGAAGGATATTTTGTATAAAGAGTAAGACCATGAATCAATGGGGTTGGTATGATTTCAGCATAGCAAGCAAGAAGCAGGTAAAGGAGTTAGACAATGAAAGGTGGATCCAGGACAATGGAGAGCCAAAATTAAGTCAGGACAGAAAACTTCAGGGGACGTGAGAATTGATATAGAGCACTTTCTTCAATGTTCATAGCAGTGGTATAAAATATGTTTAAGTCAACGGAAGAAAAAAACCTATATAGTTCTTATCTCAAAGGGAATATACTATTACTTTTACAATATATGTGTTTTATGCACTACTAATATTTTTATATTTTGTGTCTTATACCTAAGATCTGAACTGAATAACTCTACCATATCACATAAATGCATATGCCTATATAAATTAGATGGATTATACTTAAACAAGGTTAGCAGAATGCCTTATGAAATGCAGTTTTCAAGACTTATTTCTGTCTCTGTATGATATGCCATACCTCCTACCATTCTAAATGTAGCACATATATGTTTTTAATTGGAATAAATTACATTTTATCTTATGCAGAGAGTTTTGAAGCATTTGTGATATAGTTAAACATAAAGAGAAATGGAAAACATGGAATGGAAACAATTTTCTTAAATAATACAACACCTTCCATTTCAAGAATCCAAAGGCATTGGTAAGTTTAGTCCAGGAGAGACGAGAACTGAGCTTTGGTTCTTACAAGTTTTCTCTCAGGGCTAGATCTTTGATATTTGATCTTCCTTAGGTGACAGTCTGAAGATTCCAGGAGTAGAGGAAGCTTTGCCATTCAGAACAAAGTATCAGGGTGGCAGGTCCTAAGGCCATGATGATGAAGAGTGTTCTTATTGAATTCTCAGGGTAAGAATGAGCTATGTCAAGTGAGGGAATGAGATGCAAGTCAGGACACAAGAGAAATGCACCTATATTCTGACAAGTGGACCTCGGTAGAATGCAAACTAGGGTAGATTCCACTTTGCACAATCAGATTACACTTTGCCTGGGTTGTGCTTGATGTATCATAGTTATTTGTAAATACATCCCTTATATCCTGAAAAGTTTCTGACTTGGATGATAAATTATATGATCTCCCTAATCAAAAGAAAATTAGGATTACAAGACTTAAATTGAGACATTGCTCCCACAGGTGGAGTAAACCCAAACAAGCAACACATGTTAATAACAGGATCCTTCTCCCAGGCAGTGTTTTAGCCACCCATAACTCCTTTTCCCATTATACCTCAAGATGTAAGCTAAATCCAAAAATATAGGAAAGGAAATGAGAAAGTCAGACAATCCTGTTCACCCTGGGAGCCTAAGACTCTCAGATCAACTCTGCTCTTGTTAAAGCTTCACTGGTTTTTCAACTTACTTTTCAATTCTTCTGATTTCCCATAGCTCTACTTCCCATCTGTGCTTCAGCCAGCTGCACAGCTGGGGAGAAATTAAAATAGAGATTGCTGCAGTAATACTCACAATGAGGAGCTCTAATTAGATGCCCTGCTACATAGACCAAGGCTTCCAAGCCCCAAATAACTGAATTAAACAACACATTGTCCTGCTCCTAAAGGTGTGTGTGTCTGTGTGGTAGGAGTACTCACTGAAGTGGCAATCATTCCCTTTTGACTTGAACCTCTCTGAGTAGGGTAAGCAGAAAGAAGGGTAGAATTATCTGGGGGATTGGATTTAATAATGTCAGAACTGTCTCCCTAGTAGTGAAAATTTTAAGGAATAAATTTGGTTAAATAAGAAAGGAAAAGAAATTCTCACAGAATCTTCATCCCAATCAATATGACTTCTAATCTGTTCTTGAAAGGAGCATTTTGAGGTTTGACCTATACTTGGAAATGCTAAATATCTGCTACTCACCTCAAAATGATGGAAGATTCATCTCTTAGTTGCTCTAAATTTTGATTTTTTAAATTAAAATAGCATGTACACAAGATGCTAAATTAAAATCATATTATAAGATTATTTATTATTATAAAATTAAAATCATATTATAATAAAGTCACCTGTCTTACTCTTCCTAAGACTTTATCCTCTTATATAAATTTTAGTCAATTACTTTACACTTAACTGGTAATAATCTTTCACATAATAAAGATATTTTGTAACCTGTTAACGAAGTTAAACATACACACATTGCATTTGCAATGTATAGACCATCACTAGTTTAAGAAATAACATTTCAGTACTATCACACTCAGTGCAATCCCTATCAAAATATCAATGCCATTCTTCACAGAACTAGAACAAACAAATCATAAAATTTATATAGAACAAAAAAAAAACACCCCAAAACCCTGACTAGCCAAGCCATCTTGAGTAAAAAGAACAAAGGAAGAGGCATTATAATACCTGATTTCAGAAAATATTAGAAAGCTGCAGTAATAAAAACAACATGGTATTGGAATACATACCAACTCAACGTACTAAAATAGGGAGGCTGTATGTAAACCCACACACATACAACCAACTGATTTTCAACAAAAGGGCTAAGAACATACTTCAGAGACAGGATAGTTTTTCCAATAAGTGATGCTGAAAAAAAATGGTTATCCACATGTCAAAGAATGAAACTAGATCACTATCTCTTACCAGTTTCAACCATCAACTACAAATAAAGACTCAAATTTAAGACATGGAATTATTAGAAGAAAACATGGAAAATGCTTTAGGACATTGAAAAGCATAAGGAGATTTTTGGCAAGACCACAAATCCACTGGAAACAAAAGCAAAAATATGCAAATGGGATTACATTCAACTGAAGAGCTACCATACAACAAAGAAAGTAATAATCAGGACGAGCTACAAAAAATGGCAGAAAATATTTCAAAACTTTACACATTTGACCAGGGACTAATATTCAGAATACACAAGAAA
This sequence comes from Castor canadensis, assembly GCF_047511655.1. Taxonomy (NCBI): domain Eukaryota; kingdom Metazoa; phylum Chordata; class Mammalia; order Rodentia; family Castoridae; genus Castor; species Castor canadensis. The sequence goes on along the minus strand of NC_133389.1, from coordinate 32,673,126 downwards.
CTGTAAAGATGTTAACAACAACAACAACAAAATAAACTGATTAAGAATTGCAATAGACCAAAATATGCATTTCCAAAATAACATATAGCTATATGAAAATATATGATAGGTTTTTTTGAGATAGGGTCTTGCGAACTATTTGCCTGGGCTAGCTTTGAATCATAATCTTCCTAATCTCTGGCTTATAGAGGTGAGCCACCAGAGCCTAATTCTTTTTCCTTCTCTGTATAGTATATTTAAATCACAGTAAGTGAGACGGCAATAGGTTTTATTTTGTTTAATGATTCTTGGGTAATTGGTTATTTCAAAGCATTTTGTATCAGGTAGCCTATTTTATATGGATCTCCTAGAGGCTAGTAGGAGACACTATTGTCTGAATGTTAGTTATGGACAGAACAGATTATACATTAAATTCTGAGGAAGTCCAATAAGCAGTGAATAAATTATTAGAAAAGTGGTCAACTAAGGTAACTGAAGCTGCTTCAAAGTAGAGACCACAGATTGAAACTGTTCAGTAATATTATTGCTATTCCAGGCAAGAATTACTACTGCTGGAAACCAAGAGGACTACAGATAGGCCAAGGCTGCAGAGTCCAAGGAATCTGATACATCAGACAGGAAGACAAGTAAGAGAACCAATAAAATATAAAAATTATGACAGGCTAGTGGAAAGGTAGAGGCCAGATGGGTGTGATGGCAAAAGAAGAAGAGTGCTTGATCACGAAATGACTTCTTTCATTGGTTTGAAGATACCCTGACCCTCTTTCTAGCTAAATTTTAGAAGATACTGTCAGGGTAGGGCTTGGACATAAGAGTCACAAAGTCCTTCCATTTTCACCTTTTAGAAATTCATGGTTTTCCCACATTATACATTCCCTCCTTATATATCAGAGTTTATGTCCCAGATATTCTGGTGCAATTTGTCAGGTACACCCAGAGCCTCATATTTTTAAAGTTTTAATTATCTTATATGTGGAGACTTAATTCATAAAATATGAAATTCATTGAGCTAAAGTTTGTAATGTAGGTTTTTTTCAGTACATGCATAAAGTGGTGTAACCATCACCACTGAAAATGTCCAAGATGTCTTCATTACCCCAAACCCAAATCCATTCCTTATCCTTTCTTCCCTCAGCCTCAACCAACCACTGATCTACTTTATGTTTCTATGGATTTATGTATTCTGGAAAATTCATATAAATGGAATCATATAACACATAGCCTTTTGCTTCTGGCTTCTTTCACTTGGCATATGTTTTTAAGGCTCATCTGCTCAAGATTTTCACCCAAGGTGATTCTAACATGCAGTTGAGGTTGAGACCATTGCAACAAGATCCCTCCCATCCCTCCAAAAATCAGGTAAACCTTGAATCCCTGGGGTATCAAAGACTAGGTTTCCAAGTGGTCAATGATATCCAATTATAACTATATCTCTCTAAGCTCCATAACAGCAATGCTAGTTTCTAACCACACCCTGCCTTCCTGCTGAAGAACACTGTTAGTTAAAATAAATAGGTCAAATCCCTAATATTCTAGCCAACCCTGGCCCAGAGTCCCCAGAACAAGTGCTGAGCACTAAATTAGTCCTTTTTATTCTCAATGTGTTCCCCTTTGCTGCAATTCAGCTGAATCTTTGATCACTTAGGCATGGAGAGAGTTCATTTGTAACCTCCAAGGACTATTCAGGCTGTGTGGCATAAGATGAAGGTTAGAGATAAATGAAACATATACTTGAAATTTGATTTCCTCTCTGCTCCATTTCATCCATTTGAGATATGGTGAATCTAATCACAGATTGATCTTATTAAGGCTAATGACCTGATGATTAACAAGAGAAATTCATCTGTACTCAAATTACATGTTTTAATTATACCAAGGCACTACATCATCAATGGGCAGGAGGCAGCAAGCAGCCTCTTGGAAGAAGGTTTGCTTGCACCTGGCACTATCTGGGTTATTACTCTCCTGGTATCTAGGAGAGGAAATAATCCAAAAAGCCCAGATGTACTCAATATCTCACAACTTGCAATAGGCAGGATGAGGCAGAGGTGGAAGATTTGATCCTGATATGAATCACAAATTGCAATGGAATTTCAGTGCCACTGAAGTGTGCTAAGAGAGATGAGAGCAAGCTGGGTTGGAGTCCAGTTGCAAATCATAGAAGCCATAGTATAGCCCAGCAAAGTCAGTAAAGATATAGAAGACAGAATAATTCCAGCAAAATGTCTTTGGTGTTTGTACTAGTGTATGGCCAGGGCCACTCAAAACCAATAAAATACCAGATCTGGCCTCATACTGTTATGCAACATCATTTCAAATGCAGAGTAATTTAAAATGGTACATACATTAAACATTTTATATTCATTTAAAACATGAAAAATATACATTTTTCTTTCAATCTTTGGCAGTGACTCAACATGCCCCCTTTTAAAAATAAGTCTGCCAAATGTAGCTCTGTTTTACATAAAACATTCATAATGTATTCATCATGCTTTAAAGTTTTGATATTAAGGTGGAGGAATAATTTAAGATACTTAGAAATCTGTAAGAGTTTAGGATTATGCATTTTTAAATGCCAAATTTTTACTGTCTTGCCAACCCCTATTTCAACAACAATTTGGGAGGTGAAAGAAGCTGTGACTCATGGTTAATGCCATTTTGAAATAACAGAACTCAGTATAAGTGTTAACACTTTTCCTACAGTTGTTTCATCAGTTCATGTAATTTACTTAATTAAAAAATAAAACAAAATCAGGTACATATTATGAACTGGTTGGGGTACAAACATAACTAATTCTCACTAAGCATTTTGGGAAGAGCTCAAGTCCTGGTACAATAGAAATAATATTCTGCAAGCATTTAGAGGAGTAGAGATAATGATCATGATTTTGAGGGGCAGCCAAGGCCAGTAGTTAATCTGGTGGGTGAGTTAGAGAGGAAGCTGTTGACAGGTTCCTACTGAAACACTTAGCTAGAACAGTAACACTGTAACAAGAACATAGTAACACTTAGAAGAACAGTAACACTGTAACAAGAACACTGTACAGAACAGTAACACTGTAACAAGAACGCAGTAACACTTAGAACAGTAACACTGTAAAAAGAACGCAGTAACACTTAGCTAGAAAATGGAGAAGTTTTGGGCCAACGCCTTTGGGAGCCAGAGACGGCCTATCTTTCACAAGAGAAAAATTGTCCTGTAAAAATGTTATTTTATATTTGTATTGTTGTGCTGGGGGTACGTTGCAACATTTATAAAAGTCCTTGCAATATTTCACAGGTGAATCATCCCCTCCATCATTCTTCTTTGTCTTTTCTACTCCCATTCCTAGAACAGTTTCAACAAGTCTCATTTTTCCATTTATATACATGTATGCATGATGTTTGCACCATATTCTCCCTCCTACACCTTCTTCCCACATTCTACCCCTCCCACTGGTACCAAGCCCCCAGACAGGACCTGTTCAAAACAAAGTCTGTAAGATCAATTAGCAATTTGAAATTTTCCAAAATTTATAAACTTGGTAGATAAAAATTATTATTTTTAAATGTAATTTTGCAACAGCATCCCAGCATTCCCATCTATTTTTCCATATAGGTCAGAGGATCTTGATTTGCTATGCTATGACATACAGAGAAAATTTTGAGGCAATGTATTTATTTAGTCTTCTGGTTCCTACATATGCATTCAGAAACAAGAAATGCCCATTAAGATGGCTCCTGGTGCTAGAATAAGAATGTACCAGTTTTGATTAGTAAAGAAGTATCAGCCACATAAAAAATTAGCCATGATAATAATATAACCCATAGTAATGGCACCTGAATAAAAAAGGAGTGCTTTTCATGAAACTGGGATAAAGGCTTTTTCCAACATAATGTTCTTACCTGATACAATATATAATTTGATCATGAAAAATACTAAAAGGTCAGACCATGACAAGACCATTCAATATTACCATTTGTAACTCTGGACCACCTTTCTAAATCTTTTTTCTGCTACTGCAGTGATTCTGGAGAGTGCTACTTCTCTCCATCCTTCATCCTTTGTCTGGAATTCTGTAAAGACTCTTAGTGATTTTTCTACCGTTACTGTTTCCTTATAGTTCTTTCTCTACAGTATTCCAGGTAAGCATTTAAAAATATCTCACTTTTTTTAAACTCTGTGTCAGTAGTATCTCATTCTTCCTGGAATAAAATTCAAAATGATTAGCTGGACTCAATGGTTAGAGTGGCCTGGTTGTCCCTGTTTGGCACATGGTCCCCCATATGTCTAAGCAGTATTGAGCACCTCTGAATTTGCAAACTTCCCATCTTCTCCTCTGCCACAAACATATCCACATGGCATTTTCCATTTTTGGAATAATACTTATTTTTTCTATTGTTTGCCTCACAAACTCAGGCAGATATTTTGACTCAATGCCTCTGATGACCTTCAACCTCCTATTAGGCCAAGTTCCTGCTGTATAGTTGCAGTTACTCATTTACTGTTGACTTTTTCACATATTTTGTAGGAGACCCAGCTCCAAGAACTGTGTCCATTTCTGCCTTGATCAAAAAAGTTCTTATATCAACCTTCATGTGAAACTAGCATAGGCTTGTAATAAGAATTTTCTGGTTAAATTAGTTATTTTTAATGTTTACAAAATACAAGTTTGGGCTTTTTGGTTTTGTTTGTTTGTTTGTTTGTTTTTGCAGTACTAGGGTTTGAACTCAGGGCCTTCATCCTGAGTCACTCCACCAGCCCTATTTTTGTGAAGGGTTTTGTGAGATAGGATCTCATGAACTATTTGCCCAGGCTGGCTTCAAATTGTGATCCTCTTGATCCTCCTGCTTTCTGAGTAGCTAGGAATACAGGTGTGAGCCACTGGTGCCTGGTGTTTGATTTTTTAAAAAAAGTTCTAGAGTCAAACCTACAGGAATTTTGTCATTATTAAAATTGTCTTTTTAAAAAATAAGCACAAAAATGACTAGTGTTGTGGCTCAAGCAGTAGAGTGACTGCCTAGCAAGCATGAGGCCCTGAGTTCAAACACCAGTACTGCTAAAAGTCACAATAAAAATACTTTTTATAAGCCTTTAAAAAATGTAAAACCATTTTTCTGATTTCTAGGATAAAATATATAATAATGACACATCTGACATATATAACATCATTACTCTTAAATTCTACAGTTAAAATAGTTACAGTTTTCTTCTTGGGTCAGACACCAGCTTTAAAATGACAGAAAAGGCTTATACAGAATTTTCATGCACCAGTCTGTTTTCTGGAATTTCTATGTTCATTCTATCTTAAAGCAATCAGAATTGAAGATCTGAGCTACAATACTATTATTATCCTAATAGGCTGAGGGGACCAGTCATTTGTCAGATTTAGGTCACTGCACTCCATTTAGACTAATTCATATGATGACACTGCTACATTAATAAAAGTTCATAATTTACTTGCACTGTGAAGCATTGCTTAGGGTTTTATTGTTCCAAAGGGAATCGACAGCCTGGCAAGGACATTACAGCTTATGAGAAATAACTGAATCATTTATCTTATTCCTAAATTTGAAAAAATTCTGGTATGATGACTAGGGAAATTGGCACACAGGTAGAGCCATTGATGAAGCCATCAGCTGCTAACTCTTCATCAAATTAAATTTAGTTAAAGTTCTAAAGAAAGATGAATGAGATACACACTACCAAACAGTTAATGAAGTAAAAGAAGGGATTTTTTCAAAACTAAATTACATCAATACAAACAAGAATGATTATTTCTAGAGGTTAATTGGAATGTCTCAAGCCCTCTCCATGCTTCTGTCTTTTGTGGTAGATTTTCCAGGACACAGAATCTTCACAAACATCTGCTATTCTCAGAATCATCTCCAAGGAAACTTAAGAACCATCACATATGTCTGTATTACCTAACTTCATCAACATGGTTGCATAGGAAAAACTCCTACAAAACATGTAAAATTAAGATTTTGGGCAAATTCTTTGAGTTATTGTCAATTTCTATGTTGTACTCACACATGATTATGAGTCCATGCTGAAGTTTGGTACCAGCTCTGTAATATTAATAAGATAGAAATACTTTCTTTTATACATTTTTTATGGTGGGACTGTGGTTTGAACTCAAGGATTTATCATTGCAAAGTAGGCTAGCTACCATTTGAGCCACACCTGTAGTCCACTTTGCTCCGGTAATTATGGAGATGAGGTCTCCAGAACTATTTGTCCAGGCTGACCGTGAACCCCAACCTCCTGATATCTGTCTCCAGAGGGACTATGATTACAAGTGTAACTTTCTTAACAGGCTGATACAAATAGTACAATAAATATACAGCTTGATATTACCAGTGAATATGTTGACTGACGTTTGCTTGTCATAGAGGGGTTCTTCTCATCTTTCCCATCATATAGAGGAAAATCTTTCTATTACTAAACATGCTTTTCAACACCTCATTTAATTGCATAGTTTTAATCATTCAATTCTCTTGTGATGTTTCTCTAATGTTTAAAGTTTTGTGTGCTCTTTTTGTTTATTAATTATGCTTCTAACTTTTCCATATTTCAGACTATGTTATTCATGGGATGAACAGAGAGTATAACATGGGGGATTTTATTTTAAAGTTCATTGTGGTTTATAGAGTTCATACATAAAAGGATAACAAATGGAAAATCATAAATATGTATGCTGTCTATATTTAGCATTTACCACAATTCTACACTGTAAAACAATTCAAGAACTTCACTCAAATTCTTCATTATTTTTTCTTCTCACAATGTTTAATCAGTTCCTCATTAGAAATATTATTAAAGTTGTCATCAGATGTCAAGGTTTGGAAATGATTGAGTTGTAAGGCTGGCCAACTTTTTGCAGGTCATACCAACTAAGGTTCAACAATAGAATGCTGCCTGCATATTATGGTTACAATCATCCTGTAAGCTCTTATCAAGACTATTCTTACTAAGACCTATTCAGCCAAGCTAATTCTAAAACTACCTTCTGCTAGCTGACAATTTAAACTACGCATTTCTCTTATCTATTACTAGAGTATAAGATCAAGATAAGAGTAGTTATAGCCCCTAAGACCAAGTCAAGAGAACTATTGTGGCATTTCCCCATTGATCTAGTATGAAGATTATGACACTTATGAATGACTTGGTCTTCTGGTTAAATTTTATAAACATAGCCCACCAAAGTATTTCTATAGTTTCTATGATATTACTAGAGTTCAAAGTGCAAGAAACAATACTTTTTCTTTAAGCTGCACAACCACTAATAGTGTAGTCACCTGGCTTTTTGACTTCAATTAATAGAAGAGCTTCCCTAAAGGGTATTCCATCAGAGGGGAGAAATGGTATACATTTTACATAGCACTGTCACTAGAGTTCCTGGAATTATATTGGTCCTGTTTACTTCTTATAGATTCATGAAATGAGGTTTGGCTTGACTTAGCTCATTATAGGGTTATTTTTAAATTTTATTTTAGATAAAACAACCATGTCACCTATACCTTGCCTATTTCTTTTCTTGCTCTATAACTCAGCATCATTTCCTTTGTGTGTATGTTTTGGAGGTATTGGGTCAAATTCAGGGCCTTGCAATTGCTAGGCAAGGCTCCACTACTTGAACCACACCTCCGTCATCTCAGCATCATTTCTTGGAAACTTCAGATGTGAGAATAAGAGAGTGAAGCACTGTTAGCTATAAAAGCAGATCTCCACCATACTTACATATGAAACCTATCTAAAGTAGTCAGTCCTTCTACCAGGAAGCACTTTGGACTTCCCAGAACATCAACTTGATTTTGAAGTCAAAGCTGGATATCTGCAAGGAAAAGTAATAGCACTTTGTACTTTATTGTAAATGTGGATTTCCTGTATTATAGAAGGGGGAAAAACAATAATAAGGAAGGGAAATCCATTTAAAGTGGTTTTAAAACTATTTTCCTCCTTTAAAGTGCTCAGTTTATGGATCCATTAAAATATTACTGATAAAAATGCATTTTGAATTGCCATTAGATATTTTAACTTTCATTTGAAGCTTGAATTGATTTAGAATGAGAGAATAGTGGTTTTGGATAATAAATGAAGAGTCCAGATAACTTCCAGAGCCACTCTCAGAAGTATTATAAAGTTTAGAGTCAAACAGCTTTGCTTCAAAGTAGAAAGCAGAGTACAAAACTTTTGGCTTAAGAGCCTGGCAGGGAAAATTTGCCTTTTAATGTCTTAGTGATACCAAGATACCTGTTGGCTTAGAGATGGACTCCTTATTTAATTCCTGTTACTGTAACATAGACCCCCTGCTACTGAGAATAGTCTCTGAATGAGATGTTCCTTTTCATTTTAATTTGCATTAAAAAGAATTCAGAATTCAGGGGATACTAGTATACAACTAAATTAGCAGGCTCCAGGATAATCTTATATTAAGAGGCTCCTCATAAAATTCTGTTGATTAGATGTTTCTTGCTTACTTTGAAGACATTTAACTGCTCTAGGGCAATATATTTTTCAAGTCTTTTGGTCACAGTTTGTCTCCAGTTGCTCATTGAAGTCCAAACCAGCACACTATTTATCGGTAGTTGGTCCAACAAATAACACAAGCTCCTTAAGTGAGAGCATTTCAGGAGCTCTGCTGCCTTAATTGCAGAACCGATTTCTAACAGAGAAGTTTGGTTCCCCAAACTCCATGTTTCTGAATTTAAAATGAAAGGCACCACACCCATTTTCAGGGTCTTTAAAGATTCTTAGGAATAAGAATAGATTTAATAGAAAATCAGTTCACCGGGTGTTTTGACCCACTGTCCCCCCAAAATCATGGGTATATAAATTTTTTTTCCACAACTAATTTAAAAAGCTACATAATTAAGAGATACCAACAGCGTGTCTAACATGAGAGCAGGCATGAGCAGTGCCACAAAAGAAGGTATATATCTTTACTTAAAGGACATTTTAATCTTATAAAGAAAACTAATTGACTTATTCAAGTTTTGATATATTAGCCACAAAAAAGGTAAGATGTTGACAAAGCTATGAGAAGCTTTTGTTTGAACTGCACTCCTACACTGAGTTCCAGCAGGTAAGACCACATAATGCCACTAAGCTCCCAAATGGGCCAGCTCTCAAACACAAAAGCAAACACTGTCACAACCACCAATCTAAAGAGGCCTCGTTTACCTGACATAGCATGGTGAGGACGTCTCCCTTTTATTTTTTAAACCTATAAGGAAAATAACTTTGAAATGTCTTGTCCATGCTACACTCTTTATTTCTGTGTTCTTCAATTCTTCTCTTCCTATAAAGCCAGTCTCTTCTGCTTAACTAATTACTCAATTCTAAAATCAGAAATAAGAGTTAGATCTTTAAACTAAATTTGCTATTATTTCAGCTTTTGACAAATGTAAGGACTTTGGTTTTATTTTCCATGTGACTTTCAATTGCCATCTTTCTGCCTAACTCATGGTCTGTGAATGACTCCAGTCAAATTCATGAGTCTATGGCTGAACAAGCCCCCCCCCTTTCCCATTAACATATGTTTTAGTCCATTTCTGTGCTATAATAAAATACCTGTATCTCTGTACTTTATTTATAAAAAAGTAGCTCACAGTTTTTGAGGTCTAAGAACATGGTACTAACATCTGCTGACTTCAGGGAGGGCCTTCTTTATATTACAGCATGTCAGATGGCATAATGGTGGAAGAGTGCAGAAAAAGGAGAGATCATATGACTAGAAAAGAAAACAAAGACTATGTAGGGGCCAGTTCTGATGCTTTTATAACTCTCTCTCAAAAGAACTACCTTGCTCTGCTAGACAAGCATTTATACCTTCTGAGGTCAGTGCACCAAGACCTAATACCTCCTACAAGGCCCCACTTTTGTAAAGGTTCCACCCCTTAGTATCACCACACTGTGGGCCAAGATTGTAGCTCATGAAAATTTGGGGGTGTACTCAAATCATATCAAAACTATAGCTCTATATGTTTTCCAAACCTACTGAATAGATTGTAAAATGCAGAAATATTATCTAGAAAGAGGCTCCAAGTTTCTTCATTAAGCCTTGAATTAGTCTCTGGAGCCAAGTTTCCCATTGCCTTTCCTTTGGACCCTTCTTGACCCCTTGAAGTTTTCCATATACACACAATTCTTGAAACACACAGCAACTGCCTTTTGCCATATATATAGATTACCCTAAAAAGAGCAGAGAAAAATTTTAACATTGCTTAACTTATAAAGAAAGTAAAAAGACAAATTAAAAGTATTATTTTTGTAAAATCTTTGGTTTTGTCATCAAAACATCCTTTTCTTAGAATGTCTATAATGATAAGCATTATTATCTTCATGTTTTTCTTTGAATATATTTAGATATTGGAAGTTGTATGCATAAATATACTTATTTAGTGATATGAACAATTTGTTGGGAGAAGCCATCCTGATTTATCTTTTCCTGGTTATCATTTTGCCAGAGCAAAAATACATTATCTTCATTCTCAAAACTTAATTTTGAGGACTACATTTACAAAGTATTAATGTCACTTTCTACTCATTTTGTAGTTAATGGCACTAGCTAGTAAGTACATCTTGTCTCTACTAAAAATTCACAAATTTCTTGAAGGCAGGAAGCATTTTTTGTTTTTGGCAGTACTGGGATTTGAACTCAGAACCTCACACTTGTTATGCAGGTACTCTATACCACTTGAGCCACTCTGCCATCCTTATTTTGTGTTGTGTATTTTCAAGATATGGTTCTATAAACTATTTTCCTGGCATGGCTTCAAATCATGATCCTCCTAAACTCTGATTCCTGAGTAGCTAAGATTACAGGCATGACCACTTGTGTCTAGCAGCATTTTCAAACTTGTATGAACCTGTCACAACTACTAGCACTTTTCAGAGAATATAATTAGTGCCCAATACAAAATAATTCACCATTAAATGAATAAACTAGTGTTGAGAATGATAGAATAGTAGAACACAAAATATTTTAAATAAAATTTAAATCAAACTCTATATTTGAATATGAAGAGAAAGTACATCACAGAGACTATAAGTATTTTGTCTAATGCTATATATCCTATTAATATCAGATATGAGGAAAAAGTAGGCCATATGACTTATGTGTTTCATTCACTTTCATTATACACTCACTCTTAACTATGCCCTTTCCTACACTAACTACTGGGGTTACAGTAAATGTTTTGGGCCAAGTGTATTGTTTTTATTAATTTAATCATCCATATTGATGTGAAATACAATGTAACATTGTCATTCATTTAGCTGATCTAGCTAAATGCTTTCCCAATTCATCAATATACAATGTATATCATAGAAAAACTACAAAAATATTTCCAATTTATAGAATTAGGGAATGTAAAGTCCTTTGTGTGAGATATTATGAAGGGTGACCAAAATGATCAAAATGATACTGGTAACCTTGCACAGTGCTGATAGCATTCTTTTTTTTTTTTTTTTTCTTTCAGATTCTTCCATAAGTTACTGTTCTGAGTTTTGATCCATTGTTCTTTCTAATATCCTGTACTGGTTTCCAACTAAATCTCTTTTAGTTATATCACTGATAGTGCTAAAAAGTAATGCACAGATAGCAAGCATTACCAACCACAGATAGCCCAGTTCTATTTATTTTCATAAAGATAGCATTTCAATGATATAATATAGCCATATCAGTATAGCATTTCAGTAATGACTCTTAGACATCATGCTAGGATGACTTTGGCTATGGCATTTTGAAGCCTTGGATAAGGCACTTACTTCTTCTGAGCCCCAGTGCCTTTATGTATAAACTAAGAAAACTATAATATGTAACCTCTAAAATACCTTCAAAATTTAAAATTTGTAATTATAATCATTTACATGAATATGAAATCAAAACATTTGTACATTGTAAGTTTCTGTTAAGGGCTATTATTAATGAAAGTTATATTTTCACGGTGGCCCAGTAATAATTATAGAATGGAAAACTCTGGCATTGCCCACCAAAGACAAAATACTAAACTAAATGCTTTGAATTAATGGCAACCAGGAAATATGAGAAAAGAATGATGAGGTCATTGAATGACATTCTATTTTTCAACTATTTCTATCCAAAGTAGGTTTTAAAGAATCTAGGTTGTAATTTTACTTTGTATTTTTATGCCAAGTACAAATCATGTTTTTTTTTTTAATTTGGCAAGTTTAGTCTTTGAAAATTGCCAAGTTTCAGTTAAAAAGTATGCATGGTAAATAAATATATATGTTCAGCATATCCATTGTTGAGTAATTAGATGCTTAAAGTAGGGTTTGATAATGAAATTCATTATGAGAGAAAACTAAAGAGATAATAGGATTAAAATATGGTAATGAAAGTTGACATTTCTTTCTTCAGTTTGAGTCTAAATACTTAACATGTGCAAGAATAAAAGTGTAAGTTCTCAAGGCCAAGAATTTCAGTCAATTTATATGTTACTTTTGTATCAATACGCAACAATTCAGTAACACTGCAGACTTATTGTTATTCAATTAATCATGTGAAGAATGTTAGATACACAAAGATCTGTATAGACATAATCCAGCATAGCTGACTCTCGAACACACTAAGGACACTGTCATTGGCTTATGCAGCTTGTTTCCTTCAATGTTATTGGACAGGTTCATAAATTTCTTACATTAAGGCTGTAGCTAACTTTCCTTTAGAATCAAAACAAATATTTATCTTTAAAACACACTTGTCAGTACTTTTAAAATTCAAATTTTACTCTTTAGCAGAAAATCCAAATAAATATAATTTCTTGACAGTTTAATAGTGTTATTTATGAATATCATTATTGCATCTACCTGTAGAAATGTTTGTCTTTATAGCATATTGTCCCAGATTTACAAGCCTATGTTTATGTGTGGTGGAGGAGGAATGCAGGCAACTGAACCTAGGGCTCTGCCACTGAGCTACATCCCCAGCTCCTAAAATATTTTTGTGTTTCATCTTATATTTTAAGATAATTTTCTCTTATTACTAGATAATAAGTTGTTAGACTATTTTACTCTAAAATATTTGCTTCCATAAACTTACTTTAAAATTTGGGGTTCTAAAAATCATAAACTGAAAAACATACATAACCAGCATATTATATGTGACTCAGATATGAAATAAAGTAAAATTTATAAACTCTATCTTCTTCTTTGTTGTGGAAGAGTTCATACACAACATATGAGCTTTATTTTAAGGATTTTTGACTACTAAAAATAATTTTTGCTTATTTCTGGTTTCTGGTCTTGTTCATTATAGTTGTTTATTTTCTCCATTTAAATATTTCAATAACAGGTAGTATTATGACCATATTTTAGAGTTCTTACTATAAGAGGAGGGCTAGTTGTTTGCTTGCAGTTTGGATGACTATATAAGTTATCTCTAAACTGGAACATTTTTGAGAGAAAGGCAGTATTACAAATAGAATAAACTAGCATTAATTGCACAAAGGTAGCAACCAGGAATCTCCTTGGACACTCAGAATTTTTGGCCATCCTGTTTGCAGAAATACTAATAGTGAATTTTTTTCAAGCTTCTCATATTCAATGCAATGGATCACTGTGGCATTGCCCCATTTTCCCAAAATTAAAGGCTATGACAAAAGAATGTGAGCTTGGAGGGTTGGGGATTTAGCTCAGTGGAAGAGCACTTGCCTGGCTAGTGTAAGGCCCTGAGTTCGGTCCCCAGCACCGAAAAAAAAAAGAATGTGAGCTTGGTTGTGAACATACTCCATCTTCTCGTATTTAGAGTTAGGTGTTCTTTGTTGATTTTCATAACAGCAATACTTATAATATGTTTCCACTTAAATATTTGGCTGTATACTTAAAGGTCTTTTAAATTGTCTTTTACCTTTTCCTTATGAATGTGTAGCTTTAATTGTATGGCAAGTCATGCAGATAAAGACTTATTTCTAGATTTAGAAGAGTTTCTTAAAATGTGTCTTACTCCCATAGGGATTAGATGATGCCTAAATCACATGATTTAAGAAGTATATGAAATATGCAAGAGAAGTTTACAGTTATAGCAGACCTGTATATAAAGTCTACTGTTGCATAGGCAATACTAAGGAAAGTACATAGGAGTGGAAAACAGAGGAGAGTAAAAACCCCTATCCTTTCTTATCTTTATTTGACAAAGCAAATAAATGAAGAAAATTCTTGGCAAATTGAAGATTGAAAATGTTCTTAAAACCCACCTTCTCATACTTTTCAATTCAAATGTAACTTTTCTTGGATTGACTCAGTAAATTAGCATGTATCAAGAAATCAAAACTATCAAAGTGCAATAAAAGTTGAAGGAAAAATTGGGGGCATGTCTATTGACACCAGGATACCATCAGTGAGAAGCTGTGTTAAATATTGCTCTAACAAGACTTTTTGATTATCTCAAATTTGGAACAATACTAGTACAAACTTTGATTCTTACGGCCCTAAAATATCCACAACCATTTGTGGAATGAGATGATTCCTGAAGAAAGAGGCATGTCCTAAAGTCTCTAAAAATAAGTCATAAACATGAAAAAGGTAAAGTTTGAGGCTAACAAGCAATTAAAGTTTTCATAGAAAAATGACATACAAATCAGGCTAGCAGTAACTCAGAGATTAATTCTAAATTTTTCATGTAACAGATGAGTGAATTGTGTTCAGATTGTCTAAGGGACATGCTTTGGCTGCAGAGTTGGTTAGGGAATAAACCAAATAACAAGAACTTTGCTTCCCATTGTTCCAGAATGACATAATCCAGGCAGTAGCCAAATGTGAGGCAATACTTAAATCTAGGAAGTTTCAATGACTGGATATAATAGCATGTATAAAAAAGGTATCTGGGATATTTGAAGAATGACTTTTATTATTTCTAATAGGGATGAGTGTGATCCAATAACTTTAAAATTAAATTAAATTTAATATTCATATTTTATTAGAATTTCATTTAAAAACATGCAACTCTCCTACTTTTGATTTGGGAATTTTAGGGATCTAATATAAACTATTAGCAAATTTTGTATACCTAAACCAGAGTCTTTATCATAGTTTGCTACAATTTTTTATTTATTTCCACTACTGTTTTAAACCTTAAGCATTTAAAATGCAAATAGTCAATTTTATGTTATTATACATTTTTTTGATCTATGCCAGTTTTTGGTATAATCCAAGGGATTTTGTCAGAGAAGTGAAATAGATAAGAGCTTGAATGGGAAAGTGAGTGGCTTCTAGTTACAGATGGCCTTAGAGCTTGCTGTACTGCCTTAGACAATTCACTTAACCTTTATGATCCTTGAATTTTCCATTTATAAAATAAGAGACATAATTTTTTCAAGGGATTGGTCAAGGACTAATAGGAACTAAACAGAGGAAATCTTCAGCTCATTGCTACAGAATGCCTTCTAACAATTACAGCTTTCCAAAGGTTGTTTGCTTCAGAAAAAGAATTCCTGAGAAGTGGAAGATGCCAAACATTTTGTGGGAGAATTAAGCATTGAAAAACAACCGAAGCCCTAGGAAAAAGAACTTCTAATTTGAGATTTGGTAATGTCCAAATTTTCCTTCATGGCCTTATTGTGGCACTATGTATGTAAGTTCTATGTGCTATACACAGATATTCTATATATGTAGCATGATCTATTGCAGGACGTATTATTCTCAAATATACTACCTTGAGAAAAACCATAAAAGCAGAAAGTCTCTCTGACCTTCTCTCCCTACCTCTCTTTTGAAGACCTTCGTGTAATAGGTATCCTGTCCTATTCCCAGAAATAAAGAATATGGCTCAAAGAGACCAGAAATAATCTGAACAAACAAACCTATCTAAATTCACTTCAGTTTATTCTATTAGGTCATACACCCTTTCCAACTATCCTCAGCAGTGCTATCTATTCATCACCAAGCCAAAGTAAAAAACAAAACAAAACAAAACAAAAAACAACGTTTTCTTCCCTGGACATTTGGTATCGTTTTTCATTCTATGAAGCCCCTATGGTACATAAAACCTTGGTTAAATAAATATATTATGATTTTTTTTTAAATCTATCTTTTGTTATATTTGTGTTAGCCACAAGCCTTTTAATGACTAAGGAAAAGGTATCTTCTCTACAAGCACAAACATAAAACCAGTTGAGACTTGGTATTCAATATTGCCTCTGAGAGGATAGTAACTTGTTTATATAATATGATGCTCAAATTCTAGGTGGTGACATTAATTATAAGTTTTCTACCTACTACCTAGGTTTACTGAAAAATTAATATATTTTAAAAAATAATAGCACCAAAATCAAATAAGGTGCCATTATTAAAAATATTTCGGTATTTCTTTCCTGTTCCCTACAGGGACCTAACTTCTGTTCAATCAACCACATAGACCACCTCCTGCCTGTGAAGGATTAATAATAGTTTGTATGCCAACATATCACCATCTGCTTAGCCTTATGTACTCCTGACTATGTTTGGCTACAGTTGATACTTGCTTTGAAAAATATTTAATGGTATACAAATTTAATAGCTTTATCTTTTGTTTGTGTGTTTGCAAGTCTCTTAGTATTTACCAGAATGTAGATTCTCAGATTTTTCTCTAATCACTCACCACATTGCCCACAGATAGGTAATATTCTCCATCTCCAACCATACTAAACTAAAAATTGCTCTATTAATATGCTATATTGATTATGTATTCCCACAATGACTTTTTCTGATGAACCTCTTCAAGCTTAGGGTCTTAAAGCCACTTTTGTTCATGACTTTTCTAGTTAGGAAGTCTGTGTGGCAGTAGAACAGATCTGTTTCAGGCTTGGGTAAATTCAGCTTTGCTCCATTCTTTGGGATGGTTTGAAGTCTGCTTCACATGTCTCCTTACTTCCTGGAGACCAAGAGGTACCTGCAGCTTGTTCTCTTGAGGAATAGCAGAAACACCCTTAAAACCTCTACTGACCTTGACCTAAACTTATCAGGTTGTCTCATCTTCCTACATTTCATTGGTTTCAGTGATGACATGATTAAGCCTATTATCACTAGGGAGAAGAAATACACTGGATGAGCAACACAGTTGGGACCAGATAAGTCCACATATATTGTAGACTGAATGAATATTCAACAAAATATTTTTAATAATGCCTCCTTATTTGATGTTGGTACTATTATTTAATTCTTTAACTAGAAAGAAAAATAATATAGTGGAGTCCTATGCATCTTGATTTTCAACTATTAATAAATTCTGATTAATTATTTAATCAGAATTTTATATAAAATTAATCATTACAAGTGTATTTGACATCTAGATTGTATCTCTCCCCTTTCCCAATTTCTACCCTTTTCCCCTTAAGCTTAAACACTTTCTATAAAAGCAAAATTGTAATTTAAGTATTTTCAGTAATGCAACTTTGCTATCTCTCAAAGTAATCTTTTTTTGCTTTGAGGATTTCAGAAATTATAAAAAGCCTTGTTATGTTGATTGAAATTTAACCTACTCAATTTTTTCCCAATTAGGACTACAATTCCCCCGAAAAACAAGTGTACTTTGCCTTAGATAAGACAGCTCTTTCAAATAATTTAAGAAAATTTTCTATTCTAAATCTCCCCAATGGCTTCAACAGTTTTCCCTCATAAATTCATTGTATAAATGTCCTTGGAAACAAATGAATTTCTTATACATACATTTCATGTAGTTTTCATATAATTTATATAAATTTCTATTACTGGTGACCTAGATTGGAATTGCTATAGTTATTTTTAAGTAGTTACATAAAATAGATGAAAAAACAAAACATATAGTTTTTTTAATGCTGGCACATGCTAAGCAAGCACTCAATTCTGGAGCTATGGCTTAGTGCCTAATTGTTTTAATTCTGTAAGTAGAAAGAAAAATAGTATAATGAAGTCCTATGTATCTGTGACCTAGATTTTCAATTATTAATAATTGTCTATATTTAATCAGAATTTATATAAAAGTAATCATTACAAGTATAATTGATATCTAGATTTTATCATTCCCCTTTCTCAATTTCTACCATTTTCCCCACAAACTTAAACATTTAAAAAAATTATCATATATAAGCCTCAAAGTAAATCCTAAATCAATCAAATAATCATTTTCCACCAGGCTACATTCTTTGCAATTAGGCGGAAAATCAAAGAATTTAAACAACATGTGTATGTGAAAATGTCTACTCTTGCATGAATTACAACATTCTATTTAAGTCAATGCATTTTCAAATCCCCTACCAATGTATACAATACTTATTAACACAGTTACATTAATACTTTCCATGAATGCAAGGTTTGGATACGTAATTTTGTTTTATATTTCACTCTACTTGCTTTTAATATTATGAATTAGAATTTTAAAATACTTTTGATAATTTTTATTATAAACCAGCACTTTTACAGCTTAATTATACTTTTTGAATAAAATGTATTTTGAATGTATTATTACAAGTATGCCTACCTTACATTTGGTTGCTTTTTATCAATTGTTTGCTTCATTATTATTTTTTTGTATGTGGAGCTCGGAACAAACACAGGGTGTTATAAATGCCATCAAGTGTTTGATCACTGAGCTCTCTTTCATTCTTTAATGTGACACATTTCTGTACTTTTATGACTCTTTTAAACCACATGTAGGCTAGTTTAATTATTTTATTTAATATGACATTGCCAATACCATCTATGCCATTTCCATTTTTATGGTTCCTTAAATATCTATATTTATGTGTATATATTATCATTTCTTTTAATTTTGTTTCTTGTTTCTTTTATTCTTTATGTCTTCTGTTGCATTAAAATTTTATTCAATTCTTCCTTTCCTAGTGCTCACTTTTGTTATATGGCATATGTCTGGCATTTAATACTTGAATTCCTATTTTAACAATATTATTTGAAAAGTATGAAGCTAAATGAAGCATCCATCCTCTTAAAACAATGAAGTTTTTGTCATGTTGTAGCTATGATACCTTTCCTCATAGTTTACTTATAATTATTGATTAAAGTTTTATTTCCATCATAATTTTTATATCATATAAATTATTCTTCCTCCACCTTCCCTATAGGTATGTAAACTAATGTATTACATTATGCTAATTCTCATTTATTGCATATATTCTATTAAAATGTTTCCATTGCCTTACTACTATGAACATATTTGATAAACAGACCTTGTTTATTCATCTATAGTGCTGTGAAAAATCATATAATATTAGGGTCTAGTATACTCTTTTATGTACATCTTAAAAAAACTATTTTCTTAATTTTATAATTTCATTGGCAATGCAACACTTACATATACACTTTTTATTTATAATATTGAAAGAATGTTACATATTTTGGTAGGTAATAAGTAATGAGTCATATCTTCATGCCAATTGTTTTTAATTCCTGATTTCTATTGTAAATTTGTCCTTTGGTTTGAAGAGTTAAACTCATCTATTTTTTGATAAGTGTTTAAAGATTAGAGCATAAAATCTTCCCAGGAATCAGAGAGAGATTTAAGTCAATTGCTTACCTGACCAGCAGTGTCCAAGATGTCCAAATAAGCTGGCTCATTGTCAATCCTAACCTGGGTCTTATAAGCATCTTCTGCAAAACACAAGACAAGTTTCATTTAAATATGAGAAGCCACAATGAATTTTTAGGTTTCAGAACAAATAAGAACTTCTAAGCAAATTTCTAAGTAGAAGACTCACATGTTATTCATGCCAAATACATACTTGGGGAGAATGTAACCCAGGGAACTATAGGAAAAGGAGATTCTCCTGAAAGTGAAATCAGGTACATTTTTTCCTTCATCAAGATTATTTCATGATCTCAGGTACCCTTGAGAACAATCCATGAAACAGGTATATCAATTATTTCCTAACTATGCACACACACAAAAGTACCCTAATTTCATAATGCTAAAAGTGTGAATGCTTTTTCCTAGAAAATCAGTAGTAAAACAAAGGGTGCCTGGTTTTACCACTTTCATTTAACACAGTACTTGTAATCCTGGCCAGAACAATTAGGTAGACAAAATAGCTAGATGACTTCAAACTAAAAAGAAGAATAAATAATCTCTGTTCACAGATGTATGATCTTACATATAGAAAATATTAAAGATTACACAGGCACAAACATGACACACACATACACATAAGTAAATGAATTCAGCTAAGTAGCAGGATAAAAAAATAGCTGTGTTTCTGTAGCTAACAATGAACAAACTGAAAAAGGAAAGTCATACATCAGTTCCACTTACATTATCAAAAATCATATGTTCTCCCTCATATGCGGACTTTAGATCTATGGCAAATGCAGCAATGTGTTTGGACTTCAGTCACAAGACAAGGGGAGAGCACATAGGGGAGATATAGGAATAGGTAGAAAACCCAAAACATGAAAGCATTTGATGTCCTCACTCCAGAGGAACTAATACAGAAACCTTAAAAGGACAGGTTATCATGAGCAAGGGATCAGGAACTAATGTAAAGAACAGTTAGAGCTGAATCAATATGGGTCGTAACACATGGGTACACAAAAGCAATAGTAGGAATCTCTGTATAGCTATCCTTAACTCAACTAGCAAAATGCTTTGTCTTCCTTATTATGCTTACGTCTATTCTTCAACAAAATCAGTGATAAGGGCAGAACAGGACCTGCCTGTTACTGAGGCAGGGCGGGGTTGGGGGGCGTGGAGAAATGATCCAAACAATGTATGCACATGTGAATAAATGAATAAAAAAATCAAAATCAAATACTTGTGAATATATTTAATCAATGATGTGAAGACGTATACATTGAAGGCTATAAATGATACAGAGAAATTAAGTAAGGCAATAAATGGAAAGACATTTTGTATTAATGGATTTTTTTTAACTTTTTTTTCCTTTATTGTTGTGGTGGGTGGGGGTACATTGTGGCATTTACAAAGGTTCTTACAATGTGTCAAATATAGCATACTTGAATTCAACCCTTCTACCACCTCCTTTATCCCTCCTTCCCCGATTCCTGGAATAGTTTCAAAAAAATATGTACACATGTATGTAAATGCAAAACTGATACCTGTTTGTGGGTTTTAAATTTAATATTGTTAAAATGTTCATACTGGCAAATTCCAAGATGGCGGCTAGAGGTAGGAAGCAGAAAGCGACCCTCCTATAGTGAAATCTTGGAGAGACGCTGGAGACACACTTTGCAGGCATAATCACCGAGAAAAGGCATAACTTTGACTCCTCCACACCTCCAGCCGGTGCAGAGAATCTCCACTTCACGTTAAACGGAGAACCGAGGAGGCCCCCGGGCCGCCAGTGGCCGGCGCCCATACGGCTTGGGAAGACGCGGACCAGGTGAGCTTCGCGGTACCGCGGTTCCCCCACAGACAAGCCTGGGCCAGAGCAGCATAGCCCCCTGGACAGACTGACCTCCACCCGGGAAAAAAAGAGAAACTGAGTACTAAGCAATAAGAACAGTTAAGACACGCTGGAAAGAGGGTGGGGCGCCCTGAGCGCTGAAGATTGGGGGAAGGGAATCCTTCCCGGGACTGTAAATAAACGAGCCGGGCGGGCCGGAGAGGCTCTGGCGGGAGCGGGGCGCGCCCAGCAACCAGGAGCGGGACGCTTGTGAGAGGAGGGAAGACCCACTTCCCACGTGAACTGTAAATAAACACGCAGGCCTGACAACGCGGGGCAGTGTCGCCTTTCCCAGTGCTTGGAAAGGGAAAAGCCTGTAGCAGAGGCCCCCCTCCCCCGCACAGGAGAACTCTGAGCAAACAAAGCCTGTGGGACCAGGTGAGTGCTAAGCTCACCCCAGAGATCTGCATAAATAACGCCGCCAGCTACAGGCTGAGAGCAGCAGGCAGGCAAGCCACAGTTGCAGATACCACTCTCAGAACTGCCTCCAGACGCTTTTTTTTTCTTTTTCTCCCTACCTTTGATGAGAGAACAACCGAATTACACCTGCAAGCCGAAAAACTTACTGAAACTGTATTGCATTTGAACTGGGGACACTTGGTGGGGCTTTTTTTTTTTTCTTCTGTGTGTGTGTGAGTGTAGTTTTGTTCTACTTTATGCATCCCCTTTGATGAGACAACTACAGAACAACATCTGAGGCACCAACTCCAGGACTGGAGATTGAGACGGACATCCAAATTATTAAGACTGAAATTGCATTGCATATAAACTTGGAAGTTTTTTGGATTTTTGGGTTTTTTTGTTTTTTTTAATTTTCTATTTTCCATTTTATTTTAATTCATTTTTATAAATAGATATTACTTTCATATACTTATTTTTTATTTTTTTTTATCTTTGATTTTCAATCCTCTCTCTGTCTCTCTATTGTCTGTTCAGCTTACTGTCGATTAGTACACTAACACTCCCTGTTTATACCTTTGAAACTCTCTTGTCTGATACCTTGTTCTGCTTTCTCCCTCTTGTCTGTATATTTGTTTTCCCCTTTTCTTTAACTTCTTGCTTTCCATCTCAGCTCACTCTTCCATTCTCAATATTACCATTGTTATTATTACAAGCTAGAAAATACTTAATTACACACAGTACAGGGACAGTAACAACACCAAGGACAATGACAGGAAGACAGAAAAAACAAGGAAACCAGTTTCCCCACAGCAAAAAATTAGTACAGGAACCAGAGGGGAATGAAGAGAACAGAAACTCAGAGCCAGACTCCAACAAAATGAAGATAAACTATGCCAAAGGACCCAATGAAGCCTACAAGAATAATTTAAAAGAAGACATACTACAAGTACTCAATGAGAATTTTATAGAGATGATACTGGATAGGGTCAACCAAAATGTACAGGAGACACTCAAGAAATTCCAAGACAATAAAAATAGAGAATTTGAAAAAGCAAAAGAAGAAATAAAGGAAACCATAGAAGCACTGTATAAACACCAAAGTGAAAGAGAGAACACAATGAATAAATGGATAAATGAACTCAGGACAAAAATAGACAACAATAAAGAAGAAAACAGCCAGGATATGGAAAACCTCAGAAAAAAGAACGAAACAGAACTGCAAAACAAAACGGAAGGCCAATCCAGCAGAATAGAACAAACAGAAGACAGAATCTCAGAACTTGAAGATGAAATGGTAATTAAAGGAAAAACTGAAGAACTACTAATTAAACAACTCAAGACCTGTGAAAAGAAAATGCAAGAACTCACTGACTCCATCAAAAGACCAAACTTGAGAATCATGGGCATCGAAGAAGGAGAAGAGGTGCAAGCGAAGGGAATGCGTAATATATTCAACAAAATAATAACGGAAAATTTCCCAAATCTAGAGAAAGATATTCCCATACAAATGCAAGAGGCCTCCAGGACACCAAACAGACCAGATCAAAATAGAACTACTCCACGACATATCATCATTAAAACAACAAGTTCAGAAACTAAGGAAAGAATATTGAAGGCTGCAAGAGAGAAAAAACAAGTAACATACAAAGGTAAACCCATCAAAATCACAGCAGACTTCTCAACAGAAACATTAAAAGCAAGAAGAGCGTGGGGTGAGATCTTCCGGGCACTGAATGAAAATAACTTCAACCCCAGGATACTCTACCCAGCAAAGCTATCATTCAAAATAGATGGAGCAATAAAAGTCTTCCATGATAAGCAGAAACTAAAACAATATGTGACCACAAAGCCACCATTACAAAAGATTCTGCAAGGGATCCTGCACACAGAAAGTGACACCCAACTTAACCATGAAAAGGCAGGCAGCACCAAACCACAGGATAAGAAAAAGCAAGACAGTAGAGAGTAACATCAAGTTAGGTACACACAATCAAACCTTTAAACAACTAAGATAACTAAATGGCAGGAATCACCACATACCTATCAGTACTAACACTTAATGTTAATGGACTTAATTCACCCATCAAAAGACACCGTTTGACAAAATGGATTAAAAAAGAAGATCCAACAATTTGTTGCTTACAGGAGACTCATCTCACTGACAGAAATAAGCATATGCTCAGGATGAAAGGCTGGAAGAAGATTTACCAAGCCAATGGCCCCCGAAAACAAGCAGGAGTAGCAATACTTATCTCTGACAAAGTAGACTTCAAACCTACATTGATCAAACGAGATAAAGAAGGACATTCCATACTAATAAAAGGGGAAATAGACCAAAAGGAAATAATAATCATCAATCTGTACGCACCCAATGTCAACGCACCCAATTTCATCAAACATACCCTGAAAGACCTAAAAGCATATATAAACGCCAACACAGTGGTTGTGGGAGACTTTAACACTCCATTATCATCAATAGATAGGTCATCCAAACAAAAACTCAATAAAGAAATCCAAGATCTAAAATATGCAATAGATCAAGTGGACCTAGTAGATGTCTACAGAACATTTCATCCAACCTCTACACAATATACATTCTTCTCAGCAGCCCATGGAACCTTCTCCAAAATAGATCATATCCTAGGGCACAAAGCAAGCCTCAGCAAATATAAGAAAGTAGAAATAATACCATGCATACTATCTGACCACAATGCAGTAAAAGTAGAACTCAACAACAAAAGTAAAGACAAAAAACATGCAAACAGCTGGAAACTAAATAACTCATTACTTAATGAAGAATGGATCATCGATGCAATAAAAGAGGAAATTAAAAAGTTCCTAGAAGTCAATGAAAATGAAAACACAACCTACCGGAACCTATGGGACACAGCTAAGGCAGTCTTGAGAGGAAAGTTTATAGCCATGAGTGCATATATTAAAAAGATTGAAAGATCCCAAATCAATGACCTAATGATACATCTCAAACTCCTAGAAAAACAAGAACAAGCAAATCCCAAAACAAATAGAAGGAGAGAAATAATAAAAATAAGAGCTGAAATCAACGAAATAGAAACCAAAAAAACCATACAAAGAATTAATGAAACAAAAAGTTGGTTCTTTGAAAAAATAAACAAGATCGATAGACCCCTGGCAAACCTGACTAAAATAAGGAGAGAAAAAACCCAAATTAGTAGAATCAGGAATGCAAAAGGGGAGATAACAACAAACACCATGGAAGTCCAGGAAATCATCAGAGACTACTTTGAGAACCTATATTCAAATAAATTTGAAAATCTAAAAGAAATGGACAGATTTCTAGATACATATGATCATCCAAAACTGAACCAAGAGGAAATTAATCACCTGAATAGACCTATAACACAAAATGAAATTGAAGCAGCAATCAAGAGTCTCCCCAAAAGGAAAAGTCCAGGACCTGATGGATTCTCTGCTGAATTCTATCAGACCTTTAAAGAAGAACTGATACCAACCCTCCTTAAACTGTTCCATGAAATAGAAAGGGAAGGAAAACTGCCAAACACATTTTATGAAGCCAGTATTACACTTATCCCAAAACCAGGCAAAGACACCTCCAAAAAGGAGAACTATAGGCCAATCTCCTTAATGAACATTGATGCAAAAATCCTCAACAAAATAATGGCAAATCGAATTCAGCAACACATCAAAAAGATTATTCACCACGACCAGGTAGGCTTCATCCCAGGGATGCAGGGGTGGTTCAACATACGAAAATCAATAAATGTAATAAACCACATTAACAGAAGCAAAGACAAAAACCACTTGATCATCTCAATAGATGCAGAAAAAGCCTTTGATAAGATCCAACATCATTTCATGATAAAAGCTCTAAGAAAACTAGGAATAGAAGGAAAGTTCCTCAACATTATAAAAGCTATATATGACAAACCTACAGCCAGCATTATACTTAACGGAGAAAAATTAAAACCATTCCCTCTAAAATCAGGAACCAGACAAGGATGCCCACTATCTCCACTCCTATTCAACATAGTACTGGAATTCCTAGCCAGAGCAATTAGGCAAGAAGAAGGAATAAAAGGAATACAAATAGGTAAAGAAACTGTCAAAATATCCCTATTTGCAGACGACATGATCCTATACCTTAAAGACCCAAAAAACTCTACTCAGAAGCTTCTAGACATCATCAATAGCTATAGCAAGGTAGCAGGATATAAAATCAACATAGAAAAATCATTAGCATTTCTATACACTAACAATGAGCAAACGGAAAAAGAATGTATGAAAACAATTCCATTTACAATAGCCTCAAAAAAAATCAAATACCTAGGTGTAAACCTAACAAAAGATGTGAAAGACCTCTACAAGGAAAACTATACACTTCTGAAGAAAGAGATTGAGGAAGACTATAGAAAGTGGAGAGATCTCCCATGCTCATGGATTGGTAGAATCAACATAGTAAAAATGTCGATACTCCCCAAAGTAATCTACATGTTTAATGCAATTCCCATCAAAATTCCAATGACATTCATCAAAGAGATTGAAAAATCTACTGTTAAATTTATATGGAAACACAAGAGGCCACGAATAGCCAAGGCAATACTCAGTCAAAAGAACAATGCTGGAGGTATCACAATACCTGACTTCAAACTATATTACAAAGCAATAATAATAAAAACAGCATGGTACTGGCACAAAAACAGACATGAAGACCAGTGGAATGGAATAGAGGATTCAGATATGAAGCCACACAACTATAAGCAACTTATCTTTGACAAAGGAGCTAAAAATATACGATGGAGAAATAGCAGCCTCTTCAACAAAAAGTGCTGGGAAAACTGGTTAGCAGTCTGCAAAAAACTGAAACTAGATCCATGTATATCACCCTATACCAAGATTAACTCAAAATGGATCAAGGATCTTAATATCAGACCCCAAACTCTTAAGTTGATACAAGAAAGAGTAGGAAATACTCTGGAGTTAGTAGGTATAGGTAAGAACTTTCTCAATGAAACCCCAGCAGCACAGAAACTAAGAGATAGCATAGATAAATGGGACCTCATAAAACTAAAAAGCTTCTGTTCATCAAAAGAAATGGTCTCTAAACTGAAGAGAACACCCATAGAGTGGGAGAAAATATTTGCCAATTATACATCAGACAAAGGACTGATAACCAGAATATACAGGGAACTTAAAAAGCTAAATTCTCCCAAAACTAATGAACCAATAAAGAAATGGGCATGTGAACTAAACAGAACTTTCTCAAAAGAAGAAATTCAAATGGCCAGAAAACACATGAAAAAATGCTCACCATCTCTAGCAATAAAGGAAATGCAAATTAAAACCACACTAAGATTCCACCTCACCCCTGTTAGAATAGCCATCATCAGCAACACCAGCAACAACAGGTGTTGGCGAGGATGCGGGGAAAAAGGAACCCTCTTACACTGTTGGTGGGAATGTAGACTAGTACAACCACTCTGGAAAAAAATTTGGAGGCTACTTAAAAAGCTGGACATCGATCTACCATTTGATCCAGCAATACCACTCTTGGGGATATACCCAAAAGACTGTTACTCCAGAGGCACCTGCACATCCATGTTTATTGCGGCACTATTCACAATAGCCAAGTTATGGAAACAGCCAAGATGCCCCAGCACTGACGAATGGATTAAGAAAATGTGGTATCTATACACAATGGAATTTTATGCAGCCATGAAGAAGAACGAAATGTTATCATTCGCTGGTAAATGGATGGAATTGGAGAACATCATTCTGAGTGAGGTTAGCCTGGCTCAAAAGACCAAAAATCGTATGTTCTCCCTCATATGTGGACATTAGATCAAGGGCAAACACAGCAAGGGGATTGGACTATGAGCACATGATAAAAGCGAGAGCACACAAGGGAGGGGTGAGGATAGGTAAGACACCTAAAAAACTAGCTAGCATTTGTTGCCCTTAATGCAGAGAAACTAAAGCAGATACCTTAAAGCAACTGAGGCCAATAGGAAAAGGGGACCAGGAACTAGAGAAAAGGTTAGATTAAAAAGAATTAACCTAGAAGGTAACACCCACGCACAGGAAATCAATGTGAGTCAATGCCCTGTATAGCTATCCTTATCTCAACCAGCAAAACCCCTTGTTCCTTCCTATTATTGCTTATACTCTCTCTACAACAAAATTAGAGATAAGGGCAAAATAGTTTCTGCTGGGTATTGAGGGGGGGAGCGGGAGGGGGTGGAGTGGGTGGTAAGGGAGGGGGTGGGGGCAGGGGGGAGAAATAAACCAAGCCTTGTATGCACATATGAATAATAAAAGAAAAATGAAAAAAAAAATGTTCATACTACCCAAAGTAATCTATTGATTCAATTTAATCCCTAAGTTATACTGATTTATTTGCAGAAATTGAAAAAAAATGTTCATCCAAAATATCATATGGAATTTTAAGAGAGAAAAAATAAACTAAACAATTTTTAAAAATAGTGAAAAGTTCGTAGTCTCACATCTCTCAACTTCAAAATTTATTGCAAAGCTTCAATAATGGTGAAGTGTGACAACTGCATTAAAACATATACAAAGATAAATTGTACAGCATGGGGAGTCTAGAAATCATCCATGGAATACATGCTGAAATGATTTTTAAAAATGGTGTCCAGAAGAGTCAATAGGAAAAGGACAAATGATTCTGGACAACTGAATATCCAAAACAAAATAATAATGCTACACTCATCTTACATGGCATATGAAAATTAACTCAAAATAGATCAAACACCTAAACATAGTAGCAAAACCTATAAAATTCCTACAATAAAACACAAGGAAGTGTTTTATGATATTGGCTCTAGCAATGTTTTCTTGCAAATTACACTGAAAACTCAGGCAACGAAACTTAAAATGGATAAAGTACACTAGTTTTTAATTTAAAAATTCACCTAAGTATAATCAGACATATGATCATGTGCTTCTTCTTTCACTAACATATCAAGAATATTTTGAGGAGAGCAATCATGACAAAATGACATTATCCAGCATTCTTTCTCACACCTTACTGAACAGCAATTCTCATACCTAATTCCCCACATAACTTCAAAGAATAAACAAAGCCTCAGACAACCGCGTTAAGCAGGATTCTACAGGCCAAGACCCAGAAGTCCTGGCATAGTGTGCCTTGTGCACAGACTCCACCACAAACCCAACAGCCCCAAGGAGCACTTGGTGCACAGATTCCACCTCAGAGGCAGAAGCCCCATTGTAGAGACCCTCTTGTGGACCTGAAAGTGCAGACTCAGTGCATCAGATGTAAGGAATGCAGTCTGGCAGAGAAATGAGTAAGCAACAGCAAGCAACAAACTCACCTAAGTACAAACCCTACCAAGACAAGAAATAGAACCAGCAGATCCAGCTGGGCAAGTGGAATAGCTACAGCTCCATCCAATAAATTGTGGGATTATGCACCTTTGCAGAGCACAGCAGTTTGTGATCCAGGAAGGAGTGATACCAGTGCAGACATGAAAAATAGATTTGGGAAAAATAGGTGCTGCAAGTTTAGAGGGAATCGAATTGGACTGGGGAGTTGAGGACCCAGACTCCAGAAGCCTTCATTGGAGATTGTATTCAGATCTCCAATCCTCCCCCACTTCCATGCTGGAAAATGAACACCAATAGACACCATTCCAGAGTCAAGTCTAACTAGTTTGCTACTATCCACTGGTTTGAAAGATTCAGACACTGAGGGGAAATATATACATAACCATGAGAGAGAGAAACTAAAAATTCTGATTTTTTTTATTTTTGTTTATTTTTATTGTTGTTTTGTTTTGGTTATTTTGATTTTTTATTCATTTGTTTATACTGATTTTTTTGTTGTTGGAATTCAAGTATTCTCTTTCCCATTCTGTTCAGAATTCTGCTTTTCTCTCCCTTCTTTGTCTCTACAGTCAATATATGTGAGCCACAATACCTGCCTCTCAGTATTAAACCTTAAACCATATTTTCTACTTCCCTCTACCATTTTCTTTCCCTATCTATAGTTTCCTTCCACCTATAATTAGAACTACTATTTTTGTCTGTCTCTATTTCCTGACAGAATCCTTTTTTGTTACCTGTATTTTAGCAGGAAATTAAATTGCCCAAACATTTTAGAGAGAGTGTGTGTGTGTGTGCATGTGCGTGTGTGTGTATGTGTATGTTTAACTTAATTTCTCTTCCTCCTTTCTTCCCCAATGCAATAGTAACTAGGGCAAGGAAAAGAAATAAAAGGGATTCATATAGGGAAGAAATATGTCAAATTATCCCTTTTGGCAGTTAATATAATCATACAGTTAAAAGATCCTAAATATTTCACTACAAAAAAAGCATCCTAGATCTGATAAACACTTCTGGCAACACAGCAGGATATAAAATCAACATACAAAAATCAATCATTTTTCTATATTCCAACAATGAATAGACTGAGAAAGAAACCAGAAAAACAATTCCATTCACACTATCCTCAAAGAAAAATATACCCAAGTGTAACCAAGGAGGTGAATGACTTCCACAATAAAAGCTAGAAGAAAGAAAAATGAAATTGAGCAAGACAGCAGAATATAGAGAGAGCGCCCATTGTTAATGGATTGGCAGAAGTAATATAAAAATGGTTATATTACTGATAATAATCTATAGACTTAATGCAATGCCCATCAAAGCCAATGTTATTCCTTGCAGAAATAGAAAATGAATCTTAAAATTTATATGGAAGCATAAAAGATCCCAAATAGCAAAAATTCTGGAGCAACAAGAGCAATGCTGGTGGTAAAACAATACAAATTATACGAGAGTCATAGTAACAAAAGCCACATGGCAGTGGCACAGAAATAGACACATAGACCAATGGAACAGAGTAGAAGACCCAGAAATTAAAACAAACAGCTATAGACATCTTATTTTTGACAAAGGAGCCAAAACCATACACTGGAGGAAAAGACAGTCTCCTCAACAAATGGTGCTGGGAAAACTGGTTATCTATATGCCTAAGACCAAAACTGGACCCCAATCTCTTACCCTTGATCTTTGATCAAGTTCATCGAAGATATTAATATAAGATCTGAACTCTCAAAAAAAATTTAGGAAAACATAGGGAAAAATCTGTAGGCATAGGTAACAATTTTCTGCATGGGAATCCAATTGCCAAGAAATAAGAGCAAGAATTGACAATTGGGACAGCATCAAATTAAAGTTTCTGCACATCAAAAGAAACAATTGACAGAATCAAAAGATAACACAAAAAATGGGAGAAAAATATTTTCCAGATATTAAATATGAATAAATGATTAATATCCAGAATATACAAACAGCTAAAAAACCTGCAAAAAATCTGATTAATAAATGGACAAATAAATTGAACAGAAAATTCTTAGAAAAAAGTACAAATGGTTAATAACTACATGAAGCAATGTTCAACATACTTAGCCATTGAGGAACTACAAATCAAAACAAAACTAATATTCCATCTCACCCCAGTCAGAACGGTAATTATCAAGAAAACAACAAATGCTGGCAAGGATGCGGGGGTGAGAGGGAAGGAGGGGTAGGGAGGAAAGAGCACACATAACATATTGGTGGGAATATAAAATAGTGCAAACACTGTAGAAACCAATATGGAGATTCCTCAAAACTAAAATGAGACCTAACCTATGACCCTGGCACACCACTCTTGTTCATATGTACAAAGGAATGTAAATGAATATATAAGAGAATTACCTGCATACACATCTTTATTGCAGCTCTGTTCACAATAACCAAACTGTGGGATCAGCCATGGTGCCCAATCACCAGTGAATGAATATAAAAAAAAAAAAAGGTAATATTTCTCAGCCATAAAGAAAATGAAATTATGTCATTTGTAGGAAAATGAATGGGACTGGAGATGATTTTAAGTGAGATAAGCCATTCTGAAAAAGCCAAATAGTGCATGTTTTTGCTCATTTGTGGAATCTAGACCTATAATGATTGTGATAATAATAATGGGTGTAAAATAATGAATGTAAAAGCGAGGCTTTCTGGAGGAAAAATCAAAATAGGAGTGGAGAGGGGAGAGAAAAGAATACATACTGAGGTACAAAGAGGATGGAAATGTTACATGTTTTGGGTTGTTATACATTTTAGCTCTTGTGAATGTGATGGAATGAATATTTGTGTACAGGTACTGTGTACCAGTTTTTTAATGTTATTTTGTCAGTTACCTTGGAGCAGTACTGGCAATTCCATGTATAAGTTTAATGGGGACTGGCTAAATTTTTCCACTGTTCTGAAACATTTTACATTCCCATTATTAAAGTATGAAGGTCCTGATTTCTCGATATGTTTATATTTTGAATTTCTGTTTATAACTTTTCTAGTAGGCATGAAGTGACATCTCATAGTGGTTTCTATTTTATTTTATTTTCTACTTTGAACAGAAGTTAGGAGGGAGTGAAATAAGGGAAGAAACGTAAAAATGAAAGCCAGAATGCCAGATGTTAAATAAAAAACAACTAGAAACATAATTTAAGTGTGGCTAAACATTAGACTTTAGAGAAGAGATGTTGATCAACTTTAAGAGACAAACCAGAGAAAATTCTGAACTCATTTAAAAGAATCTTGCTTTTGAGTGTGACATCCGAGGTCACACTGCCTGGTATTTTTAAGCTATGGCTCTACCACTACTTTAAGTCTGATTTTAGAAGAATCACTTCCTGTCTCCAAAATGTAGATTTCTTATTTGAACTAGTGACAATATTTTTATTTAACTCATGAAATTTTTTAGAAATTTCATTGAGATGTCTGTAATTCAACTAGCAGTTTCTGTGTATAGTAATAATGAATATTTAATATGGCCATTGTTATTAGGAAATTTGGATTTATAATGCTATCATCAGAAGTACATTTGTGGAATGTTCACGCCAGCTGAAGTGTGGTGAGTAAGGTAGAAATGAATAAGGAAGAAGATGTAGCAGATTTTAGTAATTTGCAGCTAGGGAGATAGTTATGATGTTTCCTGAGAAAAGTGTAGCAGAAAGTTGACCACAAGTTCAATTTGGGAAATACTGACTGCCAAGTCTATGAATCATTTGAGTGAAGACAATGAATATACAGTTGTGTGGGCCTGAAGCTTTGGATGGGGTTCTGAGAGTCTTTCACGTACATCCATGTATATTCTTATACATGCCAAACCTACAAATTTCAGCCTGTTTAAAACATACAGTTGGTTTATATCATCTGTGAAACACTATTTTACCTTCTCAGCCAGGATGTGACAAATTCCCATCTGTTTTTTGCTTCATTCACCATTTATGCTATAATGTACAAACTGAAACACTTCTAAAAACTCTTAGAACATCACTGGATTTGGACAGAATGTCATTATTCATACTGCTAATTCACAAAAAGACAAATGAATTATCTTCAAATTCTCTTGACTTGGAAAACAGTAATGATCAACCAGAAGAGGCACTTTTTTGATGCATAGTGCTGAATACCTCCCACACATCAGATTTTTGCTTGCTGGAACAAACAGGTGTATGTGTGTGCTTGCACACACACACACACACACGCACACACACGCACACACACGCACACACACGTGCACACACACACACACCCACACACACACAGATGCACATTCAACATATGGCCACTCATATAATTTTTCTATTTTCTATCCCACTGTTCTTTGTATATTCACTGGTCCTCCTCTCAAGAGAGAAATCATGTGAAATTACTTGCATTTTCTTTGTGGGTGGGGGGGTTGGGGGGGGAAGACGGAAGACGCATGGGTTGTTTTTCAACTGAACAGGGAAGTAAGAAGAGTAACTGAAAAGGGCTCTGTGACCTGAGGATCACAAGTGATTCAAATTTCATGTTTGTTTATTGAGACTCAAAGGCCCAAAAAACAGCCTGCTGAGTAATCAAGGCTAAAACTCTCTGTGTGATTATCTGAGTCTTAGATAAGCCCAGCACCTGAAACATATTAAATAAGAGAGTCTGTTGAGATCAGAAAAACCCTTCAAAGAGAATTGATGTGAATTGGCTGGAACTAAAGTCAGGCTCTCCATCTAAAGCTTTTTTTCTTTTTCCTCTCTTTTAAAAAGTATCCATGAGTGTATACATTCCAGTATGGGAAATCTAGGTCACCGGCCTGGCCTCCATAGAAACTAATCCCTTTCATTTCCCCTCCATAAACAATCTCTTTCTGTTTCCATTCATCCACTCCCTTTGAGGCCACCCATGCAGAAATGTACTGTCAGGAATACTCTGCTGAATGCATATAAACACTTCCCTGAATTTCAATCATCTGCCTATAGACTCAACCCTGAAGTGAGCTCATTTATCTTCTCGAGCAAGGGGCCAAATATATACAAAGCTTCATCAGTCAGAAATGGTAGCAGCTGCCTGCTTTATTCTTTGTACAGAAAAGCACAATGGGACCATGTTCTAGAAGCACCTACCACCTTAAAATTCACCTCAAAATTCTAATATTTACTTTGAGACTGTTGCTTCTCTTAAGGCATATTCTGTCTCCTCTCCAATAGAATTTTACAAGAAGGAAACACTAAAGGTCTATGTGAAAGCTATTAATCTACCTCTAAATATGTGTTTCTATTGGCTGGCCACTTAACCTTATATCTAAGATGGAACATTATATGTAAGATGTAGTACATGCTACCTAATACATAGGAAGTCTGTAAAGACCAACAAAAGTGGCAGTCTGATAATTCTTTGAAAAAAGAAACCATAATTCAAACTCAAGACATATTATACTGTAGTTTTTAGTATAGCTTCAAATTAACTAAAAGTGTATTAAAACTAAATAGCTTTTGTTATTTATATTTAAATCCATTTTTCTCAGCCAGGAAGTCACAGAGAATTTGGCAGGATATGTTTTTCACAATCACTATATATATAAATAACATTTTTGTTTACTTTAAGAAGTGTAAGGTGTTTGAGAAAGGAATTAAATGAATTACTTTCTGGAGCAAACATATTCATTTAAATCACTCTAAAACAGTTCAGTTATAAATATGAAATTAGGGTAATTCAAATGATAAAATATATTTTACTTATTTTTAAAGGTAAAATAATGCAAGTCTCCAATAATGCATTTATAGGATCGTTTTCAGAGCATTGCTCAAACAAATAATCTCTGTTGTGCCATGCATGTGTGCACATGTCCATGTATACATAGAGTAGAAGTGCCTGGCAACAGTGCAGTGGACACTTTCTCTTGAAGTAGAAATTAAGTCGTGGCTGAATCAGCATTGAAACAAATCTAATGTATGTATCAATATATTTATAAATAACTTCATACATATTTGTGTGTATAACAAGTACTGCATTCTATGATGGATGCAGAGTCCACAATGGTGAAAAAGCCAGCATTGGTGCTTACCCATATAGAGCTTTTAATCCTGGGGAAAGGAAAATAACCAGGTAATTGCACCATATTTTAATAAGTACTATATCAGAAGCACCTAGAAATATAATTATTGACGGCAATAGCAGGTGATATTCAGAGGAACTGATGTTGAGGTAAAGTTAGTTTCCAATGGTTTCAGGTACAAAAAAAATGTGTTAGGAAGAAGAAGTCTGAGAGTTTAGGAATGTAGAAAGGAAGCTGATAAATTTCAGTGTAACCTCTCTCTCTGAACACAAACATTCAGTTAAATATTCTAAGAATATTTAAGCTTGTTGACTAAAAAATGTTTCAAAACTGAGTGACTCAAGCTTGTAGTATGACTAAGTAAGAGAAGCAGCTCCTTTTGCACTATATAAATAAAAGCTGAAAGTAAGTCTGGCATGAGAACCTAAGCCCTGGAAATCCAGAGGGATTGAATTATCAAGCAGAGTCTGAATATTTTTCCTATTCTATAATATTGAGGGGAAAAATTCAACTTATTTAAATCTGTTAGGTGTAGGGTATCTGTGATGATATCTGAGCTATACAGCAATTGAACTCTTTTCCTTAAACATATAAACAGATCCTAGAGCAGTAACTGATGGCAGCAATCACTCCTTTGTTGCCATCCTAGACACCCAATGTAATTGCTATTGAAAGTCTGATGCCAATATGGCCAATATCAGACATTGGGAAGGATGAGCTGACAGAATCTCCAGGGAATAGTGTACTTGACACTGTGACTGTGCCCCCGTTCTCTGTTTACCATGAATATCAGACTCAAGGAAGGCATTCAAGCCGTGTCCTTTGGAACTTCAGGATCATGCTTTAAAACCTACATGTGTAGAAAGGTACTTCTGGAAGATGCTATTCCAATCAATGTCTTCTCAGATCAAGGACATGCAGATAGGAAAGATGATATTGCTGTCTTTTAGAGGTTCTATCAGGTAGAGTGGTTTTAAATGCAGATTATTTCTTCACGGATCTTTTTTTAAAAAAGATTTTATCATTAGGGAAATTGTGGAATTCCCATGGTCTTACAGACTCTTTACCTTCACCTTATAGGCACTCAATGTGGCAGTGTAACTGTGGAGCCCATAGATAAAATACAAGAATGAAAATGCAAGCCATATTGTGCAATAAAGTATGTGTAACAACAAAAGTCTCATCTTCAGGAAGTGTAAAACATTCCTACAAATGATTCAAAATGAGGCAAACTTCTCCAGTGAAAAATGAGTACTGTTTGAGGGATTTGGGGGGTAAGAGTGTGTTTGTGGGATTTGAGGTGTTTAATAATGTTTTTATTGTTATTTTTTATTGAAACTCTGCTGATAGAATGGAAACATTTCTTGTTCATTCATCATGTCATTTGATTCTCATAACACCTCAATTTACAGAAAATCAAAGGTCAGAGAAGTTACATAATTTTCCCAATTTCACAAAATTTGTAAACAACAAAGTTTAATCCTTTCTGAATCCAAACTCTTTATTATCATGTTATAGTAATTTGCTTATTCATGAACTTTTTATTCACTTTCTAAAGTATATAAAAAATAATACTAGACACTAGTGTCATAAAGACCAATATGATATAGCTCTTTCCTTAAATCAAGTACATACTAGGTATAGCAAGACCTCTTAGAGTTGGAATTTAGAAAATAGATGAAGTCTATGTAGAGGAGGTGATGCTGGGATTATTGCAAGGGTTATCTTGAGCAATGAATGGGTGAAGGGTAAGTAAGGAAAGTGCATTTCAGGGGAAGATAGGCATCTCAGAAAATTTTCACTTCTTTTCCATTTTTTGCCTTCTCTTCCTTTCCGTAATTGGAGTTAGTAGTCAGTGATGGTTGAATAAGAGTCTGAGATTTTTACAAAGAGGTTAAATGGTGAATAGTTATTCACTATAAAACAAAGTAAAACAGTAATATGGTACTTAACACTTAGCAGAATGCAACATTTAAAAGGTTGACAAATCAAATAGTACTGAATTTGTAGAGCTCTGTGAACATTCATATTCTACTGGTGGAGAATGAAAGGGTGCACCCAGATTAAAAAACTCTTTGGAGTAGATATTAAAACTGATCATGACCACAGTCCACAGGGTATATTGAATTACTGGTTCTGGGTCTTTCCTTTGGTAATGTTCTGTACCTAAATCTTTATTATGACCTCATGGTAGGTAGAGTATACCT
Organism: Castor canadensis; assembly: GCF_047511655.1. NCBI lineage: Eukaryota > Metazoa > Chordata > Mammalia > Rodentia > Castoridae > Castor > Castor canadensis. The sequence continues at coordinate 32,635,746 of NC_133389.1, read as the reverse complement.
CTTCCTTGTTAGATTGTGGGGTTGACCACATGACTTATTAATGCAAGACTAATAGGTGTGATATGAGCAAAGGAATGAAATGTATACATGCGGTATGGCTCAGGCTCTTCTGATTCTTCAGTTCTCTTGAAAATATGCCCTGGGAAGCCCATTGGTTTCAGAAGCAACCTAAGTACCAGTCTGAGACAAAGACCTTCCACTTTACCTACAGGTATGTGAGGCACAAGTAAATGTTTTTATTGTTGCCGCTCAAATTTTGTAGCAATGTGTTACTGGTAAAAAATACCAGAACATCTTATTATAAGCAATGTTATTCATTAGGAATATATGTATGTGTATAGTCACCCAGGTGCACAAAATATGTGAATGAGGGTATTTATATTATCATTATTGTATTGTCCCTTAGCTGGAAACAACCAAGTGTTCATTAGTAGTGTGACGAATAAATAAACTCTAACTTACAGAATGGATTGTTTTGCTATGAAATTTAAAGAACTACAACACATAGCAACAGGTTGAATCTTAGAAATGTAACACTGAGTGAATGAAGCCCGACATAAAATAATGTGTTATATATTTTAATTTATGTGAAATTCAAAAATAAATCCCCAAACTAAGCTGCATTTATTGCAAATTACGTTCTTAATCAGAATGGGGTTATTTTTTGATGCTCTCTTTGTGATCAATCACTGTTTTGTATATCTCTCTTACTTGTATCACAGTTTACTTTTAAAAAAAGCTTTAAAATGAGAATGTTATGAAGTACTCGACTGTAGGAAATGAAGAAAATATGCCAATCCAATTGTCTAATTGTATCTATTTTAATAGCAGCACAATATTTGCACAAAATTAACTCACGACAACTTTGCAAATGATTTTTCCATTTTCTTCTAGTCTCATCAATTTTATCTCACAAAATGACAACTTCTTGATATTTAATCTTCATATTGAATATAAATGATTCTGACAATGCTGATGAATATGAAATACAGGGATGGACTAAAGAATTATAGTAAAGGACTGTTGTGTCCAAAATATCTTTCACATTGGCCTGGCATCATGTCCCAAATTCTACCCCTTTTGCTTAATTCTCTCTGTTTAAGATAAGCCTCTTTATTTTCATGAACTTCCTATTAAATTTTAATAAAACTACAGGAGAGGGAAAATATTAAGCTATTATCAACCACAAACACCTTACCCTAAGATTACTTTTGTACAAAATTAGCTGTCAGTTGAGAAAGCAGAAAACAGGCCCCTAGGGAATGATCAGTAGGAATGATAAAGTGGGAGCAGAAAGGAAAGAAAATTTCACTAACAACTTTGGGTGCAGAGCCCTAAGGGAGTACCAAGTGAACAAAGTAGAGGCAGGAGGGTATGGGCACCCAGTGACCTGAGAGGGCTCCAGCTTGGGCCAGCTCCTGCAGAATGGCAATGCATGTGACAGTAGGGTCATTACTCTGTTTTCTTCTCAAAACTGATGGCAAAATGAAGATGTTGCATACCAAAGATTACTGGAGTTTTAACAACTAAATATTATGTAAACACCTAAAATAAATTTAACGTAAAGGAATATAACGTGCAATTCTATTTGCCTTTTGTGATGTTGGACAATCCTTAATTTGTTAGCTTCTCTACAGAAATGAAACTTCTACAAATGGAGGAGTCATTTTTTTATTGTGTGTAGTTTTGTTTAACAATAAACTAGAGAAGTGTTTTACAAACATTTTTTTATATAAACATTTCCAGAAAACTATGTTAAAGTGAAAAATACTAATTCAGTCCAAGGATATGACTGGGAGTCTTTGTTTTTAATAAGTAGCCAGTCATACAGATGGTACTGACTTATGACCTGTAGAAGCACTCTCCAACGGAAACCAAGAAGACATCAAATCAGCAGACAACCAAGACGGCAGCTCAGGTACAGACTCAGAAGAGCCAGCAGTTTTATCCAATATGAACCTGAGGGTTTAAGAACCAGTTGAACCAGTTCAGTTACCAGTCCAAAATTTAAAGAACCAATGTCCACCTCATGCAGTCAGGCAGGCAGAGCTCCCTCTTACTTTGCCCTTTTGTCTGTGTAGGAGTTCAGGTGATTGATTGTGGCCTAGTCACATTAGAAAGGACGATCTACATTGCTCATTTCTATAGATTCCAAAAATATTTTTTCCAAGAAACATAATCAGATCAACTCAAAATATGTATGCCTAGTCTAGGTACTTCATGGTCCATTCAAGGTCTTATATCAAATTATCATACTTCCCTATAAAGCCTATCTGAATTCTCCCAGTCACAACATGCTACAATTCCTTCTATAGGTCTGTAACACCCAGCACACATAACCTTAACCATTCTGTTTTATTTAATCTTACTTATTTGAAATGATGATCATTCATCTTTGTACGTGTAGATATTTTCTAGCATTTTGTTAGACATATAAGAAGTGGACAATACTTTCTAATCACATTGTGCCTAGCATTGTTTAATTTTTTCAGATGTGATATTCATTTAATTTGCACAACACGTTGTGAGGTATGTATAACATACTCATTTTTAAATATGAAAAATGTTAGATGGCAAACAGTGCAAACATAAAGCCAGTAAGATGTGGTTGGAAGAATAAATTAGACATCAAAAGCAGCTCTTATTTTCCTGTACCAGTTGTTTCTTAATGACTAATCAGATGAGTACAGTGTTTTACTTTGAAGATTTGAAGCTGTTTCTACAATGAATTGAATGAATATATAACTGAAAAGTCTGGCCTAAATATAAATTAATCCTCAGATATGAATAATAAAGAACTGAATCTTTTCCAAAGCTACATTTGACAAAAAGACTGGAAAAATCAATGCTGTAGACAATTGTTTGTTTTGTGGCCATGCAGCATCTTTTGAGCCCGACATACTATTCCATGAAAGAAACAGCAACTCTCTTTTTCAGTCTTTTTTTTTTGTTTTTTGCCTCAAATGCACAAGCTTGTGACTATGCTCTGCCAATCAAATGTATTCAAGGGATCCAAATGTGAGCCATAAAAAAATGCATGTGTGGAGTACACTTGTATTTCTGAGAAGATGACAGAATATGGCAAATACCACTTGCACACTTGGTGGTGGTAATGATTGGTTCACTGCTTGATTGGTGCAATCAGTTTATAATTTAGATCTGGTTCAGGATGTATATTTTCAAAACTTATTTCTCTGCATCTACTGGAAGTTATGTCCATGTTCTTTCCAGTTTGGAACACTTTGAAATAATTCTGGAGAAGTGACTGCCCACAACACTTTAGTGAAATCACCCAACAACCTGGTCATCCCTATAGAAAAGATTTTTCCCACATCTATCTCTGATTCCCTCCTCCTTCCTTAGACTTCTCCTCTATGCAACATTTGGTTTTCTGTTCTCTTCCCCACACCAGCAGTTCTCATTTATAGTCTGTGTGTCACCTTCAAACATCTGGTCTCCCTTAACTTTCCATCACTCAGTGAAAATATCCTGGTGTTTTTGAGCTATGCACTAGAGCAGATGACAAGGTCACACAGCTGCTGACTGGTGTTTATAGCACATTATTCACTCTTCATTTTCTTTCTCCCTTCTGAGGCACCAAATTTAGATATCTGTCAGTTCTAGAGGCTGCATGGTTGGTGCATGTACTCTGTACTTGGCTACTCATAGATGTGCTTCTGTTTCTTCTTCTCCATTCCCTCCAAATGTCATGGCTGAGTTTTGGAGGAAAAAATGAATGTTGGAGAAGCTAAAAATATGTGTCCTGGAATTTATACTTATGGCTAAAAGTTTACTTTGTTCCATAATTTTATGCCACACAGGCACAACTAATGATGTTAAATTTGTGCCTTGTATTTTTCATCATGGACTTCATTTAATCATTTAAAAAGTATTACAGGCTAGATTCTGGAGGCTCACACCTATAATTCTAATTACTTGGGAGACTAAGATGAGGAGGATTATATTTTGAGGCCAGTCAAAACAAAAAAGTTTGGGAGACACCATCTTAATGGAAAAAAGTTTGGTATGGTGGTGCATACACCTGTCATCCTAGCTAAGTTGGGATGCCTAAAATAGAAGGATCGTGGTCCAGGCCTGCCTGGGCAAAAAAGCAGCACCTTACATCCAAAATAATCAGAAAAAAAGGGCTGGAAGCTTGACTCAAGCAATACAGGCACCTGTCACAGTATTTGACTCTTTCTACACATTTTTTTCTGGCACATAATGTGAACAACTAATCAAGATGAGGCCATGCTATTAACAGTAAGAATTTTAATGAGTAACAATTGAAACTTTTATCAGTCCCAAATCATCCAAGTAGAATAAAATGTCACAATAGTCCAAATCTTGCAATGTATGTTACCTTGCAAAAATCCTGTAACCTTACCTGTTATGTAATAGAGGATATATGAAATTTCTACTCAAAATAGTTTAGAAGTGTTAATTGAGAACAGCATCGCAGATGGACAGAGCAGTCTTCTAGACTTTATCCCACCCACTTTGCAAAACCTGCTTACACGTGACCTTTATTCCTAGTAGTTAGTACCTGCTAACTTATTTTCTGAAACTCTTTGCTTAATTCTTCGTTGTTTTGTTTTGTTTGTGGGTTTTGGATTTTTGGTTTTCTTTTGTTTATTTAGCAGTTTGGGGGGTTTGAACTCAAAGCTTGGTGTTTGGCAGGCAGGTCCTCTACTACTTGAGCCATGCTCCCAGTCCTTTTTGCTTTCATTATTTTTTGAATAAGGTCTTGGTTTTATGCCCCAGGTAATTTGGACCTTGACTTTCCTACTTAAGCTTCCTGTGTAGCTGGGATGAAAGGCCTGAACCACCCCCAACTTTGTATTCATTGGTTAAGATGGGGTCTCACTGATCTTTGGCCCCAAGCTGACTTCAAGCCATGACTCTCCATTCTCAGCCTTCTGAATACCCAGGATAATAAGCATGGGTTATTGCCCTGGGAATTTTGCTTAAATTTCAAGAAATAGAATATTACTGGCTTGATGCAGTCTATGTCTTTACTTCTCTAGTTCAATAATTTGTACCTCTTGTACACTGAAAGCACCAGGCAAAAATTTTAAAAATCAAGGACTCAATTCCAGAAAATCATATTCACATCATTATCTAAAATGAAATGGCTAATTACACTAATCTACCATAGGCTATCTTGTGATGTAGAGTTGTGACTATGAACTTCAGCAGTGAGGGGGAAGAAGCCTATGTATCATAAGCAGGGAGCCAAACTACAAAGGGGGTGAGGGCAAGAGGAATTTATACGTGTTTTTGTTCATGGACTAAGTGTTCATAGAGAGATACAGTAGATTCATTTGGAGGGCATTTGCAGACCTGGCCTAAAGTTTAATTGTACTATGTATTAACTCTAGTTTTTTGACCATGGTCTGTAGATGAAAGGCTTTTCATAATTAAAGAAGAAAATATATGTCTACCTCATATTCTCTTCTTATGCTATTGCCAACTCTCAAGGAAAAAAGAATTTCAAACTTCCTTAAAAGACAACTTTGTTATTGTTTGCAAAATTCAAGAAATAAAAAAATATTTTTATTACCATATTATTGTTACACTGGGGTACATTTTGACATTTACAAAATTTTTACAATATATCTACAGTTGAATTCACCCATCCCCTACATCATTCTCTCTTATTCCCTCTACCCCCATTCCTGGAATAGTTTCAACAAGTCTCATTTTTCCAGAGGTTTTTTTTTTTTTTTTAACTTTTAATTTAGATCTATTAAAGAGCTAGGAGATCCTTGTGGTCACTATTGTTTTTCCATAAGCACTAGATAATAATGAAATAATACTCTACAACATGATGAATTCATATTTATCTAACATTAAAAATGCAGGTTTACATTTTTTGAAAATTGCCAACACTCATGACCATACAGGTTGTGGGGACTATACTCCAAGAAGTCCCCATTATCTTAAACTTCAAAGCAAAAGAAACTACCTGTAGATGAAAAAAGCAAAGGCCAGGGCTATGAAAAAGGTAGAGGAGAGTTACATGGCTCATACACATGCAGCTAGATGAAGTATTTGGATATTCATGAGGCATAAGAGGGGTTTTCACTGAAAACCCCAAATCAATCAGTCCTCCTTAGCAATTAGGGAAGTTCCAAAGGCAGAAATATTCCAGGGAATTATGAAATGAATTGAATTCAGAAGTTAAATTAGAAACAGTACCTCATTCATGACAGCATAGAGAATTCTATCAGGATACTTCAATATTTCAATTTTGCTCCTTTCAAAATTTAGAGAAGATTCAAAAAAATTACAAAAACCAATATCCCTAGAAAGAAGGTGATAAAAGGAATATGTAATGCTGAAGAATTCAGTTTCTTCAACTTATTTACTTTTTTAGCAAAGAATTATCTTGAGAATCAAAGAAAAAGCTAACATTCATAAACAGTGAATGAAATCCAAAGATTCATGATTAGGTTTGAAGTAAGTATATGGCTACTCCAATGGAGTGAAAAATCTCCTATTCTCTGAGATTTTGGATTAAAAAAATGTATAAGTGGCATTTTGAATCATTGCCATAATAGGAAATGGGCTTGAGAACGACCTCTGACTTGTAGTTGTATTTGATAAAATCAGTGAAGATGACAGTGGGATTAATAAATGTTTGAATTACTCTATCTACAATGCTAACTTGTAGATTGTTGTCACTGTGTAGGAAGTGTTCTAATAGTTTGCTATATATTCTGTTGTTTGACAGATTGTATTTTCCATTTTATTAATAACTTTAATTGAGGTTTAGAATAATACATGTTCCTATGAGAAGATGGTTAAAATTATGATTGATTGGGAGCAGTTTAAAGACTATAACTGTTATCCAAACGTTGTTTGACATGGTTGATCAGTGGACTATTTGTAATATGACAACAACCAATCTCTAGAAAATTAATATAATTTTCTGAGGGAATTTTGCTTATTCCTCCTTAAGGCCTACGTATAAAATAAGGAGATTTGAATTCATGATAACATTTATAACAAAACTTAGGAGGATTGTTTTTCCTGATAAAGATTCCAATATGAATCAAGAGCCGGTGGTTTATGCCTATAACCATAGCTATTCAGGAGGAAGAGATCAGGAAGATTGTGGTTCAAAGCCACTCCAGGCAAATAGTTCATGAGACCCTATCTTGAAAGCACCCCATCACAAAAAAAGGGTTGGTAGAGTGGCTTAAGGTGTAGGGCCTGAGTTCAAACTCCCTCACTGCAAAAAAAAAAAAAAAAAAGATTCCAATATGAGTCAATGAAGTAAAGTATTTACAAAGGCCAGCTATTTTCCCTTGGGCTGTTGGGACTTGGACTGGAAAGGTGAAGATATCTTTATCGACTTACAAGTGAGTTAGAAACTCACTGTATTCTCTCCTGATCAGTATGCACATGTACTATTTCATTTACTACATGGGATAAACTCTGAATGAGGTACTTGTAGACTGTGATTGACACAGGAATAAAAGAGTTGAACCTGGGTTTAAGGATTTGCAACAGGAGCAATTATTGAAAAAAATAAAGGATGTTCAGTCCAAGTAAAGAAAGGTCATGCAATAATTGTTTAATATCTTCAAAAAATTAAGAGCTTCTATATAGAAGTTGAAGGAAGAGAGAAGAAAACAAAGCAACAAACAGCAAAATCTACTAATGTGCTTGTTGAAACTTCAAGAAATAATATTTTAATTCAAAATAAGGGAAAAACAAAAACATATGCAAGCAAGAGACTGCCCAAAGATTAGATGGTTTTTCTTGTTGGAAACTGGGTGTAGACAGACATGAGATATAATCAGAGAAGATGTGGCAAAGAAGGTTTAAGCACCAGATGTTTGGCTAGACTTGAATACCTTTCAAGATATTTTCATCATATTATGGAGGGATGACAGAAACAGAGATAAGAGAGATAGGAAAGATGATTGTAAAGATACTTGAGAGTAGAAATTAAATGAGAAATACCATTTGTTCTATGAGAAAATTTGGAATTTTATCAGTAAACAAAATTTAATTTCATTTCTCTTAACTCATTTTTCTTATTTTCTTTTTACATAAAATAATTTAATTATGCTTTTTATTAGCATTTAATAGTTGTACAGGGAGTATACATTGTGACATTTATATATGTGCTTACAATATATCTTAATTAGATTCACCCCATCCATCATTCTCCCTCAACCCCCATCCCTTAAAACAATTTCAGCAAGTTTCATTGTTTATTTTCATTCATGAATACTAAATATGTCCACCATATTCACTGTCTTTCATTCTTTCCTTATGCCCTCCACCCTCCTACTTGTACTCAACCCCAGAAAGGACTTGTTTTACTTTCCTGTCCTTCATTTTTTTAAGTGTGTGTTGATAGTTGAAGGGGGTTCCACCTTGATATTTCAGACATGTATATATTGTGTTTTAATTAAATTTAAGCCCCCATAAAAACTTTTATCTAAAAGAGATTATCAGTTTTCATAATATTGAATATATATCTTAAAAGTTTTGGTCTGGCACAATTAAGAAAAAAAAAAGAATACCTCCTCTTAGTAAGTGAATATGTTTGGGTATGAAATAAGATGAAATTTAGAATTTCAGTTAACAGAAATGATTAAAAGTGTATCATTCCACTATAATGAAGATACTTTTAGAAATACCTAAATATTAATGACACAACTGTCAAGCTCTGCCTGAAGTTGGATCTTCTGAAGGGTCGAGTAAAAGAAGAAATTGGCTGTAGCCTCAAGATCAGCCCTTGTAGGGATGACTATATTACTGAGTGAGGGGAAAAGGAGTATCATGAGCCTTTTTATTTGTTTACTTGGGGTATAATATATAATCCATTTTGTCATCAGTGGTAGGCATAATAATGCATTCTGCTCCTCCCAAAATTTCTGAGTCTTAATCCTCAGTATTTATGAATATATTACATTATTTTCTCAACATAATTGAGGTTGCAGATAGGTTTAAGGTTACTAATCAGCTGACTTCAGAAAATGGTGATTATTCAAGATTATCCAACTATACCCAATTTAATCACTAGGTCCTTGAAAGTAGAAGAAGGAGGAAGAGGAGAGTTGGTGAAAGATGTGATCAAGGAAGCAAGCCTAGAGTTGCTGGTATGAAAGATGAATGTTGGGAAAAGACATGAGGCAAGAAACATAGGTAGCCCTCTAAGAGCTGAAAACAGTAAAGAGACAGATTCCCTCCAAGATTGTCCAGAAAGGAATGCAAGCATTCTGATACATTGACCTTAACCCATTGAGTCCTGTATTAGAACTCTCACCTCCAGAACTGTATAAAAATAAATCTGTCTTTTTAACTCACTATATTTATGGTCATTTTTATGACACCAATAGAAAACTAATATAATATCCAATCAACAGTTTCTTTTGCTTTATTTGGAAAAGAAAGGCACAAACAAGTAGACTTCTCTTCAAGGCAGTTTCAAATGAAAAGTTTATCAATATTACTTTTCTTATGTATTTTGTATATATGCAACTTATCAAAAAGATTAATCTTTCTTGAGGACAATAGTCAAGTTGATTTGTTTTACTGCTTTGAAAGGAAACCTCTTATTGGAAGTGAAGGTTTCATAAAGAATTTTCTCCTGGCAAAAATTCAGTGAATCAAAATTAATTTATTTAGTGCTAATCATGACTACTCCTTGATTTCCATTTAATTGATGTTTGTGCCAATATCTGTAAGAATTAGAAAAAAAGGGAGCTACAATTTCTTGACGGCCTATTCTGCTCAACCATTTGATAAAATGATCATTTGAGACTAAAACTTTAGACTTTTTTATGCAGAACTCTGTTCCTCTCAATGTCATTGTTCTCATTTTTTCTCCTTATTTTCACACACACACACACACACACACACACACACACACACACACAGATGTTCCCGTGGATCTACCTCAATTCTGAGGAATGGTCATTATGGTGTCTCATTCTTCACTTAAAAAGGAGAAATCATGCCAGTTTTCCAACCTTTGACTTCCTTAAGTATGACCTTGTTCTATGGCAACAAGTTCTTTTTCTGATTCTTCAACAGATCTGGGTAAGGCTTGCACTGTTTCACCCGACAGTTGTGCTCTGTCTTTAATTATTAGAATTCCTTCTTCTATTTAGTTTTGAGATCATTCCTGCTTGAAACAGCATGCTTCTATGAAATAAACTTTTATTTCAGGCTATTCTTCATAAATCTCTCTTTGAGGAAAGGAACCTTAACAAATATTTTCTGTGGTAAAAATACACAGTTATTAAAGAGTTCCTAATTCCTGTTCTGAAGGCCTGGAAGAATATGCATACTAAAGAGGTGAGTGACAGCAGGTCACTTTTCCCTGCTCTGCTTAGAGTGGGCTTAGCTCACTCAGGACTGGAGTTAGGGAAGTTTTATGGAGACACAGGTCACAATTCTTCTCTTGCAATGCATTAGGGTATTTTTAATTATCTCATGGAGGGCCATAAACATTATAAAAATAACTCCTGAAAGTATTTTTTAGTTAGCATGAAGCATAAAACAAAGAGTTCCCAGTAAGCAGTTTTAAATCTACTGGGAGTATGCCTCCAGTGTTCCCTGTGCTTTCTGGGAAATACAATTAGGCCATTGTGCTGAGTCTGGACTTTGCTTCTTCCATTACTGATCTTCCTTCTGGAATGAATGACCTTGCACCACCTCTGCTTTGTTCTCATCCTCCAGGACTCAGGCAAAACACTTCTGCCTTTTCTATGAGACCACTCACCAGATCAAAATGTTAATTGCCCTTTGTACTATGACTCACTGATTGTCCTTTTCTCTAAGACTTTCCACATATTACTTTTCATTGTACTTCTTTATATTGGCATCATCTTCTTATTAGGTTTTTGGATCTCCTGGTCAGTCACTATGGTCTGTCACAGAACATATTGACTGTCTGATAGAATGTGAACCAAATCAAAGAATGTGACACGAGACAGAGGTGTCAGAAGTAGGAAAAGCACTGTGCCAGTTTCTAGAACTATTTACACATATAACCACTAAGACTTCCTAATTATGACCTTAAACAAACATTATAGTATTCTCAGATTCAACTTCCTCATATAGTGCTTTCTGCTATTACAGTTTGTAAATGCAAATATGTCCCAAAGTGATTGAGACACTTTTCTTTCTGGAGCAACACTAGATGAAATCAGAAAGCTAAACCCAGCTGTACTGAGCTGAACTGGAATAGAAAACACACACACACACACACACACACACTCAGACATCACTGTCTATGTACGATAACATATATTTTGAACTTCACACAATCACAGCTGGAATTCAACCTCATCTGGCATTACAGCTTTTTATCTGCTTCCTTGCTATTGTAGACACGAGATGCTCCATTTTATTTCTGGCTATTGGTTGGGAGTCTTTCTTAGCTTCTAAATCTCTCAGAGGTTAAGCACATGGTCCTCTTACAACATGACAGTTTATTTCTTCAATAAACAAGAAAAGCTGTGACTTCCTTGATATCTGAACTCTAAATGTTCTTTCTTCTTGATAGTTCCATTGATAAAGCCAATCACACCAAAATCTAAGACAACCTTCCTTCAGTTAGCATAAAGTCAACTGATTAGCGATCCTAATTACATCTGTAAAATTCTTTCACCTTTGCCATACAGTATTACATTTCATTAGAGTGACATCATATCACATGTGAAATATACTGAAAATAGATGCAAGTTATAGGTCTTGCCCACATTCAAGGAAAGGGGATTATATCAACATCTGTCATCACCTATCATCTCAGAATTCTGCCTGTCATAAAAGAAGTTTATCTTCTTTAGAACAGCAGTAAAATAATAATTATCAACCTCTTTGTACCCCTTTGTAAGTAGGAACTAAAGTTTAACTTATTTATGACAATTTCCTAGATAAGGTCAGAAAGCATTTCAAAGGGGGAAGAGACACCTTGGATCTCAGTTTTTTCCTTTGTTGTTCACCTTTATTTTTCTGTCTTCACTGCATATATGATTCTGAATTTGCTGAATCTACTTTTTATCTACAAGGATAATAACCACAAACTGAAAAGTGAAAAAGAATTTGTGAGAACATTTGACCCAGAGGTTTCTCTGGATTGATACATAACTTCTGGATTCCATGCCTCCAGACTTCTTGATTCATGAGAACAATTCCCCCATTCTTGATTAAACCCTATTTATGTGTTTCTGTTACTCATACATAAGTTAAATGTAGGTGGTTATACAATCAAGACCAGCTTCCCTTTGTCACAGTACTCAGAAGCATTCTTACCAGAACCCGTCTTCTCACCATAATTCACTTGAAATAATACAGAAAAATATATTTTAAGTTTCCATATGTACTTTCGGTGATGTAGAGAAAATTGCTCCTTTTAGGCAAATATTGAGATATGCTTTCCATAGAAGAGCAAAACCTATGTAAGTCCTCTGAGTAAGAAAAGTTAGAGAAAACAGATTCAAAGAAGTGGTGATATAGAATTATAAATTATACAATGTCACCACTTCTCAATTCTTCATCTCCAATGTTGGAGATAATTCTTTCATTTTATTCTATATAGATTCAAAGCCTGCTGTAATTAATTCTAGCTATTCAAAACTTGAGAAAATGACAATAAGATTATAAGATTTGGTCATTTGATGTTTGTTATATAACAAGATAGTGAAAGTTGACAACAATAGAGTGAATATTTGCCATTAATAAAAATTACAAAGTATTTTGTAATTTCTTCTTTGTTTACATAAATAAGCAGTTGTTTACTACAGGGACTTTTTAAATATTTATAATAAACATTTTTAACATCTCTGAGATTTAATGACTGATTTGAGACTAGGAGTTCATTTATTTAAATGAAGTGATAGTGAGGAGCACTGTCAACAACAAATGCTCATCTATTCTTCATTATAACAGAATATCTCCAGTAGTCTAATGTAATCACAGGTTGACAGAAATGACATTGCCCAATTTGGTGGCAATGACAGAAGGTGAATATGAGACATGGTACTGAAAGCTCCGTGTCACAAGGTATTAGAACCAGTGCCAGAGAAAACAGAAGTAGCTTGAGTTCTAGTGAATGTGAAAACTAGCCCTCACTTGGTCAGGAAGCCAAGTAAAGCTCAGTAGTTGCCCTCAGAGGGGTTTTCACACTTCATTAGCTAGTAAGGGCATGAGATCCTCTGTTAGGTTATGGGGTAGACAGCACCCCCAAATTCTTCCAAAGCTATTCAGCCAAAACTTTCTTCCTTAATAACGGTTCACACTGAGAAGAAACTTTTGAGAAAAAAAAGATTTCAGAAAGACAGGCTAACAGAGACAAAAGACAAAGAATGTTTAGATAAAAGTTGGGGAAGGAAACACAGAAGATACTAGAAAATAAAGCTTGAATAGAAAAATGTGCTTTAAAATCGAAAAATTAGAGAAAATACTGTAAATGTTCTTCTGTCCAAAAGATAAGAAAAGATAATTTCACGTAAAATGCATAACAAGATTGAAAACAAAATTTGATACAAATACAAGGAAAAGTAACAACAGTAAGAAGGGAAATAATAATCCCTGTAGATAAGAAAAAGATGCTAGAAAGACAACTGACCTAACATTTGAAAATATTACTAAATATTTTTAAATGACTTGAAATACATTAAGAACACAATACAAGCTAATATATAACATAAATCAGAATGAGAATTCAGAAGTACAGTGAGAGAACTTGGTAAAGAACAAATCATGTCAGGAATTCAGATTTAAGTAGAAAGAAGATAAGAGTGAATATTTACATTAGGGTGTGCCTTAAGACATGTGGAGGAGAAAACAGAAAAAAATGCAAACAATAAAAGAAACTGAAAATAAAAAATTATTCAAGAGAAGTACAAACATATGACAGGCAAGGAAGTCCTAAAGTATTAATAATAGTTAAGGCTCCAAAGAAGAAAGACAAAGCAAAAGAAGAAAGCAAATATTAAAAACTATAATTCAGAATAATGTCCTAAAATTAAAAATAGTATTTAAAATTATATATTAAAAAGATATACTATGTGTTTTAAAAAATCAACACAGAACCTCTACTATGAAGACAATGCTTCAAAAAATCATTGGGCTTTTGGGAAAACAGAAAGTTTTCTGAAGGATTCAGACAAAAAGTAGAAACAATAAATAATAGATAGAAAATTAGATCATCATTAGATGAAAGCAAAGTCATATGTTTAAGGAAATTGAGAAAGAAAATGTGAACAAAGGATCTTATATCATGGAAACTAACTTTCTTTTTTTTTAATTCTCAAATATTTTTTCCTTTATTATTGTGCTGTGTGACGGTGCATTGTGGCATTTACAAAGGTTCTTGCAATGTATCAAATATATCATACTTAGATTCACCTCCTCCACCACTCTCCTTTATCCCTGTCTCTCAATTCCTGGAATAGTTTCAGCAGTTTCATTTTTGTGTTTCCATACATGTTAACACATTTTCTGCACCATATTCACCTTCCTATCCCTTTTCCTAGCCATGTTGCCCCTCCCATATAGAATAAAGGCAACAGATAACCATCTTCAGAATGTTGTTTTACAAGCCCTTTTTTAAGAATATGGTGAAGAAACTTTAAAATATCAAAAGAACTGGAGAAATTGGCATAAACATTAAATCTATATTTATACATAGAATTAAGACTGAGAGAGCATGTAATGATTATAAACTTTAACAAGTGAACCACAACATCCGTGAATAAAAGTGAAGGAAATGGGGACAGCATGTGCAAAAGTTTATTTTTTAACTTGTAGCAATGTCTTCCACCTTCTGTCTATGAAAAATGTATGGGGAAAATTACATAAGCCCATAACAATGTTTATAACTAACATTTTGTCTTAAATGCTTGTGAATCACCTTTTTTGCATTAAGACAAACCAGAGACCAGTTCTGTAGCAGAAAATGATCAAAGTGAGGTAAGAACATACCGGGAAATTAGTGTGTTTAAGTCCACAAATTCAACATGATAGAAAAATATGCCTGATCATCTTTGGGGAGTAGTAGAAATCAACTCATTCTTTTGAAAACCAATAATGGGGCTCAGGAAATTCCTGTTTAAAATAAATCTCTGAGTAAACATAGCATTTGAAAGACAATTTCACTTTGTAGCAATATTCCAAAAAACAAGGAAATTAGAAATAATACAGTTGGAATGTCATCATTTTGGAATCCTTGGTTAATTGAATATCAATGGCTATTAACTACATATAAGAGAGTAAAACAAATATTATATGTTCTTGCATCCAAGGTACAACACCACGTATGAAGTTGACTTCCCACAAAATGTCAAATCTTATCGATTAAACCTCCAATTCCAACTACTACTTTGTAAGAAAATCCAACTGTAGAATATGCCTTAAACTGCAAATAGTACTAAAACATAAAAGCAAAGCAATATAGTGAAATATGTAGATTTTATATTACATATATAATGTTATAAATAAATAGATATGTACATATATTCATATAAATATATACATATAATCTGATGTAAGATTACCTACACACACAGAGAAAGGGAGAGGGAGAGAGAGGATAACAAGGACAACCTAAGTTAATAATACTATCATACAGAAAAGTTAGAAACTGAGTTCATAAAAAACTAGACTATGGATTACTTATAGTGGAAAGGGCAAGGGTTCAAAGAGATCCTTTTCAGTAACTGTAACTGGGAAGGCTCTACCTTATGTATGATTAGTAGCTATGAGGATGCTTTTCCTTCTAATAAATAATTAGGTTGTACACTTCTTTATGTTATCTTCAATAAACAACAATAAAACTCCAAAACAGTCCTAAAGTAGATTATACAATTTACTCAGATCATATATTTCATTATGAAATAATTCTCATATCACATTCAGCACCAACCTTCTGAGTACATCTATACTTCCATGAATTGTGAGAAACAGGGTAGTTCACTCAAATTTATTTTTGTCTGTGGAAAATGTTTTTAATGGTACTAATAGGACTTTGATGAATATGACACTATTTGAACAAAAGGTATCAATATAGTTTTATTAAAAATACATAAATAGAAGGACTCAGAAAAGCATCTTTCTAACTGTAGAAAACTGAGTAACCCATCCTCTCTGTGGAGCTCAGTTTCTTGGTTGGTTGAAAAATAGACTGATTTATGCTTGCCTTGTTAAAGAGCTCAGAATCAAGGAAGACACTCAACTGAATACATGAAAAAGGAAAACAAATCATTACATGATCAACAGGAAATGTGGAAAATCCTATTGCTCTAAATGATCTTCAAGTAGTAAAAATCATAAATATTTTTATTCTTCCAATATATGAACTCAATCAATCAGGAAAAATAAAATTCACCTAACTATAATCCAAAACATTCTACTCCCTATGTCAACAATGGAAAAAAAATTCAGTTGACTATACATTAGCCAGTCATAAATGTTTAAATTTTCATGTAATATTGTTTTTGAAGCAGAAACAATAAATACAATAAGATGTCAGCTACAGTTTTCAGTAAACAGATCTGATTGAAAATTAATGGATTACTGAAGACAAAATGAAATTAGCACTTAGATAAAACTTTTTCTTTCATTCTCATCCTCTATGTCCAGGACTAAAAAGGAGCAGACTTTTCTTACAGAATTAAACTCCTTCAAATTTCAATGTAACTGGAGTGGACAAAGTGAAGTGATATTAGGTAAAGTTGGTCATTGCTTGAATTTAGCAAAATTAGGTAGCTGAATATTTTCACATTTCCACTATTGAAGACAATTTTTTAGAATGCTTTTCTGCACTATCGAATAGCTTTTTAACTGGACTAAGTCTTATGGAAATTTATGTTTAAGTTTAAAACATGCTCTACCCATCACCATATTCCAATTAAAGCGTGACATTGACACATCCCATGTCCCCGCCTGATGCAGTGTTGAAAATGCACACAATTTCACATGCTGGTATCTCTCCAAACCAGGAAGCCTCTTTCACCTCTAATTTGCATGATGCATTCATTTTCAGATACTCACGTGATTAATGAGCATCTTGGAGAGTGTCCAGTTTTATCAACTCTGTCATGTTTCCCTTATTCTTGCCACCAGACTCAATTAACTCTCCCAGCTATTGCCAAGTGATGAACACAATATAAATTATGCTTGTTCATTTGTTCCAGAAAACAATCACATCCACTGCAATTTAGAAATTGTTTTCCATTGGTGAGTATAATTAATTGTTAAAATGTGTATCAGCAAGAATTTCCCTTTACTACAAGGACCAAGCATTTCAACTGTTCAATATTCAATATTTATCACTTGTATTCCATAATTTTCATCCCATGTCCTTGAACAAACACTGGGATTTTGTAGGAAAATTCTTACAATGAGCTGCTGTTGTAGAACTTGAATAAGATTGCACTTCTCTATTAGAGGAAATTAATGTAAAACTGGCTTTATAATGGAGAAACAAAGAGTCTTACATTATTGTTTTCTAACTATTGTATTCTTTTATTTCTTACAGCTCAATTGAACATTGTAAAATTTTACTCCTTGAACATCCAGTCACAGTATGAACATTAATATGTATTTTTCTGCCTTACACATCACCTTAATTTAATTGACAATTTTTTCTAATGCATGAGTAATATAAAAAGGAAACTATTGTATTTCTTTGGCAATGACTTTGTTCAGGTTTGAATTATTAATAACTATAAGCTGTTGAAAGTAAAATAAAAGTTTCTTTTAAAAATGGTTACATTTCCAATGGAGGTGCCAAGCTATATTTCTGTTTCACAAAAAAACATACTCATTGTACATCTTGGATCAAAACTATTTGTGGGTAACCTACCTATTTAATTGAGGAACATTAAGTAACATATATTTTTTTACTTGTGAATGTGTCCATACGCAGACACACCAGAACTCTTAGTCACAAATAGTTTTTATAGGCATAAAACAGAAGAAAATTGTAGACAATTAATTGTGCTGTGGTTTTTAGCATTTCTACATGTTCAACACTGTGTATATAATTTAGTTACAAATGTGGGAGAACAATTGCTCTCCTAACAATAGCTGTTTCTGAGATACAATGAGAGCTGGGGACACAGCACTGACAAGGACAAAAAGGACCTTGCTCCTGTGATAGACAACGAAATGATAAATATGCACCCAAAGAAAATATTGGCTACTGATAAATTCTATACAGACAATTTAGAGTGATTGAGTCTAAAGAGAAGACATTTAAGATGATCCTGGAATGATAAAAAGGACTCAGCCATGTGAAGTAAGTGAAATAGTTTCCTGGGTAGATACAACTTGTAGGCAAAGACACCAAGCACGGTGTCTAAGGAATACATAAAGCTGGTGTAAGGGGAAGAATGATGGAGCTAGACAGATGCAGGTAGAGACTAGAGAGGCAGGCAGGATCTGCATCATGCAATCAAAGATGTTAGCCAGCAGTGCTGTTCTAAGTGAAACAAAAAGCAAGGACATGGGTGTTGTTCTGACTGCTGCCTAGAAGACAGCTAGAGTAGGAACGTGAAAAAAAGGGTATGTGTGGCAGGAGTGCAATCTTTAGCCTTGATTGCAAATTTACTTACTTTACTCTGTTTCAATTAAAATTAGGTTTAGGAAGATCTTGTAGGGAGGGGTAACAAAGTAAAATCAAACAAACAGGTTTTGTTTTTTCAAACCTGGAACTATAAGGAAGTGGGGGGTTGGGATGGAGGAGGCACAAACAATGTATATTCACATTGATGTGAATTTGAATATTTTATTCCTGTTCATACCCCTCCCCACTCTCATAAACATTCCTTTTTCTCTATGCTTATCTCAGGGTTAACTCCAGTTTTATCTATTACTAGTGCTTTTGGAGATACCAAAGGGAACATTTTTGCTTTCTGATACTCAAAAACAAATATGATAAATGGCATTCCTTTGCACTATTTAATAAAGTAGTATTATTTTCATCTACCTTTCAATCATATTTTTTGTTTTAAAAGAGAGCATCAATATTTTCATACTGGAGGGAATAGCTAGAAAGGGGAGGGTAAAAGGAGAGGGTGATAGAGAAGTGAATATGATTGAAGTGCATTACATACATGAATGAAAATAGAATAATGAAACCTATTAAAATTGTAAAAAAAAAATTCCTCCCTTACTCCCTCTCTCCCTCTCCTCTGCCTTCTCTCTCTCTCTCTCTCTCTCTCTCTCTCTTAGTTGTCTATACCTGAAAAAATTGTTAAAAAAAGAAAAGGGGGATGAGAAGGAGTGATAGAGACATTGAATGTAATTGAAGTTCATTATATTCATGTATGGAAAAATCATAATGAAACCCTTTGTGCAATTATTATACACTAACAATCTCAATAAAAAGATTGCATAAATTGAAAATAGTATGGTACATATGTTGGAAGAGCTTTTTGGTATTCTTGAAATTACTTTTTTGTCTGCATTATACTATATAACCCCAGGATAGCTTAAGAAGAGTTCAGCTATGACCAGTACAGTTGTGAAAGGGGTTAATATTAAAATTTAATATTCTTCGTTGCTCATCTCATTTGTCTTTCTTTGCTGGTGTGACCTAGGAGTATAAATTATGGTGGACTGAGCATTGTTGTGCAAAGGTCAAGACTATTTGTTTTAAATGCACTGAATTGCACAGCACTGGAAAAGCACCTTATTGCTTTCAGATACTGCTTTTCTTTATTCTGTGCTTCAATAAATCAAAACCACAATATTTTTCAAATGAGAAAAGTAATTTCTATATGTGAATTCTTCAGAGCTGCATTCTAAACTTGAATTGATATACAATAGAGCTGTCTTGTTTAAAATATAATAGAGATCATTTATTCTGGGAGATTTATTTATTACACATCTGAGGATCTAAGGGAAAATAATAAATTTTCATATTTCAGTTAAATTTATGGAAATACAAATCATAGCATCTGTATTCTTACCATTCCAGACTTTTTATATGTTATATACACCCATTTTGTTGGTTTTGATTTTTGTATATCCCCCAGTGTAGTTAAATATATGTATCATGTGTTGTGGTTTATATACAATAAAAGAAACATATTTATATTATTTGATAAAACAGGTAAAATTAATTTCTAAATCCTGACTTTTCCTGATTTATTACATGTATCACATATCCTAACTACATCAGTACTTATCACAACACATTTTTGTAAGCAAATAATATTGGCCACATTTTATTGCTATTTTTGAGGCAGAGTCTCACTACATATCCCAGGTTGGCCTTGAATTTGAGGTCCTATAGCCTCTGCCTCCCAAGTACATCACCACATCTGGCATGTATTAGCCATGTTTCATTGCTAGAGAATTTTTCTATGAAAATACTTAAGTGACCTGCTAAAAATTGGTAATTTTGAAAGAAAAGTAATCATCCAATGAAGCAGCTGCATATTTATCCCAATGTTACTGATATCACAAACATTTTACAGGTTCTACCACCTAAGCTTTCATTGACAGTCGACTGGAAATTACATAAAAAGAGGGAAAAGCATTAACACATATTATTTTTATCCACTATCCTCTTCTCCACACCTAGGTGATTTATTATTCCATTGCAATTTTTGTTATATAATGCTATGGAATTGAAAACCAGTTAAATATGTTTATTAAAGTTGTGGATAGATAAGGAAATGGCAAACTGATTTTGACAATGGCCCTAAATCTTCTCCCTTTAATACCTGTCATAAACTGGGTCCTTTTTAATTCCTTCATGATCTGTCATACTCTAGGCTGGGTTTGAGAAATTTTGCCATTATTGAGTTGCTAAGCTTCTTTTGAAGACTGAAAATATAACATCTGAATTTTTTCACTAAATACAAATTGAGTTTCTTAAAGGCTCTGTGACTGGGACAGCACTATAATTTTACAGGAAAACATCATCAAGAAAGCAATAATCACAGTCATGAAGACATGGTTTTCTCATCATCCAGGGGAGTTTATCTTTGGGAAGGTAATTGAGCTGCTGAAGCATTAACTAAGCAAAGCAGAAAGGATTAAGGTTGATGATGACTGGAGCATGCAATAAGCACATACTTTAAATCCATAAATCACTTTTGAAAGGAAAATGGTGGAAAGAGAGAAGGCATTGAGTTTAGTACAAAAAAGGAGAGCTTCTTGTGTGTAAAGAGAAAAGAAAGCAGTGCCCCATGAGATTTAAAAGGTTGATAAGGAACAATCCAAGTACAACTTATCAGGACAAATTAACTTCATTCCCCAAAATGCCAAGAAAAGTCATTGAACAACAATCTTTAGCAGAAGGAAGAATGTGTGTGTGTGTGTGTGTGTGTGTGTCCGTCTGTGTGCGTGTGTGTTGGGTGAATGTATGTGGAGATACGGTCACATTTGATTCCTGAAAGATCACTCTGGAGATTTTCTCTTTATGATGGAGGCATTTTCTGCACTCTCAAATGTTCAGAAAAAATTAAAGTTAATAAAACATTTTTAATATAATGAATAAACAATCTCCAGGAAAAAAAAAACCTCAGTTGATTGGAAACGTTGAACAATATTTAAATGAAGAAAGGAAAGAAAAGTGGAAACAAGAGCAAAGATAAAAACATGTTGAATACAAAACACAAAATAAAATTGAAGAAATGTGTCCAAATAGTATAGAAATTTCAAAATTGTGAATGGATTAATCTATTAAAATGAAAAATTATCTGATTAAATGGAAAGTTTCCAATCCAAACCATAAACATATATAAATAAAATGTTTTAATGTTCTGCACCATACCATAAACAGTGATTAAAATACATTTTATATGTACACTTGACTACATAGATGAATTTTACAAACACAGTGTATTGTAGGAGTCAGCATAATGCTGACTTTACAATTGCGTTTATATAACTATTACAAAATCAAGCAAAAATGTTTGAGGATATTTACTTTGCATTAAAACTATCAAGAAAAATATGGAAAACTTAGGATTACAGAGTGCTATGTTGCATAGCATGATCGATGCTTCTGAGGAGCCAACAGTATGTACTGTTTAAGGTGTGTATTAGTTATATGAGTGATTGCTGTGTGATGAACTATTAATCTGTAGTAGTCATGACAGTGAAATGTATTTGAAAGATATTTAGGAGAAGGAATTAGTAAATCAGTAATGATATGATGGTGTTGCTTAGAGGGATAACAGGAGTTGAGGATGACTCCCGATTTTGGAGCTTGAATTCCTAAATGGATACTAGTGTCAATCATTAACAAAAAAGAATGGTATAATAGAAGCAGTTATGATGGGTGTTAGATATGAATTTACTGTTTCAGATATGAATCTGAAATGGTAAAATTTAAGATATGCTCAGGATATTAAATAGAAATGCCAAGCAGATTGCTGGATGTGTAGGTCTAGAAGTTAAAAACTAATTTGACAGTTATTTTTATTTATAAAAGATATTTAAATTTGGGGTCACAGGTTTATATGATAATGTGGGCTGCGGCTATAGATCGGTGGTAGAGCACTTGATGATTATCTCCCCAAATGATGTGGGTGATATCTATAGCCTTCATAGACAAAACACGTCTGTAAGACTTGATTCCTATGATTTCACATGATTAATAAAAATAGGTTAACAAAAAATTCTAAACTATAAAAATATTTGCTCATATTGGTATGGTATTTGGGAATCATTAAGTTGATTTTACATAGCTAATTTTAGCTTCAAAACATATCTGTTTTTATTTTTAGGAAGATCTTCACGGGAATTATTTTAAATATAAAAATGAGAGCTCAGATTGAATCACTGACTTGCAGAGAATGACATGACTAATTTGGATTCTGCTTTTTTGACACTTAATACAGTTCCTTTCCATCATCCATGTTCTGTCTGCACACGATACATTATAACATAAAGTTATAAATGAAGATTTTTAAAAATTCTCATAGATAAATCATAGCACAGAAACTCTAAATAACTAGATCCAGGAAACATTACTTGTTAAACTGAAATACCTATATTGGTACCAATCAGAATGTATACTACAGTACTGCCTTTAATAAAAGTAAGCCAAAAATCAAAACACGGTTAACTGACATAGCTAATTTGATTATTTACATCTCTGACCATATATTTCTAAATATTTTCATATACTCATTTCATAATGAGTAGATATATTTTGTTATGGATAACTTTGATTGAAACATCAAAATGTTTTTCTCTGTGTTCACTGTGAAACATGTCAAAAGAGTAGTTAAAATAATAGTAAAATTAAAAAGTTTAAGCCAAATCAGCTATTACTATTAACAATTCTTCCTCTTGAAGACTCTCTAAGCTGGAAGACAGTCAGTAAAAGCCCTGACACTGAGGTCAAACAAAAGGGATTTCGGACCTCTGTCTACAAATTTCTGAACATATTACAGTGGGTAAATTAATCTAAATTACACTAAATGATTGAAAATGCCAAGAGGTATGTAACAATCATAAAGTATTCCTGAGTAAAATGTTTTATACCTCACATTTTTTAAAAGACATTGAATTGATTGTGGGAGGTAAATGTACATTTGGTTACCTCTTTTCAGATATGCTTAATGTAGCTTCTATATCACAAGCTGGTTTCATCAGAAACCAGCCAATTTGTAGGTCATACTATAAGGATGTTTTTTTTACTTGACTGTTCACATAATTAACTCATTAACAGCCACTAGAATAATAAAGATGCCTTTTAAAATAAACTACTGAGAAAAAAAGACAAAATATAATTGCAAGTTATTTGACTTTGTAGCAAGTGTCCACTAATTATAATCACAGAATAAACAAAGGAGATGCTATGGAGTCTTTCTGTTGTAAGCACACTATTTTCCTCAAAAGCAACTATATGTATGTGAAATGACAGAAAAATTACATGTCTGATTGTTTAGTTGACTATGAGTAATTTTAGTTGGCTACTGAACATATTCAACATCAAGAATGGTTAACTATCAATTTCAGTGACTGTGGTACTATCTGAAATTCTATTACAAGAATAATTATTTCAACATTGTTTTTATTGCATTACTTAGCAGTAATAGTACTAAGAATTATGGCATGATTACAATATGCCACATTCTATGCTAAACACTTTGTATCTATTATCTCCATTAATTCTCATCCAGTAAATCATTATTTAATGATTTTACAGAAAATGATTTACTGAAAACCATTTACAGAAAATGATTTACTGATTTACAGAAGAGTCCAGTAAATCAGATGTAGAAATGTTAATGTCTTCCCAGAGTCACACAGCTGGGAATCACGTGGTATTTAAAGCTGGATTCATCTGATTTCCAACTGTGAGGTGGTAGGACTGTCTTTCAAGTGTGGAAGCTTCATGCTATTTGCAATGAGTCAATAATACAATTTGAATTACTATGGGAAGATAATTTCTTTGAACCTTGCACACTCACACACATACACACACATACACACATGCACATTGAAAGAGAAAAAGGATCTGCAGTGTTACTATGTTTATCAAATATGAATTTTTCTCTTTTTGTCACCACATAAAGGGTCAGTAGGGAGGTGCCTTAGCAATGTGGGCAGAAGGTTAAATAGGTTTGTAAAAAAATTGTAAAAGTAACCTCACATGTCTTTTCACTCTGAATTCCTTTTCCTCACACTATCATTACACTAGAAGTGGTTGAAGTAGCCATGGGAATTTCAAGGATCTGGAAAAGAGGTTGGGGGCACCTCAGAGGCCACCAGACTATGACAGTAACATGGATGAAGCTTTAGGGCTGCTCATTCCTATACCTAATTCTTTATTCAAAATTGTTTTTTTCCTTAAAGAGATAAGAATATTTCTGGAAGTCATGCCAAGTTAGCTTACCAAGAACTTAGTTATATATGAGAGTGATTGTAAATTAAATAAGTGTACATGATAAAATTCATACTAAATTAATCTTTCAATATTATACATTTGTAGATTTGTATTTTCTGTCTTTCGTACTGAAACGTAATTTTTTTGAGGGCAAAAAAAACCTGTTTATATGATGGTTATAGCCCAGCTCTACGAGATGTGCTTGACACATGTTGGGTACTTATTAATTATTTATTTAATAGTGAACGAACATGAATCCGAACAATGTTAGTAAAGCAACCTGAGTCAGAATTACCCTGACCTGAAGAACTCAATAGAAACAAGATTATGTTATCACATATAAATAATGAATGTCTCATTTAAAAGGGTATTGGTTTATCATGAATGCTGAGAATCTGAAAAGTGTTTTTTCAATTATTTCTAGGACTGATCTAAATCTTGGTATTTGGAGCTAAGGAGAATGTGTTGTAGTCTTTAGTGCAAGACTAGTATGGTCTTGAAGGATATGTCATATATTTTTTAGCCTGGAATCATTAAAATTTCAGTTCTTTTACTTCCTTGGACTCATTCAATATCTAACAGGCAGCTTTCGTATTCTCCTATAAGACGCCTGTCACAGAGATGATATGCTGCTCATATCCAGCTTCCAGACAGAGACTTCACATAGAAAATTGAATCAGGGATTTTTAATTTTGATTTGTTCTCTTTTATATAGTTGGTTATGGGAAAAAATTATAACAATCATAAGTGAATTAAATGATTTCAGTTGCGATGACAATAATATCTCACGCTAAGTTAATAAATTGACACTCTGTTTACTTTCCCACCCTATATGACTAAGTTTTTTAGGACTTCAGAAGAGTACAAAGTATAATGGCTTCATCCTGACTGTATTCATTTTTCCATTATCTTCAAATTTGATTGATTCTTACTGTGGCAATCACAATATTTTTTTTCATCTTAAGAAGAGTATGAAAGAGTTACATCTATATTATCTCATGTAACTATCATAGAAACAATACCATTATCTCATTTTTATAGACAAAAAAAGGTCAGTAATATAATTTAAATTTGGTTGGCTCAAGGATGAAGGGTTAGTAAATTCTTTAGTCATTCATTCATTCAATGTATTGGTCACCTAATAGGAACCAAACACTAGTCTAGATTTTTAGCAGACTTCACTCATAAATACAACATTTAGATTCCATCTAGAAAAAGACAAGGGTAATTTTACACTATGTAAGAAGGTGACATATTCTGTGGAAAAACAAATATAAAAGGGTGAGTTTAATCAGGAGTTCTGGTGGTGGTCAATATAACCTTGATTGCGAAGAGGCAATTCAACCCTGAGGCAAAGACTTGAGGAGGTAATAAGGTTAGCTCTGTGAACATCTGAGGAATGAATGTTCCAAGAAACAGAAGATCAAATGCCAGATCAATATCTGGCATGTTCCTGGAACAACAAGGCTAGTGAGGTTGAAATCAAATAAATGGAAATGAGAATGGCAAGAAATAAAGTCAAATGAGAACAGTGTATCATTCTTAGGACTGTATCTATTTTGTGGTGTTGGGGATAAATTCCAGGTAAGTGATTCACCAATGAGCTATACCCTCCAGCCCTTCTTGAGGACTTAACAGGCCTTTGTCAGTTAGCTTTTACCCTCAGTGAAATGGGGAACTACTGGAAGGTTGTGACCAGAGTTGACATGATTCAGCTTATTTTTAAATAGTTCACTCTGTCTGCTGTGTTTAAAATAGACTAGGCAGTTGGCCAACAGTAAAGGTAGGGAGACCCCTAAGAGTTATACAAATAACCCCAGCTGGAGTTTCTTCTGGCTCATTTTGAGATAATAGCATGAAAGGTAATGAAAAACAAAGATACTTTAGACTTTTTTTAGTGTAAAGACAACAGATTTTCTTGAGAGTCTCTTATATGGAGAGAAGCATTGAAGAAGACTCAAAGTTTGTGGGCATGACCACCCAAAAGTGTGGAATTACCACAGATTAGAGAAAGAAAATATATGGAAAACTTTTTTGTGAAAAGAACTGGAAGTCAACTTGTGTTTGAGTAATTTAGTGATGTCTATTAAGCATCCAAATGGGTAAGGTAAAAATACAAGGATGGACCTTTGGAGAGAAATCTAGACGGAGAAATAAAAGCCAGACCAAATTAGGGGAGAAATTACAATGGTTAGAGAAAACCCAAGAAATTGTGCCATCCTAGATACCAAGTGAAAAAAGTAGATTAAATTCAAGAGCAGTTGGCTGTGTCTAACGCTACTTGTAGGTCAAAATGGAGAGAATGAAAATCGACCATGGTTAGTCACTAAGAGTTAAGGCAACCTTGATTAAAAACAATTTCATTAAAGTAATGGGATTGAAAACCTAGCTAGAGTCACCTGAAGAAAGTAGAAGGGGAATTAGAGTTTTGTGGTAAAATCAACTCTTTGAGAAATTTAACAGCAAAGCTAAAGAGAAATTGCAAAGACAATCATTGAAAAAGCAAGATTAAAAATTAAGGAATTTAAATTTGGTTTCTTTTTTTAGTATTTAGGATGTACAAAATAACAAAATGATTTTATGATGCTGGGAAACTACATAAAAGAAGAAAAGACTTGTTGGAGTAAGAGTTATCAGTGGGAGGTTGGGATGGGTTCTACTGAATGCAAACAGTAGACAATAAGCATGGGCAGTTAATATATGGAAAAGCCAAATGTGTGCTCAAAGTGGTGGCAAGCCCTAGATGTATCATCTGAGTGGGGAGTCTTTAGAAATTTATCTTCTAGTTCTTCCAAAGCAGAGTGGAAAGCAAATTGCCAATGAAAATGTGAATAGGGGAATAGACATTTCTAGTATTAGGAGAATGAGATAGCGAGAAGTCTATGACTGGAATGTGTTTGCCAAGTATCATTAAAACCCATTTGAGACACAGCTCAACACACTGAAGTGAGACCAGATTGCATGGTCATGCTCAGCTGCCCTAATGCAGGTTCAGAAAAAAACAAAAATTTGGGTTTAATCCTGGTAGCGCTTATATTACCACATCAAATTACAGGATCAATTCTGTGATCTTAGAAATCTAATTTAGGTAAGAATGAAAAAGAGGGCACCAAAATCATTCACATATTCTTTTATCCAACAAATCATCCCTTATAAATCATTCCCTGTTCTAAATCCTTGGTATAATTCAGTGAAAAAAGCAGGCACATCCCTGTGATAAGGGAGCCTGAGCTCAGATGGAAAAGTAAACAACAAAACCCCCACTGTTTTTAATCTAGGATTTGTTACATATTGTTAAGAAAACAAGCCATGTGCTGATCTAAGAAATAAATCTGTCCATATGTGTGAGTGTGTGTTCATGTTTTTAGCAATTAACTTAGGTAAAGTGGTCATAGACCTTTTTTAGGATGTCAAATGCAAGCTGACACTCAAAGGATGCAAAGGAACTTTCTAGGTAAAGAGTAGAGTAAAGAGATTGAAGTTAATATACTTAACAAAGTATTTTAGCAAAACCAAAGGCAGGGAAGAGGTTGCTTAGCATATTTAAGGAACTAAGGAAGAACAGAGTGGCTAGCAACAATGTGATACAGGATGAGTCTGGAAAGAAAAGCAGGGACCAGCATAAAGGCAGAATTCAATTTCCAATCTATTTGGTTCCACAAGTACTTTTCCATTCTATTGTGTTCAGACATGGTGAAGTCATTAATAAATATAATTCATCAAGTTGCACTTGTAAGCCTGATTTCCTTCAAGAATTATACAGTGACACTTACCTGTGAGGAATATCCTCCCTTCTCTAGACTGAATAACTATTCCTTCCATAGTGGTTTGCAGTTTGCTCTCTAGAATCATTGGATATATTAATCTATACTAATTTTTAAATGATTTCTAATTACTCTGGGCATTACCCCCCCACACACACAGCATTTATATTTTAACAGGGATTTTTTTGTAACACAAAGAAGTGACCCTATTAATGCACATTTTAGATGCTAAGCAGGCCAGGTTAGTGTGACACAAATCACACTGTTTCTCTAAATTCCATAGCATAGGATGTTTGTATTCCACCAGAGATACTGAGAAAAATAAACTTAATGGGGTAAATTTGTCTCACACTGGTTTAATTGCATTGATATTTTTCATGCTCATGTATTAGTGACTGCAATAATAATCGCTGGGCACAGGCTCTCCATGAATGTCCTGTTCATATTGCTCATAAACTTTGTGCTCCTTGTTTTTTTCAAACATTTCAAATCACATAGAAAGACTATATGTGTTATTTTATTCTTGTGTTGCAGAGCTTTTTACAGTCTTTACCAATTGCTCAGAAAGAACATAAATCTTTCATATGAGTGTAATATGTGATATCCACAGTCTGCAAGTGAAATTGAGGCCTAAAACACCAAAAGACAGAAAGCATTTACAGTCGAGTCAATTATAAGAATATATACTCCTTGAAAATAGGATGTATAAGTATAGCTGGAAACACAGTGACTTCATGAATGTCTGGAAACTATGAGAACCAAAGAAATATATGGGTAGATGGGAGATTAAAGTTTTAACTGACTCCTGGTTTGTTAAACCTGTTTTCTTTCTGCAGGAAAAGCAACTGAAACAAACTATTGAGTAGGTCCTTAAGGCCAGCTTAATTAAATTGTGTGCTGTATTAATATAATTATCTCAATCTCAAATCATCATAATATAATGAGGAAGAAAAGGACAATTGGATTCCAGATAAAAAGATATGATCTATCAGCTCTTAGAGATGATGAAATAAAACAAGGCAGGAAGGTCAATGAGAAAAAAACTCTTGTCTATGTTTGCAGCTTGTACAATGCCTGGAACATATATATTTACAAATACATTATCAGTATCAATAAACGGAAACAGCAGAAGAACAGTAAGAGTAAGAAAATCAATCGCATGAAATAATTAACATTAGCATAATGTTTTTAATTTTTCAAGGAATTTTTCTTCATGTCAAGAAAGAGCCATTAATATACAGTCAGCATAAATAAGGACATCATATGTTTTAATCCTACCAAAGGGGGAAAAAAAATGTAGCACAAAGTAACCTAATGTTTTCTTTTCCTATTGTTCTGCTTCTTTTACACAAAAACTACCATTTTACTGTTAGCCCAGTGTGAATGCTCATTCTGTTTTGTAGAATGGAGTCTGTCCTGATTCATGAATGGATGGTGAATAAAAACCAATTAGATTTTTATCTAAACTGTTGTGATTCTGTCTTTGGACAAAACACTGTCCTTTAGGCCACGTGAGATAAAACTACAGTGCCCTTCTCTAGCACCTTGTGCTTCTCTATTTGAGAAACTCACTTAATAGTCACAGTTACAACTTTATCTTCCCCACCTGCCAGGGAATGCTTTGAAGGTATGGTGTTTGATCTCACCATATGCCATTTTTAATGTGATACTGGCACATAATAGATGATATATATATACATATATGTATATATATATATATATCTTTGAAGACAGTGGGAGATAATCACTAATTACATAAATGACACACTCAAAGTAAAGATGCTCTGTAACTGCAAGGAAGTACAAATCCTTCAGAGTTCAGAAATTTCTACCCAAACCCAGTTACATTATTCAGAGTAAGATAACTAAGACTATATCTTGTTTCCATCTGCATTCATCTGTCAAGTGAGACAATCTGGGTTCCTAAGGTCATGTTTGCCTTAATGTGATTACCAATAAACATGAACAGAAACAAATCTCAACCTACGAAATTATCTATATATATTTAGAATAAAATGTATAGTCCATAAATGGGAACTTAAAATTTACATTTAAATTCTTGGTTTAATGGAAAAGGAACTCATCTTCTATTGTTGAGGAAATCAACAACCTGATCTTTAATTCACACTCAATTAAAATTATGTATAAGGCTTTTAAATTAAGCAAGTTATAATGAAACCAAAAGGTTACATCATAATGAATATTCCTAGAACATGTTCTTAAAAGTCTTAAGAAATCTAGACTTCCTTGAAAAATCTCCTTAAAGAAAGGCTTCTGAGGGCTGGCAGAGTGACTCAAGCCTAACAAGTGTGAGGTCCTGAGTTCCAACCCCAGTATTGCAAAAGAAAAAAAGAGATGGACTTCTGAATCCTGAATAGGATGGCAGGTTTCGTGTCTTTAAAAAGATATAAGAAGTTGTGATCCTAGTCCACACT
The DNA here is from genome assembly GCF_047511655.1 of Castor canadensis. Taxonomy (NCBI): domain Eukaryota; kingdom Metazoa; phylum Chordata; class Mammalia; order Rodentia; family Castoridae; genus Castor; species Castor canadensis. The sequence continues at coordinate 32,604,715 of NC_133389.1, read as the reverse complement.
GAATCCAAATTAGGAGAGGGCCATTGAACTGTCTTTCCATATTTTCAAAATCCTTCTAAAGCAGCACTCTGCTGCTTTCTTACAGTAATAACTGACTTCACTGATATTATGAATATCTGTGCATTTATCTTCACTCACTTTCTTAAATTGAAAATACCTTGAGGGCTTAAGTTACGCTATTTAAATCTTTTATTTATTGGATGACAAACAAATTGCATTGAAAAAAGTAGACATTTAATGCTTTTGCCAAGTGAATGACATACAATGGTCATTCTAATAATTTATTAAATAAATTTGACATGCATACTTACTGGCATGAAAACTTGGACATCAGACCTTTGGTCAAAATGTTACTTCATTTTATTCCCATTTTAAATTTACTGTGGAAAATCAAGTTATATTTAGGACAATGTCTAATACTTATTAAAGCTTCGTTTTAAAGATTGAATTAAAAGAAATTTATCCATATTTGCCACTGTTATAGGGAAGTTAATATTTTTAAATAAAATGTTGGAAAAATAAAATCAATATATTTAAATATTCATTTCACAGTTATCTTTTGTGGATTTGAAGAAGTAGAATTCATTGGTTACTGACTGAATTTGTGACCAGAAAACAAGGAGAATTATTCTTTTGAGAAGCATATTGCTGCCAAATAATATCTAGTTTCTTGACAAAGAAAGAAGGCTTATTCTCATTTGAAGGCAAAAAAGGAAATAAAAATGTACAAGTTCCTGAAATAATTCAGGGAAATATTCAAAAAAATTTCAAAGTTACTAGGATGGCAAACCAATCTGAAGAGGGATTAGCAGCCCTGAAGCTATGTTTCCCTGTATGGAAAACGATACTTGATATGTTTCCAATGCCAATGTATTTCTAGCCAAAGAAAACTATGACAGACACTGCTTGAGAATTTTCAGCCTATTTTTTAGAGAAGGTTTTGATTGAGTAAAGAAATTTACAGTATCTATGGACTGTATTATGAAAGCAAGAAACTACATGGGGAGAATTAAGCATGGATGAATTTTTGGCTTAACAATATTTCCACTCTTTGGGTTTCAGTTTCCTCATCTACATGGTGAGGACACTAAATAAAATTATGTCTGTATCTAAAGACCTCTCCAAATGTACCATTAACATGGATAATTCTGCAATAGAAAATTTGGAGACTGATAAAATAACCAAATGCATACATGATCCCATCAGTTGTAGTATTTAGGACATAGTTTTTCAAATAAGTTCTTTAAAATGGTGGAAATCCACAAATGGTTCCTAAGATAAACTTAATGGCTTTCAACCATCATTTATCAAAATAGATAGAGCAGACTAAAAAATATCAGAGTACATAGTAAGAAGTAGGAACAACTGATTTTTGACTCTTACTGTGATAACTTCTATATTAATGTCTATGTGTTTTGGGTCATTATGTAAATTATATTTTTATTAATATCAGTAATATCTGTAAGCCACTAATTTATAGTGTCTTTATTTGAGCTACAGAAGAAAAGAGGCCTTACTCACCTATAGTGGGGTCATGATAATCAGGGAACTGATGACTAATAAACTGCATCGTCATTGCTGAAAGAAAATAAATTTAAGTTAATAAAAGTACATCAATTCCTCGTTAAGCTATCCACCAACACAGTTCATCAATCTTTTAGTAGGTTCTGGTAAGTTACAGTGTGAATGACTAATTTAATTATGCAACATGAACCATAAAATGATAACAACACAAAGTTATAGAAGGGCAAAAGTGTTAAATACTAACAAATATTACACTGGAATAAATATTTAATCAAGTTTTAAGTATATGTTAACAAAAATTGAATTGGAGTACAAATAAGGAAGCTTTCGCCAATATGAAAATATAAGCAGGACTTACAGTGATTCTTGGTGTGCTTTGGCTAAATACTTGGTTATGACCAGAAACATCTTTGTACTGAAGGATATTTATTCTCTGGGATCTAGCTACCTCATCTTAAAACTGAGGAGCTAATCTATGAGATTCCTTTATTTATAAATTCCCTTAATCTATAATTATTTTTTGCATTTAAAATAATTTCAGTCATTTTTATCTTGTCTAATCCAATTATTTACTATATTTAATACTCTTTTCTATAATTATAAATTCTTCTTATTCTTTCCAAATCTTTACATTTGTGAACCATTTTTTGAGTGTCCTCATGTGAATATCCATTATAAGGAGACAATGATGGCTCAAGTAAAACAACAAATTTAGAAAGAATATATATTATATGTTGTAGAATATATTATATTATAGCTCTTTTTTTCCTTTTTTAACTTTTGCATGTGCATGTATTCACAAACACCTCTATTTCTCTTTCTCTTTTTCTTCTCGATACTGAGGCTTGAACTTAAGGCCTTGCCTTGGCTTGCTGGGCAGGCACTCTGTCACGTTGGCCGTGCCCCCAGCCCAAGACTTTCTGGTTAACCAAATTCTAGTCAAGAGTTTCTTCCCTTCTTCTTAACTAGGCTTAAACATTGGTCCTTTGAATACTTGCAGGGACTAAATCAACTTGATGTAGCAAGAATCCATCAAGATAGTCTAGAGAGAACCATATTTGATTTGGTCTATCTTTATCAAGAATCCTGTGAAAGTAGTTTAGCAAGAGTCCTTCCATCTTTATCTTTGATGTCTTAAGAATTTTTTGTTCATCAATGCATCCCTCCTTATTCTTTCCCTTCTCCTCCTGTTCCTTGCCTATAAATCCCCAGTGTTCCTTGTTATGTATAGAATTGAGCCCAGTTCTATACCTAAATCACTTTTCTACTGTTACAATTGTTCCTGCATAAAATCTACCTTTACTGCCTTAACTATTGTCCATCTCTGGTTCTTCTGAAATAGTATGTTCACACTTCAGCAAATGTTTTGAGCAGGAAAGGCTCAGATAAATTCAACAAACATATAAATGGTACTTGTTTAACCTTGCCGAGTAATGCAAAGAAATGGAACTTTACCCAGTGAAAGAGAATTTCCGTTTACACTTTAATGGTGATTTTCCTCTTGTCTTTGCGTTTGACAAGGGATGTAGCTATATGAAAGTGTTATGAATTTGACAACTTTGGGGAAATTTTTGAAATTCAAATCAACATTCCTCATAGATAGCCTTAGGAGTTAGTATCTTCCAGGAAAACAAACTGAAAGCTTCATGTTTATGGAGTAGATATCAGGAGGCATTTGAGTTTTGGTGTTTTATTTTGTTTGACTTTGTTTTTCCTGAGATTTACAATGGTAGTTGCCTCTGCCTCTTTGTCACCAAGTGGCTATTGCCCAATTAGAATACAGAGGTCAAAGGCCGGGCCTCATTTTGAGCAATTAGCTGGGCTGTTCAGTCATTTCAGCTTCTGTGGTAACTTAAATTCGGTGAATTTAAAACTGAAATGAGGATATTTTCACTATAACTCACTCAAAATTACATCTTGATGTATAAAAAGGAGCCTGGGAAACTCCTGAAGTGTAGATCTTGAAACTTAATGCTAGTAATAATAAGCAGGTAATTTTTCTCAAGGATAATTTAGGTCAAATATAACCCAAACATATACACTTAGTTTCTCATCCAAATGATACCTATGTATTAGATCATTTCAACAAGACAAATAAAAGTTCATTTGTATAAAAAGACAGAAAGAAGTGTAAAAACCATTATCAATTACAATTTAGTTGAGACTACTTCGGACAAAGAAAATTATGCTGTGGACTCCAAAGTTGTTCAAAGTTCTTCCATAAGAAATTTATTGATAATCTCCTATGTGCCAGAAGTTAGGCATAGCAAAGTAGATAAAATATATCAAATGTATTAATTTCAAGATTTGTTTTGAATTTTCCTTGAAGTAGAAAATTAAGGCACCTGCATATGTGAGTGTGGGATGGAAAGAGACTGATAGAAATAGGTGTCCTGACATAAATAAAACACACCAGAAAACTAATTTCAAACAGGATTTTATTAGTGTAGAGGCAAATGGCTAAAAAAAATTTTAGTGTCTTTATTTTTCACTCATGCCAAAGTGTACCATAAGAGAGGCAAAGAAGTGGGAGCTTTGTTCTACCTAGTCTTCAAAGCAGGTACAGGATCCTTTCATCAAGTGGGTCTCCCACCATTCTTATCTCCAAGATCTCCACTGAATTCTTTATAGCAAATTTTCATAAAAGTGGAGAGAGAGAATTAAGAAGAAGCACATAAGAGGACTTTTAGAGAAGACTGATTAAAAATACTATACATTGCTATACCGAGATTCTATTGCTAGAACTCAGTTACTTGTCCTCCCTAACTGCTACAAGGCTAGGATATATATCAGGAAGAGAAGGAAATGGGTTTGGAAAACACATAGTAAGCTCTGAGTTATGTGGAAAGAGTACTAAAGAAAATGTGGAAATATTCAATAAAGGAAAATAAAATGTCAAACTCTTCCTCCCCAAAAGAGTAATCATCCTTTAAACAATTAACTTATGTCTTAATGTTACTCAGTACCTTACAAGCTTCTGTGAAGGATCCTTCTGAACTTTCTTAATAAAGTGTCTTTTAATTTTTACCAAACAATTCAAGAGGCTATTAAAAGTTACCATATTTATTTAAATTTTTGTATGTTGTGAGAGTTTATATGCTGGAAACCTATTCATAATTTGATAACCTTTAAATTATTCTCTAGATGGGGTAGACTGCAATGTTGAGTAAATGTTTTTTCAAGTCAGCTGTATGGCCATTATGAAAAATCCAGAAAAGGAAATAGTGACAGGAGGTATGTTCTGTTCATGCTCATAAATACTTCTCCTATGACAGTTTCTCTTATACTGACGTTATGGATAAAAGTCTAGAATATATTTGTGGAGAAGAAATTTGATCAGAAAAGTTGAGTTAATCACTATAATCTTAATAATAATAATCAGGGATAAAACAAAGGATATTTGGTGACCTCAACTGGCCCTTTTCTATTGATTTCCAAAAATATTATAGTTAGTAGACGACAGATGACCCTTGCATAAGAAACAAGAACATTTTCCATGGTGGAGAAATGAATCTTTACTAAGAGTTAAGCTATGGATGCTATTAGAAATTACCTGATGGATTTCAAGCACTTTTCTTTTATTAGTGACTATGTCATTAACATACGTTATGTAAATTTGGTACTTTCTAAGACTTTATAAAATTTCATTAAGTACATACTGTAAATAATGACTAAAGTATCTTAAGTGTCCATGGTGAGAGACTGAAAACAATCATTTCTTAAAGCAAACCCCTTTTGTTTGGCCTCTCCTTTGTTATGCATGTATTTTTTATTTAAATTTTTGTTTTATCATTCAGATATATCCATAATTTACAATTTCATTTGAAAGTTAAATTTAAATCAACTGCTTCTTGTTTGAATAATTCAGTATTAAACCATGAAATTTACTCTTCTGAAAAAAATCTGGCAATATTGCATATTATCCTCTTTTGAATGACAGTAGTATTTGACCAGAGGCAGACTGTCAATTATAAAAAAGGAGAATTATAGAAAAATGAGTCATTTTCTACAAAATAAAAATAAAATCATTAAAATACTGCAAAATTACATCATTCATTATTAGTTTTCCTACCCACACCTTCCCCTGAAAAAAGAATCTGTTTATTTATGGAAAGTACTAAACTGAAATACTGTGTATAACAATATAATCTAATAATACAGAGGTTGAGGATGGCTAATAACTGCTTTCCCTTTGGGAATTTATAGTCTGTCAGTGACATGGGAAAGATGCATTTAAGAAACTGGTCACTTAGATTTAGCACTTTTATTATTGTCTCAAAATTTTTAGGGGTGCTTTGAAAAAATTATCTAGACTCTTCATCCTCTTTGTCTACAAAATGAGAGGCAGGAGGGAAGATAATTGAAAGCTGCCTCCAGACTAAGCATTCTATAATCCTTCTTCTGGTTATCATTACCACTATCATCACCACCATCATCACCATAATCGATATCATTCGTTAAACACCCCCACAGGATCCACTACTTTCATCTCTCTTTGACTTCAATCCTGTATCATATCTTTCCGTTCCAGTCTCTCTGGCATCCTAAAAGGTTTTTATACCTCCCAGCCATGATTCTTCCCAATGAAGGGACATAGATGCTATTATTTCCTCTGTCTGAATACTCTCCCTGAAATATCTGCATGGCCTGCTCTCTTACATTTTCAGATTGTTATCACATTTGTCCTTCTTGGGAGTCATTCCCTTATCAATGAATTTGAATCAAAAACACATTCTGTCCCACTGGAACTCCCTACTTCCCTTTGTTGCCATTCATTCAATCACTCAGTAGTCTAATCTAAAATATTTATTACGTGACACAAGCAACTCAGGTGCTCAGGACACAAAAGTGAACAAAACCCTCATCTGTCTAGGGGCTCACATGCTAAGAGAAGATGGGGAGCTAGAGAGCTAAACAAACAAACATGTATTTCCATATATCTTAGTAGTATGTTAGATGGTCCAATTTTATAGAAAAATTAAACTGTTATAGGCTCATTATTAAAATATGAAATATAGGAAGATTAAATTCTGAGGCAGGTTTAAAAATGTACTAAGATGACAACCACTCTGGAAAAAAATTTGGAGGCTACTTAAAAAGCTAGACATTGATCTACCATTTGATCCAGCAATACCACTCTTGGGGATATACCCAAAAGACTGTGACACAGGTTACTCCAGAGGCACCTGCACACTCATGTTTATTGCAGCACTATTCACAATAGCCAAGTTATGGAAACAGCCAAGATGCCCCATCACTGACGAATGGATTAAGAAAATGTGGTATCTATACACAATGGAATTTTATGCAGCCATGAAGAAGAACGAAATGTTATCATTTGCTGGTAAATGGATGGAATTGGAGAACATCATTTTGAGTGAGGTTAGCCTGGCCCAAAAGACCAAAAATTATATGTTCTCCCTCATATGTGGACATTAGATCAAGGGCAAACACAACAATGGGATTGGACTTTGAGCACATGATAAAAGCGAGAGCACACAAGGGAGGGGTGAGGATAGGTAAGACACCTAAAAAAATTAGCTAGCATTTGTTGCCCTTAACACAGAGAAACTAAAGCAGATACCTTAAAAGCAACTGAGGCCAATAGGAAAAGGGGACCAGGAACTAGAGAAAAGGTTAATCAAAAAGAATTAACCTAGAAGGTAACACCCACGCACAGGAAATCAATGTGAGTCAACTCCCTGTATAGCTATCCTTATCTCAACCAGCAAAAACCCTTGTTCCTTCCTATTATGGCTTATACTCTCTCTACAACAAAATTAGAAATAAGGGCAAAATAGTTTCTGCTGGGTATTGAGGGTGTGGGGGGGGAGAGGGAGGGGGTGGAGTGGGTGGTAAGGGAGGGGGTGGGGGCAGGGGGGAGAAATGAACCAAGCCTTGTATGCACATATGAATAATAAAAGAAAAAAATAAATAAAAATGTACTAAGATGAAATTCTGAGTCAAGAATTGAAGAAATATACAATTTCCCAACATTGTAGGAAAAATGAAACATTTTCCACTATTGCAGAAATAATTCATGTAGTATTTGAAAAATTGAAAGTATTTGAAAAGTCAATATTGGGTATTGACTCTCTATGTCCCAATGGATAGATTTATAACAATAACATTTTATTTAAAACATCACTACTTATAATAAGCTAGGAATTATATTCTTTAAAATAATTTAAATTTAGAATACAAATTATAGCTAACAATCTAAAATTATGAAAGTTGGACACCTAATCTTAAAAATTCCTAAAAAAAATAACAAAAGTGTTTTAAGATCTGTGCATTAACTTTGCTGGAATTAAGGAGGTATCAAGCAATCAAGCTGGAGGAATCATGGGATTCCAATGACAGATTCTTTCCATTGTGCTAATTAGTTCTCATTAATTCTTTTCTCTTAACTGAAAATTTATGCTCAGTCATGAGTGGGCCAAAGATATTTGCTGAAAAAAATATGTATGTACACTAAATTGTTACTTTTTGAATACTAAATAAATTGACTTTGCCTCAAAGTCAATTCTGATAACAATGGCTAGTTACCTTCTATTTCTCAGTCAGCACTTACATTTACAAGTGCTTCCTAAAATATATAGAATTGAGAGTCAGAAATAGCATCATCAGAAGCCATAGGGACAAATGAAAGAGGGCATGCACAAATGAAGAGTAGCAGTGGAGTGCCCAGGCAACTCCCTGCCAAATGCTAGTGATGGCCAGAGATCAGGGATACTCCCAAACAAGTGTCATAAGATACTTCTAAAGTCAATGTAACATGGAAATATTAATACTGGCAAAATAATGTCTGTTAAATATTTTCCCTTAATTTTCTTTGTAGCTTTTACTACTAAGAAAGCTGAACTGTGTGGAAGACTAAAAATAATGCTGAATTGAAAACTGGGTAAATTGGATTACAGATATTCAATCCCACTATAGAGTACCTTTCTGTTTTTTCTAATTAATGCACTTCCAACATGAAAAGAGTTCTCTTTTAGATAAGGGCAAAATAATTTCTTCCTGGTAGCAAGGGGGTGGGGGGGAGAGGGAGGGGACTAGGGGGGATAGGGGGAAATGGACGGAGAAATGACCCAAATATTGTATGCACATATGAATAAAAGAAAAAAAAAGGATTCTCTTTTGTTTTCTCTATATGTTTTAAATTTCTATGAAATTAACATTTAGAAATCTGAACATACTTCAACAAAGGATACATGAAGCTCAGTTATCCAGATGGGGGCCAAACCTGTGCCTTCAATTGTTAGAGTTTCTAAACTAATTATTATTTTCTTAGAACAAAACCATCATAGTTCAACTACAGACAGACAATCTAAGAACATTGTTTAATTTTTTCATTTAGCCATAAAACTGAAGTCTTGGTATCCCCTCATTCTTTCATGTGTTCAGATATGGAATAAGATGGATAAAGAGGAAGGGATTGAAATTTAGGGGAAGAAGGATAGGTTAGCAAAGGGCACCATTCATTTTAGGGAATGATATTCAACTAAGGAGTTGGATAGAGGAGGTGTCCTTTGTTCTTCCTCATTTTCTTGAGTGCTTCTCTTTCTATGGAATCTTCCCTTTTACTTTGGTAGATTTTCTTCCTTTTCCCACTAAATTCACTACAAATAGAAAGAAATTGTGCTTTTCAGGACTTTAAAAACTATTCATCTTCACTGACTGATTTTCAAGTTTGATTGATGAGACACAGAAAAAAGCAATGGATATTAAAACTCAATATTACTAGTCATTACTTATTTGCTCAATGCTGACAGTTTATTTTGTACTCAATGAAACAAAGAAGAAAAATAGACATTTTCATCGATCTTTTCTCAAGTCTTTTATCATTCAAGATAAATCCTTTTCCTTAGGTTAATGAATTCCTTTTGATGCCCCACATACCTGTACCAACATGTGTAAATATACCTCTTGCTTTAGCTCCATTCCTGCAGCATAATTAATGGCATAATTATTGGAGTCTCTTTCGCATGAATGGGTGTTGGAACTGAAGAAAACTCCAAAGTTCTCAGATTTTAGAACATGCACAGTTTATCATAGGAGTTATCATAAACATTACTATCTAAACCACATGAGGACATAATTTCTTATTATTTTCCATAATATGAATGAATTCTGTCTTGAGACCCTGATCTTGCAGCAAAAACATTTCTTGGCATTTCAGAGTAGTGCATTGGTAACTAATCTTGGCTTAGAAGATTCTCAAAGCAGAACACCTATGACTTAGTGTTGCCACATGTTTGCTTAATCTCTAAGCATTTCCCTTTGCTTGATGATGGATTGTGGCCACATTGTCAATTTTGTCACATCACTTCTGGATTTTTTAAGTTGGATTTGTTGTAGTGACATGAGAAAATGAACTTGGCCAGGTTTTAGCCAACCTCCATGACACACATACTTCAGCCCCAATAGATAAGCCCTGCCTATAGTGTGAGTTTTTTGGTCTCTGAACACTCTCAGACCAGGCATCTGGCTCCATGAGGAATGGAAGCAGGTCATTGGCAGAAAATAGATTTTGCTGAGTCCACCCTTACAGAATTGAATCACTGCTATTCTGTTTAAGCTAGTAGTTCTTAAAGCAGGATCAAATGACCTCAGAGTAGATGAGAGCTCTCTGAAAAACTACTTCATAGTTTTTATAAGCCTGGACTCTCTTCATACACTGAATAAAAATTTTAGTATATTGAATACAGAAGCAGGTGGAAGAATAAAACTGCCTGTTAAGCTAGACATCTTTGGAGATTTTACCGTAAGTAAAACAATGCCAAACTTCTCATTTAAACTTGTTTTTGTTGAGTCCTTTAAAGCATACATTTTTTAAAGTGGCATTTGCTGCATTATTTTTTTATTTTAAATAAATTAATATTTATTTTATTTTTTATAAATTAGCCCAATTCTATAAAACTTCAGTTTAATTTATATTACTACACATATTATTATAAATAACCTAGAAAAACAAACCCTCTTTTGGGTCTCCAATAATTTTCAAGTGCATAAAGTAATCCTGAGGCCAAAAACTTGGAGTACCACTGATATAAGGAAAAATTGTAGCCTTATAAATAAAAGTAAGAAGAAATTACTAGGATTATGCATACATTAACAAATGTGCACAATTAGGAAAACTTCTTAGATAAGTAATCTACTTATGACTTCAGATAACTTTTCTCACTTCCCTTTCTTCTCTTTATTTTCTTCTAGATGCCATAACTCACAAATATTGTACTATGTGTATTTGTGTTGTATTATGTATTTTCATTTTTTCTTTCCATCTTTTCCATTTCCCTACATAATGTAGCTTTTTCCATATATACCCACCTATTTCTCCTCTTACTCTCTATTCCTTTGCAGAATGTGCTATCATTTTTCCATCACTATGTTAACTGTACACAATATATCAAATTATGCAATTAAAATTAATTCTCAACTTAATTGTTTTGATAAAATGCTTTCAAATATCTCCATTTTCTGTCATCCTAAGATAAAAGATATTAAAATGTGGCTAATCCTGAAAAAATAAAAATTAATTAGTTCTATATTATCTATTAATGTAATATTTGCATTTGACTCTGTATCATCTGACTTCCAATCCACATCATTTAACTATCATTGTAGTACGTTGTTTATTTAGTTTCATTGCTTACTATAATCAAAGTTAACTGAGATTAAGCATCATGGCTCCTGTTTATTTGTATGTCTGTATTGATATTACCACTGAGTTCAGCACAAGTGCAAAATGTATTCAGCAAAGATTCATCACTAACTCATCACCAGTAGGAGTAGATGCATCACACATTTTAAAATTAATATTTCAAAGAATTAGATATTTTACTGTGAGTTTATACCTAATTCTTTTTCTGATGAAATGGTTTGGAAACATGTGCTGGAAGATTAAGAGATTTTTTGGGTATGAATTTGTTTAGAACACAACTCATGTTTATATATGCTATTCCATCTGTTTGAATATTATATTTCCATCAGCTGATGGTTGACGTTCATGAGTATATCTTGTTTGATAGTCCTGGTATTAACATGGAACTGCTAGTTGTTCAGTTTTTATTGTTGTGAATCAATGAGTTGGTAAATAAATATAATCGATGTTCTTGTTTATAAAATTATTTTGAACACATGTTGAACTGAATTGACAAATAGTTTGAATCTGGGATACACACATAGCTTACTATGTTATAGTTGTTTTCGTCTTTTGCTCTTAGTTGTTGCAATGATAATATGGCACTTCAGCTCTCCAGAGCAAAAATTGAGTGAATTATGAAGAGATAGTTGGCAAAACAGTACTGACAAATATAATCATAGTAAATGCTGGCTGGTGAAATCCCAAAGACAGCCACAGCTCCCTTCATAAACAATGATCTACTAAGAACTATCTGGAAGTTGTCCAGAGCTTGATAGAAAAATTACTGAGCAAGAGTGACAGGAGAGTTGAGTTCTCATAATGACCAATACTGGCACATTGAATTAATTCAGTCAAATCACAGCTCCAGCTCAATTTCCTGAACTTTAAACCACAAGGACTATGCTAGATGTACTCTTTTTTTCTATGCTTTTAAAATTAAAATATATTAAATTGTGCTTAGTAAGGGCTTTCTTGATATTTTCAAAATGCATATGATATGCTTTGATCATATTTACTCCTATATTACTCTTTTTTCCTGCACTTTTATTCAATGAGGAATATAATTATACAACAGCTAAGTATTCTATTATGTTTTGGGGGCACAGGTTAGAAAAAGTAAACTATCTTCAAGGAATTCGTAGTATCAGATAAAAATGAAATAATTATATGCCTGTACACTAAATGTTCTACTAGTTAATCACAGTTTTTATTTTAGACAGAGAAGAGAGGCATGAACTTTAAACTTGGAGATTAATAATTATCTCTCTATGAAGGCAAGGTCATTCTGAATCTTAAACAGTGAAAGTATATGAATGGGGTAGGAACTAAATATGTCTTCTAAGCAAAGGACACAGAAGGCTCAAAAGTATCAAATGCTTTGGCAACATGCCACATTCAGGTATTTCTGATAATTCAGTAGAGATGGAATCTAGCATTTATATAGCTATAGAGAGACCAGATGATGCTGGAACGAATGTAAAATCATACTGCTGTGGACCCATTGTGTCATGCTAAACTTTGGTTTTTTTGACAGCAATGGATAATTTAGAAGACATTTTTCAGATGGAAGTGACATAATCTGAATTGCATTAAGAGAATATGAATACTTCTCCTAATATGAAGTGAGATTGCTGAGGAGAGGATTATGTTAGGGAACTTCTGTGAGATAGCAAGGAGAGAAATGATGAAGACTTGACACAAGTCTCCAGCAATAGAGGTGGCAAGAGGATATGGGATTGATAATTGTTACAGAAAAAGAATTTCTAGGAATTGGAAACTGAATGTAGGAGATGTAGAAGAGTTATTTTTCTGGGTGAATGAGATGGTGACCTTTGCTGAAGGAACACAGGAATGGGAACCAGTTGGAAAAAACATTGGATTTCAGTATATGTTCAGTTTTAGGTGCTTATGGGTTTATAATGGAAGACATCCATGAAGAAATTACCTATATGTGTCTAGAGATCAGGAAATGATCCCTCAAGCCTTTTAAAATAATATTATAATGTAATTTACAAAAAACTAAGAAAAACATTTTAGGGTTAACTATATGCTAGTCATCAATCTAAATCTGAATAATTGAATAAATGAATATTTAGTGTTTGCTGCAAGCTTTGCTCTTGAATTAAAGCAGTTCATTAACTCAGACAGGCATAAGCCAGGTTGTGTGATAATTTCACTTACAATATAGGAAATCAAGATTGCCAAAAGAAAAGTTTAAATTTTAACTTTTAAACCATGCTTTAAGATGCTCTTCTTTCTAGATGAAATTGCTGCTCTTCCAAGCTAAAGGTTTCTTCAGACTTTATAGTCCACTCCTAAACTTTGTGTGTGTGTGTGTGCGTGTGTGCTTTTAAAATCAGTACAATCTCATCAATAGACTGTGTGACACAGAGACAGACAGAATATCTAGGACTTTTCAAATTTTACAAGTAGATCCAGACAAGAATTTCCTGAATAATGACATTCTTCTATCATGGATTTACCTTAAAATTTTCTCCTTTGGCTGTTATTTTCCTTCTTTATTAGCCATTGAATAGTGACTAATTAATAATGATCAATTCCTTATCCTTCTCATGTCAGTCTTTAATTATTGCATTAATTTTTATTACAAGTGTAATTAAAATGGTAAATAATACCACAGATATATGTATAAAAGTTCTCAACCTAAGTCATTACAAATATATGGATGATCTGAAAAACTTTAATAAGAATTATGTAAGAGTGAAGAGCAATTTATAGGATTTATTAATTAAGCTTATTTGTTTCTATTATAATATTCATGGCAATTTATACAGTGTAAAATCTAATTTGAGAATAGATGATAAATATTTCCTTACTCTAAATTTCTCAATCCTTCATAGAATCGAGTAAATTCATATAATCTCTGATATATGACCTTTTAATTCTCATCACATATAGGATTAATTCTGAATACCATAATTTTATACTCAAAGATATCTTCCTAATCTGATGGACTGATAGCGAACATGGAACTGTAAATCCCAGGGATGCTCAGATGCTCCTGCTCATATTAGTTACTTTGCCTCAGTAATGTCCCTTACCCTCACATTTCTGTTTTTAAATCTAAACTCACATCATTTAGCTCAATTTTTCTTCTTCCCTCAGAACTTACCGGCTCCTTCCCATCTTTAATACCCTCTAATTACCTTCTACCTTAACTCTCTAGCTCCCCTCTCACTCTTAGCATATATGCATATTTATGTCTTCAAGTAGCCTGTGAATAGGAGCGGAGAGACAGTGGCCTGGAGTAAGCAAGAGATAGCAGTTATATTTTGCCAAGCAGTGGAAACACATTGCATATTTTCTCACATATCACACTACATTTAGATAGATACTATTATTTGTGAATGATTCAATAAGGCTCAGAGAGGTTCGAATAACTTGCCAAAACCCTGACAGTTTTTAGTGGGGCTTTGAACCTGAATCTGGTACCAAGCAACTGGTGTGTGCTCCATTCCACCTCCTCTTCTCTATGGTCCTGGTGTAAAGAACATGAGCTTTGAAGGCAGGGTATTGGGGTTTAAACTGCAATGCTACTCCTCACAATATGTGTTAACCAATTTAGTAAACATTTTCTAAGTTCTTTGTTTACTATTTTATGTACCTTATTAGAAGTCTGGTTGTGAGTAAGAACACAGCATCCTGGTACCAATAATATCATTGTGTTATAAATAAGGAAATGGATGCACAATTTAGGTAATTTCCCCAAGTTCATATAATAAGAGATCAATTCCGAGCAGTCAGTCTACACTTAGAATCATTGTACTAACCATTAGGCCACTATAGTAAACTGTCAAAATCCCTTTAAGCAGCAATGATTTCCTTATATATGAAAAAATGCTTTTGGGGATTAAATGGAATGAAAAAAGTTCAGTCAGCATAGTGACTTACACATAATATTAACTAGATAAAGAAAGTTTCTTATCATTTTCAGCATTTACTGTGCTGTATGCAGAGTTGTGGATAGGGATTCAATATTTTTAACATACCAAAAATGGTTTAGTGTATTATGGTACATACCTCCTAAGTACTTACTGATTCCATTTGTAGTGTGTTACTTATTTGCAGTGTGGTAGAGGGAAAAAAAGAGAACGTGTATCAAATATTGACAGATACATCAAAATAGTATCAAAATATTTCAGATACAAAGCACAGTAAATAATAGAGCCTTTTTTATGTTACCACCTAGAAAGGAGCTCCTTGTGAAAGAAATGTCCTCATTGGACCCGACATCCACTTAATTGCAGAATCATTAGTAGAATCTACTGCAGAATATGCATCCTTACTTTAATCATATTTTCCTATAAAATAGTAATCTAAATGTGTTTTGGAATCAACTCTATCACTTTCTAAAATTATCCCCTTTACAGCATTCTGGTATCCAAGGACACAGAGCACCTCGTAGGCTTTCAACACCTTGCAACTCTGATTGTTTGCAATTCCATATTAAAAGGGGAAAAAGTTGTGGATTCAGTCCATTATTGAAAGCCAACTTTGCTCTGTCTCTAGCTCCAAATGCCAGGCAGTCTCTCTGTAAATGTGATTGCGGATGACAAAGTTAGAGAGCACAGCTAGGTCACAACTCGAATATCTCTGAAAAGATGTCTGGGGCCATACCACCCTGAAAACGCTCGATCTCGTCACATATCTCTGAAAAAATGAAGGACCTGAAGTTATTTTTGATGACTGCGGCAGCCATTTTGGGAGCTCAATGATTTCCAGGGTGAAATCCAAAGTGTCCCTTTGAAGCAGTTTATAAATGTGTTACTAACAAGATTAGAAAGATTGTTAAATTTCAGAAAAGGACTAATCTGGAACTCCTGGGACCTGAATTAGATGATTTCAAGTAACATCTTCAGAAAAAAAAAATTAAACAAATAAAGGACATAATAAAAAATGTTGGTCTATATAGTCTTAGGAAATTTCATTGAAGAATAATTACTTGCCAGGATTTATTCAGAAATGAATAAGAAGAGATAAATGATATCTGAAAAATAGTATTTTAATCAGAAAGACAGACTTCAGGGTAATCTGGATAAAATTTTACCTTGCCCTTCTCAACTCTTTACATTCTGTTGTGTGTCCTAAACACTATCAGCTTATCTCATCTATTTTCATGATACTTTCATAATAGAAAGGAGATACTGATGATTTGTTTCTGAAAATGAATACAAGTCAAGAATATCTTGAGTCTGTTTATGGGTACATGTGTGGCTTTCAATCTGCTAATCACTTTCATCTACACTGAAGTTGTCAGATCTTGCTGTGTGTTGGATTCACCTGGGTTGCTGTGAAAAGCATCAACTCAGGGATGGCCCTCCAGACATGTGGAAGCAACTAGGACCTGAAATAGCTTTTGAGTTGATCTTGGCGCTACATTTTTCTCTGCCTTCTGAAACACTACAAATTTACATGCATGGTAGAAGAGCAGCCGGATAGATCTTTACTTACTTCTCAGTAATTTATACAAATAAAATCTAAAAAAATAATAGTCATCTTCTTAGGAACAAAAGCTTTGCCAGCAATATAATTCTCCCTGTCTTTGCCATAGGGTCTCATCCTGAGTCATGTCCTCTGGGAGCACTTGATGACTGTGTGGTGATGAAAACAATGTTTGGATGGCATTAGACATTGAATGGAAATTATGCTATAGGTCCTTGACGACTATATATCCAACAGTGTATTAGAAGCAAAGTATTTAGGACAATCTCTCCATTTCAACTATATCTATTTTTAAATCAGAAGAGGATGTTCACAAACTTTTTCCAATTTTCAAGAAAAAATAAGAAATGATTAAACAAAATAGATTAATCATTATCCACAAAAGGAGAATGCATGCTATATTTGTAAGCTCTTTTAGGAGCTCTTGAACACAGATATAAAGATAGTGTTTGAAAAAAAAATGATGTAATTTCAAATACAGTACAAAGAGAAAATGTGTATGTTTTACATTACATAAATGGCATTATATATTTCCAGGGATGATATTAGAGAACTAATAATAAAGTTTTTGCACATATTAGTCTGGCAAGGATGTGCTTGGATACAAAAGAACATTAAATTTCATAGGCAAGAATGAGTGCAGAAAAGTAAGCTACATGAGTCAGATCAGGCAGCCCCACTAGGTTATGGCTACAGGACTTTAAGGTTACATGTTAGCAATAGTAGCCTAAAAATTAAGATCCTGTAGCAGTGAATTATCTACCAAGTCCTCAGCTGTTCTTTGAATTTTTTTTGGCTGCCACAATGTGTACAAGTGAACTCCTGGTGAATGTTTACACAAAAATAAGGGCTAGTTCTGACTGCAAAAGTGAAAATTAAATGAATTCAGTTAAGTAGCGTGTCTATGTCTGCATGTAGTGAACAAGCAGTAGCTAGCTGACTGCTATTATTATTATAAATACAAAAGCTGAGCTTTACCAGTTTTTTGCACAATTTCATTGATAATATAAATGTCTACACTTTAATAATTTACTGATAAAGATGAATTCCAAGGCATTAAAAATGACCTGAGTTCTCTGAAAAGCTAAACCATCACTGTGAAACCCATCAATACCAAAGCATATTGAATCTGAAAACCAACAAAAGTAATATTCCCCCCAAGACTCTGTAGACCCTGTCATCAGAGCTAATAAACATTTATTGCAAAAGATTATTGGAAGCTTTCTGGAGCTGCTTTCTCCCAGGGAAATAAATACTTACAGGAATTGTGGTTTAAAGGAAACTGAATCACCCATCATATTTTAGGCTGAGAAATGACCAATAGGGGACAGTGTAAGTGGTGGCACTTACGGAACAAGAAGTTGACACTTGACAGCCATTTTATTATACCTTGAACATATTGAAGAAATAAATCATGAAGACTGTAAAGAATTTGAGTTTCTGAAAACCGAGGCTCAGTAACAAAAACTCAACCCCATGGAGACTTGGAAGATGTATTTGAGGCTCTGGACATCTGAATGCCCCAGGCATCACCAAGGACTGGTCATGATGAGTCTCTCAGGCTCTGCCAGGAGGAATGATCAGAACAATAGCTTTTGGCTGAACTGCTAGATTCTTTGAAACCCTGTCAGCACACAAAGAAAATTGCTTGTCTCATTATACGTTTCCGCCCTCTGATACTGAAAATGTCCGGAGCAAACGTTATTTAAATATATTCATGGGTTTTGCGTTCCATGATTTCAATTCTTAAAAAAAATACCTTGTTCTTGTTCTTGTTCATCATGGCAATTGCATAAGTAAATGCAACAATTAAAGACAATTATATAAATCTGGGGTCCAGTGGGGAATATTTGTGGCTATAATACATCGATTTATCCATTTAATAAGTTGGGAATAAAAATCAACAGAAAGAAATGCTTATTCATTACAGCTTTTTTTTTTGCTCTCTTGTCCTCTAATATATTGTTTGACTCAACAGACCTGTTTTTTGGCCTCTTTGATACCACGATCCTACTTATTGTTTGAGCTAAATCACAGAAGCCTCTAGCTCTTGGCTTTCCTGATGACCAGTACTATATATAAAATGAGTTACTGCAAATAAGACAAGGGCTAGTGCCGTAAAGCTGTCAACTTCATCTCCAGGATTTTCTTTCCAAATAGCTCTACACACTTTCTTGCTTTACTTTGCATTGAAAAAGAGTGAACCTCTATTAAAGATAGTCATTTATGGATCTCATGTTTCAACACATTCTCAATAATGCAAAGGAATTGAGAATATTAAGCATGGATCATTTTGAATTGTTTTCTGGTGAAGAGCTGCTGTGTGTGTGTGAGTTAAACTGGCACTCAATATTTAGCTAGCATGAAAAGTAGAAAGTGTTTAGCATCAGTTGAAGATTTGGTTGTAGCACCCTACAGTTATCCACACTGTAGCCTAGAATACTGAACAATCTTGGGGCAGCAGATGTTGATATTTTCTCTAGTAATGTGTTTAACCTTTAAATGATTGACCTTTCCACATTTATATATCATCTAACGCAGAGCCAGATGTAGCAAAAGGCTTGGTCTAAGACATCAGAAGTAACTCAGAAGCCAAAAAGCTTTAGAAAAAATTTTGATTTGTTCTTCCACTACACTATTAGACTTTCTGGATCTGCAGAAAAGAGGCAACATACAATGAACAAAAACATAAAAATAAAAATTATATCTAGAAGATTTTATTTTTGGTCTAGCATTTTTGATCAGTTTGTTATACCTGAATTAAAGTAACAGTTAAAATGAGAAATAAATGAAATATTTAATGACTTAGGAGACAAGTATTTTCTTGCTAAGCAAGATGCTTTAAAATCACAAGGCTGGTTGTAACTTTGTTTACAGTAATGTGAAGCATTCTTTTGTAATTGCTGCTTCTGATTGTTTTCTGATATCTTAAGTAAAAATAATTATTTGAAGGTACAATGACACAAAAATGCCTTATAGATAAGGGATAACTAAATAAGTTTCTGATACGAGAAGCCCAGTCTGATTTATTAGCTTCAGAAATAAAGATTATGCATTGATTTGTTATTCAAAGAGTAGCCCAACCTGGGTTTTACTTTGGAGATTGCTAAAAATGCAGACACTAAGACTCGACCTAGATGTAATAAGTTGGAGTAGAATTTTAACCAGAAGATTCAAAAGAACATTGGAGTTCTTGATGATATACTGCTTTATTACACTCAGAAGTCTGAACATATCCTGTTTGTGTATGTGAGTGTGCAAGACACATGCATACAAATAAATTGCAGTCTAAAAAATAGTCCTGCCATTTTAAATACATTGTGGCCATAACTATAACTAGTATGTTCTCTGTCTCTGGCTCCTCAGAAAACAATTTTCCCTAGTCTTCAGTATGACTGATTATCCCTCCTGACCTCACACAAAGGACAAGTTTGCATAGGTGCTGGACCCTTGAGAAATATATAGGAATGACATTATCATAACATCCCATTTTTCTACATAGGGATATCACAACAATTTTCCTAACATAATAAGAGTAATTTCTAATATATATAATGCATATAAAATATGTCATCCTTTCTTGCAAAGATTTCAGATGCATCATCTTATTTATATCCATAATGACATTATGACATTAATGAGCTTATTCTTCTGTTTTACAGTTGCTAATAGTGGGTTTCAGAAACTTTTAGTAAATTACCTTCATTCACACAGTTAGCATGGATTAGGCAGAACCAGGATTCATACAAAACGACCATTGTGTATTTTTTGTTTTTAATATAGTACGCAACTTACATGAAATTGGCATTAATTCAAGCTTATACAAGAAATGAATAAGAAAGTGGACTGGGATGGCATCACCTGGCTAGAAATGGTACACCAACCAACGGAACCAAGAGTTCACAGTCCTCTGAACCTACCTAAATCAATTTAGTTCAACTTGACATCGAGCACATTCAGGATTCAACACTTAAATGGAATTGCTCTTTAACTTATACACATCAATTTTAATTGTCTATTGAATGTCTACAAACACATAGCTAAAGTATTTTGCTCACTCTTGAGTTCTTCTATGCTGTGAGTTCCTTTTGGGAATGAAATCAAGCCTTATATTTTTGTTCTTTTATTCCAGATATATGACATGTGTTCTGCCTTTAGTGTTTGTTCACAAAATTTATAGATCAATTGATGAGTTAGATGTGTGATTTATTATGAAAATTCCCTCAGTGTCCCTTCAAAAATTAAGAGAAAATATATATGTTTTGTTTAAGACACAGAAGAGGAAACTCCTAGTGATAGCTAGCTATGTGCCACCGTATTCCCTCCTCTTCTAAATGTTCTATATATCTCTACACATCCTATGTTCTGTAATGCCTAGGAACTTAAAACTATTTTGCTGAGCTTTATTTTTGGAGAATCATGATTCCTAACATTCTATTTAAAATGGATGTTGAATCTAATGTTGAATATACATTTTTAAATTTCATGCACAGCCCAGATACTTTGATAAGATACCTTTTGTCCCCATGAGAATCAGTGAATTGGTGAACTCCCAAAGACAAAGATCATTCTCCTGAATTTTCCCACTAGTAGTTTAGACTATTTAGATAAGCACTAAGAAAAGTTAGCAAACTTATGAAAATATATATCTTATATGAAAGAATGGAATTTTCACGTGCTTAATTATGGGTTAGTGATGCAGTATCAACTAGGTAAAGAAAAGGAAAAGGTAGTTCTGACATACAAATAGCAATTCAGAATAGCATATAAACATTGAGCGAACAAAGGTATTCTTACTCAAATAGATATAGATAACTTAGAATGACAACCAATATAAATAGGATTCATTAATAAAAATTAGAAACATGGCTATTTTTAAAGGAAAACTCTGAAGATATACTGAAAGCTAGAGAAATATTTGGCAGTTATAAATTATCTTTATGGGTTATTAGCAGAGCAAGAAGCTGCTTCAATCATAACAGAGTAGACTTGAGTGAAATTTTATAAATTAAATTGTGTTGTAGAGCATGGCTTTAAAAATGTTGTTTAGTAAACATTAATAGATTTGAATAAAATCTGTTAATTTTTCAATTTGGAATCATTAAATTGAAATCATTATATAATAGAATCTACTGGGGGTGGGGCTTAAAATAAAATTTCCCATATTTGCATCTAAACCTTTTGTTCTCATCCAGCCATTAAAAGCACAGGATTCTATGTGTTCAGTTGGTGAGACTGTTGACTGACAGACTTGTTCTGTTCCTTTGATGACATTTGGAGCTAAAAATGTAGCCAAATTCTGGTTTATATGCACAAAACTAAGCACAAGGCCCACCAATAAGCTTTCCATTTGTGAATGGAATTATTTGGATAGACATTGGTAGTCCAAAGCCATTGGCACACCTGATAAACATTGCTTATTTTGCTCCTTTTTTGAAATTGATTTCAAGTTTGTACCTTCCTTTAATAATATGTTCCAATTAGGCATCAAATCCAATGGCTTTCAATGTCAATTTTCACTCAGAAGTTTTTTTTTTTATTTAGGGTATAACTTTTTCTATAAATATTATCACATAAAATGATTTATTTCTTTAGTGACAGCTTTGAAAATTAACAAATAATGAAGAATGAAACACTTTTCTCAAAATTGTTGTTTCAACTTTTGAATCACCTTTTTTTTCTGAAAATCAGACTTCTTTCATTTTTACTAAACAGGCAAACCAGGCATGTGTATCACAAATCAAATGTGGGTCATGAAAATGATGAAAAAAATGCCTACTAGGCTCCCACAAGAGCTAGGAGGGAGGAGGATAGCCTCATTCAAGTTTCATTACAAAATTCCAAAATCATAAAATGAAATCATCTTAAAACATCATCTACTTATTTTACAAATTACACACACACACACACACACACACACACACACACACCCTACCCATTATGTCCAAAGAGACCAAGAGATTCAGTCAAGACTTATAAACTTAGCAGTAGCTATACTGTAATTAAAAATGAGATTTACCAACTTCCCTAACTTGTAGTCAATAAAGTTGATAAATTAATAGATGGATAACCTCATCAGGGGGTCATAATTTTAGAACAGAAAAAAGTAGCATACAATCAAATTTGTTGAAGGAAAGTAAATTTAAGCAGTGGGTATCTTCTTAACTCCAGAAATCTCAACACACCATAATGGTATAAGAGAATATGTAATAAACTAATAAAAACATTTTTAAGCATTGGTTTCAAGATAGAATAATGTATGGCCTTTTCAGAAGAGAGTTAAATGCATTTATTTTTGGTGAATAGCTTATTCCCCTGACTACAGTAGCTCTAAGTAATGTACATTTTAGAGGTGACAAATTTCTCTCTACATCCTATTACTAAGCAATGCGCATTTCAGTCAGAATAACATGGAAATTAAATAAAGAGAGGCAATTTCAGACAAAACAGGGTACTTGGGATCCATAGATGGCAGGCAGGTCTCCATAAAACAGTCAAAGAACACTCGAGCAGTATGATTTCTGGAGCAATTTTATCCTGAGTTTATATATTGTGTTTTAATGTAAAAATGCCTTTTACAATTAAGTTCTGAAAGAACAATGGAAATGATAAAATAATAAACAAATGAAAGAATATTAGCTCCTATGGAGACATTTTTGAAAAAAATTGTAGTATAAATTTTTATGCTTAATTATCAAGGTAATTATTCAGATGTCACTCCATTTTATAATATTGACAAAATTTATTTTCCATAATCCCTCATGATCATAATACAAATAGATATATTTTGTTGAGAGGTGCTGGGTTTTTATGGAATTATTCATCAAAAGACTTGTCTCGGCCCATTAGTCTTTCCTAAGAATGCAACATAAATCACAAGATAGCAACTGATGTCATTTTAACTGGACATTTTTTCTGTTTTTTCTTTCATTCCTCTGTGCTTTTTTTGGGTGAGCATTGATCAGAGCAATTTTCTGGGTTGTAGGAACACATTTTCAACTATTTATATGTGCACAGGTTTTTTTTTTTTACTCACTTATTTGATTTGCAGTACATGCATTAAACTCAGGTTCTTACACATGATAGACAAGTGCTCTATCACTAAGTCACATACCAGACCATGCATAGGTATTTTAACAAGCAATCAAAGTAGTTTATCTTCTTTATTCTCTTTAATTAATATCTCCCATACCCCGTCATGACTTTAAAATACAGAAGACCATAGATATCCTCCAGTATATGGTCCAAGATTACTGCTGAGGAAAACCCATGAATGTTTAGATGCATAGAGTTCAACATTGAACTCAGTTTCTTGATTTGTTTTTTCCATAAATGCCACTCAACATCTGCTAAAGACATGCTGTCTCTCAATAAATCTAAATTTTTCACTTTGTCACTTAAGCACAATGACTTTTACCTTGCTTAGGGGGTCACCATTTGTCCTTTGGAAGGTGTATTTTCACAAAATTAAGGGCAAAGAAATGATTTACAACAGTTTTTCTCACAATTGATATTTGGTAAATCTCAAAAAAAAAAGCAGTATGAATGGTCTCAGAGCTGTAGATTCCAGCTTAATTAAAAGTTGAGTGTTACCTAAGTAAAAACTCAGTCATCATTACAGTAAAAATATAAATAAATGCATATACTTGTATCTAGCCATGTGCCCAGTCTGGATTACACATTGGCCATCCAGAGTATGCTTACACTGATTTAAGATTAGCTGTTTAAATCAATTCACAAAATTAAAATTAAAATCCATACAGAAATTGCATACATAGATAGCAAGAGTTTGTAAACTCCAGTTTAATGTAGAGCCGTTAGAGTTTAAAAGCACAATTAAACTCATACTTAACAAAGGAAATATTTCAGAGAATTCGATCTTAAGAGAACTTGGCAAATGTATGAAATAACATTTCATTTATTTATTTTGTTACACTGCAGACCCTAGGTTCCACCTCACTGTCAGGTGCTAGAGAGACAAAGATAAAGCCCATGGTTTAGTTCATAAAATTATAAAGCTTCTGCACAACAAAAGAAATGATCTCAAAACTGAAGAGACCACCCACAGAGTGGGAGAAAATATTTCCCAGCTCTACATCAGACAAGGGACTGATAACCAGAATATACAGGGAACTTAAGAAACTAAACTCTCCCCAAACCAATGAACCAATAAAGAAATGGGCAACTGAACTTAACAGAACATTCTGAAAAGAAGAAATTCAAATGACCAAAAAACACACCAAAAAAATGCTCACCATCTCTAGCCATAAAGGAAATGCAAATCAAAACCACACTAAGATTCCACCTCACCCCTGTTAAAATAGCCATCATCAAAAATACCACCAACAACAGGTATTGGTGAGGATGTGAGGAAAAAGAAACCCTCATACACTGCTAGTGGGAATGCAAGCTGGTGCAACCACTCTGGAAAAAAATTTGGAGGTTTCTTAAAAATCTAAACATAGATCTGCCATATGAGCCAGCAATCCCATTCCTGGGGATATACCCAAAGGAATGCAACTCAGGTTACTCCAAAGGCACCTGCACACCCGTGTTTATTGCAATGCTATTCACAATAGCCAAGTTATAGAAACAACCAAGATGCCCCATTACTAATGAGTGGATCAAGAAAACGTGATATTTATGCACAATAGAATTTTACTCAGCCATGAGGAAGAATGAAATCTTATCAATCGCAGGTAAATGGATGGAACTGGAAAACATCATTCTGCACTTGGTTAGCTAGGCTCAGAAGACCAAAAATCATATGTTTTGCCTCATATGTGGACTTTAGATGTAGGGCAAATGCAGCAATGTTGTTGGACTTGGGTCACATGATAAGGGGAGAGCACATAAGGGAGATATGGGGATAGTAAGTAAACCCAAAACATGAAAACTTTTGATGTCCCCACTTCAGAGGAACTAATACAGAAACCTTAAAGCTACGGAGGTAAACACGAGAAGGGGATCAGGAACCAGTGTAAAGATCAGTTAGAGATGAGTCAACTTGGGTTGTAACACATTTGTACATGGAAGCAATGCTAGGAATCTCCCTGTATAGCTATCCTTAACTCAAGTAGCAAAAACACTTTGTCTTTCTTATTATGCTTATGTCTTCTCTTCAACAAAATTAGAGATAAGGGCAGAAAAGATTCTGTGTGGAAGTGAAGGGGAGATTGTGGGGGTGGGGGGCAGGGGGGAGAAATGACCCAAACAATGAAACAATGTATGCACATGTGAATAAATGAATAATTAAAAAAAAAAGAATATGTGGTAGCGTATCCTTGTATGTCGGGGTAGGGTAGGTCATTTAAAGAAGAGAGGACAGTGTGAACAAATGCTAAAGTGAAGAGTCAAGTTGAAATTGTTTGAAAATCAGGTAACTGAATAGCTAAGCTGGCAGAGAGAGGAATATAGGAATATTACTGAAGTGATTCTGCATCCCTGGGATAGGACAGTGGACACAGAGATAATGAAAGAATGAAAATTCATACTTAAGAGGTAAAATCAGCAGGACACGGACCATATATGAAAGTGACTAAAAGGAAAATATTAAGCATAGACCACTTTTTAGCTTCCGGGCAATCTATCCATTGAGAATGAGAATATACTGTGAAGAACAAACATTGAAGATATAATAATGAGTTCAGTTTTTGACACATTGAGAATGTAGGGTTTGTGAGGTATCTAATTATAGACTCTATTTGTTGGAAATGTAGGCCCCAAAAGTGACCACGTGGACAGGAGTGATCTGGCCAAGAGATTCTTTATTGCCAGGTGGGAGAGGGAGAGAGCCAAGAGAGCCGAGATAGAGAGAGAGAGAGAGAGAGAGAGAGAGAAGGGCAGGTGCTTAAATACCCCTCAGTGAGACTCAGCATGATCTGATTGGTTAGGATCTTATGGTTCATGCTGATTGGAGGTTGGGACAAAAGGAGGATTCAAGCTAGACTTGAGGCAGGACTGTGACCCTGGGAGGCAGGACCGTGACCCTGGAAAACAGAAGCTTAAGGGTGCAGTAAGAACTGAAACCTATCGGCCATTATTGCCAACACTACTGGCAGATGAAATACACACCCAAAAACTGGGCTAATGCTACTGGCCTGGAAACAAAGTTTTCCGATTCAATAACTTAATTGTTGAACAATTTGACAATCACTACAAGTTATTAAGTAATTACATGGTTCTTTCCAAAGTTGTTCATTAAACAAATTATCTGACTTAAAGACTTGTAGCAAATCTGTGTAATAAGTATAGATGAGTGAATTGAGAATTGATGTCAAGAAGTGAACTGCCCCTGATGGCACTGCTAGTTAGGATGAAAGTTCATACTCACGATTATTTCCACAACCGTTAGAACAACCCACTCAGAACTATATAGCGTCTGTAGGAGAATGCGTAGTGAAAAGACCTACGAGCAATGACAGAACTCAAAAGAATACTAGAATTTGGTGTTTTTCAATTATTTCATTAGAAAGTGAGCCTAGGAGTGTGTGAGACAAAGATCAGAGAGATTTCATGCCATAATGTTACTCAAAATTCTCTTATGTTATCTTCTCACACTTAATATAAAATTTAAAGTCCTTGCCTTGGCCTCATGCCTGATCTGGCCTCTGCTGCCTCTGTGACCTTGTACTTTAATGATACATGTCTCTGGAGAATTCTCTTCCCAAATATTCACAATGCATTCCCTTTGTTTTCTTCCAGTCTCTTCACAGATGCTACCTGCTCAGAGAGAACACTGTTGAAGACAATAAGATAATAACCTCTCAATCATCCTCTCAATCATTATTCTATTCTATATTCATCATGGTATTTGTCATTATTATTATATTATGTACTTATTCTAAAATGTAAATTTCACAAGTCCCTGCAGCTACAAGAGAGTTTTGCACAGAACAATACTCAAAGAAAGAAAAAAATATGTATAAGTTGCATATTGCTAAAATAAGGAGGGGAGAATTTGTTCTCTTTAGAAATTTTTTTTCAACTGGGAAATAATTTTCCCTAGTTTTGTGTAAGAAAGCATATTACTACACAGTCAAATTGACCAATATAAAGTAGAGGAATTAAGAACCAATAGATTAACAATCACTTCACTGGAACCTAAAAGCTTTCCAATGTAAAGGAAAGTTAGAGTCACAATTTATCTTTCTTCACTTCTTTTCCATAGAAGTAGTTCATAAGACATAACCCAGTCTGCTAGTCTAATTTCTTCATTTATATAAATGCAGAAAAAAATGAAAGGTAGTGACTTTGATTGAACTCAATCTAACTTGTGAGTCCCTGAGTGCCCATAACTGTGCGAGTTACCGACAACAAATGCCATCTGGAAGAAAGGAAAAGGAGAAGGTGACTTAAAAAAATCACATTTGTTCTCAGGTCACACAGGGTGTATTTTAACCAGAGTGTATGCAGCAGGGAATCAGGAAAGCAGCTTTTATTGATCTTGTTATTTATATGAAAACATGATTTGCCTGTTTACCACAGTGTTCACTAAGTGGATCAGCCATTATGTAGTGAATGTCTCCAACACAATGAATACATTCAGTTGAAAATTACCACAGCAACCTTTTTATAGAACGATAATGCCTGTGAGAAATACAGCCATAATCCACTCTGTTAAATGCCTGTCCATAGATTTGGGTATTGCTATAACAATCCACATGCTTCCTGTAATTTTAAGCCAGCTCCATATTTTTCAGTTTATTTTCCATATACAACCAATTTTATCACCTCTTAGACTCCATAAAAGAGCTGGTAATTAACCTTTTCTTACTACACATGTACAAAAATGACTCCAAAACAACTTTGTATAGAAACAAAAAGGAATGTTAGTTGTTCTTAGGGTTTTCATTAATTCAAAGTAAAATGCACATTTTTTCCTAATAATTTTCTGAATTTCTCCACTGGGTCACTGAGATCTTACAGACTTTACTCAGCTGTATCTGTGAAGAATGAAAATTTCTAATGTAGAGGCTTGCTTTAGTGGTTTAATTTCTCTGAAATTTTCAAGCAAATATCTTTAAAGTCATGAGGATCCTCCCCTTCAAAACTGTTTTAGTGTCAGCCTTAAGTTTCTTTGATCACTCTGCATTTAATTTTAGACTCTGATGCTTTTATTTCAAAGTTAACCTATCTTATCATCCCTGAATATGATAAAAATAAGTGCAAATAGATCATACAATATCAATTTAGAGGTCTGTGAATTTGGACAGGACAAAAAAGAACATCTAATCTTTATTGAATCTCTAATTGACAGTTGATATTTTCTCCCATTCTTAATCCTCTTTCCAAAATGGCATACTATTAGCACTACCTGTTACTCTGTCACCAGTAGAAATCACAGTTATTTTCGAAACACATACAAGTTGTACAGATCTCTCAAGATGTTGCTGGTGGATTATCTCTAACTTGAAATTGCAATAGTTATTCTCCCTTCTGATAGATCATGTGTAATGTGCTCGTAAACATTTTATATTAGTGTACCACATTTTTCAATACTTTATTATTATAACATGATTGGTTTTGACTGCAATTCCCCCTCCTTTATTTTTTTTTATGTTTAAATGTATTATTGTAGAAGAGTAAGGTAAGGTTTATTTAGAATTCACCAGACTTTTAAAGGTCTGACTTAAAATCTACAGGAGGAGTATAGGCATCTTATTCCTCTTTTGTTCACACACTTAATCTCTCTCCAAATCAGGCAACTTGTAATTGTCATTTTATAGAACATTCATTAGATATTCTGTATTTTCAGATTTTTATTTAAAAAATAATCTGGAATTAGATTCTATTTTCTAAACCTTGCTCCAAGTCAATCTGCTCATAATATTTTTGGCAGTGTTACCAATTCAGTCATTTAGGGCTAATAGTTCTTTTAAGTTTTTCATGACAAAACAGAATTGCATAAAGGGAACAAAATGTCACTCTTGGAGATAAATGGAAAGTACACTTTCAAATCTCCAGTAAATTACCACTGCAGTGTTTCAGTGGAAAACAAAACAATCAATCAGGAAGCTAGACATCAACTCCAGCTAACTAGCTAGAATGGACTGTACTCTAGATCTTGCCTGAATGACAAGGGATTTTTCCCATGGAAGTTTCTTCCACAGATCTTTCTTTTCCTTCAATCTCTGTGAGGCATTTCCTCTGCCTATTGTGAATCTCATTTCCTCGGGCTTTTGGTAACTTCCCTTATCTTGCAACGTGTTAATTAACTAATCTTGTAATAGAATTGATGATACAACTAGAAAAAAAGAAAGGTACTAAATGAAACTTCTCAAATCTTTGTTTTCTTTCATTCAACATTTATTGTATATACCAGGTGTGAGGTACATGGGAAGAAAGGAACACAAAGCTTCACCCTGTCCTACAAGCACTGCTCTGCTCCTTCCTCTTTCTGAACCAGACTCCCCACATAAGGCTTTGGCATGTTTTATTACTAAGGACCCTAAATTTCTGAATTATCAAAATGATCCTAGACTAAATTGCTTTTTCTAACTAAAAGTGTGACTTAATAACTTAATAACTAGAGTGTAAGACTTCCAAGTGGGCCACAGTCCAGCCATCTGAAAACAGGAGCCATCTGAAAATTTTCCCTAAATTGGAAAATTTAATGTCCTCCATCATCCTAGTCAGCAGCTCATTATTTTATTGTTTTCTATTACATCAGTCTCTGTGGACCAACTTGCTTTGTTTTATGTGAGTTTTGATAGGTTTTAGAGCTCATTATATAATTATTTGAAAAATAATTGTCTTAGCCCAGAGTTTTGACTGTAACTGCTTTGCATATGTCCTTTTAATCAGGCGATTACACCAGGATGATGTTAAAGAAGTCCAAAGTTACTGATATTTTTGTTTCCTTGGATGTATCAGATATGGCATTTAAGGGCAAAATATTATTATCTTTCCTTGTAATGCTATATTCACGCATAGATGCATCAAGTTAATTATTACTCACTTCTGATATTCATAATTTGCCAGGAATTCAAGGCCTTCACCCCAAAATAATCCAACCTGTCCACCTGAGCCTAACATGAAACTTTTTAAAACACGAATTAACTTTAACGAATCTTTTCTTATGTGAACTGAATTAGGATTGGAGGTGGATACAAAGATTTTTAAAAAAAATAGGAACTCTGAGCTCAGTGTAGTGCTACATACATGCAATCCCTGCATTCCTGAGTTGAGAAGGGAGGACTGTGACTTGGAGACCAGCCTGGGCCTGGCCTATACAATAACACCCCATCTGAGAAAACAAAAAGCAAAGGAAACTTGAATCTGATCTAATAATAGTAATCCAGAATCTTCCCTATTAGTAATAAAGGCTGATAGGGAAGACCCACCTAGCTTCATCTCTCCATAAATCATAAAGCATGAGTTCACAAGTGGCATTTGATAACTTGTGGTATACATAGGAAAAGTTAGAAATAATTTGTGAGCTCCTGAGATTCTTTTCAGAAGAGGCAACTTCTAAAATGAATCTAGAAACATAAAAGGATATTTGACCACCATAACTAAGAGAGGGAAAAGGTGTCAATGGCATAGAAGGAGGAACAGGTGGATTGAGAAATCTAGTGTGACTAGAACATAGGGAAGAAAACAGATGCTAGTTTTACCAAAATATGTGGTAACTTCAGAAACCAGGTCTTATTTTTGTAATACATAATTGCAAATAGTAATCTTTATTAAATGGTCTTGAACTATTTAGAAGTATTATGAGAACAGTAGCAATAACTTCGAATTACAGCTATACTAAATTAAGTCAATATCACAAACCACCTAGCAATTAACACACTTAGATCTCTTATTCCTTTGTACATAGTCCTTTGGATTTTTCATTACATATGCATATGTATACCTGCATGCATTTGTCATAATTAAATATTTATCATAATTTGTATATATGTATACATATGTATTTTTAAGTAAATGTGACAACACAACATGCATACTGTTGTGTAACTTGATTTTTTTCAGCAAACAATTCAGCTAATAATAATATGTTTATATTATCTAAAATTCAGGTCATACTTAAAATTCCCTAACAAGCCCTAAAATATCCTTCATGGCTCATTAGCACCAACCAAGATTCCATCCTATCTGTTTAACCTCTTATTTTGTGTCTTAAGGTTCTTTTGAAGACACAATACTGAGAAGTGTCTAAAATTATTATCATTCTTATTTTGTTGTCATCATTACTTAATTCCAAAGAGATCATGTTTTACTATCATGCATTCCAAATAGGAATCCTAATATTCCCTGAATATATTTAACTTTTATTTCTAAGATGTGATACCAGCAAAATAACAATGGTTTGACTTTTCATGAGGACTATTAATAGTGTGTATGATGAAAAAAAATTTTTTGGTGTTTCCTACTTTTTGTGTCCATAAATGAGTTTCTTAATGATAGACTTCTTTGTAAATGTTAATGTTTAATTAGTTCAGAATCTGTAAGAGACTTAGATATAGTCTGTCCTGAACATACTCAATATGTGCATATCTTATGTTTTTTAAAGATTGACTTTTTCATAGAAAATTAAGTAGAAATCTGTCTTAAGACATACAATTTAAAACTTGAAGTTCCTGTAGAGCTTGCTTAAATATGTTGTTTCTCCATTTAAATATACATGCATATTATTTTCAGCATAATCATAATTGGAATTGGTTGCAACCACTATTCAAAATTGCTTCCATTTTGCCTTTTGTCACAAAGTTTCATTCTGGCTGGAGTCTTTGTCTGAGAACTCTGTCAGCCTCAACAAATGAGCAGAAATGCCTAGCTGTTTTCAAACTGCTCTAGAAAAAAAGGAAAGAGTAGAAAAATGGCTATTGAAGATGACTGAATTTTGTATGAATCCAAAGCTCATTTCCTTTCTGCCTTTAGTGAAAAAAAGGATATTTGAAAAATCCTGCAATACTAACTATCATTTTTTACAATTTTAACATGGAGATCCAGTTCAATAGAAACAAGCCATGGTGGAGGACAATTAAGCATGAGCCTACCTTTAGAGTGCTGTTGTTATTCCTAGACAAGTTTCTTTTTGTGATAATATCTATGTTCTATTCAATTTCCTCTGCTTCATATTGTGGTACTTATATCTGCACATGATTTAGATTGTGAGAATATATTATTTCTTCCTTCTAAGAAGTGTACAATAATAATGAAGCCTGAATATATAGGATTATAGGAGAAAAAGGGCAATCCCCAAAATGTGCTGGCTCTGATTTCTGCACTTCATTAAGTACATATGACATGCTCCTCTACCACAGATGCATAGCTATAGTCTTCATTCCCTGAAATTATTTTTTTCAGTCAATAAATATTTATTGAGCATCTACTGTATGCCATGCAATGAACTGAGAGAACATTCTGCCTTTACATAGTTTAATTATATATGTGTTATGTGTGAGAGGTGTAGAGGTGTCAAGAAGCCAACAATAGGGAAAGAAAAACATTCAATATTGTGGAAAAATTAAAATTTCACAGACAAAGGCAGATTGAGGTGCCCAATGAGGACCAGGCTTCAGTCACCTCTGTCTCCAAATAAACTTTTACCCTGTGAAACTTGCTACATTCTGTAGTTTACATGCTAAGAGATAGAATTTTTAGGACAGCAGAATATTAGAATCACACAGATCTCACCATGACTCTCCTCCTTTTCCAAGGATTTCTTTATTCTTATCCCTTCCCTGTCTCTTTCTGAGAACTGCTCTGCATATATTCTTTAAATTATCCAATCTCTTTTCTACAAGACAGTGTCTTACTATGCCTACATTAGTGCAAATCCTTCACTACTGATAAAAGCCCTCATCTCACTGTGGTTTTCAATCATAACACTTATTTGAAATCTCTGAGATCTAGAGCACCCTTCAGCCTGCCTGAATTCATTTTCTGGAGTTTCACCAATGATTAGCCCAAGCAAATGCTGCTTATTAATCAGTTTCTACTGCTCTTTCTCTTAAGGATCTAGATTGTAAACAGTATTTGATGTACTAAGTGCTAAAGAGATATCCAAAATATGTATGGGAACTGGGAGTAGTTGCCAAGATGGTCTGATAAAAATGGTCAAATTTTTTAAATGTATCAAACTTTTGCAGAATACAGTTACAAGTAAGCTATAGATGCCAGAAATAATTTCTCCTAAATTCCTTTTGGTGTCCCTATCTTATTTCTTTCCATCCCACACTGTAGATATTTGCAGGCATATGTCTTTCTAAACAAGACCAAACAAAGTTCATGCAAGGAAAACGCAGAAGTTGTAGTTAATATTCTCATACCTTCTTGCTGCAATTATGAATACTTTGCTGAGCTACTAGAGATCACATTGAGGCTCAGCTGGGTTTTATCACCGCTGTTTTATCCCTGAGTGATAATAAAAATTATTATAACCATTTGAATGCTTAAAAATTGTAAGACATTTTAAGTCTTTGGTAAATTTTTTTAATCCACTCGTGAAATCCCTAAAACAAACCATGGTATCTCATTCGCCAAAGGAGAACACTAATCTGATCTAAGGTAATGAACGGCAAAGTCAGAGAAAACCCAGACCCAAAGCTCAGTATTTGTTTGCATCCATGTTGTGAACTCCTCATTGCCTGCCATACAAATACCCACACAAACTGAGATGCATGTGTGGTTATACACAACGTATAACATTTGTATAGGGAACTTCAATATTTTATACTTATTTCTCATTTGTGTCTCATAACCACCTCTTGAGATTGCCAAATTAGCTATATCCTTATTTTCCAAATAAAGTGATGTAGGCTCAGAATTATGAAAATATTTTCTCAAAGTTGCATGTCTAATGATCTATTAATGAATGTATCTACAACTCTTTCTACTAGGTCTAAAGTTTTGTTCAAAGGGAGCAAGTACAACTGTGAGTGAGCAATACACTCTATTTTCCGTATTTTAAAAACTTTTATCATATATAAGGCAGTACTGATCTTCATCAGGTTTTTTTTTTATTTGTATAGAAACATGAGCATACCACGGACATATTTACAACAGTAGAAATGTTGAATTTATGTAGTATAACAAACACACAAATCATGGAACACATAAGAGAAAAAAGGTAGTTTATTTCAGACCCAAACTGTGAGAACTGATTAAAACAATGATGATTATTATAGCAGTTAATAATTAATGAACACAAAATATGCATAAGGTGTTGCTCTGTGTTAATTACTTTAAATTCATTAACTCACTCATAGCAATTATATCAAGTACCCGTGTTACTCCACATTATAAATGAGGAAACAAGCATAGAGCAATTACCTATACAGCTACAGTCACATCCTGCATCAGTCTCAGAACCTGACTTTGCACCAGGGTTATAAATCTGCACTGAGCACTCATGCTTCCTGTGGTCAACATGATGACTTTCTCCTTCCCAGGGCTCCTGCTTTTATGATAGA
Source organism: Castor canadensis (assembly GCF_047511655.1). Taxonomy (NCBI): domain Eukaryota; kingdom Metazoa; phylum Chordata; class Mammalia; order Rodentia; family Castoridae; genus Castor; species Castor canadensis. Next base: position 32,569,654 of record NC_133389.1, on the reverse strand, counting down.
GAGGGTTTTGCTTTATCCCAAGATAACAACGTTAACATCTGAATTGTTTCTTTTTAAGAGTCTCAAACATAAAATCTTCAGTAGAATTCAATGTGACCTATAGTTTCTCTTTCTTTATAAACACATTAGAGGAATCCTGAATATGGTGCCAGGAGTAAAGAAGGTCGTAAAAATGTTTTCTATCAGAAACTACTGAGAACACACATGTGATTATTTATTATACACACTTGCCCCCCAAATGTCCTTCTGTCAGGTAGCCAATTACACCTAGTTCAAATTCACAATTGGGAAAGAAATTTTGTCCCTGACCACATAGCCAAGTGTTGTCTCCTGACCACTTTCTTCTGTGGCTTTTGTTGATAGAGATTCTATTCCAAGGAAATACACCTTTACATTCAGTTTAAGGCTGACAATTTGTTACTTGAGATCTTTGCTATTTTGTGTTTATTACAGTTTTAGTCAGAAAATGTAATGTTTGGATACTCAAGCTTTAGTCTGGGTTTGAACATTTATTAGCTTTCTGGCTATAAAAATTTACATAACATCTTTAAATTATAACTTGAGTAATATAGCAAGTGCTTTTTCTATCTGGCAGCTATTGAGTCCACCACTCTGCTACCATGGCTATTTCTGTAGTCTGAACAAAGTATGTGTGTATTTACCCATGTATTGGAGATTAATGCAACAGTATCTAGAGGAGGTAACATGTAGTATTTTCTAAGACAATGAATGAATTTTTTAAATTTTATTTTTAATTAACATGTATTTCTTGCACATTTTAGTAGGGTTCTGTATGATGTTTCAACATATGCAAACTAAAAATAGGTCTACAATATGATATATATATGGCTATATATATCATATATATATCATATATAGCCACAAGGCATGAAACCAGCATACTGAAGAGACACCTGCACTCACATGATTACTGTGTCATTATTCACAATACCTAAAATGCTACCCATCAGTAGATGAAAGGATTAAAGATGTGGTCTATATACATGATAGGATATCATTCAGATAGAAAGGAGAATGAAATCCTATTATTTATAGTAAAATAGATGAAACCACAGGAGATAATGTTAAGTGAAAAAAACAGACATCAGCAGGCAAATCCTTCCTGTCCTCTTGCATGTGTGGATGTTGAAAAGAGACTGGATTTAACTTCTTTATTTTTAATGATATTATTTTTCTCTTTTCAGCACAAGGTAAGGCTAAATTTACCTGTACATTGAATTCTCTTCAGTTAATCCTAGGTAATAATATCATTACATGTTCATATTTATTGAAGCATTTACATTTTTATAGCAGATATTCATTGCTTCCTTCAATGACATTTTCTTCCTAGTGGAATGCTAAAGAAAGAAGGTCTTTCCTTACTTGGGCCCAGTTTCATAGTCAACTCTGGTATATTGCATGACACTGACAAGCTTCTTGCTTCTTAAATCATTACTGTAAGTAATTACTGAAAATCTCATTCCAAGATGGCAGCTAGAGGGAGGAAGCAGAAAGCGAGCCTCCTATAGTGAAATCTTGGAGAGATGCTGGAGACACACTTTGCAGGAAAAATCACTGAGAAGAGGCAAAACTTTGACCCCTCCACACCTCCAGCCGGTGCAGAGAATTTCCACTTCACGTTAAACAGAGAAACAAGGAGGGCCCGCGGGCCACCAGTCGCCCACGCCCAGACTGCTTGGGAAGGCACGGACAAGGTGAGCTTTGCAGTACCGCGGTACTCCCACAGACAAGCCTGGGCCAGAGCAGCATAGCCCGTGGACAGACTGACCCCCACTCGGGGAAAAAAGAGAAACTGACTAATAAGCAATAAGAACAATAAAGACATTTGGGAAAGAGGGTGGGTCGCACTGAGCACCGAAGATTGGGAAAAGGGAATCCTTCCTGGGACTGTAAATAAACAAGCTGGGTGGGCTGGAGAGGCTCTGGCGGGAGCGGGGGTGTGTGCCCAGTGATCAGGAGCAGGAAAGCTTGTGAGAGTGGCAGAGAGAGGAAAACTACACAGGAGAGGAGGGAAAACCCACTTCCCACGTGAGCTGTAAACAAACATGGCGGCTGGCAGGAGCAGCAGCACTGCCCAGTAATCAGGAGCAGGAAGCCTGTAAAAGTGGTGGTGGGTGGAAAACTGCACAGGAGAGGGGGGAAGACCCACTTCCCACATGAACTGTAAATGAACATGTAGGCCTGATAACGTGGGTGCAGTGTCACCTTTCCCAGTGCTTGGAAAGGGGAAAGCTTGTAGCAGAGGCTCACAGGAAAACTCTGAGTAAACAACGCCTGCAGGGCCAGGTAAGTGCTAAGCTCACCCCTGAGATCTGCATAAATAATGCCTCCAGCAACAGCAGGCTGACAGCAGTGGGCAGGCAAGCCACAGCTGCAGATACCATTCTCAGAACTATCTCGACTCTTTTTTTTTTTTTCTTTTTTTCTCTTTTTCTCCCTATCTTAATTGAGAGAACAACTGAATTACACCTGCATGCTGAAAAACTTTCTGAAACTGTATTGCATTTGAACTTGGGACACTTGGTGGGGTATTTGTGTGTGTGTGTGTGTGTGTGTGTGTGTAGTTTTGTTCTACTTTATGCATCCCCTTTGATGAGACAACTACAGAACGACATCTGAGTCACCATCTACAGGATTGGAGACTGAGATGGACACCCAAATTATTAAGACTGAAACTTCATTGCATTTGAACTTGGAGGTTTTTTGTTTTTTTGGTTTTTTTTTTTAATTTTCTATTTTTCACTTTATTTTATTTTAATATATAGATATTTCTTTCATTTACCTATTTTTTACTTTCATTCTTCTCTTTTTTTTATTTTTTATTTTCAATCTTCTCTCTGTCTCTCTAATGCCTGTTCAGCTTACTGTCAATTAGTACACTAACGCTCCCTGTTTATACCTTTGAAACTTTCTTGTCTGATTCCTTGTTTTGATTTCTTCTTCTTGTGTGCTTATTTGCTTTTCCCTTTCCTTTGACTTCTTGCTTTCCATCTCCGCTCACCCTTCCATTCTAAATATTACCATTGTTATTATTACAAGATAGAAAATACTTAATTGCACATAGTACAGGGACAGTAACAACACCAAAGACAATGATGGGAAGACAGAAAAAACAGGGAAATCAGATTCCCCACAACAAAAAATTAGTACAGGAACCAGAGGGTAATGAAGAAAAACAGATATTCAGATCCAGACTCCAACAAAATGAAGATAAAATATGCCAAAGGACCCAATGAAGCCCACAAGAATAATTTAAAAGAAGACATACTACAGGTACTCAATGAGAATTTTATAGAGATGATACTGGATAGGGTCAACCAAAATGTACAGGAGACACTCAAGAAATTCCAAGACAACAAAAATAGAGAATTTGAAGAAGCAAAAGAAGAAATAAAGGAAATCATAGAAGCACTGTATAAACACCAAAGTGAAACAGAGAACACAATGAATAAACTGATTAATGAGCTCAGGACAAAAATAGACAACATTAAAGAGGAAACCTCCCAGGATATGGAAAACTTCAGAAAAAAGAACGAAACAGAACTGCAAAACAAAACGGAAGGCCAATCCAGCAGAATAGAACAAACAGAAGACAGAATCTCAGAACTTGAAGATGAAATGGTGATTAAAGGGAAAAACCACATAAAGATGCAAGAGGCCTCCAGGACACCAAACAGACCAGATCAAAATAGAACTACCCCATGACATATCATCATTAAAACAACAAGTTCAGAAACTAAGGAAAGAATATTGAAGGCTTTAAGAGAGAAAAAACAATTAACATACAAAAGTAAACCCATCAAAATCAGAGCAGACTTCTCAACAGAAACATTAAAAGCAAGAAGAGCGTAGGGTGAGATCTTCCGGGCACTGAATGAAAATAACTTCAACCCCAGGATATTCTACCCAGCAAAACTATCATTCAAAATAGATGGCGCAATAAAATTCTTCCATGATAAGCAGAAACTAAAACTATATGTGACCACAAAGCCACCACTACAAAAGATTCTTCAAGGGATTCTGCACACAGAAAGTGAAACCCAACTTAACCATGAAAAGACAGGCAGCACCAAACTGCAGGAAAAGAAAAAGCAAGACAATAGAGAATAACCTCAACTTAGGTACACACAATCAAAACTTCAAACAACTCAGACAACTAAATGACAGGAATCACCACATACCTATCAGTACTAACACTTAATGTTAACAGACTTAATTCACCCATCAAAAGGCACCACTTTACGAAATGGATTAAAAGGGAAGATCCAAAAATCCTCAACAAAATAATGGCATACCAAATTCAACAACACATCAAAAAGATACTTCACCACGACCAAGTAGGCTTCATCCCAGGGATGCAAGGGTGGTTCAACATACGAAAATCAATAAATGTAATAAGCCACATTAACAGAAGCAAACACAAAAACCACTTGATCATCTCAATAGATGCAGAAAAAGCCTTTGATAAGATCCAACACCATTTCATGATAAAAGCTCTAAGAAAACTAGGAATAGAAGGAAAGTACCTCAACATTACAAAAGTTATATATGACAAACCTACAGCCAGCATTATACTTAATGGAGAAAAACTGCAACCATTCCCTCTAAAATCAGGGACCAGACAAGGATGCCCACTATCTCCACTCCTATTCAACATAGTACTGGAATTCCTAGCCAGAGCAATTAGGCAAGAAGAAGGAATAAAAGGAATACAAATAGGTAAAGGAACTGTCAAAATATCCCTATTTGCATATGACATGATCCTATACCTTAAAGACCCAAAAAACTCTACTCAGAAGCTTCTAGACATCATCAATAGCTATAGCAAGGTAGCAGGATATAAAATCAACATAAAAAATCATTAGCATTTCTATACACTAACAATGAGCAAACTGAAAAAGAATGCATGAAAACAATTTCATTTACAATAGCCTCAAAAAAAGTCAAATACCTAGGTGTAAACCTAACAAAAGATGTGAATGACCTCTACAAGGAAAACTATAAACCTCTGAAGAAAGAGATTGAAGAAGACTATAGAAAATGGAGAGATCTCCCATGCTCATGGATTGGTAGAATCAACATAGTAAAAATGTCGATACTCCCCAAAGTAATCTACATGTTTAATGCAATTCCCATCAAAATTCCAATGACACTCATTACAGAGATTGAAAAATCTACCGGGAAATTTATATGGAAACACAAGAGGCCACGAATAGCCAAGGCAATACTCAGTCAAAAGAACAATGCTGGAGGTATCACAATACCTGACTTCAAACTATATTACAAAGCAGTAACGATAAAAACATCATGGTACTGGCACAAAAACAGCCATGAAGACCAGTGGAACAGAATAGAGGACCCAGATATGAAGCCACACAACTATAACCAACTTGTCTTTGACAAAGGAGCTTAAAATATATGATGGAGAAATAGCAGCCTCTTCAACAAAAACTGCTGGGAAAACTGGTTAGCAGTCTGCAAAAAACTGAAACTAGATCCATGTATATCACCCTATACCAATATTAACTCAAAATCGATCAAGGATCTAAATATCAGACCACAAACTCTAAAGTTGATACAGGAAAGAGTAGGAAATACTCTGGAGTTAGTAGGTATAGGCAAGAACTTTCTCAATGGAACCCCAGCAGCACAGCAACTAAGAGATAGCATAGATAAATGGAACCTCATAAAACTAAAAAGCTTCTGTTCATCAAAAGAAATGGTCTCTAAATTGAAGAGAACACCCACAGAGTGGGAGAAAATGTTTGCTAGCTACACATCAGACAAAGGACTGATAACCAGAATATACAGGGAACTTAAAAAACTAATTTCTCCCAAAACTAATGAGCCAACAAAGAAATGGGCAAGTGAACTAAACAGATCTTTCTCAAAAGAAGAAATTCAAATGGCCAAAAAAACACATGAAAAAATGCTCACCATCTCTAGCAATAAAGGAAATGCAAATTAAAACCACACTAAGATTCCACCTCACCCCTGTTAGAACAGCCATCATTAACAACACCAACAACAACAGGTGTTGGCAAGGATGGGGGAAAAAGGAACCCTCTTACACTGTTGGTGGGAATGTAAACTAGTACAACCACTCTGGAGAAAGATTTGGGGGCTCCTTAAAAAGCTAAACATTGATCTACCATTTGATTTGTCTCATTTGTTTTTTTATGACTGTGGTTCTTTCCCTTCAGCTGCATCAATCTTCTGTCCAGGGCATCTACAGAATCAGAAGAGGTGAGTGTATAGTTCCAAGAAGCAGAGAAAGGAGCAGAGACACTCTACAGGCTGCACCCTACTTGATCTGCAGAATCCACACTGTAATTAAATATAATTGTCATAACATTCCCAGCCATGTCAAATAAAATGTTTGGCTGAGCTGCTTAGCACATTCTCCCTTAGACAAATATCAAAGACAATTTATTTCATTTAAAAAGAAAACAAGTATCTTATGGTTGCTATACAAATATTGTTCCAAGCAGTATCCAAATTATTTATAGAAATAAAAATTTTGTATTTAAACTTCCAAATAAGCACCAATAAAACAGCACAAAGATTTGTAAGACTACTTTGACTCCGTTATGGAATCCAAAAGCTCAGAAGACTTTTTTCAGTGTTATTTTGTATTTTTTTTTTTTTTTTTACTAAGAAGACTAAAAATAAAGTAACTGGTAAGCAAACGAATCAGAAAACATCTATTGGGTACAATATAATTCATGCTTTTTAACCTACTTGTGGCCAAATGAACAGAGAGCCGGAAAAGGTACATTGTCCTGATGTTTTCTTCAATAATAAGATAAAATTAATTTGTAAGTGGAGAATTTCCAGTAAGATTGGCAGAATGCCCAAAGGCAACTTTTAAGTGGGGGGGCTCCACTGACAACTACAGTCATCAAGTTAGTGCCTTAGAGTAGCTCTATGTGACCAAAATCTGATTTATGACAGTGGAGTCCAAAAAAGAATTTTCCTTTTCCATCTCATAAGTCAGTTGCAATTGTCCATTTTGTATTTTCAGCTTTAGTACTGTAATCCAAGCCACCTGGACACACTGCATTTGAAAATAAGTTAAATCTTTAATTCTGCTTTCATAAGGCTCACTGTGGGTCAGGGAGTACATCATTATTGAGCTTCTCACCTACAAAGAAAAAGGTCTCTGTCCTCTTTGAAGTTCAGAGCTCATGTCAACTTAGAATATTACAAAGACTCATTTGTATAACTAGTAAGATGTTTCAGCTGACATCATCAACACTGTCATCTGCCTTTGTTTTGTCATAAAGGTTGCAAACCCTATTCACTGTCATAATACTGATGAACATTAGTGCTATACAATAGTTTAATGAAGATGTTGGTTAGCTGGGAGCGTGGCTCAAGTGGTCAAATACCTAGCAAATATGAGAATATGAGGTCCTGAGTTCAATACTGAAAGAGTGAGGGAGGGAGGGAGAGGGGGAGAGAATAAATACATTGGTTAATTTTTTATCTTTAAAAATTAATCAATTCTCTAGGTATAGTTGCTCAAGTCTGTAATCCTATCTATTTGGGAGGCAGAGACTGAGAGGATCTTGTCAGCCTGGGGAAAATTCATGAGACCCTATCTTAAGCAATAAAATCTGAGTGTGGTGGTATACACCTGTCATCCCAGCTAGGTGGGGAGCACAAATTGCAGGATTGGTCTAGGCCAGCCTGGGCATAAATAAGACGCTATCTTAATAATTACCAAAGCAAAAAGGGCTGGAGGCATGGCTCAAGTGGAAAAGCCTGCTTAGCCAATTGAAGGCCCTAAATTCAACCTCCAGTACTGCCACAAAAACTGAATAATTGAGTCCTTACATTCCACTCAGCTTTTACCACACTCAGTTCATTCCTTCTTATTTATTAAGGACTTTGGCCTCTTGTGCTAATTGACTTTCAGGCCACCAATCTTCAGTTCTTACCTTATGCCAGGACACCTTCTGTTAGAGAATATAAACTTACTTCATTATCCTTCACATTAATTTTGAAAAGACAGGTATTAGTCTCATTCTACTGAAGAAAGAGGTCAATAGAAGTTCTACACATTTTGCTCAATGTCACATACTTAATAAGAGATAGATGTAGAACTTTAATGGATTTCTGATTTAATGGATTCCTTACATTCTCTTGTCTAGGTATTATTTCTAAATTTCACCATCGAACAGGGCTTTTGTGCAACATTTGGATAGTTAGTCACATTGATTTAGACATCTAGACCAGGGCCAACCCAAGGTAAATGGTACCCTACCTCCCTACCTCATAATGTACTGGAGAATGAAAAAGTATAAGCCATGGGTTAATATATTCTGTGCCATAGTAATGTGTAAGAAAGAAGGGTTAGGAGCCGCTTCCCACCCTGGGGATGAAGGTGGGTTGAGGGAAAGAGGGAGAAGGGAAAGAAGGAGAAGGGAAAGAGGGAGAAGGGGAGAATGGAATTGAAGGGGAAGGAAGGAGTGAGGCTTCTCTGAGGAACTGCCACTTTGGCTATTCATAATGTGAGAAGAGGGTGTCTTCTTAGTTGTTTTAATTGAAAAATAATAACTATACATATTTATGGGTTACAATTAATATTTTGATGTGTATGAATTATAAAGATTCAGTCAAGCAAACTAATGTATTTATCATTTTACCAGCTTATCATTTTTATGATGAGAATGTTAAAAATAGATTCTTCTCACAATTTTGAAATATGCACTATATCACTATTAACTTTTGTTACTGTTCAGTGGAGTAGATCCCTGGAATATATTCCTCCATTATAACTGAGCCTTTGAACCTTTGGATCAACATCTCCTGTTGCAGCATCCCTCTCTCTCTTTGTTAGTCCTTGGTAACCATTGTTCTACCATCTGCTTCTCTAAGATTGACTTTTCTAGAGTCTACATATAAGGAAGATCACCCATTATTTGTCTTTCTGTGCCTGATTTATTCCTCCAAGGATAATGTCTTCCAACTCCATCCATATTGTCATGAATGACAGAAGTTCCTTCTTTTTAAAATCCAAAGCCTGTATAGTACAGATATTATAATTGATATCACAGAAATATAAAAGATCTTAAAAGACTACAGTGAACAACCATATACCAACAAGTAGGAAAACAGAATAAATGGATGAATTCCTAGAAACATGCAACCTAACAGGATTGAATTGAATCAGGAAGAAATACAATGTATAGAGTCATAACAGAATCCTATGCAGCTTTGAAAAGGGAATGTCTTTAGAGTACATTGTTGCAAGGCTTAGATGTTATCACCAGGGCAAATTTGAATATCACTATAGAAGAATGTGGAGATATAACTTCATGGCCAAATTCCCCACTAAAGATTCACATTTTAACATGAATGCTGCAGCTGGGTACTATTTCATTCCACAAAATGCATCCTAAATGTGGGACCATGGGTTACACTGCCCAATTAAGTGAAGTTTGCAAAGGGAGCACCAATGAGAGCTGTGGGCAGAGTGGGGAGCCTGAAATGAAATGACCAGGAATTGTCTGGCACATTGCTGTGAGGAAGGAAGAAGCCAAAAGAAACATCAACTGTCTTCTCAAAGACTATTTTGGGAAAGACTAAAATTAAATAAAGTTCGACGAGATCCCAAATCTTCCTTCAGGGCAGAGATCCATTCATCTCTGATAACCAACAGGTGGCACTACAGCTGGCATAGAGTAGGTATTCATAAGATGTTTGAAAATAAGTTATTTATCTTAGTAATAATTATGATAACACTTGGATGTGTCTCAATATTTTCTTATTAACAAGCACTATTTTGAAAATTGTACATATTATATTAATGTAGCTAATTATCAACATAATCCTATGACTTCAGCACCTGCTTATTTTGAGTCTAAGTCAAGTTTTTGCTTTTCTAGCAGTTTTAATTACCTATAAGTTTATCTCACTTAGTCCTGTGTTTCTGCCTTCTTTCTAGGCCTAATGTTCCTGTATTCATCAAAATTGTGACTAAACACTACAGATCACTTTATTCTATAAGCTCCTTCACCACAGATCCTTCTGGAATTTTTGGTCCTCTTAGTTTCAGACAAGAGTCTGAGGGAAATTATCTCACTGCTCCAATAGTTCTGAGAACACTCCTAGGTTTGTTGAATGACATTTGAGATTTTTATTGATTTGTTTATCATTCTTTCAATAAAGTTGCTTCAGTTGCTTGGTATTTCTTGATAGGTTCAAGGACAACTGCCTTCAACAGTCCAAAAGACACCAGGCAAGAGTTTCTGGAAGCACATCAAGTAAAAACAATATGGGAATCACTTCCACAAGTCAAGCTTTGCCTCAAGTCACACTATCATTGTTAGTTTGTTGTGTCTTATTTGTTTTATTGATTAAATACTAGCCTAGTCCAGGAACAAAATTACACAACCTAATATCAAAAAATCAGAGTTAGAGTTCTAATTCAATTCCTACCACATAAAAGCTATGTAGTCTTGAACAAAACTGTGAAGTATCTTAGATTCCTCATCTTCATAAGAGGCATTTTATCCCTGGTAGCATCTTCTGTTGGTTCTTAGAGAAACCACATAAAGCAAAAGGAAAACTATGAAGATTTTCAAAATGTTAAGTGACTATTAATAACTTCTTATCTGGAAATTTTTGCAGTTGCTAAACATTTAAAAACGATGATGTATACAGAAATGATGCCCAATCATATTTTTCACTGTTAAGTATTTCTGATAAAATGAATTTTATTTATAGGCAATACAGTAAGAGTAATTTAGAAAAAAATGAAAAATTACCTCATCCCTATCTAACATGAGAGGTAGGCTTTCATGGATACCTGTACTACATAAAATATTTCTCACAGTAAAATGACTGGTACTAAGCCCAAGAACAGAAACAGGATAAGAGAACATTAGTATTTTTTAAAAAATTGCAACAAATTATTCTATAATAAATCATTTCATGATTTTTATTGATAGGCAATAGCAATATTCAAAATGGATTATTCCTGAAATTTGTCCACAAATATTTTCTTGAACTTCGCTTTGAGCACAGTACATTTAGTAAGACTAAGACATACTTATCATAATTCCCTACAACTTCCATTCCACTTTGCTTAGATCATTATCTAACAGCCACATTGATTTAATTGAATACACAGTAGCTAATTAAGGAGGACCTGATAGAAACATGTCCATGCATGCAGTATTATCTCTGACAGAAGTCTATGGGTGTATATGAAAGTATTAATTGTAGAAAAATACGTGACAAAGGTTTTTGTATGTTTATTTTGAGAAAATACAGAATGAGGGTTTAGTGGAACTACAATTAACTAAAAGTTAATCTCTACTTCTCTGCTTTTGTGGGATTTTTAAAAAAATATAGAATCTCAAATTTATAGTCCTGAATTTAAAAGTAAATGTAGTATATTTCCATTCACTTTTTTTCTAACACATCTATCTTTTTTTTTTTTTTTTTCATTTTTCTTTTATTATTCATATGTGCATACAAGGCTTGGTTCATTTCTCCCCCCTGCCCCCACCCCCTCCCTTACCACCCACTCCACCCCCTCCCGCTCCCCCCCTCAATACCCAGCAGAAACTATTTTGCCCTTATCTCTAATTTTGTTGTAGAGAGAGTATAAGCAATAATAGGAAGGAACAAGGAGTTTTGCTGGTACATCTATCTAAGTTAAATACTTACTCTGTTCAAAGCAATGGTCTCTATGGTATGATACAAGAGAAAACAGAATCATTGCCTTCAAATGTTTCTGCAGTCATCTCTGGGGCAGGCCCATCAAAACCATTAGATTTCACTTCGTTTTGAATGACAGAAAATATGAAATAGTTAAAGCCATAGGGAAAATAAAGTACTGTATAATGCAGCCTTTCTCAAAGCTCTGTTTGGGGACCTCTTATTTATTATAAATGTAGCCATCAGCAGTAGGCCATGACTATCTTGCTTTGGACCCTTTTCTGTGATAGTGCCTGGTATCCTGGTTTCCTGGAAGTTAGGTATTCTTTAAAGCCTTTCCTTATTAACTCAATTGTTCTCTGGAAATTAAAACAAAATTGGAGACTTGGTTACCAAGCACAAAGATGGACTGCAGAAGAAATTGTATTATATGCTACAAAGACAAAAGTGACTTCTGGATTATTTTTTATTGAAGATTCTGAATGCAACCAACCTCATCCTGGAGATTTGGGTTTAACCTTTTCTTTTTTAACAGTATTTAACAAACATCTCATGAATCAATTTTTCTTATACTTAGCTAGAATTTTAAGTGGTAACTTCAGTTATTTAAGTGAAATTATGACAGGTATTGAAATAATTCCGAATGTTCATATCCCAAGTCGTCTGTCACTTCATCTTCATTACTCCATGGATAATTTTAATGGTACCATGGATAATTTTAATGGCACCTGAGGTCAGATAAGGACATAATACTCTTCTGCCTGTAGCATCACATACAAAAACAACATTAGAAATATTCCTACACATCAAGGTACTAGTATCTCCACTACCTTGTTAAAATTGTTAAAAGACACAAAAAGAGATTCTGACTCAACCCTGTCCATGGTATGCTTCTTAGTAATGGTTCCATAGAGATCTAACTTCTTAATGCTCCACATTGAGGGTCTTGGAGTCAAAAGTCTTAGTCTCCACTTTATTTACATGAGCCAAAATCTGAAATTTGCGTCTCCATCTTTCAAATGAAGTAATCACACATCCTTGTCCAGATTGCAAGTTATGATATTCAAATGAGATATTTTAAGATACTTGGACTAGTGTTGGTAATGGCAGTACATGCCTGTATAATCCCAGTTACTCTGTAGGTAGAGATAGCAGGATCTCAGTTCAAGTCCATCCCGGAGAAAAAGTTAGGGGAACCCTATCTAAACACAAATAAAAGCAAAAAGGACCATGGACGTGGCTCAAGTGATAGAGTGCTTACCTAGCAATCACAAGGCCCTGGATTCAAACCCCAGTAGAGAAAAAAGATACACACACACACACACACACACACACACACACACACACACACACAGATACAACATGTATGCTTTCTGTAACACCATTTTCCCCAAAATAAACTTACTGATATAAATTTTATTTTCCCACCACAAAAAACTGGTGGAATTGATTATTACTGAATATGGATTGTATGTTGAAGCTTACAAGATCTAAACAGAGATCCAGATGTACACTTGGAGGATTTTAAACATCTAATGACTAACTCCCCCTTCATATTAAACACCAATGTAATTGAAAACTGGGAGACTTTTATTCCAAACATTAGCTCCATATTAACTACTAAAAAGATAGAAGCTCAGTATACAGACACATTTTGTACAGTTTCTCAAGGTCAAATGAATGCTGGAGAAATGAAAGTAAGGGAAGAGAGTGTTATGTAATTGCAGTCAATGCAGTATTATTAAAACAAGGATTCATGGTTAGAACTCAAGTTCTATGAGAGGTCTTTAATTTTGCCTCTGATAGGCCAGTCCATAATAGTCAGGGGAAGTCATTGTCTTTATGTATGTGAAAGAGACAAGGTAAATGATAAGAATTTTCATTACCAAACATCAGCTACCTTAAAGTTTGAACACATATATATGTAAGTTTGCTTCCATATATTTATATGTAAGCAAGTTTATAATTTTCACATGAAGGTTTTATATATATATGTATACGTATATATATATGGTTTTGTACTGGGCTTTTAACTCAGACCTTGCACTTGCTAGTCAAACACTTTACCACTTGAGTCATGCTGTCCGTCCTTTTGGCTTTTAATAATTTTTCATATAGGGTCTCTTCCTTTTGGCCAGATGGCCTTGGACCATGGTTCTTCAACCTTTGCTTCTCAAGTACCTGGGATTATAGGTATGAGACACAATACTAGCTTGTTATTATAAATTTTTAAAAAATAAAATTACAGTTGTATACCACTGACATTTATTTTATTAATTTGAATCTAACAGAAATATATGGACAGCATATATCCAAAACTGGGACTACGGGAAACCAAGGGAAGAGGAAAAGAAGGAAAAAAGATAGCAAATAATGATGACATACATCACATCTGTGTAGGGATATTGAAAATTGTTAAACAATACAGGATTTGGGGAAAAGGAAGGAAAAGTACAGTGAAGAGGGACTGCATTGACTTAAGTACAATGCATGTACAGGTATAATACCATGGCAAAAATGCCACTGACCACCGAACAGACAACTAAACAATGAAGGATAAGAATGAAACACCAGGTCATGCTAAGGGGAGAGCATTAATAGGATCCTAAGAGAAGGAAGTAAAGAATGTAAATATATGTGATGTACTTTCTATGCAAGAGTGAATATGGAATTTTTAAACATGCTGAAATTACCATAAGAAGAGGACTAAGGTAGAAAGGAGGGAAATGGAGAGAATGATCCAATTTGGGATAATGTATACATGGAAATGTCATAATGAAACTATATAGATATCTTAAACAAATAAAAATGTCTTTTTTTCCAAAACAGAGGACAAGCAGGTAAAACAGTTCTTGTCCAGGGGTTGGTACCAGTGGGAGGGCAGAAGATGTAAGGAAAGCGTGTAGAAGAGTGAATATGATGGAAATATTATGTACTCGTACATGAAAATAGAAAAATTAGACCTGTTGAAACTATTCCAAGAATAAGAAGAGGGAGGATAAAGATGGAGGGGGTGACTTAGCTAGGACATATTGTTGTAAGCACTTTTGGAAATATAACAATGTACAGCCAGTACAACAACAATATGATAATTTTAAAAAATTTAAAAAAGAAATTTATTGAGGAAGCATGGAGTAGGTGAGAAAATTTTCTTAACAAGCTGGGAAACACCTTGAGTTAAACTACTTCAGTGCTTTTTTTTTTTTTTAATGAGATAACTGAGTCCCAAACTTTGAAGGTTACTGGAGTATTTCTAGTTGCGTTGTGTCACTGTTAATTAAGGAAAAATGTTCCTTTCCCTGAGTGTCTCAGAATCCACCATACCTCTCTCCCTCCTAACAATGGCAGGGCCTATTTTCATTAAAGTCATAGACATGTACTTTTCCCCATTTTCAATACAAATTAGCATTTAGTTTGACTATATCATAGAAAGATGTGTTTTAAAAAAATGTTTGTTGTATCAGCAACTTGATCCTTATCTCCTCTCTTTACAGCAACTGGAGAATGTTGGGAGATAGGCTTCCCACAGTGATATCTAAGTAAATGACAAAAGAAATGTAAAATGAATATCATGAAAGTGGTATTGTAGTCAACAATAGTAAAGTGTTTTTCTAACCTGCAATTTTCAGAGGAGTCAGTTCTGTCATAACTTCATGAAAAAGAGAAGGAAAGGGCACTTATTTTTTGCATGTGTTGTTGGTTAATGGGAAGTATGGGAGGCAGTCAGCTGAGGAACTATTGAAGGCCATGCAAACTGTGGAGAGATGTATTTGCCAGTTGGGTGAGTACTGCCACTGGCTTTT
The DNA here is from genome assembly GCF_047511655.1 of Castor canadensis. Lineage (NCBI taxonomy): Eukaryota > Metazoa > Chordata > Mammalia > Rodentia > Castoridae > Castor > Castor canadensis. The sequence goes on along the minus strand of NC_133389.1, from coordinate 32,554,157 downwards.
GGCAACATTTAAATTTACTTTTGCCACATGGTCTTTATTTCAGATTATATCAGGAGACTTCTTTATGATGAACCACCAAAGTTTCAGTTACACAGGAGATGTGTAAGGTACCCTTGAAAATGGAAGCCAGAACTAGGATTGGGAAGAAGCAGTCACAAAATTTAGGAAAAATATGACAAACATTCCATAATCAAGAAAAACTGGTTTAATGCAATATTTCAAAAAATTAAAAAATAATGCAAAAACTCATAAAGAACAACATCTCAGACTTTTGTTTTGTTTTGTTTTCTCTCAAGTTCTGTGCTGATGGAAGAACAAAGAAAGCCAGAGGAAAACTAAGTAATTATATACACTCATGGAGTTCACTATTATGAAGTGTGATATGAGTATTTACAGAATTTGGGTTGGAGCTGGTTGCAAAATGCCTGTATATAGACCAAGTTCAAACTCACCTCCCTTGTGTTTGTAATCATCTCATACTGTGGAACAATAATCATTTATTCTGCAATATATTTTCTCTTTATCTGGCTCTTGATAACATCATGGATTTTTAATTACTTCGAATTAAGTTAATCGGCATTAGAAGAACTAAATGTGACTTTGAGGAGAGCAGGCACTCATTGATAGAGAAAAAAATGGCATTGGGTTTCATATGGAAATACGTTTAGGGAAATTGTATTGAGATATATGCTTCTTGACTATATGAAGCTTTCAAGCTTCACAATTAATTAAAGAATTAATATAGATATGGGGTGTCCTATGGATAGATAACATCAAGGAAGGAGAAATAAAAACATGTCAAAATATCAGATATAAATTAACAAACTGTTTTCCACATCAATTAGACAAATGGAAGTGGCAAATTCGATTTAAAAACATAATCAAGTACAGAAACTTAAAATTCACTATTTAGCAGGAAATGTATTTAAATCCTAGCTCATATGTAAAAATGTAAACTTCATTTTAAATTCAATGCAATCGTTTTATCTAAACTAAAATGGTATAAGGAAGATTATATCTGTAATATTTATCCATGTATTTATCTGCAGTATAACTTTGTGCACTGGCTGATTTGATAAATGGAGTAATATTTCAAAGATGCAGATTCTAAGTATTTAACTCAATTTGCCATAATAATTTGATTGAAGCAGCTATTTAATATTTTATTTTGAGAAAAAAGAGTAGAATTTGTATGATGTTTTACCCATCCTTTTCCCTTCTTCTAATATCAAAGGCAAGGCATCTAAAGTAAAGACAGGTTCAGTCCCACAGCTCTCTGTTGAAAGATTCTGGCTTTTTAGGAGATATTGAATATTTAAACACAACAACATCCACGTTTACAATAGTTAAGTCTTCACAGAAGTGTTTGCAATCTGAAAATGTCTCTTAGAGGGTGCATGTTTAAGTGGCAGGACAACCACTACAACCAAAGTAGTGAGAACATTTCACGCTGGAGAAGATCAAAGGAGAAAAATAGAGGGGTGAAAATAAATGCTAATTTTTCAACAATTGATTACTTCATGTCCGTTATGAAGTCTAGGATAGAACATTTTCTCTGTTTTTATCCATCTTTTTATTTATTTTTTATTTAATAGCATATTATAGTTGTATCGGGGGTACATTGTGACATTTACACAAGATCTGACAGCATATCTTAGTTAGATTCATCTCCTCTATCTTTCTCTTTTATCCCTCCTCCTCCTTTCTTAGAACAGTTTCAACAGGTCTCATTATTCCATTTTCATACTTGAATACAAAGTACCTCCACCATATTCACACACCTTCACCCTTTGCTCATGTCTTCCCCTCTCCACTGATTCCAACCCCTGAACAGGACTTGTTTTCTAATGAAGGCAGGCTGCATCAGCACCAGCAGAACAGACACACTTAATTGAATGGAACCTTAAAATTTGGGCTATTTGATTTTCTGCAGTCAGTTCACAGAATTGAGCTAGGGACCATGTTTCCCCTTGTCAAGTTGTTAGCACTAACTCAAGATTTCAAAAGAATCCGTATCTCCTAAATTCCAAAAATGATTTCACATTTTCAAGCAGAGCAAACCATGCTCATATTGTCACAGAAAAATTGTGAAGATAATTTGGTAATGTATCAAATTCCTGTTTCATTCACAATATGTCTATACATCATCCCCATCATTCAACAATATGCAGGCTGATACCTGGGACACCGGTCATGTGTGTATGTCCTAACGAATGCTGTAAAGGTACTATTCTTTTCACATCTCTCTTTTATTATCCTCCAATATCTCTAAACTGATTTGAAAATCATGTTAGTTTGCTTCATTGGTGAGTAAAGATATTTCAATTAGAATTACCCACTAAATTGAATGGTGGGCTCACCATTATCCTTTATCCTTGTTCTTTTGTTGTTGTTGTTGTGCTGTGTAGGGGTATACTGTGGGATTTACAAAAGTTCTTACAGTGTTATCAAATATGCCATACTTGAATTCACCCCCTCCACTGTTCTCCTTTGTTCTCCCCCCCACCCCAGCTCCTGGAATAGTTTCAACAGGTATCATTTTTACATTTACAATCATGTGTACACAGTATTTGCACCATATTCACCCTCCTACACCCTTTCTCCGCCACTTCCTCTCTCCCTCTCGTGCTAATCTCCCCACCAGGCAGGGCCTGTTCTACACTTCTGTTTATCCTTATTCTTAACTTCTAGATTCTTTTATATGTATCAAGTATTTCCTTCTAAAAAAAAACTTATGTAAAATAATAAATTCCAGGTAAATTATTTTATATAATTGATAAAATCATTTATTTTGCTCTTGCTTAAATTTTGAGTTCTCTGGGAAAGTATGACACTAAAAATGAAATCCAGAGACTAAAAGACTGTGAAGGAGGAAAGAAGAGAAACAGAGAAACAAACTTCATGCTCAGAAAGAGATGTGCCAACTATTGTCAGAATTAGAAAAAATTATTTGACTAAAAACTATGTGGAAATAGCCAAGTTATGGAAACAGCCAAGATGCCCCACCACTGACGAATGGATTAAGAAAATGTGGTATCTATACACAATGGAATTTTATGCAGCCATGAAGAAGAACGAAATGTTATCATTCGCTGGTAAATGGATGGAATTGGAGAACATCATTCTAAGTGAGGTTAGCCTGGCTCAAAAAACCAAAAATCGTATGTTCTCCCTCACATGTGGACATTAGATCAAGGGCAAACACAACAATGGGATTGGACTATGAGCACATGATAAAAGCGAGAGCACACAAGGGAGGGGTGAGGATAGGTAAGACACCTAAAAAACTAGCTAGCATTTGTTGCCCTTAATGCAGAGAAACTAAAGCAGATACCTTAAAGCAACTGAGGCCAATAGGAAAAGGGGACCAGGTACTAGAGAAAAGGTTAGATCAAAAAGAATTAACCTAGAAGGTAACACCCACGCACAGGAAATCAATGTGAGTCAATGCCCTGTATAGCTATCTTTATCTCAACCAGCAAAACCCCTTGTTCCTTCCTATTATTGCTTATACTCTCTCTACAACAAAATTAGAGATAAGGGCAAAATAGTTTCTGCTGGGTATTGAGGGGGGGAGCGGGAGGGGGTGGAGTGGGTGGTAAGGGAGGGGGTGGGGGCAGAGGGGAGAAATAAACCAAGCCTTGTATGCACATATGAATAATAAAAGAAAAATGAAAAAAAAATAAATAAAAACTATGTGAATATATAGTATATTCTTAGCCATTGCTAACATGTATGTGGGCAAAAGAAGGGTGATATAGAGTGGTGGTAGTTCCCAAATATTGCTGCACACTATATTAACATGTTAGCTTTGAAAACATCTCAATACTCATGTTTCAGTCAAGGCCTCTGCAATTTAAACATCCCCAATTAAAGCAAACTTTGAGGACAGATTTGTTGTTCAAACTTGAGTTTATGTCTGTTATAAGAAAAAGCTTGTTAACATTCAGGGAACTTCATCTTGAGAGCCTCTGATTATGTAGCTCTGGAGTGGTATGTGAGAATTTTCATTGCTAACAAGTTCTCAGACATTGCATGGGAACAATGCTTTGAAAACTTTCAGCAGGGAGTACAGAGTATATTTAACTAGGCTTCAAAGGGGATTTTTATTATGGTGAATATATCAGGTATAGAGAAAGTTAAATACAGTGTACACATCAGAACATTTTAAGCTATACACGAATAATACAGAGAGTAACAGCTAGAAATATTGAGAATAAGAAAAAAATTACTGAGTTTGGATATGTACTCCTTATTTCTTGAAGGATAAATAGAATTTAAGTAGTCAGAGAAAACTCCAGAAGGTCATTGAAAATGAGGAGGATGACTTATATGAAAGTTGGGTGGGGATGCATAAAGTCAGTTTGGGAGACAATGAAAAGGCCCTGCTAACAGGAGTGCTGAGTTTGCACAAGTGTAGAGCAGTTTCCATAGGAGGACTCTTACTGGAAGTTAGTTCTGAAGGGTCTACAAAGCAGTCTCAACAGCAACAACAACAAACATAACAAACAATCAAAGTTCGTCCACCAGACAATGGGGACACTTTAAAGAACCTAAAAAGTGTTATAAGGTTCTTTATTATTATGATCTCCAATGGTGTGTTTCCCATTAAGACGCCATTCAGCTCACTTTATTACATAAATCAAAACAGAAGTCTTATCTTTTAGAAGACCATTCATAATTTCAAGAATTAGACATTTTAATATCAGCAAACTAAACACAAATAGATATTAAAAACTCCAACAGATGATTAATCAATAAAGGTGGGAGCAGAGGACCTTATTAGTTGGATAGAGATCAGCTGGTGTAATTAAAGTGCTAGCTATAAAGTTTCAAAATTAAAAATGATTGCATATGCCAGGAGGAGTGATGGACAACAACCCAAAGATATTTTTAATGTGTGACCTTCCATGATAAGCTCAAACTGAACAAAATAGTGAAGCTGTGCTGGCTTCCCTAGTTCTCTTTTGAATTCATTTAGTTCTCAAATCTCATTGTACATGAAGTTTTCCACATAAGAAGCTTCTGCACAAAAAGAAATGGTCCCTAAGAGGAGGCCATCCACATAATGGGAGAAAATCTTTGCCAGCTATACATCTGACATGGGGTTGATAATCAGAATATATAAGGAGCTCAAAAAACCTAAACTCCCCAAAAATCAATGACCCAATGAAAAAATGGGCAAATGAACAGAACAGAGGTTTTCAAAGGAGGAAGTCCAAATGGCTAAAAAACACATGAAAAAATGCTCACTATCACTGACAATAAAGGCAATGAAAATCAAAACCCGCATTAAGATTCCACCTTACTCCTGTAAGAATAACTACCATCAAAAACACAAACAAATGCTGGCAAAGATGTGGGGAAAAAGGGACCCTCATACACTGCTGATGGGAATGTAAGCTTATGAAAAACAGGGTGGAGGCTCCTCAAAAAACTAAACATACACCTGCCATATGTTTCAGCAATACCACTCCTAGGGATATATCCAAAGGATTGTGAGACAGTTTATAACAAAAGCAACTGTACACCCAGGTTTATTACACCCAGGTTTATTACAGCACTATTCACAATAGTTAAGGTGTGGAAACAGCCTAAATGCCCCATAACTGAGGAGTGGATTAAGAAAAATATGGTATTATATACAAGGGACTTTTACTCAGCCACAAAGAAGAATGAAATTTTGTCATTCCCAGGTAAGTGGATGGAACTGGGGAACATCATCTTAAGTGAAGATAGCCAGGATCAGAAGGCCAAAAGCCACATGTTTTCTCTCATTTGTAGAATATAGACTTAACAAAATGTAGCAACATTGTGAAACATTGGTCACATCCAGAGGAGGTCACACACAATAGGGGTAGGGAAACTAAGAATTTAAATATGGTTGAGATACTGTCTATACAAGAATGAATATAAAAATCTTAAACTAACTGAAACTACCAGAAGAAAAGGACTAAGGTAGAATGAAGAAAATTAGAGGTGATAAGCCAGTTGGGGTTATAATATATACTTACATGAAAATATCACAAAGAAACTACCTTTATCTTTATTTCATGTTTTTCATTTTATCTTCTCTCCTTTTCTCCTACAGAATCAGAGAACATGAGGGCAGAACAAATCCTGCCTAGTGGGGAGGGGTGGCACCAGTGGGAGGGGAGAGGGGTTGGGGAAAGGGATTAGGAAGGTGAATACGGTACAATAAAATGTGTACACAAGTAAGTAAATGCAAAACTTATACCTGTTAAAACAACTGCTCCAGGAATTGGGGGAGGAGGATGGTTGAGGAGGTGAATTCATGTATGATAGATTTAAAATATTTTAAGAACTTGTATGTAAATGCCACAATGTAGCCCCAGCCATCACAACAATAAAAGAGAAAAAAAGAATATTAAGAATGTCAAGATGGTTAGAGCAGAATTCGAAGCCAAACATGGGATAACGGTTTTCTGAGAGTAAAGCAGAATGCATATGCATGAAGCCAGCCCTGGTATTTACATATGTTATACTCAGTAATTAATGAAACTCATTTTATCCACATACTTTCCATAATTTAATGATATTGGTCTCCTCTAATTTTGACCATTCTATTGCTAGTCAGTAATATCTAATTGTGGCAATTATTTTCATTTTCCTAATGTAAAAGCATAATAATCATTTACAGTCATTTGCATTTGTACTCTGAAGTAATACTTCTAATCTGTGCACATTTCTATTGAGTTTCTCTTTTGTTATTGTTGCAATACTTATATAATCTGGACACAAATCTTTTCTGAAAAATATTTACTAGAAATATTCTCTCTGATTTTGTGACTTTTCTTTTTCTTTATAGTTTCTTTTAAAAAGGGAATGTTTCTTTTTGCTTGGTTTTATTATTGTCTGTTATTAATAATAAATTCCCTTTATTTTAATAAAAAAAAAGAAAGTAGACAAAAGTTGCAATATTCAAGGATGTATTACAAAGTCTTTCTCTGAATGTTTAGAGTAATTCTAGGTAGTAACTTTTACAATCAGGGAGAATTTCCAAAAAGCTCAGAAATGTATATCTTCCTTTCTGGGAGGAACTGGAGGTTTACAAATCAAAGTCATTTTCTTTCCCAAAAAACTCTTTAGTAAAAGTGGCCTTTACTCCCTGTCCTTCTAGCCCATTTACTCAGGATGGCAAGAATGATTTTTGCCCTAGACATGAAGGCAGTAAATGTTACAGACAGGGAAGCAAAAGAAAAATGCTTTTCATTGTAAATAAGAGGAAATAAAGTCATAGCAACCTTGGACACAATGAAGAAACATAATCTTCAGCCTGAGGAGGGCTGAATAGTCTTTTTTAGAAAAGCATAACAATAAAAATAGCAACAACAACTCATGCTTATACAGAAATGCCAGGTGTTCTCAGCATTTTATCCACATTATTTATTGGAAGTCTATTCAGTAATATATGGGAAGTCTGATCCAGTGGCATCACCATTTGACAGAGAAGGAAACAGAGATTAAAGGATTCTTAATATTGTGCAAAGCTCACAACATTACTAAGTAAATGAACCGAAATTTAACAGCAGAATCTCAAATCTTTGCTCTTAAGCACAGGCTATGTAAAACAAATTCAACTATGGCAGAATGACCAGCTGTATCTGTATTTGGGATGAAACAAAGAAACACAAAGTCAACATCTGTGCTGTGCATATGGGAAACCTTCCTATGTTTTTTGACTCATGATTATAGCATGAGCAACTCAAATAATGGAGGACAGCGATGAAGTTTTTCTGACTTTCTGTGTTGATTTTAGGTAGATCATCTAAGGACAATTATGTGAGAAAAGTAATCAGGAAAGCTAACACCAACAAGATCAGCTGTAAAGCTAAAGTAATTCTAATTTCCTGATTTGTTTCCTCTCTGAGCCATTATGCCACAGGTTTCTGAAGGTGGACTTGGGGTTAAATCAATGCTGTGATTCTAGGTCCCAGATCAATGTCATATATCTCAACCATATGTTAAATGAATGAATTGTTTGGTTGAAACCTCGTTAATAGAGTGAGATTTCCAAGATCACTCTGATATATGAGTAAGTGTTCCTTCCCTTCATTCTATTTAGAATATGTGGATGTAAATTTGATTTATTCGCTCATTTCAATGGATAATTCTTAGAGTTTTAATTTGGGGCTATTAAGAATAATGCTACCTATAAACATTCTGGCCATGCCTTTTGTCTGAGCAGATGTGAACTTCTGTTGAATATACATATAGCTATGAGTAGAATTGCTACATTATATGGTGAACTTATGCATTTCTTCTTCTTTGTAAATAGTGTCAAATCATTTTGCAGAGTTGTGATAGGAATTTATACTCTCATTACATTCTGGTCCACATTTAGCATTTTTATGTTATTTTTAAATTTTGGCTTTTTTCAGTGATGTGTTGTTATTATATTAATATAGGCATACATTTCATTAAATATAAAGACATAAAGGTATATAGATTCTATTCAGGCCATGGGACTGAATAAAATCCTATAGGAAATTAAAGACAAGAAGAGGTCAGAGGTGTGAGCCTTGCCTCATCAACATAAAGAAATCAGAAAGAAGAATAAGAATGAGAAAAGTCACTTGGCTGATAGTGGCAGAACTAAATTCCACATCTATCCATCTTCAAAGTCCAAGCTGTTTCAAACATGCTGGGCTGTCTCAAAATTACACTCAAGAAAAATTCAAATAAGCTTAGAGAGGCAGTGGACATGTGTGCTTGTCACATCAGAGCATTTTATACAGACATGTTTTCAATTTGCTTTTCTGTGATGAAGTAAGTGGGAGACACACTTTCTAAGGGCATTTGGAATATAAAGGATTTTGTGGATGGGTCCAAAGAAATGTTGGAAGTTGATATTAGATTGTTTTAACCATTTCATTATAACCAAACAAGTGGAAAGATGTTAGTAGGTAAAGAAAATAGGAGAAAAATATAAGAAGAAAAGCGCTTTCCTAGAAAACAAAGTTGTATTTTATGTTTGTTTTTGTTTCTTGGATTTTTAAAATTACAATAACTGCCTAGAAAATAAAACTTACCTTCTTGATTTTACTGCTTCCTGAATTTGGGGAGAAGGGATGCCTTGATTATAAACTTGTTCCATGGATGTCAGGACTTTCTCCTTCCTTTCATTTTAGAATTGAGGTTATCAAAATTAAAATTACCTCATGGTCAAGACTATTCATGGTGGCCTGAGTCAAGGATAGTTTTTGGTCTACAAGGAAACATAAGTAAAACCGAGTGGCTAATTCAGAATCCAGTGTCATAATCACAGTCCACTTCATCTGCTGTAAGTGTTGAACAAGAAACAATCAGTCACTAAAATCTTAAGAAAATGTTGAACTCAAACCCCAGAGGTAAACAATGTTCTCCAGGCTTATTCATTAAAGGTTTCCCAAAGCACATCAAGAAAGACTTTGCTCTTCCTCCCTTCCCTCAGGAAACCTTATCTTCAAGACTAGTCTGCAGTTCTGCTGTCCAAAGAGAAATGTTTTGGAAAATCAAATGTGAATAATTTGCAGTTTCATATGTATTTGGCTGCCAAATGTCCCAGCTTTTGGTCTTCAAGAATGTGTGCAATGCTCCTGATTGTTGAGTATCTATTGAAATGTGATCTCTGGTTACGACAATGCATTTTTATATTACTTGATCGTAACCATCCATCAGATTTCGTCCAAAAACTGATGCCTATCTATGTGTGTTAATGAGCATCTAAAAAAAGAGTGGGCTTCGAACCTACAAATTCAGTGTAACCAAAGACTATTCATGGTGGCCTGAGTCTCATTTCTTTGCAAGCCATAGCATTAACCTATAGTCACATACTTACCAATTTTCTCTTTGTGCTAGTTTCTTTCTTTATATCTATGCCTCCTTTTTTTCATTAACTTTTAGAATATTGCTTAGTTAAAATTTACTACAAACTATTTTACCATCTGCATTTCCTCAAAGGCAGAAGAAGGAAACTAAATTTATTACAAAATACTTGAAAATTTATTGCCATAACTATTATCAGAGGAGAAAGACAATTTGAAATCTATTTACTATCCTCCATGAATTTACAATCAAGTTGGGAAAAATAAGAACTAAAGACATAACAAGTTTAATAAAAATCCAATATTCAAATAACATTTTAAGATCTTAAACCAGATGCTAAAAGAACCTGTACAACCATTTCATGATAAAAGCTCTAAGAAAACTAGGAATAGAAGGAAAGTACCTCAACATTATAAAAACTATATATGACAAACCTACAGCCAACATTATACTTAACGGAGAAAAAGTGAAAACATTCCCTCTAAAATCAGGAACTAGACAAGGATGCCCACTATCTTCACTCCTACTCAACATAATACTGGAATTCCTAGCCAGAGCAATTAGGCAAGAAGAAGGAATAAAAGGAACACAAATAGTTAAAGAAACTGTCAAAATATCCCTATTTGCAGACGATATGATCATATACCTTAAAGACCCAAAAAACTCTACTCAAAAGCTCCTAGACACCATCAATAGCTATAGCAAGGTAGCAGGATATAAAATCAACATAGAAAAATCATTAGCATTTCTATACACTAATAATGAGCAAACTGAGAAAGAATATATGAAAACAATTCCATTGACAATAGCCTCAAAAAAATCAAATACCTAGGTGTAAACCTAACAAAGGATGTGAATGACCTCTACGAGGAAAACTATACACTTCTGAAGAAAGAGATTGAGGAAGACTATAGAAAGTGGAGAGATCTCTCATGCTCATGGATTGGTAGAATCAACATAGTAAAAATGTCGATACTCCCAAAAGTAATCTACATGTTTAATGCAATTCCCATCAAAATTCCAATCATTCATTAAAGAGACTGAAAAATCTACCATGAAATTTATATGTAAACACAAGAGGCCACAAATAGCCAAGGCAATACTCAGTCAAAAGAACAGTGCTGGAGGTATCACGATACCCGACTTCATACTATATCACAAAGCAATAATAATAAAAACAGCATGGTACTGGCACAAAACAGACATGAAACAACTTGTCTTTGACAAAGGCACTAAAATTATATGATGGAGAAAAAACAGCCTCTTCAACAAAAACTGCTGGGAAAACTGGTTAGCAGTCTGCAAAAAACTGAAACTAGATCCATGTATATCACCCTATACCAACATTAATTCAAAATGGATCAAAGATCTTAACTTCAGACTCCAAACTCTAAAGTTGGTACAGGAAAGAATAGGAAATACTCTGGAATTAATAGGTATAGGCAAGGACTTCCTCAATGGAAACCCCAGAAGCACAGCAACTAAGAGATACCATAAATAAATGGGACTTCATAAAACTAAAAAGCCTCTGCTCAACAAAAGAAATGGTCTCTAAACTGAAGAGAACACCCACAGAGTGGGAGAAAATATTTTCCAGATACACATCAGACAAAGGACTGATAACCAGAATATATAGGGAACTTAAAAAACTAAATTCTCCCAAAATTAATGAACCAATAAAGAAATGGGCAAGTGAACTAAACAGAACTTTCTCAAAAGAAGAAATTCAAATGGCCAAAAAACACATGAAAAAATGCTCACCATCTCTAGCAATAAAGGAAATGCAAATTAAAACCACACTAAGATTCCACCTCACCCGTTAGAATAGCCATCATCAGCAACACCACTAACAACAGGTGTTGGTGAGGATGTGGGGAAAAAGGAACTCTCTTACACTGTTGGTGGGAATATAAACTAGTATAATCACTCTGGAAAAAAATTTGGAGGCTACTTAAAAATCTAAACATTGATCTACCATATGATCCAGCAATACCACTCTTGGGGATATACCCAAAAAAATGTGACACAGGTTACTCCAGAGGCACCTGAACACCCATGTTTATTGCAGCACTATTCACAATAGCCAAGTTATGGAAACAGCCAAGATGCCCCACTACTGATGAATGGATCAAGAAAATGTGGTATTTATACACAATGGAATTTTATGCAGCCATGAAGAGGAACGAAATGTTATCATTTGCTGGTAAATGGATGGAACTGGAGAACATCATTCTGAGTGAGGTTAGCCTGGCCCAAAAGACCAAAAATCGTATGTTCTCCCTCATATGTTGACATTAGATCAAGGGCAAACACAACAATGGGATTGGAGTTTGAGCACATGATAAAAGCGAGAGCACACAAGGGAGGGGTGAGGATAGGTAAGACACCTAAAAAATTAGCTAGCATTTGTTGCCCTTAACACAGAGAAACTAAAGCAGATACCTTAAAAGCAACTGAGGCCAATAGGAAAAAGGGACCAGGAACTAGAGAAAAGGTTAGTTCAAGAAGAATTAGCCTAGAAGGTAACACACATGCACAGGAAACCAATGTGAGTCAACTCCCTGTATAGCTATTCTTATCTCAACTAGCAAAAACCCTTGGTCTTTTCTATTATTGCTTATACTCTCTCTTCAACAAAATTAGAGATAAGGGCAAAATAGTTTCTGCTGGGTAGCGAGGGGGTGGGGGGAAAAGGGAGGAAGCAGGGTGGGGATAGGGGGGAGAAGGGGGGAGAAATGACCCAAACATTGTATGCACATATGAATAAAATAAAAATTTTTTAAAAAAAGAACCTGTACAATTGTAAATAGTGATGAAATGAATAATAATCAGGAAAAAATTTAAATATTATAAAGGAGAGAAAATATGTGGAACCAGAGCATTCAGAAACAATGTTAGAAACAGGAAATACATGTGCATAACCTGAATAGAGAGATGACTAGAATTATGGAGGGCAGGTAGGAAAAAGCCTAAGTGAGAATAGCTGTTGATAATACAGGAGGGGGAAGTTTCATGACTTGAGAAATAAAAAATAATTTATCTAGAAGGAAGATGATGGAACACAGAGCTGAAAGGATACTTTTGGGTCATTTTACATCTTCGTGTAGTTCCCACCGAGTGAAAACAAAACAGTATTTCAAGACAATCAGACTGATAGAGATAGGGGTAGGATGTGGGAGTAAGGGTAAAGGATGGCAGATGGGGACCAATTAAGCAAAGTTTTTACAATTTCAAATAAGAGATAGGCTCCACATATTTGTAAATAATCTGATTTTTCAATGAAAAATCTGTGTGTCTGTAGCTTATTAGTTTTTCCTGCAACCATTAAAAATGAGTCTATTGAAATTTAGTAGTGTTTCTACTGTGAAAAACAATAAATATCTTATTATTCAAAATGTATGAAAACAATATACATATTGAAAATGTTCGCTTCAGTCCAAGTTGAGCTCAAGCACACCCCACTGAAACAATAGTTCCGCTCAGCAGACCCTTTGCACCTATTGTAGCAGGTGATTTTTCTTAAATCTTTTTTCTAATAGGTAGTGGGGTGTGTGTGTGTGTGTGTGTGTGTGTGTGTGTGTGTGTGTGTGTGTATGTATTTTACAGATCAATTAAGATGAATAAAGGGATTGTTTACTATAGTAGCTACCAAACCACCATTGTAATTGTCACTGAAATTACCACTCAAGGGACCAAAACTGAAACTAATCAATATAAGAATATCGATTACATGATCAGGCATAGGGAAGCTGGATATGCAATGGCAGGTTTATAGTATTCAATCCAAATTGCATTTTCCTGGAACTCATCTGAAAGAGCTTCCACCACTACCCTTCCCCCAGGCTACAGAGATATAGACATAAAGAAGGTAAAGATGGAAGGAAGGAAGGAAGGAAGAAAGGAAGATAGGACAGAAAAGAGGAGGGGGAAACAAGCTTTAAGGAAAATGTAATCTTTGGGCAATTACAATCCATAGCTTTTATCTAATATTTACCAATGTTATCTACACAAGAAACTCTCTGAGATAATTTTATTAATATCATTAATGAGGAAAATGAAGACTTAAAGTTTAAATGACCTGTGCAAGAGCAAGGGTTATTGAGGATAAATAATTAAAAATAGATGTATCAATTTATGTTACAAATTTATTTGGCATTTAACTGTGTCGGGTTTTGTTTTTAATATTCTGATATTCTGTACATGAATAATTATAGTACGTGATGTTGTCCTCATTTAACAAATGACAAAACATGGCTATGGATTTCTGGGATGTTCAAACCTCTGATTCACATTACTCTGTCTTCATTTCTATATTGAAGCTCCATCTTGCAATCAAGGGTTGTCAAGAACATGGGGTGGGGAGAGGTATACTAGACCATGGTCTATACCTTAACTCTGGTAGTGACTGTTATTTTACTGTCTCTGGGTTCCTCAGTGGGCTATTTATGCTCCTCAAACCTCACCATTCTTACCTTTAAGTTAGGGATAATAAACATACTTACAGAGCAAATGTTTATGAGACTCTATGAATACTTGTGTGCTTTGAACAGGGCCAGTGTATGTAAGACACAAAAGGCTTAGCTCTCATCCAGGCGTCAGTGGCTCATGCCTGTAATCCTAGCTACTCAGGAGGCAGAGATCAGGAGGATCATGGTTTAAAGTCATCACTAGACAAATAGTTTCTGAGACCCCATCCTGAACAAACCCTTCTCAAAAAAAGGACTGGTAGAATGGCTCAAGTTGTAGGCCCTGAGTTCATACCCTGTTACCACAAAAAAATGTTTAGCTTTTATTGTGCTGTTCGCTGAGCAAAGAAATTGAAAGAGTACTATGATAAAATAAGAATCATTTCTCCTTTGTGAAAATGAACAGATTTATGAACACATACACACTATACTTCTGTTTAAAATACATTAAGAGGAACTATGGAATGGAAGACTAAGGATTTCTTATCCAATTATTAAGTGACTGACAAAACATTGACTTCCTTTTAAAAGCAATTTTCTGATCAAAGAATCCCCTTCTATACTACAACCACATCCACACAATTTAAATGTTCTAACTTGAGCTGGGTGCTTGTGGTTAAAGCCTGTAGCTACTTGGGAGATTAAGATCAGGAGGATCATGGTTTGATGCCAACCGGGAGAAAAAATTTGTGAGGTTCCATCTCAATGGAAAAAAGCTGGGCCTGGTGGTGCTTGCCTGTCATCCCAGCAAGGACAGGAAGGGTAACACAGGAGGATTACTATACAGACCAGCTTGTATAAAAAGTGAGACCCTATCTCCAAAATAATCACAGCAAAAAGAACTGAAGGCATAGCTCAAGTGATAGAGTGCCTGTCTAGCAAACTCAAAACTCTGAATTCAGACCCTAGTACTACTAAAATAAAATCCTAGTCCAATGTTCCATTGTGAGACAAATTTCTTACAGCATCTCATTCCAGTTCACTTGACTTTTTTCCAGGATTGTAAACCTTGTCTTAACTTTGCTTCTCCTTTCAATGCAACACCCCCAGAAGGGTCACCCCACTTCTCAGATTTCCCTCCTTTATACACTCCAACCAAGCACGTTTTTCTTTACCTCCAGTAGTCTTGGTAGTGGCAGGACACTGAAGTAGAAAAAATAATAAATCAATACCTGCCCTACTGATTCTGTGGTTTTCATTGGAGCAGGATTATGACAGTCAGAAAGGACAGAAGTGAATATCTACTATAGTAGCCAGCAATGGGACTTAACAGATGCCTGCTGAAGGACCAGAAGAACAGATGGCACTGCTTGGTCACAGTCATCAGACAGCTAGAATTTATGAGTAAAGTCCAACTAATTAAATGAAGACCAGTGTTGAGCTTTGCAAATAAGAGTCACATTCAGAGATAAGATTCCCTTCATGTTTGTAAATAGTGCAGAGAGCTGCCATCCATCATTTTGTACCACCATGATTCCACCAACCTGCAAAGATGCACACTAGAGTCAGACAGTTATTGGCAGCATGGTCCATTGGAAAAATCCATGGTCCACTAATTTAAGAAACTTCTATTACCAAGGCTATAGAAGAAGAGCTGAGCAGTCTATGATAGTCACTCTAATTTCCCACAGTTCCTATTGCTTTCACAGTACTAAGCGTAGCTCTATATCATTGTATCTACCACATTGTATCATAATTTTGTTTATGCATGTTTTTTATTGCAGTGTATAGAAATTAGGTTCTATCTGTTTCTTAGTAATAGTTTAGGGCTTTTCACTGATCAACACTCATCCCTGTCCCCCATACACCCACACCCACACATACACACTGTTTTTTATTAAGTAAATAGAGAAGGAGGTTTTGTCTAATTGTGACAAATGGTTTCTATTGGTTACTGTATAATATATGTATTTAGAGAAAACATACTTTCAAGATAAACCAGCACCTAATAGGTTACAAAATTGCTAAATAAACTCTGTACACTGTTTCTTTTCTTCATCAGCATGAATCAGATTTCCCACATATGCTTATAATTACTGGGTTACTTAGTTTTCTCAAATTGAAGAGATTGTCACCATTTCTCTACGTGGTCAAGGCTCCTAGAATTCACTCATTGAACAAGAATGTTGTATTTGCTACTGATATGTTTAATTATTTGGCCAGAATTTCTGCGCCTTCTCCCACTCTGTTTGAATAAAGACAATATTCCCTGCTGTTTGGGTAGAAAATTGAATTTTTCAACTTTGGTGTATATCATTTTACCTGATGTTTAAAAACAACCTCTGTAGAGAGGAAGATGAAGTTAGAACTCAGACTCACAGTACCATCTCCTCAAGAAATGAAATTAAAACTCTCAGGGTGCTCTGATGAATACATTGACCTTAGACATAAATGTGTAGGCACCTTGGTTTTGTGATTTAACATCTCTATCTCTGGGTATATTAAAATTTCTTGAATGTAGGCCTTAGCTTTCTCATCTATAAAACGCAGACTGCAAGACCGCAATGCCTTCCTCACAAAATCCAGGTAAGGACTGAATGAAGGCAGATGAATGTGGGAGACAGTTGGCTGTCCAGACGACAGAGCAAGTATATGAATGTAAGGAGCCTAGTAACATATGGGTAATTTAGGGATGAACACGTGCTCACTCACTTTCTTCCCCTATATCTGATAAAAACAGAGACTTCTATTAACTCTCTTTCATCAATTGACTCTCTATATAATGCATTCAGTCTTTGAAACATTGTCAGTCAACACCTTTTACTCCAATTATGCCGTCAGTCATTACTTGAATGAATAGCTAGCAATTTATTTTTTCTACTGAGCTTTATTTGAACCTTTTGGCTAATTCTTGTGACAGTATTACAATGAGTGATTGTCTTTGGTGTAATTAGGGTACAACAATTAAGAGTGAGAACAGAGGGCCCCTGGGTATTAAATTCTTTTTATTTTTTCTTTGCTTATTTTTTAACTCTGCCTTTGCAAGCCACTGGGTTAGGATAATACATGGTCATGGCATGACAATTCTTCAGCTTTTTCAGACCCAAAGTTTGGCTAATGTGGCTGAATTGTTCAGTCTCAAGGATATAAATTATGCCCTTGGTTCTTTGCCATGATTTAATTCATCAAATACTCAATTTTCTACCTTCTTAAACCAATTCATTGGTTTGAAGGGATTGGTTTTGTGTTGTTTTCTGTTTACATCAGAACATAACTGTTACTGCTTTTCTTTTATAAAATCTTGCTACATAAAACTCTGAATTTACAAAAGAGACTAATTGCAAAAAGTTGTGGGAGGTAGTATGATTGCTTATTCTGCAAATGAGTTTTCTCTTTACACAGAATTCACAATGGATACATTCTGATAATTTCTGAGTTCCCTAATACATTTGTATCTGTTCAGTTTGTTTTCTTTTGTGTATCTTCTCATCTTCCAAAAATCTGTTTTAAATTCAGGGGAGATTTTTGCAATTATTCCTAGAAGACACTAAGTTATAAAGATCACTTTGCAAAAAGTTGTAACCCTATATATTCTTCCTCATATATGCTATTTTTGTTAAATTATAATGCTCAAGTCTTACCATACTTTTGGTTCTTAACTTCAAGAAATCTTACTTACCTGTAACTACTCAATTTAGATACTATCTCTGCTGTGATTTATGCTCAATTTGCACATTATTTTCCTACCATGAGATGGTACACTCCTAGAGGGCAGAGACCATGTTAAAAATCATATTTATGAATAAATATCTCCCTTCTCAATTGCTTCCATGCTGTTCCATATATACCAAGCATGAAAATGTGTATTAAGACACAATTTCACCAAGATAATTGAAGATGTGTTTTAGGGATGAGAGAAGGGCATGCAGTTTCCATGCTGGCATACTAAGATGAGTTTGATAGAAAACAATTTAGTTAGAAAATTTGAGTTAATATGTAATCCCTACCTCCTTACTTGTACTCTTGGACAAATCTCTTGACATTGCTGTGTCTCAGAGAGTTCATCTAAATATAAAGGACAGATGACCTACTCAACTCCTCAAATTATTTTATCATCAAATAAGACCTAAAACAGATGGTAAAATATACTTTGGAAAATAAAATATTTTTATTCTTGACTAAGATCTTCTGAATAATATATCTGTACTAGGAGAACCAGAACTAAATGCAAGGAAGGGAAGCAACAACTCAGCAGGCTGTGTTTCTCAGGGGCAGATTTTAGACACCAGCCTACAAAGAAAAAGGTCAATATCTCCAGTCCAGATGGGCAGAGACAGACAGAAAGACAAAGTGAGAAATAAAGAGATAGTGATGAGAAACAGAGATGAGAAAGAGGGAGAGACAGAGAGAGTGTGAGAGAAAAAGAGAGACAGAGAGAAAACAGAGAGAGAGAGAGAGAGAGAGAGAGAGAGAGAGAGAGAGAGAGAGAGAAACACTTTCTTATGGAGTGTACTTAGACAAACTTATATGATACACCTTACTACAACATACCTAGGATATATTGTATATATATTCTATCTATCTATCTATCTATCTTCTATTTATTTATCTATGGGGAGAGAGAGAAAAACGGGCATAGACAGAGATAGACAGAGATAAAGAGAGAGACAGAGAAAGCCTATTGCTATATAGTAGTTTACTCCTAGAGCCATAATGCATAATATAAGGTTAAATCAAGCACAAGAGAAAAATGATGTAATCAAAATACATGAGATGTATGACCCACAACTGTAATATGACATGCTTTTTTATGGTAAACTTTTTTTTTACATGAATAGGAGTACACTCAAAAATAATGATTAAAAACTATAAGACAGTAAATGCAGAAACTGGTAATATTTATTATCACTATCAAGTATTATGTGCACTACATAATTATACGTATTACTTTTTTATGATTGGCAGTGCAGTAGGAAGTTTTTATACCAGCATTAGTATAAACACATGGATAATACATTGTTAGGATGGCTAAGACATAACTAGATGGTAGGAATTGTTCAGTTCCATTATAATTTTATATGACCATCTTCATGTATTTGTTGCATCATTAGCTAAAATATTATTTGTGTATCACATACCTGTATTTTAGGTAAGCAATGTGATGTAAACATATGAATACATATGTAGCAAAATGATTATACCATGGTAAAGCAAATGGACATATTCCACACAGTCTTCTTTACTGTGTAGCAAGAACAGCTAATACAAAAATCTGAATACAATATTGTTACCCATCATCTTTATATCTTACATTAGATTTTTGGACTATTAATTCCACATATCTGTTTCTTTTTATGGCCCAATTTTGACTCAGATGATCTTGTATAAATATTAGAATGGAAAAACAAACTAAGCTTGGTCAGAAGGGTTGTGTTCTAGATGTGAGTCATCTACCACTATATGCATGAACCTTGCATTTCCTTTCAAGTCCAAATGCCTCAATTTCTCTATCTTTCAAATAAAATGAGGACTACTGGTTGTGTATCCCTGCTTTCTCTTCAATTAGTTATATTCTTTAGCAATATTAAATATAATTAAATTATATAAATGTAACTGTACTTTTATAGTTATACAGGATAGAACTACTTTATATAATTTTTAATTATATTAATTTATAAATCAAACAAGCATAGATGTATAAATAGGAATGTTAGTGTAGATGGTTAAGATTACTTCTTAATATAACATTCAAGATAAGAGAATGCCTTACCAACAGTACTATTTTCTTGCTAAAAGTGACCAATAGAACTTGTTTGTCTTCCCCAAAGTATTAAAACTAATGTAGTAGAGTTGGATAAAATGTCTCAGAACACTATAATTTATTTCCCTAATGACCAGGTACAAGTTATTTCACTGGACCTCAGATTTTCAGTCTGTAAAAGGAAGACCCTCACTCAGATTGCTCTGAGAAGTAAATATTAGAAGGTAATACATATGCTTGCCATCATCATTGAGTGCATCATAAATATTCACTTGTTTCAACTTTTCCCTGTATAGTATGTGTTCAATAAACTTGATTATTTACTTGTGGTTTAAAATTTCCCTCACACAGTACATTGATTCACCTATATATTTTACATCTTCTGGGAATTCTTATTTCAGTAAAGTTGCAAAATTTTCAAAAGTTTCTACTAAACCACAAAATATTTTAGTAAAATGTGAATACAGCCCACACCTAATTTCTCAATATGCATAAAAAGTCTTCAAGATTTCGTTCCCCAAAGAATTTTAGCCACAGTATGTTGAGTTTCTTCCCATTTTCAACACTGTATTGGACCTGCCTCTCAGAACTCTAAATAGATGAGAGCCTGATGCATTTTCCTAAGATTCTACATTAGAGAAAACCTCTCCTAGAATGTAACTGACCACAGGAGGCTTGGACATTCCTTTGATAGTCCTCTATTGATACAGATCTTCAGTAATATAAAAAGTGACTTTTAAAAATATTTCAGTTGATTTGAAAGCAATTATTTTAAACTTAAAAAGAAGTGTAATAATGAAGTCAGTGGTTCTGTATTTACATTTGGACAATACTGGATAAATCATAGAAGAGTTCAAGGGCAAGAACTGATTCTATCACTATCATTCCAAACACCTGGAATCAGGCGTGGAACTGTAGTATGAATGGCATACTACTGGAATAATAGCCAAAGTATGTCACTTACATAATCAGCACAAAGGAACCATTTACCCTCTTTTATTCTTAACTTTCTCTGAGGGTGAGCAGGTTACTCCTGTCTTTCTGCCACTGGAAAAGTTTAGCTCAAGTATTTATTATAACCTAACTTCTTTAAAAAAAAAAGTGAAGGTGAAAGCAACTCAAGTCACTCCTTCAGCCACTGTATTATGAATAGTCTACATAAGTAAAAGTCAAGGAGGTCAAAATAGGAGACTTAACATCACTCTTCTAATGTCATAAATCCAGAGTCATAGGACATTGCTGGAAGATACTTCTGTACAAACAGCACCTCTACTCTCCAAGTTCCATGTCAGTGAAATATAATGAAGTACCTAAAAACTATTCCCTTCATTCCCACAGTGTCCACATCAAGGAGAGACAAGAAAACACCAAGACAGCAAGAAAACGGAAGACCCAGACAAGGGAATTCCTACATTTCTCTACCTCACCAGCTGCTGGTGGCTGTTGCTGTTGATGGGCCTCCCACCTTTTTCTTAAACCTGTTTCTCTCTCTTTTCAGATTTTGTTCTCACATTGCATCTTCCTCATTGTATCTGACTGATATTCTTTTAAAGCACAGATTTATTTATACAATTTCCCTTTATCTTTCTTCTATCCCTCTTCCTTTCCTAAATCCTCACCTATTTTGATCTTTTCTCTCCCAAGCCTTTATTTAAAAAAATATATATATAATCTTTAAAAAATACCTCATTCTTATGCAATTACAAAGCTCTTCATTTCATATTCATTTCCAAGAATAGATGACAAATTTTTCTCACGTAGACTATTGATCACATCCAAATCTACCTGTTTTTTCCACTTTCTTTATGGTAATTCCTTCTGATGTTAAAGGAAGCATTGGGGTTGCTCAGTTGTATGTCTCTTGCTATTTTCTTCTGATCTCTTTAAAAGAACTTTTCTTTTCACTAAAGTCATTGCCATCCCCAAAGTTCTTTTACTGATCAACTTTCTTCTCCCTGGTAGACCAACCACCATAGTTACTAACTTGTTGAATTATTCTGCCAAGAATGTTGTATCTGAATCTTCTTTAAAGCACTAAACTATTGAAGTGCTTTGATGTTATTTGTCTAGTATAAATCTAATTTTTTTGTCTTTGTCATCTGCAAACATGTATCCCTAGTGGGGATCTATTATGTTTATATTTTAATACTCTATATATTTTTGCTTATGTTCTAGTGACTGTCATAGGCCCAAACTCCAACACTTGCTCAACCTCAAACACCACTGTATACCTATTACTATAATTTGCTATATTTGACCTTGGAATCTCCTCAAGAAACAAACCACTGAAAACTAAGTTTATTAGTCTTTATCTTCATTGCCACTACACTTTTTTATTCTTGCAGCTGTTTCCTATAGTTCAGTAAATCACAAAGCTGGGTTCGATCACCCTGCTTGGGGCTGACAATGAATACCATTCTCCAAACCACTGTCACTTTCCAAAACCAACTTTCCTCTTGACATTCAAAGCCCATGCAATGTTATGTCAGACACAGACAAGGAAAAGAAGACAGGAAACTCCTAATCAAAGACACAAACGTAACAATCAGCATTGAGAATCCTGATGACGTATCTGTATTTGTGTCTGGGTGTTTAATTAAATCTTTATATACTTCTTTCTTTATGTGAATATTTTTCAGAATAGGTGCACATTTTTCTCATACCATGAAAATTTCATAAATATCACTATTATTCTTAAAAGCCATATAAATCAAGAGCAAGTATTACCGAGCATAAGATCAAAGAAGAAAAGCATCCTCTTAAAGTTTTATATATCATGACTGGCTCTCTCTGAATTCTCCTGACTCATCAGCATCCCTGTAACAGCCTTTTCACTTTTAAACATTATGCCAGTCTAACTGCAGCAGCTAGCCCCTAACAGCATCAGCATTATGTTTTTTTTCTATATCTATATAAAGAGTTGCTTCTACAGAGGTCCCTCCTTCCCCAGAATTTGCTGATAAAACTTACCGCTTTTACCAACTCCCCCTGCTCCCAGCATTACCACCTTGTACTCTCTGGACCCGCTTGATGCACTGCCCAGGGAGCAGCTGGCTTCATTTTCTACCTCCATCTTACCCGAGGGACTGGAGGAGGAAAAAAAGAAGAAAAAAGTCACCCGTGTCAGGTGCTTGTTCAGATATTAAGCAACTCAAAAACTGTGTAAAAGAAAGGCTTAGTAAGAGGTAAGAACCATCAGCGCCTGGCTGGCTGCTGGTCCTCTGCTGGAGTGGGTCTCATAGCAACCACTTCAATTGCTTCCAATAAAAACCTGGCTTTTACATCCCCCCTCCTTCTGATCTTTCACTCTTTCACGTCTCCCACGATCTCTCTCTTGTGCTCGTTCTGTGTTTTTTCTCTTTCCTCTTCTGTTTCTCCATTTCCTTTCTCATTCTCTCTCCTTCCTTTTTCCTACCCACCCCTGCACAGTTGCACTTGTTAGATGCACACACATTTTTGACTAAATCCAGGCTGGGCTGCTAGAGTACAGTGAATCTGAGACTTAATGGAAGATATCGTCTCACAGGCTGACTTCTGTTTCTGCAGTTTTAAAGACACTGCTTTCTTTTAATCAGTGATAATTAATTAAGAAGAATTTCTGCTGCTTGTGTCCTTGCTTTTTATCACAATCCTTCTGCAGTTTTCATTCTGGGAAAAAGGCTGCTATACTTTCATAAAAAAAGACAAAACAAGCAAACAAAAAACTAACAAAACAGTAACTCAAAACATTTAAGAGTGCATCTTCAGTTGAAATAATACCTGGCTAACAGGAACTGCTTCAGTTTACTTGATATTCACAATTCTAACATTGGGAGGTAATTGAATTAGGTCATTGTCGTGTTTGAACATGAATCATCCTTGTTTATACTAACTTGTTAGAAATAAACTAGAACATAAGGACCCTGTCAAGCATGAAAGAGATACACGATGCATATTTTTGCTGATAATTAGGGAAACATAAAAGATCATAGAAGGGTATTTTTCCAATGTCCGAAGTCCAGCTCCTGGTTTGAATTCTTGGAAAGCTTAGGGTTTTCTCTTTTCTCTGAATTGCTTGTAAAATACAGAGGTCTTAGGATGTCTTCAATAATCCTTAGTTATCAGAGTCAGATCCTGTCCTTCAATAAAGATAATGATGCTCTGTACGGTTCTTGTCAAGTTTTTTTACTGGGAAGTGTGGTTCATGGTTAGGTGGAGCCAAGCACTTCATGTGGATTTGCTTGTTCTTCTATCTAGATTTTAAGTTTCTCCAGAAAAAGAACTATTTTAATCAATTCCTTATGAACCAAATGTTAGGCACAAAATAAGTGTTCAGTATATTCTTGCTGGTCCTTAGAAATCTTGCAGATTGCTTGCAGATTTCTTGCATTCAAATCTGGGCTCAGCTGCATGACTTTAGATAAATTATTTCAACTCTCTGTACCTCAATATATTTATCAATAAAATGGCTTATGAAGCTCACTTTATTGACTTATAAAATGAGTTATCATTTATGCAACATTTAAAACAGCATCTAGCAGGTTGTAAGCACTACATAGGTATATGATATTATTATCTTGAGGCCATGATGCTGTTAGCCCAGTGTCTATATGCATCACGGGGATGGGGTCTTCTTTTCATATGTTTTATCAACCACCTGTATATCTCTTTTGTTAAAGCATGTGTTCAAATATTTTTGTCTACTTTTATATCAAGATTTCATTTCTTAGTTATTATGTTTTGAGAATTCTTTATATATTCTGGATGTATGTCTTTTCATCATAAAAATATTCTGCAAATATTTTCCCCCAATTTGTGGCTTAGCAGAATCCTTCAAAGAGCAAAGGTTTTAAATTTTGATGTATTCTAATTTGTCTTCTACCATGAGACTGAAAAATGAAACTTTTCCCTATAACTCTATTCCAAATTTTCTTTCAATTTCCTTCATCCTGTCATTGTAAATTCACCCATGGCCATAGGTCTATTTACCACTTTTCTGTTGGTAACTGTTCAGTTTGTAACACTAAACTTGATTTCCCCTCAGAGCTACAGAAATGAATCTAACTGCCTCCTGAAGGTATCCATCAAAACCCTTCTTATATCGTAACCTCAGTATTTCTAGAAAGGCAACATACTCATCCTTAATAAATGAACTCCACACTGCACTCAAGCTTTTCAGAAACATCACCATCCCCTCCCAAAATTCCAGTTTTAGTTCTATTTCTTATACTGGACCTCCATAACTTATCTCCCCAAGTGCAAGCTCCCTGACCTTTCCTTATTCCAGATGGGTAAATTTTTCTTATACAATGATATGAGAGAAATTCACCTAAAATTTCAACATACTGACTCTGATGTATACACATTCATATATCAAATACCAAATAATAAAAGCTAGTAGTTTAGAATATCACACAGACAAAAAGAAAAGTTTATTCCAGTCTTGTGTTCCAACATAGCTCTCCCACTCCATAGAATAGAGGTAGGCATTGTGAGCTACTTGTCTTTCCCTTGACAAAAACTATTATTTCCATGATTGGAACTAATAAAGAATGTGGCTATAGTATAATTGTCCTATATGTTTTTAATTAAAGATTTATTATTCAATGAATTGAGGTGAGTAAACAATAGCATTTAGCTTCAAGGTCATCCTGAATTTTGTTTCTAGTTGTGCTGATGAAATTCTTATGACCTTGAGCAAGTCACCCGCCTCTCTAGCTATAGATTTCACCATCTGTTATTCTCTTTTCCATGTTAACCATTCTGATTTGGTGGAAAAGAGCAGAAATTGTCATGCCACCTGTGTCCTTGGTTCAGCTTTTTTTTTTCAATGAACTTATTTTTTTGCACTTATTTTAATGTTGGTTAAGAAAAGGGAGCACATAGAAATGTCTTTGCAGAGTAAATAAATGAGTGACTTGAGGAATATTAATGTGAAAGGGAAATTTAGTTAGTGAATTGGCTTTACTCTCAATTGTTAATTTATCTGTCCATATTCTTCATTTGAAGTCAGGAGGATTTTTCCTTATTACATGGAATTTAAAAAAAGAAAAGATGAAGTGTAGGAAGACTTTCCTAACTATAATCCTTTTTGTCTCCCGCTTCTTTGAAATTCTAAGGCAATCCACCTTAGTTCCTCCCCCTGAATTACTAAGGATCATAAATCTGATTATGACTGCCTTTTATAGCATTCCAATGTTACTAGTTTTCAGATTTAGTTAGTGACTTTTCTTATGACTTGACCAGTGCAATCAAGTTCCTGTGACGCTGTGTTGCTATGCATATGTGTGTGTGTGTTTGTGTGCTTATGTATATGGGGATGGTGAGGGGGTATCTCCCAGATCAATAAATGGTGATTAAAATGAAACCTTTAAGTAACCAAAATCATTGCATGACAGATTGCTTTTTACTTCAGGAAATTGTTAAATTATTGGAGCTTGCATTTGCTTTCTCTAACCTACCCTGGCAGCTGCCATCTTTTTTCAATGACACATCATTCTGATTGAGTGCTAATCTCCATCACATGAAGACCCAGGTGCTCTGTGTTCGTTCAGACACACTTAACCTCCTGAACATGGTCCAAGTACACTTCTCCTCTTCTCTGCCTGCTGTTGTTCCCCTCTACAGTTCTTCGAAAAGGAAGAAAGGAGAAATTAATGAAATGGGCAATTTCCTCAGAAGGAATGCATTTGCCTTATTTATATGGATATCTTTATAAGCTCCTTTTGGAACTGCTAAGGCATCCAGACAGTGATAGGTCTATAAGGGAGAAGTCTGGAGCACTGAGGGTTTCTTTCTTTCTTTTTTTCATCTCTCTCTCTCTCTCTCTCTCTTTCTTTCTTTCCCTCTCTAGGCATTAGCAGGTAGAATTCCTCATGTCCTTGTCTTCAAAGCCACTGTTGTCTTTGTTATTAAAACATTGTGAACTTGTCTGTGTTCATCTTTCTCTCTTCAAGGTGTAGCACTGTTAAAGAACAGGATTTCAACAAATCAAGCTTTAAGGACCTGTTTTTGTTTGATTTAGCAATTCATAAGGTAGGCAGCATCTAGTCTACAAAACAGACAGGAACTCCACTGAGGGTAGAAGTACAGTCACTATTGGAAAAGTAGCTTGAGCAGGAACAAGCAAATAATACAGAAAAAACAGACTGGTTGAAATCAAGTTCTTGCAGGTTATTTTCCTGTATAGGTTAAAGCAGAAGGAATTTCCTTATACTGGTGGCTCAGGTTGATTGGGCCCCTGTTTGATTAGTTGCTGTGAATCTCCATTTTTCTTTCTTTTTTTTTTTTTTTTTTTTTACAGCAAACTGGCCTGTTTTGAGGATTTAGCTTGATTTCTTAGGTCAGTTCTTATAAGTTAACAACTTAGATTTCAATTTGGTGACATGAAATTCAGTGTAACACCATTTAAGATTGATCTTTTAGTGCCTAGTGTTAAGATATCAGCCTATATGAATAGACTTTTGTAAATTTTATTCAATAGCACAGGGCTGGCATGTGTTAGGTAACTAGACACCTTCAGCAAATGAAAATATTAATGTTCCAAGTAGATGACTGAGTACTGCCACTATTAATGAAATGAACCTTTAAAGAATATCATTTAGTACTTATACCTTAATGAAAAGATAAAAGAATTCACAACTTTACTCATACCTTGAGAAAAAAGAATGTTTGTCATGTACATTCTCACCATGAAATATAAGAACATTGTAAACCAGAAGACAGCATTTTTCTTGAGCCAAAAATCAAAATAGAAACATTAAAGCCAATAGATAAAGAGTGAAAAGCTAATTTTGGAAAGAAGGGGTAGAGTTTGGTCTGCAGAGCATAGACTTCTTCCTCTCACTGACAAACTCATAAGCTCAAGGTAAAATTAAAAACAAGTATGAATAGGACTATTTACTTTTCAACCCAGCATCTTATTAAGGTTGAAAATTTGAAATAAAAGATGTAGCATGTGATGTAAATAACTTCCCTTCATTTACTCATTGAACATGGATTGTTTTTGAAGTTGAGCAAATATAGATTAATTTGCTCAACTTCATTTATTCAACAAATATTTTAGACTTTTTGGAAAAATAAAACCAAGCACAGTCTTGTCAATGGATTATAAAATTTTCAGCATTATTTACCTACATCTGGCTCTGGAATAAACCAGATTGTGGCAAGTAATTGAATAGATGAATGAGCAGAGTGTGACAAGGTTGTAAGAAAAGGAAAGATTGACTCCAAATAGAATGCAAAGTCAAGTGTCAAGGAATAGGAGTGCCTTGTTCTAGGACTCAAAGTAGGACTTTAAACACAGAGTACAAGTAATAGGGATATTGAAAGTTTAGAGAATGTAATTAATTTAGTGAATTGTAAGATGATAACATAAAGCTGAAGCATGAAAAAATCAGAATAAAGTCTAAAATTAGACTGTAATAAAAAAGAATTTTGAAAGAAAGAATTTCAGAAAGAATTTTGAATTACACCATTAGCATCTGGATTTCTTTTTGCTGTTTTACATTTCTTAGATGGGATTTCACTATGTCGCCGAGGTTGGTCTCTTACTCCTAGGCTGATGTGATCCCCTTGCTCAACCTCCTGAATAACTGAGTCTACACATGTGTATAACTGCAACCAGCTTGTATTTGGTTTTTGTATACAGAGACTCAGGGAGTCATTAAGAAAATGGAATATAAGCAAGAAGAGCCTTAAAGAAGCAAGTTTTGTTAGTGCTATCAAATGCTTCAGATTGGTCATATAAGAATAATAGTGACAATATGTCATCCACTTAGAAAGTAAAAGTTCATAAGGAAACAGAGCAATCTTAGCAGAAAAATGAGAACAGGAATCAAACACTAAGTGATGAAAGGATGAATTGGAGTTGAGCTAGGCTTACACATATACTTTTTGTTTCAAAATTTATAGTGACAGAAAACAGGATGATAAAGCTACATACTGTCTTTTTAAGGATATGAATTGCAGTGGCTATAAAATCAATTGGAAATCACATTTAGAATATGGTATGGACTATATTCATGTGAAGCAACTAATGTTTTCTAATTACACTTATTTAAAAAGAGCTCATCAATGATCCTATAGCTAGGGAACAACAAATACTAAGACTGGATCCTAATTTTTACAATGCATATTTAACAAAAATTCATTAAAAATATATACATTATTATCTATTTCTGTAAGTTTCCTGAAATTGTATCTTGTCACAGGTCTGTGATAGATCTTAACTTTTGTTTGTTTTATTGCTTGCTTTTGCTTTCAGCTAAAAACTTTCTTTTTTATATACTATTGTAAACATTCTTCACTTAGCTACAGACAATCCTTCTTGTCCTATTACCTTTTGTGACTATAAATAATTTGCTTTGTTCATTTTGTTACCTTGATGATATTTATACATCATGTCATGGAGAGCCTACCTTGGAGACCTCTCTTTTTGTAGTCTATATAAATTTTGTCTCTTATGTCAGAACATATATGGCTTGTCCTCTAATCCTGGGATATATTTTGTTGACCTTTTGATTTTTTTCTCAACTCACTTCTACAACTTGTCAGTATTGCATAAAGAAATCAGGTGGAAAGTAACGGATTAAAATAGTGTCCAGTAAAGTGCTATGGTATGTTTTCCCCAAAATTCTAACCACGAAACTTTTGAAGATGGAGAAGACAGAAAAGCAATTATACTGAGGACATGCCAAAAAAGATTATGTTTAACCAGAGAAAAAAAATCACTGACAATTCTGTTCACAATTTGGTGAAATCTACCATGTCTGCTGACCCAAACACCAATAGGAAGTCTTGTGAAACTTATGAAATCTCTTCACCTTCCATAAAAGTGGGCATGAATGATTCCCCTTTCTGAGAACTGAATTTTGAAATAGTCAGTAGGACAATTTCCCACTACCTTCTTCAAACCCTGTTTATAATTGAAATTGTCAGAAAATGACAATATATTAAGTACATAAAAAGAGTGTGTATAGTTTTATATAGTACCCCAGAAGATGAGTCTCATAAATATCAGATACATGAATCATTAAGAGAAAGTCATAATATAATGTAGATTATCTAAGTTTTCCTGTTCAGAGACTAAGCAGCCTAGGAAAACTGAGGCCCAGACAAATCCACAAATGTATGGATGACTAACCGAAAGAAGTATCTGAAAAATACCATGGTATAGAAAGAAACATTATCTTGATAGAAAAGAGAAAATAAAGACCAATTAAAAGTCTTTAATCTGTAAAGTTTGCTCCTTTGTAAAGAATATATACACATTCTAGATAGTATATTGGAATATGGTTTCTATACAAAATGTAGAAGTTTTTAATGGAAGAAAAAGGTCTCTGCAGAAAGTCAAAAACTACATAGAGAAGGAGATCAGATGAAAGTAGAGTAGTAAAAGAAACAATATAATTATCATAAAACAGTGAATACTATTTTAACATCAAGAATCAGGACTGGCACCTAGTATATTATCAGGAAATTAGCACAGTGGACTGACAAAAACTAATAGGGTATATTATGGGTAAATGCAAACAAAAAATTCAATTATAATAATGGACTTTAGACCATAATTGCAAAATCAGATTTGATAGTGTTGAGAATCTTATCAGTGGTGTGCAAGAAAAACTTAAGAACTTCCCCAGAGTGCAATTTTAAAAAGGAAATTGATGATGATGAAAGCAATGATAGCATTGGACACTGGAACTTACCTGAATTACTAATGAAAATTGTTCTTCTCACTGTGTCTCTTAGAGATAAAGAGTAAGTACACTAGTGTTGGCTTTAATGCAGAGCATGAGTTTAAATCACCAGGTCAGAACCCTGTTGCTATAAGAGAAGATATAAAGGTTAGCAAGAGGTAGACTTCTTTTTTCCCTGCAGTCAAACTGCTTTATGTGTTCCTTAGGGGATAAATATAAGGGACTAGATGTTGAAAACCAAAACAGGAGCCAAGAGGGAATAGTCTGAGAAGAGAATCTATATATACCCAAAATATGGAAACGAATGAAACCTAGCAACAATAAAAGAATTCAAATAAAATATGAGTGTGATCTAGCCAGGAGGAATTTCCTGAATTGGTGAATACCATGCTTAATTAGGTGCCTTGATGTGCTATAACAGAGATAACCCTTCTAAGAGTCAACCTTGGCTGCAAAGGATTTAATTTGCACAAAAAGTTATTTATCTCAGTCCAAATAATGACTTTATGTGTAGTTAGGGTTTGATTTCACACATAAGGTCTTGGTTTGTTGCTGAGCACAGATCATTAAGAAGCTAAGAAAGAATGTGTGGATCTAAACAAAAATGACAGATTACCAAAGAACCTGAAAATTGAAATGTGAGTCATTTGAAAAAGAGTTTCCAGGACTTAGCCCAGGTACCTCACGTGTCAGATCAGGAGTTGATATTCATTTGAATACTCATTTCCCTAGTATGCCAGGAGAACTCTATAAACCATCAATGCATACCATCACCTTTAGCATGTGGATCATATGAATTCTGCAACCACGAGCAGCATTCTTTTTTTTTTATTGTTTTATTATTCATATGTGCATACATGGCTTGGGTGGTTTCTCCCCCCTGCCCCCACCCCCTCCCTTAACACCCAGTCCACCCCCTTCCTCTCCGCCCACCCCCTCAATACCCAGCAGAAACTATTTTGCCCTTATCTCTAATTTTGTTGAAGAGAGAGTATAAGCAATAATAGGAAGGAACAAGTGTTTTGCTGGTTGAGCTAAGGATAGCTATACAGGGAGTTGACTCACATTAATTTCCTGTGCATGTGTGTTACCTTCTAGGTTAATTCTTTTTGATCTAACCTTTTCTCTAGTTCCTGTCCCCTTTTCCTATTGGCCTCAGTTGCTTTTAAGGTATCTGCTTTAGTTTCTCTGCATTAAGGGCAACAAATGCTAGCTAAATTTTTAGGTGTCTTACCTATCCTCACCCCTCCCTTGTGTGCTCTCGTTTTTATCATGTGCTCAAAGTCCAATCCCTTTGTTGTGTTTGTCAAGCAGCATTCTTTTTACATTTGCCATCCCAAGAAGAAAATCTGCATCTTAAATTCAGAAGCAGAAAGATTTGCCAGTCATCTCAAACTACTTTTCTGTTTGTAGTACACCCCCCACATCCCAGATTTGCATTCATTCAGTTTAGGCTGTTATTTCAGAGATTGGGAGGTCATGGTGAACTGTTTCAGTGTTTTGCTATCATGATCATTACAACAAATCTATCAATTTTTAAATGAAATCTATCTCTTTTTTTCACTTCTTACCTTAATTCTATGAGATGGAAGCAGTCTAGCTCCACATTGAGGTGAAAATCTGTTTGAATCCCTTCCACTTCTTTTACATTTCTTTTTATGCACAACAGCACTAGTTTCCATAATGATTTTGGGACATGGATTACAGCTTTTTTAGGATCCTAGTTAGCCTTATATCAAAGTCTTCTATATTCACCTGTCATTGGGTAGAAAACCCAGATAACTGATCTACGCATGATCTATCTAATGGGAGACTAAAGAAGCTGATAAAGGTCACCTCCAGGCATAGTATACAATATCTATCCTGTACTATACTTTGTGGCCCCAAATCTCAACTGAAATAATTCTTGGACTCGTTTATTACTTTATGTATGCATGGATACAGGCTTTACTTTTATTTCCAATGTAGATATGTGTTTGAATGCAGATAGGCCTCTACCTACTTCCTAGACAGGAAAAGCCATAAAATATTCAGTAGCCGTGCATTTCTCCTTGCTTTGTGATGCACTTAATGAATCTCAAAAATATACCAAAATAGACCAGGCATATAAAGTGTAGTGGATTTTGGTGGTTAATCTCAGTCTCCAATGGGATAAGACATTGGCAACTCTAAGAAAATAATGTGGGCTAATGTTAGACAAATTAAAAAGTAAAACGAAGTCCTTATTGAGATTGGTAGGTATTGATTCATCATGAGTCTAAGTATACACATTAAGCCTCTTAAAGCATCAAAAATGCCGTTGATGTATTATCAGGTTTGCAGAAGAAAAATCACAATACCAGAGGGAAAGAATGATTATTCCTTAAGAAATACAGCCTTCCGTTTTTTCAAGCTTTGAAAGGAATGATGTTGGCTAAAGACTGATGCAGAAATATCATCACCTGTCTGCTAGACACTTAAAAGAGAAAATCCAAGTTAAAGCTCAGCTGAGCCTTTCAAGGACAGCAACACTAAAAACCTTGAACTTTCAACAAGAAAAGTATCAGTTGAAAGTGAACTAAATTTTCCCTTAGCTGTAAATAAGTTTAACAGACTCATGGATCACTTTGAAAATTCTACAGCTAGTAAAATATGTCTAAGAAATACAAGAATTGTAAGGGCTTGTCCCAGTAAAATTTCCTTGCTAATTAGGGATTCCCACAGAGGTCCTGCAGTGACTTCTTGAATTCCTTCAGTGACAGGCAGCAAGCCTAGTCTTAAGCATGAATCCAAATTGCCTGCAATGACTTAATTAAGGACTTAGCACCAAAAGAAAAACTTTAATTCTTAGATGCCATTTACTGTAAGGATGAAGCTTTGTGTTTTACAATTTTCATTGTGTACTTTAAAAATGTATAAAACAGGAATTGTTCTCCATCCACAACAGAAATTTTAGGCTATCAAAACCCTAAAATGTAAAACAAGGATATGCTATAGGAATCTTAGTTTTTTGAAAATACTATAATATATTGAAGTAAAATTGGTTTCTTAATCATTTCCTCCTATTTTATTTTAGCTTGACTATGTGTACCATCAGAGAACAAATATAATCCATGTTCTCATGCAAAACATGTAGAAATGATTGGATGCAGTTATTTTCCTCCAACTTCTTTTTGTCTCTTGGTGGCCAAATGCCCTCAGTAACAACCAGTGTTTCATTTTTTGAGAAACACTGTTAAAGTGGTTACCTCTGTCTGTGGGTATCTCTTCCAGTGTGACAGAGATGCTCTTACAGTTGTGGCTGGGAGTGAGCATGACACATCCAGTATCACTGAGCACTGCCAGATACAATGAGAAGACTTCTCTAGGAGTCAAGATACCATGCCTTTATTTACATACCTTTGCATAGTCCATTACACATTCATTAAAAATAAACTATGTTTCATTTTTTGTGTACTTGAATGTTCAAATCCTCCTTTTTATTTTGTGATTGAGACTTACATGGCTAAATAGATGCGCAGAGATGATTCCTTGGATCTCCTAATAACACTGGGCTCAGAGTTAGGTACTTAAAGACATACTGCATTAAATTGAGTCTAATTAAACTGTGGTTCAAACTCTGGCAGAAAATGAGTGTCCCAGCAGCCACCTAGAGTTTTATTTAAATATTCTTCTCACACAAGAAAATTGGAATCAACAAGAAAAACGGTGAGGGAAGGGAGAAAGATTCATCTGTCTTTAGTACAATTTATTTATGTTTAATATGATGCTGCATTATGAGTATTTATAATATCTATGAAAGCCATATAAAAGCATCCCTATTGGACTAGATGAAGACTTAGAACAGGCTGGCTTTTGTTTATGAAAATGCATACACCTTGGTCAGAATTTGTGAATTTGTTAACATGACTACTCTTTAAAAGGACACTTTAATAGCATCCAGTCCGCCAGTACCTTTAATTGTTTCCAGATTATTAACCATTTGACTGAGAAACTATAGGGATTGGGGAGAAAGAAGAAGGAAAACTCAATGCTGAAGGGTTTAGAGCCACTATGAATTGAAGGTCAACCTGAAAAATACTGAGCATCTGGCAATGAAGAACTAAGTAAGAGGAAAGCAGAGATTTGACAAGAAAAGCTGCAGCTGCTCAGGGACTGCATGGTGCCTAACTGAACAGGTGGAGTTGCCCATGCTTGCCACATCCTACCACTGCACAGGCCTCTGTATGCGTGTGTGTGCGTGTGTGTGTGTGTACGCGTGTGTGTGTGCGTGTGTGTGTGCATGTGTGTGTGCGTGCGCGTGTGTGCGTGCGTGTGTGCGTGTGTGTGTGTGTGTGTGTATATGTATATATATATATGCTACATAATTTCATTCTCACATTTTCTCTTTCCTCCTTTATGTTCCTCTCATCATTCTTAGGTTCATGCTTTCAAATAATGAGGTTTTTTTTTCTTTTTTAGGTCTTTTAGGAAAATATCCAAGCCTCTGGAGCAGAATTTATGACATTTTCATACAAACAGGAGATTGTTTTTAAACAGTTGAAAACTTTCTTGCCACACTGTGTACATTTGGAGAAGTGTATGTACAGTAAGGTATGAATAGGTCAGTAGCAAGATGTCCAAGAAATAACCTGGGT
This sequence comes from Castor canadensis, assembly GCF_047511655.1. NCBI lineage: Eukaryota > Metazoa > Chordata > Mammalia > Rodentia > Castoridae > Castor > Castor canadensis. The sequence goes on along the minus strand of NC_133389.1, from coordinate 32,518,867 downwards.
TCCCCCCACCCCCACATCTGCTGTGGCCAGGAAAGCACTTAGGATTTCCGCCTCAATGGAGCATCAGTCTTCAGAAGCGGCTGAGGGAACATGTGGCTTTCTGAGGCAAAAGGTCAGGTTGGATTCTCTGGATTATGATTTTGAGATTAATAAGTCCCCCAGGGAGCCTCACTGGAGAGGATTTTGGAGAAAGGGAAGTCTTCACATCAAGAAACAGGGATTCTAAACGCATAGCTGTCTCCTCTCCAAGTTGTCACTGTAACAGAAAACAGCCTGTCATTTCTAGCTGATAACACAATGCTTTGGGGGAAGATTCAGCATTAAAAAGTATTTACACCTTCAGTGGAAAACAGCTGAATTTCACCAAACAAACAAACAAAAAATCTACATTCTGTTTTCTCTTATCTTATACTTAATAAAAGAGAAAAAGGAAAAGAAAAGAATCACACCAACCTACAGGTTTAATTAGAGTTTCTTTTCTAGGTTTTTTTTTTTTGCCAAATAACACTATTATATTGGGCTGGCAGTGTGGGTCAAGTGGTAGAGTTCCTGCTTAGCAAGCATAACACTGAGCTAAAACCCTAGTACATCCAAAAAAAAAGGAAGAAAAGAAAAAATTGCTCTTTAAAAATGATACTTTTATATGGCTTACTACTAATAAGCCCAGAAAGGTTAGAATAAAAACAAAGACTTACAATACAATGAAAATTTATATTTTGAAAGGGTCATGTGAATCTATGATACTAGCTGTGGGTTTTTTTTTTTTGTTTTTTTGTTTTTTTTTTAAATAACACTCTGTCTGAAGCCAACTGAGAAAAAGGCTGGAAAAAGAAAAAGCCCACCTCACACTTCATGATAGCAAATGCCACAGGTGAATGATCTGTTTTTGGTTTAAAAGCTTCATTAGCATTTCTAAATGAGTTGATGAAATATGCATTCTGATTTGAAAGGGAAACAGGAAATTTTGAAAGGAAAATAAGAATATTTTACTGTGATGTAGAAAGTATGCCAAATTGTGATTACCAATCTGCAAATGGAAAATAAATCAAGGATCTTTACTGATTTTTCTGATTTTTCAAAATCATCTTTCTTAGAACACTTTTCAGATCCTTTAAATGGGAAAATCACTATATCCTGTATTTACCTGTCCATGCAGGTAACTCCTATATGAGTTTCTGAATTTTCTCAGGACTATTGATTACCGATATTGTGTGGAAATCTTGTGTAAATTGGTCTCACATAACACAGATTGCAAGACCATATTTATGAGGAATCTCAGAGTGCTGAAGGAAGACTCTTACCTTCAAATATCTCCTTCACATGTCATCAGTGTGTTATGAAGTCTAGTGACTTATAAAACATGAAGTAATTGAACTAAGAGGAACTTTTAAAGGTGACCTATTTATACCTTCTTGTTTTGAACATTAAAAAAAGAGAAATCTAGAAAAACAAAAGATTTGGACTCATCATCAGTGTGTTAGTAGCTGTGTGAATTTTGAATGCAGATGTCTTAATTCCCCCAGTGAAATGTTTTCTGGGCTGATTCAGTCTTCCTCTTTAAATCCTGCTTGAGTTTCTCTAAAACAAGCTGGGTTCAGACACCAGGTCAGATTTCTTTTCCTTTGATATTTTCCTAATTTTGAGTGTATTATTTGTATCTATCAGCAGCTAAAGCTGGGTTAGTAATTAAAAGATGATCCAACTGGAATAGAGTATGCATGTGTGTGTGCATGTGTGTATGTCTACATGTGTATGTGTGTAAAAATACCAAAGAATATTTAATTGTGCCATATCTTCCATTTTTTTAATTACGAAGAAAACTTTTCCTTAATTATATCAAGTGCACTGCAGTTGTGAATCTTGGTATTTAATAAAAAATATTCCTGATCAATGTAAAGGTGATAATGAACCTAACTGAGTTTCTGATGAGTCAAAAATGAAGATGATTGATTTGAGAGAGCAAAATAACTTAGCTGACAAACGCACTGGATGTGTCCAGAGAGCAACATTCTGATGAAAATAAGAAAGATTGAAGAACTGAGGTGGCTGTCTAGTAACCAATGGTTTGAGAGGCAGGAGTTGACTGAGAGCACCAGTCTGATATAAAAATCCCAGACAAACCCTAAGAATTGTGAATCTGAAGGAGAGTGATTGGAATTAAAGAATTCTGAAGAGGATTCCAAGATGGCGGCTAGAGGGAGGAAGCAGAAAGCGAGCCTCCTATAGTGAAATCTTGGAGAGATGCTGGAGACACACTTTGAAGGCATAATCACTGAGAAGAGGCATAACTTTGACCCTCCACACCTCCAGCCAGCGCAGAGAATCTCCACTTCACGTTAAACGGAGAAACCAGGAGGGCCCCCGGGCCACCAGTCACCAGCACCCAGACGGCTTGGGAAGATGCGGACCAGATGAGAGAACAACTGAATTACACCTGCAAGCAGAAACACTTACTGAAACTGTATTGCATTTGAACTTGGGACACTTGGTGGGGTTTTTTTTTTTCTATGTGTGTGTGTGTGTGTGTGTGTGTGTAGTTTTGTTCTAATTTATGCATCCCCTTTGATGAGACAACTACAGAACAACATCTGAGGAACCATCTCCAGGATTAGAGACTGAGACAGACACCCAAATTAAGACTGAAACTTCATTGCATTTGAACTTGGAGGATTTTTTTTTTCCATTTTATTTTAAATCATTTTTATATATAGATATTTCTTTCATTTACTTATTTTTTATTTTTATTCTTATCTTTATTTTTTTATTTTTGATTTTCAATCATCTCTCTGTCTCTCTAATGTCTGTTCAGCTTACTGTCGATTAGTACACTAACGCTCCCTGTTTATACCTTTGAAACTTTCTTGTTTGAAACCTTGTCCTGCTTTCTCCCTCTTATCTGTGTGTTTGTTTTCTCCTTTTCTTTAACTTCTTGCTTTACATCTCAGATCACCCTTCCATTCTAAATATTACCATTGTTATTATTACAAGACAGAAAATACTTAATTGCACACAGTACAGGGACAGTAACAACACCAAAGACAATGACAGAAAGACAGAAAAAACAGGGAAACCAGTTTCCCTACAGCAAAAAATTAGTACAGGAACCAGAGGGGAATAAAGAAAACAGAAACTCAGATCCAGAATCCCACAAAATGAAGATAAACTATTCCAAAGGACCCAATGGAGCCTACAAGAATAATTTAAAAGAAGACATACTACAGGTACTCAATGAGAATTTTATAGAGATGATACTGGATAGGGTCAACCAAAATGTACAGGAGACACTGAAGAAATTCCAAGACAACAAAAATAGAGAATTTGAAAAAGCAAAAGAAGAAATAAAGGAAACCATAGAAGCTGTATAAACACCAAAGTGAAACAGAGAACATGAGGAATAAATGGATAAATGAACTCAGGACAAAAATAGAAAACATCAAAGAGGAAACCACCCAGGATATGGAAAACCTCAGAAAAAAGAACGAAACAGAACTGCAAAACAAAATGGAAGGCCTTCTTCAATGGATTCTGCACACAGAAAGTGAAACCCAACTTAACCATGAAAAGACAGGCAGCACAAAACCACAGGAAAAGAAAAAGCAAGACAGTAGAGAGTAACCTCAACTTAGGTACACACAATCAAACCTTCAAACAACTAAGACAACTAAATGACAGGAATCACCACATACCTATCAGTACTAACGCTTAATGTTAATGGACTTAATTCACCCATCAAAAGGCACCACTTGACAAAATGGATTAAAAGGGAAGATCCAACAATTTGTTGCTTACAAGAGACTCATCTCACTGACAGAAATAAGCATAGGCTTAGGATGAAAGGCTGGAAGAAGATTTACCAACCCAATGGCCCCCAAAAACAGGCAGGAGTAGCAATACTTATCTCTGACAAAGTAGACTTCAAACCTACATTGATCAAACGAGATAAAGAAGGACATTCCACACTAATAAAAGGGGAAATAGACCAAAAGGAAATAATAATCATCAACCTGTATGCACCCAATGTCAACACACCCAATTTCATCAAACATATCCTGAAAGACCTAAAAGCATATATAAACGCCAACACAGTGGTTGTGGGAGACTTTAACACCCCATTATCATCAATAGATAGGTCATCCAAACAAAAAATCAATAAAGAAATCCAAGATCTAAAATATACAATAGATCAGATGGACATAGTAGATGTCTACAGAACATTTCATCCAACTTCTACACAATATACATTCTTCTCAGCAGCCCATGGAACCTTCTCCAAAATAGATCATATCCTAGGGCACAAAGCAAGTCTCAGCAAATATAAGAAAATAGAAATTATACCATGCATACTATCTGATCACAATGTGGTAAAAATAGAACTCAAAAAAAAGTAAAGACAAAAAATATGCAAACAGCTGGAAACTAAATGACTCATTACTTAATGAAGAATGGATCATGGATGAAATAAAAGAGGAAATTAAAAAGTTCCTGGAACTCAATAAAAATGAAAACACAACCTACCAGAACCTATGGGACACAGCTAAGGCAGTCCTGAGAGGAAAGTTTATAGCCATGAGTGCATATATTAAAAAGACTGAAAGAACACAAATCAATGACCTAATGATACATCTCAAACTCCTAGAAAAACAAGAACAAGCAAATCCCAAAACAAATAGAAGGAGAGAAATAATAAAAATAAAAGCTGAAATCAACGAAATAGAAATCAAAAATCCATACAATGAATTAATGAAACAAAAATTTTGTTCTTTGAAAAAGTAAGCAAGATCGATAGACCCCTGGCAAACCTGACTAAAATGAGGAGAGAAAAAAACCCAAATTAGTAGAATCAGGAATGCAAAAGGGGAGATAACAACAAACACCATGGAAGTCCAGGAAATCATCAGAGACTACTTTGAGAAAGTATATTCAAATAAATTTGAAAATCTTAATGAAATGGAAAGATTTCTAGATACATATGATCATCTAAAACTGAACCAAGAGGAAATTAATCACCTGAATAGACCTATATCACAAAATGACATTGAAGCAGCAATCAAGAGTCTCCCCAAAAAGAAAAGTCCAGGACCTGATGGATTCTCTGCTGAGTTCTATCAGACCTTTAAAGAAGAACTGATACCAACTCTCCTTAAACTGTTCCACAAAATAGAAAGGGAGGGAAAACTGCCAAACACATTTTATGAAGCCAGTATTATACTTATCCCAAAACCAGGCAAAGACACCTCCAAAAAGGAGAACTATAGGCCAAACTCCTTAATGAACATTGATGCAGAAAATGCCTTTGATGAGATCCAACATCATTTCATGATAAAAGCTCTAAGAAAACTAGGAATAGAAGGAAAGTTCCTCAACATTATAAAAGCTATATATGACAAACCTACAGCCAGCATTATACTTAACGGAGAAAAACTGAAAACATTCCCTCTAAAATCAGGAACCAGACAAGGATGCCCACTATCTCCACTCCTATTCAACACAGTACTGGAATTCCTAGCCAGAGCAATTAGGCAAGAAGAAGGAATAAAAGGAATATAAATAGGTAAAGAAACTGTCAAAATATCCCTATTTGCAGATGACATGATCCTATACCTTAAAGACCCAAAAAACTCTACTCAGAAACTTCTAGACATCATCAATAGCTACAGCAAGGTAGCAGGATATAAAATCAACCTAGAAAAATCATTAGCATTTCTATACACTAACAATGAGCAAGCTGAAAAAGAATGTATGAAAACAATACCATTTACAATAGCCTCAAAAAAACTCAAATACCTAGGTGTAAACCTAACAAAAGATGTGAAAGACCTCTACAAGGAAAACTATACACTTCTGAAGAAAGAGATTGAGGAAGACTATAGAAAGTGGAGAGATCTCTCATGCTCATGGATTGGTAGAATCAACATAGTAAAAATGTCGATACTCCCAAAAGTAATCTACATGTTTAATGCAATTCCCATCAAAATTTCAATGACATTCATTAAAGAGATTGAAAAATCTACTCTTAAATTTATATGGAAACACAAGAGGCCATGAATAGCCATGGCAATACTCAGTCAAAAGAACAATGCACGATGTATCACAATACCTGACTTCAAACTATATTACAAAGCAATAATGATAAAAACAGCTTGGTACTGGCACAAAAACAGACATGAAGACCAGTGGAACAGAATAGAGGACCCAGATATGAAGCCACACAACTATAACCAAATTGTCTTTGACAAAGGAGCTAAAAATATATGATGGAGAAATAGAAGCCTCTTCAACAAAAACTACTGGGAAAACTGGTTAGCAGTCTGCAAAAAACTGAAACTAGATCCATGTATATTACCCTACACCAATATTAACTCAAAATGGATCAAAGATCTTAATATCAGACCACAAACTGTAAAGTTGATACAGGAAAGTGTAGAAAATACTCTGGAGTTAATAGGTATAGGTAAGAACTTTCTCAATGGAACCCCAGCAGCACAGCAACTAAGAGATAGCATAGATAAATGGGACCTCATAAAGCTAAAAAGCTTCTGTTCATCAAAAGAAATGGTCTCTAAACTGAAGAGAACACCCACACACACAGAGTGGGAGAAAATATTTGCCAACGATACATCAAAGGACTGATAACCAGAATATATAGGGAACTTAAAAAACTAAATTCTCCCAAAACTAATGAACCAATAAAGAAATGGGCAAGTGAACTAAACAGAACTTTCTCAAAAGAAGAAATTCAAATGGCCAAAAAACACATGAAAAAATGCTCACCATCTCTAGCAATAAAGGAAATGCAAATTAAAACCACACTAAGGTTCTACCTCACCCCTGTTAGAATAGCCATCATTAGCAACACCACCAACAACAGGTGTTGGCGAGGATGTGGGGAAAAAGGAACCCTCTTACACTGTTGGTGGGACTGTAAACTAGTACAACCACTCTGGAAAAAAAATTGGAGGCTACTTAAAAAGCTACCCATTGATCTACCATTTGATCCAGGAATACCACTCTTGGGGATATACCCAAAAGACTGTGACACAGGTTACTCCAGAGGCACATGCACACCCATGTTTATTGCGGCACTATTCACAATAGCCAAGTTAAGGAAACAGCCAAGATGCCCCATCACTGACGAATGGATTAAGAAAATGTGGTATCTATACACAATGGAATTTTATGCAGCCATGAAGAAGAACGAAATGTTATCATTTGCTGGTAAATGGATGGAATTGGAGAACATCATTTTGAGTGAGGTTAGCCTGGCCCAAAAGACCAAAAATTATATGTTCTCCCTCATATGTGGACATTAGATCAAGGGCAAACACAACAATGGGATTGGACTTTGAGCACATGATGAAAGCGAGAGCACACAAGGGAGGGGTGAGGATAGGTAAGACACCTAAAAAACTAGCTAGCATTTGTTGCCCTTAACACAGAGAAACTAAAGCAGATACCTTAAAAGCAACTGAGGCCAATAGGAAAAAGGGACCAAGAACTAGAGAAAAGGTGAGATCAAAAAGAATTAACCTAGAAGGTAACACACATGCACAGGAAATCAATGTGAGTCAACTCCCTGTATAGTTATCCTTATCTCAACCAACAAAAACCCTTGTTCCTTCCTATTATTGCTTATACTCTCTCTAAAACAAAATTAGAAATAAGGTCAAAATAGTTTCTGCTGGGTATCGAGGGTGTGGGGAGGAGAAGGAGGGGGCAGAGTGGGTGTTAAAGGAGGTGGTGGGGGCAGGGGTGAGAAATGATCCAAGCCTTGTATGCACATATGAATAATTAAAAAAAAAAAAAAGAAGAACTGAGCTAGAAGATAGGGAGGAAAACGTGGAAATTTAAATAAATTACTCACAAGCAAGTTTTTGCCTCTATTAAATGTGCACCTTTCTAAACTTCTCATTTCATCATGGAATAACTCTAGCTGAATGAAGAAATGACTTACAACTGTCTGGGAGTGTGATTAGCAGGTAGAGGAAATTGGCTACAAGCAAAGGTAACTTGCCTGAGTCATACTGACAGGGAGCTAACAGTCTGGAGAGGAAGGTGGCAATATAAATAAGTAACTTACAGTAAAGATAATGTTAACAATGCTGTGAGAAGACTATTAATAGGTCTCATAAGAGAGAATACCTTGTACTCTGGGGAAGCTAATATACCTTCGTGGAGGAACATGTATTTGAGCAGGGATACATCTACTTAGAGAAACCAAAGGAAAGCAGTCCAGGAACAAAGCTTGAAAAAAAATAAACTGGTGATATGATACCTGCTTGACTCTCAAGATTATCTCCTGATAATGCACCTAATGTCTTAGTCCACACTTAAGTGTGCATTGAGTATGGACTCATATCACTATCAATGAGGAACTGGGGGTCCACAGGTGTTTGGCAACACTCCAAGGCCACTGTGGCTGGGATAAGATTCAAAAACTGGTGTAAGGTTTTATGTATTTCTCAAACTTCCTCATTCATTTTTATATAGGCTATATTCTGTGACATAATAGTAAAGAAAGTACCAGACTGCAGAGGCATGTTCCTTCAGGGACTTTGTCCAGAACTTGGAGAAGCAGTCAAAATCACACCTGCGCTGAAATCTTTCCATCCATAATAAAATGATTCTCCCCCATGAGACTGGCACTGACTCATGTAGATAAGTGGGACTCCTACTTCCTCAACCAGTAGACAATTTTTTTTTTTTACTTTAATATATTTGTTCTTCTATCACAACTTGCTTTTTCATGCTATCTCTCACTTTGGCCTAATGAAAATGCATATAAATTCAAAAATTACAAAACATGTAGTAAGAAAAAGAGGCACTGGAATAATCTAAAATTCATTGGAAATTTAAAATTGCAAATTTACAATAATTGTTTTGAAATTGTCAATGTTGAGGATGAAGAGCAATGCAAAGATTGAATATTCATGTAGTCACCAAGCTTGTGAAGCCTCAGGATGGTCAAATTCCATTCCATTCTGAATTCACCCTGTTGACAGAGAAATGGTAATTACTGAATTTAAAAGATGCTTAGAGACAAGGGACACCTAATCTGGTAAATACAATGATTTCTCTTTCTCCTTTACTTCCCCAATCTCTGTATCATTTTTTCTACTGTAGTACCTTGTAGCAGTTTTACAGAGATGCCTTCTGATCTGTAAAACTTTGACGTTTTGGCACTGCTGCTAAATTTTACATCATTCAAGCTGTTTAGAATTGTAATTAATTGCCTTAGTATGAAATTCATAAATAAAACATTAGCATTTAAGACATAAGTAATGGCTATTCTAATGGGGGTGAGGTGGAATCTTAGTGTGGTTTTAATTTGCATTTCCTTTATTGCTAGGGATCCAGCACTATTCATAATAGCCAAGCTATGGAAAGAGCCAAGATGCCTCACTACTGACAAATGGATTAAGAAAATGTGGTATTTATACACAATGGAATTTTATTCAGCCATGAAGAAGAATGAAATGTTATCATTGACAGGGAAATGAATGGAACTGGAGAACATCATTCTGAGTGAGGTTAGCCTGGCCCAAAAGACCAAAAATCATATGTCTCCCTCATATGTGGACATTAGATCAAGGGCAAACACAACAAGGGGATTGAACTTTGATCACATGATAGGTAAACACACAAAAAACTACATAGCATTTGTTGCCCTCAACACAGAGAAACTAAAGCAGATACTTTAAAGCAACTGAGGCCAATAAGAGAGGGGGACCAGGATCTAGAGAAAAGGTTAGTTTGCGAAGAATTAACTTAGAAGGTAACACACATGTACAGGAAAGCAATGCGAGTCAACTCCCTGTATAGCTATCCTTATCTCAACCAGCAAAAACCCTTGGTCCTTCCTATTATTGCTTATACTCTCTCTTCAACAAAACTAGAGATAAGGGCAAAATAGCTTCTGTCTGGTAGTGAGGAGTTGGGGGGGTGGGTGGGGGTAAGGGAGGGGGAGGGGGAAGGGGGAAGAAATGACCCAAACATTATATGCACATATGAATATAATAAAAAAAAAAGACATAAGTGATTTTTAAATTAATTAATTAATTAATTTTTTAATTGTACTGGGGTTTGAACTGAGGATCTCACATTTATTACTAGTTAGGCACTTTACCACTTGAGCCACTCTACCATCCCTGGTAGAATGAATTGGAAATGAAAGAGAAGTATCTATCATCTATCTATCTGTCTATACATATCATATTTCTAAATCCTTTAGGCTCATAATCAAAATATCCATTGTGATTATAAATTCATTGAATTGTCATTTTTATAAGTAGACTGAAACTCATTCACTTGAGTGAACATTTTCCTTAAAGTAGTCCCCACAGAATATTATTATAATTATTATACCTATACATAAGGTTTTCAAAAGTATCATCAGTTCTGATGCTGTACTTACCTTCAGGTCCAGTTCATGGAATGCATAAGCTATGTCTTATGAATTTACTGGGTTCCACATAGTGTATTGTTCTACTGTATTTCAAGGTATTTATCATATGACCATAATCCAAAGAAGATACATAATATTTTAAGAAAGTTTCTAAACACAACATTAAGCATTATTTTCCACAAAGAAGCATCTTTGGATTAAGTGGGTAATATAATAAACACTTTATTCTTAAGAGGACATAAGGTGAAGGGTCTCACAAAAACAGTTTAGTGAAAAGAGAGCTGTAGAACTCCTGGTATCATAATCAAGGTTTTAGCTAAAGTAAATATAAAGTATATACAGTAATATACAATACCTATGTGGAGAAAATAGCCTAAAAGACAAGTGGAAATTTGACAGAAATAATGTTGCCTTTAAAGATCAGAATGAAAACAAATCTCATGATTTTAGTTGACTACAAGTTGTACATATGACTGCGTAAAAGTAAATGTTAGTTTGAAACAATAAAAATACTACCTGAACCACAGTGTTCTATATTATACATTCATCTACTCACATCTAGAAAAATGTCTTCAGTTCTAGATAAAATGTTTAAAAGGACATTGTTACATTAAGGCAAATCCATAGAACAATGGCCAAGATGGTAAGAAGCCTAGTAGCCAAGTCATATGACTAAAAGTTACAGCAGGTAAGAATGTCAAAAAAAAAGAGAGCTAAGAAAAAGAAAATAAAGACAAAAGAGTTCTTCAAATATTTGAAACACTAATATGTGGACACAACACTGTTCTAATAGCTATATTGCTAATCTGTGAATTAAGAGAAGATTCAGCCAAAGAGAGGTTGCTAACAAATTGAGTTGCACACAATGGGATCAGATGATTCTGGGGATAGGAAGTCCCCCTGAGTGGAACTGTTAAAACAGCTATTGAAGAAATACCTGTTCATGGTTCTTTGATGAGGGGATTCTAGTTCTGTAGTGCTTTTCCCTATACTGAGCTATAGATGTAATAATAAGGGAATCAGAAAGTGGTATTTGCTTCCAAAATAAAACCTTAAGCTATCATCAAAGCCCTTAATATTTTGAGGATGTTCTGTTTCCATATGTTGGGTAGAGGCCACGCACAACAAGAACAAATGATTAGAGCAGAAATAATATTCTTTTCCCATGGAATGTTTGACCTTACATGCAGTAACTATGTTATAACTTTCAGCTGTAGAAGACAACCTGGACCACTGAGATAGTTGTGATTGGATCCTTTAAAATGGATTGCTGTGGATTAATGCCTATGTTTCTTTCCTTGTTCACAAGCTGTGCTAACTAAGCACATGTCATTAGGCCAGGGAGATAAAGCAAACTTATTACTTGAAGTCACAAGCAGCATTCATTCTCATAGAAATTTTGAGAGTGAGAGGAGAAACCTGCCACTTCCCACATCTGTTTTTATTTTGGAAATGTTCATCTAATTTAACCATCTGAATTTTATTTTCTTTCATGAAGAGGTGCCAGATTTGATAAAGATCATATAAGTCAAACACCACTTTCACCTTCATTGTCCCTTTCTGTTAAGAAAGACTCATAAAAGCAGATGCATAGCTCAGGCCAACTTCTTTCTATGATCAGCCAAAGATAAATACTCAAAGCTTTATCAGTTGAAAAGGGAATTCTTCATTTTTATCAGAAAATGTACTGTAGTTGCTTAGTTTGAAATAAAAATTGATGGCTCCATTTGGCATTGCTTTAAAAAAAACAAAACCTTCTATTTGTATTATTAAACCATGGATAAAAAAAAATAAGGTCTCCCAATAATTCCTTCTCACATAAATCCTGAGTTAAACAGTGAATGCTAACTCTTGCCTAACAAATGGAATGAAGATAGAAGTGTAAATTCTGTATAAGCTATCAAGAATTTTAATGAGATCATAAAACTAGCTATCCTCATTATAACTGCTTCAAATGAGTCATAAAAAGTTTGTATTCCAAGTTTTTACCACAAAGTCTTATCTAACATTATGTATCCTTTCTCATATCCTATCATATGCTTTCCTAAACTCAGTGCATCTCTTTCTTCACAGGCTCTTAGGTACCACCTCTCCCATCCCTCAAGTCACAACAATCCCCTGGTCTTTTAATTATCATGTTATATTATATAAGTCATATATTGCATTGCTTTGTTCTATGAATTTTTAAAGACTATTGTTTCACTATGTAATCCAGACTGATCTTGAACTCATGACCCTCCTGCCACAGCTGTCCAAGAAGATGAGACTATAAGAATGAACCATCATGCCATGTTAGTATAAGACTTTTCAAATGGAGGCAACCTGTTTCCTTGAATGAACCTATACTCTCAAGACTGGTCACCATGTTGGCCCAGTGTGGTATTTTGTACACAGAATTTTTCTATGCAGGAGCAAATCATACTGTGAACACTGAACACATTTGGGAATCGTTGTGCACCAAGGTAATGAGAGACTCAGAATTAGAAAACCAGGTTACGTCAGTCATGACCTGACTCTTCTTCATCACCTACCACCCCTGAATCATACTCCCAGGTTCTGGCTACTTTCGGTAGGGACTATTTAATGTGTGTAATTTCTATTTTTTTTTCTCTTCCTTATTCCTTGCACTTAAAAAAGGTAAGAAGGAATTCATTGTCTGGAAAAAATAATGATATAATTTTAGATATTATAATTTTGGGGGCCATTCTTTAATCAAATAAGACCTTCCTTTCTCAAATATAACAAGTTGTATAACAATACAAATTAGCACCTTACTCTGATAATGTTCAGATAAGATAGACATCTACTCTTAGGCAGAAAGTATATGACACCATCAGATGTTTTCCCTAAGGCTACAGATACATTCTAGCTTGCTGATCTCTGTATTTTGGCTTTGTCTAAATATTGTAATGAAAGAGAAACGTTTAAGTCGCAGAGAGGAAATAATCATATATTCTATTTCTTCATTCAATATTGTTAATATAATAGACCAATTTATGTTCACTAAACCTAAATTAATGATGTAGAGATGTGTATTAATTATAAAAATGTTCATAATAATTTCCTGTCTAATCAGGAAATTATAAATTCTGGTGAATTTATAAGTACAATTTGTGACCCAAAAAAGAAACATGAAGGAATTCAAAGGAAGCATGAGGAAATGTTCTATCTTTATAGAAAGGACAAACTTGGGGAAATAACTCAAATTGCCATACATGAGACAGATTTAAAATGAAGGTAGTATGTCATTCCATGCACTTTTGTACCTGTTTATTAATATATGTGTGTATGTCTATTGTATATGTAATAAAATAAGAGTAGCACATAGATGATTGTGAACTAATATAATTAGAATTAATTGAAAAGCTATTAAAAGATAGAATTTCATTTCTCATCACTACCCAGTTTCTATTCAATTATTTTCTATTATTATTTTCTTAAATATTGGTAGCAATAGAAATCATAATTTTAATTAGAATATCCATAGCTGGTATGTTTGGAGCTTTCCGTATGATTAACAATGATATGTAATATGATGTTTTACACATATTAATTATGATTTAATCATACATAGCAACTCCATGTGCTAAGAATGTTTATTAGTCCCAATTCACAGATGAGGAAACGGAAGCAGAAAGGAGTTAGGTAAATTATCTAATTCAAATTCATGACCTTCATCCACTGTATAATTTTGCTTCTTTCATCTATCCAATTTTCACTGTTTCAAAACCTATTTACTAAGTCTATGCTTATTTTTGCATTTTTATTAGCATATATTAGTTGTACAGGGAGTTCCATTGTAATTTTTCCAAATATGTTTACAGTGTACCTTGGTTAGGTTCATCCCCACCATCATTTTCTCTTATTCCGCTACCCTCTACTTAAAATGATTTCAACAGGTTGCTTTTTACTGATAGCCAAAGAGTTGAATAAAAATAAAAGAGCAGCTTAAACTTTAAAAATAGTACAGTCAGCCTTTAAGTAATTATACCACCAACGGTTTAAACAATGACTGATTATAAAATAAGTGGTTCTTTCAGTACTCTGAGCCATTAGTTGTGTATATGAGCTCTTCAGTCTTATTGAGAGAAATTAGCTCACTTCCGATATATCCAAGTTTATGTGTATACCTATAGGTGCTGACAAATGGGTACTCATGGCCAGGCTCATGGTGTCTATATTTTTATTGCTGCCTGTTTTGATGATGACCTTCTTGATATTGCTTTCTACAAGACACAACTAGCCTTTAGCTATCACTACTAAATCACCAATGCCTCAATCCACTCCAATTTATGGTAAGAATCTTGCTAACCAAAGCAGGAATAAGATAGAAAAAGGAGCATGTGGACATTCCAGAGCTCTCTTCCTATCTAATACTCTACTCCAGGTAAGCTAAGCTGAAACCCTCACCTGAAATACTCAAGATGTATTGCACCATATACTCTATGCCTGACGAACATAATGTCTCAGAGAAAAGGTGTTTTTCCTTTACCCTCACATAGACCCACCCATGTCCCAAACTCTCAATTCCATTTATAGACATCCTTCCTCATGATGATGATATTCAGTAGAAGTTCTATTCCCAGTGTTATTTTATCAGCCTAAAATATTGATTAGGACAATTAAGTTGTATCGATACATAATAATCTATTATATTTGGTACTAAATAAATTGCCATTTTTATACCATATTACATGATGACTCCAAACTAGTTATATTTTCTGACTGCTGCTTATGTGAGGTGAAGCTGGTGACATTTTGCTGCCTGGAGAGACTGAAAGTTGAGGGACATAAAGGTCAACTCTATTTTTCCTACTCAGACAGCAAGCACTTTCTCCCATTTATTGGACAGTCACAGGCAAGAAAATGGTGGCAAACTCAGAGAATATAATGAAAGAGGGTTTAGTAAAGAGATCATTTACAAAGATGAACAAAATTAAGAGAAGCCAGTAAGGAAATGTGAAGCTAGTGATAGCAAGGGAGCCTTTGTGAGTGGAAAATGTTGCTTTGAACCCACGGGGACATTTAGGTGTAGAAGATGCTCATCCCTGAGAGCACAGAAACTCAGCCACTGCTGCCCCACCACCCCTTACCAAAGAGAGAGCTGAAGAAATAAATACTCAAAATTCTCTCATCTCTTTCTGAGCTTTTGTTGGTATATCCCCTTGGCTAAACCCAACCATAAGCAAAAGGCAAAGGGACTCATTTGGTGAAGTGGGTTGAGGTCAGCACTAAAAGAAGGCAAGAGAGCGAGTCTGAAACTAACTAGGTCTGGCTAACAGAGGATGTCCACTAAAACACATAACTCACTACGAACAGTATGTCTTTTATAACAAAGATATGTTCATATGGGTTCTTGTCAGTACCCAAACATGGTTAGGGACCAGAGGCATAGCTCTGCTAAGAGTATTTGCAAGAGTAAAAAATAATAGTTTACCTTAAAAATAAATTCAGTTTCCCACTTAAGTTTAATTCAATGAAGATGACAAATACTTTATTATTTTGTACTCCGTGGTACTGTTTTCTATGGTACTGAACCTTGGACCCTGTACTTTGTAGGCAAGCGTTTACCATTTTAGCGATGTTTTAAAATAAATAAATGATAAAAGATATCAGGAAGGAGACTGCTTGATAGTGGGGGATAAAGAAGGAGGTATATATTGATGACTCACTTGGTCAAGAATGGTATCACAAGCAGGGAAAAAGGAAAGGTGATGCAAACTGATGCATTGAATAGAAATAGGATTTGGTGATTGAGTGGAAATGGAGGTTTATACAAAGGGAAAGGCCTTTACAAATGCATATACTTAGGAGGTAGGATGAACAAGGAAAAGAGTTCTTTGCAATACAATAGATGGTTGATTTGGGGAAGTGAGCAGCTTAAAGCTGTAGTCATCCATTTCCATGTAATGAAATTGATGGAAAGAACTGTTAAAGAATTCAGTCTTTGATAAACATTTATCTAAATTAGTTTTACCAGTGGAGCAGAGATCAGACTTTGAGAGACACCAATATATGCATTTACCTGCTTCTTCCTATCCACATTCAAAATCTCTGAAGAAAGAGCTATAGGCTGAGTCAAGGACTACAGCATGGAACAGGGACATACACGGCATGAAGTCACTATAGAATAAGAATAATTTTATTTGCCTTAAAAATAGGAATGTAATTTTGGCTGTTGATGTAAAAACCTCCCCTAAATTACTATAAGCAACCAATAAACCATTTGTTGAAAAGCCAAAGTGTTCTGAGTTGAAGAGACCTAAAAAGAGTAACAATTTGATAGCAATATTGTATATATGCAGATGTCAAGACAGCAATAACACGACTGTTACATTAAACAAATATTTCCTGAGTGTCCCTTATGTGCTAGGAAGAGTTTGAAGAACTAAAGATAATATAAAAAAGGAGAGATCAAATTTTTACACTTATGAATACATGACTGAATAGGTACAATATACTTTGCAACGGCTTCAACTCTACATTAATATGTGCCTCCTTCTTTATCCCCCACTATCAAGTAAGTATTAAGTTAATGAGGAGTGAAGAAAATGGAAAAAAAAAGTATTTTGATAAGTTCTAACTCTGATTAAGGCTTGAAGGGGGGGAGGATAAAATAATATTTATGAAACTTCTAGTGCACCTCAGGAGAAACACAAGAGAAATTGGGCAGAAGCCTTAGCTAAGAATATATACTGTACTGCCCTTTGAGTTTGATGTGAACAGATAGTACACATGTCCTATTTGCTGTGCCTAGCACCTATAGGGCTTCAGTAAATATTCATTAGAATAAAATAAAGGCTTCATTTTGCTGAAAGAATAAGCTGTTAAAATGTTGTGAAAACAATAAAAATTAATAAAGGGTGACTTTTTCATATAATATTCAAACATTTTATATTTCCATAATTAATGAAACAATGTGGCACTAGCATAAGAATTTATAGAAAGATTAATGGAGCAGAATAGAAAATCTTGTATATATACACATGATATATTTTTCATATATATGCATAAATATCTCATATATATGTGAAAGTATGAATATACTACATTAATTAATACATTATTTAGAGAAAATGATGAAGTTATCACTGTCTCATTTTCTACTATGTGCTGAAGGATATAGTATATAGTATTTAGAATAAAGTAGAAAGTCAAAGTAAAAAAAAAAAGAAAGAAAGAAACCATAAAATACAGGGGAAATGCAAGAGAATATGTTAACATGCTTGTTCTTAAGGGTTCACATTAACCCAGGGCCCCTGTGAAACAAGCCTGACTTTCACAAATTACTTTTTACTTTTAAAATTTGCCTCTGGCTTATAGCATTAGAAATAAGTGATCTATACGAGTTATGACCACTAGAGGGGAAAGACATAAAATATTCTAAAATGTCCAAAACATTACTTTCTTTTTGTCTAAGCCAGCCAAGAAATTTAAATCATTTGTAGTTGAATTTTGAGAAGAATGAACCATTAGACTTTCCCTGAAAAAGAGTGACAAAATTTAGAGCTCTAGGGAGTGAAGTTCATTTGTATAGAAGATTCACTGCTGTTGGTTTACTGAGAAATATTTTCACCACTCTCCTACTGAACGTTTCCTTGAACCCTTTAAAAAGTCATTTAGCAGTGAATATGATATGAATTAGTTTTAAAAAAAATATATTAAGCTGCGATTGTGTGCAAAGTTTTAAATTAGTTACTGGGGTTATAGAAATAAAACATAAAAATGCCCACCATAAAAGAGCCTAACACCCAGGGAAGGTTTTTAATTTCTGATACCCTATCTTAATGATTGCTGTTATCTCTTGGATAGCTACAGTAAAAAACCCAACTTTCAAACCAAACTTTCAACATTCTTGTTCAGTTTTATAAATAGCATCTTAGTACCTTAGTACCTAGTTGACATCTCTGATCTACTGAAACCTCACAGTTGTACATTTGTAAGTCCCTCCTTCCTTGGAAATTACTCCCATGCCAAGTTGCTCCATTGTGAAGGTTTCTCTCCCAACTAAAATAACTTCTTAGTATTTGTCAGTGTCTTATTTCTTTGATGTGACAACAATCCAACATGTATAAATCCATGTTGCTTTTCTTCCAACATTACAGGTCATCTTTATGATGGGATAGAATATTTTGTTTAATCTGCACATGTCTGGCCATGATCTTTATCTCACTTTTCAAAGAGCGTAGTATGGGATTTTGTATTGAACAAATGTTGTCTTCATCCATTAGTCAACTTCCAATTTATCTAATCCATGTCCTCATCCATTTTCTAGTCTTTTCCAGATTCACTATTCATAACCAGCCAAATAAGTGTTATACTTTATTAACTAGTATATTGTGTCTGACTTTTCAAATGAATAAATTCTATATCTCAGTAGGAAAGATAGACAAGCAAAATCACAATGACTGTGCATTGGTAGTAACACAAAAATGAAAGGTAGTGAAAATTGGGGTTTGATTTTATAGTGACACTCTCCTTCCTCTGTTAAAACTCTTTGCATTGGAATTTTACTCATCATCTGAATAATGAATGTGACTACAGAAGTGTTACATTTAGGACAAACACCTTTTTAAGTAATTTCCTGATCATACTCTTCATCGGGGAAAAGGGGAGATAGAGTGTCTAGAGAGGAGATAGGTAAAGCTAAAGACTAACCAAAAGCTCATCAAAGTGTCCAAAGAGCTTTCAAATATGAAGATGAAGAGCTTGAAAGTTCTTATATCCACACTTTTTAAGGAGGAAGAAAGTCAGTAGATGACATTTTATTTCGAGGCATGCAAAAATACTATGAAGTGGTTGTTAGTATAAGAAAACATTATTCAATAGATATTAACTTCAAAGTCAATACACCTTTATGTTATAGCAATTAGAAGAGCAAGTCCAAGAATAATCCTTTTCTGGTTTCATCAAGAATTTGATTCAAGAATATAATAATCTTATGCTTATAAACTTTACTACAAAAGTATTTCTTTGTGTGGCTTACTATTTCCTTATAAACTTAACAACCTTTTTGTCTCCATAAATAAAAACTACTCAGCTTACTTTGTAATCCTCAATTAACTGGAAACAACATCTTCACCATTTATTTATAATATTAGCAAATTTAGTAGAATAAAAGAGGGAGGAAGAGAAGAAAAATAAAAAACAAAAAAGGAGAAAGTAAAAGATTACTTAGGCATGGAGTTCACATTTACTATTGCATTCTATTTTTAATTCATTTCATTTGTTCTGCCACGGACTATCAGCATATTTCCTTTAAAATCTTCACTTTACCTTAAGAATCAGGTTCTAAATAGCCTTCATGAGAATATATCCAACACATGCTGGTGGTATGGCTCAAGGGATAGGGTGCCTGCCTAGAAAGTCCAGAACCTGAGTTCAAACACCAGTACTACAAAAAAAAAAAAAATAGAAGTTGCATTTGCCAAAAGAATTGGCTCAAGTATATAATCCTAGCTACTTGGGAAGTAGAGGATTAGTAGAACAGATGTTTGAGGTCAACTCAGACAGCGAGACAACATCTCAATCAATAAAGAACTGAATGTGGTGGTATGCACTTGCCATCCTAACTGTTGTTAGGATGCATATAGAAGGATCACCATACAGGCCAGCCTGGGAATAAAAACGAGACCTTATTTAAAAAGTAAAACAAAAAATTCTGGCAGTGTGGCTCTTTACTCTGTACTTAAAATTTGTCCTCAAGTGTACTTGTAGAACAGGTTCTACACTGCAAATCATCTGAGGGAGAAAATTATCTCTACCTATTTATTTTACCTTGATAAGCACAGAAGATAACTGCTCAATATATCAGTGAACCACAGCAAAAAATAAAAACACAATATTGGTGTTCCAGAATATAGTCAGTAAGCTTTCTTTGTCAAGGGTAAGAGAATAAATATTTTCAGATTTTTAGATAACTTGATCTTTGTAACAACTAGTCAAATCTGCTATTGAAACATAATAGCAACTACATATTAGTGAATGGGCTGGCCTGTATTCCAGTATAATAAAGGGAGTGAACTTGTTCAAAATGCACTGTAAACATCCATACAGACAGTCATGCATGTATGGAGGATTCACAGTAAAATCCCCTTGTAATACTAATATATGGTAATTTAAAAAGTTTTAAAAACTCCTTTATTTACTAAAACAAACATCTGAATTGAGGTAGACTTCACGCTGCATTTTGCTAACTCTTGTGCAAGAAGACTTTCTTGTTTTAAGTTACATTGCCTTACAGTAGAGCCTGAGACAGGAATTTGGGGTCTCTCATAAAATCTGCAAAGGAGGGAGGAAAGCAAAAGAGGGAAGGGAAAGGAGCAGGGCAAGGACACAGTTTCAGACAGTCTACACCTGCTGACCACCTGGTCCATTGTGGTGAGAAAGTGCCTCTGGAGCAGTAAAATTGTATGGTTTTGTTTATTTTTTTCTTTATGAGGCACTGGTACAGACTTTTGTAATCAGCCAGTCATTTTCTATAAGTTGTTTGGGGGATGTGGGAAGAGGGTGGTTTTGGGGGTTGAGGGGAGTCATTAAGTTTCTAGTCAGAAGACTTCTGTCAGATGAGTATAAATCTCCAGAAAAGGTGCAGGCAGCACACAAACTGTTAGTGTCTATTAATAGTGAAAATGGAGAACAATTTGAATACACTAAAATTAAAATGTATTAACTGTTTCATCCATGTGAGAGACTATGCCACAGGTAGTCTGAAGGCCTATCCCTCTTCACCAAACTTCTCCAGCAGGGAATTGGGACTCCTAATACGAAGATCCAGGAATCCTCAAAAAACACTATGCTTCTGGGTCTACTAGAGATGTAGATCCAGGATAAAAGGGACCTGTGTCACTTCTGCCTCCTGGTGCCTATTAAAATATGTCCCAGGCCCAACCTAGATTCGGTGTGCCAGGAGAAGTCCTCACCCCTCCCAGAAGGCTGGCTGTCTTGAGTGTTCTTTGAAGACCAGGGAGTGCAGATGGTCTACCAGCCTCTGTGTGATCTGATCTCAGACTATCTCTGCCTTGGTCCACCTTGTGTAGTCCAGTTGTAATGATCCAGCGGTGCTCCGAGTCACTACACTTAGACCTATAGATTCCTCTGTCGAAGCTGATCTTCCCAAGCCACAAGATGGTTTAGTCCACCCTTCACTTCAGGTCATTGTGCTCACCTAAAATAATACTTCCCTTTGTCACACTCTATTTCTATAGCCTGCTCTTTGAAACACATTTTGTCACTAGATTTGTGATTGATTTGTTTATTATCTCAGTCATATTGAACTATAAATGCCATATGATCAGGGAGCCTAGCCATATTTTGCTTCTTGGTGTACCCTAGAGTGAATGATGATGGGAACATGTATTTTCTCTACAAACACTTGTCGAAAGTACAGAAGTTTGAAATTATACATGTATTTTATTCAGAAAAATTCCATTTTGAGTATTTATCCTCAGAGAATAAAAGAATTCTGTAAGAACAAACATTAATATCACTGTTGTTTATAATATATCCTTCATTTATGATTGGAATTTATTGCTATTTTTAGTAATGAAGAATCAATACCTAAACAAATCATCTGTTCATCCATATATTGACATTGAAAGATATATCTCTAAGACAGGTTTTAGAATAAAAAGGACATATCAAAAGGAAACATACATACATAATTATAATTTTACATGTATGTATGTGTACTTAAATTCATATACCTGAAGGGTGAGAGACAGAGAGAGAGAAAGAGAGAGAATCTTGGATTGCTGGTAATTAACTTTATATGTTGGGTTTGGAGTGAATTTTGCTTTCTCTGTGATTGTTTTCTTTGCTGAATTAATTTTATTC
This sequence comes from Castor canadensis, assembly GCF_047511655.1. NCBI lineage: Eukaryota > Metazoa > Chordata > Mammalia > Rodentia > Castoridae > Castor > Castor canadensis. The sequence continues at coordinate 32,496,630 of NC_133389.1, read as the reverse complement.
ATGTATATATAATATATGCATAAAACAGAAATAAGAAACTTATTTTATTTTAGTAAAAAGCAAGTAATTTAACTTGTGATTTCCTTTAGAAATCTTTTTTGCACTTTATAAATTACCTTCAAACATTGTAATAGTTGGATGATTTTGTGTTGTGTCATTTTTGCTTTTTTGTCTCCTCCTCTTCCTCCTTCTTTCCTCTTCTTGATCTTCTCATCCCAAATAAAGTCTTGAACTTCTACATTGTAACAGAAAATGTCTGCTAAAAATTAAGCTTACTCTGTGATTAAACAGCAAAATCATGAGTACCATTATAGTAGATAATGTTTACCACAAAATTTCTTTAGCCAGCAACATGTTATAAAAAGAAAATACATTATCTACTTTAGTTTTTACACAGTGCCAGATAAGGAAGCACAATTATGTGGAGACTTTTCAAAAAAAGAAAAAAATATCAAATTAAAAGAGCTCTATAAGGAGAATATTTACCCCAATTCTGTTCAATTTTCTTTGCCCTTATCTTAGAACCATGACTCCTTTTTGTCTGTTATCTCTACTTATTCACTAATGTTCTTGAAGTACTCTAGCTTGTGGTGCCATGAAACCTCACTTCCATGAATTCTTATGGCATCACTTGATACCTTTTCACACTGGGGTGGTTCTGAACAGCAGTACTTTGCAAATAATTGCTAAATTTAGAACCATCTCTGTATGTTCCAGGTTTCTGGGTTTGCTAGTGTTATTGCTAGACAGGCACTCTACCACTGAGCCACTCCACCAGCCCCTAAGCTGGAGAAGTTTTGCAGTTTAGTTGTGGAAATACCTTGTGTTTGAGAAATGGATATATTAATCACACATCCTCAAGAAAAAATCTCACCCCTGGGTCCTAGAGCTATGCATAATTTATTCACAGCTATGCAGCATAATTGAAACTTACTGGATTATAACATAAATTTCCAAGTCAATTTCTAAAGTGTTCTGTCTCTATTTTCACCATCTGGAACAAAGAACATAACAGATATTTTAGAATAGGTAAATATGTGCTCTTGTTTGTTTTTTGAATGTTCCCCAAAGCTCATGTGTTAAAGGTTTGGCACCCAGACTGGTGCTTTTGGAATGTGCTGGAAACTTTAAGGGATGGAGGCTAGTGGGATGCTTTTTAGTTAATGTTGGAATGCCTGTGAAGATTATGGCCTCCACTTTGCTTTCTTTCACTTCCTGGCCAGAGATGAACTGTTTTGCCATGATGTAAACACTGAAACGGGGCTAATAGACCATTGAATGAAACTACAAAACCATGACCAAAAATAAAACTTTTGTCCTTGTAAGTTTATTATGCCAGGCATTTTGTTATAGTGACAGAAACCTGACTAGCAGGGTATGAGTGTTTAGATGGCTATACGTGTAAGTAAATGCTCATTTGTATTTTAACTCCAGTGAATGACATGAGCTGAGCTTTGGTTACTTTTCAGTCACCACAGTAAACTATCCAGTCCTCACTCAACAGTGACAAATAATTCATCACATATCACAATAAATATAAACTTATAGTTGGAGATCAGGATGAATGTTATTCCAAGCAACAGTGGTTGAATTGGAAAATTACTCTTCACCGTAAATAGAGTAACCTTGGAAAGTTGTTGAGCCATAAAACACATATCACAAAGACATCCAATACTTGAAAAAGAACCCTGAATTAACCAGCAAAAAGGAGCCATCAGTCTTCCTGATAGATGAGTAGAGATTAATCCTGTTTTCTGGTTCATAGCAAATCATGTAATGCCCATCTTCTCCTACAACAAATATTGTGCTTCACATGTCAAACTCTCTCTTTAAAACACAGATTGATATTCTACCACCATCCATGGCTACTCATATACTCATTATTTTATTTCGACCATAATAACTGCATCTTATTTTGAATATGTCATATTTTATGGCCACTTTAAGGCAACTGGTATAGATTAGACTTTAGTATATCTAAGTGAATTATATTTATAGCATATTCATTTAGTTGGCAAATTAATTTCTCTATGATATATTTAATAAATTCTATTAAAATGCAAAGAAATACAGTTCAATGAGGTCAAATAAATAATAATTTATTAACCAGAATTTTATTTTAAGTTGATAAAAACCAAAAAGCTATCAAGATTCATTTTTCATTTTCTTAGATTTTTCAATATTAATATTATTATTACCCCAAAGTCATATTTCATAATAAAAAATTACATCACTCTGATGATAAATTATCAAATAACTTCATCCCATAGATACTAGAAGTGAGATTTAGTGTCTTGTTTAACATCCAGCTCCATTAATTCAGGATGCTATAAGCAGAAATGGATACCTAACTTCTCCTAATGTTCTTTTCTGACATCTCTTTGGCTACAGATATGTGAATTCAGTGATTAGCTCTCCTTTATTGAGTCTTTAACAAATGTTCTAAACAAACAAAAGCTGCTCAGCAAAACTTACCCCGAAATTTTACATCTTTCCTCTTTGCTCCTTTTGGCACTTTCTGAATATATTAAACACACACACACACATACACTCCCCATGATATCTTATTCTTATAAATTTACTTATTTATAAATTGAGCCCCCAAAATGGACTCACTCACTTTGATAATCTACTTACCATTACCCTTAGGCATCTTCATGATCTCATAAATCTTAACTCTGCTTTATTTCTATTGCCTTGTCATCATTGCCTTAGTAAAGCTTTCCAAATGCCAGGAAACAATTACGGTCAAGGTACAGTAAAGCACAATATTCCACATGGTCGACTCCAATGGGAGAGTGTCATGGTTGATAAAATTACTTCAGAATTTGTCATTTTTCTCACTACATAGTGTCTTGTACATGGTAGACACTTAGACACATTTTCTAACTTAGTTTATTTTGTTTAAAAGTAGGATTTATAACACACTGTTGATCAAATGCTTACAATTTCCCATTAGTTACCTACTGACTTGGCCTGGCCAAATCTTACTCAGACTTCTCAGCTCCTCACAGGTACCTGAACTTTGGCTGGCCCCCAAGTCTGAGCAAGCAATAAAATACAGAATGTCTCTCATTAAGACCTCATTTTAAGAATCAGATGACTACTACTAAAACTATTTCCTGTCAGACCACCCTGAGCATGTGCTTCCTTTCACATGCTTAATTTCCTGCCAAAGATTCCTGCTAGATCTGTTTACCTCTCTCTAAAAAGAAAAGCCTTTTTCAGTTTGGATTGTGCATGTTCACAAATTTTGAGTTTGGAATGTTCTCTCTATTGTAATTGTCTTTTCAAATAAAGTCTTATCTTAATCTAGGTTTGTATTTTTTTTTTATTTGACACTATTATTAGTGTCAAGTGAGATAGATGTAAATACCCTTTACATTGTCATATATTCCACTCTAAAAAGCAGAAATCAAATAATATTATATTTCTGATTTATGATCTCTATAAATGAAAAACACTGTATGTTTTCTTCTTATTTAATTTAACATGTTCAATAATAGCACTGCTACCTGTGAGTCTATAAGAGAGAACAGTGAGGTATTCTGAACAGCTGTCAGCAATGTCACACTTTCAGCTGTATAGGCAACGATTTCAGGCAAGACTAATCAGAATTCATATTTTATATCAAAATTTTATTTTTGTGCAGCAACAAGATAGGCTATCTCAGGAAATTCATCATAACTAACATCAGTATAACTCCAGTCTGGTGTCTTAATACCATACAAAATGCACCGAAAATAGCTGCTTTAAAACGATAAGGCTTGAAATATGGTTGCTCGTTCGAACTTAATGCATGAAGAATAATAAAATCATTTTATAAAGAATAATAAAACCATTTCACAAAGAAAATAATGTGGCATAAGTGAGATAAGAAAAGAATATCAATGTATCTGGCATTAAGCATACCACGTCAGGACATTATTATTAGAATAGTTTACTATTATATTTTATTTAAATACCACATTATTTCAAAGCAGATACTACCAGATTTGACTTTTTACTTTGCTACTCACTCTATCCCAAGAATTCAAATATTGCCAGGCCTATTTTATAGAGTTATCTTTTTTAAGAGTTAGCAAGCATGGTCTGGAAAGGTTAAACTGCTCAGAAGGCAGGATTATAACTTGGGAAAGTGTTCCCCAGTCCTTCTTTCACTCACAAAAAGAGCCTCAGTATATTGAAGTTCACTCAACTGAGTCCTCGTTTTAATGGAATCTAAATTTTATTATATATGCTTTGTAAAAAGTAATATATTCTAAAGAGTGGGGCCTTGTTATGTTGACTGTATTTTTATTAGATTTTAGAAGAAAATATCCTGGGAATATACTAAAACCAGTATGGATCTCTTTCAACCATTTTACCTTTTATGATAGAATTTTAAAATATCAGCACAGTGGCAGGAACAAAGAAATAAACATATCACATTTTGTTTGTTTTGTTTTTAGTTTTATTGGTTGGTATCTAGTTCATAGTAAATAAAATGCAGTTTCAGGGGGTATGTATTACTGTTGTGCATCTCTTTCATATATGAATAAAACATTGCATATAGTATATGTATATACATATGTATGAAAAGTACAATGTTATAATGTACAGAAAGAAACATAGTAGCAGGAACACAAAATGCATTTTAAGGGCACAAGGAGACATCAACTTGAGTGGATCAGACTGAGAGATAAATCAGAAGAGAAACTTACAGCTAAAGAATGAAAGTCCTTAAAATCAGGTTAAGAAATGTGCATATTTTCTTGTGGTTGTTAAGGGAAACTAATAACGGATTTTGATGTGCTTATAAACATCCACACAAATTTAATCTAGTATGGATATTCTGAAAGGTTGAATGTGGTGAAGGTGAAGTTCTATAGGTTATTTTGAAGTATATTATGCATAATTATTATAATATAATAAAAGCCAAGGAGAAGAATAGAGGAGTTGGCTGAGCCTCCAATTTTGAATGAGTTAGAAGATCGAAAGAGCCAGGTTTAGTGGCTCACACTTTTAATCCTATGTACATGAAATGTGGAGATCCAGAATATCATGTGTTGAGGCCTGCCCAGGTAAAAGTTTGTGAGGTACCATCTGAATCTAAAAAAAAAGACGTCTGTCATCCCCACTGCCCAGGAAGTGTAAATAGGAGGGTCTTGGTCTAGGACAGCTAGGGCATAAACATGAGATCCTATTTCACAACCAACCAAAGGAAAAAGGGATGGGGGCATAGCTCAAATGATAGAATGCCTGCCTAGCAAGTGCAAAGTTCTGAGTTGAAACAGTAGTATCACCATTAAAAAAAAAAAAAAGATGTTAAAGGACAGAATTTATTTTTTTAAATTTTTTTATATTGTTTTATTATTCATATGTACATACAAGGTTTGGGTCATTTCTCCCCCATGCCCTCACCCCTTCCCCTACCACCCACTCCACCCCTCCCTCTCCCCCCACCCCCTTAATATCCGGCAGAAACTATTTTGCCCTTATCTCTAATTTTGTTGAAGAGAGAGTACAAGCAATAATAGGAAGGAACAAGTGTTTTTGCTGGTTGAGCTAAGGATAGCTATACAGGGAGTTGACTCACATTAATTTCCTGTGCATGTGTGTTACCTTCTAGGTTAATTCTTTTTGATATAACCTTTTCTCTAGTTCCTGGTCCCCTTTTCCTATTGGCCTCAGTTGCTTTTAAGGTATCTGCTTTAGTTTCTCTGCGTTCAGGGCAACAAATGCTAGCTAATTTTTTAGGTGTCTTACCTATCCTCACCCCTCCCTTGTGTGCTCTCGCTTTATCATGTGCTCAAAGTCCAATCCCATTGTTGTGTTTGCCCTTGATCTAATGTCCACATATGAGGGAGAACATATAATTTTTGGTCTTTTGGGCCAGGCTAACCTCACTCAGAATGATGTTCTCCAATTCCATCCATTTACCAGCAAATGATAACATTTCGTTCTTCTTCATGGCTGCATAAAATTCCATTGTGTATAGATACCACATTTTCTTAATCCATTCGTCAGTGGTGGGGCATCTTGGCTGTTTCTCTAAGTTGGCTATTGCGAATAGTGCTGCAATAAACAGGGGTGTGCAGGTGCCTCTGGAGTAACCTGTGTCACAGTCTTTTAGGTATATCCCCAAGAATCGTATTGCTGGATCAAATGGTAGATTAATGTTTAGCTTTTTAAGTAGCCTCCAAATTTTTTTCCAGAGTGGTTGTACTAGTTTACATTCCTACCAACAGTGTAAGAGGATTCTAAAGGACAGAATTTAATCCTAACTACTTGAGGACTTTAGAGAAATCACTAGCCTTCATGGAGTCTGTTATCTTATCTGTAGAACAAAGAAAGCAATACTGGTTTCACATTGTGATAAGCGTTAAATACGATATCACATACAAAATGTGACTACATGGAAGAAGTAATGAACTCTAAGCAGGGAGGGTAAGGAAAGAGGTTGGAGGTATTTATAGAAAAGGAGAAATAAGAAATATTTTCAACAGTTGAGTTGCATTTAGATAATTGTTCAGCATTTCCTTCAAGACTCACAGGCAGATGGGTCATAGTATCTCCCTTTTCCATTTCTATTTTTGGGAGAAAAAAGTAAAAGGCACTGGTATGCATCATCTTCCTCACTTATTTTTCAAGTTGTCCAACACAAATTTTTCTCTTGATATCTTTTTCTTTGTCATGACTTAATTCTCCTGGGATAAAATATTGGAGTTTTGAAAATATAAGGAAATTATACATAATTTCTTATTTGGGATATTGATTTTAAGGTAGCCAGAAGGTGATACAGATTATTAAATCTCATTCCCTATTATTGTTTTCTATCATTTTTACATTTACTCACATGTGTATATATTATTTTTAAGACTAATATCATCTCAAATTCTTCCTCACTGTCTTCCTCACATGTCTGGCATTAATGTTAACTGGTGGATGTGGATTGGGTGCTAAGAGCAAACCTAGCTTCTGTGACTGAAGAACTCAAGAAAACCAAGTGGAAGCTGCACTGCCTTTTATGACCTCTCTTGGAAGTCACAGAGCATCATTTCTGCCATAGTCACAAGATTTCCTACATTCAAGAGGAAAGGATGCTGTCAATGGGAAAGAGTAAATGTTTTATTATAAGAGCATACTAGGAGAGTATACCAACAGTTCAAGGGGTTTTGCCTTGGCATTTCAGACATATACATACATACATATATATATATATATATATACCATGCTTTAATCCAATTAACCACCACCTTACTTTCTCTATCAATATGTTGCCCTATTATCCAACAGTTTACAGTGTATTAGGTATATTATATTCATATATAGATGGAATGTTTCAAGATTTTTCACTAACATTCTTTTTCCCTTTCTCTCCTCCCATAGACTCCTCAGACCCACTAATGCAATCTTGTTCTCTCTCTCACTATATATATGTGTGTGTGTGTGTGTGTGTGTGTGTTTGTGTATAATAAAAGATTATGCATGTATTTATATGTACATTTAACTTATGGGTATAGCCTCTACATATGAGGAAACACATGCAACCTTTGACCTTTTGAGCTTAGTTTACCTAGCTTAAAATGATGCTCTCTAGTTCTATCCATTTACCTGCAAACAACATTTCATTTTTCTTTATAGCTAAATAATGCTCTATTATGTACATATACCACATGTTCTTAATCCATTCATCAATTTGGAGGCATCTAGGCTGTTTCCAAAGCTTGGCTATCATGAATAGTGTTGGAATAAACATGGAGGTGCAAGTGGCTCTATCATACCCTGGAACACATTCCTTCAGGCATATGCCCAAGCTATTGTTAGATCTTATGGCAGTTTTATTGTTAGTTTTTGAAGAACTTCTGTATAGCTTTTCACAGTGGTTGCACTAATTTGCATTCTAACCAACAGTGTAGAAGTGTTTCTCTTCTTACATCCTCACCAGCATTTGCTGTTGTTTGTCTATTGATTATAGCCATTTTGAGTGGACTAAGGTGGAATCTAAATTTCATTTAGATTTGCTTTCCCTTTATGAACTTGGATTATCAATATATACTTCAAAAAATGAAGACCAGGGAGATAAAACAGGTCTTTTCTGGGGGTAGGTACCAGTGAGTGGGGGAAAGGCATAAGGAAAGGCTCAATGAAGGTGGCAATGGTGGATGTATTTTGTATTATATATAAAAATAGAATAATGAAATCTGTTAAAATTGTTCTAAAAAGGAGAGGGGGGATGAGAGAGAATGGTGGAGGGAGAAAATCTAACTAAGCTGTATTATAAACACATACATAAATATCACAGTGTATCCTCCTATTCAACTATTATATACTAATAGAAGAAGAATATACTAGAGAAGCCTTGTTGCAGACATCAAAGAAAAGAGAATGTGCCTGTTTGTCATTTCATAATAAATATTTCTTTATTTGCTGTGGATGTTAAATATAGAATTTTTGGACCATTATATTTACTCAATAAATAGCAATCATGTTGTCTCCTTAATAGAAGATTAAGTAATTATTCATTTGTCATGTATTTGCCCAATAAGTATTTGACCCAAGTCTTAGCACCAAAAACTTCATGTTGTATATCACAGTGATTACCTACATTTATTTTTTAAATTGCTTTTCATGTTTGTTCACTTTGATATCATTACAATGTTGTAAAAATTCACCACCAAGAACTTCCTGATATATAATAAATACATTGCCCAAAGCTCTGGGATCAGTGACAATTGGCTAGACAGATTGGCTGATATTTGCTGAGTCTGCTCACATGTTTGAATATTGACTGGCTGGTGTGTGGGGTAAGTGATGTGACTTTCTGTATTCTAATCGCAATGGATATTGGCAAACTTTCTTTCAAAGAAAAAAGAGGGAGATCCCTGAATTATAGTATTTACTTTTTTCTGTGCCATAAAAATTCACACATGGCCAATTTTAAGCTATCAATGGTTTCATAACTAGATCACAAAATTCTTTAATATTTAACATGGAAATCTTGGAAGACTGCACAAAGCAACTCCAGCATACTATGACAACATCTCTGTTTACAAAAGACTAGCCTCAGTGTGCTGTCATGGCAATGGCAGAAGTACAAAAAGAAACCCCAATAATATACAAACCTATAGCAACCTCTGCTTGAGTCATGACTTCTACTACCCTTTAAGCAAAAGCAGATCACCAATAATTCGGGTGTACAGATGTTTGATAAGTACTTGTGTTTATGTTGAGATAAAGCTTCATAATCATATGACAAAAAATTTAAATATATGTTTAAGTCTGTCAAACACACTGCAGATTCTTGTATTTTTTTAAATAATTAAATAATGCACATTCTGTGCTTACATATTAATTTTAAAAGTGAGCAAAAATTGTATCATAATTTGGTGATATATATTCTGGGCAATCAAAATCATCTTCCTGAATCTTGACATGATAAAATAAATTTTCCTAATTTTTTTCTTATTGTCAGCACATATATTCTCTTAATGATAGATATTTGAAAATATATATGAAGATAGAAACATAAACAATATACATGAAGTTGCCTCTTAGTATTCGTGGTGAATTGATTGTAGGATCCCTGAAGACACAAAGATCTGCAGCTGCTTCAGTGTCTTGTGTAATATGTCATAGTACTTTCATATCCACATCCTCTACAACAATACTCCCTAGATTTATCATACCTAATACAATGCAAATGCTATGTAAGTAATTATTATGGGGTACTGTTTAGAGAATGATGAATAGTAAAATGGTTGTACATGTAGAGCACAAACACAAGGTTTTTATTGAGATTTTTCTATTTATGGTTGATTTAAAGCACAGATATGGATTCTGTGAATATAAATGGGGAACTGTATTTTAGGATTTTCTTAGCCTGAGATATTATAATTTTGTTCCAGGTTTGAGAAAATATTTATTGTAAGCCAGTCATGTGATTAATTAGAACTCAGGAATGATAGCAAGAATTTCGGTACATCTAATGAAAAGGGAGAGTCTGGGACTGCTTGCAGAAAAGCAAAAACAGTGATGGTGGATGGAGGTGTTGTTTGTCCTCATTTAGGTCTGGAATATTATCTGTTGTTTGTAAATTGAACACACACTGGATCACTCTGAAACTCTAACTGAATCTACATTTCCCAATCAAATTTGCTAATAATGCCAATTTGTCTTTGACCTGGCAAAGAACCACAGATTAAATATGAAAGTAGATTGGTTGGCAAACTGAGACTTTAGGCATATAACCTCATCATTAAGTTTGATAATAGAATATTCGTTACAGAAAACATGATGAAGTGCTGTTACAAAAATAATAGTTTTGTAAATATTTAAATACAGCTTTCTTCTCTTTTTTCTCTCTTTGCTCCTGTTTTACAACACTTCAGAAATAGAAATTTCTTCCTAAAATGCATGAGGAAAGCCAGACTTTTTTGTAACATAGGTTAAACCTAAAAACTTGTCAAACTGAATGGAATACAGAGTGATTCAAATGTTTTGAAAAGGATATAGAAAGAAAAGAACAGTCTCTGTGATTTGTCAAAGATTCATTGAAAGAACACTTACTCCCATAGACATGAAAACTGTATTATAAATACTTAATCCTTGTTTATACTACAAAACATACCCCTTCCAGATGAGAACAGAATGAATTAAATAAACTCTCTTTTCACAATAAATGATAGGATGAGACTTGATGTTTCCATCAAAGCATTTTAGGAAGCATTTTTTTTTGCATTAATTGGCTCAACATTAGTTACCCAGTGAAAAGCTGGTGCAATTAATCTTATAATTCTATGTTACTGAATGTTATTTCCTCCCAATTGATATGATTTATTCTGCAGGTTCCATCAGCAATTCTGATGATAGAATTTATGAAACATAATTGATATAAAGTATTTGAGTTAGTTGCAATAGAATAATTGTGATATTTACAATATGAATAAGAATTTTCACTAGGTATACTTTTCTCCCCAAGATCTTCTTTGTTTCTTTGACATGTTAGCTAATCATACTGTTTTAGTATTACTAAATTACTGGTTCCAAATAGCACTTAAACTATTAAGAAATTCACTTTTCTTTCACAATCAATTCAGCTACTACATACTCTAGAAAGGATTTCTTGTACAATCCAGTCTTTTTTTCTTTTTTAAGTTTTGAGAATACTTTTATTGTACACCTCAAAATTTTATGTATATGTAGTCTTTTCCAAAGGTTATCTGTTAATTATTCTCCAACATGATAGCAATTTTTATGAAGTAATTGAAGGTGATTCTGGTTTCTGCTCTGGCTTTAGCAACACTTTGTATCTGACTGATGCTCCACTAGAATAAATGAATAAAATGCTTGGAAATTTTTGGCTTAATGACACTAGGAATCTACTATACTTGTAAGAAAAGAATTGTTAAATTCTTTCACAGATGCAAAGGTACAGATAGTTGAATCTGTTACTTGGTGCTTTTTCTGGCATCATTTCCAAATACAAAAGCAGTGTTTCAAAAGCTGAACCTAACATTGAGTAGTCTGACTGGATAAGGTAGACAGAAGTTAATGTTCAGACCCTTCTTACATAGAGTAGCCAACTTGAACATCATATTGTAAAAGGTATTTAAACTGCTTTCATTAAAACACTGACTCCTTCCTTGGGCCCTCAAATTAACTAAATGCAGGAGAAAAACATGACATCTCTGCCTGCATTTTGTATTTAATCTTTGCTCTAAGTCATTATCTGTGTAGTCACTTTACAATTACCTTGGATTATAGGAAGAACAGAACTGATAGCATCTTTATGATAAGGGACAGAAACTACCCCTAACAATAGTGTCTCCTTCTCAGGATAGATCACCTGCCAGGCAATATTAATCCTGGAAAACAATGTGGAAATTCTTAAAGAATAAGACCACACCTGTAACTGGAACTGTTTAACTATGCATACCTCTCTCTTGTCCCCAGTTGTTTGTCTATTTATACCTACATTTCATGTTTGTCTACTGAAGATGGCTGAAGATGGGCTGAGTGATTAATCTGCTTCATCCAACAGTGATTCCCTGGCCTTGTAATAAATTTCTTTTCTCTCTTTTCCCTTCACCATATCTCTTTATTTAGCATATGGAGCAAGTGGCCAAACCTGACATGTGGAAGTCCAGGAGTTTGGGCCTGGGGTCCAGAACTCGAGTTCAATATGTTATTGGGTGAAGCTCAAAAAATGCACCCATAGATTAAGTATAAAAGAACATGTATTCAATGTTTAATTACTCTAATCCTTCATAAATTCATTGAGGAGAAGAGTTATGATCTATATGGCATATAAAATAAAACATGCAATATGAAGCAAAGAAAAAAGGAAACAAAACACTGAGAGGTATATAGTAGAACAAGTGCACATAGAAAATAAAGGCCACATACACTTGCAATTAGAAGAAAAAGAAAAAGATAATGATAAAGCAAAAGGAATATGTGACAAGCTGGTGCTGATAATTTTCCAAAACAGTTGGAAGATATTTAACCATAGATTAAAAAAAAAACTAAACTTCAAGTAGGAAAACTACATGTAAGGAAATTATAACAAAATTGTTATAAAAAAGGGAAAATAAACATTTTAAAACATCCATGAATATATTACAAATCTCTTTTGCTTGCACCTCTTCTCCTCCTTCAATGTCCATGATTTTCAGGTTTGTTCTTTTGATGGAGTCAGTGAGTTCTTGCACATTCCTTTCACAAGTTTTGAGTTGTTTTACTAATAGCTCTTCAGTTTTTCCTTTAATTTCCATTTTATCATAAAGTTCTGAGATTCTGTCTTTCACTTGTTCTAGTCTGCTGGAGTGATGTTCCATTGTGTTTTGTGTTTCTATTTCATTGTTTTTTTCTGGGGTTTTCCATATCATGGATCATTTTCTCTTTAATATTGTCTATTTTTGTCTTTAATTCATTTATCTCTCTATGTATAGTGTTCCCTGTTTCACTTTGGTGTTTAGTTAGGGCTCCTATGTGGTCATTTATTTGTTTCTGTGTCTTCTTGTATTCTTTATTTTTGGTGTCTTTAAATTTCTTGAGTGCTTCTTGTATGTTTTGGTTAACCATGTCTGGTAACATCTTCATGAAAGTCTCAGTGATTGCTTGCAGGATTTCTTCTTGGAAAGTGTTCTTGTGGGCATTGTTGGGTTCCTTGGTGTCATTTATCTTTGTTTTGCTGGAATCCTGAACTGGGTGTCCATTTTCTTCATTTCCTTCTGAATCCTGTATTAAGTTATTTTGGGGTAGAGAATGGTTTCCATCCCTTTTGAGTCTTCCCATCGCTCCACTTGGTACTGTGTAACTATTTTCTTGATTGGCTAGTTGGTGGTTTCAATCACCTGTTTTCTTTCTTTCCCTTAGTTTAATTTTGTTGTGTGGCTGTATTGGCTTTTTAGCTAAGTGTGTGTGTGCTGTTTCTATCCCTGGTCTGCATGTAATTTAGTATTAACTAATTCACAATAATAAAACTAACAAAAAAAAAGAGGGAGAGCAAAAAAACAAAGAAATCAACAAAGAGAGATGAACAAACAAACACAAACAAACAAGAAACAAAACAAACAAACAGAAAAAATCTCCACGTTGCTGGAGGCATCACAGTATCTAACTTCAAACCATACTACAATAAATATAGCATGGTACTGGCACAAAAACAGACATGAAGACCAGTGGAACAGAATAGAGGACCTGGATATGAATCCACACAACTATGCCCACCTTATTTTTGACACAGGTACCAAAAATATAAGACGGAGAAAAGACAGCCTCTTCAACAAATGTTGCTGGGAAATGGTTATCCATCTGCGAAAAACTGAAACTAGATCCACGTTTATCACCCTGTACTAGTATCAACTCAAGATGGATCAAGGACCTTACTATCAGACACAAAACATTGAAGTTAGTACAGGAAAGAACAGGGAATACTCTGGATGTAATAGGTATAGACAAAGACTTCCTCAATAGAACTCCAGCAGCTCAGCAACTAAGAGAAAAGATGGACAAATGGGACTTTATAAAATTAAAAAACTTCTGTGCAACAAAAGAAATGGTCTTTTAATTGAAGAGACCACCCACAGAGTAGGAGAAAATATTTGCCAAGTACACAAGAGACAAAGGACTGATAACCAGAATATACAGGGAACTCAAAACACAAAATTCCCCCAAAATTAATGAACCAGTGAAGAAGTTGGCATCTGAACTAAACAGAACTTTATCAAAGGACGAAGTCCAAATAACCTCCAAATACATGAAAAAATGCTCACCATCCCTAGCCATAAAGGAAATGCAAATCAAAACCATGCTATGATTCTACCTCACCCCTGTTAGAATGACTAGCATCAAGAACACTACCAACAACAAATGTTGGTGAGGATGCAGGGAAAAAGGAACCCTTATACACTGCAGGTGGGAATGCAAGCTACTACAACCATATGGAGGCTTCTTAAAAAACTACACATAGATCTGCCATATGATCCATCAATACCTATGGATATACCAAAAGGAATGTGACTCAGGTTATTACAAAGGCACCTGCACACCCATGTTTATTGCAGCACTATTTACAGAAGCCAAGTATGGGAGCAGCCAAGATGCCCCACTACTGATGAATGGATTATGAAAATATGGTAATTATGCACAATGGAATTTTATTTAGTCACAAAGAAGAATGAAATTTTGTCATTCACAAATAAATGTATGGAACTGGAGAACATCATCTTAAGCAAAGTTAGCCAGGTTCATAAGGCCAAAAAATCACATGCTATCCATGGATTATAGACCCAAAACAAGTGCAGTAATATTGGACATGGTCACAAATTAAGAGGAGAATGGGCACAGGAGGAATAGGGAAAGGGAAGGAAACCTAAGACTTGAATGTGGTTGATGTGCTCCCTATTGAGGAGTGAAAATAGTAATCTTAAATTGGCAGAGCTCACTATGGGAAAGGGACCAGGAAGTAGTGAAGAGGTCTGGTAGAGACAAACCAATGTGGGTTGCAATACACATGTGCATGGAAGCAATGCTAGGAATCTCTCTACATAAGTATCTTTAACTCAAACTAGCAAAAACACTATGTCTTTCTTATTATCTCCTATGTTTTCTCTTCAACAAAATTGGAGAACATTAGGGTCAAACAGGTTCTGCCCATAAACAGAGCAGAGGGGGCAAACAATGTACATACAAATAAAAATGGTAAGATAAAAGAAAGAAAAAAATACCTCTTGAAATGCAGTGGAAAAACTTCTCAGATTTAATTTATATTTTCCACCCATTTTCAAAACATATTAAAAATATCATTAAAGCTACATTATGTTCAGCAGCTGCAGAAAGTCTACATTTTTCATGGTTAAACAGCACCTGCTATTAAGCTGAGGAACACTTTATGGTAATAATTGTTTTAAATAAGAGAAATGACTGGCTAATACTCCACTGAGTTCCACAAGGTCAGAATAGCCACTTTTTAGGGACTAAAAATTCTAAGAATGATCACTGGAAAGAAAAAGAAATTCTATTTATACCTCAAGGCCTTTATTTGCTTCTGAAAGACAGAAAAAGGAAAAAGTAAATGGAGTAATATTCATTTAAAAACATTTTTGGCTGTCAAATCACTTTGCAGACATTTCAAACTGTATTTTCTTGATTATATCAACTTTTCTTACACTATATGGTGTGTTTGACACCACACAATATGACAAGTCAAAAGCAATTTCACAAATGGAAAACAGGAGAAAGCAAGCATAGGTTTTCTGAACTACAGGACTTTGTGTGTGTGTGTGTGTGCTCCACATTGCTTACCAGCCTCTATTTTCCAAAATATTGTTAACAAGGATTCATTATTTTACCTAAAATTGTTCTGTGACATTTTTGTAAATCATCCCACAGTCTCATTTGCTGGAAAAAAAATAAGAAATAAAAAAACCTGTGACTACAAAATTCAACATATCTTTATATATGAGGAAAAAACCAACTCATTTTTAATATTAATAATTTCCAAGTCATTTTTTAAAATATTTAAAAGCAAGTAATTTTAATATATGGAAGAAATATGATGTAATTCCATTTTCATAGGCTAAATTGTTTCACCACCAAACTATAACTAGAAATTCCAATTATATTGCTTCTCAGGCTGATGTCAAAGGGGATGCCCAAGAAAATCCTGATTGGCTATTGAGCTCTGCCTCTATTAAGAGGTTATACTCAAGTGCTTTTATTGTCAGTAGTGGCCTGTTTTATGTGTAAGCCAAAGCAGACTCTCACCTTCATTGCCTTTACTTGCATCTGGGCCTGACATAAAATTTCCACCAAGTGGGAGAACAATCATCTTACAATGCACTGAGCATCTAAGAGTTACACTGAACATAGACTTGCAGTGAGTGTGATAACATTTAAGGTGATGGAGAAATCCTAGAGTCACATTCAGGTTTTAGAAAAGTCAACTTGTACCAGCTTTTGGCAGTAAGTCACAGATATTAAAAAAGTACATTGTGCTTTCTTATAAAAAAATAATTTCATTGACTTATTACAGATTTCAATAAAGTTGTGATATTCATAGAAAACTTTATAAAGTTACTAAGTAAAATTCATTTCAAATGACATTCAGGAATTCTTTTACTGGTAGAATTTGGTTAAATCTGAAATCGAATTCCCTTCAACAATCAAGAAAAGTCACAAAATTACTGCTAACAATCACAAAAATACTTGGGTGAATATTTATTCATTTATATATGTAACATTATTGATGTAATTAGAAATATAATTCTAAAAGACAGATTTAATGTAGAACCTGTTTCAAAGTTATATTTTTACACCACTATATTTAACACCAGTAATTATCAAAAAAACCATAATCTATTGTTTTGTGAATTATTTTCTATCTTATTTATAATTATAATTTTTTGTTTGTAATATTGTTAGAATCAAAGCATATACAGATACCACCTACTTCATTTTTGCAGACTGAAGATCTAGTAATAAACTTTTCCTCTCTAAAGAAAATCCATGATTGGACTTTGAGCACATGATAAAAGCGAGAGCACACAAGGGAGATATGAGGATAGGTAAGACACCTAAAAAATTAGCTAGCATTTGTTGCCCTTAACACAGAGAAACTAAAGCAGATACCTTAAAAGCAACTGAGGCCAATAGGAAAAGGGGACCGGGAAATAGAGAAAAGGTTAGATAAAAAAGAATTAACCTAGAATTAACACACAAGCACGGGAAATTAATGTGAGTCAATGCCCCATATAGCTATTCTTATCTCAACTAGCAAAAACCCTTGTTCCTTCCTATTATTGCTTATACTCTCTCTTCAACAAAATTAGAGATAAGGGCAAAATAGTTTCTGCTAGGTATTGAGGAGGTGGGGGGGAGAGGGAGGGAGCAGAGTGGGTGGTAAGGGAGGGGGTGGGGGCAGGGAGGAGAAATGACCCAAGCCTCATATGCACATATGAATAATAAAACAATAAAAAAAAAAGAAAACCTTGCTGTAAAAAAAAAAGAAAAAAAATAAAGAAAATCCATAAATAGGGCAGGCAAATCAATAAGTTGTGATTCTACAGGGACACTTCTAAAAGTGAAACAGAATGCAAATAATAATTATTTTGTGATTAATCACCAAGTAAATAAAATATTTGCCTTGGGTAAACTAGGCTGTAATCCCATTTTATATACATAACTCATGCTTTGAAGATGAAAAAATTCTGGCATTCAATGTCATATTTTTGTAGTGGCCAGACTGGCATTTGGTGTCCACCCTCTGAAATCATTCCTTCAATGCCCCATGGCTCCATATAGAGTTTAAAAACTTATTTTCAAACAACCACATCCAGCTGGACATAGATCTCAGAAAGTTTGAAAAAATACAATAAATGTACCAGCATTGATTTCCATTTTGTGAGTACACACACACACACACACACACACACACACACACACACACACACACACACACAGAGACAGAGAAAGAGAGAAATAAACTTCTATTCAATGGTATATTTAATTAACTGAAATCAAACATAGGTCAGTATTTTAAAAACAGCTGATGCCTTATGTGTGTCACTTTCATACAATTTCTGGGACACGTGTGGAACTTAGCACAGTTGGATCACCTCTAGCTTATCTCATTACTATATTCAAGACTCAACAAAGATCTTTGATAGATTTTCTAAACAGCAATTCCATACGGTTCGTGATGTTGATTGTGTGTGTGTGTGTGTGTGTATGTGTGTATGGTACTATGGCTTAAACCCAGGGCTTATACCTTGTGCCACCTCACCAGTACTCTTTTGTGATGGGTTTTCTTGAGATAGGGTCTTGCAAACTATTTGCTGGGGCTAGATTTGAACTGTGATCCTCCTGATCTCTGCCTTCTGAGTAGCTAGGGTTATGGGTGTGAGCCACCAGCACACAGCTGATGCCAGACTTTTTAATCAAAGAAAATCAAAATATACAATGTAGAACTATTTCAACAAGTGTAAAAGCAAGGAAGCAAACCAAAGTAATCCTCTTCAGACCAGGAAATTCAGGTGGCTGAACACTTTTTCTACTTCAATAGCTCTCTAGGTGATAGAGGTTTTATTATAATGTGCTTTACATTTGTTAATGTAGTTCTACTTACACATATTCGAAGATGGTACTTTACTCCTTCTTTCTCTTCCCTATGCATATCGTCATTAAACACCATTGATACAGAGCCACCTTGTACGCGGCATTCCACCAGGCATGGCATTTTTGAAGTAATTTGGAGAGAGATGACAGCAGGTGAAATTGGAACTTTCCCAGAGGATGCTCATTCTGCATTCAGAGGCATTCCAGATATTTTTAAAGTTCCTCTCTCTAATTTGCATCATTTCTAATGCATTTCTTCTACTTTTCCAAGTTTCCTAGCTGTATTGCAATACATACATTAATATTTAAACATGTCAGCCTTAGATATATGAATTAATTAAAACCCACACATTTATGTGCTATTCTGTTGAAGACATATTATTGAGGTTCTGTAACTTTAGAAAGAAACAAAAGAGGGCAATGAGCTCTTTCCCTTTTGGCCCTGCTAAAAGGGCTGGTATTACCTGGAATACATTTTATGCTTTCTTTAGGCTTTCCGTGATAGCAAATAACTGAATAAACTTTGAAAATAGAAAAGGTCTGTGTTTAATTCACAATTACATGGTAGAAAATTATTTTCAGAGTTTGAGAAAGCATATAATTCAACTGTTGTCTTTCACAAACTATCTCTGCTTGAAAATTTCCAATTAATGAACAATCATTTCTGAAAGCTACCCATTTGTCTTTTATAACTTCAATTGTTCTTTGAATATCACATTATCTGTGGCAGGTAGAATTTGGTACACATGATCTTTACTCCTTATATTTCTTTTGTGATGTTATATTATATTAATGGCAAAAGTAACTTTGCAGATGAAATTAAAAGCCAGGTGGTGGGAAGATGGGGTGCTGGGGATGTGACTCAGTGGTACGACAATTACCTTGCATATACAAGGACATGAGTTTTATACACAGCAGTGCAAAAATCAAAAGGGGAGAAGGGGAAGTCAAAGATCTAAAACATGAGAAAAATTCAGAGTACCACCTATATCTAGATGTCATGTTGCCCACCATAAATATTTAATGCAATGTTTATTTGTCAATTTACAAAGTGCTATTCAAAGTGTTAGATCAAACAAATGGCAAAATTCATTTTGTAACCATAAAGAACTAAATTTTTCCAGCATCCAGAAGAAGCTTGGAAATGGCTGATTCTCCCCCAAATCCTCCAGAGATCTAATGTCATGAATGGCACTGGAGGAACAATACATACCAGATCTTCCCTTCATGTTAATCACTATTATTTATTCACAAAGAAGGTAACAAGGAAAGTTGAACATTTGCCCAAGGTCACAGCCTCTAGTGCCTAGAGTTTCTACTAATATGTTACTCCTTGCTACTATATTCATTTGTTGTTTTGCCCATTAAAACCTTATATTAAACACTTGTAAGAAATGAACAAGGCAGGAAGCAGGGTCAATATTTTTTGAGCTGTTGCCAGTACTGTGTTCAATGCCTTACATATATTACTTGCTTTACAAAATTATTGTATGTAATAAACGACTACCCTAGTAGAGAGAGAATGGTATCTACAGAAGTAATAATATAACAAAAACATAATAATTATCAAACCATATGTAGGAACTATTTCATAAACTGAGTTCAAAAAAATGTGAACTTTCAATGAACGGAATCAAGGAAAGTTCCACAAAATTGGTAACATTGGTCCCATTGCTCAAAGATGGTGAGAATATGCTTCATTTCAGCAGCTCAAGTAGTCCTGGTTATTCATTCACAGATGAACTGTGAGAAGCTTCAGAAAGAGACACCAGGAGCAACTCATGCTTGGAATTAGAGTATTTGCTGAGGATGATCTGTTATCAGTCTTTTAACACTCATTTATTTTGTTGGTATTCCAATTTTCCTGCCATTTTAACATGCAAATCATATCCTATTTAGTACTGTTTTAATTCAGTGAGTAAATGATTAGATCAACTCTTATTCTTTAATGATTTCCCTTTTGCATGCCTTCTTCCAATAACTTATCTTCAGCATTATGCTTTGGATCTTAAATATTCCCCCCAAAGTTTATGCATTGAAGGCTTGGTCCCCAATGCAGCAGAGTTCAGAGTAAGGGTCTTGGAGAGGCTTTGACCTCAAGAATAGATTAATTCATTTTATGGATTCTCAGCTTAATAGATTTTGTGGTAGGGTCTTCATTATAAAAGTGAGCTCTCACGTTCTCTTTCTCTCTCTCTCTCTCTCTCTCTCTCTCTCTCTCTCTCTCTCTCTCTCTTCTTTCTTACATAATCCATGAAGTGAGTCTCTCTCTCTCTCCATTCTGACACAATCCATAGGTGAGCATTTTTACTTCAATACATGCTTCCACTGTGATGTACTGCCTCATCATTGTCCTAAAAGCCACCATGTACTGAAACCTACAGTCAAAATAAATCTTTTTTTAAAATTTAATTTCTCTCAGGTATTTTGTCACAATGATGCAAAGCTGACTAACACACTCAGTAAAA
The DNA here is from genome assembly GCF_047511655.1 of Castor canadensis. NCBI lineage: Eukaryota > Metazoa > Chordata > Mammalia > Rodentia > Castoridae > Castor > Castor canadensis. Next base: position 32,475,559 of record NC_133389.1, on the reverse strand, counting down.
GACATCACAAATTTAGGCAGAGATTACTTCTACTTATGTCAATAGTATAAACCAAGGATCACTTATCCATTAGGGATATCCAACAACATAATTTTTATCAATTAAAACTAAGAAATGATCAATATAAATAGATATAAATGCATGGGCTCAAAAGCAGAATGGTATGAATGCCATCTTACCCCAGTTGTCTTTGTTTTGTTTTCTTTACAGTACCCATCAATCCCATGGCTTCACATAGGCTAGGCAAGTGCTCTCTCACTGAGTTACATCCCCAGCCTGCCACAATAGTTTTCTTGATCTATTTAAATTGAGTATATTATACAGGAAGAGAAAGAATATATGCTGAAAAGAGTTAAGTTGACCTTAGCTAATAGAGGAACGTAAATACCAAGTCATGGAGTTTGGGGAGTTTCTTCGCTTATGTATTTACTTCTTTTAGATATTGGGCAGACTTTGGAGAATTTGCAGAGAAGGATGAAGAGATCATGAAAAATGCTGGAAAAGCTACACTGTTATTAGTAGATTTCAAATTCTCAGATTTTTATATTGCATTTTCTTTCAATCCCACTGCCACTATGTTAATTCATGTCCATATTATTTATGTGTGTTATTATAATAACTTCCTAAAAGTTATATGTTCCTCCTCTGAGATTGTCTGTATATGTCAATTATTTTTACTGCTCTTTGTTTCTCGGAACAGTAAGCAACTGGACTTTGTTTATACAGATGATTTTATAAAAGTATTCTTGTTATTCTACCTTCATAGAGTAAAAGTCTATACTATATTTATTAATTAATGATTATTTTATGTGGAAATAATATATATGTTATATGATTTTCAAACATTTTACATTACTTCTAGTTTCTAAATTTGTTAAATTGATGAAATGAAATGTAATGCCAAAAAGGTATCACAAGAAATACATGCTCTTGGAGAATAAGAAATGTATTATTGCTGGTGCCTCAGGAGGAAAAAAAACCAATATAATTTCAAGAAAAAATACACCACATAAAGAAAGTCAGTGGGAAAGAAATGAAAGTCAGATTAGTTTATATATAAAAACAGCTGGAAGGCTTCAAATTGTCCGAGTTCAGTCATTTCTAGGCTATTCCAAGACACATGTATATGTATTTTAGGCTGTTTTTAAGCTCTCTCATACAAAAAGGCAGCATTGTATGCAATGAATACCTTTATAATTAAAATATCTACATTCATAGTTGAATAAGAAATCATATTTTTCAAAAATTAGTGTTATTGTATTGAAAATGACTAGTAATAATCTGGGCTTTTTAAATAAAGATATAATGCAAATATTAAATTATCGCCTTCTTCTCATTTTAGTGTATAAGAATTATGCTGAATAGAGAAAATGAAACTTGGCTTGTAGAAACAATGTTAATAGATATTTTTATTAATATGAGATTAATTTAGTTTCTTCTACACTCCCTGGTTGTGTAATATGGGGAAAGTGATTTTGTATTTCTAATACTTAACTTATTTTTTGAACAATAAGGGCATAATATAAAGCTTTATTAGAGGATATTCAAATTAAAATATAGTATCACAATGCTCGGCACAATGTTTTCCTTGTAATTGTTATTATTTTTATATTAAATTTCCACTAAAAGCTTATGTTTTGAAAGCTTGGCCCTTCAACAGTCCAAGAAATCATGTACTACAACCTCTGAAACCATGAGCCAAAATAAATCTTTGCTCCTTTTTTAATTGATTCACTCAGAAACTTTGTCATAGAGATGGAAAGCTGACTAACACGTCATCATCTTCATCACCATCATCATGGTGGTTCATGTCAAATAGTGCACTTTGTGAGATTTATATTTCATAACCAGTCCAGGATTAAGAAAGATATATGTGTGTGTACATGTGCAAGAAATAATATTTGTGTTACATACATATTGTGCAAAATATATATAATTATCATATATATTACATATAATAGTCCTTAACCCTGTGTCTTGTCTTAAGAATATTCTCAACAAAATTGATTCTTATAAGATTCATTGCAACTTTTTTTAGTGAGACTTAGGTTTGAACTCAGTGCTTCAAGTTTGCAAACATGTGCTCTCCTGCTTGAGCCACACCTCCAGTCCATTTTTCTCTGGTTATTTTGGAGATGGTGTCCCAGGAACTGTTTGTTCAGGGTAACCTCAAACTGTGATCCTCCCAATCTCAGCTTTCAAAGTAGCTAGGAATTATAGGCATGACCCAATAGTGCCCAGCTCCTTTGTACGTTTTTATATTCAGCTTTCCCTGATTTGTTAGCTTCTTGTTTGCAAAGGCCATATATTATTCGTACTTAAATTCCACAGAGAAGTCAAAAATAAGAAAGTAAACCAGAATTAACATTGTCCTCTCTGTATCATATCCTATGCTAAGCATTTTTTGGACATTTAAAGAAATGTTGTTAACTTTACCTGAGATATTAGAACTTTAACTAAGCCATATGAATACTAACGATCTGGTAGTTAGGGGGAACAGGACACAGGCACAGACCTTTCCCCATGTAAATTACAGATTTTATATGACACTCTTCAGTGCCTCCTTGGGTCCAGGATAGTGCCACATAAAAAATAGATATCTAGTACCAATGTGAAGTAAACAAGTACCTCAGAAATAATAAGTCTCTAATTCTTTATGAATTGAACTTAGGAATATTGTGGTCAAACACCTTTATCCCTATTTTCTGACTTTTCTCAGGGAAGGTAATGCTTTGCTCTACATTGGAAATTTGATTCATTTGTCTACATTCTTTTTATGGAATGTTTGCACATTATATCTAGCATATATTGTAATGAAAAGTTAATTTGGCTAAGAACATCACAATATGTACTTATTTTGCTGTGACAGGGAGGTGTGATGAATTTAACTCTGTCCACAATTTTTATTATAGCTATAATTGCAGTTTTACTTTGTTTCTGAAAGTTTTACCTTCAGAACTAGTGAAAATTAAGCTGAGTAGAAATTTGTCAGTAACATTTCTACTTTAGATGGGCTATGGATTGAATTTTACCACTCTAAACTCAAAAATTATTATGTCAGTTTCAAGATATCTTTAATTTGAAGCTTCTGATTATCATCATTTGTTCAGTTCAGTACTCATTTTGTTCTCAAACAGGGAAATTGGATTATTGTATTACAGTGGGACAAATATGAGCAGATGTTACTATTTTGAGAATTTCATTTTGAAGTTATAAGCTGGGATTGCTCACAATGATGTTTTCTTTTGAACCAACTCTCCAATCTATTGATGAAGACTGGCTACATCCAACATATTGAAAACATTGACAGAGAAGGTCAACTTAAATTAAAAATGATTTAAATGCAAAACCAAATTTACTGAAAAGGATCTACTTGATGAGGTGGACACTGAGAAACAGATATATACCTGCTATGCATAAAAATTATTATACTGAATGTTATTGATTCACCCAATAATTTTTTGTTTCTTGCAGTGACTAAACTTGGTATTCTTCATAGGATTTCAAACCAACTTAGGCTATTTTTTAAATTAATCTATTTAGTGCCTTTTATATATACCTGAATTTAAACAGCAAACTTGCTTTATTTTCTTAAATTCAACTATAGAGAGATACGAGATTATGTGTAACATAAATGAATGATATTAGAATTTATATTGTGGCAGATTTCTTGCCACACAATGACTAAATAAATAAGCATCCTTCAAGCACCTGATTTCATTGGAAAGGTTATCTTCATATTGGTGCTTTGCCTTGTGTCCAAAGAATTGAGGCAGATGTCTAGAATAGCTAATTACATAGTTCAAAATGATTAGTATATGTATGGATTCATGTCTTCTCCCCTAAAAATAAGCATGGATCACTCATTAATGTACGAGTATCAAGCTACTATGTAATTTAAAACTATAAAATTCTAAGCCAGTATGTATTCTGAATTTCTTTGTGAAATTCTTTGAAATGACCAATTAATTTGTCTGCCACAGGATGAGTTCAATTTTTGATTCAGAGAAGTGAAGCTCTCAATGTTGGGTGAGAATAAAATAAACAACTGATAACAAAGAGGGATATGAAAAGAGAAGGTGACTATGAAAACATTTGGAAATTAGGGCAACCATTGTCATAGTTTTCTTTTTCAATATTGCCATCATTGTTATCTTCTGGATTTTTTTCACAATCAAGAAGAACAAAGTGCCTCACTTTAAGAGAACAAAACTTCAAACTTTGATGCTTGATTGCACACATAAATGTCACCCAAATTTTAGGTAAGAAGTTCACTATCAATCACAAGATGCTAATGCTACATATCCAGTTAAGGGGAACATAAATAAGTAAATATTTGCTCAATTATTACTACAAATATATTGCACAACATACCTCTTAGTGCTTATTAATTTGTCTTCCCAATTTATTTCTCCAGCAGACAGATGATGTATTAAGCATCAGCCATCAGATAGATTATTAGTGTCCCTTATAGCCATCTTTTCCAACTACTTTAAAAGCTACTCTTGATCATACCTCTAAGTATTAACTGACTTCATGAATAAGCTTGGTATATTGTACTCGAACATTACTTTTATAAGGGTAGGTATTATGAGATAATAATTTGATATTAAATTATTAGGCAGACATCCAGGTTTATATGAACTTTAATAATTACAAATATAAAGTCAATTATTGTGCCTATTATTATTTCAAAAGTGAAAAATTTTCTCCTTTTCTTAATTTGTTTTAAATATTTTGCTGGGGATACATTGTGGCACTCACAAAAGTTTTTTCAATGTATCAGATTTTCTTCTTGAGTGATCAGTATAGTTAAGAATCAAGTGTTCTGAGATTATTTCTTCCATGGGCCTCTTGTTTCTTCTATGATTTTAGCCAAATTTATTTTTTCAACTTCTAGTTTTCTCATCTCCTAATATTAGGACCTACCTCATAGTTTTGTTGTGAATATTATACTGCCTAACAGATATAATATGCTTAGCATGGAATCTAAAAATTGTAAATGTTCATTTTTACATTGTACATAATACACTAATCACAGAATCCATATTCTTAAGATGAAGGAACTTCAAGAAAATGCTTAACATAGGAAACTACAATGTCTTACATAAGAACAAAGTTAAGTGCTGGTGGAAGCAAAGTAAACGTCCATGTTGTAAAAGGTCATCATTCTCATACTCCAAAGACAGAAATTCAGAATAAGACTCAATCCATGCTACAAGAGTATTTAATGTTGAGACATATTCTTTCAAATTTCAGTTGGTGCCTGCTATTATTCCAACTTTCAATGGTCATTATGCCCACTTTAATCTTGTCATACCAGTAGTTATTTCAATGACAATCTCAGCCAATTCTAAAATGTCAGACATCCATTGTGAGCAATACTTCATAATTACATGTTTTGCTCAAAGTAACTTCTATTGTATCCAGTCAAAAATAAGTTGTAACTTAGTTTGTCGGCATTTCTGTTACACACTTAAAATCCTTTATTAATTACATGTTTAATTTGTGTTGGAGAGGAGGAAGAGGAGTAGGAGAGAGGAGAAACAGAAAAAAATGAGGAGAAGTAGTAGCTCAAAGAAGGAAATAAGACACCTGCAACAACTGCACACAGAAACAAATACTTTCAGATTTTCGATGTATTCCTTTGGTATTTTTAACAGTATATATCAATGATGACACATTATGTATGCATTTTAAAATGTTTTCTTATTAAATCACTCTTTTAAAATTAAAAAAAATGGCCTGTGCTCACAGCAACCAAAAAAATAATGCCCACCAAGTTTAATATGTACAAAATATATATTTAAAGGTATGCAGAATTAAATATACACAATAATATACCCAGGAATATAGAACCTATTGCTTGTTGTTTAGAGAAGAATGAGATTATATTTTACCTTCTTCACTATAATTTGGTTTTCTAATTAGTGTAGTATGGACATCTATTTACCTTAAGCAATGTAGATATAATTTGTTCTAATGGTTGTATTGTACTGTGTGGGACACAGGTATAATTCTGGCTCCTTCTGGTTTCAAACAGTGCTACAAAAACTGTTTTTATACATTAAGTTAATCAGATCTCACACACCATTTTCAAAGTTAAGTTGTAAGGAAGCCAAAGAAGGCATACCAGTAACATGAAACTAGTAGTATGCAGTACTTACCATCCCAGAACAATTAAGAAATAGAGAAGCAGATATTACCAGATAAGAAGGGAGTATATGAAGAGGTCATTTTAAGGTGAAAAATGACATGTGGTTTAAAAATACAGCCAACCTTAGGTTTTCTCACAATGTAGTCAAGGCATTAATATCCTGATCTCACTTTCCTACCCAAAACTATCTACTTTTCCTTCCCCCAGTTTCTTCCTGGGGTTCCCCAATCAGAAACCAAGCAGCATAAGAGGCCATTTAGCTAATCTCTATAGGTGAGCTTAGTGGGAAGTGTAAAGCAGACAATATGAATCTTGAAAGTGAAATGAAGGATATTTTGTAAACATAAAACTTACATGTGGGTACTTTCAGTTTTAGGAGCTAGGTCTCTAAGAGGTAGATTGTTGGGTAACTGTAAAAACTGAACATATAATAGATTGTTCTGCAAAGAAAACTGTAGCAATTTTTACGCCCATCTGCATTGCAGCTTGATTTTTCACCAAAAAATTGTGTCATTTTCCTATTTTATATTTTTTCTACATTAAATTTAGTGACTTGTGATATTCAATCCTTTGAATATTTCACAATTTATTCACATTTTTATTTAAACACAACACAATACAAATGTTTCTCTTAGTGTATTTGTTATTTTTATTTTGTTTGTATAAATTTCTAAAACTGGAATTTTAGGATTTACTGATGAATTTTCAGAATTTCACACCACTTGTATATGAGAAATTACACGGATAGAATGCTTGCCATCCAGTGCATACATACCAAACTATCCATTGATTACAGAGCGTGAAAACTGACAAACCAATTAACATAATCAAATCACATTTGCTTTTTAAATTGATTTAAAGTGTACAGAAAGAATCCATATGGTAGGTAAATACCTCAGGGCTCCTGTACATCATTGTTGAAATAGTACTCTGCCAGTTGCAGACTGTTCATACTTGTCTAAAGTTCATATGTTGAAGCCCTATCCCCTCATGGGAGCTCTGAGCAAGTAACTAAGGTTAAATGAGACCTTAAGGATAGATGGGGGTAGAATCCAATATGATTAATGTCCTTCTAAGCAGAGATACCAGACAGTGTTCTCACCACCATCACCACAACTACCAGCACCACAAAACACACACACACACACACACACACACACACAGAGAGAGAGAGAGAGAGAGAGAGAGAATAAAAGTCATGTGAGGACATAGTGAGTGAAAAGTCACCATCTGTAAGCTAAGTACTCCCTTTTCAGATGTGTAGCTGGCAAAGATTTTCTCCCATTCTCTGAGCAGCCTCTTCAATTTGGAGACCATTTCTTTTGTTATGCAGAAGCTTCTTAATTTCATCTAATCTCATTTGTCAATCATTTCTCTTAGTTGCTGAGACATTTGAGTACTATTGAGGAAGTCATTTCCTATGCCTATTAATTCCAGTATATTCCCTGCTCTTTCCTGAACTGACTTCAAAGTTTCAGGTCTTATATTAAGGTCCTTAATCCAATTTGAGTTGGTACTTATACCCGATGACAGACATGGATCCAGTTTCAGTTTTCTGCATACAGATATCCAGCTTTCCCAGCAACATTTGTTGAAGAGACTGTCTTTTCTCCATTGTATGTTTTTGGTGACTTGTCAAAAATCAGATGGGTGTAACTTCATGGATTCATATCTGGGTCATCTATTCTGTTCCTCTGGTATTCATACCTGTTTCTTTGCCAGCACCCTGCTGTTTTTATTGTTATGGCCCTGTAGTATAGTTTGAACTCAGGTATTGTGATACCTCCAGCAATGCACTTTTTGCACAGTATTGCTTTGGCTATACATGTCTTTTGTGTTTCCAAATGAACTTTACAGTTGAGCCAATGAAGAGATGGCCAAAAGAATTGAACAGAGGTTATTCAAAGGAAGAAGTACAAATGGCTAAAAAACACATGAAGAAGTGTTCAACATCCCTGGCCATAAAAGAAATGCAAATCAAAATCATATTAAGATTTCACCTTACTCCTGTTAGAATGGCTACCATCAAGAACACAAACAATAATTGTTGGTGAGGATGTAGGGAAAAAGGACCCTCATACACTGCTGGTGAGAATATAAATTACTATAACGACTATGGAAAGCAGTATGGAGTCTCTTCAGAGAACTAAAACTAGAACTGCCATATGATCCATCAATTCTGCTCCAGAAAGGATGGTAAATGGATGGAACTGGAGAACATCATCTTAAGTGAAGTTAGTCAAGGAGGGGGAGGGTAAAAGAAAGAAGCTAAGAAGGTGAATATGGTTGATGTACTCACTATACAAGAATGAATATAGCAATTTTAAGCCAATTGAGACCACCATAAGAAAGGGACTAAGGAAGAAAGAAGAAAAATAGAGGATATGAACCAAATTGGGCTACAATACATATACACATGGAAGTACTACAAGGGAACTACTTGTGTAGCTGTATTAAACAAACAGAATTTGTTTTCTTTTACAAAATCAGTGAACAGGAGGATAGAACAGGTCCTGCCTTGGGTGAGGGGTGGTTGGTACCAGTTGAGGGGGGAGGAAGTGGGAAAAGGGTATGGGAGGGTGAATATTGTGCAAATACTGTGTACACATGTGTGGAAATGGAAAAAAGACACCTGTTGAAACTATTCTAGGAATGGGGGAAGAAGGAATAAAAGAGAATAGTGGATGGGGTGAATTGAAGTATGATATATTTGATATGTTATAAGAACTTTTATAAATGCCATGATGTACCCTCATACAGCACAACAATAAAAAAATTTTAAAAGGATGGCTAATAAAAAAGAGACCTGTGACATGTACAAAAGCATTAAACATAATTTGAATTTTTTTAAAAATGTGCTCACCAGGGTCCTAACCATCTAATGCCTTCACCTTTACTTTCTAGTCTCTCAAACTATGGAAAACAAATTTTTGTTCTTTAAATGATACAACTTGTGTATTTGCTTATAGTAGCCAAAGCTGACTAATGCACTGCCTCAATACTCTGTCATAAAATGGTTTTATGACATGTATTTTTGTGGTTACAAGGACCAGAGCTGAAGTTTGCAACAGAATGCTTAGCAGATGGAAGGTGCCCCAAACCCACTTGCTCTATTGCAGAAATAGCCAACACCTGCAATAACTGTACTTCACAGACTAATGTGCTTATCAGTTGTAATTGGTGTCTGCATAGAGCCAGAATTGAACCATGATGGGTGTCCCAAGGATACATTTGTCTGACAAAATATAGTTACCAAGTAAAATGTGAATTTCAACTAAACGTGTGTGTGTGTGTATTATATGTCCCAAATATCTCTGGGTTATATTAAATGCTAGAAAATATGATGTTTATCTTAAATTCAATTTTAATTGGATCTACATTATTTGCTAAATATGATATCCCATATTAGTGTGTACCAGTTTAGGCTAAGAAAATTTGCCAATCTGGAGCTGTCATACTCTATTCCTTTTATTTAAGGTTTATTAGTGTTTTTATCTTTTTCTATTTATAAGGCATTCTTGATTAGTCTATTCTTTTCATCTGTATTCAGAGTACAGGTGTTCCATTTATTCTATCTGTGCTAATATTTCTCACGAGTTACTAACCTTATCGTTTATTATTATCACTTCTCATGAGTTCTACCTATCCTGTTGTTTTATTTCCTGATAGGACTAAATAACATATGCTCAGAAAATAGAGCAAGTGCACAGTGAAATGTTTCTATAAAATATTTTTACATGTGTGCTATTTTTTCTAAACCATAATTAACTTAGGAACAGAGTACACGTTTGATTCATTTTAGGGGACAATTCTATTCTACCTCAAAATCACCCAGGTGTTGAAACTGCAGGCTCCTTGCAACATGCAGCTTAGGTAGACTTAGGGCTCATATCTGGGAAAGCAGAAGAATTATTCTCCCTTATGGGAGAAGGAATATGAAATTATAGAATCAAAACCACTCTCAGGTGGACTTTGAGCCTAACTACTCTGCTAGCCCTTATTTTTTTCCTTATCTTTGATGTGCGGCTTTCACCCTAAAATACTTCAGTGAAAGATTATTGCTCAAGGAGAAAGACCGCTATTCTCAACATGGCCTATAAGCTAGAGCCAGGGACACACTTCAATTCCATGAGTGTACAGTTCAAGGAAGACACCTTCAAAGTCTTTTTGAGGTAAACACTTTTTATATGACTTACCTTCTGGTGGATATTTTTTATTCCCAACCACCTGAACACTGCAAAGTTACTGAGTACATCCTAAATAAAATATTACTTTCCTAAATGAGGTCTACTTATATAAATCACTATGTAATAGTCTTATAGGATTTATTTCAATAAGATTTTATGGCTTATTTTTCAGATTAATTAATATATCTGACAGTCAACAGCTTGTAAGCATTTTTGCAACATTATTCATGGTGAGAACAAAACATCCATAATTCTCATCAGTTAACTAATTTATTTAACTTTTATATCCTCTATAAAGACAAGTGTATAGTGAATGTATAATAATTTTTGTTGATTAATTAGTGACCAATTAAGCTGGGACATATATCTCCCATCCAAGTACAAGTCAGGCTAGACCCTGCTTAGCTTCTGAGATCAGATGAGGTTGGATACATTCAGAGTAGTAAAGCCATAGATGAGCTGGGATATATTTCAGTTGTTCCTGACAAAATTGATATCTTGTATGCAACTCACAGTCTTACTTAAAGTTAATCTCCAAGGATGCCTTCTAAAATGGGCTCAGGAAAAGTAGTACTATAAGAATAAATGCACTCACTCAAAGGGAGTTTTCTGGCAGCTTATCTTTATTTTACTTTAACTTTGACATGTCTATTTAAAAGTATCATTGTTTTCTGATAATGGTATATTTAAAAGATATGATTTTATTTTCACATCCTATCTAATTTTAATTTTATTAAACTAGAGACTTATATAGGACCTTATATATGTATTTTATAGTACCCAAACTCATTAAGGATGCTCTCCTAAAAATAATCTTATATGAGCAAGAAACTAGAAACTTTAACTATTATGTGACAGTAATAAAAAGAGATGCCACGTGTGGATAAAACGGACAAAGTCTTCAGCATTATGTTGAGAATACAGGTGTAGTGAAGGTTTGTCATCTTCAATTCCTTCTTAGGAGAGTATTCATTTTTCTAGACTTGTCTGCCTGAGACATAAGTTAGGAACCAAATATCATTAAAATTCAGTCAGCAGCTCAGACTAGAAATTCACCCTCTGTTTAACTCAAATCCTTGGTAAAAGTTTTGGATGGCATTTTTTGCAAAATTTTCAAATGTTCCTGCATGCTCTCAGAGTTGGAATTTTCTGTCTTCTGCTTCCAAATCATTACTAACAATAAAACAGACAAGGAAAGAATAAGACAAACACAAGCATTTGAATGAGAATTTATTTTAATTCACCATATCAGGTAATAGTATTCAACAAAATTCTCACAGCTTCCATTAGTTTCCATAATTAAGATAATCAATACAAACAAGGAGAAGTTGGAAATATGGCCACATAATATGCACGGTGGCATGACAGAGAATTAATTATTTGCATTTCCTTAAAATGCATGATAATAATTCATACTCCTTTCAGAGACCCCTGGCTGATCACAAGATGACCAAATTTGTTGTAGGTTCCACAGCTTCCAACCCTTGCCAATAACTCATTGATGCTTTCCACAGATGGTCCTACTATCAGTCTATTGAGAATTATGTGAGCATTTATCCTCTTGGATAAATGGGTTGAGAAATAGATTGCTGTTCCAGAAAAAGTTATATATTTCCTAAACAGCATCTAACAAGTCTGTCTACTTGTGCAAAACTATTAAAAAATGCTGAAACTCAATAGTGGGAGAAATAATCTCAGAAAACAGTATTGCAAAGCTCTGGAAGAGTGTAGTTTTGTATGAAATAGCATGGATGTAAGGATACATGCATACTTGTGTGTATGTGTGCATATATTTGTGGATGTCTGTATAGGCAAGAAAGAGCAACAGAAGAAAGCAGAGACCCAGAATAGCAGGCACAACAATGAGTTCTAAAATGGCAGAGAACTAATCCAATCATATTTTCATGTCAAGCACTGTGTTGGTATGTAAGAGTTTCTTAATATAAAATAGGGTCCAATGATAGATCACAGATAATACATGGGACAACAGAAACATTTTGGGGTCAGTAATTTACCAAGACTATCACATCTTAAGATAGCATAGTTTTGTTGTCCAATAAAAAGCACTTAATAGCCATGCAGTGAATGCTTTGAGTCTATAAATTGGGACTTTTATATGATGTTTAACTTTCTTTGAAATTAGGCTCCAATAAAAGCTGTGTAAAATGAACATAAAGCTTCAAGAATAGTTACAAAGAGTTATTTTAACTTTAAGCTGTCTGAAGATCCGTGATGATTCCCTTGTTAAACAATTGGTAGCATTTTAAGTGAAGCTATTATTACTTATCACTAGGAACTTCACAAATGAATATAAACAGAGTATTGCCCCTGAAGACTGCTTTTTAAAAACCTGTCAAATGTTCTTTCTTCTAATTCTCTTCACTGAGTGAGTTATTTCAGTACTGAGCAATTTGTGCATCATGTATCTTCATCTTCTAAGCTCAAAAAAGGTAATAATTTTCTGATTTCAGCTCCGTTGAAGAGGTATACTTAATGTGTCAGGTGTTAAGTAGACTGATGAACACTACTAACTATGGTTTATAATTATTAGAAAATGATCATAGAATCAATGAATTCTAGAGTTAGAAAATGATCCATCATGATCATTTTTATTAAGGGAACAATTTAGGCAAACAAAAGATTATACAGGAGCACAATGAATAAGAAGATAGGTATTTTATTAGCATGAATATATTTTATAAGCTTAAGTCAATATTTATTCATCATAAAACTAATCATAAAAAGGGACCATTTTGTGAGGGTTGTTGTATGGTAACAAATGACTCCACAATCTCAGTCAGTGATTTACCAAGCTATTTGTTTATCACCCATAAAAGCTACTGCAACTCTAAGGAATATCCTAAGCAACTATACTCCATACAGTGGCCCAGTGATTTTTCTATTGTGAGGCTTTGCATGGTTTGGTAGCAATCATTGGTCAACTCTGTGATCACTACGGCAAATGAAGAGAAACTTAATAAAAATATGAGCAACTGCATGCTCCAGTGTGTAAGTAATGGGTAGTGTTTCCACAGGCTAGAATTAGTTATTGAGTCTGCCTAAGAAGCAATGGATATAGAGTTATAACTCTTCTATGTGTCTACGAGAAAGAGCTAGGTATGTGTGGCAATAGAAGTCAGTCTCAACCATAAAAAAATCTGTGCAACTGATACTAGTTGAAGAGTATTTTCAGATAATTATGTTACATATTCCCAAACTATCCTCCAAAGATTCTAGTAAATATTGTGGCATCCAGTACATCTCAATATATGGGCAATATTCTTGATCAAAGTTTCTGGATACTTGTACAAATATAATATTCATCATGAAATTAAGACTTCATTTTATGAATTTAAGAACTTTTTGCTGGCATTCAGTGACATTTTGGGAATTGAGTAGATTAAATCAGAAGAATTTTATCTTTGAGGTATTCCTGCTATGTTTAAATAACAACTTTACTTGTTCCAATATTATTTTATATTCCACCAAATTCAGTGTAATTTTTTCATAGGCATATAATAATTTCAGTGAAAATATACTATGAATATTATATAGTGATATATGGTATATACTGTATGCTATTCAAATAAATATATCATATTAAAGTAATAATTTTTTCTTATATTTTTCCAATAGATTGATACTCTGGGTCAATAATTATATTTATTTGTGTAATTTTATTTGTTTACATTACTAAATATTTTTTATTATTTCAGTAATTTTTGGTATGTTTTATTTTTCCCAGATGAACAATTATATCAGCTTAGAATAACATATACTTTATCATTTTATTTTCTCCTTTTTATTTTTCATGTGTAATTATATTAACCTATGTAATTACATCCAATAAAATGCCAAGTAAGAGTGGAAATGTTTTTCTATTGTTCTTGGTTTTGGTAATTTGTCTGCTCAAATAAATGACATTATTGGTTTGAGTTTGATATTGTACTCATTGAGGGGACATTCTCTTACAGTTCTCATTGGTAGATACAGTATAGATGCTGAGTTTGCAAATATTTTTATAATACCTATATTACTAATTACTTGCATTTCCTTTATTTTTGTAATAACCCTTAATTTATCTTGCTACCTTATTTTAATTTTCTAATATTTTCTTTATGAAATTATCTACCCCCCAGTACTTTTCTCTAAAATATTATTTTTATTAATTATTGTTGTACTGAGGATACATTGTGACTTTTAAAAAGTTCTTACAATATGTTCTAGTTGAATTCACTAGCTCCATCATTCTGCTTTATCACTCTCATTCCTAGAAAAGTCTCAATGTGTCTTCCATTTTCATACATGAGTACATATTTCCACTACACTCAGCCTCCTTCACCCTTTCCTTTTATTTTACCATCTCCCCCTCGCACCAACCCAGACTGGACCTGTTTTACCTTTTTGTTCTCTGTTTTTGAAAAATGGAATTTTTGTTTGTTTAACATAGCTCTACAGAGACTATCTTTATCATATATCCATGTGTATATGTGTTATAACTCAAATTGGCTCATCCCTATTTTTCTACTTTCTACCTTATATAATTTAAGAACAGATACATTTAAACTTAGAAAATTGTTTGTGTATTTTTTTTATTTTCCAGTAATTTAACATAAAAGACAGATTACTTCTTTGACCTTTAAAGGAGTATTTTTGGTAATATTTTTTAAATTTACTTGGTCTAGTCATTTTGCTTTTGCAGAACAACTTTTTAACCAATGTTAATTTGCTTACATCTTTCTATAAAATTCACCATTCTGTCAATATTTTCAAAATTATCACATAGATTTGAATATAACAATCTGTTAAATTTTTCTGTCTCTACTGGATTGTTGTTCTGTTCTCTTAAATTTGTGTTTTCTCATTTAAACACATTAAAAAGGTGGGTGAATATGGTATAAATACCATGTACACATATATGTAAAAGGAAAAATGATATCTGTTGAAACTATTCCAGGATTGACAAGAGAGGAAGATGAAGGAAAATCTTGAAGGGGATGGATTCAAGAATAATATATTTGATATATTGTAAGAACTTCCATTTTTTTCATTTTGTATACATGTGTATACAACATCTACCCTCCTTCAGTTCCTTCTCCATCCCACTGCTTTCAACTTCGCCATCCCAGGCAGGACCTGTTTTGCTCTCCTGTCATTGCTTGCCTTTTTATTTGATTGCTTCACTCAAACTTAATGTGTTTGTTTTTAATCAAGTATATTTCAATATAATTTACATAAAAGTAAAGGCACCATTTGAAAAGTACAGTTGGATGAGTTTTGACAAATGTGTACCACTTTGTTACTACTTCCATTCAAGATAAGGAAATTTGAAAATTTCACTTAACCAAAATATGTCCCATATACAACCCTCCGTCTTCTATTCTCTCATTTACTCAAATTAAAATCTAGAGCCAGACAACCACTGATTAATTTCTATGACTATACAATAATTTAGCTTCTCCTTGAACAGAATATAAATAGAATCCTGTACTCTTTTGTTACAGAGTTATTTTTATTTGTTTTAATATTTTTGAGTTCCAACCACGTTGTTATATATATCTGTAATTATTTTCCTTTATGTCATGAAGTATTTTCTTTGGTATGGCTATATCACAATTTGTTTTTCCATTTACCTATCAATGGACATGTAGTTTGTTTCCAGATTTGGATATTATGAATAAATTTATTATGAAAAATTCACAAATATCTTGACTAGAAAAATATTTTCACTTGGAGGTAGGTAATAGGAAGAAGAGTTGCTGATCTGTATTGTAATTGTATGTAATTCCTTTATAAGGAACTGAAGGATTTCCAAATTGGTTTGTTTAATTTTATAATTTTATGACAATAATGTATAAGACAGCTAGTTGATACAAATTCCTACCAACATTTGTTATTGTTGAATTAAGAAAATATATTAGCCATTCTAAGGACTTGGTAAGCAGGAGAATTGAGAGTTTGGGACCAGTCTAGGCTACATGGTAAGATCTTGACTCAAAAAAATAAAAACCCACTCTAATAGTCTAAAAGCATATAGTGATATCTCACTTCATTTTATTTTCAAATTCCCAAGTAAATGATATCGAGCTCATTGTCAGGTCATCCATATGTCTCCTTTTGTTGTGTGTTACTTCATTATTTTTGTTTAATTTTAAAAATTAATTTCTTTTTATCATTGCATTGTAAATGTTCCTTATGTTCTGGATGAAAGTGTTTACAATCAAATGTATGTACTTGAATATTTTCTCATAGTCTGTGAATTGTTTTTATGTTTATAACAATGTGTTCTCAAAAGACAATTTTATTTTGATGAATTCCAACTTACTACTTTTTCTGCTTATGTTTTCTTCCAGTAGTTTTCTATTTCCAACTTTACATTTAGGTCTATTATTCACTTTGTGTTTGTTTTTGTGTATGGTATTGCTGAGACAAAATCCGTATTTTTATACACCTATTCAACTATGCCAGTCCCATTTCTTTTAAAAGAATTTACAGTTTCCCCCACTGACTTACCACAATGCCATGGTAAGTCAATGAGTCAATTTCCGGAATACTACTCTGTTCAACTGACATATGTATCGTAGGTAAATGTAATCATTTAAAAAATTTCTATACCTTTGTACAAATCTTAAAAATTATTTTATTTTTCACATAATTAGTTTTCTACTTTTGGTTAGAGAAGTTTTTAGTTTTAAAATATTCATTTGTTCCTTCTTACAAATTTATTTCCTCTGTTAACTTTTCTGGTAACTCATTCAAATGATGTTTTGCTTTAATGATTTGAACACATTTTCTAATAGCAACTTTTAAAGTGATTGCTAAATCTAATCTCTGAATCATTTCAAAGTTGGGTTTTTTGACTGAGTTTTTCAGAATTATGGGTGAAATGTTTCAATTTTTCACATAGGTAGTAACATTTACTGTGTCCTGGATAATGAAGCCATTTGCTGTAGAGATTTTGAATTCTCTTCCTCTGAAGAGTGTGTGTGTGTGTGTGTGTGTTTAAATTGTAGGCTGCACAATTACTGAGTGAGTATCCCAATTATCTTATCCTATTGTAAGCTTAGAATAATGTATCCTAGGCAGATCTCTGGAAAACTCCTCCTACTACATGTTACTTGCTATAATTTGTACCTTAAATGTTCCTGAAGGCCCACATATTAGAGGATTGGTGTCCAGAGTGGTGTTTTTGGGAAGTTGTGGAACCCTTAGGTGATGGCTACTTGTGGGAAGCCCTTCAGTCATTAAGAGTATGCTTTTGAAGGGGATTCTGAGACTCTGGTCCCCTTTCTTCCTTCCCTTTTCTCTCTGGCATGATGTAAGCAGTTTTGCACTATCACACTCTCCCTCCAGGATGTGCTGCCTCACCACAGGTTCAAAGCGATACAGCAACTGATCATGGGCTGAAACCTACAAAACCATAAACCCAAATAAGCTTTTTCTCTTTGTTAAGTTGATGATATCAGGCTTTTTTTTTCCTGGTGGGACTGAGGTTTGAACTCAGGTCTTTGTGTTTGAAAAACAGGTGTTCTACCATTTGAGCTACACCTCCAGTCCATTTTGCTCTGGTTATTTGGAGATAGGGTCTTGGGAACTATTTGGCCTGCCTCAAACCTCGATCCTCCCAATCTCAGTCTCCCGAGTAGGTGGGATTACAGGCATGAGCTCATATGAGACATTTTGTGATAGTTATAGAAAGTTATCTAACACATTACTCAAGCTCCTAAGAAGTTAATTCCCCCTATTCAAGTGTCCTTGCAATGGAGTAGCAGAAAAATGTCCTCATAGGCATACTAATTCAGCCTGATTTATCCAAGATTATAATCATCAGAGATTTTTTTGCACCTAGATTCATATTTGTTATTCTCCTCAAAAATAAGGAAAATATTACCTAAATTATTCAAATATAATGAAATAAGTCAAAAGTACCATATAGAGAGACTTTTTCACTAGGAGATTTTTTCTTAAGCCAAAAAATTTTCTCTTAAGTAGTATTTCTAATGAAAGTTTAAATCAATTGTGAATTTAAATATTACTAGTACAATATGTTAAGGTAAATATTTTTATGAAACAAGAATGACAAGGTGGAAGATCCAAGATGATGACTAGAGGGAGGAAGCAGACAGTGTAAGATCCATAAATTAAAAATCTTGCCAAGATGCTGGAGCCACACTTGGAAGAAAAAAAACCACCAAGAAGAAGCAAAACTCCAACATCCTGAACCCCCAGCCTGTACAAAGTTTCTCCATGCCACATTACACGGAGAAACCAGGAGGGCTCCTGTGCTGCCAGATGCCAGCTCCAAACCTGCTTGGGAGATGCAGACCAACAGGTGAGCAAATAAGTAGCACACAGTATTCCCACAGTTACCCCTGGGATAAACCAGCATAGCCCCCTGTTCAGACTGAACCCAACCATGAAAAAAAAACTGAATAATAAACAAGGAAATGAAAAGAAATTTTCAGTAAACAAAGCTTAGAAAGGCAGATGGGCTGACAGTATGCAGGTGTGAACCACTGCTTGAAAGAGGGCAGATAGTGGTTCACAAAGCTCT
The DNA here is from genome assembly GCF_047511655.1 of Castor canadensis. Lineage (NCBI taxonomy): Eukaryota > Metazoa > Chordata > Mammalia > Rodentia > Castoridae > Castor > Castor canadensis. The sequence continues at coordinate 32,456,661 of NC_133389.1, read as the reverse complement.
TCTTCTGACCCAACCACCTGGTGAGACTATGACAGAGCTACTGCTCAAATATCAAAACCAGGACTGGATGCTGAAGGGGTAACAACAGATATACTAAGACTGAAAGACTGAAACTCTATTGTTCCTGGACCTGGAATTTTTTTTTTTCTTTCTCACTGTTTGTCTTCTTCACTGTTTGTTTGTCCACTATATCTCCCTGTTGATTTCTTTAGTTCTCTATTTTTTTCCTTTCTTTTTCTTCTTCTCTTTCTTTCTTGGTTTCATTAGCTTTACTATTGTAAGTTAGCTAATACTAAATTACACACAGACCAGGGACAGAAACAACAGCAAGTGGAATGATGGGAAGACGAAAAAGGGAAGGAAACCATTCTCTCCCCAAAAATAAATTAGCACGGGATTCAGAGGGAAATGAAGAAAACAGATACACAGTTTCAGATTCCAACAAAACAAAGATGGACTATACTAAGGAACCCAATGAAGCCCAAAAGAACACCCTGAAAGAAGAAATCCTGCAAGAAATCACTGAGAATTTCATAGAGATGTTACTAGACAAGGTCAACCAAAACATACAGGAGGCACTCAAGAAATTTTAAGACAACAAAAATAAAGAATATGAGAAGACACAAAAACAAATAAGTGAACTCATAGGAGCCCTAAATGAATACCAAAGTGAAACAGAGAATACCATAAATAAAGACATAAATGAATTAAGGACAAAAATTGGCAATATTAAAGAGAAAGTGATCCATGATTTGGAAAACATCAGAAAAAAGAATAAAATAGAAATATGAAGCACAATGGAAGGCCACTCCAACAGACTAGAACAAGCAGAAGACAGAATCTTGGAACTTGAAGATAAAATGGAAATAAAGGAAAAACTGAAGAACTATTACTCAAACAACTCAAAACCTGTGAAAGGAATATGCAAGAACTCACCAACCCCATCAAAATACCAAACCTGAGAATCATGGGCATTGAAGAAGGAGAAGATGCACAAGCAAAAAGAATTCATAATATATTCAACAAAATAATAACAGAAAATTCCCCAAATCTATAGAAAACTACTGCCATTCAGGAACAGAAAGCCTCTAGGGCATTAAACAGACCTGACCAAAATAGAACTACCCCATGACATATTATCATTAAAACAACAAGTACAGAGAATAGAGAAAGAGTATTGAAGGCTGGAAGAGAGAAAAAAAAAATAACATGCAAAAGTAAACCCATCAAAAGCACAGCAGATTTCTCAACAGAAACCTTAAAAGCTAGTAGAGCATGGAGTGAGATATTCCGGGCACTGAATAAAAATAACTCCACCCTAGGATACGCTATCCAGCAAAACAATCATTCAAAAATACATGGAGCAAGAATAATCTTCCATGATAAGCAGAAACTAAAACAATATATGACCACCAAGCCACCACTACAAAAGATTCTTCAAGGAATTCAACACACAGAAAATGAAAGCAAACAAACCCATTGAAAGTACAGGCAGTACCAAACCACAGGAGAAGAAAAGACAAGAAAGTAAAGAGTAACATTGATTCAGCTACACACAATCAAACCTCTAATCAACAAAGACAACTACATGACAGGGATCACCACGTACTTATCAATACTAACACTGAATGTTAATTGACTTAATTCCCCCATCAAAAGACACTAATTGGCAAACTGGATTAAAAAGGAAGATCCAACAATCTGTTGCCTATAGGAGACCCACTTCATTGACAAAAATAAGCACTGGCTTAGGGTGAAAGGCACCCAACGTCAATGAACCCAATTTCATCAAACATACTCTGAAGGACCTAAAAAAATATAGAAACTCCAACACAGTGGTAGTGGGAGACTTTAATATCCCTCTATCACCAATAGATAAGTCATTTAAACAAAAAATCAATAAAGAAATCCTAGATCTAAATCACACCATGCATCAAATGGACCTAGCTGATGTCTATAAAATATTTCATCCAACTTCTGCACAATATACATTCTTCTCAGCAGCCCATGGAACCTTCTCCAAAATTGATCATATCTTAGGGCACAAAACAAGCCTCAGCAAATATAAGAAAATAGAAATAATCCCATGCGTTCTATTTGATCACAGTGCATTAAAACTAGAACCCAACAAAAAAAAAAAACAACATTTAAAAAAAATGCAAAGAGTTGGAAGCTGATCAACACATTGCTTAAGGATCAATGGGTCATTGATGAGATAAAAGAAGAAATTAAAAGGATCCTGGAGGTTAATGAAAACATGACCTACTAGAACCTATGGGACACAGCAAAGGTAGTCCTAAGAGGAAAGTTTATAGCCATGAGTGCATATATTAAAAGGACAGGAAAATCTCAAATTAATGACTTAATGCTTCATCACAAACTCCTAGATAAACAAGAACAAGCAAATCCCAAAACAAGAAAGAGAGAAATAATAAAAATAAGAGCTGAAATCAATGAAATAGAAATAAACAAAAAAACCATACAATGAATCAATGAAACAAAAAGTTGGTTCGTTGAAAAAATAAATAAGATTGACTGATCACCTGGTTATCCTGACTAAAATGAGGAAAGAAAAAACCCAAATCAGTAAAATCAGAAATGCAAAAGGGGAGATAAGAACAAAAACCACAAAAATCCAGGAAATCTTCTGAGACTACTTTGAGAAGTTATATTCTAATAAATTTGAAAATTTTGAAGAAATGGACAGATTTCTAGATACTTATGACCATCCAAAATTGAACCAAGAGGATATTGATCACCTGAATAGATCTATAACACAAAATGAAATTGAATCAGCAATAGTCTCCCAAAACAGAAAAGTCTAGGACTTGATGGATGCTATGCTAAATTCTATCAGACTTTTAGAGAAGAACTAATACCAACTCTCCTTAAACTGTTCCATGAAATAGAAAGGGAAGGAAAACTGCCTAACTCATTATATGAAGCCAGTATTAGTCTCATTCCAAAATGAGACAAAGACACCTCCACGAGGAGGTAAATCTCCTTAATGAACATTGATGCAAATATTCTCAATAAAATAATGGCAAACTGAATCCAACAACACATCAAAAAGATCATTCACTATGACCAAGTAGGCTTCTTCCCAGGAATGCAAGGGTGGTTCAATATACATAATCTATAAATGTATAGAAGCAAAGACAAAAACCACTTGATCATCTCAATAGCTGCAGAAAAAGCCTTTGACAAGATCAATACCACTTCATGATAAAATCCCTATGAAAACTAAGAATAGAAGGAAAGTACCTCACATTGTAAAGGCTATATATGAAAAACCTACAGCCAACATCATACTTAATGGTGAAAAACTGAAACCATTCCCTCTAAAATCAGGAACGAGACAAGGGTGCCCACTATCCCCACTCTCAATTAGACAAGAAGAAGAAATAAAAGGAATACAAATAGGTAAAGAAACTGTCACACTATCCCTATTTGCAGACAATATGATCCTATACCTTAAAGAACCAAAAAACCCTACCCCAAAACTCCTAGACACCATAAACAGATACAGCAAGGTGGCAGGATATAAAATCAACCTACAAAAATCATTAGCTTTTCTATACACCAATAAAAAACAGAGAAAGAATATATGGAAACAATTCCATTTATAGTAGCCTCAAAAAAAGTCAAATACCTAGGAGTAAACTTAACAAAGGATGTGAATGACCTCTACAAGGAGAACTATAAACCCTTGAAGAAAGAGATCGAGGAAGACTACAGAAAGTGGAGAGATTTCCCGTGCTCACGGATTGGCAGAATCAACATAGTAAAAACGGCTATACTACCGAAAGCAATCTACATGTTTAATGCAATTCCCATCAGAATCCCAATGACATCCATCACAGAGATTGAAAATCTACCCTAACGTTCGTTTGGAAACACAAGAGACAGTGAATCACCAAGGCAATACTCAGCAAAAAGAACAATGCTGGAGGTATAACAATACCTGACTGCAAACTGTATTACAAAGCAATAGCAATAAAAGCAGCATGGTACTGGCACAAAAACAGATGTGAAGACCAGTGGAACAGAATAGAGGACCTGGATATGAATCCACACAGCTATGCCCACCTAATTTTTGACAAAGGCTCTAAAAATATATGATAGAGAAAAGACAGCCCCTTCAACAAATGTTGTTGGAAAAAGTGGTTATCCATCCTCAAAAAACTGAAATTAGATCCATGTTTATCACCTTGTACTAGTATCAACTAAAAATGGATCAAGAATCTTAATATCAGACCCAAAACTCTGAAGCTGGTACATAAAAGAGAAGAAACACTCTGGAAGTAATAGGTATAGGCAAGGACTTCCTCAATAGAATCCCAGCAGCCCAGCAACTAAGAGAAAGGATGGACAAATGAGATTTAATAAAAGAAAAAAAGCTTCTGCACAACAAAAGAAATGGTCTGTATACTGAAGAGATCACCCACAGAGTGGGAGAAAATATTTGGCAGCTATACATCAAACAAAGGACTGATAACCAGAATATACAGAGAACTTAAATAACTAAACTCTCCCAAAATCAATGAACCAATAAAGAAATGGGCAACTGAACTCAACAGAACTTTCTCAAAAGAAGAAATTCAAATGGCTAAAAAGCAAATGAAAAAATGCTGACCATCTCTAGCCAGGAAGGAAATACAAATCAAAACCACACTAAGATTCCACCTCACCCATGTTAGAATAGCCATTATCAAAAACACAACTAACAATAGGTGTTGGCAAGGATGTGGGGAAAAAGGAACCCTTGTACACTGCTGGTGGGAATGCAAGCTAGTGCAACAACTCTGGAAAAAAATTTGGAGGCTTCTTAAAAATCTAAACATAGACCTGTCATATGATTGAGTAATTCCACTCCTGGGGATATATGCAAAGAAATGCGACACAGGTTACTCCAGAGGCACCTGCACACCCATGTTTATTGCAGTGCTATTCAAAATTGTCAAGTTATGGAAACAGTCAAGATGCCCTACTACTGACTAATGAATCAAGAAAATGTGGTATTTATACACAATGCAGTTTTATTCATCCTTGAAATAGAATGAAATCTTATTATTCTCAAGTAAATGGATGGAACATCATTCTGAGTGAGGTTAGCCAGGCTCAGAAGACGAAAAATCATATGTTCTCTCTCATATGCGGACTTTAGATCTAGGGCAAATACAGCAATGTGGTTCGACTTAGGTCACATGCTAAGGGGAGAGCACATATGGGAGGTATGGGGATAGGTAAGAAACCCAAAATATGAAAGTATCTGATGTCCCCACTGCAGAGGAACTAATACAGAAATCTTAAAATGACAGATTTCAATATGAGAAGGGGATCAGGAACTAATGAAAAGGTCAATTAGAGATGAATCAACTTGGGATGTAACACATTTGTACATGGAAGCAATGCTAGGAATCTCTCTGTATAGCTATCCTTATCTCAACTAGCAAAAATGCTTTGACTTTATTATTGCATATTTTTTCTCTTCAACAAAATTAGAAATAAGGGCAGAACTTGTTCTGCCTGGAAGCAAGCAGGTTATGGGGAGAGGGAGGGAGTAGGGGGTAGAGAGGAGAAATGGCCCAAACAATGTATGCACATGTGGATAAATGAATAAAAAAAAGAGTGACAAATATTGCTAGTTATTTAATCTGCATTGAATGAGGAATAAATCATTAGTTATTTCTAATCACATTCACTGATTGTTATAAATAAATTTGAGAGAATTTTTTTGATGATTAAATTGTGGTAATTTTCAGGAAATAGTCAAATTGGCATTTTGATCACTGTCTTCTCTCTAACTTTCAATTTGCAATCATATTTAAACAACATGACCACTTTCCTTTAAGTTCTGAATTGTAAAATCCCAGTAGAATGTTCAGAGGTAGAAGGTAGTAAGGCTTTTAAAAGATAATAATGCTCTAAAAGGTTCAAAAATTAACCCAAATTTCATTTGCAAAAGTTTGGAACCATTTCTATTCTGTAATAGAAATCAGTTCAAAACCCTGAACTAAGAAAAGAATATACAAAGAAATCAATGGACCAGAGTAGAGAGCCCATAATTAGAGCCATGCAGATGGAGTCAACTGTTCTTTGACAAAGCAGCAAAGAAAGCACAATGGAGATAAGACAGGTTTTTAAACAAATGATGATGGAACAATTGGATATCTATGTGACACAAAAAAGTAAATCTAGACATATCTTATGCTCTTTACAAATATTAACTTAAAATGGATCTTTAACGTGAATGTAAAACATAAAACTATAATACTTCTAGAAAATTATATAGGTAGAAATCTCCATGATTGGGCTTGTTGGCTACTTTTTAGACACAACACCAAAAGCATGAAAAAATAATTGATAAATTGGATTTCAGTGAAATAAAAAACTTTTGTAAAACATATTGTCAAAGAAGAGAGAATAGAAGCCACAGACTGGAAGAAAATGTAGGATATGCTCTATATGTCTAAAATATACAACAGCCTATTTCAACTCAACAATGATAAAACAAACAATTCTGTTTAACAATGAGCAAAAGATCTGATCAGACACTCCATCTGAGAAGATACACAAAAGCAAATTGAACATGAAAGGCATTGAACATTATATATTCTTAGAAAATTATAAGCTAAAACACAAAGGAGGTATCACTGCACACATATTTGAACAGCTAAAATTTCAAACACTGATAATTCCAAAGACTGGTGAAGAGGTGGAGCAACAGGAACTCCCATTCATTTCTGGTGAAAATGCAAAATAGGATATATTTATACAATTTCTTACAAAACTAAACACATTTTTTCTTTATAGTCCAGCAACCACATTCCTAGATATTTACCTAAATAAATTAAAATCATATATCCACACAAACACATGAACATACAAATTGCCGAAACCTGGAAACAAAAGAGGTGTCCTTCTGTCTGCGAATGGAAAAACTCGGGTACACTAGGAAAATGAAATATTATTCCATGCAAAACACAAATGACCTATCTACCATGAAAAGACACAAGGTAACATTAAATATACTTTATTAAGTGAAAGAAACCAATCTGAAAAGACTACCTTATGTCTGATTCCAATTACATGAAATTTTACAAAAGGAAAAACTATGGATCAGTGGTTGCCAGGAGTTCAAGGTAGAGAGGGATGAAATAGCTGAAACAAATGGTTTTTAGGACAAGGAAACAATTATGTATGATACTATAGGATCCACACATTTGTCCAAACCATAGAATGACCTTTATTGTAAAGGGTAGATCTAAGTGATAACATATCAATGGAATTTCAGTGATTGTAGCAAATGTATGACTCTGGTAGGAAATGTTGATGGAGGAAGTAGATCAAATAAGGTTACTCCCTGCTTAACTTTTGATGTGAGACTGAAACTGCTCTAAAAAGTAAAGTCTACTTAAAAACTATATTTTTTCAAACTAAATGAAAATATACTGAGAACTATGAAAATATGTTTTAAGCACAACTAATATAAGTTAAATAATAGATGATTACAAGCTAATATAAAAGAAAAAGAAAATATTATTTAACGATTGATGCCAAAAATATATGATTCCTAGATTTCATTAATTGACGATATTCATCCAGTATGAAAAGAAATAATAGTTATAAAATAATCTGTGCTAGGTAAATCATGAGGGAAGTTCATAACTTCAAGCTTGTTTTTACATTTTTATAATAATATGCCAGGTTGCTTGTGCCAGAATGAGAAAAAAAAGAGACAAAAATTTAATCATGAAACTCTTGGGCAGAGTTGACACTTTAGACTTTGTACTGTCAATAGAATTGTCTTTTTCATTGAAGAGCTATTAAAACACAAGTTTTATAGTGAGCTAAAGCACAGTTCATAATGTTCTTAGAAAATGTATGCAGCCGGTAATATATTATCTGTTTTGCTAAGTTATGCAGTGATAACAAATAAAACCCCATTCAGAGTGTCCCAGAGTAACAAATGTCATCAACACACAACATATAACAGGGCAGCCACTGAAAGCTTCTGCACAACCGCTGTCTTTCATGTGGTATTTTGATGACTCCAGTTTGTTCTTTCAGAGTCTCTCGCATTCATAGATCTACATTTCCAGGTGCATGAAAGGAGGGGAGAAAACACCATGGAAAAGAAAAGTTTTGTGGCTAGACATAGAAATGGTTTACATTGTTTCCACCCACAATTCACTGGCCAGACTAAATTACATGCTTCAGCTGAAATGCCAGGGGAAATGGGTATGTAAGTGTTCCATATGCTCACAGGTAAAATGGTGTGATTTGACTGCACACATTTTATTTTTTACATAAACATTTGTAGCTACCATTTTCTTTAGCAAAGATTTTTTTTTTCAGTACTGGCACTCCATCAGCCTTTTATTTTGTGATTTTTTTCTTTCGAGGCAGAGTTTTGTAAACTATTTGCCCTGGTTGGATGTAAGCCACCAGTGCCCAGCAAGAATTTACATATTTATTTTATAATAACTGGTTTTATACAATAATCTGTTCACTTTAAATATCATTCAACTATGTCATAATAACTCATTTAAAATAATTATAAGTACTTCAATGTTTTATTTATATTATCTCAATTATTCTTACAACTACAATATTGCTGTGTTGATGTTCAAAGATTCCTTTGAGTCATTTATAGTCTATAGATGATAGAGATCCCAGAAACTGTGACTTATACTGATGTGTTTCAGCTACTTAGGAAGATTCTGACTACACAAATCTATCAGGATTTTGTTTGTTTTGACTTGCAGCACTCCTTAGTAGACTACCTTGTAAGACCTTTCATGAAGGCAGTATTCACTGAAATTTATGAATTAGATTCCAGTTATTTTTCCAATTGACATGGGGTTTAGGTTATCAATCCCTGAATTTTTCTACTTTCCTACGCAGTAACATGTGATGTACAATAGTGTAGAATTCCATTATGACCATTCACTACCAAAACAAATGTGGATGTATCTCCCTTTTAGCAGGATTGCTGTTTTGCGCTCATTTGAATATTTGGTAAATTAGAAGTTTATTCGAACCCCAGAAACTCCTTCATTGTTGTGCAACTTATGCTTTTCAGGTACTATCTGTTTTCTGCTCCCTTCAGCCTATGCATTCTCTTGCTTTTCTTTAGCTTGTTGTCATATTCCACAATGATCCTGTTCTGAACTATAGGTCCCAGATGTTTCAATGTCACATGACACATATGGATATTGGAATTTCTCTCTCTTCACCTTGAATCTTCATACATTATTCATAGTGCATTAATCTTTTAAATTCCTTCAACTCCAATTTTCTGTCCATGAACACCTTTCAACTGAGCTGCTCTCGGTCAAGTTGTAAAGTAAATCAAGATTTCATCCAGTATTCAACTATTTGCTCCTTTAATTTTTGTTTCTTCTTTTTACTCCCTAACTCCATGGAATTGCCATGTCAAACCATTTCACTAGTCAAGCCTTAACTTACCTTCTGCAGACATTTGACTCTAAATGGTCATTCTGTAAATATTGTATTTGAAAATCATTCTATAAATGCTGTTTCCAAAAATAGACATAGGTAGCATAGGAGACCCTCTCATTTTATCATACTTCCACAGATGTTCACACACAAACATTTAGTGAAAGTAGTATAATGGGACATTAATACAGTCTGATCTGTGGGAAAAGATTCACTTTGGTCCCAAAGATAGACACTAGTAAGCACTATTTTCATGAATGTGGACACTTGTAACAGTAAGAATCAGATGTTATCATTTGTACATTGCTTCATGGACAAAGCAATAAACAGGAATTGGAGGGAGGAAAAGGAGAGAAACCTCAAATACAAGTATGTGTTGCTCCTACCAAACATTTCCTTCAAAATAGTGGCAAGATTGGCAGATGGACTGTAAGCTGAAGGTCCTGCAATAAATTATAAGGGCAAGTTAGAGAAGCTGTATTTATTTCTATTCACATGACTCCTAACTGACCAAGTCTGATATGAATTAAAATTATTTTTACCAACAGATATGATGCTGGGATTGGGCAAGTTTATATAATTTGCAAGACCATAGAGTTATTTGGTAAACCATGTTCCCTAGGCTCCACCAATACCTCTTTATTGATGTCAAGGTGCTGGTCAGCTTCTGAGACCTCGTTTGGCAGACATCATCTTTGCCAGAAATGTGGGGTGCACTCCTATAATCCCAGTACTTAGGAGACAGAGACAGGGGGAATCTCAATTTGAGTCCAGCTTGGGCAACATAGTGGGACCCTATCATAAACAAGCAAACAAAGACAATATCCTCTAAGGACAGACACAAATAATTTCATTTTGAGGACTGGTTTGGAATTGCCTAGACCTGCAGCTGCACTACATATTTTATAGAACATCCCCTCCAATTTTTGTCAGTCCCTTCAGTTCCATATTTTGAGATCTGTAGCAGAAGTAGTATCACAAAGAGCAGAGCACCTGCAGAGAAAAATCTCAGTTTTCCATGTGAGAAAACCATACACTGAACAGATGAAACAACCAGCAACAAACATACTCTGACTGCTTCACTCCAAAAGTTAGACAACTTTATATCACTTTACCATCCAACAGAAGTTTAAAGATATTCTAAACATGTAGGTGTCCAGACAAAAATCAAAGAGATTTGATGTTTTCATACGCCTCTTACGTAAGCAAATATATGGTTACTAGCAAAGGTAATCTGGGGTCCTAGCAACTACTAATGAGATTCAACAGAGAAAGGATGGGTTGTGACAATGATGTGGTGTCTGGAGTGGGACAGATGGAGCCTGAATCTGGGATGGAATCCTGATTAGCAACTACATGATTTTTGAAGAGTCGTTTCTCATTTTCAAATAGCAAAAAATATACTTTCCACCTGAAGATGTGAAATAATGATCATAAAATACACTTGGTTTAGAGCTATCACACCAAGTATTTGTTCCTTACCCTTCCATTTTAAGAATCTCAAACATCTCCCATTCATATTCCTTCATCAAAATATTTCTCTTGGATATTTGCAATGACTCTTCTATTAATCTTCAGTCTGTTTTGGAGTCTCTGATCCCCTTTTAATTTTTTTTTATTTGTCTTTCCTCATTTTCTTTGTAAAGAGCAGGCAATGAAGTCATATCAGATGACTGCAGACATAAGATTTAATTTTCAAATATAAAAATTTTATCGTTCTGTCAGTCTTAAGAAGAAGAAAAGCAGTAGTAGTAGCAAGATTTTTTTAAGTTGAAATTTTGTCTTTATATTAATTAAAGTGAATTAAAACTGAATCAGAACAGGATGGTGCTGTACATCCATGTTTATTGCAGCACTATTCACGATAGCTAAGCTATGGAAACAGCCAATTTTCCCCACTACTGACAAATGGATTAAGAAAATGTGGTATTTATATACAATGGAATTTTATTCAGCCACAAAGAAGATTGAAATTTTGTCATTCCCAGGTAAATGGATGGAACTGAAGAACAACATCTTAAGTGAAGATGGCCAGACTCAGAAGGCCAAAAGCCACATTCTCTCTCATTTGTGGAATATAGACTTAACACAAATATTGTGATACATTGATCACATTAAGAGGAGGTCATGCACAAAAGGGGTAGGGAAATTAAGAACTTAAATATGGTTGATATACTCACTATACAAGAATGAATATAGAAATCTTAAGCTGAAACTACCATAAGAAAGGGACTAAGGCATAATGAAGAAAATAAGAGAAGATAAACCAGTTCGGTATATAATACAAACATATGTGGAAATATCACAAGGAATTCCCTCTGTAGCTACTGTTGTCTCAAGTTAAAATGTCATGATTTTCATTTTGTCTTTTCTCTTTTTTCTTCTACAAAAATAGAACAGGAGGGCAGAATGATTCCTGCCCAGGGAGGAAGGCTGGCACCAGTGGGAGCAGGGATGTGTTGGGGAAAGATGGTAGGAGAGTGAATATGATGCAAAAAATGTGTAAAAAAAAAATGATACCTGTTGAAACTGTTCCAGGAATTGGGACAGAGAGGATGAAGGAGAATGGTTGAGGAGGTGAATTCATGTATGATATATTTGATACATTGTAAGATCCTGTGTAAATGCCACAGTGTACCTCCATGAATCACAACAATAAAGCAACAATGAAGGGGAAAAAAAGAACAGAATGGTGGAGACGGGACTGTTTGTAATCCACCCAGATTGATAGAGTAGTATAGATAATGTTTATCGAGGGAGACTTGAGTACAGTAAATCAGTTTAATGAAATTACCAACAAGTCTGGTTTAAATTCTCTTTCCTTGTTCAATCCAAGTAGACTTTCTTTGGCACATGCTTTCTTTGTTCAACCAAGTCACACTCTCTGATAATCAAAAACATAGCTCAATAAAGATCATATGAAGAAGTGATAATGATGAATATCCTATCTTATCTAATTTAAAACTTTAGAAATAAGCAAAATCCTGAGTTTATACAGAAGTCGATGGCATTTCTTTCCCAGAAATATCTAAGTTCTAACATGAATAGTATGGTGAGGCTTTGTTTGATTTTAATAAGGACACCAAGGAGATATTTGGCAGGCTTTTAGCCTTTTATATTCAATAAATAATTCAACCTCCAATATTGTGTCTATAAAAATGAAAGAATTCAATCAAAAGCAATTGTTTTTATAAGCCTTGGGTGGAAATAACCTGAAGATTATTTCATTGTCTGTATTATGACTTTCTCATAATGTAGCAGTAATCAGATAGGCTCCAGTGTTTCTGACAGTCTATTTATTGCTTAATTTTTTCTTCTGCCCAATAAAACTTTTATTTCAAACATTCACTATTGAATAATAGATCCTCTGAGTAAAACCATTCATACTGGTTGAAGGATGATCATTTTAATATTGTGATTGCTGGCAGCTACCTCATAATCTCCAATCATGGAGTGTTTTGCTTACTTGTTATGTTTTCTTGGTTGTGTTCCTATACACTGGAAATGGTTATAATATTAGAAGATACGCTACTACATATGAAACATTATGGCGGTGATAAAATAAAACTCTAGCACTGTAAACAGTTACCCAGAGCTTTATTCACAAGCTCTTTCCTGCCTCCTAATGGGTCTGAATGCTCCAGAAAAAAACTGTGTGTGTATCCTTCTGTTGTTTCTGACATCATTCCAAAAAGTGAAGTTTAATTGATAAGATGATTTTATTTACCAATATTTATTTTGAAGATTAATTCTGACTGCTTTAACATGGGGTTTCAAATTATCCCTGGATTTCACTGTACCTTCTTAAACTTGGTTGGCATCACAAGGCTTACAGAGAGGATAACAACAAAAATGGTTGCTGAGGGTTTATATGCTCGAGATTATAGAAGCCATCACAGAAGGAAAAATTATTCTCCCACTTTGAGGGGAACTCTGAATAAGAAGCAAATTAAAAGCAATCCCAACTTTATTACTAAGATGATTGGCAAAGATGTTCATGTGAAATAGTTCTGAGAGAGAAAACAGTGCAGGCTGCCATAGCTAGGTGAGCTATCCTGTGAGAAGTGGTTCTCTGAACCTGTGTAGGACTTGGTTAATCAGAAAGATGGGGCAGGAAGAATATGGGGGAGGTGCAGAAGAAACAATGACATTGAGTTGAGAACTAGTTTGCTTTAATTGTGGGTGAGTTGAGAAAATAATTGATATTTTCTACTTAATTCAAAGGTATGTGCAGTGGAAGAATGAAGAACAAGATACCATACATCTTTATTTACTTTAGAGGGCTTTTATTAAGTACCCAATCACCTGAAATCCATACATGCTATCTAAATCTGTATCTAGTCTTAACATAAACTAGAGACATTGATTAAGGAATATCAAAATGACAGTGTGATAGTGTGAAAAGATCACTGTTTTATGAGTATAAAGACAGATCTTTTATCATGATTCTATTATTAAGTGTGCAATCTTGGAAAAGTTCATTAATTTTTCAGTACTTGAATTTCCTTATCTATAAAATGAGGTAGTTGAAAAGAATAGTCTGTAATGTAGCTCCTACCTATAAAAAAGTAATTAGCATCAAGTTATCCTGAGCAAATAGCATGAATTCCAAATAAATTACCTCTTAGTTTAAACATAGCTAGCTTGTTTTGTTTTGTTTTTAATACTGTTACTCTACCTGATCTGCTCATAAAAACTTTCATATTTTCTCAGTGTATACCTATGGCTCTTTCCCTTGAAATTTAATTTCCTTCAGATAGTTTTGTCTATGTTTTAGATAAGAGTTTTTATTCTATTTAAACATTAATGGTTATTATGGAATAGAGAGAATTATATTCTGGCAAAGCAATGAAAAATATCATATGTTTCTAGATATATAAATAATGCATGTAGGAGTAAAATTAGGAAAGTGCAACAGCAACTGGTAAATCTGGAAATTGTCAATATTTTGGAGGGGACTATAGAAAGAGTGTTCATACCACATCTGTGAAATTGGGAAAGATCTTAGCATTTTGTAAAATTGAATGGGGTAAGAAGCAGAGTAATTAAGTAGGAAAGTGACCACAGGCAAGCTTGACATGTAGATAACATACAGATTCAGCAAGCATTGAGTCACATAAATTAGAGAGAGCTCTTCTGAGTGTAATAGAAACTCAACTCAAACCAGGAAAAGAGAAAATAAGATATGTGTGAACACATACCACACAGATAATTTCAAGTGGAACCAGCTTGAAAGAAGAGCAGCATGATGCAGGGGGCAAACAAAAGTCAAGACTTTCTTTTTCTCTGTTTGCCTCTCAGACCAACTTTATTCTGTTTTACTCATAACCATGTCCAGCATCCATATGCAGAAGGAAATATGCTCATCAGTAACTCTCATCTTACATCTTCTTTGCACTTTCAAAGGAGAACTTAATCCTTTTCCATTATTAGCAATGAAGATGTTCATTGTTTAAGTTTTGGCATTTGTATATTAATTTGGGGCATGAAACTAGTATGATATGATGGAACAAACATGGATCAAATGGTGCTAGGGATAAAGTCAACCTTACCTCAATCACATGGGCTGAGATGAAGGAAGGGGTAAACTCCTAACAAAAGATGGAAAACAATCACAAAATCTATAGTGAATGTTCCATAATAGAAGGGAGATGAGATTTAACTGGAAAGACATACAAGAGTTTTAAACAGGAAAATGTCATTTTTGAAATCATGTTTTCAAGTTTGATTCATTTGATCTGTGAGGAAGCATGGCTTCTCTGCTGTGAATGGCCATAAGGCATGTTTATATCACTGCCAAGCAAAGTCCCCTACTTCCCCAAGCACATGGTCTCTGGTACCCAAAATGTTTGCAAGTGTGATTTTCAGAGTATTTTTTTGCTATGTGGTCAGTAGAAAAATGTTTGATGTGGGGCCTAAAGGCTGAAGAAACTCATAGTGAATTTTACGCACTGAGATAATAGGTGAGGTTTTGGGGGAGGGTTTTATTCCCATTCTAAATGTTGAGAAGAAAGAGAAATGTTCCCATCTGCCCACATCTTGAGTAGTAACTGGTACTAAACATCCAGGAAATAACACAAACCATATTAATGGGACCTGAATACAAAATTCTGTAGAAATTGTCCAAACTATTATGCTGCTATTTAAAATTCTCAAGTCAGATTCTTAACCTATCTAACCTCATATATCCCAGCTCTCAGGAATTAAGTGAAAATTAAATGTGATAAAGCTTTGATCATGCTTAACACAGTGGTGAGCACAGCATGAACAATTAACAAATGTTCCCCATCATTACTGTTAATTAGTATACTTGTATCTAATAACCCCTAAAGTCTCCTTATGGGACTAGAAGTTATAGATTTTACTTATTTTTTTTCTATATTACAGCACAGTTTTTTAAATGTAGATAACAATTTTTATCAACATAAAATTTAAAAAAGAAATTATTGTTAAATTACTGTGTTTTCAAAGAATGCATTGGGGGAATTTTGCATTATTATTGGAAAATTCTTTATGGGATTGACTATGCCTTCCAATTCCGTTTAAAATCCCTTCATCATCATAAGCCCTAACTTTAATATAATGCACTGCATACCACAGAAATATTGAAATTATATTAAATGGAATGAGATAATGTGTATGTGTTTTAATGGTAACATGTGGATCCTAAACTATAAAAGACCTAGGTTTCAGTCTTCAATACCATGAATTAACATGAGATTTTTCATAAATTACTTAACTGCTTTGTTCATTAGCACAGTTTTCTGTAATAAAAATTGAGTAAGATGGTTAATTATATCTTCTTGTAAGGCTGGCATGGGCATTAAAGATGTTTTTAAAGTCCCTAACACAGAGGTTCAACAAATGATGGCTATTAATAGAATTGTAAGTACATGAGAAATACTGCATTCCCTTAAGGATATTTTAGTCTAGATAGAAAATAAGAACACATGCTCCTCTCTCTCTCTTACATTACTGACATTACTATCTAGAACTTCTGACATTAGACTATTGGAGCTCTCCTGACATCAAGCATCATGTTGAAAATAAATAGCTCCAGGCTTAGAGTTCCTCATTAGTACCTATAGCTATCAAGTAATAGGAACACTGTAATAATGTCTTTGCTTAGTTAGCATTACCACCTCTAGGGAGTTCAAAGTAATTTACAGGTGGAAAATTAAATGATGCAGTTCAGGATAAGATTGAATTCCAAATAATTGTTAGAGAATTTAAATGTGATTGAACCAGAAATTCTAATCAGGTATGAATCAAGGCATGTTTATACTAAAGTATGAGTAAAATAACCACTATATGCAAGGAGTGTCATTTTGATACAAGGTACTCCATAACATTTATTTATATCTTGTCTCATTGCAAGAATGTTGAAGTGGGAACACTATGCTTTACAAAAGTCAGAAGAGCTTTCCCATTGATTGGCATATAAATCTTGAAACTGTCATTTTCTTTCTGTGAGGCTGACTTTTTGGACATTACCATCTTTTCTTTATATAGTCATAAAATTAAAATCCTAATCAGATCTCTAAAGTCCATCTTGCTCATATCTTTCAGACTTTGCTACTGTGGAACAAATCGGAATTGTGATCAAATTGAACAGATAAAAACATAGGAAAATGTTCCTTTTAATTTTCTTTTTTGTTGTATATTTATAAACTAAATTTATTTTTAACTAGTTTATAAAAATTATACATATTAATATAGTAATATGCAATGTTAAACATGATATTCTGAACACCAGAAAGAAATGGTTAAATATGTGGAAGTTATTGCTACCATCCTTGATAAGGTAAGTTACCATCCAACTAACCATTGAGGAAATGCACCTTCAAACACCATAGGATAGAATTCTCATTGAGTTTTGAAAAGAGATTTTTTTGTCTCAGCTTCTTTGTCTTTGTCTCATTTTACCCTGCATGTCAGAAACCAGGTTATCATGACTATAATGGTATAGTTACATAAGGCCATGTTTAAGGGCAAGGTATATTTCATTACTTCTCTCCTTGGTACCAGTAACTCCAGCAATGCTTTCTTTCATCATGACCCTTCCTTCCTAAAGGATGTAACTCAGGGCTAAGCAAAAACTGACTTCATGATTTATTTTAGTTCTCTGAAAGAAATTCGTACACAATCGAAGAATACCTCAAATATGAGGACAAATTAACACAAATGTGTTTTTTTCTTCTCAGGGGTTACCATAGATACAAAATTGCAATGGCAAATGATGGAAAATTCACCTAATTGGATTTAAATGAGGGTAAATATATCCAATTACCAACTTATAGGCATGTGGTTTTATTGTGAAATAGTTAATTGCCCTCAAGTATTAGCAAGTTTTTCTATAGTGCCATGTATTGTTTGCAAATACTTTCCCATTTATTTTTCCTTATTATGCTTCTACCAATTCTCAGTGCTGTCTCAGATACAGAAATATACACACAGGGAAGGGGAGTTCTTTGTGTGTGTTTGTGTGTGTGTGCATGTGTGTAGGCATGTATGTATAGAGATGGTAGAAGCTGACTTTGCAGCAATTATGCCCAAAAAGTAGATATAGAAAAGAGTCAAAGATTACAAATTCACTTCTCCAGCTTTGATGACACACACTCTGTTTTATTTAGTTTAATTTTCTGAGCATTTGTTGAAGTCTGAATAGTAATATGTGTTGCCTTAACTACTTCAATCTTATCTTCTTTTTCAAATAGAAATAAAGAAAAATTTGGTGATTCCAGGGATCACAACATAATTGGGCTATAAATAACTCTGTTCCTTATTTTTTCAGGGAGTGGCTTTTCTCTGACAAATATGTTACCCTTTTTTTCAGTGTGAATGAAGCAGTTAAAATGTCAGGACTCCAGAACACCTTGAGAAGTTTCCACATGAGGACCCCGAAAGATCTCACACTTAAGTGCTACTTCACTAACTTTCCCTCCAGGACATACCTTCTCACATTTCTCCATTCTGCAGTGAGCTAAATAATATTTGATCACAAATAATTCATTTTTCCTCTGTCATTTACACCTATAGAGGCTTGTAGATTATTATCTTATCTTTAAAACCAATGGCCTTTGTTCCCTGGACAAACATACAGGAACATGTTCACTGCTAGGCCAAGTCAAGGATGCAAGTAACTTGCATTAAGCAAAGTTAAAAGGCAAGGAAAAAACAAAGAATTAAAGATAAAATTTAATACCTTTAGCAATATGCACATCATTTTACTAGCTGTTTTGTTTTGACAGGTTTCTACCTTAACAACTATTTTTGAACTATACTACAGAGAGATATGGAAGAGTAATATTTATTCTATTTTATATTTTAGCCTTACTGGGATTTGAACTTAGGCTTTGCATCTGTAGGTGCACTATTACTTGAGCTACACTCCCAGCCCTTTTGCACTTTATTTTTCAGGTAGGGTTTGATGATTTTGCATGGGGCTGGCCTCAAATTGCAACCCTATTACCTATGTCTCCCAAGTAGCTGGGGTTATAAACATACACCACAATGTATGTACAGGTCTCACTAACTTTTTGCCTGGGCTGTCCTCACATCCATATCCTCCCTATCTCCGCTTCCTGAGTAGCTGGGATTACAAGTGTGAACCATCATATCTGGCCTAGAAGAGTATTATTTTATATCTAATTGTTTATGATTAATTTGCATAGAAATGTAGACACAAGAAGAAAGCAATATTGCATATATTTCAATAACAAAAAGATTCATATTATGGCCATGATTCCTTGAGTTCAAGTTTACTTCATTGAATTTATTTCCCTGGGTTTGAAAATCAGAATCCAATTCAGCTTACCGTCATTTGTTAAGTGCTGCCTCTCCCAAGAGTCTAGCATTTATTTCTCTTGCTCTGACTACTTCCTGGATTCCCTGAATAATCAACTCACAGCAATTGGCTCAGTTCTACTCATGAAATGTAGCATGCATCCAGAAGCTCTGGGTTTTAGGAGCTATTACTGAAAAAGTATGTTAATTTTATTTTCATGTTTCCAGACTCAACTTCCTCTTCTTTAAATACACAGCCTTAGTTTAGGATACTGAACTCTTGACTGTTGCTGTAAACTCCAAACTGTCTCCTCGCCTCCATGTTCCACTGAGTTCTTCATGTTAGCTGATATCACATATGCACAGTCATCAGGCATTTACAGGTAAATGGATGAAACTGGAGAGCATCATAAGCGAAGTAATCCAGGCTCAAAAAGTGAAAGGTCTTCTGGTTTTCCTCATAGGTTGAAGCTAGACCTGTAAATTAAATGTATACATAAATACATATATAATCATGAGAGAGAGCAAGATTGCATTAATGGGTCTGTCTGAAGGGACTATGGGGGGCAGAGGAGGGAAAGACAATGTTAGAGAATGAAAAATATTGAAACATTGATCTATATATGAATATAATACTCTGTAATTGATTGTAAACTGTTGAATAATGGGGGAGCATGGTGATAGAGAAAGAGTAAGTAATGGGGGAGTTAATCTGATTAAAGCATAAGGTATACATACTTGAAATGCAAAGGCAGAAACCCACTTGGACTTTCAATATGGTCTTTAAAAATACATGAAGGACAAGTGGGAGATGGGAGGCATAAGGAAAAGATGAATGAGGGTGAATATGGTGGATGCATTTTGTATTCATATTTGAAAATAGAAGAATTAAATCTGTTGAAATTGTTCTAAGAATGGGGTAAGGTACGGAGGAAGAATGATGGAGGAGATATTTCTAGCAAAGATACAATGTAAACATATATATAAATATCACAATGCATCCCACCTCTACAACTATTATATACTAATTAAATTTAAAAAAAAATTTAAAAACCAACAATATGCTACAATTATTGACATATCTCACCTAATGAAGAGAAGCCTAGAACATAAAAGAATAAGCAATGTACCTGGAGCAAGACACAAAAACATTTCCAGTCACATAATTGCCATAAGAAGTAGTGCCATTCTTAATCCAAACATCATCTCATTTTGAGAATCACAAACCATTTTTTTGGTTGGGGAGGGGTAGTGATTAATACCCAGGAACTTACGCATATGCTCTACTAGGCACTCTCAAAAACCCTTGACATGTGTAGACTGGTAGCACTATTATTTACCAAATTTCATGATAAGGTTATTTATCAAATTTCATGATAAGTTTATTTACCAAATTTCATGATAAGGCAATTGGCATGGACTATCTGCATCTGAGCAATGTGGAATACTTGTTAAAATGTAGATTTTTGTGCTCTGTCCATGTCTACTGAGCCAATTTGTGGAAGAATGGGTCCTTGCAGTCTGCATTTGTACATTCTTTCTCCACGTATAGAATTTATAAAAACTAATATTTGAGAACCATTTGAGTAGGATAAGCTGGCTAATTAAACAGATTCCATACACAGGTCTGTATCTTCTTACTCATAAGAAGGCTTGTATCAGGGCTGGGAAACATAAGGGGGTGAACAGTGGACCCCTTCAGAGATGAAAGGTAAACTCAATGAAAAAAAAAATCTGATACTCAAGAAATCTGGAGGTTGGGGTCAGAATCCCAAGGTGGCTTCATGAGCTAATATTAATAGGCAAAGTAAGGAGATCAGATTTTACCTCAGAGTTAAAAGTTTTTGCTATTATTGCAGTAATTTGTATTTAAGATCATTTTCTTGATTCTTTCTTAATGACAAAAATACTGATATTTTTCATTATTTGTTAAATTTTGCACTGTTAGGGATCAAACAGAGGGCCTTGTACATGCTAGGCAAGCGCTTTCCACTGAGCTACATCCCCAGCCCACAAGATTATTTTTTAAGGGGGATTATAAAGTGAAGTCTCCCCTGAGTTTGGACTTGCACAGATTTGTTTAAGATTTCAAGATAGAATGGTATTTTTAAAAATGCAGAGATAACTTTAAAGTAAATCCTACAAGGATGTAATCATTCTTGGTTCCACTTTAAGTTCTACTTAGAAAAGATGTAAAATAGACTCTATGTTGGCATTCTTTCATGTGTCATGAAGGGAACTTCTTACTAATGCCACATCTTATTGAAAGGAACTTTCTTACTAACCCTTGTCCAGTGACAATGCCTGTCTTCTGGTCTGATTCGATTCTGTGAGAAGTTCATTCGTGTAATATTCCATTCTGCCATATCTTTTTTGCCACAAAGCAAGGTGCATAAAATCATGGATATAATACCAGCTTTGAGCTTTTCTGGAAGAAAAATCTCCACTTTTATTTTGAAATAATTCCCATAACTTCTTTTTGTTTAATTACTCCACAATATAAAATTAATCCCTCTTTAGTACTAAAGTGTTCCAAAGATCCAGAAATAACTTAAAACTCTTCCTGTCTGATTCACCTCTAGTTCTTTCTTGATAGTGGTTTATCTATGACTTTACTAGCTATGCTATACTTTTCTGGAAAGATTTCATCTCCCAAAATTCACTCAGTGTTCTGGATATGATTCAACTAGGAGCAAGAACAAGAGAACTTGCATGTCTTCACTTTAAGTAGTCCAGTTCTATTTTGGAACCTAAAATTGTGTTCTCTTTTCTTCAGAGTAGTTTTGGTGTTACTAAAGAACACAGACTTTAAAAAAAGATATAGCAGAAACTTGTATTCAATCTTGGCCTCACCCTCTTACAAGCACTATATAATCGGGCAGATGGCTTGACATTTTTGAGTTAGAGTTTATTACTTATGTAATAAAACTCTTTAATGAGAAATGCAGGATCCTTTTAGAGGATTAAATGAGATAATTATGTAATTAGCATAGAGTAAGCCCTCACCTTAGCTAAAATCCTCAAAATCTCAAGATTTGCTGTCTTGGATTATAAAACAGGTACAGTGTGTGACGGGTACTTATGGGAAGGGACAGAATGAGTGGAAGAGATGAATATGAAGGAATAGGATTGACAGGCTTCATATACATAAAAAATAACATGTTGAAAATGCTTGTAACTGTTTTAAGTGGGACAGGGAAAAGATAGGGGGATAGATGCAGGGAAGCTATCTAACCAATGTATAGTGTAAGGCTATGCAGAACTGTCACAACAAATCCCTCCTGTACAACGAATATATACTAATAAAAATGAAAAAAAGATTCACTGTCCCTGTACAATAACCAAAAATTCCTTGGATAGGAACATGTATTATCTTAATTTCACTTAGGAGTGCCTACCAAAACACTCTTTGATAAGAAAATACAACACAAAAGTGCAATTAAACTTTATATAAGCATTCTGACTTTTACATTTTGCCCATTTAAATATAGCTGCTTCTTAATTAATGGCTTCATACAGAGACATGATTTCTAGTTTATGTACATGTGTTTTACTATATTTCCTAAGACTGTGCCATTTTTATAATAAAATACTCTACATAGAAACTGTTCAAAGAAAACGCCCAAATGCAGACAAATATTCATGAATATGCAAAATAATTAAGGTGCACAGATGATGAGAATAAATGCTCCAGAGAAACACTGTAGGAGAGTATAACACAGATTAGAAAGAAATAAATTTAAAGCTTGCTGCCACCCTCTGTGGCCCTAATGTCATGCACACAGATACATGTGTCATGGTCTTTGAAATGAGGGAAAAAGACCCAAGCCACCTAATGTAGAAGAGTAAAGACAGGCAAAGACTGATCACAGTTATTTGCAGCAAATATAACAAAAAACGTTGTTAATACTCACATTAATGCAAAAATGACACTATTTATAGAGGATAGATTTAATGTGGGGAAAATGAGAAAAGGGTATGAAGAGAAATTCACTGAAGAAAGGGGAAGAATGCAACATACATGGTGGTGTTTATCCTCACTAGTCCTATAGAAATGATAATAAAAACCACACTTGCATGCCAATTTTTCCAATGGCATCAACAACATTATTTTAGTAATGAAAATAAGTCAATCATGAAAAAAATCATTGGGTGTTGAGCAGAATGAGATGCCCATGTTCTTTAGCACCTGGTCATTGCAAATAAAGAAACAGCCACTTTTTGAAGCAGTTTGGCAGTACCCCACATGGCAGAAATTCTACTTCTGGGTTTGTTCACTAGGACAATTATTCTCCAAATGTGATCATGAGACCATCAGTACAAAATGCAACAGAGACTTTTTATAAATGCAAGTTGTGTGACCATATTTTTCTTGTTCAAATTCAAGAGGGGAGCCCCAAATTCTGTTTTATGATCTCCTTTATGTGATTCAATATATTCTATGCTGAATGAATGAATGAGTAACATATACACATACATGGAATAATTTTAAGAATATAACAGGTGAAATAGTAGAATGAAAAAAGTGTTTTGCATGGCATCATTATAGTTGCATGTATGTTATAAATAACATACCAAAAAATGTAATATTTTGTTTGTAAACTGATATACATTTGGAAACATTAACATAGACTGGTAGATTTTCCCTGAAATTGCTTATGTTTGCTCTGTGTAGGAATAGTTGTAAAACAATAAATATTTTACTTCATATGCACACATGTAAATATAAATATATCAATGAAAATGTTATAAAATATTAAAATTGATATAGAAGAAATGTATCTGTTACATTATCATCTTCTGTTTCTACATACTTTTGAACAAATTATTTTGAAAGCAATTAATCTGTTTGAGAAAGACTCTCAAAGAGCATTTGAGACAGATGTGAGAAAAGAAAGCAGGAGAACATTATTGATCTGGTTTTTGCTATAGACAAATGGACTCAATCTCATTAGGAATCCACTTAAGAACATTTTAGAAGCCATGTAGACTATGCCTGCACAAAGATTTGCCAGCCATTCTTATCTTCAAAGAATGGTCTATGGCAGAAAAGCAAAGAGAAACTGGGATACAATTCAGGATGAAATGGTGCAATGTCAAACTTATTTGGAACTGTCTACTCTAATAGTGCTGAAATTAGGGCAGCTGAAAGGAATGTACACTGAGACATCACAGAGAAATGAGGCAGCATATGCAGAAACTTCTTGTAGCTTATAAACTTTAATAGTAATATATCCTCCTCTCTTCCTTTCATCATTCTAAAGTTAAAACAAGTAAAATTAAAATATGTGATACATCAATAGCTTATCTTAAAAGGCAAAGACCTCATTGAACATTTATTTCCTAACACTCTCCCCAGAACTCACCATTACAGTTAATTTTCAATGAATTTTGAGTGGATGTTTATGTGATGATATTTATCATACTATTCATATCATTTAACAAATGTTTTTTATTTTCTCTTGATACATATTGGAATGTTCATATATTAATGGATAACAATATATTCATTTTAAAATTTTGTTTACATTCCCACCAACAGTGTAAGAGGGTTCCTTTTTCCCCGCATCCTCGCCAATACCTGTTGTTCGTGGTGTTGCTAATGATGGCTATTCTAACAGGGGTGAGGTGGAATCTTAGTGTGGTTTTAATTTGCATTTCCTTTATTGCAAGAGATGGTGAGCATTTTTTCATGTGTTTTTTGGCCATTTGAATTTCTTCTTTTGAGAAAGTTCTGTTTAGTTCACTTGCCTGTTTCTTTATTGGTTCATTAGTTTTGGGAGAATTTAGTTTTTTAAGTTCCCTATATATTCTGGTTATCAGTCCTTTGTCTGATGTGTAGCTGGCAAATATTTTCTCCCACTCTGTGGGTGTTCTCTTCAGTTTAGAGACAACTTCTTTTTTTTTTTTTCATTTTTCTTTTATTATTCATATGTGCATACAAGGCTTGGTTCATTTCTCCCCCCTGCCCCCACCCCCGCCCTTACCACCCACTCCGCCCCCTCCCTCTTCCCCTCCCAATACCCAGCAGAAATTATTTTTCCCTTATTTCTAATTTTGTTGTAGAGAGAGTATAAGCAATAATAGGAAGGAACAAGGGTTTTTGCTGGTTGAGATAAGGATAGCTATACAGGGCATTGACTCACATTGATTTCCTGTGCATGGATGTTACCTTCTAGGTTAATTCTTTTTGATCTAACCTTTTCTCTAGTACCTGTTCCCCTTTTCCTATTGGCCTCAGTTGCTTTAAGGTATCTGCTTTAGTTTCTCTGCGTTAAGGGCAACAAATGCTAGCTAGTTTTTTAGGTGTCTTACCTATCCTCACCCCTTCCTTGTGTGCTCTCGCTTTTATCATGTGCTCATAGTCCAATCCCCTTTTGAGACAACTTCTTTTGATGAACAGAAGCTTTTTAGTTTTATGAGGTCCCATTTATCTATGCTATCTCTTAGTTGCTGTGCTGCTGGGGTTTCGTTGAGAAAGTTCTTATCTATACCTACTAACTCCAGAGTATTTCCTACTCTTTCCTGTATCAACTTTAGATTTTGTGATCTGATATTAAGATCCTTGATCCATTTTGAGTTAATATTGGTATAGGATGATATACATGGATCTAGTTTCAGTTTTTTGCAGACTGCTAACCAGTTTGCTTTTCAAGTTTTGTACTGCAAGATAGCTGGCTCTGTTCAATTTTTAAGTTTTCCTCATTATTTAGATAGAATAGCTACTATTGATCTTTCTTTACATTTTGTAACACTTACTTCAACTATCTTTCTTCTTATGTAACCCCATCAAATGAATAGTTTTAAATATTTAATTGTCAGTATAGATTAGATGCACTCAAACTTGGTAATGTGATGATTTTATGCATGAATATATTGTGTAATAATTACCACAATGAAATTAATCCATGAATCCAACACCCCTCATGCTGCATGTTAGATTATCAGAATGTTTGCTTTCATTTGTTTTAATTTTCAGTTATAAAATAATTCCTATAAAACTTCACCTTTACCTTCATTATAAGCATGTTTTCTTTCCTCCATAACGATCATTTCAATAACTGCTTTTAAATTCCACCTGCTAATTTCAACAGTTTGGTCATTTAAAAACAGGCTTTTATTAGTTATCTTTTATCTTAAAGATAGAACTTATTTTCATATGGTAAATAATATTGGGTTACATTTTGAAGCATTGTATAGAGTGAAGGAGACAGGCATGGAAGCAAGATTGGTCTGACTGCCTTTTCATATAGTTTTAAGTTTTAATTAAGACTTTTATACATTAAAATGACAATGATAAAGTAAAACAATGTTAAACAAGTAAACATATATACATATATATATGTTAAACAAGTATACATATATATATATATATATATATATATATATATATATATATATATATATATGTAGTGATAAAATCACTTTGGATGACCAGAAGCTATTAAAAGAATGTATTTTGAGAAAAAATTGCAAAGTAATTTTCAACTTCTTTTGACTTTGTTGTTAATAATACCAATGAGATTACAAATGAGATACCACTTTATATATATTGCAGGGTAAACCAAATAAATAAATATATTCAATTATTATGGAACCAAAGCAGAAAAATTCATTTTGTATTAGAATTTGATTCTAAATATTCATATATGTGTTTATATAAGTAGGTTGCCATCAAAAGTGTCTAAAACCTGCAATAGAAACACAGTAAGTATGTACAGCATTCAGGTACCAGTTTCTAAGCATGCATAACAGCTTCTTGAATATTGAAATGACTAATTCCAGATGCAAAGCAGGAAAAGCACAAAACAAAGCTGGTAGTGTTTCATGATAAAAAGCAAGGAAGAGCTGAAAAACTAGTGAAAATATTTTCAAAAGGATACTGTAGTCATCTTGAAGACACTCTGACTTACCAAACCTGTGAAGACTGGAGCATAATTGAGAATTAAAACATTAATCATTTGTAATTATATGAAAACCTAAAACTTTGTGATACCAAAGCATTATCAAAAAAAGAGAGTATCAAGAGACTACTCAGTTACCATCATTGGATCAGCACCCTTTATCATGGCCTTACTCTAAAGATTGGTAACTTGAAAAGAAAAAAATTGCTTTATATGGGCCTTCTGATATTCTGTTATAGAAGAGTACCAGTTTGAAAAAAAATATTTTTTTCAAGTAGTGACAGTATTAACTTAAAATTAAATTTTCATAGTCTTTAATGAAATATTTGAATTATGCAAAGATTGGCAATTTTTACATAAGCTATTAGGGATATTTCCTAACCTCCTATTGGGTGTCAAAACACTATCCCAGAAATTAATGGCTAATTGTAAAGGAAACTTTTTCCTTTAGGGACAATCCTAACAATTGCTTCCTTAAGCAAGTAAATAAATTTTAAACAATTATGTTAGGACAAATTGATGTTAGGTGCCTCATTGTACAATTTTTAAATCTTCCATTAAATATAGAGAAATAGAAATAGAAATTAAATGATATCCAGGATAAAAAAATTACACAAATCTACAATGATGAAACACTCTGAAAGACCTTTGGCCTAGTCTCCTCAGAAATTTAATTTTGTTTAAAAATTTGTCTTAGATAAAGAGATTAAAAACATCCAACAATCAAATAGATGGGTAAACAATGATTGTATGTTAGTTCACAAAACCAAAGCAAAAAAATTTAAAATACACAAAATCAAATATGGACTGATTGTCACATGATCTTATTAACTTCGAGACATCTTTGGCTAGGATGATTAGAATGGTATGTATGTCCTTATTTTGTTTATATTTCATTGTGTTTCTTTACTTTTGCTATAGTGGGGTTTGCACTCAGGGTCTCACACTTGCTAGGCAGGTGCTTAGTCTCTTGAGCCACTCCACCAGCCCTTTTAGCTTTGGTTATTTTTGAGATAGAGTCTCACTTTATGTCCAGACTTGCTTTGATTATGATCTTCCTCTTTGTGCTTCTCTGTGTAGTTGAGATGACAGGCATGTGTCACAACACCCAGCCATTGTTTGAGATGGGATTTTGAAAACTCTTTGCCCAAACTGGCCTCAAACATGATCCTTTTGATCTTCACCTCCCAAATTGCTTGAATAACAGGCTTGAATAACTATGCCTGGCCACATGTTATTATTTTTGTGAGGTACATGGAGAAATATTTATAGGTGAAGTATTATAACACCTGTATCTGGCTTCCAGAATAAGTAAACAAATAAGTAAATAAGTAAGTAAATAAATTAAATAAATAAATAGTATAGAGTAGGATACATTTGGCAATATGTTAGTAGATGTTAGTTCTTGAAAGAAGGCATTTTGGCATTGCTTTTATTATTCTTTCAACTTTTCTTAGTATTTAAATCTTTCTATGATGCCCTATTAGAAATCGAGAAGGATATATAAACATTTGAGCCATACTGGAATTTCTCTATAATTTATTAATGTGATTTCCTCATCCTCTTTATCACTGATAACTCCACTACTACATATTATTCTCTGGAATTTCTATCAGTTTATTTTCTCTCATATCTCTCAACTTCTCACAAGCCAATGAAATTCAACAACCCATTTGCTATAGTTCCTACACTTCTATTCACTTCATCAATAACCTTATATATGCTTTCTCCCATATTATTAAATTTCTGTCCATTTCAAGCATTGCCATTCAAATTCCATGGCAAGTTCCCTGGTCAGATGTTACATCTCTGAATCCCATTCATACTTTCAATTCTCACAGTATTGTAAATAACATTATTTTTGTATGTACACAAATTTTTATAATCTTGTCATCTTCCATTGTTTAATATACCCATATCCCCAGAGTGGCATACACTAACTAGATATAATCAATTCATTTATTCAACAATAAGGTTTAATCCCTAGTCAAAGTCTGACACCATGTTAGGAAGTAAAGACAAAAATTTAAAAAAAATTCTTGATATATAGTACAACTTATTGAAGGCTCTCTCTCTCTCTCTCTCTCTCTCTCTCTCTATATATATATATATATATATATATATAAATGGAAGAAGAGATTTCTTTTTTCAAGAATTGGCTTCTAATTTATTGAGTTTCCCTGGTCACCTTAGGTTTAAAGCAATTACTAATTGGTGTCATTACCTGTCTCATAAGATGGAATTGAGTTATACTTTCCTCTTATGCTTACTTTGTCTCATATGAATAGGTTATACTTAGAAATAACTCTCCTTTCTTTCTTGGATCCTCACTACTTAGTATCCAGGATAAGGAAAAGAAAAAAACCTGCAAGAATATTGCTCCGTGTCCCCCAGGTTTGTTTTGAGAAGACATTTTCTAATACATTGACTGACTCTGTTGTAAATGACCTTAATGGTGGCACTTTTGTCTCTTCCATTAGAAAGGCTGTTTACAGGCAGGGGGGAGAAATGAACCAAGTCTTGTATGCACATATGAATAATAAAAGAAAAATGAAAAAAAAAAAGAAAGGCTGTTTACAACAATCATCTGACCTCTGAATCTTAAGCAATATTTTTCCCAGATCACTATTGCATCAAAACCTTGTACCTGCAAGACTTACATATCACTATTTTTCATTTGATATGGTAGTATATCAAATGTTTACTGAATATCCAATTTAACTAATTCTGCTTTTCTGTACCTGACTTTCATTGTCACTTCTTCAAGAAAATATATCCTCTTCAATGGAATAAAAGACTGATTTAAAATGCCGGTGTTCATGAGATCAAATTTCGTGGCTTGGATATTTCTGGTACTTGAATATTACCACTGAATTCAGGTATTCAATTTTCTCTACACTCTCAAAAAGTCCTAAGGAAATTAAGAAACTTTAAAATAATTTAGAATTTAAACTAAATCAGGAAAAATTTCAAAAATAATTCTGTTACCATCCTTACTGAAGTTCTACTAGTATGACAGTTCACTTGTACACCTGCCATATCACTATTAATGCAAGAACTAAATGAACTCAATTATC
Source organism: Castor canadensis (assembly GCF_047511655.1). Classification (NCBI taxonomy): domain Eukaryota; kingdom Metazoa; phylum Chordata; class Mammalia; order Rodentia; family Castoridae; genus Castor; species Castor canadensis. Next base: position 32,426,429 of record NC_133389.1, on the reverse strand, counting down.
AGGAAATTGACAGATTTCTAGATACCATCCAAAATTGAACCAAGAGGATATTGATCACCTGAATAGATCTAAAACACAAAATGAAATTGAAGCAGCAATAAAGTCTCCCAAAAAAGAAAAGTCCAGGACCTGATGGATTCTCTGCTGAATTCTATTGGACCTTTAAAGAAGAACTAATACCAACTCTCCTTAACTGTTCCATGAAATAGAACATGGGAAATAGAAAAGGCAAGAACCCTGCTTAACTCATTTTATGAAGCCAGTATTATACTCATCCCAAAACCAGACAAAGACACATTCAAAAAAGAGAACTATAGGCCAATCTCCTTAATGAACATCTATGCAAAAATTCTCAGACAAACAGAAACAAACAACACATCAGAAAGATCACTCACCATGACCAAGTAGGCTTCATCCCAGGGATGCAGGAGTAGTTCAACATATGCAAATTCATAAATACAATGCAGCACATTAATAGAAGCAAAGACAAAAAACACTTGGTCATCTCAACAGATGCAGAAAAAGCCTTTGAAAAGATCCAACACCACTTCCATGATAAAAGCTCTAAGAAAAACTAGGAATAGAAGTAAAGTACCTCAACATTGTAAAGGCTATATATGACAAACAAACATACAACCAACATCATACTTAATGGTGAAAAACTGAAACCATTTCCCCTAAAATCAGGAATGAGACAAGGGTTCCCACTATACCCACTACTGTTCAACATAGTACTGGAATTCCAAGCCAGAGCAATTAGGCAAGAAGAAGAAATAAAAGGAATACAAATAGGTAAAGAAACATTCAAAATATCACTATTTGCAGACAATATGATCTTATACCTTAAAGACCTAAAAATCTTTACCCAAAAACTCCTAGACACCATAAACACCTACAGCAACGTGGCAGGATACAAAATCGACTTACAAAAATCATTAGCTTTTCTATACACCAATAATGAACCAACTGAGAAAGAATATATGGAAACAGTTCAATTTACAGTAGCCTCAAAAAAAAATCAAATAGCTAGGAGTAAACTTAACAAAGGATGTGAAAGACCTCTACAAGGAAAACTATAAACTTCTGAAGAAAGAGATTGAGGAAGACCATAGAAAGTGGAGAGATCTCCCGTGCTCATGGATCGGTAGAATCAACATAGTAAAAATGGCTATACTCCCAAAAATAATCTACATGTTTAATGCAATTCCCATCAAAATTCCAATGACATTCATCACAGAGATTGAAAAATCTACCCTAACATTCATTTGGAAACACAAGAGATGGCAGATATCCAAGGCAATACTCAGCAAAATGAACAATGCTGGAGGTATCGCAATACCCAACTTCAAACTATATTACAAAGCAATAGCAATAAAAACAGCATGGTACTGGCACAAAAACAGACATGAAGACCAGAGGAACAGAATAGAGGACCCAGATATGAATCCACACAACTCTGCCCACCTTGTTTTTCACAAAGTTACCAAAAATATATGATGGAGAAAGACAGCCTCTTCAACAAATGTTGCTGGGAAAATGGTTATCCATCTGTTAAAAACTGAAACTAGATCCATGTTTGTCACCCTGTAAACAATGGATCAAGGACCTTACTATCAGACACAAAACTCTGAAGTTAGTACAGGAAAGAACAGGAATACTCTGGAAGTAATAGGTATAGGCAAGGACTTCCTCAATAGAACTCCAGCAGCTCAGCAACTAAGAGAAAGTACAGACAAATGAGACTTCATAAAATTAAAAAGCTCTGCACAACAACAAAAAAAATGGTCCCTATACTGAAAAGACCACCCACAGAGTGGGAGAAAATATTTGCCAGATATACATCAAACAAAGGACTGGTAACCAGAATATACAGGGAATTTAAAAAACTTAACTCTCCCAAAATTAATGAACCAATAAAGAAATGGGCAACTGAACTAAAAAGAGTTTTGTCAAGAGAAGAAATTCAAATGACAAAAAATCACATGAAAAGTGCTCACCTTCTCTAGCCATAAAGGAAATGCAAATCAAAACCACACTAAGATTCCACCTTACCCCTGTTAGAATAGTCATCATTAAAAACACCACTAACAACAGGTGTTGGTGAGGATGTGGGGAAAAAGGAACCCTCGTATACTGCTGGTGAGAATGAAAGCTGGTGCAACAACTCTGGAAAAAAATTTGGAGGCTTCTTAAAAATCTAAACATAGATCTGCCATATGATCCAGCAATCCCATTCTTAGGGATATGCCCAAAGGAATGCGACTCAGGTTACTCCAGAGGCACTTGCACACCCATGTTTATTGCAGTGCTATTTACAATAGCCAAGTTATGGAAACAGCCAAGATGCCCTACAACTGATGAATGGATCAAGAAAATGTGTTATTTATACACAATGGAGTTTTATTCAGCCTTGAAATAGAATGAAATCTTATTATTCTCAAGTAAATGGATGAAACATCATTCTGAGTGAGGTTAGCCAGGCTCAGAAGACTAAAAATCATATGTTCTCTCTCACATGCATGCTCTAAATCTAGGCCAAACACAACAATGTTGTTGGATTTGGGTCACATGCTTAGGGGAGAGCACATATGGGAGGTATGGGGATAGGTAGGAAACCCAAAACATAAATGTGTTTGATGAAGAGGAACTAATACAGAAACCTTAAAGTGACAGAGGTCAATATGGAAAGGGATCCGAAACTAGTGAAATGGTCAATTAGAGATGAATCAACTTGGGTTGTAACACATTTGTACATGGAAGCAATGCTAGGAATCTCTCTGAATAGCTATCCTTATCTCAACTAGCAAAAATGCTTTGTCTTTCGTATTATTGCTTATGTCTTCTCTTCAAGAAAATTAGAGATAAGAGCAGAACAAGTTCTGTCTGGAAGTGAGTGTGGGAGGGAGATGGAGGGGGTAGGGGACAGGGAGGAGAATTAGCCCAAACAATGTATGAACTTGTGAATAAATGAATAAAAATTTTTTTAAATATCAATTCAAATTTTGCCATGTTCAAACCATGTGTTTCCTTGTTTTATGTGGAAAATCATAACAAAATTGTATGCTTACTTTCTTAATCTTTAGTCCCAATAGTTTATTTTCTTAGATGCTATCACCAGTTCAGAATGCTTTAAAATGACTCAATCTGGAAATGAGAAATCACATCAAATGAGCACAGAATAAAAAAGAGAGAAACTACCACTTCATAATTCAAGCACATTTGGTATATTCATTTCCATTTTTGGCAATAGTTTAAGTAGTGATTATGGATAAAATAATCTCCCAAGCTTCAGTACCCTCATTAATACAAACATTTGATAGCTGGTGGGTTTTATTGATTATTAGGATATTTTAAGATTAATTGGCTTTAGTATTAAATTTTATATTTTTTCTTTTATTTCATAAGATTTAAAATGTCCTTCAATATAAGTTTAATTCTCTGTAACATAATATTGGAAGAAGCAATTAATAAACTCATAGATAAATTTCTGCTTAAGTCTACCTTTCATACTATCTCCCTCTCCCAGAGAAATCTGAAAATTTCTCTGCCACTAAAGAGAAATGTCCTATGCTTGAATATCCAAAATTAAGACTCTGAGTAATTAAACACACTTCCATAGACCCAGTATTTTTCTATTATCCAAAGATTTGTTTAGAGTTCTACTAAAACTGCTGGTAAATACAGGGAAACCTTATTAAGTTGTTTCCCTGACCTGTGCCTATTTATTAGTCTCTCTTTGTTTCTACTATAAATATGGGTACTTAAATATCTATTTGTCTGTATGCAGTTTGAAAATTCTACCTGTACAGGTTTATTAAGTTCCATGATAGTTCAATCAAGTCATTCCTTTACACAAATTCTAACACATGCTCAAAATAAGAATCATTGTTAATTATAAAGACACATACACAAAGGTATGAAAAATGATCGGAAATTCAAGATGAACACACAATAAATAAGTTAACCTTGCAACATATAAACACAACTACACATTTATTTAGGTGGTCTAGCTTAAAAATTAATCTAAGCATTAGACTCCAAGAAGTAGAAAAATAACCAGTCATTGGTGGCTATATGGGAATGATAGGTGTTAATCTTACGTTAAAGAGATATATTCAGTTCAGAAAGGAAGAGGTTGAGTAGACATTATTGTGCAGGACAGGGAAAAAATAAAAATAAAACAAATACACATCTTATGTTAAAAGTAAGACTAAATATCCTTAGTTAACAGTAATATGAATCCAGGTTTAGTATTGTGTGTCTGTAATCCCAGCATTCTGAATTCTGAGGCATGAAGATTGTTAGTTCATTGCTAGCCTGAGCTATATAGTGAGGCCCTATGTCAAAAAAATATGAAAACTATTATCTTGGTACAGATACAAAGCTGAGTATTGTACCTTTGTTCTCATTCTCAATTTGTATAGCTTTGCATTGCTCAGACATTTGACCACAACAACGCGAAGAGAGGAAAAGAAACTACTCCACTATTTACATCCTCATGACTTTTATTTGTTTACCTAATCCATCTTTCTAAAAGATTCCTGGTAATTTGTTCTCTAAGTAATATTTAAATTCTGTCAGTCCCCTGCTTAAAATTCTTAAATATTTCCATTTTAGAATAATGTCCACAGTTCTTATCCTGGTGTTGAAGATCCTCAATGATCTATCTTTACCTAGCATTTGTACAGTATCTCTTACTTCCCCCTAAACTCTATGTTTATTAGAACACACTTGGTTTTGATGACTCTGCTTAGATTCCCTCTCCTCTATCCTAGTCTTCAAATTCTTTCTTTAACTCCAGGGTTAACTTGATTTTCAAAAGTTCTCTTCTTTGGATTATCCAAACTGGAAAATATGGCTCATTTTTCCACATACCTACATTGAATTATTGCATTCCCACAATCATTTAAAATTGTATGCTGTACTCCAGGTAATTTTGTATAATGTAGAGTCTCCTTTGATTCTGATAGAAACCATATATTACCAATAGTACAGTACTAAACATTTAGCTAGTGCTTAACAAAAAAAAAGTGAGTTAAACTGAATCAGATTGAATGTATCACATATAAAAAAAAATCATGGACTATGGAAATAATTCATATGCATGAGGAAATTTCAAGGATAATTGCTCATTTTGCAGAAATATTTTCCTTAATTTCAACAATGGCTTGAAAAGTCACTTCAACATATATTTCTCAAGGATTTTCAAATAGAATGGAAAGGTATGATGTAATTATCCTATTTTCCAGATGAGAAAACTGAAGCTCTGAGAATTTAAGTGCTTTGTTGAAGCTCCCACAATTATGAAATGGCAAATCAAATCTTTCAAATTAATGTCTTCTCAATTCAATATTTTGTTTTATCCTAACAGACAACTGAAATTTACTCAACAGGTCATAGTAAGTAAGAGAGGCTATTCTTCTATCTCTCCACTTCTCCTATGACCTCATAAGTAAGACACATACATTTAACAAATTAACAAATATTTACTAACTCCCCAACTACACACACACACACACACACACACACGCACACACACACACACACACACACATGAGAGAGAGAGAGAGAGAGAGAGAGAGAGAGAGAGAGAGAGAGAGAGAGAGAGAGAGAGAAGGATTGGCATTTTCATGAATGCTATAGGTCCACTCTACAACTCTACATGGAGAAATGATGAATGTGCTAGGTATTCAGTTACCCCTCAAAACATCCAGGAATTCAACTTTTTTAGTTTTAAGTTTATAAAAAATTATTTGATGTCATATTAAACATTTACTTTTTCCATACAATGAAATGTACCTGATGGATTTAAAGCACACAAATTCAATGATTGTACCTGACTGAAAGAGAAGCAATAGTGAATGAAAGTTGACACAAAGCCAGAGAGTTTTCACTGAGGTATCCATAGAAACCAGATCCAATGTCTGTATGTTAAGCATACCACAATTGTAGTGACATTTTTTGATATTATGGATATTGATTAATGCTCACAGATCCTGTTCTCACCCTTCAAATAACCTTCAGCCATGAAACTGCAGAGTGAGTGAGCCAGAGCTCAACCTCTCTTTGATTCTTTTAAGGACTTCCCATGATGATTTCAGATGGAAAAGTTGGAGAAAGTGCTCAGCTCACAATATCTTACCTACCAATTGGACCTAAATTGTGTTAAGTCACCTGAACTTTGGAGAATGGAAGCATAAGCCTCTAAATATATCAAGTGAAAAGAAATGAATTATTTAATTTACTTTGTGCATTTTAAAATAAGATGATCCTGAACCAGACTGAATTAGACAAAAAGTGAGACTCTATCTCCAAAATATCAAGAACAAAGAAAAAGAATTTGTGAGTGGCTCAAGCAGTAGAGTACCTGCCTAGCAAGTGCAAAGCCCTGAGTTCAAACCCCAATACTACAAGAAAAAGAAATTAAAATTCAGGAAAATGTTTACAAGATTCTGTTCAAACTGGAAAAAAGAAACATGACAATAGAGATGTCATGTTGGTATCTAATAAGGGCAAAATAGTACCATATGTTTAAGTCTACTGAAATAAGGTCAAGAGAAATAAAATGAAATGAAGACATGAGAAGGGTATAGTCCATATATTTTGGAAGGAGTAAGTTTCCAAAATGTGAAGAAGAAAAATTATTAAGGATACGAGAAGGATATCAGACATGAGATTTGTCAAAATACTACTAAACCCAGGTATAGGCCTCAATCAAAGCATAACCATGGCAAGGAAAAGTGACCCCAATAAACATTACCTATTCTTGACCTAGTTGCTAATCATCATTACAGAGAAAAACAAATGGACTGTTGATGAGCATGTAGTGTTCTCCAGAGAGAGCCAGGATTATTACAACAGAGAGCAGATGCAGATTCTAGGCTAAAGTTATATTTATCGACAACTATTAAGCATCCATAAAAGCAATTTATACATATTTTCTCATGGAGACCTGAAAGGTAGGTATTAGTTGTACTAGACAAGGAAAACAAGTCTCAGAATAACTTGCAAAAAGACACTCAGCTAGTAATAGAGAATGATGTAGCTCTAGTCACGATCTGTCAACAAAGTCTGTATGTTTTCCTCCTATGCCAAGTTGCTACTCAGTTGGTAAGACTCTAGCTAAATCATCAGGGGTCATTTTCTGAAGATGATGGCAACTAGTGGAAGTAGAAGACCGAAATGAGATCCTTGACTTTTGCTATGTATAAATATCAACTCAAAGTGGATCAAAAACCTTAACATTAGACTTGAAACTAATGTGGGAAAGGATAGGGAGAAGAGCTTCAATGTCTCAGTAACTAAGAGAAAGGATTGACAAATGGGACTGCATACAACTAAAAACCTTCCACACAGCAAAGGAAATGGTCACCGGATTGAAGAGGTAGCCCACAGAATGGGAGAAAATCTTTGCTAGTTATACATCTGACAAGGAATTAATAACCAGAATATACATGGAGCTCAAAAAAAACTAAACTCCCAAGGAATCAGTGACTCAATGAAGAAATAGGAAAATTAAACAGAGTTTTTTCAAAGGAAGAAATACAAATGTCCAAAAAACACATGAAGAAATGCTTAGCATTCCTGGCCGTAAAGGAAACACAAATTAAAGCCACGTTATGGTTACACCTCACTACGTCAGAATGGCTATCATCAAGAACACAAACAACAGCAAATGCTGGGGACAATGCTGGGAGAAAGGAAGCATCACACTGATCTGGAAATAAATATGTTTGTAACGATACTGCCTGAGCTCTGAAAGTTGTACTTTAAAATCATGACTCCAAGAGGCTGGTGGAGGGCTCAAGTGTTAGAGTGCTTGCCTAGCAAGGCTAGTAAGTGTGAGCATCTGAGTTCAAGCCCCAGTACCACAAAAAAAAGTCAAAATTTCAATAAATTTAAATAAATAAATAAAGTCATGACTGCAGCATTCCAAGGTTTTCCTTTCATGTCTATCTTGTACGAATAAAGTTTTCTCGATTTTAAAAATAGTATTTGGGTTTTCCACTTATGTAAGAATGAAATACTTTTCAAAACATGTATACCATGCTAAAATTAGACTCAAAGGTAGCAAATTTAGAGGAGTTAAAAAGAAGAAATTCTATAATGGGAAACAATTGTAACTAACTTTGTAAAAAAAAAAGATAAAATGGTTCCAGAAGGATATGTTGGGAGAACAGACTGGCTCAGAATACATTAAAATTTTAGCATAGGAGAAGAGTGGAAAATCAGTTCTGGTTGTTGGTAAGATTTTAAGGGACTATACTTCCAACTCTTTCTATGATCTTGAAAAAGTCATGGTGATTCTTAGATTCGTTGTTTTGAGAGTTAGGAAATAATGTTAAGAACAAGTAAATCCCACATTATAATGAATTTAACCACAGAGGATTAGTTGGGAGCTTATCCGTACATCATTGGAGCCTGGATGGCACAGCAACAATTCTATTTGAAACATTTCCAAATATCAGAACAGAGGAAAAGGAAAACCTGGAAATATATCCATGTATTTCAAAAATTCCACATAAAATTACAAAATTATTTTAGTATATATTTCACTAAACAAATAAATGGCCCAATTGTCTTCAATGTGTTGAGGGAAGCCTTGGTGTTTTCTGTTCTTTTTAATGTTGCTGAAGGAAAAGGAACTTGGATGTTGGGAATTATTTTTTCATCATTTTCCTGGGAAGCATACTGCTTGGACTATAGATCAATATCTACAATGGGGAATAAGGAAGTCAAGTTCAACATTAATACCTCCATATTCAAAAGGATTCCCTGTGCCAAAAATTGTCACTGCCAAAATGTAGAGTTCTCTGTTGGAAAACTCTACAACATATTAACTTGATTAGCTACAAAGAAAATTAAACTACAAACCAGCAAACGCAATTGAATTCAGTTACCCAGCTACCTCTTTTATGGCAATTTTTCTCATACCCCAAAACAGAGATCAATTATACTAACTTATAAACCAAGTCTATTTTCACAGGGGACAGGAAAGGATGATCCAGCAGTGGGTGTCAAAGACAGAATATTCAACATGACAGAGGGAAGTGAAAGAGAAATGTCCCCTCCCCAATAATGATTTGGGGAAAAGAGATAAGATGTGATGTTCCTCCAATTAATTCCATTTTTTTCTTTTAAAAACATCTCTATCAAGATGTATTGCACATATTTAATATGTGAAATCTGACAAATTTGGAATGAGCAAATATAATCAAGGTAACAGACAGATCAAACACCTCCTGAAGTCTCCTCATGTTCCTTTGTGTTTGTTTGCTTATTCCTTTGCTTTGATTTCCTTTTTTTGCTTTTTGCTGTAAGTACATGTAACATGATATCTACCCTTTTAACAAATTTTGAAAAGCCCAGTACCTTGGTAACTGTAGGGACCTGGTTGTACAGATCTCTAGAACTTATTCATCTTGAATAACTGAATTTTTTTACTCATTGAGCAATTCCCCATTTTCCCTGCCCACCAGTCCTTTATAACCATGAGTGTATCCTCTGTACCCATAAGTTTGACTATTATAAATTGTTTTTATTTGTGCAATCATACAGCATTTGTCCTTCTGTGACTGATTTGTTTCACTTAGCATAATGTTCTCCAGGGTCATGATTATGTTGCAAATGGCTGAATTCTTCTCTTTTGAGACTGACTTGTAATAGTATTACTTATAGTACTACTAATTGCAATGACAATTATAATCCTATATGTGAAAAGTTTGCACATTTGTACTCATCTAATTAACTAATTTACAAAAACTAACTATGTGAGATTGAATAAGCTACTTTCTAAAGGAATCTCAGATATATAATTTGCATGATCATATAATTATTACATGTTACAGCCCCAATAATCAATATGTTTCAAATACACAGGAAGTAAAGAACTGAGGAATATGCTTTAGCAAGGGCAGAATGCAAGGAGAATTCTATGATTTAATAGCAGCCATTCATCAAAATATACTGTCACTGTACCACTCCAAATTTATAACTAAGCCTGGAAAAAGGATGAGATGAAAGCTAATTTTTCAGCTTCAACTTTTCTTTCTACATGCATAGCATGAGCAATGCACTTTTAAATGGAAAGTTCATTTTCCAGCAATCTACTGAGATTATGATTTTGTGAGGGAAAACATACATACATACATGCAAATAGTCGCTACCTGTATTTATACACTCAAATGTTCATCCACACATTCAAATGGCTGAAGAGTGGAAATATGCTTAGGCCTGTTATAGGCGCATCTGCATTATTGAGCATGTGAAGACATTTTTCTAGTCCCGATTCTCTAAACAATGCAGCCTGATAACTATTTACAAAGCATTTGCAATGTATTAGGTATTATAAGTAATGTAGAGATATTTAAGTTATATGAAAAAATAATGTATATTACATGAAAATAAATGACATAAGGGACTTGAACATCAATGAATTTTGAGATCCAAGAGGAATCCTGGAACTAATTTCCCATGAGCAGCTCGCTCTCTCTCTCTTTCTATATATATGTATGTATATATATATATACATATACGTACATATATATACACATATATAATATTCATAATATACACATGTATGTTATATACACAGATATATACATGGAATGAAAACAAGTGGTATTTGAGACTACATATCTGGTTCCTTCAGTTTTGTGCTAAATATCAGACCCCAAAAGGATAGGAAAGCAATAACAAATGACTATCGATTTTACTTAGTGTGTACAAAATAATATTCAATACCTTAGCAGATCATTTATTCATAACCTTCAATAATCTAGCCAAAGCATACATTTATAACTCTATTTCCTCAAGCACTTGTGTATCAATTCAATCACAATGGATTGATTGATCATTTTTGACAACCCTTGTGTGTTCTTTTCATTTGTCAATACTTTGTCTTGGACAAATGTCTGTTAACATACAAAATTTTAAAGTTATTCTAAGGTCATATTTGCAACAAGTATCAGTAAATGTTTGTTATAGTTACTCTTTTCATTTTCTGAAGTCCCATTTTACTTCATATCATTGTTTTTGCATATAATACATTTTCCCCATACTTTAATTCCTATAGTGTTATACAAATGTCCACCTTTTTTTTTCAGAAATCTTGAGGGTGAGTGCCTTGTTTTATTGATCTATTAATCCTGTCAGTTACAAATTCTGCAAGCATTCACATGCTAATACTTTACCCTTGTTGATATAAATTCCCATTGCTAGTACAGTACATCACTTGCCCCTAAAGTACCTTGTTCTTACACAAATTCTATCTAGGTATGATGGTTCATGCCTGTAATGTAAACACTTAGGAGGTGGATTGCAAATTCAAGGCCAACCTGGGCTATATAGCAAGACCCTGCTTCAAAGAAACAAAAACAAAATGTATTTGCTACTTTCAAAACATCCCTAGATCTTTGTAAAACCAAAGTGTTTAGATCTAGGTAACTGAGTAATTTGAAAATGTCAGAGCATCACTCTAGCTTCTGAGCGTTAGGAATTTTGATCACTTACAATGTCACCATACTAATTCTGATCAATATTTAACTTGAGGACAGTGATTTAGTGCTAGAAGAAAAATCCAAGTCATCTGACACAGACTTCCAATGCTACAAGCCATAGGAGACTATGCAGCAAAAAATCTTGGCCCCACTAATCCTAAAATTCAGGAGTTTGAAAAACATAAAGGAATATTACAAAAGTGCAGGCAGTATTCTTTTTATATTTTATCATAAACTTGTTTTAAGAGAAAATCCATCCAAAGGGAAAACAACTGGATGTTGTTAGTATCCTAAAGGAGAGCTCCTTCAGGTTGTCCATGTAGCACCTATGAGTGTATTCCTGATCCATGGCACATGGCTGCACATATTGTGTGCTGATGGGTGATGTTCCCCAGGAGCTGTTGGAAATGGCTTATTGTGTATGATTGGGTATGGATACAGAGGAGAACAATTGAGCATTCTGGAACAAGAATCATTTGAGATAGAAATCCAATGAATACTGATTCTCACATGTCTATTTGTTATCATATTACCTAACATGGCCATAAAAATAATGGTCTCTGAGAAATAAAGACACATAGGTCAAGAGAAGTGAATTTTTATATAACTGGTGAGAGATAATGTGTCATTTCCCCACCTTTCTATATTATTTTCTAGGGCTCTTATTTTCCACCCTCACCTTCACAAAATATCAAATATCTTTATAGTATCATCAACTAGCAGAGAGCTGATTTTACATTCTCTATAATGCTTCCATTTCTGAAGCTCTGGCTCTCATGAAACTAAACCAACCGTCAAGCCAGATTTTTTGGGGGGATAAGGCAAAGGATAATGAGCAAATTGTTCAGGTAGTCTATAATATGAAGTGCCAGGAAACTACTCATAGTTTGCCTGTGTGCCAACACAGCTCTGTGAAATGGTATACAATATTCTGATCTGTATACCGGCTGTCTCTCCTCTTATACTATCATTTACCAGGCAGCTCACCAAAGTCTTGCTTTCTGTACAATAAAGATGTTAGATTACTAGATCTCTATGACTTCTACAAGTCCTATAATCTCATTAAAGTCTGAGATTCTGTAAAACATCTCTGTATGTCTATCACTATTTTGGGGAATTTCAGAATTATATAATAACGCAGTAGGAAGTGACCATCATTCACAGTACAGGTGACCTTTTTACACTTACCCACCCTTAGGCTCACAGACTTGAAGGCTTCCATTGACTTATAAACCTGAATGAAACATATCACAGTATTGGTTACATTTTCATCCTTGGAACTTATTTCAAATCACAACACAATGGAAAGGAGCAGTCCTGTTCCTCAGGGAGAATTTCATTGTGCCCCACTTTGCACCGAGCACACCCATGACAGATTTAGCCTTTTCACTTTTATGGTGATGGGGCAGTTGTCAATTTAAAGGAGATGGCAGTCATATTGCAAAGGTCAAATACACTTTCTGCTTATATTCAGGAAAGCAGGCACTGCATGCAGTTTTATCTCTCTTTTTTTTTTATTTTATTGTTGTGCTGAGTGTGGGTACATTGTGGCATTTGCAAAGGTTCTTACAATATATCAAATATATCATAGTTGAATTCATCCCCTCCACCTGTCTCCTTTAAACCTCCCCCTCAATTCCTAGAACCAGGATTGCATGCCATTTTTAAGCCATTTTTTTCCTCATTGGAATTTCAGAAAATAAATTGGATAAAAGATAAAGTTAATAAATCCAAATATGTTAGCTAAATGTTCACATCTTTTTGACAGTCTTCCTGATGCTGACTAACTAGGGACATTCGCCTTGAAAATGTCCAACTACAAAATTGTCACATACATGTATGAAAGACTCCCAGGAGGAGTTTGGAAACCAGACTGCCAATTCTCTTTATCCATTATTGAAGAACAGAAATTACAAATAATTTCCCAGAAATTTCTAGGGAATCTTATAGTCTTGATCTCTTTTTTTTTTTTCATTCTGTACCACAGAAATGAAGGGGTCTTTGTTATACAAATCATAAGTCTCTAGCACAATTTCAGAAAGTTTGCTTTTAACATTTGGGTGCCTGACTTATTTCACATATCAATTTAACAAATGTTGATTAGGTACACAGAATGTTTAAGACACTGTTCTAGGACCTGAAAATAAAAACCTTAAGCCATGGTCTAATGGGATCTACATTCTAGTTGTTAGAAACAGAAAATAAACAAATGAATTTATATTTACTCAGGAGGGAACAATAGCTATTTAGAAAAATTGAGTGAAACTGGGGGTTCCTGGGCAGGAATGGAATTCAAAGAAACTTTCCTGATGAATGGACGCTGAATCTATAACTGGAGAAAATAATGGAGAAAAGTTGATGGGAATTTTGGTGGGGATATCATCCAAGACAGAAGGTAGTACTTGCAAAGGCTATGAGAGGGTTACATACTAAGGGGAGAACATGTTCAGGAGGAATAGGGAAAGGTAGGAAATTCAAAACTTGAAAGTGTTTGATTTGCCCACTGTAGAGGAGCCAATAAAGTAATCTTAAACTGACAGAGGTCACTATGGGAAGGTGACCAGGAAGTAGTGAAGAAATCTGGTAGAGATTAATCAATTTGGGTTGTAATACACATGTGCATGGAAGCAAAGCTAGTAATCTCTCTGTATAGCTATCTTTATCTCAAGCTAACAAAAATGCTATGTCTTTCTTTTTATTTTTTATGTTTTCTTCTCAAGAAAATTAGAGAAGAGGTCAGAACAAGTTCTGCCTGGAAGCAAGAAGAGTTGGGGGAAGAGGGACAGGGCAGGGAGACAGTGGAGAGAGATGGCCCAAACAATGTATGCACATAAGAATAAATGAATTTTTTTTATTTTAATTAATTAATTTAAAAAAAGAAGTTAGATAAGAGGCCATGGTGGGGGTGGGGAAGAGAATAGCCTTTGGTGTTTTGGAGGAGCAGTAGAGCCCATGTGGCTGATCAAATAAAGGGAAGGAGAGAGCAGAAATGATCAAAAAGACAATTAAGGAAGACCAAGAAGGCCTTGCTTGCCATGTTTAGATGGGAATGCTTTGGGAAAGTTTACAACAAAAGTGATTTGATATGGCTTATGTTTTAAAAAACATTGTAGCTGCTGTGTGTGTGTGTGTGTGTGTGTGTGTGTGTGTGTATGTGTGTGTGATTTTTCCCCTCAGGAGTGCTTCAAGAATGGCCAATAAAGTTAATTATAGTTTGGGGTAAGGGGAGAGAATTTGCTGATGGAACCTCTAACACAGAAGGGGATGAGTTTGGTTTTTAGTGTGCTAAACTTAAGATAGTGATTAAATACCCAAGATGAAATCCAGAATGGAAAAACAAAAAGAAATGTCAATTGCAAAAAATAAATCTATATTCTTGGAGAATGAGAAGGAAATGATTAACATTTCAAAGAATATGCTTTAAAAATATCTTTATCTTGCTATTGAAGGCTGAATATGAAATTTAAGAACAGAAGACTTCTTGTTTTAATCTTCATTCTTTCACTAAACACAAATTATTTATCTAATACTCAGAATCCTCATCTGTAAAATGGAGTCAAAATAACTTTTCTAAATAGTTCACATGGCTATTTTTAAAGATTCAGTGAATGAAAACTGTATAAAAGTATTTTATAACTTCCTAATCAATACTGCGGAAATATTGCTGCCAATCAGAATTGCTTGCTACAATTTTATTTTGAATTTGATGTTTTGTTTTTTTTTCTACATTTGCTTTTTAAACTCATTATATGATCTTACTGCAAGTCTACTGAGACAGATATCTCAAGAGGAATTTTTTAATCAATGGTCCTGAAAAATCAGAGCCCTAAGCTTTTCATCACTCTCGTTTTGAGACTCTCTGCTCTTTTTCCTTCCATTCACATATAAAAGACCAGATCTTGTTGTCCAAAGTAATCTGACTGAATTACATACATTCACCTCAATTCTTAATAACACATGTCTCATAAATATCTTAAGTAATCTCCAGTAACACATCAGCATATGCTAAAGTAGACATTTGAAAGAGGTAATATTAAATATTAAAGAATGACCATTCCAGATGGACATTTATTTGGTGGAGGTGATTTTGCTTTGCTTTCTATGTTTGATCATGTCCTACTAAGCTATTTGGAAAGCAGCCTCTTTTACCTTCAGGGAAGATGACTTTCAATCAGTTTAAAGGAAATTACTGAGGAAATAAGCAGAAGTCCCACATCAGGCACATAACAAGCTACCTGATTCTCTTGCTTTTCATCTGACATGATTATGTGAGGGTGATTATGAAGAAATTGAAGAAGAACAAATACTGACAGGAAAAAAGTGCATATTGACCAAATATAGATCTTGGCTTCAGAATTGTTGCTTGAATTTTTTTCCTTTTTTCCTCCAGATTTTTCTTCATAAAAAATGTTGATGGGTTGAATTGACAATTCAAAAAATAATTATACTCTAAAATAGAGCTAGCTTATCTTTGGTCATACAGGATCATGGACCTTTAAAATGTTATCATGAAATTGACTTGCCAGGAATTAGGCATAGCTTAGATTTGAGTCTTAATATCCTATCTGCCAGGTCTATCTCAATATAGTAACAGGTCATACTGCCTCTTCATATTTCTTGTAATTCATATACTTCTATGATAGTAACCCTGATAGAATTTTAAAAGCATTTTTATTTTTTATAGAAATTTATATTCATTTTTAGGTAAAAAAGCAAGACAGAAATTCATGAAAATTCTTATTTTTATTATAGTAAAAAAAGTCATCTAGCATGAGCATGGTATCTGTGTCTCGATTTATACTAAAAATATAATATTTGGAACCATTTAATTAATATAATTGTATACATATATCAAATATATAATTCCCAGAAAATAATGTTTTAATAATGAGATTATAATGTTTACCCTACTTTCTGGATGAGCAAGACTATCTGTGCGGCTAAGTTTTGGGGGGAATGAAAACATGCTCTGTCTCCCATATACATCAAGGGGAGGAACAAACAGATTAAGAAAAGCCTTGATGTCAAAGCTTCCAAAAATTCTACAAAATAGTGTCAAAAGCATTATATCAAGTGTGACTCAGCATTTCAGTATGCTCTGGGGAGAATAAATTTCTCCTGTTTCCATCTCTTGTGGACTAATTGTGTCCCATCCAAATATATCTACTGAAGACCAGAATGCAATACCTGAAAAATGTGGCTGCATTGGGAGATAAGACTTTTGCAAAAGTAATTTACATGGAATGAGTTCATCTGAGTGGCATAAACCAATGTGACTGGTGTCCTCATTAAAAGATGAGATTAGGACACAGTTACATACTTATGTGAAGACACCACAAAAAGATGGCATCTATAGGCCAATGTGAGGGAATAGAACAATTCAAGCCTGGTGACACATTAATCTCAGATTTCCAGCCTTCACAATAATGAAAACAATATCCTCTTGTTTAAGCCACCCATACTATAGCTATTCTTTTGGCAACCCTAGAAAACTACATTTATCTTTTTTTTTCACATTCTTCAGAGCCCAAGCTATATTTGTGTTCTCACTTTGTCGTTCTTTAGGTTGTTTTCTGTATATTTCCATTGTAATTGCTAGAATAAAATTATGCTATAATTAATGATACTTAGTGATATAACTCCTTAGCAATATTTGGTTTAGTGTGATTTTCTTTTGCAAATTTTGGTAGTAAGCTAAAAATTTTCTTTTTGAAGCTAATAATATTTTTGATATTTCATTGTATGCAAAGCATCTCACATCCTGCATATATCTATTAATACCCATGAATAAAGGTAGAGAGGAATCAACATAATAATAAAGTAGGTTAATCAAATGAATAGGGCTGGAATTTCTCCAAAATAAAGCACTTCTCACACAAGTGTCCCCTGAACACCATTTAAGCTCTCTGTTACTCTTGTCATGACATCATCATGATAGGTTTGCTGTTTTCCTAATTTACCATTTTTTAAAATCTGTTTTGGGTGTTTTGGTTCTCTCCTACCTAAAAACCTAAACACTCTAAAAGTTTCTTTGTCATTCCAAGTCTATCCTGGTTTTCCCCATTCCCCAGTTGCTTCCTCTGATAAGATGCAAATGCCAACCTGTGCTAAATCACCTAACTCCCAAATAATAAAAGCCAATATCTTCTTTACCTTCTTCATGGATTTTTTTGTAAGGATTAAATATTAAAATGGATACATGCTATGATGTAAAATATAACTGTAAGCTTCTAGAAGCATTTGAACCACTCACAGATATAATACCTATTTTTAAAGTCTCACAGTTTAATTTACTAGATTTTCTTTTTTTCCTTTTTAGATTCAAAGAAATTCAATACACATTTTCTGAAAACCCATCTCTACACAGAACTAATGATTTTCCTCCTGTCCTTCTGTGCCATTGGGACATTTTGCTATCATGAAATTATTACCAGCCCTGTTTTAGAAAGGAGAAAACTGAAACATAGAAACATTTAATACCAAGACAGTCCTTACAGACTTAGTAAGGAGGTGACCAAAACTCACACCAAGGAGTCTAAATAGGGAGCTCATGTTGTAATCCATTAAAGTATAGAAAGAATTAAAATATTTTAAATAAGAGAGAGGAATTGATTTCATAAAGTAATTTAATCTATTCATATGTCACCAACATAAAAATCAAGATCTCTGCAATTTTATTTACAAACAAAAAATGAAATGTTCCCTTGAAATTGGAAAAGCCATTCCTGGTTCATAGGTAATCAAGTCTAATCTATGATATGGCTTTATAATCTATCTTAACATGATTGACATAGTTATGGCCCCTCACCTGGCACTGAGTTGTCACCTTTGTCTCAAATACTCAAAAATAAATGCTTAGAAAAACAAAAACTATTCCTCAAAAACTGTTAGTGAAAAGCCATGCACATTCAATTTCTGGTCCGACCACTGGCATTCCCCACCACCCTGCCTTCCCCCTGCTACTGTGAATTGAACACAAGGTCTTATACTTGCTAGGCAAGTGCTATACTACTTGAGCCTTGCTCTCAGCCCTTTATCTTGGTTTGTTTTTCAGATACAGTCTCTTGCTAACTTTACTTGGGCTGGCCAAAAACCAGTATCTACCATCCTTGGCCTCCCAAGTAGCCAAAATTATAGAAGTGAGTCATCATGTCTGGTCTGTCACTGTGTGGTTTTAAGTTAGCTTTCTGAGAGTTCCTTTTATCATCAACAAAACAGAGCTGTATTAAGCATATCTTGTGTTGTGCTGTGAATTAAGATGATATTAATTAGAAAATTCATTGTACTACTGAGTTTTAATTTTCAGTCTAGTAAATTTCTAAATTATGTATAGTTGTGAACATATCCTGAGGATAGAGTGTAAGGATTGCACAAAGACTACCCACTAAGCCAAGTGTGAGCTTTAAACAGGTCATCTCAACAAAAGAGGGTGATGTTGGTACTAGAGGTGATATCGCATTGGCAGCATTGACTCCTCAGAGTCACCTCCATCCTGGGTTAGGGTAGATGTTTGGGGATGAACCTTCACCCCAATTTCCATCCAGGGATCACATGACTTTGTGGATTCTCCTTTAGCTAGGTGGCTTTTGAATGTGGCAGAGACTGAGAAAACACTTTCAGTGGGTTCCTACCTTAGATCCTAGAGGCGTGTAGAGTAACTATTTTTTCCTAACATTATTCCTAAATTTGGTTCCCATCTGACATTTTACTGGCTCAAGCTTTCTTTAGTTAAGTATTCATTGAGCTTAGTATATGTGAAACTCTGATCTACCTACTGTGGCAATGTGAAAATCAGTAAAACACATATTTTTCTGTGTAAGGACCTATAAGATTAAACGCATGTTTTCAACTAATCATTGATACATTTGAATTTAAACCATGTAACATTTAAAATTGATACTGAAAGGTCATACAGTAAAACTTTAAAATAGGACCAAGAACTATATATGCAGCCAGAGAATTATCTCCACAATACTCTGTCAAGTAAAAATAGAATGTTGAGGAAAATGTGTATTGCATGCTTCTTTTCATATAATAAATAGAGAAATGTGGATATAAAAATACACTTTCTTATATTAAAATTAGGATTAATCCAAACTTTTGAAAGTCATTATGGGAGAGGAATATGGGTTTCACGTAATATGCATGTTTGGAAATTTTACTTTGGAACAATGTAAATGTTTTACAAATTATCAAACACAGTAGATTTAAGAATCAATGTCTTTGAAATAGAACTAAAAATGTCATTCAGTGGTAGAGGGCATGCCAGCACATGCAAGACACCATGTTCAGTCACCAACACCACACACACACACACACACACACACACACACACACACACACACACACACACATACACCACACACCATACACACACACTACACACACACATACCACACACACACACCACACAACACACAACACACACCACACACAACATACACACACACCTCACAGACCACACACCACACACACACCACACAAGCCATACACCACACATACATACCACACACACTTACCACACATGCACTATTCACACACTCAACACACAGGCACCACACACACACCATATACACACCACACACACACCACACCACACACACACTACACACACACCACACACACACTACACACACCACACACATACCACACACACACCACACACACACAGAGGCAATTTCTTAAAAATTAAAAATAAAAAGTTTTCTTAGATAAAAAAATGACTTGGCAGAATGATTACACAGGAACTATTTCATATGGCTTTAAAAAACAGCCATGCATCCACACATTCTTAAGAAGATGGACATTAAGAAAAAGAGAACTATCCTCAAAATATGTTATATAGTTTGAAATTTCACAAGTTACACATCTGCTAGCAGTAGTATTATTCTTTTGGGGATTTTTAACTGGCTTCTATTTTGTATTTTTCTAGTTAACAGCTTTACAGAGGTATAATTTACATATAGTAAACTGAACATATTTAAAACATATCATTTGACAAATTCTGTTACATGTACACATCCATGAAACTGTTACCAAATCAAGGAAATTAGCATAGCCATCATCTCAAATTTCTTTCTAATCTTTTTAAGTTCTCTCATTTACACCTCTCCATAGTTGTTCCTTCATCCCTAAATAAACACAGATTTGCTTTTTTATCACTATAGATTAGTTTGCATTTTCTAAAATTTTCCATAAAAATTATGTGTTATACACTTTACATTTTGGGATTTTAAGAGAATGCCTGCTTTCTTCTCTCAGCAAAATTATTAGGAGAGTCAAAAATGTTGCATGTATCATTTTTATTCCTGAGTAGTAGTCCGTTATGTGGCTATACCAGAGTTTACCCACTCACCTGTTAAGGAACATTGGGTTGAATTCTATTTTGATGCTTATAAATAAAGCTCCCATGAAAATCCACATGTGAGTCTTCATTGTAAGCATATGTTTTCATTTCTCCTAGGTAAATACTTAGGAGTAAAATGAGTAGGTCACGTAGCAGGTATGTTTAATTTTTAAAGGAAATGACAAATTGTTGTTCAAAGTGGTTATGCATTTTACATTCCCATCAGCCACGTGGAAGAGGCCTATTTCCTCCACATCCTTGCCAACACTTGTCATGTCTAAAGATTTTTATTTCTCCAATGGGTATGCTGTGCTATCTTATTGTGGTTTTAGTTAGTATTTCCCTAATGACTAATTCCCTTGGAGAATCTCCTAACATAGCTGCTGTTTTGGGCAGGTAGACATTTAATAAAAATCACTTCATCTCTTAAATGTAATGGCTAGCTATTTAAATATATTCATGTACACGTTTAATACAATTAGTATGATTTTATACTGATTCATATAGCAGCAAGTTCTAGTGACATTCCATGATGAAGAATGTTTTGTGATGTGTGGTCATATGTAATACTTGCATACAGATGATGTAGAAAATATCTCTGGGTTCTCACTGTGCCCATATATAATAGCTGGTGTCTGATGGGAATATTGCAGACATTCTGAATTTTCCCCCTTCTTTAAGAAGATATATGTCTTGCATTACCACATCATTTTACTAATGAAATCAGTCCCTTTCAAGGATGTGGAGAAGATTTAAAAAGATAATAAATGGCAGTGATGTTAAGAAGGTAAAGAAAAGAGATAAAAATGATAAATTAGACCATAAAAAATAAAAAAGAAGAAGAAATAAAGACTAGTGACTAAAATGGGGGTAAGAATTATAATAAAATATAGAAAAGAAAGTGAAATTTAGAAAGAAGTCAAAGAATATAGGAATGATCCTCTTAAAATTCTAGCAAGGAGGTAATTGATTTGCTTGCCTGAAGAGAGTGGTGTAGAATGACGCCTCATTCATTTATGCTCATAATGTTATTTTGTGCTCTAGTCAAAGAAGTATGTACCTTCCTTTCTAAAATTAACTAACTTAGAAAGTTCAGTCTTGCACAATGTTCCACTCTGGGAATTGAGTCTGGGTTTCATAGAATTTCTTTCCATCTATCACCATTTTCAACTTGAAGCCACATTCATTTTGGGTCTTAATGCTATATTATACTCTAAGGCAAAGAAGTATGTAATCGTGTTTCTAAAAGCAACATAGAAGCTTCACCATCCCACACAAAGCTCCACTCTGGGAATTGAAATGTAGGTTTCATAAGATTTATCTCCATCTATCATGGTTTTAAATTGAAGGAAATCCTTTCGCTTGCTGCCCATGCCTGCTTTCTTCTCTCAGCAAAATTATTAAGAGAGTCAAAAATGTTGTTGCATGTATCATTTTTATTCCTGAGTAGTAGTCCGTTATGTGGCTATACCAGAGTTTATCCACTCACCTGTTAAGGAACATTGGGTTGAATTCTATTTTGATGCTTATAAATAAAGCTCCCATGAAAATCCATGTGTGAGTCTTCATTGTAAACATTTGTTTTCATTTCTCTTAGGTAAATACTTAGGAGTAAAATGAGTAGGTCACATAGCAGGTATGTTTAATTTTTAAAGCATTGGGCTTTGCTTCTGTACTATAAATACTTTCACATATATTCTATAGGTATGAGTACATCTGCCCTCAATTTTTGTAATAAGAATTAAATAAAATAAAAATGTTTGAAAGATCTTTGTATTTAAACCCTAATGTTCCCTCATCTATATCTGGTGATCTAATAGAGAAAATAGAAGTTCAGACAGCAATAAGAGTAGGCAAATTACAGACTCTGTTGATAGAAAGTCTGAGATGATATAGGGTGGGCAAAAGCAGCAATTTATTCATGTCTTACAAACATGATCTTACAAACATCATACAGAGCTGGCACAAAAGAACAGACACCATCTCATACACCATGCTTCCTTCCAAATCACTTCTATTGAGCTACAACATCAGAACAAGTCAGTTACTGAGTTACACAGTTCTTTACACATGGACACCTCCCCATTAGGGTGGTTAGATTGGCTAATCAGACAAACAATTAATTTACATGTTTAATACAGTGCAGGATTTGTAACAGAATTCAAGATATTCACATTGATATTTTATTACATCATAAAACAGTACAATTTTCAGAAATGATGAGATCACATATCTCCCTGCCTGTTTCAATTCCTTTCTTACTTTTCTCCTTTCTTGCTTCTCTCCTTTTTCTTCAAACCAGTTACAAATAGTTTTACTCAACATTTCACGCTCAAAACACTTTAAATTGTAAAAATTAAAAACTATTTACAAATTATCCATTGAATTTTCAAAAGTGTTTATTATTAGTTTTGTTGTTCTGCTTTAAAAAAAAACCCTCCTCCCATAAACATAGGATAGCTGGTACCACCATTAACTTCTTGCTACTGTGTAGAATACTTAGAATTGACTCCACACATTTCAGAGCTCCAAAATAGATTACATTCCATGGCCCATGATACCAAATGTACATACATAAAAAGGCCATTCTGCTCCCCCAAACTCATTCCATGATGCTTTCACAAAAATGCTAAGTGGACCAATATGCTGTGAGATGACTTTATAATGAAATGAAGAACATGATCGTAGAATATTCAATTTTAGTCCCAAAGTCATCTTAAAGCACAAAAAAGAGGCTGAGTTTCAGTTTTTGTACATATAGAACGTAACACATTTTTCTTTACATTAGGTATAGTCTAAAAAGCATGTATAAGTTGTTTGGAAAATGCATTTTTATTGAATTTACAAACACTGTGATATCAAACACATTCTCAAAAACTGCTAAAGTACTAACACAAAACCTGACTCAAAATGTAAAATTTTCAGTAGACTTTATTCTTTAACTTGCATATGTAAGAAGTCAGCTGCACCTAAGTCTCACCCATACTTTTGTAAAAACCCACATGTAGTGATATTATCTTCAAATTGATTCTTTCCAAATAATCAGGGGGCACTGCTTTCCTCTAACAGGTTTTGAATGAATTTCAGAACCTTGGTACTGAAAATGGTACAAGACACACCACATCTCTAAACCATTTTACAGACAGCAGCTCAAAAAAAATTAGCCTAAAAAAGATAGAAAACATACATCGTTGTGCTAATTTGACAACCTAAGTATATTTTGTGACCATATGTAAGTTATATTAGGCTTACTCTTCAACAATTATTTTATTCGTGTTATTTAGTTTGTTGGTTTCAGTCTGGCAATGTATAAAACTTCACAGTCTTTCCTTTTTTTTTTTTTTTTTTTATTTTTCAAATAGCTTAGTCCTTCCTGGGAGAGAATAGTTAAACAAAGACTTGCATGGCCATACCCACTCTGGGGAAAAAGAATGGCCTTGAAAGTACACTTGCACACTGTACATATTACCTATAAGAAAACTGCATTTCTCACTGAATTTCTAGCTGAAAGTATATTTCTTTATTTACTAGCTAATTCAACAACTTCACAAACGTAAATAAGGGTTTCTTAGGCCACAGTGAAGCTTGTGACAGGCAGTGATAACTCAAGGGCATGGTTCTTACATGAAGTTATAATTTACATTTTGACTCACGTGTAACCTTAGGGGGAGAAAAATCATATTTCAGCCACAGTGTTCTCAACTCAGCCCTTTGATACATTGATTTCTCAGCCTGTTCACTGTCCTTTTGAAATGAACCTAAGTTACTCCTCTTATGATAAAAGTGTATTAAATAATTACAAGCCAAGGAGAAATGACCAGATACTTTTATATGCAGGATAACCTTTTGTACATGACATAATTAATTAAAAAAAACAATCTAGAGGACATTTCTTTAATATCTTTGGATTTAAAGAAAATTTGATTTCCCCAACCAGAAGAAAAATGGATGAATTTTCATAAGAGAAGACATGGTTGTCAATTCTTAACCTTAATAGTCACCTGAACTTCCAGTGACATAAGCACCTCTAAATCACATCCATGACTTGAGAATTTGGTGCAGTTCTCATAAAGGGCTTGACCATCCCCACTTTTATTACTGTAGAGGAAATCAAATATCTTATGAAAATTTGTCCAACTTCTCTAAGAAAGGGGGAAATTATCATGACACACATGTACAGTTACTTTCTGGTCTACTAATTCAATCACTTCTTACCAAATAATAGCAATAATTAGGTAGCTTGTTGTGTCACAAGCTTCCAGTCACACATAAGAAAGAAAATTGCTCCTTGCCTAATAAAATGCCTTATTCAACTCATGGCTAACCATCACACAGCATGTGCCACTTGGCTATTTGTCTCCTGGGGAAGTCACAGATCTCCTTCCAGTGTTCCCCACCAGTTCCTTCTGCTGCTGCACCCAGAACCAACCGCCCAATCACTTCATTTCGGGATCCCCTTTCAGAATCCAAAACCAGAAATTCAACACTTATTTCTTCAAGACCATCACAAGGAATATCAAAGACAAACAGTTCGTTGAACACTGCATTGGGGGTACATTTCTTCACATGAGTTTTCTTTTTGGAGATTCTCTTTTTGGCATGGTACAGGTTCACTTTGACATAGGGATCTGAAATAGTACAGAATAAGCATTACATTGACAATGTCCAATGCAAGAGCTGACTTTGTGTCTCTGTGTGTGTGTGGAAATACTGGGGTTTGAACTTAAGTCCTCACAGTTGCTAGGCAGATGCTGTACCACTTGAGCCACTCCACCAGGCCAGAGCTTATCTTAAGATAATGATGCCCTGAGAGATTATGTCATTCCAATACAACATAGTTACAGTAAAAGTGAGACTGAACACACAGAAAATATGGATAGGTTTGCTTTTTTTCTTGTCAACAATATTTAAAATAAGAAAGAGTATGTAATAGAAGAGATAGCAGTACTAAACCAAATACCAGACAAGGAACTGTAATGGCAGAAAGAAGAGGTATCATAATAAAGAAGAAAAGAGAATGTCCTGTGGGTACATTGTGATCATTAATAACTCAATCTAGGAAATGGGATAGAAGTTAAAAAAATTACTTAACAGCTGACCATACTGAGTTGTATGGTTTAGGGTAAGTCTATCTCTGAATTTGTACTGCTTCTTCTGCTGACTGAGGATTTGGAATACACAATGGCTATGTCCTTTACTTATATTTTTTGACATTTCTTAGTCATTTTCTGGATTTACTAATTCCCAGAGCTGATCTTTTTCATGTCAGTCTTACTGTGTAAATTTTAGCATCATGCTACTTCATGACATATTTAATTATACTATTTTCATCTTTTTTTATATGAGGCATAACAATTTAGCTTACTGATCTAAATTTTGAGGCTTATGTTTTCAGCTTCTGTCACTAAATAATAATAATCATCTTAGATGATTCCTTAATGAAATGTAAATACCTAATTTTCAAAATGCCTCAATATAAGTATTACCATGTCCTCTCTGTAAATAGCTTAAGAATATTCATAAAGTTACTACACTCAGAAATTGAAGTGACAGGATCTGAATTCCGATCATTTTAAACTATAGTTCATGTTATTTTTTTGCCTGTTTGCCAAAGGAGTTTGGTGTTTTGTTTTTGCAAAATTAGTTATGAAACTAAAAGCTAATTTTTAAAGCATAACCATAAAATATTAGAAGAAAATTAATAAAAATAAAAGAAGAGTAAGGGTGAGTGGGCTCATTTGAAATGTTAAAATTAAAACTATTTTCTTGTTTATTATTGGCACAAGCCAATAATTCTAGCTACTTGAGAGGCTAAGATATTCTGAAATTCAGTTTGAGGCCAGCCCAGGCAAATAGTTTGGAAGACCTCATCTCCAAAATAACCAGAGCAAAATGGACTGGATATGTGGCTCAAGAAGGAAAACACCTGCTTTGCAAGCCTCAAACTCTGAGTTCAAACCCTACTCCCACCAAATAAATAAACAAAAAATTTTTAAATGAAAAAATTTAAAACTTTTCCCTTGAGCCTTAATTTTATTTCCCTATGTATATGCTGGTAATGAACTCATACATCTTCATTTGACATTGATTCCTGCTTTTGTCCCATTCAAGCAGATAGTTTCCATGTACTGGTTTTGTCTTAGAACTTAGAACTATGTAGATTCCTCTTTACTGCTGATAGCATTGGAACGCATAATTTCAAAAAATGAGAAAAAGAGAAACAATCATGTAACTTGTGGTTGTGAATTAAGCTAAAACAAAATCAGAGATCATTGTTGGTAACAATTTTGTTAAGTACACTATCCACTTGTAGGCTGAATCTGAGTATTTCAGGAGCATTCTTACCTGAAAGTCCAGACACATCAGATTTGGGTAGGTGTCGAGCTTTTAAGACAACCACAGTGAGAGTATTTGTGGTGGACTGGTAGCAGAGAGAGATCAGTAATTCACCCCGTCCAGAAGACTTCTGAACAAAGAGAAATGCAGTATAAGTATATTATTATTCTTTTAGTTTTGAAGTTTGTATGTTCATCAAAATTCTACAGCAATAGAATGACATTCTTATTTAACTCTAATGTTCCTATTTCTTTATACTCAAGAATATTAAGAAATCTGAGTAACTGTGCTCTCATGCCTAAAAACCATTGCCTGACATCTTGTGGTCTTTTTAGGAACTACAGAATGCTAAATTTTGCAAGGAGTTAGCCACACCCATTGCTCAAAATGTTTGAAAGATTATTTATATTATACTTTACATGAGAATGTTTTTGAATTTCACTATTTTTTCTATTTAAAGTTACTATTAATAATAAAACTTATTAATCCCTTGAGTGGGAGTGTATAGGATCAAATGACTCCAGTTTGATTTGAAGTTCTTTAGTACTACATTATTGAAATTGGAATTCAGACCAAATAAGATTTATTCTGACTCCTACAATTCTTGTGCCCCAGAGGCATGATGGAGTTAAAAGTTTTGGTTTCTTCCCCACCCCAAATCTCCCTTTAATGAAAAGAAGAAATTGAATGTAAGTATTAGAGAGAATTGATTCCAAATTTTAACACATTGTTATTAGTGTCATAGCATCCTATCTTACAAGATAATTAGATTTATTTTGCACATTGAAGACATTAGTAATACAATCAATAACTCAAAGTTTAAGTTTTAACTAAAGTAGCAAAATGTTAACTTGGGCTTGGAAATAGCTAAGAATGATGACTGAGTAAGAACTCTTAAAACTGACAAATATTTATACAAAACTTGACATAGAGTAGCTATATGAATAAGTACTCCAAAGGCTGTAGGAGTAGGAGAAAGACATTTCTTTAATCCCATTAAGCCACTAATCAGTCAGATATATTAAACAAGCTATATAATTTCCCTGGACTTTGACTTTTATTAGTTTGAACACATATAAGGAAAAGAGATGGTCACAGTAAGTTCTAAAACTATTTTCAGCTCTAAAATACTATGATATTTAAAAAGTTAGCAGACTTGTTGCATTCTTTAAATTATGCCATTCTAAAAATAATTTGTTGTGAAATACCACTGTTTGCATCAATAGAGTTCTGTATTTAACACGTAAATAGGCTTAAATTTATTTAATTGATGTCATCATTTTCTAATAATCCAAGAATAGTGAAGTAACATAAATACAAAGTTAGAACAACTCATTTCCTATTTTACAGCATATAAATGGGCACAGAGAACTCAGTCTAATGTGCTGTCCCTTGGTAAAAAGTAATCTCATCAAAAATCAACACAACTTCCAAATCTTCAGAAAGGACTGATTTAATTTCAAATTTCAACTTAAAATTCAATTATTCTGAACTTGAACCATCTTTGTTAACTAGATTGTGATTAAGAAATATTCACATCAGTTTTAAAGTGACAGTCATTGTCAAAATATAATAGAAATGAACAAAAAATGTACGCAAATTATGCTTAAATATCAAAAGTATGCCTCTTTATTTTAGATCTTTAAAATACTTTGAGCATTGCAGTAATGGTTTAAGTTTTCTTTCATCTACTTACTCTTTGTTCTCTATTTGTTTATAATTAATAATAATTAAACATGGTAAGGATAATATGTACAAACATCATTTTAATGAAAACTCCCTAGATACAAAAGCCTACATTAAAGATTGTTTACAAATACTTTAGCACTCAAAATAAATTACCCTAACATTTCTCTTGATGATCTCTCTGTTCATTAACATTTTTCCATCAGATAATTCAATTCCTGAAAGAGGAATAAGGACTTCTCCAATAATATCATCTCTTGAAAACCTGTCAAAACTCAAGATTGTGAAGTGCAATGCCAACTCTTGGATCTGAGTGTAGGGAATCCCATAGAATGTGAAGGTCTCATCAAAAGCTGGGTCCAAGGTCTTTCTCAGCACTCTGGTTTTCACTTTGTGCTTCTTCTCTGGGAGGATCGTCATTTTGATATATGGGTCAGAGGTCATGGACTGTTCATCCATGGCTGGCAAGCCACGGGCTTCCTTGATGTTCACCACAAATGCTTTCTTCTCGAAGTTATACTCTAAGGAGAAGAAGAGGGTTCCCAGCTTCTCTTGTTTCTCTTCTGAAGTAAGGGAAGTGCTGGATTTTAAGCTATCAGGGGAAACTGCCTCTTTTTCTCCTTCTGAAAAGAGCTTTGGGGTTACATTCTCTTGATCAGAAGAGCTGCCAGCTTTGAGGTTTGTTTTAGGGAAATTGCCATTTAGATCTCTCTTTTCAAGATCAAGATGCAATGAATTCTTTGGCACTGCTTGTTTGTTCTTGACTTCATTTTTGTCATCTCCTCCAAACTTCTTTTTGCTATTTAGGTTTTCAGGATAAATATCAACTCCTTTAAGCACATGCACAAACTTATATGGAGGAGTCTTGTTAGACTTGGATGATTTTCTCTGACAGCAGATCCATGCAAAGAGAGAGACTGTAAAGACGAGGCCAAATGCACTGAAGATCCCTACCACTGTAGGGATTTCATCTGAAAAATCAAGCGACCAATAACATACATTAAAGAAGTAGAGCGAAGACAAAAGCCTATTGGAAAAGCATAATAAGGTTAGTAATTGCTTCAGGCTAGACCAATTGAATTACTTTCCAACAGTTCTGTACATGAGTTATATACACATTTCACACTGACTTCAGGTATAAACACATGCCCTTTGTAACAAAGAGGAAAAAAACACAGGATGACAGAAACTCCTTCATCTCAGTAATTTTTCATAAGTAATATGAAAAGATGAAACTGGGTTTGGGCCAGATATGGGGGTATGTATGCTTAATAACTTTGACTTATCTTTGTATTCTCAGAGAACATTAGTCAACTACAAAATGATGGGTCATACTAATTTCATTACTTTTTCATTGACATTTCAAAGCTTTCAAAAGGCATCAATTATTATTGGAACACTAAATGCACATTCTTCAAATATTGAGAAGTTTTATAATTTTATGCTTCTTTACTTACCCAAGATTCAAGCAGCAACAATCTGGGGACTCAATGGTTTACATAATTTTAAAAACATAATGTCTATCTGTTATTGCCACAAACTAATTAAAAAATGTTCATCCCAATTATGGAACAGTAGAAAATGTACATATACCAGGAGAAGAAAAGGACAAAAGAGGAAAAGCAATAGAATACTAATATTATTTAATGCATAACACTTCATTCCCCTTTTATGGGTGCTTAAATTTTCTCAAACACTGCATTATCAAAAGTACAAATTAATTGAAATGAGATAAAAATAGAAAAAATGTTTATAAATGAATCAGCACCCTATATGTAATGAGAAGAGTGAATATAGATAAAGTTCAATTTAATCCATAACTGATCTTTTTTCTTAGCATATTTCCACATGGCAAATGGTAGTAAACTGAAGTTGGCATTATTTCCTTGACTGAGGGCACAATAAATCATTGACATGAGGTGATATTGATTGTGCATGAAGAGTATCGTATTTCACATGTAAGCATATTTCTCAAACAAATGAGTAGTAATACTCACTGTATATATAAAAGCACTATTGCTACATCTGGACTTGTTGCAACAAATAACTCCATATTTAACATAATCAAAGTGAATAAAAGTAATTAAATATTACAAATATTCAATTCTATTCCAATCCACTTTTTATTTCAAATAGTGAATAATAAAGTTAAAAGTAAGGAAAAGGATTAAGAATGCTTATAAGCAGAGAAACCAATTTTTTGTTATTCCTCTGTTCCATTCCCTGAATTATTCTATCTGCCTACTTCATAGTCACAAAACTGAATTCAAAGAATACAAGATTGAGAAACAACAAGAGAAATATCTGATATTTAAAAAGCAAACAAAACTGTAACAACTTAAAATTTCTGTGGTTGAATGGTATGGGAAACTGAATTATGTAAAAATGAAATAAACCTTTGAATTCCCTAAATAAGAAAAAAAAAACAGTAAATGCTATTGAAAGAGTGAGGCAAGAGTTAAAGGCAATCAGTTAAACTTAGTATCAGCGTTCAGTTTTCCTTCTAATCACGTCTTTGTGGGGAAATGTGCTCCCATTCTTGGACTCTGAGGACAGGGAGCAAAAGCAAACTCATGAACTGTGACTCCTCAGCTGCTGTAAGGAGAACAATGAAAGCAGTTGATGATGATTCTTTTCTAAGTACACCGATAGCCAGGCTACAACATGTTCCTCACTGGTACATTCTCTGAAGATGCCTCAGTACGAACAAATTTCTGAATTCAGATCAAGAATTGGGTATAAACGTCATAAATAATAAACCACACATGGAAGACTGTGAAAAAACTCATTTGTGAATATAACATTACAAATTGTCTCTGTTTAATACTTATAGCAAATAGCAAAGCATTCAAGATAACGTGGACTCTGGTATTACCAGTGTATTCTCTACTGATAAGATCTTAAGGTTTTGAGAGCAAAAATCCTTCCCATTTCACCCAGTTTAAAAGCCGTTATCACTTCTAGTCCAGAAACTTACATAAAATTCCCTGATTGAAAAAATACTGGCAAGTAAAATTATGATCTCTTGCCTTTGAAATATAATTTTATCTAAAAATACTACTTGTTTACTCTAAGAAGTGCATCTAATTTTATTTACTGATCCACAAAAAGAGATCAATAGTACCAACATTTTGAAGGAAAAGGAAAACTAAAGCAGAAAATAGGAGCCCTCATTCAAGTTTCCAGCAGCATTTAGCTAACTGTTCAGCTGCAACACTTTCTGTCTACTCTCTGGGTTTCTGTTAGCTCACTAGTGAAATGAAATGGGCTAAGCTGGTTCATTTTGAAAGTCCCTTTTCTCTGCTGTCATAAGATTCTGTGTTGTTCACTAACAACATATTTCAAGGATACAAGATCACATAGCAGAGAAAATTATGGCAACTCTGCAATAGTATGCACATTTCAGACCTTCAATATACCAGTTGTTTTATACCAGTTCAAACTCTTATGTAATCACAGACATATTTGGCTCCTCCTAAAATGTTTACCTACAAATAAGAATAATCAACAAAATAAATGAAACCAGCATGCCACCAACAAACGTCTTTTCCTTAACTCAGTGCATGCTGCAATTTACAGAGCTATCTGAACATTTAGGAACTTCTGGAAGGTAAAATTGCCCTAAACAGAGTCATTTTAAGGAGAAAAATATCAAAAAACGGGAGAGACAGCAGAAATAAGCCACGATTAACCATCTGCTATTCTCATTTTCCTTTCACATTAACTACTTAAAAAATATATATATTCGACACCCGGTGGAAAGAAAAACACAGCGCACCCCATGATGTTCAAGGAACAACCGCGGCCATAAGTTGAGTAACTTGCTTACCAAATTCTTCCCGGCTGGGAGTGATCGGAGCCATTTTTTGCTGCGTGCTCTGTCCGAGGTGCTGAACGGAAAATCCCTGGTTTGATTCACTTGCCTGGCTCTGAAGTGCTGGCTTTCCCGAGTGTAAAAAACAACAGCGCAGAGCCCAGGGGACCTGCGCCTGGAATAGGGAGGAGGCAAAGAGGGAGGTCCACTCGCCCTCGCACAGTGATTTGCCACCCCTGTTCCTGTTTTGGCTCTTCTGTAAAGCTCGTCTCCAGATTCCAGACGTTGCTGAAACCCGAATTGACGCAATCCTGACGCTACAAGGCTGAAATCAGCACCTGCCCCCCCCCATTCTCCTCCCTTCCAGACTCTCCTCGCTCTCCTTCTTGTTTCCTGCCTCCTCTCTTGAGGATTCAGCACACATTCATCAATTATTTTAACTGTTGGACTACTAGATATTAGCTCTGCTGTTCTGTGGGGGCTCGGGGGCACACAAAGATGCGTCATGAAACTGATCCCTTGTCAGTTGCTAATACAAAAATCTCTTGATCACCTCCGTGAGAAAGAAGGTGTGTCGGAGTTATCAGAACAGCATAATTTTATAGAGACAATTAAGGGAAAGAGTAAGAAGAGAGAAATTTCTGCATCAAATGACCCATTTTAAAACGCAAGAGTATATTTTTTTGCTTACTAAATTATTCTTTGACATACAACATGCATATTGTACTTACCATAGTTGGGGAAAATCTACTGAAAATTAATCCATTTGATATAACATAACTTACATTCTAACAAATTGTTAGTCTAAACCTTTTGTGGATGCTGTTGCTCCTTCTTGTTCTGTCAGCTCTCTTTCCTTTATTATCTGACATTTGACCAGTTAGAGCACTTAGGCACGGATGGGCATAATCCCTTCTGTATTCACCCACCTCAGATATGACTTTTGCATATAATGACACTACTTCTGGAATGAACTTTATAGTTAAAGGCCCTGACTTCTATTAGGTTTCTGCAAGTTAATTACAAGGATCAAACCAAAATCTAAAACAATATTGATTATTATTGGTTATTTTCAAACAAAAGCATGTTATGAACTGATAATATTCTTGAGAGGGAGAATTTAGAAAGACTTGATGTCACATTTTGATTAACTTGAATCTGAAGAGTATGCCTTTTTAAAAACAAATGCTTAGCAATTTTCTAAAGGAGACAATTTGGCCTTTGACTTCCAACTGTCATTTATTGTTCCACAAAGAATTCTTTTTCTCTGGAGCTCAATGAGTAAATAAATGACATTCAGTCTGTGCTGTGATGAAGGAGGAGGGGACACAGGAAAGTCTCAGAGACCTACTGTACAAGAGATAGGTTCCAGCACATTGGCAAGCAGCCACCCTGAACGTCAGAGCTGTGTCTGGGGAGAAATTGGCTTCAGTTCTTTGCATCATGGAAAATTTTATAAACCAGAGTCTCTATTCTTTCCCTTTCTACCAGCTCCCACACACTTGGCATTTTAGTATTCTGCTAACAGATTTTTTTTTAAAGCCTTACATCTTCATGCTATGAAAACACAGAAACTAATTTGCTGTATTTAATTTTTTCATTGGCAGGGTTTGTAATCCTGTCTTTACCATTCCATTACATTCATATTACCTGACTTCTCAATTATGCATGCACCTGGTAGGATTGTCCCTAGGAATATGCATCCATTAGATGAAAAAGAAAGTGATATTTATCTGCCATGCATATCACAGGTAGACCAAATATATGGTATGAACTTCATTAAAGTTTATGTTTTATAGCTAACATATGGTAAAGCTCATTTGTCATAAACAAAATACAGTATGCAAATATATATAAATTAGTGCCTAGTTAATTATGCTTTCAGGTGGCAAAATGTTGTCTAAACCTGTCTAGATTGTTTAAACTGAATTTCTCCAGGATCCCAACCCATTCTTGCTATTGGATTTCTGAGGTCACATTGTGACAAGGATGCCTCTTGCCTAGAGTAAATGCTATTATAGTAACTATTTCATTGCTTTCTTTTTAAGCAATCTGAAGATAAACATCATTAATTAGAATTCAGAAGTTTCTCTCCTTTTCATCTGATGAATAGTACTTTAGTCATTATTCAATCTTTTAGACCAGCTTTGAGCACCACCGGATGAGGAGAGGACCCAACACAGAGAAAAACTGGTAAGTTTCTTGTGAGTGAAAATCATGCCCTACCCCATTATTGCATTGTTCTTCATAGATCCAGCACACTAATAATCAATTCACTGACATACTCAATCTGACTCTAGCAGCAGAGACTTGGAAGGAGGGTCCGTTGCTAGGTAACCACCTTTCACCACCCAAAACACACAGCCTCAAACAAGTTCCTGCCCTGGGAAACACAGAGTTCTGCACAGGCAGCAGTGTTTACTTCACAGTGATTCACTGTTCAAGTGGTTCAGTTCTTATCACTTACTTTAATGATTGCAAGTGTCTTTATATACTTTGAGGAACAATGAAGAGAACTCTTGAATTCAATTTAGTTTTCAGAAATTCAACTGAATTTAAAGACTATTAATAACACATTATGTGATTATTTACTTAGATTATTTACTTAGTATATTTGATTTAATTTAGGATTGGAGGTATGGCTCAAGTGATAAAGCGCCAGTTTTGAGAGTGAGAAGACTTCAGTTCAAATCCTAGCCCACCAAACAAAAAAAATTACACTTGGTTTAACTTAACATGCAATTTGATTTATGAAGTTTATGCACAGTTTATTACTTCAATAGTTTTTTAATTGTATTTTGAATATTCCCTTCTTTAAAAAATGTTATTGGCTGATGTA
Organism: Castor canadensis; assembly: GCF_047511655.1. Classification (NCBI taxonomy): domain Eukaryota; kingdom Metazoa; phylum Chordata; class Mammalia; order Rodentia; family Castoridae; genus Castor; species Castor canadensis. Next base: position 32,390,910 of record NC_133389.1, on the reverse strand, counting down.
TTTAGAACTTTTTGTTGAGCATAAGAGATAGTGAAATTCAGTAATCTTTAGCAACACACAGATTAGTAAAACATAAGCAGTTTACTAGTACATGGATTGAACAGAATGAAGAATCTGATAATGGAAAATAAATATTTGTTTTAATGTATCATATCATTTCTTAAGAATGCTGACTCTAATGCTAATGAAATAGATTTCTACTGTAAGCATACTCAAGTTGAAATCCTGCAAAACAAATTTTTTTCCAGTTAACGTCACAAAAATCCCTTCACTGTCCATCAATTTTAAATTTATTTTTCTTCAACGTAGTCAGCAAATGCTGACTATGTATTTTTAATACCTTATGAATAACTCAATAACTGTCCAAGTTAAAAAACAAAGTATGCTTTTCCATTCTTTCTTTCAGCACATACTTATTAAGTGTATACTTCTCTTAGATTTTTGTTAAGGGAGGGAAAGGTGGATCTCAAGCTGATTAAAATGACAGAATTGATCCTTGCTGTAACAGAGCTTATAGAGCACATGAAAAATGGGCAGTCCTTCCTTTAGAACTGCAAAACAAACAAACAAACACAAACTTTACTAGATTATAATTACGTCCACATGTTTTGTGTCTGGTATTTTCCAGAAAACCTGTTTGGCACTAGTTCAACCACACCTATACTGTTCTGTCCATTCTTATTGATCTTTTCTTCAGGACTATGGTTTCATTATAATTCTTGCATACAGACTGCAAGTCTTTCACTCCCTATAACTATGACAGCTTTTATCTCCTTCAAGAATCATTTGATGTTTCAATTACATTAATAAAGTTCCTAATGTATCAACACTCATGGATTTTTTTCTGATTTAAATTCTCATAGCACTATCTCTCCACTGAAATCCTTTAAGCCAGGTTGACACAGTTCCTAAAAAGATAAACCAAGGTCTTTACTAATGCTAAACTCTAATATTCCTGGTGTGTCTTGAAGGAGTGTCCTTTAAAACAACTTCTCTAATTCTGAGATCTTGGTATCCTGACAAGAATTTGACTAGAACCATACTAAAGTTCTTTCTTTTTCACTTTACCTTAAAGGTGTTTCTTGCTAGCTCCTCACAATAAACTTACTCCCTCCTTTCATGTGTTCCTAAGTGAAGTTTCTCTTAACCTTCTACCAATAGTAAATAGATAGGATTTTTTTCGTGTGTGTGTTAGGAGTCATGGAACAGTATTATACTAAATTTCCATCTTAAATAGTGGAGATTTAACAAATATTTATTTGATAATATTTATTTTCAAGTTTGAACACTGGTAATATTGACAAGGACCAATGTCTAAACTTTTGATAATGAAATACAGAAATCAAGGGTAAAGTTAAATATAATCATAAATATAATGCCAGGAAAATCCAAAAACAAATAGATAAAGTGAGTAAAATCTAATCATTTAAGTAAGCATGAAAGATTTACAAACTCAAATGTAACCAGTCTCATACTGGAATAAATAAATAAAGCCTAAATATATGTTGCACAAAGTAAAAATGTTTAATTTAAATGGATAAAAATGCAATAGTTTATTAAACATAATGTAGAAATACTTATTACAATATAGAAATGAAATATAAATTTCAGTAGGATGTTAAAAACATATAAAAAAGGAAGAAAATATTCACTTTACAATAGAAAAATATATTGACAATGAAAATGCAAAGGTTTTTAAAACTTATATTCCACATAACTTATTACCAAAATCAGAAAATAAATTTGTAATCAATATTGAGGAGAAATTAACAAAATTAATAGCTGAATGAAAACATTATTAACTATTTGAGCCACATATAAATCATCTTAGTTCCAGGTCTGGACCATTTGTGTGGGGGGAGACAGTTGTATTGGCAATTGTTTTTGTTCCAATGCCTAAGGATAAAATAATTTTCAAAATATGAAGACTCTTGAAAAAGAGAGAAAATAGCTCAAATTTTTAATGTAGAATTACTAAGGAAAGTGAGAAGATACAAAACATATAATAACATAATATATAATATGGGCCTAATATAATGAAACCATAATTTCAAAGATTATATATTAGAACACTATAGAAGAAGTAAATAAGGATATTTGGATATTAAGTGAAGAATCAATCCTTCATCTTCTAATAGATGTCACAAAGAAATTCTCATACAGGACAAGGAGGCAGCAAGTGCAGCTGCAAGGAGTAGAAGGTAAAATGTAAATGTTCATCATGATAAGAATGAATAAATTGTGATAGGATTCTGCTATTGAAAGGAAGAAACTATGTTTCCAACATACTTTCATGCTACTTGAAACTTTCTTGTCTGATACCTTGTTCTCTTTTCTCCTTCTTGTCTGTGTATTTGTTTTTCCCTTTTCTTTAACTTCTTGCTTTTCATCTCAGCTCACCCTTCCATTCTAAATATTACCATTGTTATTATTACAAGATAGAAAATACTTAATTGCACACAGTACAGGGACAGTAACAACATGAAAGAAAATTAAGGGAAGACAGAAAAAACAGGGAAAACAGTTTTCCCACAACAAAAAATTAGTACAGGAACCAGAGGGGAATGAAGAAAACAGAAACTCAGATCCAGACTCCAACAAAATGAAGATAAAATATGCCAAAGGACCCAATGGAGCCTACAAGAATAATTTAAAAGAAGACATACTACAGGTACTCAATGAGAATTTTATAGAGATGATACTGGATAGGGTCAACCAAAATGTACAGGAGACACTGAAGAAATTCCAAGACAACAAAAATAGAGAATTTGAAAAAGCAAAAGAAGAAATAAAGGAAACCATAGAAGCACTGTATAAACACCAAAGTGAAACAGAGAACACGATGAATAAACAGATAAATGAACTCAGGACAAAAATAGAAAACATTAAAGAGGAAACCACCCAGGATATGGAAAATCTCAGAAAAAAGAACGAAACAGAACTGCAAAACAAAACGGAAGGCCAATCCAGCAGAATAGAACAAACAGAAGACAGAATCTCAGAACTTGAAGATAAAATGGCAATTAAAGGAAAAACCAAAGAACTATTAATTAAAAAACTCAAGACCTGTGAAAAGAAAATGCAAGAACTCACCAACTCCATCAAAAGACCAAACTTGAGAATCATGGGCATCAAAGAAGGAGAACAGGTGCAAGCAAAGGGAATGCATAATATATTCAACAAAATAATAACAGAAAATTTCCCAAATCTAGAGAAAGATATTCCCATACAGATGAAAGAGGCCTCCAGGACACCAAACAGACCAGATCAAAATAGAACTACCCCACGACATATCATCATTAAAACAACAAGTTCAGAAACTAAGGAAAGAATATTGAAGGCTGTAAGAGAGAAAAAACAAGTAACATACAAAGGTAAACCCATCAAAATCACAGCAGACTTCTCAACAAAAACATTAAAAGCAAGAAGAGCATGGGGTGAGATCTTCTGGGCACTGAAAGAAAATAGCTTCAACCCCAGGATACTCTACCCAGTAAAACTATCATTCAAAATAGATGGAGCAATAAAATTCTTCCATGATAAGCAGAAACTAAAACAATATGTGACCACAAAGCTACCACTACAAAAGATTCTGCAAGGGATTCTGCACAAAGAAAGTGAAACCCAACTTAACCATGAAAAGACAGGCAGCACCAAACCACAGGAAAAGAAAAAGCAAGACAGTAGAGAGTAACCTCAACTTAGGTACACACAATCAAACCTTCAAACAACTCAGACAACTAAATGACAGGAATCACCACATACCTATCAGTACTAATGCTTAATGTTAATGGACTTAATTCACCAATCAAAAGGCACCGCTTGATGAAATGGATTAAAAAGGAAGATCTAACAATTTGTTGCTTACAGGAAACCCATCTCACCGACAGAAATAAGCATAGGCTTAGGGTGAAAGGCTGGAAGAAGATTTACCAAGCCAATGGCCCCCGAAAACAGGCAGGAGTAGCAATACTTATCTCTGACAAAGTAGACTTCAAACCTACATTGATCAAATGAGATAAAGAAGGACATTCCATACTAATAAAAAGGGAAATAGACCAAAAGGAAATAACAGTCATTAACCTGTATGCACCCAATGTCAACGCACCCAATTTCATCAAACATACCCTGAAAGACCTAAAAACATATATAAACACCAACACAGTGGTTGTGGGAGACTTTAACACCCCATTATCATCAATAGATAGGTCATCCAAACAAAAAATCAATAAAGAGATCCAAGATCTAAAATATACAATAGATCAAATGGACCTACTTGATGTGTACAGAACATTTCATCCAACCTCTACACAATATACATTCTTCTCAGCAGCCGATGGAACCTTCTCCAAAATAGATCATATCCTAGGGCACAAAGCAAGTCTCAGCAAATATAAGAAAATAGAAATTATACCATGCATACTATCTGATCACAATGCAGTAAAAGTAAAACTCAACAACAAAAGTAAACACAAAAAACATGCAAACAGCTGGAAACTAAATAACTCATTACTTAATGAACAATGGATCATCAATGAAATAAAAGAGGAAATTAAGAAGTTCCTAGAAGTCAATGAAAATGAAAACACAACCTACCGGAACCTATGAGACACAGCTAAGGCAGTCCTGAGAGGAAAGTTTATAGCCATAACTGCATATATTAAAAAGACTGAAAGATCCCAAATCAATGACATAATGATGCATCTCAAACTCCTAGAAAAACAAGAACAAGCAAATCCCAAAACAAATAGAAGGAGAGAAATAATAAAAATAAGAGCTGAAATCAACGAAATGAAAACCAAAAAAACCATAGAAAGAATTAATGAAACAAAAAGTTGGTTCTTTGAAAAAGTAAACAAGATCGATAAACCCCTGGCAAACCTGACTAAAATGAGGAGAGAAAAAACCAAAATGAGTAGAATCAGGAATGCAAAAGGGAAGATAACAACAAACACCATGGAAGTCCAGGAAATCATCAGAGACTACTTTGAGAACCTGTATTCAAATAAATTTGAAAATCTTAAAGAAATGGACAGATTTCTAGATACATATGATCATCCAAAACTGAACCAAGAGGAAATTAATCACCTGAATAGATCTATAACACAAAATGAAATTGAAGCAGCAATCAAGAGTCTCCCCAAAAAGAAAAGTCCAGGACCTGATGGATTCTCTGCTGAATTCTATCAGACCTTTAAAGAAGAACTTATACCAACCCTCTTTAAACTGTTCCATGAAATAGAAAGGGAAGGAAAACTGCCAAACACATTTTATGAAGCCAGTATTACACTTATCCCAAAACCAGGCAAAGACAACTCCAAGAAGGAGAACTAAAGGCCAATCTCCTTAAAGAACATTGATGCAAAAATCCTCAACAAAATAATGGCATACTGAATTCACCACGACCAAGTAGGCTTCATCCCAGGGATGCAGGGGTGGTTCAACATACCAAAATCAATAAACGTAATAAACCACATTAACAGAAGCAAAGACAAAAACCACTTGATCATCTCAATAGATGCAGAAAAAGCCTTTGATAAGATCCAACATCATTTCATGATAAAAGCTCTAAGAAAACTAGGAATAGAAGGAAAGTTCCTCAACATTATAAAAGCTATATATGACAAACCTACAGCCAGCATTATACTTAACGGAGAAAAACTGAAAACATTCCCTCTAAAATCAGGAACCAGACGAGGATGCCCACTATCTCCACTCCTATTCAACATAGTACTGGAATTCCTAGCCAAAGCAATTAGGCAAGAAGAAGGAATAAAAGGAATACAAATAGGTAACGAAACTGTCAAAATATCCCTATTTGCAGATAACATGATCCTATACCTTAAAGACCCAAAAAACTCAGAAGCTTCTAGACATCTTCAATAGCTACAGCAAGGTAGCAGGATATAAAATCAACAGAAAAATCATTAGCATTTCTATACACTAACAATGAGCAAGCTGAAAAAGAATGTATGAAAACAGTACCATTTACAGTAGCCTCAAACAAAATCAAATACCTAGGTGTAAACCTAACAAAAGATGTGAAAGACCTCTACAAGGAAAACTATACACTTCTGAAGAAAGAGATTGAGGAAGACTATAGAAAGTGGAGAGATCTCCCATGCTCATGGATTGGTAGAATCAACATAGTAAAAATGTCGATACTTCCCAAAGTAATCTACATGTTTAATGCAATTCCCATCAAAATTCCAATGACATTCATTAAAGAGATCGAAAAATCTACTGTTAAATTTATATGGAAACACAAGAGGCCACAAATAGCCAAGGCAATACTCAGTCAAAAGAACAATGCTGGAGGCATCGCAATACCTGAGTTCAAACTATATTACAAAGCAATAAAGATAAAAACAGCATGGTACTGGCACAAAAATAGACATGAAGACCAGTGGAACAGAATAGAGGACCCAGAAATGGAGCCAAACTACTGTAACCAACTTGTCTTTGACAAAGGCACTAAAAATATAGGATGGAGAAATAGCAGCCTCTTCAACAAAAACTGCTGGGAAAACTGGTTAGCAGTCTGCAAAAAACTGAAACTAGATCCAAGTATATCACCCTATACCAAGATTAACTCAAAATGGATCAAGGATCTTAATATCAGACCACAAACTCTAAAGTTGATACAGGAAAGAGTAGGAAATACTCTGGAATTAGTAGGTATAGGTAAGAACTTTCTCAACGAAACCCCAGCAGCACAGCACCTAAGAGATGGCATAGATAAGTGGGACCTCATAAAACTAAAAAGCTTCTGTTCATCAAAAGAAATGGTCTCTAAACTGAAGAGAACACCCACATATTGGGAGAAAATATTTGCCAGCTATACATCAGACAACAGACTGATAACCAGAATTTATAGGGAACTTAAAAAACTAAATTCTCCCAAAACTAATGACCAATAAAAAATGGGCAAGTGAACTAAACAGAACTTTCTCAAAAGAACAAATTCAAATGGCCAGAAAACACATGAAAAAATGCTCACCATCTCTAGCAATAAAGGAAATGCAAATTAAAACCACGCTAAGATTCCACTTCACCCCAGTTAGAATAGCCATCATTAGCAACATCACCAACAACAGGTGCTGGTGAGAATGTCGGGGGAAAAAGGAACCCTCTTTCACTGTTGGTAGGAATGTAAACTACTACAACCACTCTGGAAAAAAATTTGGAGGCTACTTAAAAAGCTAGACATTGATCTACCATTTGATCCAGCAATACCACTCTTGGGGATATACCCAAAAGACTGTGACACAGGTTACTCCAGAGGCACCTGCACACCCATGTTTATTGCAGCACTATTCACAACAGCCAAGTTATGGAAACAGCCAAGATGCCCCAGCACTGACGAATGGATTAAGAAAATGTGGTATCTATACACAATGGAATTTTATGCAGCCATGAAGAAGAATGAAATGTTATCGTTCGCTGGTAAATGGATGGAATTGGAGAACATCATTCTGAGTGAGGTTAATCTGGCCCAAAAAACCAAAAATCCTATGTTCTCCCTCATATGTGAACATTAGATCAAGGGCAAACACAACAATGGGGTTGGAGTTTGAGCACATGATAAAAGCGAGAGCACACAAGGGAGGGGTGAGGATAGGTAAGACACCTGAAAAATTAGCTAGCATTTGTTGCCCTTAACACAGAGAAACTAAAGCAGATACCTTAAAAGCAACTGAGGCCAATAGGAAAAGGGGACCAGGAACTAGAGAAAAGGTGAGATCAAAAAGAATTAACCTAGAAGGTAACACACACGCACAGGAAATCAATGTGAGTCAATGCCCTGTATAGCTATCCTTATCTCAACCAGCAAAAACACTTGTTCCTTCCTATTATGGCTTATACTCTCTCTACAACAAAATTAGAAATAAGGTCAAAATAGTTTCTGCTGGGTATTGAGGGGGTGAGGGGGAGAGGGTGGGGGCAGAGTGGGTGGTCAGGGAGGTGGTGGGGGCAATGGGAGATATGACCCAAGCCTTGTATGCACATATGAATAATAAAATAAAACACACACACACGCACACACACACACAAAATAATAATCTCTAATGCCATGCATGTTGTTGCAAATGCTGGAATTTCAACCTTTATTATACCCAAACAGCACTGAGGGCATATGTGCCACCTTTTCTTAGCTACGTGAGAGGACTAGAGAAGCAATCAGTGGAGTTAGGGAATGCCTAAGCAGCAAGGAAAGGAAGTGCTGGAGTCCTAGAACAAAGAAGTTATAAAAAAGTTACCCTATCCTGAGTGACATTAACCAAGGAACATGATCAGCTCAACTTTGCAGACAAGACATTTAGAAGCTAGTAAAAGAGACATGAAAAGCCAAAATGATGGTTTCACCTGAGTCATGGGACTGAGGAGACAAAAAGTGAACCTTATTTTCACCAATGGGAAGAATTCTTAGTTATAACCCCAGGCTATATTGAGACAAATGAAGTGCTACATTGAGGATAAAAGAAATTAGCAGTAGAATGAGGCCTATAGAAACATAACCAAGTTCTATTTACCTTAGTTCCTGAATGGATAAATGAGTTGCAATCCTCTCCAAAAAAAAAAAAAGTAGGCTGCTAGAGAGTAGTTGAACTCAATCTAAGAACATAATAACATGCAGAGAAGTAACAATATTTTCATGCACAATATCTGGCATTTAATCAAAATTATCAAGCCTACTGAAACCTTAAAATATAAGACATAGGGACAACTCTTGAAGACATAGGCATTGGTAACACCTTTTTGAATAGGACTCCAGCTGCTCAGGAAATAAGAACAAGAATTGGCAAATGGTATTGCATGAAATTAAAAAGCCTCTACACATCAAAGACAAAAATTACCAGAATCAAGAGACAATGTACAGAATGAGAGAAAACCTTTGCCAGCTGCTCACTGGAGAAAAGATTAATATCCAAATATATAAAGAGCTCCAAAAACTAAACACCAAAAGCACAAATAACCCAATTAACAAATGAACAAATGAATTAAACAGACAGTTCTCAAAAGAAGAAGTAAGATTGGCAAATATGTACATAAAGAAATGTCCACCATCCTTATCCATAAAGGAAATGACTACACCCCAGTCAGCATGGCAGTCCTCAAGGAAACAAGCAACTAATGCAGGTGAGGTGGGAAGGAGAAAGGAACCCCAATACACTGTTAGTGGGAATACAAACTAATGAAGCCATTATGGAAATCAGCATGGAGTTTCCTCAGAAAATGAAAGGTAGACCCACTATATGGTCTAGCTATACCACTCCTGATCATACATCTGAAGGAATGTAAGTCTGCATAGACTTGATATACCTGCATAGCCATGTTTATAGCAGCACTGTTCATAACTGCCAAAATACCAAATTGAGCACAGGTGTCCATCAACTGATGAATGGATAAAGAAAATGTGATATATAACACCATGGGGTATTATTTAGCCATAAAGAAGAATGAAATTATTTTATTTGCAGGAAAATGGATGGACATAGATATCATTATGTTAAGTGAAATAAGTCACACAAAGAAAGACAAATTTTACATATTCTCTCTCATGTGAGAAATCTAGGGCTAAAAAATGAATGATACAAGTGTAAAATGAGGGACTTTTTAGGGGTGTGCATTAACAGGAGCAGGAACAGTGTAAGAAGAGGGTGAAGAATGGTGAGTATGAGTGAAGTGCTTTATGTGCATGTGTGATGATAGAATAATGACAACCATTAAAAATAATTTACCAGGTGGAGAGAAGGGATGAGAAAGAGTAATAGAGTGGGTGAGTTTGATCAAAGAACATTATATGCATAAGAGAAAATATGATGAAACTCCTTTGCACAGTTAACATATGCTAACAAAAAGGGAAAAAAGTATCAGACCTAATGAGAAACTGAACCACGGAGAAAATAAACAACAAAACAGGTCATAGTTCAATGACAAGATAACTGGTCTGACAAGAAATGATAAGACAGCTATTGATGGGAGAATTAGAATTCAGAAGACTCAGACTACTATTTTAGACCCAAAAATAGTTATTTGTAATTAAGAAATAAATGAGTATAAAAAACAGAAGACTGAATAAAATAATAGGGAGGATTGGTGAATCAGAAGAAAAGTCAACATCCAGACTACAGCATGGAAAAATGAACGTATAGAAAATAGTTTATAAGACATATGAGGTATGATAATAGGTAACAACATAAATATATCTTGGAAGTTCAAAAGTAAGGGAAAGACAAAATGAGGTGAAAGCAACATTTAAATATAAAATGACAAGGAAATTTCCAAAGCCAATGAGAAATATTAATCCATATATTCATGAAACACCAATGCCCAGCAAATACAAAACTACATGAAGCATCATAATAAAGTAACTAAAACCAAATATAAAAAAAATCTTGAAAGCCATCAGAAAATAAGATGTAGTTCATTAAAACAGCAGCAAAACGCCTCACTTGACAGCTCCATAGAGTGACAGACATCTGAAGAAAACAGGACACAGGCTTTAAAAAGCTAAAAGAGGATAACTGCCAATCTGGAATTGTATACCAGCAAAGATCAAGGAGAAAGAAAGGTATTTCTAGAAAATGAGAGTGAATTCATTCACAGTTAAGCAGCAAATGCTAACTAAAAGGAGGAAAATAACCATACAAAACAAAGGACATGGGGAACAATAAATATGTCTCTGTATTAATGAATATATATAATAAGAAAAATGGTGGAATATAAGATATAGACAATGTAATTGCATGGTCAATAATGATTCAAAGGCTAAGAGGGTATCAGTTGAGTTCCAGTGTTTTAAAATCTGGGAAATGTTGAGGTAGTTTATACTTGTCTTCTAATCTCCAGAGTAATTTTAATCAAATAGCAAAAATAAACAAAAAAAAATCACAAAGTGTATCTAAGATATGCCAAAATAAAGGAAAACTAAAGGCAAATATGAAAGGATTGATAAAGAAGAGGCCCAATGCCATATCAATGAAAATTTGGAGAATATTAATTGAAATATATCATTGCATTACATAATTGCATGTGATTATATAATAGCATTAATTTTAAATGGTTAAAGAACTCCTTTTAAAAGGAAAGTAAAGATTGTCAAACTAGGCAAAAAGACAGAAACCAACTCAGCAATTCTATGCTGTTTACATGAGACAAAATTTTAAAATCAGGAAGCATCAAAATAAAGTTTAAAATATACTTTCTATACACTAACCAAAAGTTAATTTATGTGTACGCATCTTGATATACATTCTCATAAATATAAACTTTGATAACATATATTCTGATGAATGCATATACATTCATATATTTAAATATATAGATACTTTTCAACATATGATGGGTTATATCCCAATAAATTCATCCTTAGTTGAAAAAAATCATAAGTTAAAATGCATTTCATATCCTTAGCATACCAAACACTGCCTATCCTACACAGCCTACAGTCAGGCATCACAAAAGAGCATCTTAGCTCCTATTGCCAGTTGGGAAAAGATTCAAATTCAAAGTATGAAGTACAGTTTCTTTGAATGCATAGGATTTTTTAATATAGAGATGTTTGATATACTGATAAATTTGCCATCAAATCAAGAAAATATAAGTATAGTAAATTTGAATTTGACCTGTAATATGTGTATATATATATATATATATATATATATATATATATGTATATATATGTGAATAATAAACATAATTAGTAAATAAATCTAATTAAAACAAAAGTTTGGAGAACTTTGTAAGGAATAGATAATCCACATCATTAAGGAAACTTATCCAAACTTTCTCATAATCGACAGACACAAGCAAATAACAGTACATACAGAGAATATCTAAATAAATTAATATTTTTTGGCAATACTGGGATCTGAACTGGGCTTTGTGCTTGCTAGGCAAGCACTCTATCATTTGAACTATAGCTCCATCCTTTTTAATCTGCTTTTTATGGAGATAGTGTCTTGCTTTTTGCCCAGAGTGGCCTGGACTGCAATCTTCCTACTTTAAGCTTCCCATCATCACTGAGTTAACAGGCACTTACCACTCGAACTAGCTGTTTACCATTGAGATGGTGTCTCCTACACTTTTTGTTTTTCCCACGCTTGCTGACAATCATGATCCTTTCTCCTTCAGTCTCCCATGTAGTTCGGGTTACAGGTGTGAGCCAATGGCTCCCAGCTAAAAAATTAACAAACTTGATCCAATTATCAAATGCCATACCCATTAATCTTTGCAAGTGAATGTAGGGCATATAGCAGAACTGAGCTTATGGTAGACAAGTTCAAGACATCTCAGAGGACTGAGATATTTGAGTTTGTTTTATAACCACAGAGGCATTAGCAAGAAGTTAATACAAAAAGTTCTTTAGGAAACATCTTGATGTGTGAATATCCAGCAGAAAATTATAAATAATTTATGGACACTGAAGAATTCAATAGAAATCAGAAAAAAGTGTGAATTGAATTATAACATGTCATAACAAAATCTATGACAAAGAGCTCTGAACATGTTCAGAAAGTATGGTTTTAGATGCATAAACTAGAATAATAAAGCATATGCAAAATGATGATACCACTATTCATTCCAAAATGATGATAAAACAAAAACAGGAAATTCAACTCACAAGTATGCTACTAATGAAAATAATAGAAAAAAAATAATAATAATAGAAAAAAAATAGTAAAATTGTTTAAAGAAACAGCAATTCCAAAATTATCCAAAATTAATCTTATTAAGAATTCCTGGCAACTCGCACAAAAGCAAAAAAGAAAGCAAATATAAATCACAAGTGACAAAAGAGAACAAAAATGGCAAGCCACAAACAGACATCACAGAAAAGACTTGCAAAGCATATTTTCTGAACTAGAAGTTGTATATTAAAATTTGTAGAGAAAAATCAATATTTAAAAAACAAGTAATCCAATTTAAAGTGATAAAAAGCCTGGCAGAGATGCTTTGCTAAAAAAGAATGAATATCCCAGTGGTGAATGATTTTTTGAAAGGGGATGGATCTCAGTCATAACAGAAAGTAAACCACAATGGTTAGAGAGGTGGGACACCAAGTATTGATAAAACTGGGGCAACAAGATATCTTACTGATTTTTGTGTGTTTATGTTGGTGGGAATATTTTGAAAAACTGCTTGACATCATCTACTAAAGCAGGATATAGACATATAAAATGACTCTGCAATTCCAACCATTGCTAAATTCTAGAGGTGACTGATTACATACATGTACAGAAACATTCAAAATAGTATTATTAGCAGTTACCAAAATTGGAAACAACTTACTTTTCCTATTCATGGTTGAATAAATCAACGCATACAGTAGAATCTACATGAAATGAAATGAAAAAGACAATTATGTGCAACAAGAATAAATTTCATAAATGCAGTTAAATAGAAGAAACAAGACAACATAAAGCATATACTGTCAGATTCCAGTTGTTTCAATTTCAAGAAAAACTAATAGATGGTGATAAAAGTCATATTGATTATGTTTTTAGGGAGTATTAATTGGAATGAAGTACCTCCCTGGTTTCTGAGGTGTTGTATTCTGTTTCTTGATCTGAACAATAACTGCTAAGGCTTTAGTTTTAGTTCATTGAATTGTTCAGTTACAATTTGCATATTCTATATGTTCTTTGTCAAAAAAGTTGAATGAAAATTGTGTATGCAAATATTGTAATGTAGTTTTTAGGACATGCACAAACAAACTAGGTACCTGTGTGGGAAGGGAATATGACTGATACTTTGGATGAAAAGAGAAAATAAGTGAAATTGTAGATAAGTTTTTCACAGATTAATATTTTTTCTTCAAATGTTAGTGTTCTTCTGAACAATCTTTAACTTTTCTATTGTCTACTCAACTTGAACCTATCTCAGAGTCAAAGATCTGCATTTTCCCTTTTGATCACAGCTATGTTACCTATAAGCTGTATCTCATCCAAGCACAGGTATTGTAAAGTTAGATAGTTGGCATGAGGATTGAAAGAAGTAAAAATCATCTCTGCATAAAGATATATATATAGAAAATATGTAATGTGAACTTTTTGAACTTCCACAGTGAGGTGAAAATGCATTTCTAAATGATGTTCCCCACGGTTTTGATATTGTTAAATGAAATGAAAAAGATAACAGTCAAAGACTTCACCTGGTTATCTAAGGAGCTCCATATCATGTTAGGAATCTGATTATGTATATAATATAATAGGAATAAAGTTCTGTGAGATAGAGTCATTATGTAACATCAGATTGTTGGATTAAATATGCCAAACTCAAATTCCCCATGTATTTTAATCTTTCTTTCAATTATTAAATACTAAAAATTAGTTCTCTACCCCAAAGCAAACAGCTCTGAGCTTCACATTACTGAACTCATTCTGCACCAGATACCACTTCCAATGTCAAAAATCAACATATAGAAATAAACACACACTAACCCCCCACAAAAGAACAATGCTTTGACTTCCTCACCTTCGTCTATGTAAACTTTTCTTACTTCTTAACAATGACTTCTTCACAAAATATATAATACTCGTCTTCTTATACTTTTTCATCTATACTTCCCACAAACTCATATCTACTTTCAGATGAAACACTAACAGTTTCCCACAGCACACCTTGAAATAAAATCTTTATTGACTTTTCTTGAGGAAATACGTATTTTTTTCACATATGATATATTTAATACACTGCAAGTACCTTTGTAAATATCACGATGCACCCCATCCAGCACAACAATAAAGGAGAAAGGAAAAGAACAGGTGAGGTGTAACAGGATCATGGTTGAGGGCAGGACTGAAATTAAAAGATAGACAAGTAAAACAGAAAGTTCCCTCTTGGTGACCTTTGTCCAGGGCCACCATTCTGGAAGTGTCTTCACCAGGTCTTTCTGGTTTGCATCTGGTTTTATGACCACTCATCTTGGCTACTTCTTCATTCTGCCTCCCTGGCCAGGCTGTCTGCCTTCAAGGCCTCAGTCATCCTCTTCCTGGCTTTCTTTACCTCCCTCATCTATTTCTAGATGTCTGCAGATGTCACTTCTTGGTGGTAGAAAGGTGGAGGAAGACCTCCTGGGATTGTCTCTGTCTGATATAGAACTTGCCCAGGGCTGAGCTCTAGGCAAGTACCCAAATCCTTGGCATCAGTGTGGCCCAGCGACTCACCCTGAATTCCCAAGAAAATAATCTTTGATGAGGAAATATGTATTTTAAAGACTTACACCTAGCAGTCTGGTTGCTTAAACTTATAATCCCATTATATAGGAGATGGAGATCTGGAGAATCAAAGTTGAAGGCTAGCACAAGCAAAAAAAAAAAGTTAGTGAGACACCCATCTCAACAAACAAGCTGGGTTTGGTGTTGCACACCTGTGATCCTCACTACATAGGAGGTTTAGGTAGAAGGATTACTGTCCAAGGCAGGACCTCAAGGGAAAGTGAAAGACCCTATCTGGAAAATTACTAAAGCAAGAAGGGCTGGAGATATTACTCAAGTTGTAAAGCACTTGTCTACAAAATGCAAGACCCGAGTCCAAACCCCAGTATCCTCCCCAAAATAATGGAAGACTTACACCTATGAACGTAATCAAATACTCTTTATATACCAAGAAATTAAGATGTGAAAATAACCTGCATCCCAACCTGAGCCTCCAAATAATGATTAATGATTGTGCTGTTTTGTCTCTCTTCATAGCATCTCTCCTTAGGAAAATAGGATACTCACTCATAATCAGCATTGGGAAAATTAAGATCAAGGTTTAAATATGTTGATTTAATAGTGGCAAGTAAGACAAAAGGCAGAACAAAATGAAAAGTTTAACTCAGGAAATCATCTGATGCCTGAGATAGACTGTAATGCAGAATAAAGTTAATGGTAGCTTAGTAAATGAAATTGCAACTAAGAAAGTGTTATATTTTTAGGTGACAATGCATAATATTAGTTGGAAATTACTGAAGTTAATTTAATCTGGTTCTCACATTTCCCTGACCCTTCTTGTCTTCCACTGGAATCAGTTATTATTTTAATGAACTATAACCTACTTATTAACTTTGGTTTTCAACCAAATTTAGCCCATTTGATGTGCAGCTATGGCTCCCAAAATTGCTGATTATGTCTACTTAAGATGTAGGAAATTATGTGCTGTCATCTAAATACCTAAGGCTAAATGCTGCCAATGCATATATACCACACACCAAGAAATAAACAAAAAAAAGAGGAAAAAATAAATGATAAGGGGTGGATAAATGAGAAAAAGGAGAGATTTTAGAAGAAGAAAAGGAAGTTAGGCAGAGAGATAAGAGAGGAAAAGGAAGGAAGGAAGGAAGGAAGGCTGAAAGGAAGGAAAAACTAGTGAAGAAGGGAGACAGAAAAGCAAGAAGGAAAAGAGGAACAGTGAAGGAAAAAAGTGAATGTATT
Organism: Castor canadensis; assembly: GCF_047511655.1. Taxonomy (NCBI): domain Eukaryota; kingdom Metazoa; phylum Chordata; class Mammalia; order Rodentia; family Castoridae; genus Castor; species Castor canadensis. The sequence continues at coordinate 32,374,486 of NC_133389.1, read as the reverse complement.
TTGAATGGAGTAATTTATGTATACATAAAATTTAGTAGTCCACAAAAAAATGCCTGATTAGTAGAAATATGTTGTTTCAGCTCTTTGTTGTTACTCTCATTCTTCTCCATTTCCTACTTTTATCTCTTACATTTTTTTATTTTGAAATTCATTTTAAGAATATTTTTAATTTAATATTTTAAATTATAAAGTAAAATTAACATATTTTCTTTTTGTGTATTATATTAATTCTAATTCTTGCTTAGATTCATGAAACCTCCACTACTATCAGAATATACTTCCATCACCCCAATAAACTTCCTTTTTCTGTTCCTTTAAATTATACATGCTATCCAGCATTCCAAATCATAGCAACCACTGATATGTTCTCCATCACTATAGTTTTGTGATTTTTAAAAATGTCATAAAATGGAGTCATTCAGTATGTATTTTTTTTGTAATGGCCTTCCTTCACTAAGTGTAACATCTTCTGAAAATTGTCCAACTTGTTTCATTTACCAATAGTTTGATCATTTTATTGCTGAGTAGAATTATATTATATGAATGAACCATTATTTGTTTATCATTCTCTCAATGAAGGACATTTAGTTCTTTCCAGTTTTCACCTATAACAGGAACAAAAAGGAAAAACGAAACAATAAAAACACTGCTAGGAAGTGTTTTTATCCAGGATTTTGGATAAATATCCAGATTTTATTTCTCTGAATACTCAGGGATGTGATTGATGGATTCTTGTGGTCAGTTTATATTTCATTTGGTAAAATATTGCTAAATAGTTTTCCGAAGTGACTGCACCATTTTGTATTCCCACTGGTAGTGCATGAGAGTTCCTTTTGTTCTACTACCTCATCAACAGTTGATATCAGGGTCTGGAAGTGTGGCACAAGTGATAGAGTGCCTGCCTTACAAATGTGAGGCCCTGAGTTCAAACCTCAGGACTGCTAAAAGAAATGTTAAGGTTTATTTTGTTTTTACTTTGTAATGATACCTTTTTATTGTCTTTGGTAATACTGGGGTTTGAATTCAGGACCTTGCTCTTGAGAAGCAGATGCTGTACCACTTTAACCAGTCCATCAACCAACAGTTGATAAGTTGGGTCAGTATTTTTTTTTAAAAAATTTACTATTTCTTCTATATGTACAAGGCATTTAGTGGTATCTCATGGATTTAATTTATATTTATTTTATGGATAATGATACTGAACCTCTTTTTTCAAGTGTTTATTCGTCAGCCTATATTCTCTTTGGTAAAGTGTCTACTCAAGTACTTTATCCACTTTAAAAACTGGATTGCTTATTTTATTATTGCTAAGTTTTGAGACTTCCTTATATACTCCAGAGGACTGTAGATATACAGATATCTAGTGTTGAATGTGTGATTTAGAGATATTTCCTGCCAATTTGTTGCTTGCCTTTATAATGTCTTAGGGATGTATTTGGCAAAGCATAAAAAAAGTACATTTTGAAAAATTACACAAGTTCCTGAAAAGGAAAGATTTAAACAAGAGAAACAAAGGCAGATGTTAAATCACAGTAGGTTTTGTACAGGGCAATAGTGGTAAAGAATTGGAAATATCTCGAGAAGAGTTTATGGTACACTTGAACAAGAACGTTAAGGGTCTGACTTTTCGAATTATTCAGTTAACAAGCGCTTAATGAGTACCTTTTTGCCATGGATTAATATAAGGACTGAAACTCAAAGAGTGTAGATTCAAATGTCTGAATCTACATTTAAGGAGAATATATTCCAGTGAGGAGGATAAACTCATAAATAACAAAAAAACACAACTACATGTGAAAAGTCTGTTAAGAATATTTGCTCTACTATGATGACTGGAAGATCTTTTATGCTTTTTAAGGGTAAAGAGTGACTTGTTTAGGACTAGAGGCATGAATCAAGCAGTAGAGTACCTGCCTAGCAAGCATGAAGCCCTGAGTTCAAACACCACCAAAAATAATTATTTGTTTAGTAGCTTTACATTACTCCAATCTCTTTAGAAATATAAACAAATTTTATTTTAGTCTATTTCCAATATCCTTCCAAATCCAATTACTCATGAATAATGCCTTATCTGCCAAAGATTACTCTATATCAGCTAGTATTCATGTTATTAGTAGAACTGGGGACATCTCAAGTTTGTGCTAGGTCATCACCAAATTTTTCATGTCTTCTTTATCTAGAACTCAAAGTCATTTCTAGAGTCATAACTTTTTGTTGGAGATTGACAAAGAAAATCAGCATCTATCCATGGAACAACACAGCAGCATAAATGTTTTAGAAAATGGGGAGTAATATATAAGAAACATGACTTATGGCCCTTGACATCCAATAACTGAGCTTTGTTACGACATTCTAGGTTAAAATTGAGGTGGGAGGGGACTTAGAAGTATGCTACTTCTCCTGACTTTGTGTTTTGAACTTTTAAAATCTTATATTGTTGTCTTTCACATTCCTTCTAAAATTTCTTTTTTCTTTCATCTTCTAAAATGAATAATAAAGATAAACAAATAAATAGTAAATAAATAAAATAAATGCTAGAGAGTTGAAAGGGATAGGACATGTGAAAGGCCAATGCTAAATCCGTTCCCTCTTTGTGCTTCAACGACCTTGTGCCAAGTGGCTAAATTAAGACAGCTTTATTCCCATATGGTCCTTGGCATAAAAATGAAGAATAACTTGTGCTCGAATTTCTCTGTTTATTGTGTACATTTTCTCCTTTTCCTTCTTCACCACCTTCCAGACACTTAGGACTTCCATAATTTCACTAAACAGTGTCTGTCATGAAGTAAGGAGTTTACCAACAAACTAGTCTTTGTTTTCCTTTCTTCTTTCAACTCTATATTATAACCTTTCTGGGTTTTGCCCTGCCTTTGCTAGGACTTATCTAATTAGGTTTGATTCCATTTTGAATCATAATGACTTTCTGCAGTTGCTCCCTCAGGAAACATTTATAACATAATAGTCACTATATTTTCAAAATGATCCAAAAAGTAGCAACATGAGGCTTCTAAGAAAATATGCTTCTTGGTAGGGGCGACTACATGCAAAATCACATTGTCATGTGCTTTTGTAAAGATTGCCTTACCATGAACATTCCTTAAATTTGTCTTTTAGCTGACTTCTCCATGATTAGAGACTTTTTTTCTCTATGTAAGAACAATTTGACATCAGGGAGCAGCTAGAAATAACTCAGGAGAATCTTGAAATCAAGAGTTCCTTCAAGAAGGCAAGGATGAAGGTAATTTTCCTTTGTTGCTTTTGAATTACCTTCAATAAGTCTGATGTTAAAAGTACAACCTTAGAACAGATACCTGATGATAAGTTCCCAGACACAAATATGCACTCAGGATGAGAGAAAAAAAAATCTTATAGTACTTAAAATGTGCAATGTAGTTCTGCAATTTTCTATATGCAATTGAAAAAGAACTAGAGCCTACATAAATGTCACTGGGTTTGAATTATGATGTACAATAAAGGAAGTATCTGTAGCAGTGACTCTACTATAGGGACGTTAAGTTATTGAGCCCTTTCAAAATGGATTAGTAAATAATATTAGAGTATATTGCAGAGAGGAAGCACCCAAATCTTTTCAACCTCACCCTCCTTTGTGACTTCTGAGCATGTTTCAGCAACAATATTGAATGTATTTCTTTGTCACAAGCTCCTTATCAGTCACATTTGGCATTAATTCTCCATACAGATAAGAGTGTCCTAATGTCAAATTCAAGGGTTAATGACATCCTCATCTGAACTCAGAAAGGCTATTGATGAGTATGCCTTCTTTCCAGAGCACATCAGCACATGCATATCTGCATCAATGCATGCTCATAATATGCTGTCTATTGGCAAGTCACATATTTCAAATGGCCATTGTGAGCTAATTTATGATGTTTCATTGACTGCCTGGGCAGAAGTTTACATGTGTAATGTGCTCTTTGTTTGTATCTGTGCCTGTATTTTTTTTCCATATTAATGCATATGTACTTTATTATTTTCTGGAGGGTGGGTACTAGGAATTGAATCTAGGACCTGGAACATACAGGGCACATACTCTACCTCTGAACTATATGCCCAACCACAAAATGCACATGTATTTCAAACTATATATATTTAGCTTGCTATATCATTTACTTACTGAATTAGATCTAGTGATTTAAAGTCTGGTCTGGCTCAGTTCTGCCATATTTTAACTCAGGGTCAGTCTTAAAAATGGTGCCAGCACTTCTACCCACTGAAGTTTGAAGTGCCCTTTCTGACCTCCCCACCCTACCCCAAGTTCATAGGACAGACAAAGAGGAGCCCAGCTCCCTCACATTCTTTGACATTAGTTGTTTGAGTCTCAAGGCTAGTATATGTTTTTCTGCAGCTAACAAAAGTGTTGAGAAGACCAAGGCACAGTGGCTCATGTCAGTATGCCCAACAGTTAGGATGCCGAGGTAGAAGAATCATGAGTTCAAAGTCAACCAAGGCTAAATAGTGAAGTCCAGACCAGCCTGAGCTACATAGAAGGAATCATGTAAAACAAAACACAAGAAAAAAGGAAGGAAGGAAGGGAGGGAGGAGGAAGGAGAGAAAGGAGGAAGGAAAGGAGAGTGAGGGAGGACTAGAGAGAGGGAGAGAGGGAGGAAGGGAGGAAGGAGAAAAAAAGGAGAGTGAGGGAGGACTAGAGAGAGGGAGAGAGGGAGGAAGGGAGGAAGGAGAAAAGAAAATCAAAATTTGATAGGCAAAGAAAAATGGAAAAAGGTAAAAAAAATTTAAAGAGTTAACAAGAACTGTTTCCCTCTGTTTCTTCTTTTCCCTTTCCCCCCTTACTTTTATTTCGTTGCTTCTTTTCCTCTGGTTTCCTCTTTCTGTTTGTCTTCTATGTCTAATCATTTATCATAAAAATTAAAAGATGTTGATCTCATGGACATCCTTCAGAATCTGATGTAATCTATGAACTCTCTTTAGGAAATCTTACATATGCTGCATTTAGTACCTCAAAATTAAGTAATCTCTTTAAGGATCAGATATTTTGTCCTCAATTGAAAGTCTTTAGTTCTCTTCACTCATGTTTATTCCTCTGAAATTCAGTTGCTCTGTAAAAATCTGATTGCCGGTTTTTTAGTCTTTTTGATTCTGCCCTTTTAGTAACAGGTTCTTGATAATATATCTTTCATATATATTTTAAATATTTTCAGTGTCATATATTTCCTGTATTTGCTTATCATAGCTTTTTTCTAATTACAAAAGAATAACCACTAGCTATAAAAAATGCAAGCGATATGGAAATGTGTAGAAATGAAAGGAGAAACCCATAATATCTAAGGAACCAAGGCTTCAGCTGGCATAATCAACTATGTCAAGTCCATAGGGAAGATGGGCTCGACAGGGTCATTCCTGTCATCAAACATTAAGGTTCTTGATGTTTACTCAGAAATCATTTTAAGTGTCAGGCTGGGGTAATGGAAAGAGCATGAACTTGGGGATGACCCATTCCTGGATTACGGATGATTTATGGTTTGTTACCTATGTGATAAGGGAGAACAAATGAAATCTCCTGAAGGTCTCTCACTTAATTTGTTCCTTGTTTCCTTTTTATGGTCAAGGTAAGATGAAGAATAAGGATCTGAAGACTAACAAGAGTCTGTTTTTATCACTGCCTTTAGAAAAACTGTAGCATTTATTGTCATTAGCAATAAACTGAGTTGAACCTCTAAGACAAAAAGAAACTAAAATTAGGAGGGGCATGACTCAACTGGTAGAGTGCCTGCCTAGCAAGCACAAGTCCTTGAATTTAATACCAATAATTTTTTTTCTTATAATCAAGACAGAAATTCAGATTATGAACATTGTGAATTAGGGTTAAGAGGTTGATCTGATGCCTCCAAAGAATTATTTCTTCTTTTTTCCTGTGATCCCTTCACTAGCTTACTGTTACTTTTCTTCATATTTCTTTTTCACATCCTTATCATCTGTGCATGTATTGTGCATCTCTGCACTGCATTTTCTCCTCTCATGTTTCTGTACTTTCAATTGTGATCATCCATGCTTTATTTTTTCAACAACAGTAAATGTGGGGGTGAAAGCAAAGGGAGAAGAGGGGACAGGGAGGGGGAGAGTGGTGGGGGGAGATGGGCCAAACAATGTATGCACATATGAATAAATGAATAATTAAAAAACCCAGAAATGTGGTATGGACAGTACTTGTATCCTATCCTTAACCTCTTCTGTAAGTGTTGAATTGTAGTCAGTATTTCTCATTTACTCTTGCTGCTATAATTATTATTTTTTTGTTTTATATTGCACTGTGCATTTTAAAACATAAAGATGCATTACAGATTAACATATTAAAATCTTGTACTGTTATTTTTTTAAACTATTTCAAAATCCTAATCAAGTAATCTAATAAAATCCTACATTTATGTTGAAACCTGACATACATATTTGTGATATTCTCATCAACTTTAAGTACTGTCATCATTTCACAGACATTAGAAAAAGTTTCTAAAACATAAACATTCCAACTAGGTATTAGGAAGAATTTGAAGATCCACTAAGGACAGTGGACACAATGAAACTGAAAATAAATAAATAAATAATAAATGCTAAAAAAAATCAACCACCTAAGAATCAACATCCCAATGAAGAAATGGGCACATGAATTAAACAGGGAATTCTCAATTGGCCAGTAAATACATGAAGAAGTGTTCAACTTCTCTGGTTATAAAGGAGATGAAAATCAAAAACACACTGAGATTTCATCTCACCTCAGTTAGAATGGCCATGGATATGGCCATAACAACAAATGCTGATAAGGATGTGACGAAACAGAAATCTTATACATTGTCAGTGGGAAGGCAAATTAGTACAACCATTCATAATAGCCGGCAATAGAAAAAACCTAGATATCCTACAACTGATGAATGGATCAAGAAAATATAGTATATATAAACAATGGAGTTTTATTCAGCCATAAGGAATAATGACATGCAGTTTGAAAGTAAATGGATACAATTGGAAGACTTCATGTTATGTGAAATAAGCCAGGCTCAGAAAAACAAAGGCTGCATGTTTTTTCTCATACATGGAAGATAGATTCAAAAAGTAAACATATATACAAAAACAATAAATAAATGTACTTCTCAGAGTAGTGTCAACAGGAACTTGATCTAATTGAATTAATCTGCATGCCTTATTCTTTACCATATTTAATATTTTCATGAGAATAACAATAATACCATTTTATAAATGAGACTAATAAGGCCCAGTATGAAGTAGCAGAGGTTTCCCCGGTTGTTACTGACCTAACTTATTCTTAGAAAATGAGTCTCACAGAGGATGAAGGAATTGATAAGTTCCCTGAAGTCACACTGCAAAATCCTGAGAAAACAGTAAATAGGGCCATGATTACAACTGCCTAAATTTTCTTACTCCTTTGACCTTGGAACCCAAGGCTGAATATCTCTGTTATTGGACTGATTTCTAAATGAGTGGCAAACTAAAGTGATAGGAAAAAAAGGAGAATGAACCAAATGTGACATGTAAAATCTACTTCACAGTATTTGGAAGCCCATGAAGACAAAAGCACTAAGGAAGGATTGTCTGCTCTTTATGTGTCTCACATTCTGAAATTTCCCAAAGATTTCTAATCAACTTAGTAACACCAGGGCACAGTAATTTTCAAAGCAGTTAACAATTTAGCAATGAGAAATGTTCATTCACTTATCTATTTTTATGAAGAGCAGTGACCTTCTCCTTCAAATATAAATGTTTTCATTACTTATGTTCTCCTCAAGCACAACTAAACATATGACTCATGATTGAGAGGTAGTTTTTATATAGGTTGCATCATCTGATGGCTTTGATTAAGGATGATTAGGCAGAATGTGTAAAGTGTCTGCATCAGTCAATGAATCCGCAGATGAAATGACTGGGAATGAATGAATCATCAAGTGTGACTTCTGGATTCTATGAGCAATCTCAGTTCCCACTTGTACTAATGTGACTTCCTTCCAAATAGCTTTAGATTTTAATAATGTAATGAAATCATACAATTTAGAGGCATCTTTGATAGTTTTCTTCCTTCAAAATCTAGGTAAAAACACAAATATTCCATGTACAAGTTCAGATTATGTGGTAGTAGCCAGTCCAAACCTTTATTTTTAAACAGTCAATATTACTTTCATTACAAATAACTTTTATAATCTCTTTCTCTCTCTCTTTCTCTCTCTTTCTCGCTCTCTCTCTCCCCCCTCTGTGACGCTAGAGGTCAAACCAAAGGCCTCATGCCTGATAGATAAGTGACCTAGGACTGAGCTACATTCCCAGCTCTCACCTGTTTCTTTTATTGAAAAACATTCAAGGGAGAAGAAATAGCATTAAGTTATGTTACTATATTTAGTGTTTAAAAAAAAAATACTAAGATGCTTGTTTTTTTTTTTTCATTTTTAAGAGATATTTGAATCCACTATAACTGCCTAGGTAATTGAGAAAATTCAGACAAAGCCTGAAAAGAAAATTAAAACTTATTTTCTGTGTGATAAAAGTCAAATGGGAAAACTCAAATCACTGTATGGTGTTGCATTAAGAACTGTCCCTATTATCATCTAAAATTAAAATACTCCTAGTTATAAGCATTTTTCTCATTGCCTCTCTGCATGCATTGATATTTATGGGATCAATATGTAATTTAGTATCAGCATGTTTAATCATAATCTGCCAGAGTGCTGTGTTTAGCTGAACCTATAAAATGTACTATAATGATTCTAAAATGTTTAATTTAAGAATCACTGCCTCTGTGCATATGAATCAAAGACCTGTGTTTAATTATTGATAGCAATTAGTATACAGAAGCAGACAAACACCATCTGGTGGTAGAAATGGTTCTAACTGTCCTGCTTTCACTCTTAGTACTAAAGTAATGCAGCACTGATTGAATTCCTCCACATGGGAAAAAAATGGTTTCTTTGTATAACCTCAAAAATTGAAATTTCTATCTCTTTATTGCTTACAGTATCAAGAGCCACTATTCTCTGAACTAAGACACAGCCATCAGAACTACAGGGTGTTCAAATGGATTCCAGCATCATAATCAGACCCCAAAAAATGTTTCAGTAGCAGCTCCTTCCCCTAAATGCACCACACGAATAATAATAAGAGTGATGTCAGAGTGATTGAATCATAAGGCCAGGAATTCAGAACACGCAGTGGTACTCAACACAAAATCACAGAAAATGTTGAATATTAACTAATTAGGTAAATATTTATTCATAGAGCAGGTGTATGTACTTGTGTGTGTGTAGGGGAGTGGGTGTGTGTGTTTGATATATGGTTAATATAGATTGCCTTCTATCTAATGAAGATTAAGAGAGCTTCTGAAATGAGAATAGACTTAACTACCATGACTATTCTTTCTTGTTGAAGAGAAGCTATTTTTATTATTTGTGTATAGTAATTGCACAAAGTAAGGGGTTTCACTGTGACATTTCCATACATCATATACTACACTTTGATCATGTTCACTCCACACCCTACTCTTAAAAGTATCCACCACCATCATCTCAACAGGGCATAAAACACAATTGTATACCAACTGTTTTCCAGTGTAACTTCTTAAGCTCTGTATGAGAATGTCACCAGGGCTCCCCAAAGCTGTCTTATTTCTTCCTCTTCCGATTGTCTATCCCAGCTCATGTATTCTATGACCTACATTGGACAGAGCTGAGTTATGTATGTACTAAAATCTGAATTCCCTTAGTCCTCTGGGTTGTGGGACTGAGCCCGTGACAGTCCAATCTCCTGGCACACCATCTTCACCATCAAATAGCTTCTTCCAGGGCTACTCAGACATTGTCACAATGTCTCCACATCCACATACATATTGCATAAAACTGGTGCATCCCACTGAGCAGAGTACAACACAGAAATGTTCTGCCAGTCAGACACCTGTTTACAGTCAGTGACAAAATGCCTGATAGTTTTCATGAGTAAGGCCCTAAGGTGCTACTGGAAGAACATCTGGGCCAAGTACAAAGAATACTATATTCAAAGAAAAGTGAAACTGAGGAGGAAGATGAACAATTAGAAGTGGTCTCAGGTGCAGTCTCAATCATTGGCTACGTCTAATTGGGATTTTGGTCTTCACATCTATTGGCTACCTGTATCCACTTGGAGATGATGGGTCTTTTAAAGTCTTATTTGGAGGACTGAAATCAATGAAAGCAAAACAAGACTCAAGTACCAGATCTAATGAGAAGGGATTGGTGGCAGGAAGCTTCAAGTTGTATTGCAACACTGGGACACGTGACCATTTATAATGGTGTCCGAGCCTTAAGGGAAGAGGGGAACATAGGAAACTCAGAAGCCCCATCCAAGTTATTAGGAATCAATGTAAGAGTCCAGTCTGAAGAGAGCTCTAAGATTGCAGAGAAAGTACCAAGAAGTTTTAGAGTAAGAGGAAATAAAAGCCCAATTCTAAGAAGGCTAGGTAGGCCAATACACCTAAACCCCATGACATAAAACCATTAGGTCCTCAGAAAATTCCCTTAGTACCATGCACACATGTGCAATCTGGTGGCTCAGAAAAAGAAATCTAGGCATTCCAAATATTTTATCTGCTTTATGTATTTTTTTACATTATAAATCTATATTGCATTGTAAACTTGCACAAAAGCTTTCATTTGAATAAAGTGTTTAGTCATTTAAAAATCCCCTAAAAAGGTATTGGATGAGACAACAAAGTTGACAGGAATACAGCATCTCAGAAACCAGACTGTAGTCCTGCTCGGGTAAGCAGCATGGTTTATCTGCAAGCATGGAGGATGGCAAGTGGGCTTCTGGAACTGTTAAAACAGGTTCAAGAATTGAGATCATTCCTGCAAGAGGGATGTCTAGAAAAAAGGAGATGGGCAGGTTGACAGGCAGGACAGCTGAGATATAGCAAAAAACAGTAGTGAAGAATGATGAGTGGGTTTGGAACATGGGTTAGAGTCTACTGTGTTCTTGAGGAATAAGTTTGGAGAACAGATCCCTATACATTATCTCTGCCAGGTTCCAGGGGCTTGATCAGACCTCTGATTTTACAAAGAAATATACCTTCAATCCACTGATTTAATATAACTTCCATGAAGAGGTTAAAAGTCTCACAGATTGTTGTACTATTTTCTTTGTACATTGTTCTCGAACTACAGATAATTGTAGCTATAGCTGTTCACGAAATCCTCACTCATTCAAACACAGCTTAAAAAAAGTCAGGAACAGTGGCAATTTCAGTGGACAAGCTTGTTCAAAGGATCGCTCATGTATTTCCCGAAAAAAAATCTTGCAGAGGATCTGAAATGATAATTCATATCACAGAAAGATAGTAAATTGGGTATGGTCCTTGCTGCTAGAAAGAGCGTTTATATAAGCGTTAATATTGTTCCATAAACAATGCCAAGGATGATACATTTTTGAATTGTCAAGCTGCTCATGGCAGAATCTCCTCTACTAAATTAATTTGTACCAATTCCTCCTGCTATGGCCATGTAGGAGTGGGTAATTTGAGAGTTTGTGTTTTAATGTAAATTAAATATCTTTTGGAGATTGCATCACATTGCCTCTCTAATTCCTGTCCCTTTCCTTCCTGACTTAAGGAGTCCCTTGGAAGTTATGATTGCTTCAGGAAGGGGGTTCATAGACAGGCTAATGGAAAGAAGAGAGTAGTTTATCCAATTAGAACTATTATAATTTTATAAGAGCAATTAAAGTTAGAAAACAAATTTTAAAATGTCATATCTAATGAAGAATTTCAGAACATGCATTTGAGGGCTCAGGTCAAATTGAGTTCTTAAAAAAGGCCAACTCAGTATTTGTAATTCCTCACCATGCCATTGTGCATGGCTCCCTGAGGATCACTACAGATATGTGACATGAATGAAAAGCAAACTATTGTCTGCATGAAATTATGTCTGTGCTCACAGTGCTTGATATCAGAAGAAGCCAGAGAAATTCCTAATATAGATTTTTGTTAAATAGGAATAATAACACAACCCAAATTTAACATTTTTGCATTACAATGTAAGGTAAAAAAATGCAAAACAAATAAGATTAATTAAACCCAGTTAAAAAATGTTGAGAACTTACAAAAATATGTTGTTCCATTGAAACCACTGTTAAAATTTAATCCTCACAACACTTTAGAAATTATACAAGTAAAAGAATCACTCTTAAAATAATTGAACTTCAAGATTTGAAAAGACTTTAAAGGTATTGAGCCTAGTGATTCAACATTTGCATATCCACAATAGTATCACTTATAGAGGGTTGGTCTTTGGCTCCTGAGTGAACACACTCAGGGGATCATGAGGTAAATAGCATTGTGATTAAAAGCTTGGTCTCAGGAGGTAAGCAAGCCCCTTATCAATTATATAACTTTGGCAAGTATCTTGACCTCTCTAAGCTTCAGATTTTGTGTTTATAAAACTGGAATAATAATAATGCAGTATTATAATTCTTGGATCCTGGATTTTATGAATTTGCTTATTCCCTAAAATTTGTTTGCATTCCCAAAATTGATACTCGTGGTACTTTTGAATACATTTGTGGTCATGCATAGAGCAACAAAATCTTTGAACTGATCAATGCGTGCAACCCCAGCTGAAGTGAAACAAAAGAATACTCTGCTTTCTTACTTCAGCTCTTCCACCATCAACAACTTTCCACGATAAAATTTATGACCAAAGTTTTACGCATTTTTGTTGCTCTTTTTACCACTCAAAACTGACTTAATCATAGTGCAAAAGTACGATCTAGTGCTCCTAAGCAGAAGAAAGCTGCTATGTGTCCTATGGAGAAAAATACATATGTAAATAACCTCCATTCAGAATGGGCTGTCATGCTGTTGGCCTTAAGCTTAATGTTAAGTAACCAATATTTTATGTCAAATATGTGTCTTTTCTATTGTTGCGCTGGGTGGGGACACATGGCATTTACAAAAGTTTTTACAATGTATCATACTTGAATTAACCCCTCAACCACTCTCCTTTTACTCCACCTCCCATTCCTAGTTTCAATGGGTATCATTTTCACATTTACATACATGTGTACACAGTGTTTGCATCATATTCACCTTTCTACACCACTGGTACCAACCCCAGAAATGTGCATTTAAAAAGGCCATGTATTGGTTTATTGAGCAATTGTTGTGACCAGAGGCTCACAGGAATCTGAGGAGCATTGGCTCATTGTTTGAAACTTCAATAACTTTATAGAATGTAACTACCAAGGATAGCAAGAGTTGACTTTGCTTATCTCACCCAGGAAATAATGTGTCATAAATTGCTCAGTACAATAATAACTCAGTACCTGGTACAAAAAATTTGTTCAATAAAAGTATAGAGTTATTAAACATAATATCATGAAAAGCTTTTCATTTTCCAATATTTCACATCAACTAGCTCTTAACTAGCAGCTATTGCAATGCAAGCCATCGCCAGTGTCTTATCTATTCAAGCTGCTATAGCAATTGTAATGATTTGGGTGCCTTAAAATCCACAAAAAAAATCTATTTCTCTCAAGGCATTTCCAGTGTCTTACCTATTCAGGCTCTGTAGCAAATTACCATAGACTGATTTGGGTGGCTTAAAAAACACACAAAAAAACCCCACTTTTTTCTCTCTGTTCTCAAGACTGGGAAGTCCAAGTTTGTAAAATAGGCAAATTTTGCATCTGACAGAGGTCCTCTTGTCCATATATGCCTGTCTTCTCACTGTAACCTCACATGACAAAAAAGGTGGGGGACACTTCTCAGGACTTATAATAAAGGCACTAAACATATTCAAGAATGTGTCACCCTTGCGATCTAGTCATTTCCCAAAGGCTCCATTTCTTAATACTATGGTCATGGGATTAGTTTTCACTATTTAGGAGAAAAAAAAAATCAGTCCATCGCAGCAAAATTGACATGAAGGCACTTTTTCTCCTTTTTGGAAATCTCCTTTCAGAACTGTTTCAACAGGGGACATGGGTGACAAAAGGCCCACACAATGTATGCATATATAAATAAATAAATAAATAATAAAATGGTAAAAGAAAAAAAGAACTGTGTCAGCAAGCACATTCATAACATACATTGAACTCATTATGGGAAAAAATTTTCTCAAATTTCAGTGTTTCTTGCCTTTGGAAGGGGAAGTAGGTATAAATTAAGTCTATGTGGTAACCTTGCATAGTGGAAAGAGAGCTGGACTAGTGTGGCAAAAACAAACCACCTGTTCCCCAAGCCTATGAACTAGACAACATTCACCAGCTTGTCTTGACATTAGATTGAGTTTTACCAGTGTAATGTGGGGGGACATGATGTATGCATAAAAACTTACCATGTTCTCTTTTAGACTGGCTTGATGCAGATAGGGAATGTAACTTTGAAAGTCGTCTACTCAAGTCATGCTTAGACAAAATTGTTCATCAAAAAGAAGCATCTGCTTTAGCCTTTATCTTAAAGGTAATTTCTACTATATTTTAGCTATTATATATTATTATATATAATATATATATATTATTGTAGCAACAAATAATTTTACTTTTTTTAATTCATAAGCCAAAATTCAGTAAGTTGAATTTTGGAGTATGCTCTACCATCAGAGTATAATGTGGTTTAAATTCAGATGAACTATTTATTTTTGCTATTCTCAAAATCCTCATCTGTGCAATGACACTAATGATGCTTTTTCAACCCATTATACAGGATCACAAGGGGATCTTAATAATATAATGGATCCAGAAGGACACCACAAGGCCTGACACATGATATAAGCACAAAGCTGTATAAAATAATTTGGGATACCCAGGTCTCTCGAGTGATCAGTAAATTGATTTGATACATCTGCTCAGTGAAAAACAGATCTTTCTTTTTCTACATATGAATAATTTCCTGCTAAGTTTCTGAAATTTTAATTAGTATAGTGGAACATCACGATGTTCTGATGAGAGAGGTAGCACATGGTTCCATACAGTCCTGTCTCTCAACCACTGTATAGAGATACTCCCTTGTGCTTGATTGCTCAAAATGAAAGCTCTAAATTTAAAATAAATGTCAATAATAATCCAATCTATAACTTCACTAGGGCCTAAATCACATCATCTCATTCTGTGTAGTAGACATGTAAATGAAAAATATACCAAAATGAAATATAAACATCCACCACTGCTTTTCCATTTCTTCTATTAATTGTTGTCATATACATAGTTTCATATACAAAGTGAAAACAAGCATTTGTATCCTAAGGAACAGAAATATTTAGTTACTCATGAGATATATAAAATTTTATGCTTCACAAATAAACAAATTGAAAACCTGCACTATTAAAAATTACCTGATCCAGCAACACAAATTGTGTCCTTACAAACTAATGTATGTCTGAAATGCCATTGTATCTCTTCAAAAATTTCACTTCCATTGTCCCAGTCCTTATTCCCCAACCACTACCTTCAGCAACAAACTAAATAGTAAAGTGACCCCAACTCCCATTTTTATAATACTGTGTTTTTATAGTACATATATACAAATATATGTTTGTATATGTGTGTATCCTTTTTACTTTAAAAAAGAAAATTATGTATAATTATTGTAGGATGGCCAGTTTCAATTAATATTTCATTGCTGGATGCATTCATATGATACCATATCACTGTAGTATATTTGTTTCAATGAATGGTTGTATACTATTGTAGGCAGAATCATGGCAATGAAAGATATTACTGTCCTAATCTTCAGAACCTAAAAACATGTTAACTTTTGAGTCAAAGGAGAATTAAGGCAACAGACAGAAGTAAGTGTATGAGATGTGGAGATTTCACTGGATTATCAGGATGGGCTCAATGTAAATCACAAGGATGCTTAAAACTGGAAGTGGAGGACTAGAGAAAGCATGTCATAATCATTCTGTTGGAGAAAATAATACTGAGAATTTCTAGCTTTGAAGACAAAAAGGGGACAATAAGCCAAGGAAGGTAGGAAACCTCTAGAAACTGAAAAAAAGCAATAAAAAAACAGTTCTTCCGACACCTTGATTGTAGCCTAGCGGTACTATTCTGGATTTCTAACCTCTAAAAGAGTAAGCTAACGAATTTATATTGTTGTAAATTATGAACTCTGAAGTAATTTGTTACCCCAGCAAGAGTAAACATATATATTTGTGTGTATATGTTATATTATATATAGATATATATATAATTTCATTTTGTATACCAGTTTACTCTCTAAGTCATTCCTCAGAAGACCCTCATATGTTACTTTGAAAATGCATTTTAGATATTATGTTTTTCATATACTTTGATTTGGTTCTTTCATACTCTCTTGAATTTATTTTGTGTTGTTAATTTTCACATATGCTTAGTGAAGTCACTAATATTTTCAAGTAACTAGGTGAGATGTAATTTCTTGACTGAATCAAAACACTAAGTTGTGAGCCAAATATAATCTTAAGTCTTCAAAAATATATTTGCAATTTGGTAAAATATAATTGATCTCCAATTTGTAACATATGTGGGTTATTAGGTTTGGGGAAAAAGAATTTTCTATTTTAATTTTTTGGTTTTTTTACTTATTTCCAAGCCAGCTTAAAAGACTGCTGAATTAAAGGCATGATTATTTCAAAATCAGTCTAGAACAGTTCCTCACTTATAAACAACAGGTACTCAATAAATATTTGTTTAATGAAATGCAAATAGCTGCTATGCAAAAACAACACAATTTAGAGCTCTCTATTTAATCACAGTAAAAAAATTTAGAGATGAAAACAGAAACTCATATGTCTGATTTCCCTGCTATATATATATATATATATATATATATATATATATATATATATATATATATGGGTCAAAGAGAATAATGCTAGCTTCAATTACTTTGGAATTGTTATGCCTTCAAGAAGCTAATGAGTGTGGGTACTAGTGGCTCACTCCTATAATCCTAACTACCATGGAGATCATGAGTATTGTGGTTCGAAGCCAGCCTGGGCAAATAGTTCTTGAGAACCTATCTTGAAAAAAAAAATCACAGAAAAAAGGCAGATAGAATAGAACAAGGTGTAGGTCTTAGTTCAAACTCCAGCACCACAAAAGAAAAAAAAGAACCTAATGAGTGTAAAATATGCTCATTATATATTTTTTTTCATGAAGGTCTTCCACGATAGACCTTTAACTACCCTGTCCACAAAAGCTGATTTTCTGTTTGGAAGTACTTGCAGAAAGAACAAAATGAAAAAAGGAAGAGAGGATGTTAAAATACAAGACCTGTTATGTAGAAAAAGGAAAAGAATCCAAGCCTATTGAGCAACAGACACCAAGACAGTATAAATAGTCAACATTTTTTTTGAGAAAAACTCCTGTGAGAGAAAAATGAGAAGGGAACCAAGGTAGGCTGGCACTGCTGTCAGATTATGATGCCAGACTGACTCTGAGTGAAGGAGAGAGGAAAGGAAGATTGAGTATAACTATCCTAGACCAACACAAAACCTAATAAGTGTTAGACAAGGCCTTTCTGCAGTTTGAAGAACAAAGCCAACATCATAGGATGCACAAATCGAGGCTAAACTCAATCACTGACTGGGGGCAGTACATGGGAGCCCTGGCATCATTGAAAATGTAGCTCCCAAAACTAATGAACCAATAAAGAAATGGGCAAGTGAACTAAACAGAACTTTCTCAAAAGAAGAAATTCAAATGGCCAAAAAACACATGAAAAAATGCTCACCATCTCTAGCAATAAGGGAAATGCAAATTAAAACCACACTAAGATTCCACCTCACCCCTGTTAGAATAGCCATCATCAGCAACACCACTAACAACAGGTGTTGGTGAGGATGCAGGGGAAAAAGGAACTCTCTTACACTGTTGATGGGAATGTAAACTAGTACAACCACTCTGGAAAAAATTTTGGAGGCTACTTAAAAAGCTAAATATTGATCTACCATTTAATCCATCAATACCACTCTTGGGGATATACCCAAAAGACTGTGACACAGGTTACTCCAGAGGCACCTGCACGCCCATGTTTATTGTGGCACTATTCACAATAGTCAAGTTATAGAGACAGCCAAGATGCCCCACTACTGATGAACTGATCAAGAAAATGTGGTATCTATACACAATGGAATTTTATACAGCCATGAAGAAGAACGAAATGTTATCATTCGCTGGTAAATGGATGGAATTGGAGAACATCATTCTGAGTGAGGTTATCCTGGCCCAAAAGACCAAAAATCGTATGCTCTCCCTCATATGTGGACATTAGATCAAGGGCAAACACAACAAGGGGATTGGAGTTTGAGCACATGATAAAAGCGAGAGCACACAAGGGAGGGGTGAGGATAGGTAAGACACCTAAAAAATTAGCTAGCATTTGTTGCTCTTAACGCAGAGTTACTAAAGCAGATACCTTAAAAGCAATTGAGGCCAAAATGAAAAGAGGACCAGGAACTAGAGAAAAGGTTAGATAAAAACGAATTAACCTAGAAGGTAACACACACAGGAAATTAATGTGAGTCAACTCCCTGTATAGCTATCCTTATCTCAACCAGCAAAAACACTTGTTCCTTCCTACTATTGCTTATATTCTCTCTTCAACAAAATTAGAGATAAGGGCAAAATAGTTTCAGCTGGGTATTGAGGGGGTGGAGGGGGAGAGGGAGGAGGTGGAGTGGGTGTTAAGGAAGGGGGTGGGGGCAGAGGGGAGAAATGACCCAAGCCTTGTATGCACATATGAATAATAAAACAATAAAAAAAGAAAATGTATCCATGAATGTCAGAGCTCAGCAACTTGAACCCTCATCAGTCATATTCCCTGTGGTTAGAGGATTGTGAAGCCTTTCACATGGCTGTTACAGTTTCTGTGTGTTTGCATATCCTGTGTCTGGTCCATCAATGGCAAAGACTTTCAAAGTAGAGAATAATGCAGCCAGAGTAGAATTTTGAAAGATGACATAAACATCTCATTTTTTGTGGATAAAGAAGTAAAGTTTTTGCCTATAATAAATGCCTTCTGAGGATATTTTATATAACTTTATATATAAATTTTCTTGCCTTATGATTCTTGTTATAAGTCAAGCTTCCTTAGTATTTATAACAAATTTATACCAGAGCTAGAAAGCTTTCCTGTGTAAGGCCAAAGTATAACTACTGTAGGTTTTGGGTGTGTAGGGCAAATGGTGTCTATGACAGTTATTGAACTCTGTCTTGTAGTTCGAGAGCAAGGGTAGATAATGTATATTGGAGGAGGCATGGCTAGATACCAAAAATGTTATGTACAAAAGCAGGTAACAACCTGGATTTGGTTACACAGACTACTGTTTGTAGCCTGTGTTAGTTGTACTATTGACTTGGAAATTTCAAATAATCAAGTATACAGTCATGGGCAGTTACATCAGATCATTTGGAAGTTCAAGACATCATGGTAGATTAGGAGTTTCATGCTTACCAAACCATGAAAGAGAAAATGGACTGAGTTTGGAAATCTAGGAGCACTGATACATAAGGGAGGGTGAGGGAATATGGGAATTGGAGGAACACTTGCGTTGTTGTTCTTTCTCATTGACATTTTTAATCTCCCCTCTGAAGGCTGAGGTTTTCCAGGCTTTTGCCATTATTCTCCCCCCAGGAGATTTTATACATTTTTACATCTTTGGATCAAAGTTTATGAAATTTTCCACACCATTTCCTTTCTGAAATTCTCATGAATTTTCAGTTGATCATAAACAGGACCAACTCCAGATGTCATGAATTTATAATCTTGAGCACTCACTGTCTTATCTAACAAATATCCTCAAACTTTGAAGGAATACTCACAAGGTCAACATCTACACTGTATACTTTGTCCCTCACATCTCACTCTCATGTAACCAAAAATTTTAGCTTACCATCCCTCATCCCCCCATATGACTCCCTCTTAATGACATGGTCCATATCTGTGTCTCTTGCCTTGGATGGTTAAACATCTTATCTGCATGACTGTGCCCTAAGTTGTCCCCATTTCTGTCAGTGTTCCATATTCCTCCACAGTGTCCTTCATGAAAGGAATCCACTTTTTTTTGAACACTTAAAACTATTCAGCCTTTAACACTCTCACTCCCAACAGTTATATGTGACACAAGAATTGACAGCAACTGTTTGGGCCTATTCAAAAACCCATTTCACCTGTCGTTGCAAGAAAATTGAGTAATAATTAGCATCAAAATGACTGAAACGAGATAGAGTTGTTCACAAAGATTTTACCATGTTAACATTCCAAATCTCCTTCCTTTACAGTCATTCTCCTTTTAGAATATATTTTAAATCTTTACCTTTTTGGGAGGAGGAATATACCTCAAGGGAAGTTGCTTTAAAAAGTCACAGTTTCTGGCTCATTCAAATATTAATGACTTTAAAAAACCAAATGTTAATAACCAAAATTCAAGCTTTTATGTCCCAGAGAAATTCCCCTACAATATCTTTGTTTAACAAGAATTATGTCTGGTTCCAATTTGACAACTTGGGAGAAAAAGAGACAGAACAGGAGTAAATATAATAAATGTTCATTATATTTATATTTGATAATTTTTCAAAGTAATTTTTTCTTCAAGTAAAGTTTTGCTTCTCCAATTACTCCTGCACAACTATGAAGCTCATTATAATTCTGACTTACCAACAATAAATTAATAATAAGACTAGTAATTACATGCTGCTTCAAACATCTGGCATTTTTATAAGTGCTATACATATATTATCTAATTCAAGCTCTAAAACCAACCAAAGAGGTAGTTACCGTTATTGTTCTTATTTATAGATGAGGAAACTGACACATGACACTTGCTCAGGGTCATGTAATTTGTAAATGGTTGAACTAGGTATATGTCATGCAATCTGATTATAAGATCCACAGTCTTTCCCACTATCCAATCCTGCTTGTTTTAACAATGTGCTGTACTGAAAATCTTATATAAACAATATAAAGTGATACCACTCTTGCCACTTATATCACTCCTTGAATAAAACTTAAATTCATTGCCATGGAACATAAATGAGATACAAATACCTATATATTGTATTTTGTTTCCAACTCCCAAGGGTTCTCTTGACTTTACCTGGTCACATGTTGTTCCCATTTCCCTGGAGGATCTCTATACTATTTCAATCATAACCTGATGACAACTTGGATCACAACTCCAACATCTTTGTCTTCTATAAAACATGAATTACTAAACTTCAGGGTGTTGCCTCAGTTACATTTTCATGTTCAATGTCCAGTAGGCACTCTGAAAATGGATGTATAAACAAAAATCATCATTTAGATTACTAGAAAAATTAGAAAAGCACATCGATCATCTTTTCTAAATTTTGAAGCTTTCACTTTTGAGTGTCTTTATGCTATTAATTTATAAATGCTTAATTAAAAATAATACAATGGTTTTGGTGTTTTTTCATGTCTTATGGTCTATAAGTACAGAATCTTATCATTTTTTTTAATATTTTGAAAATATTTACTTACATTCTACCTTGCAACACACACACAAGTGCACACATGCACAAATAACATGCCCTTTTATTACATAAAAAGCACATGAATGCCATATTGTATTTTACTACAGGCATTTAATATCACAACATCTAAGGCAACCTTTCAACCCAAAGAAAATTTCCTTAAGGAATGTCTTGTATTATTGTCTCCTTCTGCACAATCATTTCCATATCATAAAAACATTGTGAGATGGTTCATATATGTATCATTTGATAGTTTGTGTCCTCTATTTACAATGTAAGAAAATTAAAAAATCATTAGTTGGTTCTTAGCACTGGTAAATTATGTGTATTTTTTTCATTTAAAATTTGTGTCTTGAGCATTTTTTATGTGTAAAATCTGTCTTTAGGAACTTTATCAACTAATGGAAGATGCACACACTTATTCAACAATGTATCCAATCCAAAAGGTAGCTTGCATATACTACTCACATAAAAATTAAGTAAACCTTACATCTTCTGAGGTGATCATTTGTTATTTAGGAGGATTCGTTTTTTTATGGCATGTTGTAAAAGTACAGGAGTGAGATACTTCCCACTATCGGAAAATGGGTAGAGGAGCCAGAAACAACCTCTTAAAGAACCTTTCTGAGCCCAGATAAATTAATCCGGAAAATGCTTAATAAGAGACTAGACAAGTTATCTTATGAATTTAAAATACAAATTTTACAAATGTATGAAAAAAGGCAAAATATAGCTTTCTCTTAGGTTTATGGTTTGAAACATAAAGAGCCTGTAGGCTCAAATGCTAAACTAGGTAATTTCTCTTTTATACGTCCTCTGGTTACCAAACCATTCCTTCATCACTAAAAGTTGAGTATACTCACCAATATGTGACTATTTATTCATTTATAAATTATTGCATATGGAATAAACACATTCAATCTTACATATACATCTGAAGAGTATAAATAGGGAACACTTTCCAGTTCATTTTACAATTTCAGTATGTGACTTTATCCAGGAAATTACAAACTAATTTTGATCAAGAACATAAATGACAAAATCTCAAAGAAAATGTTAATGAATCATTTTAATTAATGCATTTTAAAATATGATGAAGTTTAGTTAAACTGAAAAATGTGAATTTGGCTTCATATTGGAAAAATCAAGTAATGTAATTCACCACATTATAGAATTAACAGAAAAAAAGCTGTATCTTCAAGGGCGTAAATAGAAAAGGCATTTGATAAAATTCAACAACCTTCTGGTGATTAAAAACTTCCTAAACTTCTTTTGAGCATACTAGGAAAGGAAGAGAAGCATATTTCAATCTGATGAAGGATATCTACAAAATTGCCCAAGGCAAACCTCATACTAAATTACAAAGGGTTTTCTTTATAATTAAGAAGAAGACTATGGTATGTTTCATCTGCATTTATATAATAATAAACTAGAGGTCTTGGTTAGTGCTCTGTGGAAAAACAAATTCACAGAAATATAATTGAAGAGGAAGGCATCAAATTGCAATTATTCTTATATGACATAACTGTATGTGTAAAATCTCAGCTGAATTCCATTAGTTTGAAAGAACTAAATTATTCTGTGACAACAAAGAACCACAAAAATTGAGAATCATAAAATAGACAAATTTGTATTTATTTATTTATTTATTTATTTTGCTTATATGACATGTTCAACAAGATGGAGCAAGGAATTCTTTCAGGGATCACAGATAAAAGCTGCCTCACTGATACACATGCTTTCACCATTGTCATAAAAGTGAGAATCAAAGTTGAAATTGATCAGTAGCAATTAAATTTTTCCACCCCAAAATGGCTAGTGACATGTTCACTCGCATTTTATGTAAGATCATGATTAACTCAATCGAGTAGGAATGTGTAATCCTGCATTTCCCCAGATGGAAGACTGCAATATTTGTGAATAACATTCACAAACATTCAAATATGCAGGCCCAGTGTTATAACCGGTAATACTATTCAACATCTGTATCACACAAGACATAGAAAAAGCAATTGTACCTTCACTAGCAACACATTGTCAGAAAATGGAAAACATATTTTTTAAACTCTCATAATGTACAGAATACATAACATTCCAGAGATAAATCTAACAAATATGCAAGGCTGAGATTTAAAAATGTAACATTTTATTAAAAGAAATGAAAGAAGATTTAAGTACATGTAGAGAGGTAATACACTCCTGAAGATTCAAAATATCTCCAGATTTTTGTCCTCTATTGAATTTTATATCTATCAGTCACAATTGATCCTTCTGTTTTCTTGTTTCTTTATTTTCATAAAATCTGATAAACTCATGGTAAAATAGTAAAAAAGCAAAGAACAAAAAAATTATTTAGAGAAAATCAGCCAAGTAAAAGACATTGTCTTTTCAAACAGCATAAAACATTAATAGATTGTGAGTTTATCACTTATACCGGGGTAATAGAATAACTGCTCCAAATCAACCAGTATCAATGGAAAAATCTCCTTTGAAGATGATAAAGGGATATTGAAGATTATTAAGAAATATGTGGATTTCTTAGTGATGTTTAAATAATTACTTATTGTCTTGACAAATAAAGAAATTAAAATGGGACATCTCCCTCACAGTGTTCACTACTGCCAATGTTTAAGCCTTTCTCCACCATCCCCACCAACTTCCATCATTCATCCTGTCTTCATCTGTACTCCGTTCTCTAGGGATATAAAATCTTAATTATTTGGGGGGATAGGGTAGTATTTCTCCTCAAACTGAAAAATAAGGGTTTTTTGAACTCTATTTTCTCTGCAATTAATTTTAAAAGTCCTTTTTGAAAAAAAAATTAAAATATCACCTGTGGTCATTTTCTCTAGATTGGCTGCAACATATATTCATAGATGCAGAAGAAAGAAAATCATCTAGAAGCCTACATCTATGGGAGGGGGAAGGCAATAGTATTAAAAATAATAGAAATGCTTAATAAGCCTTTAGAAAGGTAAGGATGTAATCCAGATTTGAAGTTGGAAATAAAGATAAAGATCTATGAAGTAGTAATTCCTCTGGTCAATGCCAGAAAAACATACACGATCAAACAAATCCTGTGTGGATTTGTCTTCCTATGGAAATTAATCTAACAAAAACAACATTGTTTACACATAGTACATCTGACAGCAGTGCTCCATTTTTCTCTCTCTGTCTCTCTATCTCACACATGCATACATATGTGTATATGTATGTATAATCTCTCACATGCATATATATGTATATGTGTGTATAATCTCTCACATGCGTACATATATGTATATGTACGTATAATCTCTCACATGCATACATATATGTATATATGTTATGTATGCATATATATGTATGAGTGGTACTGGGGTTTGAACTCAAGGCTACATGCTTGCTCTATCACTTGAGCCACTCTGCCAACCCTTTTTCTAATGCGTATTTCTTATATAGGGTCTAGCAAACTATGACACATGGAGACTTTTCCAATTTCACCCATTGTGGAGGTCTGACAAAAACATTATGATTTCATGAGAACTGTTTATTTATTTATTAGAATTCCATTGAAACTTACTTCTGGATAGCTTATTTAACTGTCTAAAGAAAACTTAATGATCTTTCATCCATAAGACCACAGAAAGAATAACAGAAGAGCAGAGGGGATAGGACCTTCAGGGGCAGCAGGAAAGAGAGAACATTTTGAAGGAGGGTCACTGAGCCAAAAAGGGAATTGAAAATTTGTTAAGGAA
Source organism: Castor canadensis (assembly GCF_047511655.1). Taxonomy (NCBI): domain Eukaryota; kingdom Metazoa; phylum Chordata; class Mammalia; order Rodentia; family Castoridae; genus Castor; species Castor canadensis. The sequence goes on along the minus strand of NC_133389.1, from coordinate 32,349,269 downwards.
GAAAACTATGGTTGGGCACAGGTGGCTCACACCTGTAATCCCAGCTACTCGGGAGGCAGAGATCAGGAGGATAAAGGTTTGAAGCCAGCCCAGGAAAATAGTTCTTGAGACCCTATCTCGAAAAAAACCTATCACAAAAAAGGCTGGTGGAATGGCTCAAGGTGTAGGCCCTGAGTCCAAGCCCCAGTACCGCAGAAAGAAAAAAAACCTATGAAACATTTCCCTTCGGTGTTTAGGTGTGGATGGAGGTGTGTATTATGCCATTATATGCACAGATTTGTACTTACATGAATTTAAATTGTAAGTGGAGAAAATTATTTTAATTGAGCTACTTAGAAAACACCTACAGCAAAATGAAACATAAGCTGTATGCTGCATTCCACTTGGCAGGGCACTGTATTTTATTGAATGCCTTTTACCTTTATGCTAATTATCAACCACTTATGTTTTATGGATAAGGCCCTATAGCATAATGCTTGGTCTACTTTGCATAACTATGATGATTTGCTTCTCTTTCTTAATACACTGCAAGTGTTTTTGCCATTACACAATTGATCTTGTTCCCTGGTGACTGGTTCAAAATTTTGGGCTTGTATGGAGGGTATTACAGAATGAAAATTATCAGGTAATAATAAAAAGTTGTGCATTTTCTTCTATTTTGTTTTTCCTATCCTCTAGCTTCAATAGCTGAATGTTCCTTTAGCTAGTGTTCAGTTAATTAAAAGGCCTGTAGCAGAGTACTGAATGTGCCCACAAGAAAACCTCAAGCAGTGCAGATGGTCCCACCTCAGCACTCAGAAACAGAAAAACAGTCCTGTGCAGCAGCTGTGGGCTGTGAGACTCTGAGTGGGCTCTGCCTTCTGGCATGTAAATAGGAAAAGTGCATCTGACTTGAATCTCCAGGGCTGAAGCAGACTAATGCTATGGTAAGTAGTTTTTCAGCACAAGAGAGTTCAAAATTTAGTTTCTGCAGCTGTAACCTTTTTTTGATGAAGTTGTGTGTTATCTGCAATGATGTTTGTGCTATATATTGCCTATCTATGTATATGTGTAGAGAAGATGTAGAAGTTGGAGGAAGAACACATAGTGGTACCACACATGTTTTCTAAGAGCTCCCATTTGATATCAATAAAGAAACCCTAAGTTATGGGGTTAATTCACTTTTTCTCATTTTTTCCTTCAGTTGCTCATACAAGAATTTGGGGGATATTTTAGCATCACATACAGCTTAATTGCAACCAGGCCTTACATTACCATATTGTATAAGCAATAAATATTGATTGAATGTAAGTGCATTACAGTGTATTCCCCTGTCCTCAGTCTTAAATACAAAGAACCAAATTACTAAGAGCCACAGAGCTCAATTCCCTCTTTGTGAGCATTAGGAAAGTTGCTGTAAAAGCAAACTGAAAATCAATGTCCCCTTGATATTCTCAAAGGCCTACTATAGGAAAAAAGGTCTCAAACCCAGATGCAAGGGGAACATATCAGTTTGAGGAATAATTTTCACGAACCAGTGATTACACTGCTTATTTGGATATTGCTTTTAAATTAGTGAGGAATTATACTATAACCAGAGGACTGTTCTTGTGATTATTTCATCTCTTTACATATGCAACTCACCACTCACTCCACATACCAGGAACCAAATGAAATTAGCATATTGCAAAGAAAGTGATCAAATGGTTCTCAACACCCAAGGACAGGGAACAACAACAGTTTCAATCAATTAGGATTTGCCTTGATATTCTAATTGACTGGATTAATGTTATCTGAGTTGCTATGCATTGGTGGAAAGGGATAATTTTTTGCTACCAAAGGATTTGGGGGATGTGACGTTCTTGTCTCAGAAAGCATGGCTTAAGTATACTCTGCATAATAAATAATTAAGAAATTGATAGAAGCAAAATTAAATTTTGGCACTATAGAGTGAATGCACTTATATTTACAAGAGAAACATCTTTTGCTGACAGGGCTTATTACATTTAATTTAGAAACCAATAATACAGTTACAGTATTTATCTATCACTATAATAAGAAAATCAAATAAGCATTTGTCCCTAATTAAAATTATGTTTTTTTAATTCAAGAATCAAACCAAATTTTTGTCTTTTAAATGCCTTTTTTAATACTTAAATTAAAAAATGCATCAAAATACAAGTTATTATGTCAAGATTAGGGTGGAATGTAATTTCAATTTATACAACAAATGAACAAAGCCACACTATCATTACTGTTGTTAGTAGAAAACACTTTGCTCATGACTTTATTCTCATCTCATTTTTGTACTACATTACTACTTCACTTTTATGATATTTAAAAATGAGGTGAAAATTCCATGAGGCTTTTAAGATATAAGCATGTGAAGCAACTAAAGTAACTATTGTCAGGAAATGACCTTCATGTGGGTGTGATGAGATCACCCAGAAAATGCCACTATGAAAGCAATCATTTATCTTAAATCTAACAAAAATTCACTAATCAAAGAAATCTCATGAAATTCTCATTTTTATTAAACAACAGTTTTAAAACAATGCCACATAAAATTTCATTGGTAGATCTCCAGTGTGTCATTAAGCAATGTTAAACAAAAGTTCTGGGGGCCTATTGCTTGGAACTGATCTCCTTCTCAAGTCTTCAATAGCACAGACCAAACCAAAATTGTGTCACTCATGTTAAATACTATATAGTAAACAGAAAGTCTAAGGCAAAACACAGATCTCATGTAGACCACTTTTTCCTGAAAGCAGGAATACAATCTACCTAAGATAGTATAATAAATAAGTCCCCATAAAGAAGTCTCCACTCATTTAAATCTTAACTCTTTTTTTCTTTGGTACTTCTGGAGTTTGAATGCAGGATCTCACACTTGCTGGGCAGGTGCTGTACCACTTGAGTCAAATCCCCAGCCACTTTCAATTTGGTTATCTTTGAGACAGGGTCTCAAATTTCTATCAAGATCTGCCTGGACTGCAGTCCTCCTATTTATACTTCCCACATAGGTGGGATGATAGGCACACCAATGCACACAGTTTTTATTGGCTGAGATGAGTCTTGCTAAATTTCCCCCCAGGCTAGCTTCAAACTGCCATCATCCTGACCTTTGTCTCCAGAGTAGAGTACCTATGATTACAGGTTCGAGCCACCAAGCTCGATTCTAGAATTCTAACCAACAGCTTGATTGATCTATGAGTAACTTGTAATTTTGTCTTTTCACAATAAGGAGTTTCTTCCTGATTTCTTTTACCATTTGGAACAGATTCTCTCAATGGCAAACTGTGAGGTTCTATAGCAAATATCCTTTAATCTAGTTATTTATTTTGTAGCTTAAGAGGCTACTTGACAAGAATTATTCCTGAGCATTGATGACTCAGGTCATCAATGTTTTCTGATTTTTAAGTTTGTTATAATTTTAACAATTTACATTCTTAAGAATAAATGCAGAATATTCAAACTTTAGAAATGAAACATTGATGATTAAATTTGATTTTTAAATACTAAAAATTACTACTGAAATTTAAAGCCAAATTCATACATTAGAAATAGGTATATATCCTCTAGTTTATAATTAGAGAATACCATAGTTATCTATGTTTGAAACTAACTGTCAGAATGCTGATACCATGACTAAAACTTGTCAATGAAAAAGAAGGACTTAAAAACTGGGAATGCCTTGATGAGTACAAAATGTCCTTCACAAGCATACTTCTCTGTGCTCATCTGGGGAGAGCTGAAAATCAGGGACTGAATCAAGAGTGAAGATGTGGTAGAACCCTAGAAGCATGACACTGAAAGCTTCTGGACCCTTGACAAGAAATAAACTTACTCACTGATTGTGCATTAAAGAATCAAGCAGAGATGCTTCTCAGAAAAAGGAAGTGTTTTAATATCATTTCCAAATGAGCACAAAACTGGCAAGAGAAATGACTGCAAAAAGGATCCTTGATCTTTGCCTCAGTCTTCTTATAAACCCCTAAAACTGAGGAATTGAGCGAAAAATTGCGTGTGTGTTTGTGTGTGGTGTCTAGAGAGTATACATAGTTTATATTAGTTTCTCAAAGTGAACACTCACTTTTTATACACAGTCGAGTGAACATAATGACATTTCAGTCAATAATTGGTTCAGGACTGGGGTGTAGCTCACTAAGTGCTTGCTGGCCACTTCCAACGCACTGGGTTTAATCCCCAGCACTGTAAATATAAAGAAATAAATAACATAAAATAATGAACTACACATGTAAAGCCAGTTTTGTTTCTTGAAATTTTTAATACTGAACATTAATGGAGAGCACTGTTTCAATTCTACGAAGTTCAAAGTGTTCCTACATGCCACTGCATTGTAAGCGGTTTTCCACAATAACTAAAAAGTCACACTGCTTTAAATTATAGCCCACAAACAATTCCAAATGACAACTTTACTCTTCACTCTTTCTTCAAAGTCCCCAAGTTAAAATCTGAGAGCCAGCATCACCTAGCCCCACCCTATGAAGAGGAGCTCTGTATTTGTGTATAGAAAGGAAGAAGGGATTTGGATTTTAAAAAGTCACCTTCCTTGGTCCCACTGACAGCACATGCAGGCTAGTCTATGAAGCTTTAATTCTGGGATAAGCAAGCTCTGGTGACAAAACATTTATCTTCCTGCTTAGCTAACAGATATTTAACGGAACTGTCAATCATTTTTTGGAAAAAAAGGAAAGAAAAGCAAATGCATGAAAGGATTGTACATTTTCTACCAAAACTATGATTTTCTCTTCAAGAACATGAATTTCTAGTGCCATTGTGTGGAACAGATTTGCCTGTTAGCAACCTGACAAAGTGAGGTAGCCACTCCTTTCTTATTTTTCACAACAAAGAAAAAGTAGGTGTGACTGACAATACTTCTATTTTCATTTCTTCTAGAAGCTCTAGGAAAAGAAACTTTCCCTGGAGACTCGTACAGGATTAATAAATCCACAAACTGTCACAGAGTTGAGACATTTTGCAAAAGGAAAAGGCAAAACAGGTCAGTTCATGTTAGTTTTCTATCTCGAGCCCTAGGCATAACCTGACCCCTTCCTGGGAAGGAAAGGGTCATTACTGCACTTACCCTCACACATTGAAGATGGAGGTACTGTGTTCACAAATGAGCCTCTATTACCATCTCCCCGTGGTGTCCAAATCCCAGAGCAACAAAGAAATTATGGTTGTGGATGCTCATGGGTTATTCTGCAGATCTTCTGACTTCCCAGCAGAACTGACTGTGCCTTTTCCTGCAGAGTAATAAAATCCCCACCCCAGCTATGATGGGAAATATATCCCTCTCTACCACTATTATAACCATTATTATCTTGTAATATCTTTAAAATCTCCTAAAACCTGGGCTGTCTCAAATTTTCCCTGGGCATTTATCCAATTAAAAATGTATTGATTACATATTATGTGCAAGAAAACTATGGGAAACAGATGAACAAATGTGGTTGGTGGTTTACAAAAATTTATCACCTTCTCTTTTGGCTAAAGTTTTCACATTTTGCCAAAGTTATGATTGCCTATTGTCCACAAAAAGTAAAGCAGAATCCAATATTTGCCTTATTAAAAAAATGCAAAAATCAGGCATGGTAGTACATGCCTATAATCACAGGTACTCCACCAGAAAATACAGGAGGATCACAAGTTTGAGGCCAGTCTGGGTCAAGGTAGAAAGACTCTGTCTCAAAAACAAAATATAAATATTTTGCTGAGAGCACAGTTGAAGTGTTAGAGTGCTTGCTTAGCGTGTACAAGACCCTGAGTTCATCTCTCAGAAAAAAAATGTAAATCATATGAATATAATTTTCTTATGTCTTCAAAAATATTCATTGCAGTTATAATTTAATACATCAGAAAAATAACGGGATTTTTAATTAAAATCCCATTATTTTTCTATGCCATGTCTAACCATCTCTTGAGTTAATTTTTCAAACAGATATTTGAAGCTATATAAAAAATTAGTTTCTGTTTGCTGTTAGTTTATTCAGAAGTTATATGTAAAAGACTTGTTTATTCCTTAAACAATGTGTAATGAGTGTTAGGAACCATGTTATTCACAGCAGATGCAAAGATGTCAAGTCTTTGAGGAACTTTCAGTGTGTCCATTGAGATTCATTTTATTTTTTTCCTTATTGTTGTGCTGGGTGAGGGTACATTGTGGCATTTACACAGATTCTTACAATGTATCAAGTGTATCATACATGAATTCACCCCCTCTACTGTTCTCCTTTATCCTCCTTCCCTCAATTCCTGGAATAGTTTCAACAGGTATCATTTTTGCATTTACTTTGCACCATTTCACTCTCCTACCTCCTTTCCCCGTCACCTCCCCCTCCCATTGTTGCCAATTTTGTAAAAGAGAAAGAAAAAGTAAAATGAAGAACATAACAGTTTAGGTTGGTTGAGATAGAGGTAGCTACACAAGGAATTTCCTTGTGATATTTCCATGTATATTATCTCTTCTAATTTTCTTCATTCTACTTTAGTCCCTATCTTATGGTAGTTTGTCAGTTGAAGATTCATCTTCAAATACAGAAAAATAACCCATAATATACAGATATTATGCTTTCTTCCAAATCTTTCTGTAACTTTACCTTTACTTCTCTTTATTGATTTTTTTTAGCAAGCCTCAGGCTTGTTAAGCAGGTGCTCTACCACTCTTTAAATTATTTCCAACCATAACAATTGCACACAACATGATTTACTCAGAATCAATCACTTTCCATTCCTTATCCTTGCTATATAGTCCCACCTTGTCTTTTTGTCCATACCTCTGGCCCTTCCTCTTTCTTACATCTGTAATTCCACAACCTATTCTTAAGTGAAAATACAACCCTGCTGCTATATGCCATTTTCCAATCTGTATCATATGTACTGTCCATAGTGCTTTCTCTGAATCCCTTAGGAAAATATCCACTTCAACCATTTAGCATGTTCTTTACACTAGTTATCTCTACTAGATAATAACTCTCAGCAGAGGATTACTGTTGGGTCCACTCAGAAAATGCTCAATAACTGTTTCCTGAAGCAACCAATTGATACAAAGTGCAATTAAAATAAGACTTCTGGAACTTTAGTTTTCCCAAGAATTACCTGGGGAGCTTATTAAAATAAGAATTTCTGGACCACACACAAGACATTCAAATTTAGTAGGTCTGGGCTGGGCTCTACTAATGCTGATGGTGCAGGTCCATGGAACACTGAGACCCTCTGTCCCTACCATCAGCACCATGCCTAGTACATACAGTATGTAGAGATGGAGTCAGCTTAGTAATACTTTCTTGAGGAAGAATCTGTGAACTTTAGACTAAGACTGGCCCTATATTAGGAATAAATTATTTTAGGCAGATGAAGCAGCATAACAAAGATATAGAGGTGGGAAAAATAAAGTCTTTCTTTGATTTTATTTCATAACAGTGAACAGTGATACTCTCTGGGAAGCAAAATTGTATAATACTTTTCTCTTTATATACCTTTGTAACCTAAGCAGTTCTTTGCCATTCTCATGAATTGTCTTAGTCATCTTGTCCTGCCAAAAGGATATTAATACACTAAATGAATTAATAAAAATACAAGCAGTGGTGAGAAATTATCATGTATTTACATATAGTATGTAATCATAAAAGAAAGACAAGATCTTAAAATGTAACAAACATTTTAGAGATAAAAGAATGAATTGCAATAAAGAGATACACTGAAAAATACATCAAAAAGATGTATTTCCTATCCTCACATAAATTTTCAGTAAGTTGATTTTCATGAATATTGAATTGAAATTATCCAGGTATTTTATTCTTAGCTCAAATAATCATTGTCTAATTACTGGCTGAAATTAGGAAAGAAAACACCACGAAATTAGTCTTCTTCATGAAGATATCATTTGACATTGAAACATAATGAAAAGAAAGGGCAAAGGAGGAACTGACTTGGGAGACCAATATACCTTCGATGAATACTATCTATGCATTTGATCCAGCATCCATTAGCATTTACATAGACAGGCTTTATTAATAATGAGATATTGTTTACTCAACCAAGTGGAGACACTGTGATACTGCTGTCCATGGACACACTGTAACTCACATGGGTTATAAGGGTCATTGCATTTATATGTGCAATATATGCACATATGTGCAATAGCTTTTTATAATTGAAATATTGGAAATTTTAATCTGGTAGGCAATTTTTTATTTGCTCTTTCTTGCTATCCTTGATAATCAATATAATTTATTAATATACTTTGGGTAGCTTTGGGATAGCAATTCCCATTCCTCATAAAGTAGTTCTGAATAGTAGTTACTAGGTAACTGCCATTTCATCTTATTTTTATATTGGTCTGAAGAAAGCAGAAACTCCTTACTCCTTACTGGATTAAAATCTAAGCATGTATCACAATAGAACAAATTTTGTGTTTTGATTTTTAGTGGCAATCACCCGTGGTTTGTTCTCTTGGAAATCTCAGCTCATGGCATAGCATGCTTTTCCTGGAATCTTACTTGTCTGGACTTGTGGAAAGTCTTGCCTTTCATGCTCAAAAGACAAAAAGTGTATGAGAGGCAGCTCAAGAGATGACCCACCAAAAGAGCATAATCTTTGGTCAAAGAAAAAGGCAAAAGTCACAGAATTTGATATTCTTGCAGCATAGGTGATTCAACAGCCAAAAGTCTTCAAAATCCTATTAGAATTTACTAGGGTGATAGTAGGGATTTTGTAATCCACCAAATACTGCTTTTAAAAAGGAGTGGGGAGGAAGAGAGTTTAAAGGAACAGAATATATCTTCAGCTAATATTTGAAACATTAGTGTCTCCTTTAGAAGTTAGAAACTGAAAAATGTTTTGAAAACATTCTCTTTCTTCAGGAAAAATAACACAGTAAGAGTGTATTTCTCAAGATTTGACCTGCATAAGTCCCTGGAGCTTTTTAGATGTAGACTATGTCCAGAAATTCTGTAGTTGTAGGTTTCTGTAATCTAAGAATTAAAATATTTTAAAATAAATATCCTAGTGACTAGGATGAAGGAGTTCTTCATTAGAGGAACAGCACAATAAAGACTAATGTTGTATTAAGTTTCCAATTCAAGATTTTGAAATGATGATATATGGCAGATAAATTCCAATGAAGAAGATGTGCTGGATCATTTAGGGAAGAATCAAAACAGGAAAAGGACTATTCTAAGAAAGGGGGAGGGAGAATAAAGGAGAATGGTGGAGGGGTGAATTTCGGATATATTTTAAGCACTCTTATAAATGTCACAGTGAATAATAGCAATAAGCTAAAATTTTTTTTTAAATGTAAATGTTTAATTAAAATTGTTACTAATTATAATCTGATGATATTTTGGCTTTCATGGACACCATCAGTTTTAGAAGCTAAGATATGTTTTTGTCATAAATGTTGATCAACATAAAGACTTATTAAAATTTTATTAATATTCTCAAGAAACTCAGGATATCTGAACATAGAAATCATAGCAACTTATTTTCATAGTAAAAACAATACTGAGAAAATTTTGTTCTCATTTTCCTAAACATCTTGCAATTACCAAATCACTAGTAGAAGTGGATGAACTAAAATATTGGTAATTAGTATTGCCACTCAATTTTGATTGTTCTGAGGGTGGAGTATTTTAATATATTTTGAAGTTCTCATAAAAGCCATCTAAAGCAATCTTAAAAAGTTAAGGTCATGGGCATGTTTACTTTAGTCTACATATGAATTACCAATTTCTTTATTCAAGTCAAGGGTCTTGCAGTGTGGTTACTATATACAGTGAATGGAGAAGTGTATACATGTTTTAGCACTCATTTAGATAGATGATAGAGATAGATTAGGTAAATAGATAGATATACTATATATATGTGTGTGTATATGTATATATGTAAGCATGTACATACAAGAATAAAACTTAAGGGACAGATTAGTTTCCATGAATGCAGTGGCATTTGATCAGAACCTTTACTCAGAGTATATACAGGAAAAATGAACAGGTTAAGTGGAAAATGGTGAGTTAACAATTTCTAAATACCTTCTGTGGGAAGCACTTTGCCTATATCCATACAAATGTAGATGATGGTCAGGGGACTCTTGGGAAAAGATAAATAAAGTTGGGCCTGATATAAAGCCCGTGAAAGAGATTTAGGAGGAAATCAAAAGCATTTTAGGAGTAGTTCATAGTGCCCTTTGAAGTCAACATTAGCAATACTTTATTGAATTTAATCTGACAGCAATAAGGGGAATTTATTGAAAAGAAGGAATTCCCAAGTGGAGGGAAAGTAGCTGCTAGAAGGTTATAATTATATGCCTTATCCAGAAGTAGGGAGAGTGAGAATGAAGAAATGAAAGCAAATGTGTGAAGTAAGATATGAATATGGGAAGCAAAAAGAAAGCTGTCATAGATTCATCACTGCCTTACAAACATGCAGTCTTAGTCAGTTTTTTGTTACAATGAAAAAGTACCTGAAGCTGAATAACTTATAAAGAAAAGAAGTTTGATGAGACACCAAGACTTACTCCATAGACTGGCTATTGTGAATAGTGCTGCTATAAACATAGATATGGAGGTGTCTCTATACTAAGCTGACTATAATCCTTCAGTTATATGTCCAGGAGTGGTACAGCAGGATTATATGTTTTAGTCAATGAATAGATGAAGAAAATGTGGTATATATGCACAATGGAATATTATTCATTCAGAAAGAGGAATGAAAGTATATCATTTACAAGAAAATGGATGGAACTGGAGATCATTATGTTAAGTGATATAAGCCAAACTAAAAAAGTAAACATCATATGTATTTGCACATGTGAAATCTAGACTTCAAAAAAAATGACATAAGTTTTAAATAGGGACTTTTGGGGCTGGGAACCAGGGTGAACAGGGACAACAAAAGGGCATACAGAAGTAAATATGATTGAAGTATTGCATATGCATACTTTTCTAAGGCATCATGTTATATTAATATGTGAAGGTCAGGGTGTTGTCTGTGGAATGTGCTGAGCTTTAGTGTTCATTTACTCTTTCATGTTTGCTTATCTTCCAAGTGTGGAATAAGGTCTTTCCCTTGTGGCCACTCTCTTCTACTTCTGTCCTTCCAGAGAGGGAGATTGAATAATCATTCAAACATTTACTAATTGTTTTAGAAGATTCAGGCCAGCTTAGGGAATAAAGTAAGAACTGAGTAAAGCATGCTTTCTACTATTTTCAACTCAAGATGGTTGTTTTTTCCTCATACATTTTTTAAAAAGAATAGTGACTAGCTTCCTGTTTCTCTCTCTCTCTATCTCTCTCTCTTTTTCTCCCCTTTCCCCTCCTCTCCTCTCCCTTCCCTCCACCCATTTGGATTTACAAGTTACACAAAAATTCTTAACTTCCTTTTTTAAATATATGTTGTTTCTGCATTAAAAGAACCAGAAAAATGCTAAAGGAGAATAATATACAGATACTAATTCCATCATGGAGACTATACAAATGTTTTGGGATAGAATGTCACCTTAGAAAGTATTTCATTTTCTTAGGAAGATAATGGGAATAGCAGAATGTATTTGAAATATATTCAGAAAAATGTGACTAGACCTCTTCATATTGTAAGATACAAGGAATATTTTTATAAAATGTATTATATTTTAGGAAGTACTTTGCAATTGCTACAAATTTGACAGGATTTGGGATATCAGGTGGTGATTTAACCCTACAGGTATATGTAGATGTTGCGGAGTTTTATCTTGGGTATAAACTAAGCAAATCTATAACATAGGGAACTGCAAATGAAGCAAAGTGGAAGGAAGCTTAGAAATTGAAAAGAGTGCAGGTGTTCAGTTATGAAGCTACTCTTACAAAGTCAAAGTGAGCAACAAAGACATCCTGAGGTCAATAACTCGAAGCTAATAATAAGGAGGGAGTGTGCTAGTGCCACCAAGAAAGGCATTAGTCATAACTACATCAGTATAAGGACATTTTTGAAGCACCAACAATCAAAGATTTTTTACAATGAAAAATATAAAGCACATCAGAATGAATTATCCTTATCTGGCTTTCTTGGAAGTGTAAATACCTAATGCATGACAGCTATACAGTTTCAATCCATTATAATATTACCTTTAAGATAAGAGAAACATTACAGTAGCAATGGGCAATTTCCTTAAGTGCCAAATTCCAATATGTGTGCATTAAGTTTAAGTCTTTCAAGTAAAAGAATAAGACAGAAAACATCATAAAGAGAAGTCTTAAAAGGTGGACTTACATTTAAATTATGTTTTTGCTTAATGGATGTCTATGGGCCAAAAGTTCAAGATGCTTTTCTATCCAGAAAAATAAAAGCTATTTCCTAAAGAATGATTCTACAACCATTCCTTTCTTCACTGTACTACTTCTGGAGAATTTGATTCGTTTCAATTAAGTAAATTATTACTGAGAGTCTAAGATATATAAAGTATTACATTTGATGGCTATGTGACAGGAAGAAAACAAAAGAGTAAAATATAGTTCCATTATGAAAAATCTAATAAAGAAGGAAAAATTCTACAAAGAACAACTTGTGATCAGATGAAGAAACATTCTAAAGCAGTGGTCTGCAAGCTTGAATGTCTACTGGATTCCCCTGGGAGCTTTAAGGAATACTGGTATCTGGTCTCCACTCTTAGAGGTGCTGACTTAACATGTTGTAAGCAAGAAGACATCAGGAACTTTAAAAATCTTCTCACGTGTTTTGAATAATGAGAACCAGCATTTTATTAAACAGTTGATATTTGAGATAAAGCCTTGATGAATGGTGAAATACTGACAGGCAGAGATAGATATGGAGATAGGAAGACAGTCACAATAAAAGGAAGGCAAGGATGCCTGATATAGCAAGTAAATGAGAGATAAAATTAAAAATGGGAGACAAGCCATACTCAGGATTACCTTTAGAAGAGACAATATATAACCACAAAAAAGTCTAATTAAATCCAAAACACCTCAAGTTCTGCATGTGTCCCCTTATTGGTTGTGCAACTTAGAAATACTTATCTAATTATGCTAATTACTGATATCCTCACTAAAATGGAAATATTAAGTATCTATGAAAGAAGTTAGAGTTATTAAGTAATGTTTCATTAGCTGGATTCTTCAGAAAAACAGTATGAGAATGAATATGGTGGATACATTTTGTATTCATTATACCAAAATAGAGTAATGAAACTGATTAAAATTCTTCTAAGAAGTGGGAATGTGGGGAGGAGGAAGAATGATGGAGGAGTTAAATCTAAGATACATTGTAAGCACATATGTAAATATCACAATGTATCACCCTAAATACATTAAAATGCTAATAAAAAAGATATTTATATGATTTTTTTACAAGGATTTGACTATCATGATTATGGGGAGAGATGTCCCATGATTTGACATCTATCTGAAAGCTGAAAACCAAGCAAAATCAGTGATGTAATTCTGAGAATTGGTGTGCCAATAGCATAAGTACCAGTTGTGAAGACCAATGTCCCAATTCAAGCAGTCAGGCCTAGAGTGGACTGCCCATTTCTCTGACTTATTTTAGATTTTCCTTAGATCTTCTTTGTTTCTCTTCTTCTTCTGGCATAAGCATTAGGGAACTCAAAACTTAAACTTTCCCAAAATCAATGAACCAATAAAGAAATGGGCAACTGAACTAAACAGAACTTTCTCAAAAGAAGAAATTCAAATGGCCAAAATCACATGAAAAAATGCTCACCGTCTCTGGCCATAAAGGAAATGCAAATCAAAACCACACTAAGATTCCACCTCACCCCTGTTAGAATAGCTATCATCAAAAACACCAGCAAAACCAGTGTTGGCGAGGATGTGGAGAAAAAGGAATTCTCGTACACTGCTGGTGGGAACGCAAGCTAGTGCAACCACTCTGGAAAACAATATGGAGGCTTCTTAAAAAAATATACATAGATCTGCCACATGATCCAGCAATTCCACTCCTAGGGATATACCCAAAGGAATGTGACTCAGGTTACTCCAGAGGCACCTGCACACTCATGTTTATTGTAGCACTATTCACAATAACCAAGTTATGGAAATAGCCAAGATGTACCATCAGTGATGAATGGATTAAGAAAATGTGGTATTTATATACAATGGAGTTTTACTCAGCCATGAAGAAGAATGAAATCTTATCATTCGCAAGTAAATGGATGGAACTGGAGAACATCATTCTGAGCGAGGATAGCCAGGCTCAGAGACCAAAAATTGTATGCTCTCCCTCGTATGCAGACTTTAGATCTAGGTCAAATACAGCAATGTTATTGGACTTGGGTCAAATGCTAAGGGGAGAGTACATATAGGAGGAATGGGGATAGGTAAGAAACCCAAAACTTGAAAGTGTTTGATGCCCCACTGCAGAGGAGCTAATACAGTAACCTTAAAGCAACAGAGGTCAATATGGGAAGGTGACCGGGAAGTAGTGAATAAGTCAGGTAGAGATGAATCAATTTGGATTGTAATACACTTGTGCATGGAAGCAATGCTAGGAATCTCTCTGTATAGCTATCCTTATCTCAACTAGCAAAAATGCTATGTCTTTCTTATTATTGCTATGTCATCTCTTCAACAAAATTGGAGAAAAGGGCAGAACAGATTCTCCCTGGAAGTGAGGGGAGTGGGAGAAGGGGGGAGAAATGGCTAAAACAATGTATGCACATATGAGTAAATGAATTTAAAAAATCAATGTCCTATATTCTTCCTTAATACCATTGAGTATCCCAATTCTTATTTATTCTAAGCACCATTTGAAGGTATAACATTTCAAAATACTATATGTAAAGGTAAACGGTTTAAGTAAAATTTTGTTGTTTAGGTGGATTGAAGGCTTCCTATTTTATCATTTCTTCTAAAAGCTGTGGGCCAGGATCAAGGATTTTTTACATGCCCAACTCTGAAGAGGAGTTTTACTCTATGCCATGGGCATTTTATTGACCACAGTGTTTTAAATGTAAGAAACAAAGAAGATACACATCAAGGAAAGGTGAATGTGGCTTGTCTTCTCTGGTTACCGCTCATTCACTCGAGAATTCTTGTCAAGATCGATGCACCTGTGCTTTAGTGTTATTCTCAGGAGAAAACCTATCACAACTGAGGTTGTCTGAAGTCATCACACAGGAGAAGCCACTAAAGGGTTGAAAGAAAAAACAAGAGTGCTTCTATTTACTTTTATGTCACTATTCTTCTTTTTTCATTTCTAGTCTCAGATGTTTCATAAATGTCTATAACATTTCATGTGAATAATATGACTTTAAATAAGGTACATATGCTAAGGTATAGGGTGCACCTTTATCCCCATTTCAAATGATATTGATCCATGCTAAAAAATAAAATTGTATTTCCTAATTTGAACCGATTCCTTGAGCTTCGTGATCAGTATTATCTTGTTTCATTCCCCTAGTTCTTCTTTGCTGACTGACCTGCTCTGAACTCACTTTCATTAACCCAAGAAATTCAAATTTGACTTTTTTGTGAGGACTTGGATAGAATAAGACAAGAAAGTGTTTCAGTGAAATCTGGGTGTGCTTATTAGACTTTCCAGATCAGACCCAAAGATTCTCTTATCAGAATTATATTTTTGGAATTGAAGTGAAATTCTTAAAGCAATGAAGATTTCTTTTAGCTTGATCATTATTGTTTCAATTCAGGACCTGGAAGAGAGTCAATGGTTCAATCAAACTATAAAAGAGTAAGGTTTAATGAGGGAACACTTACATATATATGATTTAATGAGGAAATTTATACAGATATTCAGAAACCCAGAGGCATGGTGCAGTATGCTGGAGCTAGCAAACATAAGTTATTATAAATTCTAGAATTGAAGATACAAATAGAGAGCACAAAATTATAGAATTCATTGACAGCTGCTGATTGGATTGGAGCCAGCAAAAGGAACTATGACCATAGCTAAAAAAGAATTGTGTGCCACACACACAAGGAAGAAATTCAGGAGGTAAATATACTGATTTCTCTTCTTTCATCATTAAAACACTTACTAGTAATTACATTGTCTGTAGTAAATAAGCAATCAGAAGGTTTAGAATCTGAGATGACATTTTCTTCAGTCCTCAATCTCCTTGAGCCTACAGCAGGTAGAGAAACTAGAGAGTTGGTCTGGAAGGATTACTGAGAGATCATTAGTATAAGGACCTCTGTCCACATGGTTCTCTAGGGTATATTTTGGGTAGGGTGGCTAGTAGAAGCTATACTTGTATGTACAGTATTTTGTTTCCTTGGTCAAAAAATTATGTCAGTTCATCCTGATCTTGATATGAAGTACAAATTTAAGAGTAATCATTATGTTTTTCCCCCTAACTTTTAACTTATAATGAAAAGAGAAAGTAATGTCTAATCACTTAGGAACTCATCTATATTTTATTATTACTAATTTTGTTATAAGAAATACACATAAGACATGAGGAATTTCCAGACCTGAGAAAGAGTTACATTTCTTCTCAGTGAAATATGAATGTTCACAATGCTTCTTTCATCCTAATGATTTGTTTTCCCTTCATTTAAGAGAAAAACTTTTCTGGGCTATTTCATGATACTGATTCCTTAAACCTCCATATTTGTGGTAAATTTTTAATTAACCATATACAAATTGCCTATTCTGTCCTGAGGACTCCTATAAAAAATAAAACAGTGTCCCAGATTAATCCAAACTTAGTTCAAAGTATCCCAAAATAGTCTCAGTTCTGGGAAAACTGATTATGAATGTAAGTGTGCTAAGGCCATTGCAAAGTTCAATGGTCCCATTTTATTGGTCCCACAGACATTCTGTTCTATGCTATAAACCAAAGTATACTAGGAAGCCCTTTTCTCCATCTTTGAAAATATATCTTATATTAATCTATGTTTTTATACATGGCCAATGTGCTCATAATAATTAATTGTTTCAGGTAAGAATGCCTGTTTTTAAAGAGTAAGTTTTCCAAGCTGAAACTTTCCTTTAGTTAGTGGCAGAAATTAGTCTTAAGAGACAGAAATCAAAATAGTTCCTTTAGATTGGAAACATTGAGTGTTGGAAAGGAAAAAAGAAAAAGAGAGAAAGGAGAAGGCATGATGTCTAAGAGGACATGTGCCCTGAACATCTCTGTGACTCTAGCAGCAGCAGAGCACTCAGCATGTTGTGGTCTTCTCAATGCTTATTGATTAAACTTGGCACCAGGCCCTGCTTGCCTTTCACATCAGTAGTTGTTTCTATATCCTCATTTAAAACAACAGCATATATTGGAATGCTTGAAGTAAATGTGATCTTCCTTGTGTTCATTACTTCCTAACATACATTTGTCACTTGAATACAGAAATATATGTACCTTCTGTATGATAAATTCTGATTTATTCTATTCTGTCCTGTCCTTTGTGCTCTATTTTATTCCCATTCTTCAGCTTCCATTAGTTTTCAATAAAAAAAGAAATTCAGAAATATAATTAACAAAATTGATTTTGTAATTTCCTAATATCTCAAGGGTCACTAAATGGGGTGCTCACTTAAACCCAATCCCATGAGTCAACTCTGATATGCTGTTTAAGAATTTCCTTATAAATTTCAAAGTGCCCATTGGTAGTAAATATCCATGCCTCAATGAGACTTTGTTCTTCACCCCCCATAATGTATATTAACCAGACAGAAACCAAATTGTGCTACTATTTTCCCCATTAAAATAGTATCATAGTTATAAATGTTAATAAAATTGATGATTCCTGAACTCTTAGCTTCACCAGAGAATTAAATCTGATGTTCATATGAAAGAGCTGTTAGTGTTTAAATACTTCACTTAGCAGAGGACTTTGAACAAAACTAAATATGTCAAGGAATATCAGCTGCTTCTCTTTAAGAACTTGGTTGATTCCTTTAACATGAGATTTTTCTGCATCTTACTAGAGTGAAAAGCAGAAATGATGGGAAAGTATTACTACTCCACATGCTGTCCTTACATAAGGCCTCAAGCACTTTGCTCCAATTTCAAGAGAAGAATTTTCCTTTGAAACATAGATCAATCATTTTATTAAAATATTCCATATTGCCACCTTAGAACTATTACAGATTTGCATCCTACTATCTTGCAGCAGTCACTGATATTTCAAGGAAGGGCAAATCTTGTCCCTGTGGCTTTTACTTGGACTTTCTACAGTGAGCTATCTGGTCAACTGGCTCTCACAAACCTTTCAGATATGATGATCTAGTAAAACACTAGCATAAGTTAACCGTAATACTATCATTTTTGTAAGCGTGAAATTTCATCTTTGGTCAAAAGAACTTTTGCTTTATTGGAGGTTTTATGTGTTTTAGGTTATGAACTAAATAGATTGAGGCCAAATGTATCTTCATTTGTCATGGATCCACAAACTTTAGAGTTTGGTGAAGTGAAACTTTCTGTATTTGCCATTTTCACATTGCTGTTTTTCAAGAAATTCAAAGAAAAGACAAAATATAGCTGTCATGAGAAACTCTAACATTTCTTACATATCTCAAAAAACCTATAGGGCAGTAATTTACACTGTCCTCAACACAACACTTTCTCAGTCCCACACCTTTTCCCTTACCCTAATCCTCCTACTATGAAGATATAAACAACTTTCTTTTCCAAAATGCAATAGTGCTGCACATTCTTTCTGACCATCTTGCCTCCAGGTGAAGTGATGACATTCACTGCCTGCCCCTCAAGTGCCCATTACTGACAGCTCTTTTCCCTGCTGACATATCAAATAACACATCCAGGTATTTCCTGATATGTGCATGTGTGATATAAAAGAAATCAAGTATTAGTTTTCTGAGCAGTGTGGTTTAAACAACCCCAGACCATAGGACTACTAAAAACTGAATTATCTTAGAATTAATTTACTTTTAAAATGTATTCAGAGGATCCAAGATGGCAGCTAGAGTACAGAAGCAGTTTGAGCTCCATAAATCAAAAATTTTGTTGAGTTTCTGGAGCCACCTTGGCAGAAAAAAAGCACCAAGAGGACTCAGGGCTTCAACACCCTTAACCCCCAACATGTACAAAGCTTCTCTGCACCACATTACACTAAGAAAACAGGAGGACTCCAGTGCCACCAGATGTTGGCACCAAACCTGCTTGGAAGACATCCAGCAGACCAACAGGTAAGCAGATAAGTGGCACACAGTATTCCCACAGCCACCCCTGGGATAAACCAGCATAGCCCCTGGACAGACTGACACTGGCCTGGCTAAAAAAAAGCAAAAAAATCTGAATAATAAATAAGGAACTGAAAAAGAACATGCAGCACAGAGGTTGGAGTGCTCTAAGTGCAGCAGAGAAAGGGGGAGGAACAAGGAGCTGATCTCCTTGCAAACTTACAGTAAACAAACACTGGAAAGGCAAACAGGCTGACAGTGGGTGGGTGATCAGGTGCTGCCTGAAATAGGGCATATGGTGGTCCACATCTCCTGAGCCAGTGAGCAACACCCAAAGTCAAACAACATTGCAGTATTGAAAAACAATCAGCAAACCAGCATAACACACTGACAGCAGGTACATGACTGATGGATCTCTGACCTTGCCCAAGAGAAAGGGGGCAACACAAAGAAACAAGCTCCCCATAAACCAACAGAAAGAAAACTCAACTCCAAAGCAAGATAACTGATGAAACACAGAGCTGATCTCCAGAACATGAGGACAAGCCACACCTCACTGAAGGAGGATTTGACAATTAGCTACAACTGAAAGATGGGAAAAAAAACTGGCAAGTCTCCCTAACCACCTGGCAAGACTAAGACAGAGCTTCTGCTTAAGTACCGACACTGGATTGGATGCAGGAGGACTAACACCAGAACTACTAAGACAGAAATTCTATTGTTTCTTAAACTAAATTTCATTATGTGTTTGTTTGTTTGTTTTGTTCCCTGTTTGTTTATTTGTTCACCACCACTTCCTATTGATTTCTTTGGTTCTCTTTTTTTTTCTTGCTTTCTATGTTTTATTAATTTTACTATTGTAAGTTAGCTAATACTAAATTACACACAGACCAGGGACAGAAACAGCACCAAGTGGAGCAATGGGAAGATGAAAAAGGGATAGAAACCATTCTCCCCACAAAAATAAATTAATACAGGATTCAGAGGAAAATGGATACCCAGTTCCAGACTCCAACAAAGCAAAGATAAACTGTGCTAAATTACCCAATGAAGCCCACAAGAACATTCTGAAAGAAGAAATCCTGCAAGTAAGCACTGAGAATTTCACAGAGATGTTACTAGACATGGTCAACCATAACGTACAAAAGGCACTCAAGAAATTCCAAGACAACAGAAATAAAGAATATGAGAAGACACAAAAACAAATAAATGAAATCATAGGAGCCCTAAATGAATACCAAAGTGAAACAAAGAACACCATAAATAGAGAGATTAATGAATTAAGGTTGAAAATTGATAATATTAAAGAGGAAGTGACCCATGAAATGGAAAACCTCAGAAAAAAGAATGAAACATAAAAAAAAAAAGGAAGTCCACTCCAGCAGACTAGAACAAGCAGAAGACAGAATCTCAGAATTTGAAGGTGAAATGGAAATTAAAGGAAAAAATGAAGAGCTATTAGTCAAACAATTCAAGAACTGTGAAAGGAATATGCAAGAACTCACCGACTGCATCAAAAAAACAAACCTGAGAATCATGGGTATTGAAGAAGGAGAGCAGTGCAAGGAAAAGGAATTCATAATATATTAAACAAAATGATAACAGAAAATTTCCCAAATCTAGAGAAAACTATGCCCATTCAGTTACAGGAAGACTCCAGGATACCAAACAGACTTGACCAATATAGAACTACCCCACAACATATTATCATTAAAACAAGCACAAAGAATAGAGAAAGAATATTGAAGCCTGGAAGAGAGAAAAAACAAATAAAATATAAAGATAAACCCTTCAAAATCACAGCAGATTTCTCAATAGAAACCTTAAAAGCAAGAAGAACATGGAGTGAGGTATTACAGGACCTGAATGAAAATAATTTCAATCCT
Source organism: Castor canadensis (assembly GCF_047511655.1). NCBI lineage: Eukaryota > Metazoa > Chordata > Mammalia > Rodentia > Castoridae > Castor > Castor canadensis. Next base: position 32,328,264 of record NC_133389.1, on the reverse strand, counting down.
AGGATACTGTACCCAGCAAAACTATCATTCAGAATAGATGGAGCAATAACAGTCTTCCATGATAAGCAGAAACTAAAACAATATATGACCACCAAGCCACCACTACAAAAGATTCTTCAAGGAATTCTGCACATAGAAAATAAAAGTATACAAAACCATGAAAGGACAGGCAGTTGCAAACCACAAGAGAAGAAAAAATAAGAAAGTAGAGAATAATATTGATTCAGCTGCACACATCAAACCCTAAAAAAACAAAAACAAGTAAATGACATGAATCACCACATACATATCAATACTAACACTGAATGTTAATGGATTTGACTCACCCATCAAAAGGCACCATTTGGCAAATTGGATTAAAAAAGATTCAACAATCTGTTGCTTACATGAGACCTATCTCATCAACAAAAATAAGCACTGGCTTAGGGTGAAAGGCTGGAAGAAGATTTACCAAGTCAATGGCCCCTGAAAACAGGCAGGAGTAACAATACTTCTCTCAGACAAAGCAGACTTCAAACTTACATTAATCAAATGAGATAAAGAAGGATACTCCACACTAATAAAAAGGGAAATATGCCAGAAGGAAATAACAATTATCAACCTATGTCCACCCAACATCAATGCACCCAATTTCATCAAACATATTCTGAAGGATCTAAAAATATATATAGACTCCAGCACAGTGGTAGTGGGAGACTTTAATACCTTCCATCACCAATACATAGATCATTTAAACAAAAAGTAAAAAAGAAATTCTAGAACTAAATCACACCATAGATCAAATGGACTTTGCTGATGTCTACAGAATATTTCATCCAACTTTTGGCAAAATATACATTCTTCTCAGCAGCCCATGGAACCTTCTCCAAAATTGATGAAATCTTAGGGCATAAAGCAAGCCTCAGCAAATATAAGAAAATAGAAATAATCCCATGCATTCTATCTGATCACAATGCATTAAAACTAGAACTCAACAACAAAAGCAATAGTAAAAAACATGCAAACACATAGAAGCTGAACAACACATTGCTCAATAACCAATGGGTCATTGATGAAATAAAAGAGGAAACTAAAAGTTTCCTGGAAGTTAATGAAAATGAAAACATGACCTACTGGAACCTATGGGACAAGCAAAGGCAGTCCTAAGAGGAAAGTTTATAGCCATGAGTGCATATAATAAAAGGACAGAAAGATCTCAAATCAATGGCCTAATGCAAAATCTCAAACTCCTAGAAAAATAAGAACAACCAAATCCCAAAACAAGCAGAAGGAGAGAAATAATAAAAATAAGGGATGAAATTAATGAAATAGAAACAACAATTACAACAACAACAAAAAAAAACAAAGCAGCAGTAAGGCAAAAAGCTGGTTCTTTGAAAAAATACATAAGAGTAACAGACCCCTGGTAAACCTGACTAAAATGAGAAGAGAAAAAACCCTAATGAGTAAAATCAGAAATGCAAAAGGGGAGATAAGAACAAACAACACAGAAATCCAGGAAATCATCAGAGGCTACTTTGAGAACCTATATTCTATTAAATTTGAAAATCTTGAAGAAATGGACAGATTTCTAGATATTTATGATCATTCAAAATTGAACCAAGAGGATATTAACCACCTGAATAAATCTATAACACAAAATGATAGTGAAGCAGCAATAAAGAGTCTCCCAAAAAAGAAAAGTCCAGGACCTGATGGATTCACTGCTGAATTCTATCAGACCTTTAAAGAAGAACTAATACCAACCCTCCTTAAACTGTTCCATGAAATAAAAAGGGAAGGAATACAGTCTAACTAATTTTATGAAGCCAGTATTACTCTCATCCCCAAACCAGATAAAGATACCTCCAAACAGGAGAACTATAGGCCAATCTCCTTAATGAACATAGATGCAAAAATCCTCAATAAAATAATGGCAACCTGAATCCAACAACACATCAGAAAGATCATTCACCACTAACAAGTCGGATTCATCCCAGGGATGCAGGGGTGGTTCAACATACACAAATCAACAAATGTAATACAGCACATCAATAGAAGCAAAGACAAAAGCTTCTTGATCATCTCAATAGATGCAGAAAAAGTCTTTGACAAGATATAATACCACTTCATGATAAAAGAAGACTAGCAACAGAAGGAAAGTATCTCAACATTGTAAAGGCTATATATGACAAACATACAGCCAGCATTATACTTAATGGTGAAAAACTGAAACCATTTCCCCTAAAATCAAGAATGAGAAAAGGGTGCCCACTATCTTACTCCTATTCAACATAGTACTGGAATTCCTAGCCAGAGCCATTAGACAAGAAGAAGAAATAAAAGAAATACAAATAGGTAAAGAAACTGTCAAAATATCCTTATTTGTAGACAATATGATCCTATACCTTTAAAAACTCAAAAAACTCTACCTACAAACTCCTAGACACCATAAATAGCTACAGCAAGGTGGTAGGATACAAAACCAAATGACAAAAAATCATTAGCTTTTCTATACACCAATAATGAACAAACTCAGAAAGAATATATGGAAACAATTCCATTTACAATAGCCTCAAAAAAAAAATCAAATACCTAGGAGTAAACTTAATAAAGGATGGGAATGACCTCTACAAGGAGAATTACAAACCCCTGAAGAAAGAGATAGAGGAAGACTACAGAAGGTGGAGAGATCTCCCATGGTCATGGATTGGTAGAATCAACATAGTAAAAATGGCTGTACTACCAAAAGCAATCTACATGTTTAATGTAATTCCCATCAAAATCCCAATGACACTCATCAGAGATTAGACAATCTATCCCAAAGTTCATTTGGAAACACAAGAGATGGTCGATAGCCAAGGCAACACTCAGCAAAAAGAACAATGCTGGAGGTATCACAATACCTGATGGCAAACTATATTACAAAGCCATGGCAATAAAAACAGCATGGTAGTGGCACAAAAACAGACATGAACACCAGTGGAGCAGAATAGAGGACCTGGATATGAATCCACACAGCTATGTCCACCTTACTTTCGACAAAGGAGCCAAAAATATAGGATGCAGAAAAGACAGCCTCTTCAACAAATGTTGCTGGGAAAAATGGATATCCATCTGCAAAAAACTGAAACTAGATCCATGTTTATCACCCTATACTAGGGTCAACTCAAAATGGATCAAGGACCTTAATATTAGACCTGAATCTCTGAAGTCAGTACAGGAAAGGGCAGGGAATACTCTGGAAGTAATAGGTATAGTCAAGGACTTCCTTAATAGAACCCCAGAAGCTCAGCAACTAAGAGAAAGGATGGACAAATGGGACTTCATAAAATTAAATAGCTTCAGCACAACAAAAGAAATGGTCTCTAAACTGAAGAGAACACCCACAGAGTGGGAGAAAATATTTGCCAGCTATACATCAAAGGACTGATAACAAGAATATACAGGGAACTTAAAAAACTAAACTCTCCCAAAATCAATGAACCAATTAAGAAATGGGCAACTGAACTAAACAGAACTTTCTCAAAAGAAGAAATTCAAATGGCCAAAAAACACATGAAAAAATGCTAACCCTCTCTGTCTATAAAAAAACGCAAATCAAAACCACACTAAGAGTCCACCTCACCCATGTTAGAATAGCCATCATCAAAAACACCACCACCAACAAGTGCTGGTGAGGATGTGAAGAAAAAGAAACCCTCATATACTGCTGTAGAAATGCAAGCTTGTAACCACTCTAGAAAAAAATATGGAGGCTTCTCAAAAATCTAAACATAGACCTGACATATTATCCAGCAATCCCACTCCTAAGGAGATACCCAAAGGAATGTGACACAGGTTGCTCCAGAGGCACCTGCACACCCATGTTTATTGCAGCACTATTTACAATATCCAAGTTATGGAAATAGCCAAGATGCCCTACTACTGATGAATGGATTAAGAAAATGTAGTATTTGTACACAATGGAATTTTATGCATCCATGAAGAAGAATGAAATCTTATTATTCTCAAGTAAATGGGTGGAACTGGAGATCATCTGGAGCGAGGTCAGCCAAGCTCAGAAGACCAAAAATCATATGTTCTCCCTCATATGCAGACTTTAGATCTAGGGCAAATACAGCAATGCTGTTGGACTTGGTCACATGCTAAGGGGAGAGCACATATGGGAGGAATGGGGATAGGTAAGAAACCCAAAACTTGAAAGTGTCTGATGTCCCCAATGCAGAGGAGCTAATACAGAAACCTTAAAGAGACAGAGGTCAACAAGAGAAGGTGATCAGGAAGTAGTGAAAAGGTTAATTAGAGATGAATCAACTTGGGTTGTAACACACTTTTGCATGGAAGCAATGCTAGGAATCTCTCTGTATTGCTATCCTTATCTCAACTAGCAAAAATGCTTTGTCTTTCTTATTATTGCTTATATCTTCTCTTCGACAAAATTAGAGAAAAGGGCAAAACAGATTCTGCCTAGAAGTGAGGGAGTGTGTGGGAGAGAGAGAGGGTGTGGGTGGTGTAGGGAGAAATGGCCCAAAAAATGTATGCTCATGTGAATAAATGAATAAAAAATTTAAAATAAATAAATAAATTAAATGTTTTCAGCAGCTTTCCAGTAAACCAGAAGCACAATAAACATCTGTTTCTTTATCATCTTTATTCATTTATTCCACAGATGGAATATGATCCCACTATTTATAAATGATTTATAGTATTTCTTTAGATATAAGTGAGATGATGATTATTTGTCTAATATGTCATAAAATTTTCTGTTCATAATTTGAATACCTTTATGGTCTCCCCAAAGATGCCTGAAATCTTGGCTCAGCACTTCCTATTTCATTTCCTCCTGAGTAGGTAATGAATAAACCCAGCCAGCTGTGTACAACCATTTAATCATCCTGGGACATGAGCACCTAGTAGGTACCCAGTGTTGCCCTAGAGATTGTGAGACATGTACTACATGTATAATATTAGCACACATTAAATGTTTCTGCAAAATGTATAAGAAATAAATAAGCAAACTATTAATATGAAGAATTAAGATTGACTACCCTTATAAAGATCATGGATTGCCAAATATAGGTTCTCAGTTTCTATAAGTTCGGCATACACAATGGAACAGAGGGATAGAATGAGAAGAAGACTTTACATTAAGTCTTAAAATTGTATGAAGGGCTAATCTAGCCAAAAATAATAAATTCTCTACCTAAAAGTAAAAATGTATAGTCCTTAAGATTTTAGGAGATTAAAAGTTCATAAAGTGTGGTGTTCAATATCAGTGTCTGAACCATTATAGGAAAAGAAGGACGGAGGGAAGAAAAAAGTAGTCAAGAAGAAAAGAAGAAGGAAGGAAGGTGGGAGGGAAAGAGGGAGGGAAGGAAGGAACATTCAGAAAAGTCAACAAGATTTCTATTTGTTCAATGTAAGATTTACTGAATGTCTCCTACTTCATACTCATTTAATAGAAACTACATCTAATCTGGTAATAATTATGTTTTTCTTAATTGTAATTCTTGGTTTGTGAGAAAAGCTAGAATTTTAAGGAATCATAGATGTTCACTTATCCTCAGAAACTTGAGTGTTATGTTATGGCATGAGATTTTTCTATCTGGCTTAGAATTAACTAGAATGGCTGATGATCCAAGTTTTTATTTTAAAGGATTGTGTCTTTGAAGACTGATGAAAGTCAATGTGGCTTTCATCAGTCTTCCCAGAAGGTTCTTAAATATTTGACTGAAATAGTTGTTAAGTTACTGAAATCATCCATTCTTACCAAGAAAATTGGAGGTAATAACCTTAATTACTTACAAACAATAGAAATGATGCAATAAATAGAAGACAGACTTGATTCCTCCGTAATTGTACAAGTCTAAATGTTTTGCTAAGTGTTTAAGGTTAGTACTACTAAGGTGGCATAGGTTACAGTGTCGTAGTCTCAATCTAATTAGTTATACACCTGAAATTCATAAAGAGATTCAATATAAATCCCAAAAGCTCTTCTGTGAAGAAAGAGAGACTTGAATGTGAATTACAGTTTTTTATGAGGAACTTCTGAGCACAAAGCACTGCCCCCTTTCGCTTAGAATGACCTCCCCTTCTTGCCCTCTTATATCTACCAGAGTATTATAAGATAAAACAAAACATTCTTCTCTTTATCCTCCCAAAGCTCTGGAAGGAATTACCACATGCCATTTTGCTATCACTGATTGACCTGTTTACATAAGGAGACCTCTATTCTACACTTTGCTAGTCAGTACTCAAACCTTGCTGCCAGTTTGTCTCCCAAAGTGAAAGATTCAATTCACACAGCCATTTCATATATTCACCCAACATTTACTATGATATGCCAGTTAGTGATCTAGCAACAGAAAAATAAAGGGGAAAAATGTTTTCTGCTATGAGGCAACTCACATACTTTGTGAAAATATAAAAGAAAGATTTTCCTTATTTTTCAATGAATAAAAATAAGTATATTAATTTCTGTCTTTTAAGTCATGCTCTGCGATGCAGAAACTCACAAGTCCACTTTTAATAAATTTTTGATATATATTGGAGTTTTAAATTTTGTTCTTTTTTTAGTATTGAATATTAAACTCTGGGCCTCACAGTTGCAAGGCAAAAGTGCTCTACTCTCGCATCCCACGTGAGCTTGTCCTAGAAACCTAACTGGCAGGCAATGGGAGATGCCAGAAGAGACAAATAGAAAAAAGACCAAACATGCTCATAGCTGGGGCCAGGTAGGATGAGTGCTCGAATGGAGACACATCAGCCCCCTCCATCTCCAGTGAGTTTATTATATACAGTACCAACACGAGGCGGAGAGGCATTTCTTGGGGGAGGGAGTGTGACACTGTAATCCTTGGGAACAGGAGAAACCTGTGACAGCTTCTCTCTGAATGTAAACACCTTAGGAAAAACAGCTGTACTGCATCTTGCCCACTTCTGCAGCTAAGACTGTGCCCATCCAAGCCTGCAAATTACTGGGCATAAATATACTTGCTCCCTTCTGCAGTTTGGGGCTGTACCAAACTGAAACACGCTGCTTATTCTATACAACTGTTGGCTCCCAACACTCTACCACTTGTGTCAGTTTTGCTCTGGTAATTTTTCAGATAAGGTTTCTGTTTTTGTCTTGGTCCAGGCTGGACTATGTCCTCCTACTTACACTTCCTGTATGGTTGGGATGACAGGCTTGCACCACTATGCCCAGCTCTTTTAGTTGAGATGGGCTCCTGGTAACTTCGTGCCCAGGCTGGCCTGGAGCCCCAGTTCTCCCAATCTTTGCCTCACAGTGGGTTACAAACATAAACCACTAAGCCTGTCTTTCTTTTGTTGATGTTCTGCTTCTTCTTTTTGGTGGGACTCAATTTGAACTTATGGCCTTGCATTTGTTAGGCAAGCGCTGTGCCACTTGAGCCATTCCCCAATCCTTTTGTTTTTAGTTTGTTTTCAGATAGGGCCCTCATGCTTTTCCCAGGAGTAGCTTCTGAACTTTGTGATCATCCCACCTGTGCTTCCCAAGTAGATGGGATTATGGACTTGTACCACTAATTACATTTGACACTGAATAAACAGGTATGTTTAGAGTACTTGAGAAACCACTTAGTTCTAGACACATTGAAATTGATATAATGAAGGAAGAATGGAGTGTAGATGGAGATCCTTTCTGCTAGTTTCTCTCTCTCTGTCTCTGTTTCTCTCTCTCTCTTTCTCTCTCCCTCTCTCTCTAGCTCCCTCCCTCTCTTTTCATGGTACTGGGAGGCAGACACAATACCACTTGAGCTACAAACCTGGCCCATTTTGCTTTAGTTAATTTTCCAATATGGTCTTGTTTTATGCCCAAGCCAGTATGGACTACAATCTTCTTATTTATGATTCCCTTGTAACTGAGATGGCAGGTGTGTGCACCACACCCAGCTTTATTGGTTGAAATGGGGACTCATGAACATTTTTCTCAGGATGGCTTTAGACCACTGTCCTCCACTCTCTGCCTCACAAGTAGCTAGAATTACAGGTTTGAGCCACCACACCTGTCCCTTGCTGGTAGTTGTTTGGTTTTGGTTTGGTTTGGTTTGATTTGCTTGCTTGTTTGTTTCTTCTACAAGCAAAACTAGAAAGACATTGGTCCAGGATGTCATATAAATCTATTCCTACGAAAGAAGCAAATACCTTTTGATAGTATAAAAATCTTTTTTTTTTGCTAAAAGTCCTTTTAATGTGAATTTATATCATTTACAGAAATACCACTGTGATAGAAATTTGCTTATTTCACATTAGAGTCTCAACAAGTATTGAAGCTAATATTTTAGCCACATTTTCTTACTTAAGATAAATTTGTAAACTGTTTTTCCTGATAAGTATATACATTTTATTTTATGAGATGGCTTTCTTGTTTTAGTTATTTTCCAATAATTTATCGATTGTTTTGATTTTATATTTTGCTCCAGGAGTCAAATTTAGCAGAATGGCATATTTTAAGTAGTTGTTTGTTTTGCTAATTATGATTAATTTCATATTTATTGTTTTATGAACACAGAATATGGCCCATTTTGTATTGATTCTAACTTTAAATGCATTTTGTGCCTAATGAATATAAGCTTCTTTGACAATTTTCTGTAAATACACTGAATAATATACACTTTATATGTGTGGCATATGAACTTTAATATATATTGCATAATTATTAAATAACCTTAATAATTATATAATTTAGATGTGCATTCTAATTTTTAAGTCAAATCTTGTTGATCTGATTGGAACTCAAAGAGATATACTGAAGAATCCATTTCTTATACCCTCTCAATTTTTCATGATTTATAAGAATTTTCACTTACTAGATGTTAATGCTATGTTTTTCAGCACATAAAGGTTTGTGACATTCTCATTATGGTTGCAGATTTTATATTTTACCAATAAAACGTGACCTCCTTTGTCCTATTTAGCTCATTTTACCTTGAATTCTGCTTTGTCTCATTAATATTGCATACTTACTTAGGTTTTGTTTGTATATGCCAGGTCTGTCTTTGCTCTTATTATTGTTTTAAATTTTTCTAAGTCTTTTGGGGTTTAAACTTCTTTTCAATATGATATTTTAGACTATTTCTGCTTAGAAATATCTAAGGACAAATTAGTTATCATAATTTCAGTTAGGGAAGAGTATCATTTTGCCAATAATGTTTTCTATAGTGAATATAATCACTTATTTAGCTTATGTAATTTACTTTAACAGTAATTTCATTAAAACATGTGGAGCAGAAGTTTAGGATGTCTAACAAGGTCACATGTCTATAGGTAACAGGGAATTTTTAAGTGCCTCTTGTCCTCTCATAGTTTTGTTCAGACAAGGAGGCAAATAGTAATTAGACTTCATTAGTTTATGTTACTCAACTGAATGTTTAATATCAGTTTAAGAAGAAAAAAAGACTAGAAAAGAAACAATATTTAAAGAGCATTTGAAATGTATAAATAATTGCTTTGGTTATTTTTTATTTGAGTATCAAAGACAGATAAAAAAGGATAATGAATCTGAAGCATTAGAAATTATCTATTAACTAGCCTGCCCAGAAGCAATAAACAGAAAGCTCTTGATAAGCACAGACCCTAATCTTTTCTAGGTAATAATGTTTGAGCACACATTCACATGCATACACACATGCACAAACACAGAAACACATGCACTTGCAAACATACATGGCTTTGCTCTTGATTTTAAAGACTTAACTGTTAATTTAGAACATGTTTACACCAGAGAGTTAATACTATACAGTGTCTCAAAAAAGACAAGAATAAATTAGTCTCTTAAAAGAAAAGAAGTAACCAGAAAACTTCTTAGATGAATTTGAACAAGATTTATCTTATGACCAAGTAAAGATTTGGAAGAAGTTTTATTTGTATCATTTTCATTAGAAGGACTATACTTAAAGGATGGGAACCATGTTTAATAGTTCTTGGGTATTATCCCGATGCTAGTACTGGGTGCATTTACATCTCAGTGACTCTGTAAAAACCACACTCCCTCTGTTATGCAGTCATTGACATTTCTCAATACCTTCCATGGGTTACCAAAGCCAGGCTCTCATTTACCAATTAGACATTTATGTTGCCTTCAATTGCTAACAGAGGTAACATGTGAACCAAATTGTGGACTACTCAACCAAGTTTGCTATTTTAACTGCTTCTTCATAACATTGATAAGAAAGGGATATTTGCTGTAGGCATCTGAAAATGGCTGAATATCTGACACTGTGCTGTGGACAGTCCAGCAACTGTTTATCAGTCACATATACTAAACATCTAGTCAATGTAGGAAGATGTCATACCATTCACAACAATAAAGAGGTTATACTTTATGAACAATGAGGGGTGATTGGTGACAGGATTTATAGGAGTAAGAGGGCCAGATAGTCCCTGGTTCATGATGGAGGGTATGATTTTCTTTCTTGAATAATCCATGGACTGGCAGGGAACTCAACCTGCTACTTCAGCACAGGCATGAACTTTTTCTGTTCCTCTCATAAGGCAGTGTAGAAACTGCAACAGCGGTAAAGCTTTTTCAGGGCCTCGTTGTTTCAGATATCAAAGAATCACATGTTTTAGGCCTTCTCAGGAGCTAAGGATGAAACTTTTAGAGATCAGAATTGTAATAAGAATTGGTTGACAGCGTAATTCCTGGTCTAAATAGAACTTATCTGCTCATATTCATAGAGAAAGCTGCTTACATCTCAAAGTTCTTACATCTCAAAGTTCTGCATTTTTCTTTTTGTTTGCTTTCTTTTCTTTCTGTCTTTAAGTTTAAGTACTGAAACTTGAACTTAGGGCCTTGTGCTTACTAGGCAGTATACCACTTGAGGCACCCTCCTTACTCTGAAGTTCTGCCTTCTCTGAGGAATCATTTATGTGTTTTTCTGCTCCCTTCATTTCTTGACTGGCTACATTGCCTGCTGGCTAGACTCTGTTTTCATTTGCTGAAATACAACCTGCTCACTACTTAAATCTGAGTCACATATCCGTGGTTATGTTGCATTCCTGGCCTCTCGCCACTATTACAAAATATTAAGTTTAAATATCACTGTTCATTAACTTCAGCTTCCAAAGCTACCACCTTCCATTCACAGTTCCTTTAAGACTATAAGCTCCCATTGGGAAGAGACTTCTCTTAGCAATCTTTCCTCCTTGTACTTATTCCCATACCCACTCAACTAAGGACTTGCCCTTGAGAGAAGAAAAAGGAGGCAACAGTCAACTTCAGATCCTATGAATCCTATGGATCTGAAGAAAAATTTGGAGTGGGAATGAGTTTGGGAAAGCCAGGTAAGACAACTGATGGAGAGGAATTTGCATCTGAAGACGAAAGGAGGCAGATAGCAGCCCAATTCTCCATGAACTTGAAGAGCATTTGTTATCTGTGTCAGCTTTATGTTCCCAAGGACACATCACCTTAGTCAAATAATTAAATCAAATTTGAAACACACAGTTATAGTCAACACATATAGTGTTCACTTGCCATTTTATTTCTCAATGAGGAAGTAAAATCACATAGATCATAGGAAAATAAAACTTTAAAGAAACTAAAAATAGTGTGTGTTCCGTTCAGGCTATGATTTGAATACCTAAAGATGTAGCTGAGGTCACTTGAAAGATATTCCTCAGAATTTCAACATACGTAAAAGACAAGTTTCTATATTTTATTAACTAAAGCATAGTAATATGTGCACATATTGTAGAAAATTTTCTCAACAATGCAACGGTAAAAAGTTTTTGATATTCTCTGTGAACTATAAAATTCAGTTACTCAGTGATCACTTTCTTATTCCCCAATTGACTTGTTTATTGTAATTTCACTTGCCACACCCTTTCTCCAGATCTTATTGTTTTATATAATTTCTCAACATATTATGCATTTTTAATTAGTACCATGCATTTCAGCTATTTGTATGAATGTACGTGGCTTTATTCTAGTCTTTCAGGGAGATGAAGGAGACTAAGTGACTTGAATAAAATCCCCTTTTAAATGAGCCTTGAGGCACAGATAAGGAGGGCATTTTCTTAGACCCTAAACACTTCAACAAATCCAGTCATATTGAAAAGGAAAATCCCGCCTTTATTGTCTTTTAATCTGATTTCAGATGGTCACTTCTTAGTGATAGGCATTTTAATTCTGACTGATCATGTATGAATCCCCTCACATCTTAATTTCATTTGCAAAACTCTTACCACATTTTTTTCAATTTCCCACCTATGCCTTTATCTCCTTGCTAAAATTAAAGTTCTACAGTTCAACACTTGTGTAGATCTAATGCTCAGCACACAGTGAGTACACACACACACACACACACACACACACTTTTTCTTGATGGGTTAATAGAGCAGTGAAAAAAACCTATGATGAAGGCATTGAAATCTCATTAAGAATAAGCACTGCAGATATACTTTCTGCCTTATCAATTTTAATATGTGCTTATCAAACTTTTAAAAAATGAGAATTTTATTATACTAATTAAACCATCAAGTGATATAATAGCACTGCTCAAAAATAAGAGTCTAACATCTCAAATGGCAATAGTCTTTCAGATATTTGCCTTTTAAACAATATCCTTAAAAATTATCAGAGTTAGAACAAAGAAGACACTGAGAGTCACAAACAATTGTCTAAAAAAAGCTGTAAATATGCATTGTGAATCTAAAATTTTGCTACTTATTGAGTGGGTCTCAAACATCAGCATTACTTGAAGACTTGTTGAGGCCTCATTTTTACCAACTGCATCAGAATTGCATTTAATGAGACTCTCAGATGAATCAAATGCACACCAAAGCTTGAGAAACAAAGGTCTAGGACACTTCTCAATTTCATGAATGTATCTTACAAAAATGGAGACAAGAGCTGATGGAGTGGTTAAAGTGTAGAGTGCCTGACTAGCAAGCATGAGACCCTGAGTTCAAACCCCCGTAGCACAAAAAAAAAAAAAAGAAGACAAAAGATATATTTCCAATTTTATTAAATGGTCTATGTAGGACATAGGCAAGGACTTGATTACAAAATTTAAAAATGTGATGAAAGGAAAGTCATCTACAAGTGGAGCCTAAAAAGTCACCAGAACCCAAGCTTGAAGGTGCCTTGAGCATTTTATAGCAAAGTATTAAATACTTAAGTTAATTTAAAATTTTTTCATAATCAATACTGAGCAATTATAGCTACCATTACACAAAAAGACATATTTATAGGACACAGGTTATCAAATCAAACAGTCATATTTCAAAGAATTAATTTGTTGATGAAAAATCTCTTCTTTACTTTAGATCTTGTACAGTACGTTATTTTCTTTAATCTTTTATCCTGACGTTTGCTACTGAAATGTTCTGCTATTTCTCAGAGTTAATTTTATTAATATTGTGATTTTGGTTAATATAACTTTCTTGATCAGAGCTCTATTGAGAAAGATCCAACTGATCAAATCTAGTTTCCAAACTTGTCAGACATAATCTGGCTGCAGTTTATACCATAGTCTGTCTTCACAACTGAAGATCCTTGTTTCTCCTCCACTTCCAACCCTACACCACAGCAGAGTTCCAAACACACAGTGGCTAATCAAACTTTAATTTAGTAAATTTCTTTATATTTCATTGTTTACTTGACTTTAAGGAGCTTTTTGTTCTTTTGTCTCACCTACCACAGGATTTTCAAACTGTAGGTAATAATTTATTTAGGATTATGAAATATAGTGAGTAGACTATGAACAACATTCCCTTAAATTAAAACAATAGAGGAGAGCAGAATGGTTCAGAATAGAATACATAAAAATAGAATAATGAGAATAGATGACAATGTATTTTTATATGGTAAGGACACTTTTTTATTATTTTAGGCAAATTTATTGCATTGTATGTTTATAGGGTGATCAGAAAATATATCTCCTCTGTTAATCTTGCAATTTGAAAGCTAGATGCTATGGGGCCAATTGAAAGTCACTGATTTACCAAACTCTGTATGATTGGCCTCTGAAGTTACAGAAATTGCCTTAAATACTCTTCCTTCCTGGGCTTACACTTTGCAGTGGATACCAATTGTTTTAACTACACAAACTTACCCATTTCTTGTGGAACTGTAGCAATTTTCTCCTCCTCTATCCCCTGAAACTATTCCATCAAAATAATGTGGCCTACCACTTTACCATAAATACATAGTCTCAGGAATTGATAACAAACCCAAGTGGGACAACCAGAGTTCTATTCCTCAAAGAGGGAGAGAATAAGATCCAGGAAATCATGGCTGCTTTCTGAGGAGATGGGGTTCTATATTGCTGTTTGTGGCCATATTCTTGTCATAAGGACTATGGAAAAAAAGACTAAAATTGTTAAAGCAAAGAACATGATGCCAAGGTCATATGAAGAGAAAAGAAATGAATGATAAAGATTCCGAGGTCCTTTAGAGTCCCTGATATATGTTCTTCTTTGAGTTGTGCCTTTGGTCATACTCTTATGATCAGGGTCTCATTTTACTTAAGTTTGGAATAAGAAAAAAGCTAAATTGAAAATACTGGAAAAGTATCTTCAAATGAAAAGTATGCATGGTTCATTAGATTCTCCTGGGCTACCTGCTCTGGCTTTTCATTTTCTTTGAGCTAGGTTACAACTCTGAAAGTTACAGATAACTGAAATTAATGCAATTTAATTCATGAAACTTAATTCTGTTCAATGAAAGGACAACTCCTCCTCCCCAAAGCTAATTTTGTGTGCCCTCACAAATTAAATATTACCAATCTATACGAATGTCATTAAATTTTCTTCTGGATTACAACTTAGTGGTTTTCTTATTAATCATTAATTAAGTAAAATCTTTTTTATTATTATGATTTTTGATTTTCTATGACAAGTTCTCCCCATGTAGCCAATGTACTATAGAAATGATTTCTATAGTAAAGCATATTAATATCATTTCACATAGCTTTATGTGGCTGGGGATAAAAACTTTATTTTTATTTTTATAGTAAATTTCCAGTATAAATATGTAAGAAATAATTTTACTTTACTCATTACTAATATTAGTTCTCATTCTATACATTCAAACTTCATGCTTATTCATCACGTATGACTTCCGTTTTATATACTTTGACCTGTATTTTTCCATTGCCCCCCACTTTCAAACCAAATAACCAGTGTTGTACTCTCTGTTCTATATATTTGACTTCTTTAATATTTCATATATATTTAGAAAAATATCATGCATATTTCTTTCTATTTTCTGGTTTATTTCATTTGGCATAATGTCATCCAGGTTCATTTGTGTTGTGGCAGAGAGCAGTATCTCCTTGGTGTTTTTAAATTTTTCATTAGCTTATGTTAATTGGTCTCACTGTGGCATTTTCATACATGTATATGGAGTACCTCTGTTACTGGATGAGGGATGAGGAGATCCCCACAGCTTACTAGTTTCTGCACAAAATCAAAGGTACTTGAGAATCACACATGAAATAAGTATCAAGTTATCTCACAAAAAGGAGTCTCACAAAGTGAAAGTTTTAGCAAAGATTTCTTTTAAACAAGATAAAAGTAGGGAGAAATGGGGGGGTAGAAATGTTTCTGGCCCCCCCATGCAACAGGAAATAGGAGTAAAGACTCAAAATGGTTGTCCTTATCTATAGTCTTATACTTACTGAACTGGTGGAATACACACACTCATGTTGTCTTGTAATCTCTAATCATTAAGACAGTGGATCGGTGTGACTAGGATAGGTGCTAAAACGTGTGAATATCATCTAAGGTTACCCAAAAGACCAGAACAATAAGTGAGGTTTAGGACTTCCCTTTGGGAGGCATGCCTTTCATTCTTTTTATCCCTCTGCCCATTCAAGGAGTCTTGCAGCTTGTTAACATATCAAAGGGGAAGGTACAAGCATTTACCTCCTTTATATCTCCCTGTTTTCCTGTGTCCTAACATCTAAGGGAGGTAGTAGGGGAAGCTAGGAGCTTTGGCTTTTCAATTTTTACTTTCTTATTTCAATGTCTGAGTCTGGCTCTTTTAATATTTATTAAAAGTAATATAGTTTTCCTGTCTCTTTATCTATCTATCCTGCCTCACTTGCATCATATTCAAATAGTCAACCTGAGGGCATGCTTCTTTTGTCTCAGGGTGAGGTCACCTGTTTCCTTAACATCGCCTCATAGGCCCTTGACTAACTGGTATGGATGCTCAAAAAGAATTTCAAAAGAGGAGAGACCTAATCTTGAGCAAGGCTATGGGCAGTAACTGATCCTATTGTAAGTGGGTCTCCTGGCATAGTTTTTGCAGTTTTAGAGTCTTGTTCTACTTTTCTTGAACTCTGGGAGCAGCAGGCTGTGTGCAACTTTCAAGTTATTTCTAATCCCTTAGCCACCAACTGTACCACCTCAGCCATGAAGGCTGGCCTTCCACCACTTCACCTACACCCTTGGAAGGAACGAAACATCAGACAGGGAAGTCCCAGAAGCAAATATGCCCCAGCCTGGGGTCCTTGAGACTGCAATAACTACTCCTTCCTCAGGCCCCATGAGCCTCAGGCTTACTCCAAGCCCTCCAGACCTCACTCCACAGCTCCTTGCGAGACTGGCCCCCAAGTTCAACCAGGAACATTTGAACAGTCCCAGTATAGGCCTAGCCTCTCCCCTGAAACCCAACACCATGCAGATGCCCTTGAGAGAGGTCTGGGACCCAGTAAATTACGACTATCATGGTAAAATACAAGGAGTAAGGCAGACATTCATCTACCAGCCTTTTTACCACCACAGACGTCCTAAGTTGGAAGCACCATACTCTCTCCTTCATGGAAAAGCCTCAGGTTCTGATTGATCTAATGCAGTCCATAATCCAAACTCATAAGCCCACCTGAAGAGACTACCAACAGCTTCTTCTGACTCTATTTAATACTGAGGAGCCATGCCATATAACCTTGATGCCTCTGAAATGGATGGAAGATCACGCCTCTGTGAGTACTCTGAAGCCCAAGCCTATGCCCAGGATCAGTTCCCCAAGGAGGACTCCCGTTGGTACCCTAATGATGACCAAAATTACCAGCAGCTTGCTTGTTTCCAGGAGGTATTATTAGGAGGCACGAAGGAAGGAAGGAAAAAGGCCATGAACATAAGTAAAACAACAAAAGTCTACTAAGGGCCGGATAAAAGCCCCAGCCAGTTTTATGAATAGCTATGTGAGGCCTTCTGCTTGTACACCCCTTTTGACCCAGAAGTAGCCAAAAACCAGAGGATAATCAATGTGGCATTTGTCAGCCAATCACAGGGAGACTAAGGCAAAAATTACAAAAACTTGAGGGGTTTGTTGTTATCAATGCCAGCCAGCTTCTAGAGGTGACCACAAAAATCTTTGTCAATCAAGATCTGGAGGCCAAATGGAAGGCCAATAGAAAGATGAAAAGGAAGGTGGACCTCCTTGTTGTGGCTCTAGCCAAACAGTTGAGTGGACCCCAGCATGCAGGCAATGGCAGAGGAAGAGGTAATCCTTGTGGATGGTGGTCAGCTCCCCCAGAACAGCCTCACCCTGGAAAGGAACTAAGGTAAGACCAGGGAGCCTACTGTTGTCAGGAAGGACACTGGAGAAATGAATGTCCCCAATGGCCCGGGAACCCTCAGAAGACCCCCCCCAGACCAAAGGCAGAGTCTGAGTTGTTAAAGGGAAGTCTTAGCTTGCTCAGTGGAGAAGCAGCCCCTGGGAGGATGACATCATCAGGCTGGCCACTTTTAAGGATTATGAGGAGGACTAGGACAAGCCAGGCTCCATTCTATTGGGTCTCCTGGAGCCTATGATCCAAATGAAGATAGGAGGCCCTTCCATTGATCTACAGGTGGACACTGGCATGACCCATTTGGTTGCAACCCAAACCATGGGCCCTCTCTCACAGAGACATGCAACAATTGTCAGGGCTGTGAGAGATCAGGCTCACAGCCCCTTCCTCATATCCAGAAAATACAATCTTAAAAAAACGCATGAAATAAGGCATGAGTTCCTCTACCTTCCTGATTGCCCTTTGGCCTTGATGGGCAGAGACTTGTGCAAACGAAGGGCACAGATAACTTTTGACTCTGATGGCCCAGCAACCTTAAAGCTGAGAGGATCTGAAGCCATGATTCTAACTCTCATGGTTGTGCAGGAGGAGGAATGGCAACTCTATGCCTTTAAGAAAGGAATTCCTGAGATGCCTGAATTCCCTTAAAGATTCCAGGAGTATGGGCTAAGGACAACCCCCAAGACTGGCTCAGAACATACCTCCAGTGGGGGTAGAATTAAAGCTGGGAGACATCTCTGTTAGCCAGAGGCAACACTTCATTCCTCACAAATTGGGATCCAAAAGCATCTTGACAGACTCCTGAAGTATGGGATCCTTCAGCCTTGTCAGTCTCACTGAAACACTCCCCTACTTCCTGTCCAGGCAATGAAAAACCAGAGAATGAAGACTGTAGGCCAGTTCAGGACCTTCGTGCAGTAAACTCAGCAACTATTTCCTTACAACCTGTATTCCCAAACCCATACATGGTTTTGGGCCTTATCCCAGCTGAGGCAAAATTCTTTACCCACCTAGACCTGCATTTTTCTGCATCCACCTGGCCCAACAGAGCCAACCCGTCTTTGCCTTCCAATGGGAAAACTCTAGTACTGGAGAAAAGATTGACTTGCACTCTGTTGCCACAAGGCTTCAAAAACTCTCCCACTATATTTGGGACTGCTTTGGCATCCAAACTAAAGGCTTTCTTTTTTTTTATTATTATTCATATGTGCATACAAGCCTTGGGTAATTTCTCCCCCCTGCCCCCACCCCCTCCCTTACCACCCACTCTGCCCCCTACCTCGCTCCCTCACCCCCACAATACCTGGCAGAAACTATTTTGCCATTATCTCTAATTTTGTTGAAGAGAGAGTATAAGCAATAATAGGAAGGAACAAGTGTTTTTGCTGGTTGAGATGAGGATAGCTATACAGGGAGTTGACTCACATTAATTTCCTGTGCATGTGTGTTACCTTCTAGGTTAATTCTTTTTGATCTAACCTTTTCTCTAGTTCCTAGTCCCCTTTTCCTACTGGCCTCAGTTGCTTTTAAGGTATCTGCTTTAGTTTCTCTGTGTTAAGGGCAACAAATGCTAGCTAATTTTTCAGGTGTCTTACCTATCCTCACCCCTCCCTTGTGTGCTCTCGCTTTTATCATGTGCTCAAAGTCCAATCCCCTTGTTGTGTTTGCCGTTGATGTAATGTCCACATATGAGGGAGAACATACGATCTTTGGTTTTTTGGGCCAGGCTAACCTTACTCAGAATGATGTTCTCCAATGCCATCCATTTACCAGCGAATGAAAACATTTCATTATTCTTCATGCCTGCATAAAATTCCATAGTGTATAGATACCACATTTTCTTAATCCACTTGTCAATGGTGGGGCATCTTGGCTGTTTCCATGACGTGGCTATAGTGAATAGTGCTGCAATAAACATGGGTGTGCAGGTGCCTCTGGAGTAACCTGTGTCACAGTCTTTTGGGTATATCCCCAAGAGTGGTATTGCTGGATCAAATGGTAGATCAATATTTAGCTTTTTAAGAGGCCTCCAAATTTTTTTCCAGAGTGGTTGTACTAGTTTACATTCCCACCAACAGTGTAAGAGGGTTCCTTTTTCCCCACATCCTCGCCAACACCTGTTGTTTGTGGTGTTGCTAATGATGGCTATTCTAACAGGGGTGAGGTGGAATCTTAGTGTGGTTTTAATTTGCATTTCCTTTATTGCTAGAGATGGTGAGCATTTTTTCATGTGTTTTTTGGCCATTTGAATTTCTTCTTTTGAAAAAGTTCTGTTTAGTTCACGTGCCCATTTCTTTATTGGTTCATTAGTTTTGGGAGAATTTAGTTTTTTAAGTTCCCTATATATTCTGGTTATCAGTCCTTTGTCTGATGTGTAGCTGGCAAATATTTTTTCCCACTCTGGGTGTTCTTTTCAGTTTAGAGACCATTTCTTTTGATGAACAGAAGCTTTTTAGTTATATAAGGTCCCATTTATCTATGCTATCTCTTAGTTGCTGTGCTGCTGGGGTTTCGTTGAGAAAGTTCTTACCTATACCTACTAACTCCAGAGTAGTTCCTACTCTTTCCTGTATCAACTTTAGAGTTTGTGGTCTGATATTAAGATCCTTGATCCGTTTTGAGTTAATCTTGGTATAGGGTGATATACATGGATCTAGTTTCAGTTTTTTGCAGACTGCTAACCAGTTTTCCCAGCAGTTTTTGTTGAAAGGGCTGCTATTTCTCCATCGTATATTTTTAGCTCCTTTGTCAAAGACAAGTTGGTTATAGTTGTGTGGCTTCATATCTGGGTCCTCTATTCTGTTCCACTGGTCTTCATGTCTGTTTTTATGCCAGTACCATGCTGTTTTTATCTTTAGTGCTTTGTAATATAGTTTGAACTCAGGTATCGTGATACCTCCTGCATTGTTCTTTTGACTGAGTATTGCCTTGGCTATTCGTGGCCTCTTTTGTTTCCATATAAATTTCATGGTAGATTTTTCAATGTCTTTAATGAATGTTATTGGAATTTTGATGGGAATTGCATTAAACATGTAGATTACTTTTGGGAGTATAGACATTTTTACTATGTTGATTCTACCAATCCATGAGCATGGGAGATCTCTTCACTTTCTATAGTCTTCCTCAATCTCTTTCTTCAGAAGTTTATAGTTCTCCTTGTAGAGGTCATTCACATCTTTTGTTAGGTTTACACCTAGGTATTTGAGTTTTTTTGAAGCTATTGTAAATGGAATTGTTTTCATACATTCTTTTTCAGTTTGTTCATTATTAGTGTATAGAAATGCTAATGATTTTTCTATGTTGATTTTATATCCTGCTACCTTGCTGTAGCTATTGATGATGTCTAGAAGCTTCTGAGTAGAGTTTTTTGGATCTTTAAGGTATAGGATCATGTTATCTGCAAATAGGGATATTTTGACAGTTTCTTTACCTATTTGCATTCCTTTTATTCCTTCTTCTTGCCTAATTGCTCTGGCTAGGAATTCCAATACTATGTTGAATAGGAGTGGAGATAGTGGGCATCCTTGTACGGTTCCTGATTTTAGAGGGAATGGTTTCAGTTTTTCTCCATTAAGTATAATGCTGGCTGTAGGTTTGTCATATATAGCTTTTATAATGTTGCAGTACTTTCCTTCTATTCCTAGTTTTCTTAGAGCTTTTATCATGAAATGGTGTTGGATCTTATCAAAGGCTTTTTCTGAATCTATTGAGATGATCAAGTGGTTTTTGTCTTTGCTTCTGTTAATGTGGTTTATTATGTTTATTGATTTTCGTATGTTGAACCACCTCTGCATCCCTGGGATGAAACCTACTTGGTCGTGGTGAATGATCTTTTTGATGTGTTGTTGAATTCAGTTTGCCATTATTTTGTTGAGGATTTTTGCGTCAATGTTCATTAAGGGGATTGGCCTATAGTTCTCCTTTTTGGAGGTGTCTTTGCCTGGTTTTGGGATAAGTGTAATACTGGCTTCATAAAATGTATTTGACAGTTTTCCTTCCTTTTCTATTTCATGGAACAGTTTAAGGAGAGTTGGTATCAGTTCTTCTTTAAAGGTCTGGTAGAATTCAGCAGAGAATCCATCAGGTCCTGGACTTTTCTTTTTGGGGAGACTTGATTGCTGCTTCAATTTCATTTTGTGTTATAGAGGTGATTAATTTCCTCTTGGTTCAGTTTTGGATGATCATATGTATCTAGAAATCTGTCCATTTCTGTAAGATTTTCAAATTTATTTGAATATAGGTTCTCGAAGTCGTCATTGATGATTTCCTGGACTTCCATGGTGTTTGTTGTTATCTCTGCTTTTGCATTCCTGATTGTACTAATTTGGGTTTTTTCTCTCCTCATTTTAGTCAGGTTTGCCAGGGGTCTATCGATCTTGTTTATTTTTTCAAAGAACCAACTTTTTCTTTCATTAATTCTTTGTATGGTTTTTTGTTTTTTATTTCATTGATATCAGCTCTTATTTTTATTATTTCTCTCCTTCTATTTGTTTTGGGATTTGGTTGTTCTTGTTTTTCTAGGAGTTTGAGATGTATCATTAGGTCATTGATTTGGGTTCTTTCAGTCTTTTTAATATATGCACTCGTGACTATAAACTTTCCTCTCAGGACTGCCTTTGCTTTGTCCCGTAGGTGACTATAAACTTTCCTCTCAGGACTGCCTTTGCTTTGTCCTGTAGGTTCCAGTTGGTTGTGTTTTCATTTTCATTGGCTTCCAGGAACTTTTTAATTTCCTCTTTTATTTCATCGATGATCCATTGTTCATTAAGTAATGAGTTATTTAGTTTCCATCTGTTTGCATGTTTTTTGTCTTTACTTTTGTTGTTGAGTTCTACTTTCACTGCATTGTGATCAGATAGTATGCACGGTATAATTTCTATTTTCTTATATTTGCTGAGGCTTGCTTTGTGCCCTAGGATATGGTCTATTTTGGAGAAGGTTCCATGGGCTGCTGAGAAGAATGTATATTGTGTAGAAGTTGCATGAAATGTTCTGTAGACATCAAGTAGGTCCATTTGATCTATTGTATATTTTAGATCTTGGATTTCTTTATTGATTTTTTGTTTGGATGACCTATCTATTGATGATAATGGGGTGTTAAAAGTCTCCCACAACCACTGTGTTGGTGTTAATATATGCTTTTAGGTCTTTCAGGATGTTTGATGAAATTGGGTGTGTTGACATTCTAGTACTGGAGAAAATTCTTGTACTGGAGAAAAGGGACAATTAACTTGGACTCGGTTGCCACAAGGCCTCAAAAACTCTCCCACTATATTTGGGACTGCTTTGGTATCCAAACTAAAGGCTTTCTCAGCCGACCAGCATGGCTGCTCACTCCTCCAGTACATAGATAATCTTCTGTTGGCTGGCCCAACCATGTATGCTCACTATCCAGGAAAGAAGTGTTTTTACTAAAACTCTGGTTTTCCATACTTATTTTTTGTGCAGACCTGGAAGGAATGGTGACACAATGACCTGTTTGGGGGCTAGTTCTCAACCCTAGGTGGGTTCAAGACCTTAATAGTGGCAAAGTCCCTTGTCTTAGCAGCATGCCTGATATTACCCTGCCTAATCCCCCGGTACTGCAGTCTTTCAGGACCATTATGGAATATAAACCCCAAGATCAAGATGATGCTCTTTGACCCAGAAGAGGGTCTGAGCATCAAAGTGAGGGAATGTGTCAGGAAGGCAGGGAGGAAGAAGGGAATTAGTGAACGATGAGGAGAGATCATGAGTGCTACAGTGAAACAAAGAAAAACTAGCTTTGGGGAATGTTACCTGGGGTGAGATCACAGAAGATTCACCTCACCCTGGAGATTAAAATAGCCAATGAAATAATATGTGACCATGTATGGGACAAGCTGTACCCCTATTTCTGTAACCTGCTCTAAATGGTATATAAGGAAAGCCCCCTTTGTTCTCAGGGCTCAGCCTTTGGACTTGAGTCTGCTGATTCACTACCGACTTGCTTAATAAACTTGCTTCCTCCTCTCCACCTAAGATGTCAGGACACCTTTTCTGCTTCCTCCATGGTCTCACCACATGTCCTTTGTCTCTGTCTGCCTTCCCCTCCCTGGGCTTACTGGGACCCTTCCTCCCATGAAAAACTTATAGCATGGTACCTTATGACTTAAGTTATTTAGTTTGCCAGGCCTCTCAGTCTAAAGTAACCTTAAATCAGCTGCTAGGCAAAAGTGCTTACAAAAAACTGCAGCTGCCACGCTCATGCCCTAACTCCACCCCAACAAGGGGAGGATGGAAAGGAAACAGGTGCACTTGTGCACACCGATGCCAGTTCCTGGACACAGCAAAAACGCCTTCCATAGCTAAGAAAATCCATAGAGAAGACCCAGCACACCCTGGGCTGCCAGCCACACATGGTGATGGCTGCAGCCCGCCGCCACTTCCCCTAGAATAAACACGTGCAGAGTACACAGGAAGGGGGGAGAGGCAACAGGCCACAGGATCAGGCCTAGGCAGACAAGCTTGCTTGTCCTGGGTGTGCATGGAGGCCATTGGTGCCTTACACACACCCTACTCCTAGCCCCACCTCACACTTTGGGCCACCAGATCCAGCCCTTGAAAGCCAACTGTTAGCTCAAGGTTATAGTCCCAAAAATCTCAAAATGGACAGTATGGCATTGTTATTGGCCTGGGATGCCCTCTGAATGCCCTTCTCTAACTTTACAGATGATTTATTCCTTTGTTAAAAAAGTAGCCTTTATTAAAGAGGCTGCCTGCTGTTAGCTAAAAGACAGGATCCTCACGTTTTGTTCTTTCTAGATGAGATCTGCACCTTCCAGTCTTCTGGCTTGTAGTGGCCTTCACAGGCTTCCTTAAATTACAACACCATACTCCAATTAGACCTTTTCTATAAAAGGGAAAAAAGTAAAATGAGGTTCCTTATACAAATTTCTGCCTTCTAAGCCATGCTAATATCCAGAACCTCCTAGTGGGTGCTTCCCCCTTCAACAGGTAATGGTAGGAAGAGGGCAAGTCTTATGTCCCCTTCCAGTTATCAGATTTAAGGGAATTAAGAACATCTAAACAGCTGTACTGATGCCCAGACAAATACATTCAAGCCTTTATCTCTGTGATTCAAACCTTTCAATTGACATGAAAGGATGTTCTGCTTCTACTAGACCAGTTTCTTGTCTCATTAGAAAAGCAATGGGTTCTAGCCCAGGCCACTCAGGTTAAAAATGATTACCATTTACAATGAACCCCAATACTAGTGGCACCTGGAAATGAGGAAATAAATGTGTCTGCATAAAGCCCTGAGTTCAAATCCAGTACAGCCAAAGACAAAATAAATATTTGGGGCTGAGGAAGTAGCTCAATGGGAGAATGTCTGCCCAGCATGTTCAAAGCCCTGGGTTCAATTCCCCAGCATTTTTGAATCAGACAAAACATATAGTAAGAAAAATAACTGGCATTAATGTCACTTCAGCCCTCATAGTGGAAGAAAGTAGCTTAACCTAGACCAGATTCCTCATTCTTCCAGTGAGGAAACTGAGGCCCAGAAGAGTTCAGAGACCTGCTCTCCAGAGTGTCAGGTGTCAATGTAAAATAACAACTTTACAGCAACGTCCTAAAGAAAATCTCCTTACCTTTCTATAGCATCTTGAGGATGTTATCAGAAAGCATACCATGATGGACCCAGAGTCACAGGTGAGAGAGGTTCTCCTCAAAGATAAATTTCTAACAGTCAGCCCCTGATATTTGTAGAAAACTCAGTCTATGGCTGAAGGAGAAAAGTCATTAGATTAACTAATACAACTAGCCATGTCAGTGTATTATAACCAGGACATTACTAACAGAGAGAAAGATAAGAGACATGACCTTGCTGCCCCCACCCAACTGGGGTCTACATCTTGAGTTTGCTACCATGATGGAAAGGAGGGGCATTTCTGCAGAGAATGCTTAAGGGAGGACAGCCAGGAGACAGCCCCACTCCCAACCAGGACGCTGCCCTCTCTGCAAAGGTAACCACTGGAGGTCTAAGTGCCCCCGTCTCCAGATGGAAGGGGAAGTTTCACCTCATAAGGGTTTATGGGTCCTGGCCTCCTGTCCATGCTTCCCTTATTAATATCAATATTGAGGAGCCTCAGGTAGTCATAATGGTAGAGAAGTGAAAAGTCATTTTCCTCCTAGACGGTGGAGCCTGTTTCTCTGTTTTACCTTTATCTCCTGGTCCCTAGTCCAAAGACAAAAGTTATTGTTCAGGGCAAATCTGGCCAGCCCCTAGAGCACTACTTTACCTGGCCTCTGGCCTGCACTTGGGAAGACCTCATCTTCTGTCACTCTTTCCTCATAGTACCTAAAACTCCAATGTCCAATCTGGGACAAGATTTACTATCTCAACTAAAAACTCAAATTCTCCTCCCCCCAGGCAGCTATTCCTGCTGCCCCCTCCTTCGAAACAAATAGATTTCATAATGTGGACTGATGAGATGAGTGTAGGGTGAACCTGGACAGCCCTCCCTATTCAAATAAAACTCAAAATTCCCTCACAATTTCCATACCCAAAACAATATCCCCTTAAGCCCCTCTGAGAAATGATAAGGCCTTAAGCCTATCATAAATTCCTTAAAAAACAAGGGCTACTAATTAGTTGCTCCAGCCCATATAATAAATTTAAAATTCTTATAAAAGTTAATTTTAAAATACAAGATACAAAGTACACAACTTGAAAGAATATAGATAGGTAGTGAATGTAGTTTTTGATGTTAAAGGAAAAAGAAATGTTTTTAGATAAGAAAGGATTTTATAAAGAAGGGTTTGTCCTAAAGATTGTTTCAAATAAGAGAGATAAAGACAAGCCATCAAAGGGTTTAATTTGTCTGAGTAAGTTTTAAAAGTATATAATAAAAAACTTCGATGTGTAATAAAGTTAAAGTTGAGTATAGTCTAAGAGTTGCCTAAAAGATTTTTAGGGTCACATCAAACTAAAATCAAATTCTCTATGTCTATAAAATAACAAGGTTATCTTAATATTGTTCTGCTCTGAGTAACATCTACAAAAAAAAACTTTACAGAGAAAGATTTTATCAAAGAAATCATTTGTGTTTTCTGCTGATCTTGTCAAGCTTTAAGTACTACTAAATCAGAGTCCATTTACATATTTGCTTATGTGTCTTAAATGACCACCTTGTAACAGTGTTGTGTCTATACTTTATCTAAATATGGTACAAACATTTACAAAGTTATATACAAAATGAGCTAAAACTCTTTTTTATCCAAAGGTGTTACATTTAACCTAAACCCTAACAGCCCTTGCCTCCCACAGGTCACCTACCTAGAAGTGGCCTTAAAGGAACAGGCTCACTCCCTGAGTCATGAGTGCATCAACTCAATCTTCCATTTCCTTTCTCCCATACCATAAGACAGCTTAGAGCTTTCTTGGGAGTTACAGCATTTTGCAGGATTTAGATCCCTAGGCATGCAGTCCCTTAGCAGACACCTTTTTTGCTCGTCCTAATATTCCTATTTGAGTCTTAAATAATGTATGGCCACACATTTCTCTTAGAAAACTTGCCTCCAACAGACTCTGCTCCTCTGGCTGACTACCTGCCTTACCTTAACCTTCTCAGGGAACTTCTCAGAAAGCATGCAGAACAGATCCTGCCCCACCCTATAACAATTTCTGTTAAACCAGGGGATCTTGTTCTCCTAAAAGGATCTTCTACTCTCTCCATTGGGACTTCGGAGGACCAGCCCTCATCTGGTTATTCTCAAGACACCAACTGCTGTCAAGCTCAATGGGATCCCCCAGTGGCAGCACCTCTCAAGGAACAGGTAAAAAAAAAAAATGGAGAAGAAAATTGGAAGACCCTTGAAATTGTCTAGGCAACAACATTTCACAGTGGTTCTCTTGACCAATTCCCATCCTAATGCCTATGTTTCTTGCTCTCCTATTCTTAAGCTTCTTCTCTTGTATCATACTACATGTCTGCTATTGCTAATCAAAAGTTTAATCAGTTGTGCCTCCAAGGATATCAACATCTCTAAAATTGTCCAGAGAACTGCTATGAGGGTCCCCACCAGCACACAGGAGCCTGAGGATCCTGTCCCATACAATGCCCCCTGCCAGCAGGAAGAAACTAAAGAGACCGATGCTTCACCCCAATTCCTGATCCTCAGCCCCTACACTTCATTATTATTAAAGAGAAAATGGGGGAATGATGGAACAATAATGTCACCATTTATAAATCAGTGGCCATTTTATCCTCAGACCTCACTTGAGAAACTTCCAAGGACAGCCCTGCCCTCAAACAGAAAATCCCACGTTATAAGACAGCTCCACCCCTACCAGAGACTATTGTGCATGCACTAACTTCCTTAACCTCTCCCTTCTATAAAAGCCACGCCTGGCCCAGATTCACTACTGTGCCATCTTTTCCCCAGCCAGACTGGCAGTTTGGGCCTGCCATTAAACTTTGCTCTATGGACTTGAGACTTTTCTTGTGAGCTTTCTTTGTGAGCAGCATTTTTCCTAACAAAAGTTATTGAACTTTTTTTTTCATATATTGATTGGTCATTTCTACTTCATCTTTTGAGGTCTGTCTATAGTTCATTGACTCATTTGTTTAATGAATTACTTGTTTTTGTTTTGTTTAGGTTTCTTTCTTTCTTTTTTTTTTTTTTTGGTTTCTTTATACATCCTGCATTTTAATCCCCTGTAGAAAGAAGAGTTGAGAAAGATTTCCTGCCATTCTACAGTCCATCTCTTCACTCTCACTTGTAACTGTTTCTTTTGTTATGCAGAAGTGCTTTTGTTTTTCTTAATTTTGTGCAATTGCTTTTGTTAATTCTTTCTATTGTTTCCTGAGGTATTAGAGTCTGCCTATAACTTGAAGTGTTTTTCTTCTGTTTTCCTCTAGTCTTTCATCCATTTTGAATCAAATTTTTTACAGAGTGTGAGATAGCATTCTAGTTTAAGTCTTCTACATGTAGATATTCAGTTTTTTGTTAGAGGTTGTCTTTCATTCAAGGTATGTTTTTGGCTCTTGTATCAAAAATAAGCTGCGTGGATTTATTTATTTGTCCTATATTCAATTCCACTGGTCTACATTTCTATTTTTGTGGCAGTACTATGTTAACTTTGTCACTACAGCCTTGTAATTTAGTTTGAAATCAGATATTTTGATACTGCCACCATTGCTCTTTTTGCTCTAGATTTCTTTTGAGGCAGGGTAGATAGATGAGGAGAAAGGGAAAGGGAAATGAGGCTGGATTGATAGATGAGGAGATCAGGAAATTATATTTTAATCAATATTTAAAGGGTCAGACTGACATTGGAACAGGGAAAGCCAGAGCAACTGGCCCCCACCCATCTCCTTTTAAATGCTAAGTTACAGAAACTGAGACAAAGAGGAGCTACCTACTTCTGCTTTCCTCTTTGAGATGTTAACAAGCTGCAAGAATCCTTGGATAAGGTGGAGAAAAAATCAAGTCTAGGAAGAGGAAATTCTAAAGCATCCTATTGTCTCTGATTTAGAGTGTGATTTAGGAGAGAGACCCCCCCCCCTTTTCAGCCATCTCAGTCACCTGGACCCATTATCTTTGATTGCATGTATTCTCCCAGCTCTCCAATATAAAACTAAGAATTGGTGACAACCATTTTGAGTCTTTGCTCCCACTTTCTGTGTGGGGAACAAGAAATATTTCTTTCTCTTTTTCTTCCCTACCCACCTTGTCTATACTTTATGCTGTTATACTAAAATAAATCCTTGCTAAATCTTTCACCATGTGAGATTCCTTGATTTCAATGTTTGTGAATTTCAAGGACCTGGGCTTTGGCATGGAAACTGAAAGCTGTGGAACTACCCTCATCCATACTCTGGTGACAATTTGAATATTCAATCTTTGGGTCTTTGACAGAAATTTTAGGATTTTTCCCCTTTTTTCTCTGAAGAATTTCATTGGAATTTTGATGGGGATTGCATTGAATCTGTAAATCACTTTCAGTAATAGGGACATTCTCACAATATTCTGTCAGTCCATGAACATGGAAGAGCTTCACATCTTCTAGAGTTTTCTTCAATTTAGTTTTCCTTGTTGTATATTCTCATCATACAGATCTTGGTTAGGCTTATTTCTGTTTATTCATTATATTTTTAGCCTATTGTGAATTGGATTGTATTTCTTGATTTCTTCCTCAGTATATTTGTTATTGGTATTTGGAAGAACTACTGAATGTTCTATCTTGAATTTGAATCCTGCTTCTTTGCCTTAAGTGTGTGTTTATCAGATCTATGATGTTTTTTGATTGAGTCTTTTGAGTCTTTTAAGTTAATCATATTGTCTGCAAGTAAGGATAATTTGATTTCTTCATTTCCTATTGGTATTCCTATTAATGTAAGTCTTTTGCAGTAGTGTTTTGGCTAAGAATTAAAGCATTATATTGAATATCTGTGGAAAAAGGGTACAATTTTGTCATGTTTCTTACTTTAAATGGTTTCAATTTTTCCACATTCACTATAATTTTGGCTCTTTATCAAATGCAGCCTTGATTACATTGAGGCTTGACCTTTCCATACATATTTTCTTTTGTCTTGAAGAAATTCTGAATTTTGTGAAAGGCATTTTCTGTATCTGTTAAGATGATCATATGATTTTTGTAGTTCATTTTATTATGTGCTGAATTACAGCTATTGATTTTTGTATGTTGAAATCTCATTACATCCATGGAATAAAACCTATTTGATCATGGTACCTTGTCTTAATATGCTATTGAATTTAATTTGCAAATATATAATTAAGGATTTTCTGACTACATCCATCAAGAAATTTGGTGTATAATTTACTTTTTTGCTGTATCCTGAACCACATTAGCTTTCAGGGTACTGCAAACTTTGTAAAATGATTTTGGAAGAATTTATTTCCTTTCTATTTTATGAAATAATTTCAGGATCACTAGTATTAATTCATCTTTAAAGGTCTGAAAGAATCTATCTGGTCCTGGGCTTTTCTTTCTTAGAGAATCCTTTATTGCTGCTTTAATGACATTAACTGTTAGATATGTTTAGGATATTTTAATCTGTTGTTTCAATTTTGGTAAGTTTAATCTACCTAGAAATTTATTCACTAGTAGGTTTTAAAATTTGTTGGAGTATATCTTTTCAAAATATTCCCAAATGATTCTCTGGATTTCAGTATCATCTGTAATACTAGCCCCTTTTTTGTCTCTATTTTATTAATTTGAAACTTTCTCTCTCTTTCATTTCACTCTTTGTTAACTTAGCTAAGGGTTTGTCAATCTTGTTTTTCTTTTCAATCAACCAACTCATTGTTTCATCTATCTTTTGTATTGTTGTTTTAGACTTCATTTCATTAATTTCTTCCCTAATCTTTACTCTTTCTTTCCACAAACAAATTTGAGTTTTGCTTGTTCTTGAAAAACATTGAGATGCATCACTAGGTTATTTATTTGAGAGCTCTCTTATTATTTAAAGTAGGCACTCATAGCTGTAAACTTCTGTAGCAGTCCCATAACATAAATGAGTCCCATGATATCTTAGGAATGTGAAAGCCCCTGCGACCTGACGGAAGTTGAGGAATCAGCTCTACCAGATGACCAAGAGGTACTGGTGGCCCATGCATGCCAAGAATGGACCTATAGGATTCCACTACAAACTATTCTTAGTTTAACGTGAAAGCCACGTATATACATAACCCCCACTCCAGCACTCAGGGGACACACAGTTGCTGGCTCTGTTATGTGTCTCTCTGCTCAGCCTTTCTCTATCAATAAAGTTTCTTTTTTGCCTTTAACTCTGTTGTTCCAGCCTCTCACTCATAAGAGTGTTCTGAGAGCAATAATCCATTAGCATGTCTGTGGACTCTCCCAGTGACATCTAGGAGAACCATATGGAACCCTCTCTCCAGGGTGAAAGGTTGGTATTGGCTGTGCCTAACTGGAGACAGAATGCCTGGGAAGTGACTGTCCAGCACTCCGATGGATTCTGTCTATTGGGAGAGCCTTCCTGGTGTGAGTAGCCAAGAGCAGAACTCTCTGGCTATATCTTCCCTTCTTCCCTCTATCAATAGGGAGGGAATTTCTTGAGCCCACTAAGGCTTCCGACTCCCTCCTTGGAGTGCAAGGTGCTGAGCTTGTCCCAGGGTTCATATGGGACTGCTTTACTGCTACATGGGTGAGTCTGAACTCCTCCAACTACCAGGCTTCTCTCTCTCACTCATTTCTGCAGTATGACCCAATGGCCCTTTTGTCCCCAACAAAATTGGGTGACCTTCTTCAGGGACATATGAGAGGACACCATGCCTTTATTTAGTAGGGAGATAATAAAGCATCTTTGCCCTCAGGAACTACCCTGCCCTTTTTGCTCCCATGCTTTTTCTTGGATGATGTATGCCACTCTGGCCAAATACCAATTTCTGGGATTTTTATAACACCTCATGGAGCACTGCCTTCCCTTGTATCCCTTGTATCCCTCTCTTTATCCTTCACAATTGCCCTAGGGAATGTATTTGCACTGAGGTTGTGGCACATGCCCCTTAGGCCTTCTGTGCCCTCATGTCTTTTGTTGAGCCCTTCCACAGTGAGCTCTCTGTGACTTGGATGCCTTCACTAACTTGAGACATTATAATTATTTGGGCTTTAAGGCCAACAGAATCACATGTGGTTGAGGCCATGCCAGTAGAGTGACTGCGATCCAGAAGGCCTTCTCAGCTTTTCCCTCAGTCTTAGTCACAGATGGCAGAAGGGACAAAAAGGAGGGGAGAGGATGCTTTCCCCTTGGAGGGATTTCCTTATCAAGATATTGATAAATAGAAATGCCCCCTCCATTGTAGACCACATGTTCTTTTTCCAGATGGGAACTACCTCCTTTCAGGTTCTGGAGGGGTCTCCCTTTGCCTGCCTGCTAAAACGTTGTTAGGACATCAGTCCTGACAACCTTCACAAGAAGGCTTTGATTTTCTTTTGCACTCAGTCCTAGCCCCAATATTCCCTTGGAAATCAGGAAAAATGGCCCAAGAGAGGAATGCTTAACTATGATACTATCCTCCCCTTAGATTTGTTTTGAAAGAAGGAGGACAAATGGACAGAAATCCCTTACGTGCAGCTGATCTTTTTCCTTAAAGAACATCCCAAACGGGTGGAACAATGTAAGGGAGGTGCTCAAACACTGACCATAGTTTGTAAAAACACACCTAAAGAAAGGGATACTTCTAAGACATCCCCAGTTGCCTGTAAGAAAACCACCATCCCTTCTGCCCAAGAGAAATGAGGAGGGTGGCCACCCAACCCCCATGGCTCCTTTGCCTCCTTACTCAGCAGCCATCAGTTGCTATCCCCTCCAACCATGTCCCCTTCAGATTAAGCAACCTTAAGGAAATTAAATGGGACTTGGGCAGCTTTAACAATGACCCAGTACATTCAAGACTTTATTACTGTTATCCAAACTTTTAAGCTGGCTTGGAAAGGTGTCATGCTGCTTCTACATTACACCCTCACTTCCCTGGAGTGGCAATGAGTCCTTGATCAAGCCACTCAGGCAAGCAATGATTAGCACCTACAAAAGTCTTCTGTGAAGCCTGCACCGCTAGAAAGGGAAGGCAAGTACTGCAGAGTCCTCACTGGAGCCCAAGCAATTCCCAGGACAGACCCCAGATGGGACCCCCTAAGTGAGGCCAACAAATGGACTAGACACCATTTAATTCACCATTGAAAGTTTAAAAAGGGCTAGGGTCAAACCCCTTAATTACTCCCAGTTACTGCTGTCCAACAAAGACCTAATGAATCCCCCACAGCCTTCTTACAGCATCTTAAAGAGGTCATTACAAAACACATTATAGTGGCTCTTGTGTTGCAGGTTGGGGAGGTCCTCCTAAGAGACAAATCCCTTACCCAATTGGTCCCAGACATTCATAGAAACCTTCAAAGACTGGTGGCCAATGGTGACAAAATGTTAGACCAGCTAATATAGATGGCTACTTCTGTATACTATAATCGGGACCTTACTAGAAAGAAAGAAAAAGACAGAAGGCACTATGACCTAGTGGCAGCTCTTTGAGAATTTCCCTCTGGACAGGGACCAAATGTCAGGACCTGATACCATTGTGGACAGGAGGAACACTTCAAACAGGAGTGCCCATGAGGTGGGCAGCTCAGGATACAGCCCCAGCCTCCTCCTCTAGGACTCTGTCCTCTCTGTAAGGGCAATCACTAGAAGTCACACTTTCCTCCTCTCCATTCAGAGAAGAGGCCAGATGGCTCCCTTGAATGATAGGTCCTGGGGTCTCCTATCCAGACTCTTGTTCTTAACATCCAGACCAAGGAGCTCCAGGTAGTCCTAAAAGTTGAAAACACAAGATCATCTTCCTTTTGGATAGCAGAGCCTGCTTCTTTGTCATTTCCTTCTCTCCAGGTCCCAGGTTTAACAACAAAGTCAGCATTCGAAGCACATCAGGCCAGCCCTTAGAATGGTATTTTACCCAGCCTTTGGCATGCTCTTGGAGGTACCTCCACTTCTGTCACTCATTTCTGCTAGTTCCTGAGACCCCTATCCTCTTGTTGGGAAGAGACTTCCTGTCCAAACTTAAGGTCCAAATATTACTCCCCTCCCAGAGAGTATTTCTGTGTGCCCCTAATTGAGGAGCAAGTGGAACCATCAGTATGATGTACAGCTCCACTATTGGGAGGGCAAGGACAGACCTTCCTGTTTGGGTTCACCTAAAATATCACCTTTGCTGTGCCTGGAGGCCCCAGTTCTTGGAGAAGGTGGAATGTGCCAATGGTTTACTCAAGCACCACCTAGCCAAACTGGCCCAAATAACACATCTTCCCTTGCCCAAACTCCTGCCCTTGCCCCTCCTCCATCTCAGAAACACCCTGGGCAAGTTAGGTGTCACCAATTTTGAGTCTCCTTATGGCCATCTGTTTCTCACTAATGACCTCATTCTGGACAGTGAAAAAGCTCCCATATCACCCAGCTAGCTAAGTTCCAACAAATCCTAACTGAGTTAGATATCTCTAATGCCTCTTCTTCTTCTCCTCCACACCTTTCTCCCAGTAATTTAGTGTTTATTAAAATTCCTCATATATCCAGGGAGTCTTTGGAGCCCCTATGTGAGGGGCCATTCCCTGTGCTTCTTTCCATCCCAACAGGAGTCCAAATGGCTGGGTTGGAATCTTGAATCCACACCTCCAGATTCAAGTGTTGTATTTTCCCTAACACCACAGCCACTATTAAACCTGTTCCTGAGGAGACTCACTACTCATGGGAGCCCATCTTGGACCTTAAATTTATCTTTAAGAAAACTCAGTCAGGAAAGTACTTATGTCAGAGCTCTTTCCCTACCTCTTCATCACACTCTATCTCACTCTAACCATAGTTCCAATCATAGGCTTATGGGTGACTTCTCCCTGAGAGTGGACCTGCCTACACTGTGGAGCTCTAATTTTTAGTTTCCTCTTTCTATGCTCTCTCCCATCCATAATCTGCCTTATATTATGAGACCTAGCCAAAATTACTAATCTCATCAACTGCTGGGTATGTCCCAAGGATCTTTGGGTACAAGATGGGAGTTGGGGGTTAATGGATTCCCATTTACATGCTCAGTTGAATCATTAGGTTACAAGTAGTGATAGACTGCTTCTGCCTTAGAATTACTGGCCAGACAACAGAACCAAATGCATGCCACTGTATATCAAAACCACCTGGTCTTAGACTATCTTCTAGCTGAGGAAGGGGGCATATGCAACAAACTCAACAATTCAGACTGTTGCCTTCAAATTGATGACAACAGACAAGTAGTAACAAACATTGCCACTTTCATCAGAAAAATCACCCATGTTCCCGTACAAAGTTGGGATGGGTGGTAACCTAATGATTGGCTTGGCAGCTGGTTCTCATGGCTTTTCCCTCTCCTGGGACCCATTGCTGTTATTGGAACTGTACTGTGCTTTGGTACATGCCTCCTTAACCTTCTCATGCGTTTCATTTCTTCTTGCCTTGACTCCATCAAACTCCAAAAGTTACTCCACACCCACTGTTACTACCATGGACCTTTGGAAACTCCCTCAGGTTTGGACCCCTGACTCCTACCAGGTTCCCTCTTTGCCCACTTCAGCAAAAGTAGCTAAAGACTAGATTTCAATGCCCCATCTCCCTAATGGCAATTAGGGGCTCCAACCCATATGGGGGATTTGTAGCAGTCTCATAGCATAAATAAGCCCCACAACATCTTAGGAATGAAGAAGCCCCTGTGACATGGGAGAAGCTGAGGAACCAGCTTGGCCAGATGACCAGGGGGTACTGGAGGCCCATGCATGCCAAGAATGAACCTATAGTATTCCACTACATACTGACCTACTGTTCTTTAGGTTAAGGCAAAAGTCTTACAAAAAAAAAAAAAAATATATATATATATATATATATATATATATATATATATATATATATAAAACCCCCACTCCAGGGGGCACCTGGTTTCCAGACACTGCTGTGCATCTTTCCACTCATCCTTTCTCTATCAATAAAGTTTCTTTCCTGCCTGTAACTCCAGTGCTCCAGCCTCTCATTCCTGAGAGTGTTTTGAGTAAGAACCTGTTAGTGTGTCTGTGGATTCCCCAGTGACATCTTATGCACGTGACACTTCCCTCTCATGATTACCTTCACTCCCAAATATTCTCCCAAATATTCTGGTAAGATGTGTTTTCACGTTCATCTGACTCGGGATTTTTAAATACCACCCCCATTGTTTCTTTGCCTCACTGATCATGCAAAAGTACATATTTCTTTTCTTTCCTTTTCTTTTCTAATTGTTGTGCTGGGAGTACCTTGTGGTATTTTAAAAAGTTTTTACAATATGTCCAATATAACATACTTGAATTCACTCCCTTCATTATTCTCCTTTAACCTCCTTCTCCCCATTCTTGGAACACTTTCAACAAGTCTCATTTTTCCATTTGCAAACATGTGTATACAGCATTTGTACTATACCCTCTTACATTCTTTCCCTACATCCTCCCCATTCCCACTGATACCAACCACCCAGTACTGGACCTGTCCTGCCTTCCAGATTTTGTAGAAGAAAAAAAAGTGACATTTTCTTCTTTCTACCTTAGTCCCATTCTTATGGTCGGTGATTTCAATAGGTTTAAAATTCTATATTCATTCTTGTATAGGAAGTACATCAACCATATTTACATTCTTAACTTCCTTATTTTATGCCCCCTCTCTTGTAAATGACCTCCCCCTGAGTGTGACCTGTTTTTCATAATACTGTGGTATTTTTATTAGGTCTATATTCCACATATGACAGAAAACATGTGACTTTTGGCCTTCTGAACCTGGCTAACTTCACTTAAGATGATGTTCTCCAGTTTCATCCATTCACCTGCAAATAACAAAATTTCTATCTTCTTTGTGGCTGAATAAAACTCCACTGTTTATAAATACCACATTTTAAAAAATCCATTCATCAGTCATGGGGCATCTTGGCTGTTTATATAGCTTAGCTCTTTTGAATACTGATGCAATAAACATGGATGTGCAGGTGCCTTTGTTGTAAGCTGACTCACACTCCTTCAGATATATCCTTAGGAACGGTATTGCTGAACCATATGGCAGGTCTATTTTTAGCTTTTTAAGGAGTATCCATACTGTTTTCAATAGTGGTTGTACTAATTTACATTCCCACTAGCAGTATATGAGGGTTCCTTTCCCCCACATCACTGGTAGCCATTCTAACAGGACTGAAGTGGCATCTAAACATGGTTTTGATTTGCATTTACTTTATGGCCAGTGATGTTGAGCATTTCTTCGTGTGTTTTTTAGTCATTTGGACTTTTTTCTTTGAGAAAGCCCTGTTCAGTTCATTCACCCATTTCTTCATTGGGTCACTGATTTTTGGGGAGTTTAGTTTTCTGAACTCCCTGAATATTCTGATTATTAATCCTTTGTCAGATGTAGAACTGGCAAAGATTTTCTTACATTCTGTTGGCAACCTCTTCACTTTTGTTATGCAGAAGTTTTTTTAATTTCATGTAGTCTCATTTGTCAATGAGACTTTCCCTTGTTGAGTCATTTGAGCTCTATTTAGGAAGTCATTGCTTATGCTTAGTAAGTCAAATGTATTCTCTGATCTTTCCTACATTTGCTTCAAAATTTCAGGTATTATATTCAGGTCCTTAAATCACTTTGAGTTGATACTTGTATAGGATGAAAGACATGGATCTAGTTTTAGTTTTCTACATGCCGAAATCCAGTTTTCCCAGTGTCATTTGTTGAAAAGGCTGTCTTTTCTCCATTGTATGTTTTTGCCACCTGTGTCAAAACTCAGGTGATTGTAACTGCATGGATTCATGTCTGGGTCTTCTGTTCTACTGATCTTCATACCCATTTTTATATCAATACCATGCTGTTTTTATTACTATGGCACAGTAATATAGTTTAAAGTTGGGAATTGTGATGCCAATTGTGTTGTTCTTTCTGCCCAGTATTGCCTTGCCTATTTTGTAGCCTTTTGTGCTTCCAAATGAACTTTAGGATTCATTTTTCAATCTCTGCAATGAATGTCATTGCGATTTGATGGAGATTGCATATAGATATATATTTAGGCACTAGAGTTTGAATTCAGGGCCTCATGCTTGCTAGGTAGGCACCCTTACTACTTAATCCATGCTGCCAGTCCTTTTTGTGTGTGTGTGGGATTTTTTTGAGATAAGGTCTAGAGAACTATTTGCCTTGGGCTGGGTTCTAACTTTAATCTGTCTGATCTTTGCCTCCTGACTAGCTAGAATTACAGGTGTGAGCCACCAGGGCCCAGCTCTACAGTTCCTCTTGCTATTGATTTCTAGTTTTATTCCACTAAGATGTAATAAGACATGAGACATTATTTCTGTGTTTTTAATATTCACTAAACCTTCTCTATGGCCTAAAATATGATGTATTTTGTAGACAGTTCCATGGCCTGCTAAGAAGAAAGTATATTCCACAGATGTTGGATTTAATAATCTATAGATGTCTATTAAGTCCTTTTGACCTGTAGTGGACTTTAATTGTGAAGTTTTTTGTTGATTTTTGATCTGAATTATCTATGTAAAATAGTCAGTGGGTTATTAAAGTTATCCACTATTTCTGTATCTGAATCTATTTCTTTCTTTATATCCAGTAGTGCTTGATTTTTTAAAATGGGTATTTCAAAGTTTGGTGCATATATATTAACAGTTACATATATTCTTCATGTATTGGTCTCTTTATTAATATGTCATAACCTTCTTTATCCCTTCTGACTAAATTTGAATTGAAGTTTGTTTTGCCAGGTATGAGTTTAGAAATGCTTACTTTCAGAATACATTTGCTTGGCATATGATTTTCCATTCTTTCACTTTCAGTATGTATATTTGCCAGTGAAGTGAGTTTCTTTCCAATAGCAAGTTGTTGGATCTTTTTGTCTTTTTATTTTTTTAATTTTTTTTGCAGTACTGGGGCTTGAACTCAAGGTCTGCAACTTGAGTCCCTCCACCAGCCCTATTTTTGTGATGGATTTTTTTCAAAATAGGGCCTCTCAAACTATTTGCCCAGGCTGTCTTTGAATCACAATCCTGATCTCTGCCTCCTGAGTAGCTAGGATTATAGGCATGAGCCAGCAGCGCCCAGCTGGATCTTGTTCTTTTAATCCATTCAGCCAATGTGTCCTTGATTGAAGAATTAAGGCCATTTATGTTTAGAATTCTTAATGAAATGTATGTACACTAATCTCTCCCCTTTTCATGTCACAGGTTGCTGAGTTTTTTAACCTTTGATAATTTCCAAATTTTCATTTGTCTGTGTATTCTTCTAGTGAGATTTATTCTATCCTATACTCTTGTGCTTGCAAATCTTTCTTCCTCTTCTATGTGTAATATTTCTTTCAGTATATTCTGTAATGCTGTCTGAGTACTCATGAACTGCTTTGGTTTATGCTTGTCATGACAGGTCTTTATTTTTCCTTCATGTTTAAAGGATAACTTTTCTGCATATAGTAATCTTGGTTGACATTTGTTTTGTTTCAGGATTTGAAATTAACCTGTCCATGTTCTCATGGTTTCTAGGGTTTTTTGCTAACAGGTCTGCTGTTAATGTAATAGGTTTGACTATATCAGTAAGTTGGCACTTATTTCTTGCATCTCTGTTTTCTTTCTTTGTTCTGGGCTCTTTGTATTTTAACTATAATGTTATATATAAAGATTCTTTTGTGGTCATGTCTATTTGAATTCTATATGCTTCCTGTACTTGGATATCTATTCTTTTCCTAGATTTGGGAAATTTTCTGTAATAATTTAATTGAGTAAGTTTTCGTGCTTTTTAGCCCATATCTCAATTTATTCTTCTACACCACAAATTCATAGATTTGGTCTTGTAATCATGTTCCAGAAGTATTAAATAATGTAATTATGATTGCTTATATTTTTACTGCTATCTAAATCTAATAATTTCTCAACCTTGTCTTTAGTCACTGATATTCTTTCTTCCACCTTATTTACCCCATTGGTTCCATTACACTGTTCCTCATATCTCAGACTGCCATTGTCAGGCACCTTATTGATATGGGATCTATCCTTTGATTAAAGCTATAACAGGAACCTAAAAACAAGGCACAATCACAAGTTAGGGACACCCTGACACATTATCTGGGTGAGAGATGGCTACAAGAGGCAGTTCTAGAGTGGTGAAGATTTTGACATGTATCTACTATGAAGTTTAAACAGTAAGGAGCATAGGCTATGGAAATTTCAGGGGTAAATGGCTCAACCTTCTGTGGCAAGGAGTGAGCCCCACCATCTGCAGATTACTACAGAGGCTAAGAGCTCAAAATCATGGATGCTTTGTTTGTTTCCATATCTTGATTATTTATGATGTGATAAACATGGGGATGCAGATATCACTATGAGGTGATTGTACCATTTTCCTTGAGCTAGGTAACAAGAAGTGGGATGACTACATCATATAGCAGTTCTGTTTTTAGTTGAGCAGCCTCCATACATTGTTTCATAATGCCTCTACTAATTTATATTCCACCATCACTGTAGCATGGGCCCCTTTTCTCTACATCTTCACCAAAAAGTGTTGTTTCTGATCTTTTTTACAGTAACCATCATAACAGTTGTGCCCTCTTCATATTGATCCTGTTTCTGTGCATTTTGCTTCACCTCTTGGTATCAACAGCATTTCTTGGCCCACACATCCCCATGTCACAACTTAGAAAGTGTGATGTCATCTCAAAACATGTTTTCCCAAGGACATTTCCCCCATCTCAGCACAAAGCAGAAATCTATGTGCTTCCCTCTTTATTTAGGTCTGGTTGACTCATATCAGGTCACATGTGAATGCATAATTACCTACTATAATCTTTGTGCAAGGAGCCACAGGCACTCATGAAAGCAAAATTAAAGTTCTAACCTATGGTATTGTTGATGGGTATAAGGAGTGTCTTAAATAAAAAATGTGTGACTATTCATGGACACATTTCCATGAGTGCTGGGTCCTTCATGGTATAATGGAATGACTCTTGGTGACTATCTATAATAAAGTGCCTGACCTGATCTGATCTCTCCTTTATCTCTCTAGGCAGTAGAGTTTGGAAACAAGTAAGAATGAACCTATATACTTTGTTCATGCTCTTCCATCTACCTTCTGTATTTCTTCTGGCATTTATTCATGTTGCAAGTTCACTGTCCCTCAAATTTAGGGCCACATTTTCATTAGGCTTCCCTCATGGAAAAAGTGGGTTTTGATTCTTTAGGGATTTTACTAAGTACTTGATTGCATTCTGCTCTGAGAGGTTAGTTCTTTCATGTCATAGGCTGTAACATGATTACATCTGACATGGGGTCTTGCAGAATCACACAAATCAAAACAAATTGAGATTAATAAGCAAAAAGTACCAAAAACAATTTCATATGTAGGGGGAAAAACAATACATAGTTTGCAAATAATCAATTCTCACTCCAATCACATATTCTTCTACCTCTCACCTCTCTAAGATGTAAATTTCCTATACTGGTCTAAATCGTTTTGTACACAATGAGTTAGGAATGATTTAGAAAGCTCCATGCTTTCTAACTACTAAACATTGTGACTCAGTGGCTAATATGGCCCCTGAGCCCATCAGTCACAACAAAGGCAGACACAGATGTTCAATAAAAAGATTTCTGTGGCCAAACCATGTGGGTTTCAGGACACAAATTAATGTATTAAATGAAGATTGTTTTTCTTTATTGAGAAACAGTTTGTTTTCTTACAGGTCAACAGCTTCTTTCCAAGTTTCCCATGCCAACCTTAGAGCAGGCTAACAAAGAACAGAGCTGAACAGAAATTCAAATAAAGAAAAGGACCATATTCTGGGAAAACTGGATATCTGTGTGTGGAAAGCTGAAACTAGATAGCTGTTTTTCACCCTGTACTAATTTAATGAAAGTAGATCAAAGATTTTAATGTAAACACTGAAACTTTGAAATTACTTCAGGGAAAACACTGAAACATAAAAGCATAGGCAATAACTTTCTGAATAGAATGCCAATAGTTCAACAATTAGGAAAAAGGATTGGCAAATGGGGCTACATGAAACTAAAAAGCTTCTGTAAAGCAAAGAAAATGGTCACCAGATTAAAGAGACAGTCCACAGAATGGGAGAACATCCTTGCCAACTATAAATCTACCAAATAATTAACAACCAGAATACACAGGGAGCTCGATATGTTAAACTACCAAAGAATCAATTATCCAATGAAGAAATGGGCAAATGAACTAAATAGACATTTTTCAGAGGAAGAGGTAAAACTGGCCAATAAGTACATGACATTCAACATCCCTGTCCATAAAGAAAATGCAAATCAAAACCACATTAAAGTTCTATGTCACTCCTGTCAGACCTACTGTCATTAAAAACATAAGCAACAACAAATGGAATGAGGATATGGTGAAAAAGCAACCCTTATATACAGTTGGTGGGAATGCAAATTAGTACAACCATTATGGAAAGCTGTATGAAGATATTTCCAAAAACTTAAAACAGGCCAGGCACCTGTGGCTCATGCCCGTAATCTTAGCTACTTGGGAGACAGAGATCAAGGGGATCGCAGTTCAAAGCCAGTCTGAGCAAATAGTTCATGAGCCCCTATCTCAAAGACCCCATCACAAATAAGCACTGGTGGAGTGACTCAAGGGGTAGGCCCTGAGTTTAAGCCCTACTACCACAAAAGAAAAAAAAAAAAAAAAACAATGCAGAAAAGGGCTGCCAGCATGGCTCAAGTGGTAAAACACCTGCCAAGCAAGCTTGAGGCCCTGAGTTCAAACCCTTGTACCATTATACACACACACACACACACACACACACCAAACAACAACAAAAACCCCTAAAAATAGAACTACCATAAGATCCAGTGATACACTCCTGGGCATATACCTGAAGGAATGTAAATCAGGATGCAATAAAGCACATTAATGCTTATTGCAGCTTTATTCACAATAGCCCAGCTGTGAAATCAGTCTAGGTGCCCTACAACTGCTGAATGGATTAAGAAATTCAGCCATAAAGAAGAAAGAAATTTTGTCATTTACAGATAAATTGATGAACCTGAAGGTCACAATGTTAAGCAAAGTAAGCCAGGTTCAGAAAGACAAGGTCACATATTTTCTCTCATGTGTGGAATATAGATCTAAAAGATAAACATATACACAAAACACAAATATGATTATCTCTATTATCTATCTATCTATCTATCTATCTATCTATAGAGAGAACATGTTTGTAATAGTAGGACTGCTTGAAGGGACAAGGGGGATGAGAGGAGAAGAGAATGATAGAAAGTGAATAATATTGAAATAATTACATCTGTGTTGAAAGATGGCATAAAGGAAAGTAATAGATGTTGCTGAATTACAGAATGGGGGGAATGGTAAAGAAGACTAACGGGGGTTAATCACGTTAAAGCACAATACTTTCACAGGTGACAGATCATGGTGAAATCTCTTTGAGAAATGAACTGATGAAGGACAGGAATGTAAAAGAGGTCCTGTTAAGGGTTGGGAG
This sequence comes from Castor canadensis, assembly GCF_047511655.1. Taxonomy (NCBI): domain Eukaryota; kingdom Metazoa; phylum Chordata; class Mammalia; order Rodentia; family Castoridae; genus Castor; species Castor canadensis. Next base: position 32,284,690 of record NC_133389.1, on the reverse strand, counting down.
AGAGAGGGTTAATGGAGACATTAAAGAGGGGGTGAATATGGTCCATGTACTTTATATACTTATATGAAAACAGAGCAATGAAATCTGTCAAAATCATTTTAGGTAGGGAGAGGGGAAAGAAGGAGAAGGATAGTGGTGATGAACCCAATCAAAGGACATTGTAAGCATGTATAGAAATGCCACAATGAAAGCCTCTGTACAACTAATAACAATGTTAAAAAAAAAAAAAAGAAAGAAAGAACAGTACCTTGGGGCCAGGCACAGTGGTTCATGATTGTAATCCCAGCTACTCAGAAGGTATTGATCAGGATGATCACTGGTTGAGCAAAAATAAGGAAGACTCCATCTCACCAAACATGCTGAGCACATTGGTACACACCTGCAATCCCACCCTCTTAGGAGATATAGATAGGAGGAGCACAGCCAAGGCCAGCCTGGGGAAAATAACAAGAGTCCTCTTGTGAAAAACTAACCTGAAGCTAAAAAGGGCTAAAGGTACAGCTAATGTGGCAGAGCACTTGGTAACAAGTGGAAGGCCCTGAGTTCAAATCCCAGTTCCATCAAAATAATAGAACCATTATACCTTTGGTCTTCAAGAATTCAGTCTTTTTATACCTTTGGTACTTCAAGAATTTTCTGGCCATTCATTTCTTCATCTCTAGTCAGTGGAATCAATATGGTAAGATATTTTTCTACCAGCAAATAAAGAAAAGGAATTTAACCATAATAAATTTTTAACAAGTATACAGTATTGCTTTAATTCAAACAGCAAGCTGGCAGATTCAAACATCTTAAAATTGATCATATAGTCCTTTTTGATAGAATGGAAAATTTACATAATATCTATGGAGTGAAACCCATAAAAAGAAAAATCTAGGTTTCATCCCCTGTAATGCAAAAGATGGGGCAGAACCTATAGCTGTACCTATAACCTTATGTTATAGCTATTTTCATTTTGTTTTAATTCAGTGTTGATATGATCTGTTGTGTTTTATGGAAGTCATAAATATGGTATGGGTTCTGATAAAAATAGCTGAGCTTTTGTGCTTAAAATGCTCAGCTCAGATATTTGAGGTATTATTACAGAAAAGTGAGAGATGGATAGTGATAGGCACAATTACAGATAAAAGCAGGAGTGATGGTAGCCTGCCTGTAGCCAAAACTGTGTCACCAACAAAAGCCATTGAAATCAAAATTCTTGGGAACAAGCAGGTTGGCATAGAATAATTAGGATTAGAGAAGACTTCTGGCAAGAACTCTAGAAAGACTTTGACCACACATTGGTCTTGTTAATAATAGTGTTTAATTTTTTTTTGAGATGTGATGGACTGGACTAAATATATCTCTGCAAAATTCCTGTTTTGAAATTCAAATCCCAATGTGACTGCATTTAAGCAAGGGAACTCTGAGACAATAATTAAGGTTAAATGAGGTCCTAAAGGGTAGGCTCTTGATTCAATAGGACCATTTTTTCATAATAAAAAAACACCAGAAGTGTTTCTTTCTTGTTTTCTCTAAGACTACACAAGGAGGAACTTATATAATCAATGAATTTGCTTCATTGTTAGTCAAGAAAAGATCCTCAGGAAAATCCACCGTGCAGCACCTTGATTTGTAGCCTTCTCAATCTTCAGAACTGTGAGGAAAAAATACCCATTGTTGGAGTCAACACAACCAGTCTGTGATTTTTTTTTAAATGGCACAGGCTTCTTGGCTCCTGAAGCCAGACAGGATCTCTATCATAAGCTCTGCACTACCTAGTGAAACTGACCATAATTAGGCAATATAACACTTTACCCTGCCCATTTTGAATTGCTTCTTTTCCTTTGGTAGCATGCACACCCTGAAACTGCTTCTATTTACGACCACTTGGATAAAAAAAAATCCACCTCCAAGGGCTATCTCAGCTTGCAATTTCAGTGCTTTGTGACCATAGAAAATTGTGAAGTTAATCTGCAGCTCACAAGAAGACTAAATTTAATGCATCAGTTGACTGGAAAACTTATAAAACTAACTCAATTAAAAAGCATTCACCATAAAACTAGTAACATTTTATACTTACATGGTAATTTCCTCCTTATCCCTCAGTCATCCTGTAGTATAGTCTACTACTAATCCTCATAGCACTCAATGGAGAATCTTACGTAAAAGAGAAAAGAAATTACTCGGGAACAAGCAAATGAAAATCACGTCATTGCAGTGGAGAATTTAATCACATCTTTTATTTTGTTTCTCTAAATAAAAACAAGTAATTGTTAATTATGAACTAACCAATTGAAATGAAACAGCTGAATTTTAAAAGCATTATTGGACTCAAATAAATTGCAATCAAGATATAATTGTATACAATATTCTCATTGATGTCAGGGATAATTTAGTCAAAATAACAACAGAAAAAAAATAAATTGTTTGGATGCAAAGAAAGAAGAAATCTTAAGAATTTGTTTGCATTAGCAATGGCAGAGTTAGAGGCAGGAGAGTGAACAGTGACCTAAAAATCATGTGATATGTGCCCAGTTATGACCCTGGTTCTCTAATTATCTATGAAAAACATCAATTGCCTTCAGGTTTCAGTTTTCATATTTGAAGACTGCAATGAAGGATGTTTCTAAATGCTTACTCAATTTAGGGAGATAGAAAATTCAATGATATTTAAAAATATCAAATCTTCATGGTCTAGGTTGTATTTTAAATTGACTACACTTTACATGCAGTTATTTTGCAACATATCCTGCTTGACCTAGAAGAAATAAAGAAATGGCAATGCTTATAATTGGCAAGTGAGAATCTTTAGGGCTTAGGAAACACAGCATGATATCTGGAGAGAACACACAGAAGGAGAGTTTTTCTTTAAGTCAAAGCTAAATACTGTTTTTATTTTCTTTCTTGCTTAAAACGTTTCCTTTTTGCCCTCTAAAAAGCTTTTGAGAAGTAAAAGATAGTAAGTTATGGAGTATGACTTAAGCATTTTACAGGTAATATTTAATTAATTGTCATAACAACCCCACAAAGGTAATCATGTCATTGTCTCCATTTATTTATTTTTTGGGGGGTAGTGTAAATGGAGCTTATTAAAAGGCAGGGAAGAGAAATACAGAGGAAAGCATGGTGGACTCAGGTGGAAGCTGTAAGCCAAGAGAGCAGGTTTCTGCTCTTCAGTGATTTATTTTATTTTTTAAATTTTATCATTTTTACATTTACTTACATGTGTATACATTGTTTGGGCCACCTCTCCCCCTACTTCCTACCCCCCATTGTCCCCATTTAGAGTTGAGGATATGAAGGTTTCAAGATAACAAGTTATACAACCAGATAACATCAGAAAAAATATTCACAAGGAAGCAGATTCTCCTATTGCTGGGTTTATGTTTTGTAGTTCAACTGTTGCCATCATAGTTAGAAATTCTGTGCCCGAATTTTTCCCTGGATTATCCTTTGCTTATCTTTAAACTAGTGGATTAAAACCTCTATAAAGTTTCTGGTAGTAAATAATTTTCACCTTGCAGACCACAAATGGTCTCTGTTGCAGCTAGCCAGTCCTGCAGGTGAAGCATGATAGCATCCATACACAACATGTGAACAAGTAAGCATTGCTGTATTCCTGAGAAATAATATGAAATGCACACCTTTTTTCTAACTCCAGTTCCTACACAGAGCTCCTAAAACCCTTGTTATTTCTAAGAGAATTTTCTGTATTAATATTTGGACTTTGCCCTGGCTCCTGACACAGTACCTAAAATTCTTTGGAATTTCCTGGGTGATCGGAGTAGCTTTTTTTCTAATGAAGTAACTCTTGATGTGATCCTAACAAAAGTTGGCCACAGGGAATATTAAGCCATGATTAAGAGCTTGGAGCTTCAACTTTACCCCTCTAATTCTCCAGAGAAAGAATAGGGGCTAGAAATGGATTTAGTGATTGATTCTGCCTCTGTAATAAAGTATCATAAACATCCCTCAGTTACAGAATTCATAGAGCATTCAGATCGGTGACTACATCAACATGTCAGGTGGTGGTACACCTCAAATTCCAGAGGGCAGAAGCTCCTTGGCTTGTAACTTCCTCAGACTTTACTGTACCTGTCTCTTCACCTGACTTCTCATCTGTATTCTCACTACCTCTATTATTTAAAAGCTGGAAAATACATTTAAAGAATTTTCCTGAGTTTTATGAGCTGTTGCAGCAAGTTAGTCAAACCTAAGGGAGGGATTTTGAAACCCCACCTTGTAACTGGTTGGTCATAAATGTCAGTGACAGCTTACTGTTTGTGACTGAAGATTGAAATGAGGGCAGATTTGTGGGACCTGAGTCCTCAATCTGTGAGATCTGGTGTTGACCCCAGTAGAAAGGGCCAGAACTGAATTGAATTGGAGGACACTTTGCTGTTTGCTGAAAAATTGTTTGGTATATGAAGAAATGCACCCATATTCATCCGATGTCAGAAGTGTTGACATCTGATGTCAGAGTAAGAGTAGGAATACAGAAGTTTGTCATTTTATGTATCTCAAAGTTTCACAAAGCAATGCAAAAAAAAAACAAAAGGCACAAATTTCTTTTGAACAATGGATTGTTTTTAGAACTCCTGCTCTCAACCTAATGTTTCCCAACAGACCTAATAGTGTTGTTTTCCTTTTCATCATTTTGTCCCAAATTAGAATAGTCAGGTAGAGGAGACATGTTATTTTGAGAACAGAAAATATGAATAGTGGAGATGAGACCCATGATTTTTCTTTCACCTGGGAAGATTCACACTGACTTCTCATACTATCACCTTCTTGTATTTTGTTGGTTAAGTAGACACAAACACTCCCAGAGGGAAGACAAGAAAAATACTTCAGGTTTCTCTGATGGGAGGTGACACAATGATCCAAAATTTCTTGACCCCACATTCTTAGTTTCCATCAGTTCTACAATTCCATAGAATTTAATAATGTAACAAAAAGTGGCTCCTGGTAACTCATTTCTCCATGTATGCAAACATATTTTTATCATGCTTCTTTAGTTGTTAAGAAGAAAGTGGTTAAAGATAATTATTGGTAAAATTGTAGACTGTAGAATAAAATATTACATTTGTTGCTTTCATCACAAGGATCAAAGTGAAAGTGATAATTTATGATTAACTTTTCATACAAATAATTCATAGGATTCAGAGGAATAGTCTATCCTTAATCTTGGCACTTTTGCCGTGACATTTTTTCAATATGTTGAGAAATGTAACAAGGCCATATTCTTGTCAAATAATGTTACTCTTTAAAAGAACAAAGAAGATTTCTGTTTCTGAATAGCTGATATTGGACTAACTATCCCACTGAGAACAATTATAAAAGTTGGATACCATACATACAACAGCTGTTTGGAAGCACTAGAGAACAAACAAAGCAGTTAGAATGGAAGAAACTAACATCCTAGGTAGAAGGAAACACATTGATATAAAGTCTGAATTCACTGTTGCTTCTCCTTGGGACACTTGCCAATTTCCTACAGGTCAAGGATGAACAGAGCTGTCACACACAGAAATGAAGTTCAGGACTGCTAAGCAGTGGACCTATGATCCCTGGCCAAGAAGAATTGCAGAGTCCAACATTCTGTGTATGATCTTTTGAGGCATTTGCTGACTTGTAAGCTAAACATGCAGAACTGAACACAGCAAAACCAAACATCAAGCAGCTGTAAGAAACAAAGATGTGTGTAGCTAATGTTGTGGTCTCATGGTTCTAGGAAGATAAAAATTAGATTCAGGGTCTTACCAAGTAAAAAAGGATCAAGTTAAAACATCAGATTTTTAGTTGTCAAACTCGGGGAATAAGAAAAACTGAAAATAGGCCACCTCTTATTGATATGGTTCATAGTCTGTCTTTATAGATCCACAAAAGAAAAGAAATAGAGACTGGAAAAGATCCATATTTAAAGAGACATTGGAGACAAATTTTTCAAAACTAAGAAAAGTTTAAATCAGAGAGATTTCAGAACATCAGTAAACTTTAAGAAGTAAACAAACTAACAAAAACCCTGCACTACGTATATCCTGCAGAAACTACACTTACATACATCATACAGAAACTACTAAAATGAGAAATAAAAAGGAAATCTTAAACAGCTCCTACTGTTGAAGGAGAAAAAAACAACTGAAAGCTAACTTTTCAACAGAAAGAAGGCAGAAATCAGGATGGAATACTTAATGTGATGAAACTTAACAGAATTTTCTACTTAGCTGTTATTTCACTCAAATTAAAAGTGAAATAATGGCTGAGAGAATCCTTTCTCAACATACAAGCACTAAAATTTATCCTGAAGAAGAGTTTTAGACAGATTGATAATGGTCATAATGAAGACTTGATTTGATGAAAAAACTGTGAAAAGGCAAATATAAGGAACAGTTTATCCAAATATTGGCTGTTTTCAAAATCTTTTGGGATTTAAAATGTATGTGGTACCAAAACATATGACAACAATTGGTAGAGGGAGAGAATAAATGCTAAGTATTGCACAGTCTTTGTATTTCTTCTGAGATATTTAATGTGGTAATTAAAGGAAGGCTTGAGTAGCTTAAGAATGCATGTTATGAGCTTCAGACAAACCTACAATAGTAACCAACAGTAGAAATTTCATATTGAAAAATGTAAATTTAAATTATTGGCAAAATCAAACAATAATACACACACATACACAAAAGAAGGAAGGAATGGGAAATAAGAATAGGTGATATGAAAATGAATAGCAACATGCCAGACTTAATCCTCAACATACAATGTGTAAATTTAGTATAAAAATATAAGTATTCCAACTAAAATGAAAAGATTACATTGGATTAAAATAAGGACAGAGAGAGGGAGAGAGAGAGAGGGAGAAAAGAAAGAAAGAAAGAAAGAAAGAAAGAAAGAAAGAAAGAAAGAAAGAAAGAAAGAAAGAAAGAAAGAAAGAAAGAAAGAATTTTATTTGGTAGCTCAAAGATGCACATATAAAATATAATTATGTGCAAGGTTGAAATTCAAAGGATTAATAAATATACCACTGAAGCACAGGAATGGGCAGTAAATTCATAGACTGATATAGTTTAAAGTAAGAATGACTAGAGATTAAGAGGAACATTTCATAATGATAAAAATGACTGTTAAAGGGACAAAAAACTATCATGAATTTTTGTGTTTTTAATAGAATGAAAATATAAGGTAAAATTATAAAAATAAAAGGATAAATAGAAAAGTCTAAATCAGTCTGAGAAATACAAAAATAACTGTCTTCCTACCTGATAGACATGATGACTTAAAATTTCATTAAGTATATAAAGAAATTGCAAAACTATTAAAAAATTGAACTAAGATTGTTTATCTAAGCCAAGCACCAGAGACTCATTTCCTAGCTACTGGGGAGGCAGAGATCAGGAGGACACGGTTCCATGCCATGCAAATAGTTTGGGAGACCCTATCTTGAAAATACCTATCATCAAAAAAAGGGCTTGTGAACTGGCTCAAGGTGAAGGCTGAGTTTAAGCCCTAGTACAGAAAAAAAAAAAAAAGGAAAGAAACATGTGGACATCAGTAAATAAGTTTAAAATATCAATAGATAACAGGAGAGTAGTATTAACAATTTTCTTGATAAATACAGAATTGTAGGTTAAATGAAAACTTACTTGAAATAACTAACTTAAAAACTTGATAAGTGGAATTAGAGAAAGAGCTTTTAAGATGGTAGAGGAATGGAAGCATACTACATGAATAAGAGTCAGGATCACAAAAACTATATAAAGAAGTGCAAAAGAGAAGAAGAAAACTGAGAATCACAGCAGAGGGACAGGATAACTGAAAAATATGGTGAAACAAAAAGTCAACATGGTTAAGTGAGAAAAAGTTTGTAGCTCCAGTCCCATCTACCTTAGGCGGAAGAGGAAACTGAAGACTTCACTCCAAGGTACGTCAAGTGGTCTGTAAGGCAGAAACAGCATAGAAGTAGACAACTAACCTTTGATCAGCCCCACCTTTACCACAACTCATATACAAGGAAATACAAGAAACTGCAGCTACTTCCCCTCTATCTAAGCACCAGACTAGGTCCGGTGCCTTGGACACACATGCAAAAGCTTGCCTATGGAGATATCCCTAAGTCCAGTGATACAAAACTACGCTGCAGTTCTCTCACTGCACAGTGGTGATTAAAACTTCTAAACAATGAATTTGGCCTTAGATATACAAATCTCAATACAAAAACAATAGAAATATGAAAAACAATGCAACATGGCACTCCTAACGTTCAAAAACTCCACAATAACAGACACTAAGGAAAGTAAAAGGAAGAAAGCACCCCCAAAACCTTAAAAACATGGTTATAAGAATGATCAGCAAAATGAAAGAGGATGTCTACAGAAAGATGAAAGAATCCAAAAAGGATACAAATAAATAAATAAACAAAATTAGGAAAACAGTGTAGGATATGAAAAATGAATTTACACTTGCTTGAGCCACTCTGCCAGCAAAAAGAGGAATTCAAAAAAGGTACAGAAATTCAGACTGAAATTCTGAAAATGAAAATCTCAATAAGTCAAATAAAAATGTCTAGTCTCCCCAGTAAAATGGATCCAACTTAAGATAGACTACTGGGGCTTAAATAGTAAGATGATGAATTAGAAAAATACAAAGAAGTACAAATGGGGGTGCAAATACTCTATGACTCCATTAAAAGACCAAACTTATAAATTATGGGCATTGAGAGAGAATATATGCATGCCAAAGGCATAGGAAATACATTCAGAGGAGTATTAGCAGAAATCTTGAGAAAGAGAGTTCTATCTAGGTACTAGAGGCATCTGATATGTTAAATATATTTGACCAAAATATAATCTCTTTATGTAATATTATAGTTAAAACATTAAGTATAGAGAAAAAGAAAAGAATATTGAAATCTGCAAGGGAGAAGCACCATGTCACTATAAAGGCAAACTCATGAGAATAGCAGCAGAGTTCTCAACAGAAACCTTAAAGGCAAGGAAGGTATGGGATGAGGTATTTTAAGCACTGAAAGAAAACAACTGCAAACCTAGATTACTATATCCAGAAGAGCCATAATTCACAATTGAAGGAGAAATAAAAGCCTTCCATGAAAAACAAAAATGAAAGCAATTTATGAGTATTAAACTAACACTGCAGAAGATACTCAAAGGAAGCCTACATACAGAAGAGCAAGATAAATGTAACCATGAAAACATGAGAAAAAATAAACCCTACCAAACTGATATAGACACAAGTGAGGAATAAAATAGAATCAACAAAATGGCAGGAATCACTCCATACTTTCAATATTAACACAGAATGTTAATGTTCTCAATTCTCCTATCAAAAGACATAGAACTGTGGGTTGGACCAAAAAGTCATATGTGACCATTTGTTGCCTACAAGAAACACATGTCACTGACAAAAATAGATACTGGCTTAGGGTGACAGGGTGGAAAAAGTTCTTCCAAGTAAATGGACCTAAAAATCAGAAGAGTAGCTATACTCATGTCTGCTAAAGTAGACTTCAAGTCAAAATTAGAAGAGACAAACATCACTTTATATTAATAAAGTGAATAATCAATCAAGATGAAATGATAATTGCTAACATAAGCACCAATATTGGTGCACTCAGCTTCATTAAACAAACACTACTGGATACTCCTAGACTTAAAACCACAGATAGGTTCCAGCACAATGACAATAGAAGACTTTAATACCACCCTCTCACCAAAAGATAAGCCATCAGGACAAAAAAAATCAATAAGGAAACCTCTAAATTAAGTTAAACTGTAGACCAAATGGACGTAAGAGATAAAAAATACACATTCTTCTCAGCTGCCCATGGAATTTTCTCCAAAATATATCACAACTTAGGACATAAAGCAAGTCTTAGCAAATATTAGAAAATTACAATTATTCCCATATCCTAACAGACTGTAATGGAAAAAAACTAGAACTTATCAGCAAAAGAAACTACAAAAAACATTCAAACACATGAGACTGAGCGGGACACTGTTGAACGACCAGTGGGTCATTGGAAAAGAAGAGAAGAAATCCAAAAGTACCTATAAACTAATGAACATGAAAACACAACCCATAAGAATCTTTGGGATGCAGAAAATGGAGTGCTAGAGAGAGAGAGAGAGAGAGAGAATCTCAAATAAATAACCTAATGATGCACCTTAAGCCCCTAGGGGAAAAAAAAGAACAAATCAATTGCCAGATTCTCAGATGGAAAGAAATAATAAAGATTAGAACAGAAATTAATGAAATAGAGACAAAAATACTATATAAAGAATAAATGAAACAAAAAGTTTGTTCTTCAAAAATATAAATTAGATAAACCCTTAGTCAACCTGACTAAAAGAAGGATATAAAAAACCCACATTAATAAACTTAGAGATGAAAAGAGAACATTACAACAAATATCAGTGAAATATAGAGGATCATAAAGAAATACTTAGAAAACCTCTAATTCAAATAAACTTGAAAATCTAGAAGAAATGGATATATTTCAAGAAGCATGTAACCTACCAAAATTGAACCGAGAATATAAACTACTTTAACAGACCTATAAAGAGTACTTAGATTGATGTAGCAATAAGGAGGCTCCCAATAAACAAAAGCCCAGGATCTGATGGATTCCCTGCCAAATTCTACCAGATCTTTAAAGAACAGCTAACACCAATCCTCCTCAAAGTGTACCAGGAAATAGAAAGGGAAGGTGTTGGGGTCCAGAGTTGACCACCCCTCAGAGGAACAAAAAGACACTCACGATAATGTAAGCCACAAAGTGAGGTTTATTTCCAGCCAGCTGGGGTTCAGGTATCCGCCCGACGCAGTGGGTTTCAACACGGACTCCGAATACAAAATTCAGGCTGCTTTTATATATTTTTTTAATATTAGTCACGGTTACACAGCAATTTTTATGGTCCCTGGGGTCACATATTTCTGATATCTCCCACATCCTGGTGGTGGGGCCAGATTACTTGAAGATTATTTATCAGGAATTTGGTAAACACCAGGTGTCTCAACTCATTGACTCACATACCATTTTAGCAAGATTAACCAGAAACAGTCCCTGTTCTCAGAAACCATCCCACCTCCCTTTGTTCCAGTAAGTGGTGGCTTGGGTCATGTTAGCCATGGTGGGTTTCAGGCTGAGTGGGCTGCAAGCCTCAAAGGTACCCTAACGTTTGTACCCTAACATTCCCCCCTTTAGTTGTTCATAATGAGGAATCATGCTCATCTGGGCGACTAGCGTAAACATCCTCAGGGCTAGGTAATTGTTCGTATTGCTGCCTCAGGACCATTAGTTGGACTGTACTAACTCGATCTTTCATGAAGGTCACTAGCTTATTCAGAATATAAGGACCAAAGGTTAGGATAAGCAGTAGATGATCAGAGGGCCCACCAGGGTAGAGACCAAGGTAGCGAACCAGGGGGACCTATTGAACCAAGCTTCGAACCAATTTTCTTGGGCTTCCCTTTATCGTTTCCTTTTTGGTCAGTCCTTCCCTCACTTTAGCCACAGAATCCCTAACTACCCCTGAGTGGTCAGCATAAAAACATTCCTCCCCTAAGGCAGCACATATTCCCCCCTGCTGAAAGAACAATAAGTCTAGGCCCCGTCAGTTTTGAAACACTACCTCAGATAGAGAGGTAAGGGATTTTTCTAGGTGACTAAGGGAGGCTTCTATCCTCTCTATATCCTCGTCTATGGCCGCATGCAGTGAGGACATCCCTTTATGTTGAGTAGCCAGGGAGGCTATGCCAGTTCCTGCCCCAGCCACCCCTAAGCTAAGTAGGGTAGCAATGGTTAATGCAGAAATAGGCTCTCTCTTCTTTCTCTCACCCATTCCTGTATTCCAGTATGAATATAGGCTCTCCTCAGAATGATAGATGATGCGGGGCAGCACAGCCACTAGAACACAGAATTCTTTAGAGCCGTTAAACACATTAGTTGATAGGCAAGGGGTGAGCCCGGACTGTGAGCATATCCACCATCCATTGCCTTTTGGAATTACCCACTTAATACCATCGCCCCAGGTGGGGTTGTCTTTTACAACAGCACATAGGTCCTGTTTTCCCACTGGCACCTTCCCTAAGCAGGTTCCTTGGCTGCTCACTTGTTGTATGGTCAGACCTCTCTTACGGTCTCCCCAGGAACATTGGGTGGGGTTTTCACTAGTTGAGATATCGTAGGTGACATTTAGCCCTATTGCCTCATAGAATGGGGGCCTCAAATCATAGGACAGCCAGCAGGAGGTAGTCATATTAGGGTTGGTGTGGTTCAATGTTAGGAATGCAGCATTTACCAGATTCCAGAGGGGGTCTGTGGACCCGGTCATGAGACTGGGCTTCACCAAGGGAGGGCCGGTACCTAATGGTCCTGGAGTTTTAATACTAGCCTTTGTGTGAGGCTGGGTAGGGACTGGGGTTGTGCGAGGTCGGAGAGATGGCTCTACATAGGGCAGCTTAAGTACTTTGTTGGGGCCTACCATTTTGGACGGTGGCCCCATGGGCTCAACTTTTAATCTGATTACTATGGTAGAGCCAGAATGTCCACCATATTTATAAAACACAAGTCCCCACACCTTACCTTGTATCCACCCGGGGGTGTCCTCTTTGCCACTGTCAGTGAAGGTGACCTCGATTCTATCTGTATCTGTGGGCTGGCATTTATGGGTGGGTGACAGAATTCTGCACCCCCAGGATACCCCATTTACAAAGGCAAATTTGACTAGGTCTGGTTTGGATATCCCCCACTTCCATTCACCATCGTTGGATGTGACACATGCCCATGACTTACAGAAGGAGTATTGTATCCCCCCCACAGTCCTTGCTCTTTTTGTGGCCGGGGCAAGCATAAAAACCATAACGTCGGGCTGACTCCAGGGCAGTAGACTTGTAGGCAGGATTGATGTCTCTGAAGCAGAATTGAAGCTCCGGCCACCAAGTTCCTATGGGGGCAGTGCTAGTAGTCTTGTTAAGGGTGGTATGAGTCTCCCCATCGGTGAGTATCCAGGTTTGCTTATAGGGCTGGTGAGGGTTGGTTTCTGTGAGGCTCCTACTCTGGGCATTGAGCAAGATCAGAGAGACCAGCCAACCCATCCGTGGCTGCTCCTGAAGACTTTGCATGTTCCTGGGGTCGCAAAAGCTTCAGCTTCAATGGGTTATCTGGGTGCCACCGTGCGGTCCACTCTCTAGCCTTTTTCTGTTCCTGATGATTGGCTTGACGCACGTGGGAGTGATGGACCCAAGGCCCGATGTTGTCAACCTTAAGAGCAGTGGGGGTAACCAGAATGACCAGGTAAGGGCCTTTCCATCTTTCTTCCAGAGTGCGGGCTCTGTGCCTCTTTACCCATACTCAATCCCCTGGGATGATGCCATGTTCTGGGTTCGATGTGTCCTTTGTCTCATACAAGGTGCGCACTATGGGCCAGATTTCACGTTGGACCTCCTGTAGGGCTTTTAAACTGGCCAAGTAATTTGGGGCCGTACTGGGGTCTTGGTCCAGTAGGGTTCAGACAATAATGGGGGGCGGAGACCCGTATAGAATTTCAAAAGGTGTCAATCCATGTACATATGGTGAATTTCAAACCCAGAAGATGGCATAGGGTAGGAGGGCCGCCCAGTCTCTGCCACTCTCGATGGCTAATTTAGATAAGGTCTCCTTTAGGGTCCGATTCATTCTTTCTACCTGCCCTGAGCTCTGGGGTTATATTCACAATGCAGCTTCCAATTAGTCCCCACTGCCCGGGCCAGCCCTTATAGGACATTACTGATGAAAGCCAGACTGTTATCAGAGCCTAGAGTTTCAGGGATGCCATATCTGGGTATAATTTCCTCCAGCAAAACCTTAGCTACAACCTGAGCAGTCTCTCGTTTTGTAGGAAAAGCCTCCACCCAGCCTGAGAAAGTGTCTATCAGAACCAACAAATACCTATACACATACCTTCCCAGCTTCACCTCAGTGAAATCCACTTCCCAGCTCTGTCCTGACGCCCTCCCTCGTACCCGTGTACCTGTATGTAGGAGTCCCCTTTTGCTGGGTTTCATAGCCTGGCACCCAACACATTGGTCCACAATCTTTTGAATCTGGGCTGTTTGGTGCGGGAACCAGAGGCGGGCCGACTCGAGGAGGGTGAGTAGTTTCTTCTTGCCTAAATGGTTGGCTCGATGTAAATTGGAGATCCTTCCTAACTTTTCAGGAAGGATCAGCTGCCCTTCGATATCACGATACCAGCCTTGCTGATTGGGTTCTGGGCACCAGTGATCTTGGATCCATTGTTTGTCTTCCAGGGTGTACTTGTGTCACGGTGGCAAGCATGGAAGCTTGGGCACGGGTAAGGTCAGCGCTAGGGTTGTGGAGGCCAAAGCAGCATTTTGGGCCGCTATGTCCGCACGCCGGTTCCCCGTAGCTTCTGGAGTCTGGGCAGATTGGTGACCAGGAACATGTACTACCGCCACAGCTTGGGGCTTCTGCACCGCAGTCAGTAGTCTCTGGATCTCTGGGAGATTACGTAACTCCTTTCCTTCCACTGTAATGAAACCTCTTTCCCGGTAGATGGTGCCATGTACATGGACGGTGCTGAAAGCATGATGGCTGTCAATATAAACAGTCACTCGTTTTCCCTCAGCCCGCTTGAGTGCCTCTGCCAGTGCAATCAGTTTGGCCTTCTGGTCTGAGGTCCCCGGGGGCAACAGGGCATTCCAAATTATGCTCCCACCTTGGTCCACCACCATTGCGCCTGCCTTATGCACCCCATCTGAGACGAAACTACTCCCATCTGTATACCATACCAGCTAACTGTTGGGTAGGGTTGAGTCCTGGAGATCGGGGCGCACTTGGGTGATTTCAGCTATAATCTCCTGACAGTCATGTAGAGGGGCTTCCAGGTCCAGATTTGGCAGCAAGGTGGCCGGATTTAGAGAAACTGGGTCGGAGAAGAGGATTCGGGGAACATCCAGCAAGAGCCCTTGGTAATGAGTCAGTCGGACATTGGTCATCCATCTACCTGGAGGGTGCTTTAGGACTCCCTCTACTGCATGGGGGGTTACCACCTTCAGATGTTGCCCAAAAGTGAGCTTATCTGCGTCCTTTACCATTAGGGCAACTGCCGCTATGATCCGCAGGCATGGGGGCCAGCCCACTGCAACTGGGTCTAACCTTTTGGATAGATAAGCAACTGGCCGCTAGGCGCTGCATTAGTACCCCTTTTGCTATCCCCCTTCTTTCGTCTACAAAGAGGGTGAAGGGCTTTAGAGGGTCTGGCAGCGCCAGGGCCGGGGCTCTCAAGAGGGTGGTCCTGAGCTCCTCAAAGGCCTTTTGTTGATCTGGCCCCCAGGCCCAAGGGGCCTTGTCCTTAGTTGCCTCGTATAAGGGTTTTGCCAGTTCAGCATACCCCAATATCCACAGCCGGCAGTAGCCTGCCATCCCCAGAAACTCGCCGACTTCTCGAGCTGAGGTGGGGACGGGGAGTCTGAGAATAGTTTCTTTCATAGCATTCGTTAACCATCTGGTTCCCTCTTTTAGTTCATACCCCAAGTAGGTGACTGTTTGTCTACAAATTTGAGCCTTCTTTGCACTGGCCTGATAGCCCAACTTCCCCAGCTCCTGGAGGAGGTCTCCAGTGGCTTGCCAGCACTCAGCTTCAGATGCAGCTGCCAGAAGCAAGTCATCTACATACTGCAAAAGTGTGATGGAACTGTGGCTCTGGTGATATGAGTCCAGATCCTGATTAAGAGCCTCATTGAACAGAGTAGGGGAGTTTTTGAAACCTTGTGGAAGTCTAGTCCATGTTAGCTGTCCAGGGGTTCCGTATTTTCATCATGCCATTTGAAGGCAAAAATGTGTTGACTATTGGGTGCTAGGGCTATGCTAAAAAAAGCATCTTTCAAGTCCAAAGTGGTATACTAAACATGGGAGGGGGGCAAATGGCTCAGCAAGGTATAGGGGTTGGGGACTGTGGGGTGGATGTCCTCAACCCTCTTGTTTACTTCCCTTAAATCTTGGACTGGCCTATAGTCTTTTCCCCCGGGTTTCTTAACAGGGAGGAGTGGAGTGTTCCAAGCAGAACAGCAGGGCCGTAATATTCCAGCCTCCAGGAGATGGTTTATGTGAGGGGCAATGCCCCTCCATGCCTTGGAAGACATGGGATACTGACGGACTCGGATGGGCTGAGCCGAAGCCTTGATCTCTACTATTACCGGGGCTCGATGTTCCGCCAGCCCCACACCTGCTATTTCTGCCCAAGCCTGGGGGTAGGTTTGAATCCAATAAGCCATTTCAGGGGACCACTCAATAGGTTTCAGGAGAGGGTCCCGCAAGTAGAACATGGTCAAGAGAGACATGGTCAAGACTTGGAGGGGCTGTCCTTGTCCATCTGTCACTTTGATACCATCCGGCTCAAAGTGAATGTGAGCCTTCACCTTACTTAGCAGATCACGTCCCAGAAAGGGGGCAGGGCATTCAGGAATGACCAGAAAGGAATGGGTCACCTGATGTCGGCCCAAATCCACCTGACATTTGCTAGTCCATTGATATGCCTTGGATCCAGTGGCTCCCTGCACAAGGCTAATTCTCTGGGACAGTGGCTCAGTAGGTCTATTAAGGACTGAATATTGGGCCCCTGTGTCCACCATGCATCTCACGGGCTTCCCCTCCACATATATGGTTATCCAAGACTTGGGGAGGGGGTCCGAGTCCCGTGCCCTCTAGTCACTGTCCATTCCGGCTAACAGGACCCAGGCGTCATTATTGGGCCTGCTATTTGGTCCCGGGTGACCCTGGAGTTTGGGACATTCCTTCTTCCAGTGTCCGTATTCCTTACAATAGGCACATTGTCCCTGGCCTAGCCTGGGTCGATCTCTTCAGGGACGTGTGGGGCCGGCCCATCCAGAACTCAGTCCAGCCAGACCCTGGACTCCTGCTAGCAATATCTTAGCCATCTCTTTTTGCTGTTTCTTGTTTTCCCTACTCTGGTGTTCCCTGTCCTCTTTCCGAATCCTTTCTTGCAGTTCCTGATTCTCCTTCCTGATTCTATCCTCTCGTTCTTCCAGGGTTTCTCGGGTGTTAAAAACCCTTTCAGCTACTTTCATCAGATCCTGGGTAGTCATTTCCCCAAGCCCTTCTTGCTTATATAGTTTCTTCCTAATATCAGGGGCAGCCTGATTTATGAAGGACATTATCACAGCTGACTGATTCACCTCCACTAGTGGGTCTAGGGGGGTATACTGTCTGTATGCATCATAAAGACACTCAAGGAATGCGGCCGGGCTTTCATTTTCCCCCTGCATTATTGCCTTTACCTTAGCCAAATTGGTAGGGCGGCGGGCTGCCGCCTGGAGGCCTGCCATAAGAGTCTGGCTGTAGACCCGGAGATGCTCCCTACCTTCTGCAGTCCCATAGTCCCAGTCAGGTCTGTTTAAAGGAAAACGATCATCAATCAGGTTTGGCAGGGTAGTCGGTCGCCCATTGTCGCCAGGGACATTCTTTCTGGCTTCAGTGAGAATCTGCTCCCATTCCTCGGTGGTGAATAGGGTCCGAAGGAGCTGCTGACAGTCATCCCATGTGGGACTGTGAGTATGCAAAATGGACTCAAACAGATCAGTCAGGCCTCTAGGTTCCTCAGAAAAAGGAGGATTCTAGGCTTTCCAGTTGTACAGGTCACTACTTGAAAAAGGCCAATACTGATAGGTGCATTCCCCTTCGGGACCAGCACCACCCAGGGCCCGCACCGGGAGGATGGGGGGCCCGGTGGAAGTGGAGGAGGGCTCCTCCTCTGGGGTTTCTTCTCCCTGCCTATGGAGCCTGAGTCCTCTCGCCGGTCCGGAGACCGGGGCAGGGGGTGCAGACGGGGAGGCTGATGAGTGGGGAGGCTTAGAGGAGCCAGCTGCCTCTGGCTGGAGTGGTGCAGCAGCGGCATATGGCGGGGGATTTACTTCACAATCTAAGTCTATCAAGGATGGATGGAGAGTTGGGTCTCCCTGCAGGATAGGCTTCTTAGGGGAATTAATGGGAGTGGGGGTGTTCCCCGACATGGCCAGTATTGCGGGCCGGTCTGTAGGTGCTCCATGGATAAATGGCCGCAGCCAGGAAGGGGGGTCTTCTACTAAAGTCTGCCACATAAGGACGTAGGGATATTGATCAGGGTGGCCATGAAGACTGGGTCTATTAATGACATTTCGGACCTTCTTAATCGTGTCCAAGGAGAAGGTACCTTGAGGAGGCCAGCCTTCATTAAAGGTTGGCCATTCCGCTGAGCAAAGGGTGTCAAACTTACCTTTGTTAATTTTCACACCATAATTGTGTCCTTTAGCGCGGAGTTCTGAAAAATGACTCAGAAGAAGGGTCTTAGGAGTTACCTGAGCCTGTCCCATGATGATCAGGAGAGATGGACAGAGGAGACAGCAAAGAACAAAAGAGACAATTCCAGCAGACAAACAAATTCACACAGGACTCTCTAACATACACAAGTACCGGCCGGTCAACCAGACCACTCTCACAGGTGCAATTCCATTCACACCAGACTCTGGATCCTTACCCAAAGACCATCCAAACAGTGTTCACTGAGGATGCTGGTGTGGCTCCTGACCTTCGGGGATGTCTCCCACAACTTCCAATAGTGAAGCCTCCAGGGCTGTAACACCTTCCTTCCACTCAATGAGAATTCTCAACCAGATTCAGACGGGGACTCTAAGTCCCTCCAAACGGAGGTGGCCAATCCTCCTTCCACGGTCTTTCCCAATTAAACCTCGGTATCGGAGGCTGTTTGTTCCTCTCAGGGAGGGGCTCAGATCTCGGTGGGCCCTCCAGATGTTGGGGTCCAGAGTTGACCACCCCTCAGAGGACCAAAAAGACACTCACGATAATGTAAGCCACAAAGCGAGGTTTATTTCCAGCTAACTGGGGTCCAAGTATCTGCCCGACGCAGTGGGTTTCAACACGGACCCCGAATACAAAATTCAGGCTGCTTTTATATTTTTTTTAGACATTAGTCATGGTTACACAGCAATTTTTATGGTCCCTGGGGTCACATATTTCTGATATCTCCCACATCCTGGTGGTGGGGCCAGATTACTTGAAGATTATTTATCAGGAACTTGATAAACACCAGGTGTCTCAACTCATTGACTCACATACCATTTTAGCAAGATTAACCATAAACAGTCCCTGTTCCCAGAAACTGTCCCACCTCCCTTTGTTCCAGTAAGTGGTGGCTTGGGTCATGTTAGCCATGGTGGGTTTCAGGCTGAGTGGGCTGCAAGCCTCAAAGGTACCCTAACGTTTGTACCCTAACAAAGGAACATTACCAAACTCATTCTATCAAGCCAGTATTATACTCATTCCAAAATCAGATAAGAACACAACAAAGTTATAGACCAATCTCTTTAATGAATATAGATGTAAAACTTTCCAGTGAAACACTTGCAAACAGAGTTCAACAATACATTAAAAAGATTATAGACCATGATCAAGTTGGTTTCATTACAGGAATATAAGAATGGTTCAACATAAGTACATTAATAAAAGTAATATAACACATAAATAGAATGAGGGGCAAAAACCACGTTATCATTTTTTTTTGGTGCAGAGAAAACCTTTGACAAAATTCAACATAGTTTCATGACAAAAGTTCTGAGGAAACTAGGAAAAGAAGAAATGCACCTCAACATAATGAAGGCTATATAAGGCAAACCTATAGACAACATCATGCTAAATGGGATAAAACTGAAACCATTTCAACTAAAATTAGGAACAAGAAAAGGGTGGACACTCTCCAACTCTTATTCAATATAGTACTGGAATTCCTTGCCAGAACAAAAAGTCAAGAGAAAGAAGTAAAAGGAATTCAAAAGGGAAGGAAGAAGTCAAATTATTCCTATTTGCAGATGATATGATTTTATACCTCAAAGACTCCAAAGATTCCAGCAGAAAACTCCTAGATCTTATAAAGATTTTTAGCAACGTAGTGAAGGATGGACTACAGGAGATCCCAGAAAGTGATAAGTGGTGGAGGAGACACCTCTCCTTCCCAGGAAACATCTGTCTGCAACTGAGAGACACCTCTACCCTCAGGCAATACACAAAAAGGCTATAAAACCCAATATCCAACCTGACCCATGGGACCACAGGTTTCCAGGTCCTCCTGTATGCCCGCATGCAGCCTTTCTCTTCTCTTCTCTACAAATAAAATCTTTCCAACCTCTGCAGCTGAGGTGAATGTCCACGCTTTCATTTTCAGAGTAGACCCAAGAATCCTGAACACCTGAAATTCCTGCATGTGTCATCTGTGCATCAATAGCAGGATATAAAATCAACATAAAAAAAGTAGTTTTTCTCTATATCAAGAATGAACAGGCTGAGAAAAGAAACAGGAAAAGAATCCCATTTACAATAGCCTCAAAATAATATTTCAGCATAAACTTAATCAAAGAGGCAAAAGACCTCTACAGTGAAAGCTATACAAACTTGAAAGAAGAAATGAAAGAAGAAACCAGAAAACAGAAAGTTCTCCTATGGTCATGGATTGGCAGAATTAATATGAAAATAGCTATACTATCAAAAGTAATCTGATTCAATGCAATTCCAATCAAAATCCCAATGTCATTCTTCACAAAAATCCAAAAATAGATCCTAAAACTAATATGGAACAATAAAAGACCCCCAAAAGAACAATACTAAAGGAATCACAATACGAGTCTTCATATACTACAGAGTCATAGTAACAAAAACAGCCTGGTACTGTCACAAAAATAAACATGAAGACCAATGGGACAGAACAGAAATAAAACAACACAACTGCAACCATCTGATCTTTGACAAAGGAACCGAAGACTTTTTACGGTATAGAAAAGAAAGCCTCTTCAACAAATGGTGCTTAGAAAGCTGGTATCTACATGCAGAAGACTGAATCTACTCCTCTATCTCTTACCCTGACAATAATCTACTCTAATTGGATCAAAGATCTTAATGAAAGACCTAAAACATTGAAACTACTACAGTAAAAAGTAATGAAACCTCTGGAAGATATAGGCATATTCAACTGTTTTCTGAATAGCACTGCAATTGCCCAGGACATAAGAGTGATAATTGACAAATGAGATTGTATCAAATTAAAAAGTTTCTGCACAAAAAAACAGTTACCAGAATCAAGATACAACCCCCATAAGGGGAGAAAATCTATGCCATCTACTCAGCATATAAGTGATTTATATCCAGAATATGCAAAGAGCTTGAAAAACAAACAGCAGAATAAATAATTCAACTAATAAATTGAACAGACAGTTCTCAGAAGTACAGATGACTAATAAATTCATGAATCATTTTTCAACATTTAGCCATAAAGGAAATGAAAATCAAAACTACACTAAAATTCTTCTTACCCTGTCAGATTGGCCATCCCCAAGAAAACAAACAACAACAAATGCTGGTGAGGATGTGGAGTGAAAAAGCAACACTTATACCCTGTTTGTGGGAATATAAATTACTATAACCACTAATGCAAATCAATATGGAGGTTACACAAAAAACTAAATATATATACCATGGCATATTATTCAGCCATAAAGAAAAATGAAATACGTCATGCAGGAAATGGATGGTATTAGAGAATATCACATTGAGCTAGATAAGCCAAGCTCAAAAGCCCAAATATCACATGTGCATGCTCATTTGTGGAACCTAGGCCTAAAATGATGACGACGATGTTAATAATAACAATGGGTCAAGAATGTATATGGGAGACTCTCTGGAGAGAGGTCAGTGGGACGGGGACAGGGGAACAGAAGGGATACCAAGGGGTGAGGAGGATGGAAGTACACAGCACATATACATATGAAGACAGCATAATGAAACCCACCAAATACTGTTTGAAATTGGGGGGAAAAGAGTGGAAATGGGAATATAATGGTGGTTGTGAACTTGTTCAAGGTATCTTATGCACACGTATGGAATTATCACAATGAAATACCCTTGGATTATTAGTGTATGATAAATCAAAAATAAAAAGTACTACAAAAAGAAATTAGAAAATCTGAATAGCCCCCAAATGACTATTTTTAAAAAATCAATCCATTATTAAAAACATATTCAACATGTTAATATAATAAAGGTATAATTACCACAATACATGAAAATAATATTTTGTGATATTCAGCAACCATTCATAATTTTAAAAACAAAAAATTTAATAAAGCAACGAAAAACCTCTAAACAAAGTGTGGCTATAAGACAGCATCTCTAATCTGATAAAAGCTGTGTATAAAAATAAATGAAAACCTCATCAAGTTTAATACTTAACAATTGAATGGTTGGTTATTCCAGTGATCAGGAACAAAATGAAAACATTTACGATCACCAATTCTCTTCAAAACTGTCCTGAAGACCCTAGTGTGCAATAAAGAAAGATTGATAAATGTATAAGCAGTGAACATAATTATATAATTAGATAATCTAGAAGAGTCCAAAAATAAATGATAAGATTAATTTATAGATGACGTTAAAGTTTCTTGATATGAAAATATAAACACTGCAATGATATTTCTATGCACAAGCAACAACAGAATAGGGAGGAAATTTTTTTTTAAATATCAGAGTATCAAATGTGTAGAAACAAATAAAATGATAAATGGCTAACAATCAATAGGTAATAGTTCTTGACAGGCCTTAAAATGACCTAAATAAATGAAGAGATATAACATGTTCACAGATTACAACAAAGATTTAATACTAATCAAAACTCTAGCAAGTAGTTATTTTGGCATGTGGAAATTGACAAGCTGTTTCTATAACTTCTATGGAAATACAAAGGACGTAAAATGAAAAGGAAGAATAAAAATGAAGAACTTATAATAGCAAGACATATTATATAGCCATATAATTAAAACTGCATTATAACTGTATAGAGGTAGTTAAATAAACCCATGAGACAGAAAAGATTCCAAAATCTTTGCATATAGTGATTCCAGATATATACATACAGGTCACCTTAAAGAGAAAGATGTCTTATCAGTGTGGAGACTGGAGGTGGCAGGAGAGGAATGCTGGTGTTTTCAGGATATTATTACTGAGCCAAGAAAATATTTATGGAAAAAAATATCCTGAACTTAGCTAGTTTTTACCAAAAAACAAAAACCAATTTGAAATAAATTCTGTAACTAAAAATTAAATTGATTAGCTCTAAACTACCAGACAACGTCATTAAAATTATGCAAAGAAATCAAAATTCATTGAAAAATTGATGAATTGGACTTCATAAAATTAAGAAATAGCTAATCATTTAAGGATACCATATGAGAGAGTAAAAGGTAATCTGTGGTGTGGAAAAAGATATTTGCGCTATATTTACCTGACAATTTATACCTAGAATACAACCAATAAGAAATCAATAAGAAAAATACACAAAATACACCCAAAATGGTTGTTATAAATAGGAATAGGTCACTCATATAAAAATAACATTGAAATGTAATGAATTTTCAAATATGTATTTAACTTCGTTAGTCATTTTTAGAAATGCAAATGGAGACCAGACCAAAATGAGATACAATAGCCAATGAACAGAACAGAAGAAATTAAATATGTCAGTGTACTGACATTATCAAGTACTAACAAAAATGTGGATCATCTTTAATTCTCATACATTGCTGACAGAGTGTCAGTTAATACAATCATCTGGAAAACTGTTTGACAATGTCCTCTGTAGCTGAGCTTTGCTTATTTTATACTCCAAAAACTTCACTTTCAGGGATATATGGAAAAAAACATGTACATGTGCCTCAAAAGACATTGCCAAGAAGATTGGTAGCATTTGAATTCATAATAACTTCAAACAAGAATCATTCCTCAAGTTCATTAACACTACGCTTGATAAATGACTTTTGGTATATCATAAAACAATATGATAGAGCAATATAAAAGAACAAATTATACTACTCCAAACAGTGTGCATGAATCTCAAAGGCATAATATTATAAAGATACAAGACACAAAAAAGTACATTTCAAATGATTCAATGTGAATAAAGTTTATAATATTTCGAAAGTGACCTAAGCTAATCTATGAAGATAGATGTCAGGCTATATGAGGGTATAGTGAATTGTGGAGGCATTAAATTAAGGAGCAGTTGGATTCTGGAAAGATTTTGAATATTTTGGTAATGATTACATGGGTGGTTTGTTGTTTCAAAAATGCATTGAGTTGTAGAATTAGAACTTTGTTCCTTTACTGTAAATTTGTTGCTCTTCATTTAGAAATAGTTTAGAACCAAACAACACACACACACACACACACACACACACACACAGACACACACCTCAACACACCAAAATGAAATTTAGATGTACCAGTCTAGCAAGTTTAAACAGCTGAGTTCAAACCCCTGTACCACTAAAAAACATATAGATGTAGAAGTTTTTATCTGTAATTTCAGCACAGGTGTATCCCAGCATCTCCTTAGCACACATTTTTTTAAAATTTCTTTTCTCTTTTTATGTACTATTACTTGCACCTCTGTATTCATTTATTGCATTATTGAATCCTTTTCTGTTGCTTTCATACTTTTCCCACTATCTCATATTCCTTTGGACTTACTCCTTTTCCTTCCTTTTCTCAAGGAACATGTGCTT
The DNA here is from genome assembly GCF_047511655.1 of Castor canadensis. Classification (NCBI taxonomy): domain Eukaryota; kingdom Metazoa; phylum Chordata; class Mammalia; order Rodentia; family Castoridae; genus Castor; species Castor canadensis. The sequence goes on along the minus strand of NC_133389.1, from coordinate 32,260,072 downwards.
GATGACCTAACTCTCTGGCCCAGCTCACAGCAGCTCCAACAAATGAGTGTTTCAATATAAATGCAATAAAATGTTTAATATCCCTGTTCACTTAGACCAACTCTTTATGGGATTGTTAGCATAGAGAGTATAATATAAACCCATAGTATGGTTAACCTCCATTTATTTCTCTGGTTATGTGGATTCCAGTTGTATTCATTTTAAAAGCTTGGAGGAGCCTCATTAACTTTACAAGGCAAGACTGGATTTACAGAACCAATATCTATGTGAAGAAAGCAACGCCTGCAGGTTCTGTTTTTATTGGTGATTCTCTGTTGGCATTTTTCTCCTAATACAGACGTCCTTTACAAGATTACTTTTTATGGAACAAAAGCAACAGGCAATTTCCAATTAAATGCAGATGGCAAGGTTTTTCTTCCTACAGGCACTCAGGTGCAAAGATACGCCCCAAAGCCTATGAATTTTATGAGGGGTTAATGTAGTTAATGTATTTTGTATTATTTTAAATATTAATTACTGTATAAACATTGCCCCAAGCGCATGTTTTAGGCAGGATATTGTCCAAACAAATGCACATCTTATTTTAAGTAACCTTTCAAAATTAGTATAAGAAGGCTATTACCAGCTCTCAATTATTTTTCTTTTCTGCTTTAACTAGCTCTGCTTTCTAGGGATTAGACTGGGAAATAATTAAATTCAATACTTCTTATTGTTATCCAGCTTTGACTAGTGTTTATCTACAAGGCTTAACTACTTGGAGCATATTATAAAGAAAAAACCTGGGACCAGAATGCAGTCATCCTTCTCTGGTAGCAACTTTGATAAACACTTAATCAACAAAAACAGCAAAACACACAGAACACATAATTAAATGCTGGTTGACTGAAAACATACAAGATGTTACAATTCTACCCACTACAATATAAAAAATTTATAATCTATATCATAAATAGATAATTGGGTTATATCATGAGGTTATGTTTGTTCCAAGATGAGGTAGTTTGTGACACCTACTACTCTGTTATACCTGTGTGCACACTCTACTAGATACTTCCAGTTCTGTTGCTGGGTTTATGGCAGGTTTTCACTTCCTTTGATCTTTCCTATAAATTTTGTCCATGTGAATCATGTTGCCAGTAAAGTGTGAGCAGAAGTTCTGTACATTATTTCCAGGTGGATAGCATTGAGTTAGGCGGAGGCTTGTCATCATTTCTTTCTATGTGCCAAGGATGCAACTGTGGTCCAGACAGTGTCTGCTCTGGAAGCCTGGGTTTTGGGCAGTGAGCAGAGTAACAGAAGTATCTGTGATAGACATGGTGCATCAGTAAACAAAAGCCTCTGTTGTGCTAAACTGCTAAAATTTGCAGGTTATGTATGAGCAAGTAATAATCCAGTACATACGAATTTTGACACACTCTGAAGCTAGAATGATGTCTTCTTTATCGCAAGTGATCAACAACCCTTAATTGAACTGAATTGCTGAAGGAATCACAAAGATGTAAAGATTACAAAGATGAATGTGAAAAATGCTTGTCAAAAATTAAATTACAACACAATCAAAAATCAAGAGAACTTACCATGTAGTGCTGACTTAGTCATCAAATAAATGGTACTTATAATGAAAGCTGGAAATTCAGGACTGTGAGAATTGACTGGGATCAAGCTCTAAAAGGTTTCTAAGAAGTAGAAGAAGTTTAATCCTGTCCTCAAACATCAGTAGAATTTGAAAAGGCAAACATTTGTCATATTCTCTGTAGAAGATGTACCTTGAAGAAATGAGGAAATCAGTTTAGGGAGATGCAAAGAGTGAAAAACAGATATATTTGAAAGAAACCAACAGTACTTAAATTCAGAATACTAGAAGGAGGAAAAATTTTAAAAAAATATTTTTATATATAGGACCACGTATGGCAACTCATTCATGAAACTCCAGGAATTTGAATTTTATTATCTAAGTCAGAGTTATTGAAGTTCACTACAATGGCACTAAGAAATAGAAAGGGGTAGCTCAATGGCAGTGTGATACAAGCCTAAAGAGCAGGGAAAGTAGAATAAAGTAAATAAAGCACTCTGCAGATGATGTTTTTGTGTGAAATGGATTTTTAGCTAATGTCTGATGATAAGGAAGAGGGAAAAAGGTGACAGTAAAATCATGGGTTTTTTTGAGTTATCAGACTGACAAGTAAAACAAAGCCCACAAGAGGTAAAAATTAGACTGCTGAGTATACAGGAACTGTGCCAAGCAAAGAAATACACACTAGTGAGTGAAGTTTTTAAGCGATTAAAGTCTGAGTATTTCTGAGAGGGAAAAGCTCTGGGTTTATAAAGAACTAAAAACAGTCTAGAACTTTATGGTAACTAAGGACTGATAAGCAGTATAGGAAAGAGGGCAGAATGAGTCTGTAGATCTGCATACAGTTGGCTAAAATAATGTCTTTGCCCACCAGTCAGAAATATCTTTCTATAGTTTCGGTGTCTTAAGGTAAAAAATTCATAATCAAATATTGGGGTCAAAATAACAGCTTCATCAGATTAGAACTGCTTAAGGTGAAATCCCAGAGTTGTATTGTATAAGAACTTCACTAAAAAAAGTATTTTCCTTTTGAAGTATTCATAATGTCTCTCGTCTATGCACACACAATACAAGGGTCTTTTTCTTTACTGGCAAACATCCCTGCTGTCATAAAATGAAGACAGAGTTCCTCTCTTTGCAAGGGTTTTATCATAGCTCTCTTTTAATTTGAGGCTTGAGCTCCTGAACTCTATCTTCCAGGTTACCAATGACATTTTAAAATTTATTGACTTATTATATAAGTTAATACACAATTATATACATTTGTAACATATTTTTCATCCATGTAGATGAGATTCAAATTTCACCTTGCATTACCAACACTTTTTTCCTTAAGTCATTACTTGTAACTCTGAAATGAATTTTATTTCTTCCACTAGGAAAATCACTTTCAAAGAGATTTGAAAATTGTAAATATTTTATTCTTGTCCTGTATATATAGATGTAGAATTGTGGAAATGCCTCAGAATACCAAAGAGTAAAGGAAAGGAGAGGTGGAGAAAATGGCGTTAAGAAGTGTGAAGTAAGGAGGAAATTCATCAGAGAGGAAAAGAGATAAGTAAGGAGGAAAAGATGAGATGGCAACTTTAATGTATCTTTTCTCTTTAAAATCATACACTATTCTGTCAAATGTTAAGTTACTCAAGGAAATCTGTATTTGAATGTGATTAAGTGCTTTAAAAAAGGTGATTGTGATTTTCAGAATACAATTTCAAAAGTACATGCTCAATAAGAGCAGAAAACGTTTGCACTACCCGCCACCTCCCTGGAAATAAAATATTAGATAGCTAAGCCATCTATTTTTCGAAGGTGGAAGACACGGGCTGCTTGAATTACTATTACTTTTATTGTCCCTATTAGCCCTCTATTCTCTTATCCAGTTGGTTTATACAGGCCCCAAGATTTTTTGTGCAGTTAAGTAATTTTAATGTCTCAGTGACATGAAATAAAAAAGAAAGCTTGTTTTTCGATTTTTTTTTCTTTGATTTTCTTTGAGCCTTTGCTATCTTTTGTGAACAGGTCTTTAGAGTGATGCTGCCACCTAGAGAACTGCTTTGAAATTTCTCTGCAGCCAAATAAGAAAACAACAACCAGACACTGCTGCTGCTATGCGCTGTGTGCTGGGGAGAAAAGCAATATCCTTTCCCTCATCGATCACAAGATTCATGGCTAAGATCTCTATAACACAGATTAGCAAAAGGAAGGAAGATTAGATTACTCAGTATATGTTTATATGTCACAGGAGCCTTCAGAAGAGACGGTCTAAGCAAAGCAAGAGAATCTATATATTCTTATGGATAACCATGGGAAAGTATGATTGGGGGACACTAAGGTCTGATCTGATGGTAGTGAACTGGGCAGAATTTAGCAAGCTCTCTTTGTTCCTATTCTTGTCTGTACAGCCTCTTTCCTTTCTCCAGGTATAGAAAGTACCCTTTTGGGATGAGGGTCTTATGGCTTAGTAAAGGAAGGTCAGCTGGAGTAAATGAAAGGGAGAGAAAGCAGGAAAGACTGTCCCGCTTCTGTTGTTTCTGAAGATACCAAGGTGCCAGTTTTTGGGTTGGCATAGCCTCTATTCCTTATCATACATTCCTCACTTTTCAGGATGAGCATTAGCCTCACCTGTTGGTAGTACTGTGGTTTAAACTCAGGACCTTTCACTTTCTAGACAAGCACTCTACCATTTGAGACATGTCCTCTGCTCTTTTTTCAGATAGGATCTCATGCTTCTTGTCTGGGGCTGGCCTTGGATCCTCCTACCTATGATCTCTCAACTAGCTGGGATTATAGCTGAGTATCACCATGACAAGCTTGTTCTGTGATATAGGGTCTCACTAACATTTTTTTTTCTTGTCCAGAGTTGGCTCTGAAATGTGGACCTCTTATTTCCACTTCAGAAGGAGCTGGGATTATAAGTATAAGCTACCTCACCCAGCTCCTCATCTGGTTTTTACTAAAACATTGTGTCCTAAAGTGAAATTCCTTATAAATTTTATTTCTTGAGAGAATCGAAACTTGTTTTGTTGGGTAAATTATCCCATGGAATTGCTGTAATTGAAATTAGTTTTACTCATGCTACCTACAAGTAAAAATGACCCTTCGAAGGAAATGAGAATATCAATTGTTCTTTTCATGATATCTTTAGAGTAATGAAATTCAAATGCATTTATATTTGCCAGTGTTTAATTATACATTTTGGGAGTTCTTTATTTGAATTTATATTCCTTGGAAAGAAAGTATTTAACAGATTTCACCTATTACCAGAGCTAAATATCATTTGAATCAAACATATTCAAAACCAATCCTGACAGTCAATGAAAATATTTGTTACTCAATCATGATAGATAATGGTGAATTTAGTTTTTAAATTGTTAGTGAAATTAGCTATTAACGTGAAATATTTTCTTGAGTTCTTTTGCTGGAGTTTAAGCTATTTGGCCTCTTTTATTTTTTTAACTTTTTGTCTACAAACATCTTGCTGTTGAGAAACCAGTATTACTCACAGAATTCTTTCTATGCCTGTCAACAGCCTACAAGTGTAAATACAGAGCATCATGGGGAAGACTTGGATGAAATGACAAATGGGAAAGGGAGCCAGGCTGTGAATCCTACAATCCCAAACTATTCAGACCCCACTGTATCCTCTCATGGGAATCAGTGGTCACCTTACACTCTTTATACTAAATATCTTGCCTCTAACAGCCCCTCAGTGTTTGCTCTGTCTCCAAATATAATTCCTGAGTGGCCCTGTATGGCATGGGATGTCCTTTTCACCTAGTCTAGGAATATCCATTGTCAGATGTCATGCATTCAGCCATCTTCATGAGCAAAGACAGGCAGTCTGTTCCCCTCCATGGAAGTGAATAAGAGGTGATTGTAACAATAACAATATACCCAGTGATGTTCATTTTGAGAACAATAGAAGGTGATCCTTAAGCTTTTTGATGCCTTTTAGGCAGTCTCATGTCAGCCTATATCCATCACAAAAACATGTGCTTTGGCTAAGTTATTTAGCTTTGCTTCATAAGAGATTCAAGTCTCTTATGCTCCACCGATAGTAGAGAAAAAAAATTAATATACTCCATCACAGAAAAAGAAGCTACTTTTAAGAGCATTTACATCAGAATAACATGTCTGAATTATTTTGAATTTACACTTTTCTCCAATAACTTCTAAAGAGGGTTTGATATGTGAGTGAACTTTGGTGTGATATAATGTATACTGTGCATCATTCAATAAATATTTTCATTAATGAATTTCACTCATTCTCACCACTGTACTTGCTTGCCCTGGCCTTGGTCCAATAGTGTGGAGAAAGAATTAGAGCTCTCAGAAAAATAATTAAAAATTGATTTTTAGTAAGGTTTCATGCATTAAATGACAAGATTAGACAAGTGAATATTTTTGACATTTTCTATTGGACTCTGATACCCTATCTGATACAGAAGATTCATTGTTCAAAGTTCTTGCATTTTTTAAAGTGATGCCTTAAAATAGCCGCAGCTGCAAAGTGAGATTGTGAGTTTCAGCATCAACATTTTCAACTTCGTAGAGCTATTCAAACCTTAGAAATATAAAGATTTGGAGAATTAATTGATTTGCTAAAAAATCAAGAGTTTAGGTTGTAAGAAGTAAGCAGGCATTTTATTTCAGCAATATTTTTGACTTCATTATTTCCTCCCATAAAACTGGAGAGTCAGGTATGTATGATGGGAGACTTTTGTAATATTGTAATGTTTCTACTACAATGTGTAATATGTTTCTTTATCACCCCCAGGCAACCTCCATTTCATATCCTTAATTCTTCATTTCTCAATGTTTTGCCTTTTCCCTCTTCAGATAATGCACATGCACCATGAGAAATACTCATTCTTCTCTGTTCAAAAATACATGTGTTAGAATGGTCATCTATAGTTTTAAAATAAAATATTTTATTTTTTGACTCAAATTAGCTTATTTTTTAATAATGATTTTATTTACTTTTTATTGTTTTCACATTTATTTACATGTGTATACATTGTTTGGGCCACCCTCCCCACCCCACCCCTGATTCTGCTCTCTTGTTTTCTGATTTTGTAGAATAGAAAACATAAGAGATAGTAAGAAAGACATATCATTTTTGCTAGTTTAAGATACAGATAGCTATACAGAGAGATTCCTGGTGTTGCTTCCACGCACTTGGGTATTGCAACCCACATTGGTTCATCTCTGGCAAACCTCTTCACTACTTCCTGGTCCCCTTCCCATAGTGGCCTCTGCTAGTTTAAGATTACATTATTCTGTCTTTTACAAGGAGCACATCCACCACATTCAAGTTTTAGGTTTCCTTCCTATTCCCTATTCCTCCCATATGTGTCCTCCCCTTAATGTATGACCCATGTCCAATAATATTACAGCATTTGTTTTGGATCTATAATCCACATATAAGGGAGAACATGAAATTTTGGCCTTCTGAGCCTGGTTTACTTCACTTAAGATGATGTTTTCCAGTTCAGTCCATTTACTTGCAAATGACAAAATTTCATTCTTCTTTGTGGCTGAATAAAATGCCATTGTGTATAAAGACCACATTTTCTTAATCCATTCATCGGTAGTAGGGCATCTTGGCTGTCTCCATAGTTGGCTATTGTGAATAGAGCTGCAATAAACATGGATGTATGGGTGCCTTTGTAACAACCTGAGTCACATTCCTTTGTGTATATTCCAAGGAGTTGGATTGCTGGATCATATGGCAGATCTATGCTTCGTTTTTTAAGAAACCTCCATATTGTTTTCCATAGTGGTTGTACTAGCTTACATTACCACCAGCAGTGTATAAGGGCTCCTTTTCCCCCTCATCTTCACCAACATTTGTTGGTGGTGGTGTTCTTGATGGTAGCAATTATAACAGGAGTGAGGTGGAAACTTAGTGTGGTTTTGATTTGCATTTCCTTTCTGGCCAGGGATGGTGAGCATTTTTTCATGATTTTTTAGTCATTTGGACTTCTTCCTTTGAAAAAGTTCTGTTTAGTTCTGTTGCCCATTTCTTTATTGGTTCATTGATTTGGGGGGAGTTTAGCTTTTTGAGCTCCCTGTATATTCTGGTTCTCAGTCCTTTGTCTGATGTATAGCCAGCAAATACTTTCTCCCAGTCTGAGGGTGGTCTCTTCAGTTTAGAGCCCATTTGTTCATCCTTTCTGTTAGTTGCTGGGCTGCTGGAGTTCTACTGAGGAATTCTTTGCCATACCCACTGCTTCCAGAGTATTCCCTGCTAGTTCCTATACTAACTTCAGAGTTTTGGGTCTGATATTAAGGTCCTTAATCCACTTTGAGTTGACACTAGTACAGAGTGATAGGCATGGATCTAGTTTCAGTTTTCTGCAGGCAGATAACCACTTTTCCCAGCAACATTTGTTGAAGAGGCTATTTTTCATCATATGTTCTGGCACCTTTGTCAAAAATAAAGTTGGTGTAGCTGTGTGGATTCATACCTGGGTCCTCTTTCCTGTTCAACTGATCTACATACCTGTTTTTATGATAATATCATGCTGTTTTTACAGCAATGGTTCTATAGTATAGTTTGAAGTTGGGTATTGTGATACCTCCAGTATTATTCTTTTTTTATTGTTTATTCATTTATTCATATGTGCATACATTGTTTGGGACATTCTTCCCCCTGTCCCTCACTTCCTCCTTCTTCCCCCTAACCCCTCGCTTCCAGACAGAACCTGTTCTGACCTCTTCAATTTTGTTGAAGGAAGACATAAGTGATAGTAAGTGAGACATGGCATTTTTGCTAGTTTGAGATAAAGGTAGCTATACAGATTCCTAGCATTGCTTCCATTCACATAGCATTGCTCAGTGTTGCCTTGACTATTCATGGCCTATGTGTTTCCAAATGAACTTTAGAGTAGATTTTTCAATCTCTGTGATGAATGTCATTGGGATTTTGATGGGAATTGTGTTGAACATATAGATTGCTTTTGGTAGTGTAGTCATTGTTACTATGTTGATTCTACCAACTCATGAGCATGGAAGATATTTCAATCTTCTGTAGTCTTTTTTGATCACTTTCTTCAGTACTTTGCAGTTCTCCTTGTAAAGGTCATTTGCATCCTTTATTAAGTTTATTCCTAGGTATTTGATTTTTTTGAGGCTATTGTAAATGGAATTGTTTTCCTATATTATTTCTTAATTTGTTCATTGGTGTATAGAAAGGCTACACCAAAAATCTTTAAGTAGCCTTAAAGATTGTTGTAAGTTGATTTTGTATCCTGCTACTTTGCTGAAGCTGTTTATGTTGTCTAAGAGTTTTGGGGTTGGGGTAGAGTTTTTTGGGTCTTTGAGGTATAGGATCATGTCATCTGCAAATAGAGGTACTTTGGCTCTTTCTTTACCTATTTGTATTCCTTTCATTTCTTCTTCTTGCCTTATTGCTCTGGCTAAGAATTTCAGGACTATATTGAGTAGGAGTAGGGAGGTAAGTATCCTTGAATGATTTAGTTTATAACAAAGAACCTGGTGTATTTGCAGAAAACTAGTAACCAAAGCTAAAAAGGCCTTACATCTTTTTGTTGTTACTGTTGTTGTTTTGTACTATGGTTTGAACTCAGGACATTGCTAGCAAGGCAAGAACTCTACTGCTTCAGATATGGTTCCAGCCCTTTTTGCTCAGATTATTTTTGAGAGTGGGTCTCAGCTTTTGTCCAGGCCAACCTGGAACATGATCCTCTTTTTTACATTTCCTGGCACAGCTGTGATGACAGGCATGCGCCACCAGATCCAGTTTTGGTTGAGATAGGGTGACGTGAATTTTTTCCCGTTTTCTTGGAGGTAGCCTGGACTCATGATCCTCCAGATTATAGCCTCCCCAGTTACTAGGATTACAGATGTGAGACTCTAGTGTGAGCCACAAACTAATATTTGTCCATAACAAGTTTAAATATGGTAGTGAATAACAAAAATTAAGACAGGATCTATGAAGTAGACCATATCTATACTGACATGGAAATTCATTATTTAAAATGTTTCTTTAATGTTATTACTATTATAAAAATAGAAAATTTAGGAAGCATCCTTTTTGAATTATTAACATTTGCCCTGGTTGCCTGGAGCCTGGTCCTGCTGATCCTGGTCTCCCAAGCAACTGGGATTACAAGTGAGAGCCTCTGGCACCTGGCTTTAAACTTCTTAATATTAATACATTTCTAGGAATATGGGTATTTTTGTCCAAATTCTGAAATACCCAGTTGTTTCTCAGATGAATTTTGTTTCCCTTAATCCTTCAAGGCAGAAAAATCACTTTTTCCCTAGAGAATTCTGTCCTATGAGACTATTGGCTGTCTCCTTCAAAAACAACATCTGGGAGTGGTCAGCTTTCACTCCCTAATCCCTTTGGTAGGGATCTGAGCCCAAATTCTTTGAACACAAATCCATTCTGTGAAAAAGTTTCTGACAATTATTCTTGTAGTATAATATTTATGCAATGAGTTAAATTAATAAATGATTTGAGGCTCACCTTTTAGGACTTTACATTAAAGTCCTAAAAGACAGTGCAGCCAGGCATGACTATGAAGGTATAGAGTTGGAAGAATGACTGCATTGCTGTGATAAAGCTAGGTTGCACAGATGAGAAGAGCTCATATGGACATGTGGCTGGGGTTGGAGACACAGAAATTCCAAGAGAAAATCTAGAGTTTAGAGAAAATACTGAGGAAGATAATAAGGCATAATTTGGCAAGAGAAAGTTGCTCATTTGGTTCTCGAATGGATTTTTCATCTATATTAAGGTATAATTAATTTAAAATTTTTATACCCTTAAAGTATACATTTTCAATAGTTTTTATATATGTATAAACTTCAGAATCTGTTGAAAACCAAAAGCCACAGTCTGACAAGGTCACTGTGGCTTAGCAGCATTCCAACAAGGTCAGAATCTGAAGGTGCACCATGTTTCTATCATGGTGGGAAGGAACGCTAAATGGTTTCTTTCCCTTGACTAAAAAGAAGTTTATATTTAGTCAAGGACACTGGCAGTAAAAATGGAGGATGGGAAAAACAGAAAAGTTGTAACTAGGTCAGAGTGTTTTTGATGTTTAAGTCTCTTCCTCTTTTGTATAAAGTTGGCTGAGAAAAATAAAATTTTGCCAGTTGGTCATCCCTTCTGGCCCTCTTGATATGTGTTTTGTCATTCCCTTCCTTAGTGAGTGAGTCCTTTTGTGTGCCCTGTCTTGTTCATTCCTGCCCTGAGCCTTTTTGGGCCAAGGACCTCTGCGATCCTGGCAAGAATCCACTGTCACCATGAACATAATGAAAATATCCTTGCACAACAAAGTTTTCCCATGCTAGTTCATAATTTATTTCTCTCCTCATTCCTAGGCAACCAATAATAAACCATCTAGAACTAGAGATTAATTTTCATTTTTTTACAATTTTATACAAATAGAATCATACTTTTTGTTTTCAGACAATCATCACAGTGACCTGTAGATCCACACAGATTTTTGTATCCATCCAGTGGCATGCTGAGAAATATTTAATAACCAGCTCTCTGGTGGCAGAGGTGAGTGGACTGATTTACAGAATTTGCCGATTCTCATGGTGAGAATATTTCCATCGTGGCTGAGTTAAATGTACCAACATGATGAATTTAAAATTCAAGTTGAGAAGAAACGCAGACAATCAGACCTGGAAACAGTAATTCAGCCAGTTTGTCTGCACATGTCATTGTGTCATCCTTGTTATTGTTAGTAACAAGGATGGACCACAATTTGTTTATTCATTCACCTGCACATCAAATTGGGTTGCTTCCAATTTAAGGTATTATAAAAACAGATGCTATGAATATTCTTAATCCAGTCTTTGTATAATTATGTTCATTTGTCTTAGTCAAATGCTTAAAATACCTACAAGCCTCCTAATCTCTGCCTCCTGAATGGCTAGGAGTATAGGCATGAGCCACAGGTGCCCAGCCTACAGCTATAATTTTTTTAAATGTGGCTGGACCATTTTATTATCCCACCAGCAGTGTAGGAATGCTCCAGTTGCTCCACATTTTTGCCAACACTTGTCACCAGTATTTTTCATTTTAAATCATAATGGGAAAGTAGTAGATTTTAGTATTGTTTTACTGTCTCCATAATCACTAATGGTGTTGAACTTATTTTTATGTGTATATTTACCACCTACATATCATCCTTTGGAAGTGTCTACACTAAAATCTTACTTCTTTTATGGGGTTGTTTTCACACTATTGAGTACAAAAGGTTTTTTTTTTTTTTTCTATGTGGGATGGTTGATCATGGGCTTGTGGAGAGCAAGCTGGCCCCAGATTTCTCCAAATCCACATTTCTTTGCCTCCAAAAAAAGTTTTTTAATAATCTGTACTAAATTCTTTTTTTAGATGTGCATTTTGCAAAAATTTTCTCTATGGCTTAGCTTTTTGTTTTCAAAAAGTTTTTCCCCTTTTGAAGAGAAAATGTGTTTTAATGAAAGCTAGATCTGTAATATTTTATAATTTGTGCTTTTAATGTTCTATTTATTAAGAAATCTTTTTCAAAACTCGAAGTAACTAAGATTTTCCCCTTTGCTTTCTTCTAGAAAGAGTTTTAGCTCTGAAATGTTCTATATTTCATTTTGGATTAATTTTATATGGTATAAGCTAAGGGTTGAGTTTTTTTGTGTAAATGGCTAACCAAATGATTCACATCATATGTTGAAAATATTACCCTTCATCCATTGTTTAATAGAGATTTTTAAAATTAGAGATACTCAGATATGACACTAATAAGTTGAGGCATGCTAAAGGTATGTGTCTGGCAACTTTGAATTTCTTTTTTTAGGGAGTGGAGTTACAAGGACTTGAACTTAGAGCTTCACACTTATTAAGCAGGTGACTCTACTGCTTGAGCCATGCCTCCAACCACTTTTTCTCTGGTTATTTTTGAGATAGGGCCCTCATGTTTTGTCCATGTCAGCCTGGACCATGATCCTCTTATTTTAGGTTTCTCGCCATTGCTGAGCTGTCAGTCATATGCTACCGGGCTAAGCTGTTGATTGAGATTGGGTTCTCCTAAACTTTTTACAAGGCTGGCCTTGAACAGAATTCTTCCAGCTCTCAGTCTCTCTAGCAGCCACCAAATCCTAGCTAGGATGGTAAATTTCAATTTAGATAATCTTGATTTCATCTTGTGATAATACAGAAGTAGATGTAGAGACCTCACAAAGAATAAACTGCATTAATGATTTAAAAATAAACCCAGAACAAATAATAAAATGATTTATAATCTTTCCTAAGTGTCCTTGGAAAATCTGTTAAAAGGTGTAAAACCCATCCTCACAAAATGTCTGAAAATACACATACCCAAACGTGTGCATACAATATACAGTATTTGTTGACGTGCATCTTTTTCTAAGGGGTGTACATAGTAGGTTAAGAATAGGAGAAAAGTGCTTATTAAAAAAATCAATATGAAGAAAATTCAAATCTAAGATGGAGAGAAAGACCTAGACATGTGCCAAGAAGACAGAATGCCTAATTTTCTCTTCATTATTATATAAAGGATAGAGAATCTGGTGAGAAGGTAAGTATGGCTGGAAAAAGAAGGAAGGAGGAAAGAGCAAAGCTATGGGTACAGCAGTGGAAGCTGCATTGCAGCAGAGCTCAATGGATGTTCCAAATCTGACCATGATTGTCCTCCTAAGCTTTGCTGGAATTAAATAAAATTATACAACCTCCCATCTCCCTTTATTTCCCCGAGTTTAGAATCTGACTGTTGTCCAGAGTAATTGATTATCCAAGTCACCTACAAAGCATTAAACATCATATAAACCAGTATAAAACCCAAAATGAAACAAAGCTACTGTGATTAGATTTTCAAAATGTTTTGTTATTGTTTAATTGAGCAGACATCTGTCTAAATAGATAGTTTAGTACCAGCAGGAATGCAAAACAATTTAGTTTTGGAACCTGAAGTAAGTTAACCTCAAATTTAAAACAAAGCAAAACAATAAGATGTTTTCAACTTACTCCTGAATCATTGTGGCTCTGCTTACTTCCTAAGGTGAAAAACTTGAGAAGAAAGCTTTTTAATTTATGTCAGTTCCAAATAGCTCATCCTATTTTCCTTGTATACTACAGAAATATCCTGACAACTCTGTTGTGATGATAAGTAGGATGAACATAAATCATTTAAAAAATATTTATTGTGAAACCTGGGGTTTTAAAAGCTGTGAGTATTAAAAAGTATAGTAAGTCACACAGTTGGTTAAAATGCCCACTTTTATGAGCACTGTATAACATAACTATCTTAGTATTTAGTAATGTAACAATGTAAGTAAATGTGAATTTATGTTTTATAAAAGCATAAGAGTTTTCATAGAAATCCTTCACATACATATTGGAGGAAATTCCTTTGCTAGAACCTGTTTGAGTTTGCAAACTGCAGTTTCTGTGTCTTAACAGGTTGAGGCGATTTGTTGTGTCCCTTTCATGGATCCTAAGTGATAAAACATCAGAGGATCGGAAGAACCTTCAGAAGCCAATATTAGCAACTGGATCACTGAAAGCCCAGAAAATCTGTAAGTCATCAAGTTATGCAGCAAAGGGACACAGAAACAGGACACAAGAAAAGTAGCAATAAATGCAGGTGGCAATATACATGACGTATTCTTGAGTTTTCTTTTAGGAAAGAGGAACATGTCAAGGAGCTGAGGTGTGCTTTCAGCATGTAACAGTTACACAGTGTTTAGTGCTTGGCCCCAGAGTAGAAACAGCAATACACTATGTGCTTCTAGTACTGAGCTGGTACATATTAGCATGAATTGTTAAAGGGTTTTAGACAAGTACCTGATGCCTGCTGCCTCTTCCCACCAAACTCCTTCACAGGCATACTTTTCATCCATTGGATCATGATTGAAATGATGTTTCTAGGGTCTAAATTGGCTTTTTTAGCCTTACCATTCTTGACAGTTATCTCTATGTGGAAATAAATTAGAGAGTATATTTTGAGACTCTGAGGGAGGTGATGTTGTTGCTGGGGACAACAGAGACAAAAGAATGTCAGCAACCCAGAGCATAAAGCCAGGAAAAACCAGGAAGCTGAGGACTTAAATACCAAAGAATTCTCCCCGGGAAACTTTTACCTCTGTGTTCATAGTTTCTGGAATAAAACCCCATTAAAGCAGTTACAGTTATGCTATTCAGTGCATGTTTATACCTCTGTCTCCTTTTGTAGCCTATAAATTCTCCTAGAGTAAGAATCATGGCATAGGGAAAGATAAACCGAGAGATTAATTAATTAACAAATCATTGTCTCCAAGTGGTATTAAGGGTCACTGTAGAGACAGTGAAGATGGTATTTAAGGAATTTACTACCCAAAGTCCAAAGCTGTGTTTGGAGTGTGGGTGTGTGTATTACACTGAGGCCCATGACTTCCCCAAGGCATCTGAATATCTAATTTGTATTGTTTTAAAACGACACTAGGAAAATCTTTCATCTTGTTATGATGAAAATCAATTACTGTTTGGGATATCCCATTTAAAATGAGTCTCCTCTTCTAAGGCTGGCTGAGAAATTGTGTGTACCCCTATTTTTTGTGAGGGAATCTGATCTTCCTTATAACAAGTTTTGAGCCACAGGCACCTCATGCTTTCAAGTAACTCAAAATTACAAATGTCTTGTTTATCTGTACAACACATGCAAGTGGATTCTTCCCACTCTAATGGAAGATATAATTTAGAGCTGAGAGACTGTAATTCCCAGAGCTTTCAAATGGATTATTTCTTTGTTTTGGTTATTTTGAGAGTGCATACGTTTCAGCTCCTGGGTAAATTACAGGCTTTTAAGACTTCACATAGCTGTTTTGTTTCTAAGCAAGCAGAATTTCACCTTTATTCCTCCTAAACTCACTCTTATATTTACAGATGAAAAACAGCAGATGGTAGTAGCATTTATTTACTTTCTATCAAATATCTGCTATTCACACACATGAGACATCCATGGGGTTGGCCTATTTGGACCCTACCTTCTCTGGTCCTAGCCTCTGTAGTATCAGAGCATGAGGACATGAAGAGAAGCTTGTGGAAGGGATGGAAATGTAAAGAAAATTCTTCTGCCATGTCAGCGAAAAAAAGTGAGGGAAAAATATCCATGGAAAAGTAAATTGAAAGACTGAGAGAAAAGACATGAACTTTGTGCACTATCTTGATGCAGCTTCCCTGTTTTAGAATAATAAAAAACAATTTAAAAAATGACAACAAGAATTCTACCCATCTACTCTTTACAAGGTAAAAATTAGGAAAAATGATGTGAATCAGAAGAGTCGTTTGTATGAACCAAAACTAGGAATAAAGAGCAATTACACCTACTTCTTTACTGTAATTCTTTCTAATTGATGACAGCAAATCAATGGAGTGAGTCAGAGAGAAGAATTTTCTGAAAGTGGTAGTTGAGAAATGTTGGAACTGGATAATAAAAGGCACACAAGAGATTTTAAATTTTAATTTTGTTTTTATGAATGGGCATTTTCTCAGTCAGTCTTTCTTGATGCTACACAGCCTCGTCATTCTCAATTACTCATTGTAACCATTAAAATTCCTAAAGAGTCTTGGTCTCCAAGCCTTATGCTGTCTTTTCTCTCTATTTGAAATGCCTTTCCACCCCTTAATGTTGCACCCTCTGTCCTGTCCATACAGATAAATGCCAGCTTTTCAGCAAGTCCTGCCTTCAGTTCTACCACAGAGAAGCTACAGAACTTTAGAAAAGTCACTTGTATGAGTTCCCTTTTCTTCATTTCCAAAACTAGCCAGTAGAAGTGGTCTTTAATATCATTTCTGTTTCTGGTACTTAAGTTAATTTTATAGTTTCAACAATGTGCATCTGTTTTAGAAACCTCTACCTCTCCCCATTTTCTAAGTGTATTTCCTCAGTCATTTATATTCCTAAGTTGACTTAGGTTTGTGAGTAATGTACATTGTGACTAAAGTAGAACTTCACAGGTATTTAGTTACTTAACTTTTTCTTCACTTGACTATGATAGTATGATTTTATAAACTTATGTTTCTGTTCTCTGGTGCCAAGAATTTTTAAGGTCCTAAATGTTTTGAGAATGAATGAGTAACCTAATCAATTTGAGATTAAAGAGTTTTAGTGATGGGCTGTGTATGTAGCCTGGTGTTAGAGTACTTACCTAGCATGTGCAAGGCTCCAAGTTCCATTTCCAACACAACCAGAAGAAATAATAAAAGAGAGTTTTAATAGTTGCAATGATGTGTCTGCAAACAGATGAATAGTTTATGTTTGCCTGGAAAGGACAACAGATAAAAAGAAAAATGGCTACTCAAATATCTTCAAATTTGAGTGAAAATATTACAGTTTTAAGCAGATGAATAACCAGTGTTTAACACTATCTTATAATGGCACACAAAACAGTAAGTTTCTGTCTTTAACATTGCTTCAAGGGTTGTGTGACCATTCTCTTAGAAGGATTCACACTTGTAATAAAACATTGTAAATGACTTCTAAGATCTATTTTTTTGCTATAATAATTAGAGATAGTACTATAATTATCTTGTTCCCTGGAGTTACACATACCTATTTTTTATTCTTTGATCCAGAGTGACTCCCAACAGCACATATGTTAAGGGCTTATTCCCCAGTGGTACTATTTGGAGTTGATGGAATCTTTAAGAGGAGAGGCCAAGTGAGAGGTTTTAGGGCATTCTGGGCATGACTTTGAAGGGGATAGTGGGGACCTGGTCTATTCCTCTTCTCTTTTTCACTTTCTAGCCATGGGATGAGTGGCTTGTTGCCCCACCATACATTCTCCACCGTGATGTGCTATTTTGTGACAGGCCTGAAACTTATAGGGCCAACCAACCGTGGGACTAACATCTCCAAAACAGTGAGCCAAAAATGACCCTTTTTCTCTTTATAAGTTGATTTATTTCAGTTATTTTTTATGGTAATAAAGAGTTAACATATCCCTTGATCATTCTTCACTGTTGGATACAGTAGCATAAATATTAGAAGACCAAATACATAGAGAATGCTATTTGGTGGACACAAGAACAAATGTAGATGAATCCTAGAACCATAAGGAAAGGATTGCTCACATTGAGGGCATGAAGGCAAGGGTGGTTTTCTTTGCACAATTCTTGGTGTCAGAAGCTTGAGTTCAGTTCATACTCTACCAATAAAGAGCTGTAACATCTCTTCAGCTTCCATGGTTTCAGGTTTATCCTTTGGAAAAATAAAAGAGGTTAACCAGATAATTTCAAATATTCTCATGAGCTTCAACTGACTATACATTAACAAAAATTGAGATATATTTCACTTCTAAAAATTCCAAAAGACTGTTCAAAGCCACTTAAAGTAGGAACCAGTCCATTATTACATGAAATTAATCTTTGAATAACTTAGTATTTCCTCTAAAAAGAAAATTCATGTTCTGCCAGTGCTAGCAATTTGCTTTCATAAAACAAAGTAGATCAGAATAGGTTGATTAGAAGATAAGGACATTATGAACACAATCATTATTTACTATTAATGTATAATTTCCTATTTATAAAGTAGGGTGATTTGAAAAATCATGATTGTACAACTCTTCCAGTAATCCACTACTGCATTTATGCCTGCCTCATGAAAACTTCTGATGACTGAAAAACAATGAAAACATCACGGATACTTGGGACGAGCTCTAATTGAAAGGGTAGCTTCAGTGAAGTTTATGATTTCAAAAGGGCTTCTGTTTTATGGGCTCATTTTAGTTCCATTAGAACTAAATTTTACTTCTTTCCTCTTATAAATTGCATTTTATCTTAGAGTAAAAATTTCTATTTGGAAATGATAGACTTGGGACAGAAATGACATGTCAAGTCAGGGGGAGAACTCTAAAAGATAGGAAGTTGGAATCTTATCCTTTCCACTCTTGCTCTGCTTACTATACTTTTACATGTTTCTAGGACCCTTACCTCTATTCAACTGATCAGTACCTCAAGCTATCCCAAGTTTCCATGCCATTGTGAAAAGCAGCTTTAAAAATTCTTCTACTCTGACCTACTAGTGGTAAAATTCCTTAAAGTATATAGGATTGAAAGAATTATAGATAAGTAATCAAGGCATGCATAAACTTTTACAAGTATCTTATTCTGGATAGTTTAATTATAATCTTACAAAATTAACTTTAATACATTAAGTAAGATTCAAACCTCTTATAAAAAGTAGGGAAAATAGTTCAGAAGGTTTAAGTGATCTATCCGTAGTCCCTGAGCTAATCAGTAGGGAAAGATGAATTTACATTTGTCCACGCTAGGACTCAAGGTTTGACATAATGGTTCTATTGTAGCTACTCATACCTATCATGAGTGACTTATTTCAACTTGGCTTCTCAATGTTATTTTTCCCTTTTGATTTTCCTTGTTTATTTATTTATCACCAGATGATCAGAAAAGTTCTAAATTAGAAGAAAAAGCATACATAATTAATCTTTGGGCCAGCCATCTAGCTTTGTGTAATAAATAACTGAAATACCCATCATATTACCATTCATGCTTTTATCGATTTCATGAAATGTTACATTATAAGTGACATCTCTCCCTAACCCCTTGTTTGAGTGATTTAAATTGAGCCCAGAGGAGTAAATGCCTTGAACAATGTCATATATCTAAGAGGATAACTAAAGCAGGAAACAAAGGTGCCAACACTAATTCACATATACAGTTTTTAAATGACAAAGTGTTATCCTCCTTCCCCTTGAAGTTGCCTAGGCAAAGAATTTCCATGAATTCCTTCTGTATTCTCTTTCACTGGAATTCTTTTGTTCTGTACAATATAACCTAAAAACTTCATAATTTTGTTTAACTATATCCTGTTCAGCAACCAACCAAGAATTTTGCTAGGGCTTATAAGATCAAACTTCACATGGTAATGGAGCTCTGGATGTCATGTTTCTCATTGCTCAAGCAATGGTGAGGAAATACTGAAGTGGTAAAGGACCACGTTTGTCTTCTAACGCTTATAGTTTAGTCAGTAGACAGCATATGAGTGAAACTCAGTATATGTGCAAACAGTATTAAGCTGTGAAGATGAGAAAGCCAGAGGGTATGCACCACTCACACCTTTGAGGAAAGATTTGCCATCGATTGAGGGGAGTGTGGTCAGTCCACAGCCTCCTGTCAGCCCTTCAGGAATGGTCAGAGCTTCATGTAATAAGAACAGCATTTTCCTAAAGTCAGGTCCTTTGTACCTCTCTGGGGGCAGTCCAAATATTGTTCTTGAGCAAGGAGGCTATACATAGGTGCTCCAACACAGTCTGAGAAAGGACAACCATGATTGACAATCTTGCTCCAGTGCTACATGTCGCATTGACCAACACCTTATCAAGCATGTTTCAAAACTCAACATTTTTCCCCTATCCAATTCTGCTTCCTTCCCATTTAGCTCATAGATGAGTTCTGATAAAATGTTTGTATCCCAACTCTATTTCAGCAACTATGTCCCAGGAATGCCTTTGCTCACAAAGTGCTGCACATCAAGAAGAGCTGAAAACAACAGAAAGGCAAAGACATAAGAGTCAGAAACAAAGCTCTGATAGCCTTGAAATTTCTGCTTTATTCTCCTGACCCTAACTATAACCCTCCCTCCTCATTTTGTGTGCTAGCCTTGCAGAGTAGAATAGATCCCTCTCGTATTTTTAGCATTAGTTTATTGCTTAATTTAATTCAAATCAATTTATAACAACCATAGTCATAACTATATAATTGAATATAACCAAATGCTGTGTTTTATAGTATTGAAACAAAGTACAATAAAAATTAAAAGAATTAAAATATTGGTGTGATCTCCCAATGGGAGGAAAATAAATATGAATATCAGAATTTCAAGCCAATTATATTTTACTACATTCTTTTCTCTTTCCTCTTTTTTTTCTGCCTTAATTTGTCTCTCTCTAATTTCTTTTTGATCTCTCTATCTCATTTTTCTATCAAATAGGCCAAGAAGCTGCCTACAATAGCAGACCAACAAATGAAATTTTTAAGTGTAGTATGTCTACCTAGCCTCAGAAATTGTAATGGATAAATATTGCCAGGATTTTAGCAGATCAACACTAGGACTTGCACTAGAGAAAAAAAAAAACCCAAGATCATGGACAAGAAAATCCAGGCCCTGCTGCGTATCCTTCTACAGAAAGGAAATTAAAGTCTACAGCTTAGCCAGGTTAGACTAATCCTTTTAATGCTTTGTAACTACATCCTTCTTGTTCATTCACAATTAAGTGACATTTTTCTCAAGCTCCAGTTCCTCAGTTTAATAAGTTCAAAGCTGTATAGAGGAAGAAATAAATCTATAATTTTTACTTTGCTATTCCCCAAGCTAAGCAGGAAACATTTCCATGCATAGTTGCCTGAACAGGTGGGTCTATTTAATAATAAGTGAATTATTATATATACCCTTTTGTTCTTATAATGAATTTTGTGAAACTTGTTTTACTTAACCTTGATAATAGATGTCAACCTTCAGATAAACTGAGACCCCAAAAAGTTGTTCTCAGAGGCATAACGATCATAAGCCCCATGGAGTCTTCTGCGTCAATAGGCAATTAAATTTCCACAGCAATGATGATGCTTCCTCACTAGTAAGTACCCCATCCAGCTGGCTCCCTTCAAGGATACTTTACCAGCAGATCCAAATGTTAGACCCCTACTTAAAAGATTTAATTTTGTTTCACTAACATGAAAGTTAATGAAAAGCAAAGGATATTATTCCAAACTCAGTTTACTTACTGGAGTAATAAAAACCAATGATATGATCATATGGCCCAAAGCTCATTTTTAAATGTTCTAGTAGATCTGTAGTTGATTAGAAAATAAATAGACCAACAGAACACCAATGTCCAGGGCAGGTGAATATGGCAAGATGACAATTATATAATTAAATAATTTGTGATGATTTGGCTGATGTCAATCATCCTTGGGAGTTCCAGATAACAACTAGTTCTACAAAGGAAGCTTCAACTGAAACTAGATTACAGGATTCACAACTGAGGAAAGGGAGTTGAGAGAATTTTACCTAATCAGTGCCTACACTTTCTATGCAGTAAGTCTCACTATGTAGTGTTGTCTCAATTCTCCGACATGTGCAGTTTATGCTTCTCTCTTAGAAAAATTTATTAGCATATAGTAATTATACAAAGAAGTGTTGTGCTATATACCTACATGCATATAATGTATTCTTATTTCTTTCTTTTTAAATAATTTGTTCTATTTTCAGTCATGTATGATGTACTTTGATAAAATTTAACCCCTTTTCTCCCTTCCTTTCATCCTGTCCACATTCCACTCCTGGTGGTTCCTCCCACCAAAGTCACCTACTTTTAAACTGTATCATTCGTTTTTTTTTTTTTTAGAACTAGACTCCACATAAGGCAGAAAGCATGTGATGTCTTTCAGAGCCACCTTGTGTCTATCTCCATTCATTTACCTTTCCTCCCTGTCTCCCAGGATGCAAACTGGCAGCTGCCATGGGGATGATTCCTGCTCCCACTCTGGGCTCCATGCCTTCTTTTATTTTCCCTTAAGATTATCCCACTTTCTATCTTATCTACAGAGTTTCCCTGATTACTACACACCACAAATCTAAGGATTGTATATATCTTGTGAATGTCACATAGCTTAGCATTTTAATTTATATTGCTGTTTTTTTAGAATTTATTTTTGTTATTATTATAATGGGGATACATTGCAACACTTACAAAATTTCTTGTCAGAGTTTAATACACACCCTCCATCATTCTCTTTTATCACTGGAATAATTTCAACAAGTCTCATTTTTCCATTTATATATATGAGTACATAATATTTCTACCATATTCACGGTCTTACCCCCTTTCTTTGTATTCTCCTCCCTCCTACTGAGACAAACCCCCCACATATGATCTATTTTTCAAGAACATGTGCATGTTACCCAAAGTCAGGTTCTGTGACTTTTAATTCTTCCAAGTGAATTAACAAGTTTCTGGGTCTCTCTTACATGCTTAATATAAAATGACAGATTCCTGTGTTATCAAGAACCATAGATAAATAAATAATTTGTTTCCTAGTACTTTAAAGTATCTTTTGCCTACCATTTAAAACACCTTTTTGCACTTTCAAGATGCTTTTGGAAATAAAATCAACTTTATTTTACACATGAACTCAACACAAATGTCATCAATGAAAAGACACAGTGAATTATGTACCATGCCTCCTACAGTGAATCCAATCATATCTAAATGCTTCTTGCACTGTTTTGTACATTGCCAACCCTTTTTGTACCATCCTGCTTATAGTTTGGCAGCAAACCTAAAGTACACACACTGGTATAAATGCATTTTTCAAAATATATTTGCTGAATAATTTTACCTTAATGTTTCCATTCCTAAATTTTCACTCAGAGTGTAAATATGTATATGATATATCATATATATAATTATATGATCTATATATTTATGTTTCATATATCAATCAATGTTTCATATATATTATATAAAACATTTTTACTGCCTTAAGTTAGTGGAGCTGCGTGAATCACAGGGTGAGGGAAAGTTGGAATGCAGCTAACTAACACCTGTTGCCATAACAATGACATCTGACCATGGCATGACATAATGAAAGTTGTCTAATTTAGTAAAAGGCAAATTCCTTTCCAGTATTTGAGAGGAGACACTTCACTCAGCTCACAGCCAGAGACCCACAATCTACCTGTAGGTTGAAATCATGTTGTCAATATCTTCTCAGCCTGCTAGCAAAAGCATGTTTGCTTGGACCAGCTCCAGAATGAGAAAGCCTATAGCAAAAGATAAACTGACAAGCAAGGACAGGTACTTTTTCCAAGTAGTGATTTCTCCTGATTGCATCTCTAAATTTTTCATCTCTTCTGTGAATGTAGCTAGCACATGTATTCTCATCTAAAATCAGTCAAGCTCCCAGAAGAATGGTGTCTGGAGAGATGAATGCCTGATGTGATAATCAGCAGATCTCCATCAGAAGAATATGATGAAAAGACAAACTCCATACAAAAAGAATTCTCTGCACTTGTCTGACAGTGTTACTGACTGCAAAAGTGTTCAAAGAGTGATGTTTTACTCAGACCAAGCAGAATGTCTTTCATTGCTACTCTTCCCCAAAATTACAATGTCATGTGGGTTTTTCACACTAGGTGGAAGCTCCAACATTCAAAGAAAAGACTCTTCTCTAAGTCTACTATAGCTGACCCCAGAACTCTGATGTAACAGAAAAGGTTGGTCTCCACAATTGCCTGCCAAACCTATTGGACAGATCAGTAGAGCAAAGAAACTATTCTCAGATTCACAGAAGCAGAGCATCACTGGAGCAGATGGACAAAACCCTTGCCTCTCCTTCATCTTTAGGTTGTCATTTCAAAAACTGATGATGAAGTACTTTGGTAGAGTTAAACACATGTAAGCCTAAGTCAGATATGGACAGAAAGATGTTTGTATAATTCAAGGTTTACCTGAGGATTTCCTTTTTAGGTACTAGAAGGAATTTCAAGAGTAAAATCAGCTACATAATCGGAGCCATTCAAAATTTGAGCATCGTTGAGGAAGCTCTGTAAATTTGCTTTAACTGAAAAAGTGTGTCATTAGTAAAATATATACTTCTTAAGGTATTTAACACATTTTAGTTCATTTTTGGTACAATCACTGAGAATAGTGATTTTTCTCTGAATACTGTGGTTAGCAGAGTATTTCGCTGGGAATCCTGAGTGCTCTGGCTCTAGGTTAAATGCAAACTGACAAACAAAAGTAAGGCTGGGGTTTCCTGTATATTTTGTCAATAATTTCACACAGTTGTAAATGTGTAAAAGGTAATATTAAATATTAGAGTAATTGAGCATTTCTATATTATGTTTTATCCATGACGTATTTAATGATTTTAGAGTTCTAAACAACATGTAATTTTTACTGTGATATAAAGTATATGGAATCCTGTTAAGCATTTATGCACACACAGACACACACTTGTAGATAACAAATAGTCACTAGTTTATCAAATATTTGTTTTGTTCATTAGGTAACAGAATGATATTTATCCTTATAGAGGAATCTGGCCTTTAAGGCACAGAAAGCAAGCACTGTAATTGATTTCAGTATCACATACATATTAGAGAATTTCAGTCTTTTTGTTTACACAAAATATTTTCTGTACTTTTCTCAGCTAGACTACTATACTACCAATATCATGTACAATTACTAAGACTAATATAGAACTTTCCTCTTTTCTGATACTCTGTAATATAAAGAGATAGAAAAAAATACTGATGGTGAAATAGACAAGTGTTTTGCCAAATCTTAGAGTCCAGCTCTCTGTGGATACTGTAGCTAGGAAAGGCAAAAGAGGGACAGAGCATAATCAATGCTTGTAATGATTTCATGGTCTCCTTCTGGCAATGAAACTCACACATAAGAAGACAATAGAGATCAATATTAGAGTGCACATCTTCAGCTATGGGAAAATAATAGCATCTTGACATGGAAAATTAATTACCTATAGTTGTTCCTAAAATCCAATATGCCAAAGCGCCCGAATAAGAACAAGAAAGGTGAATGGGACATATTCATCATGTATACTCAGCAATGACTGAGGAATGAGAGAATGTAAGTGGCTTGGTCATCATCATAATAGAAATATGTGATATGCTAAGGTTTTCATTCAAAAGCACATGCAAATTAGTTACAATTATAGGATATATTGATTTTAACTTTTTCCTCCTTTTATCTTACCAGCTTCTTTTTTTCATTTTCCTATTTTTCTTTCTTTGTTTCTTTGAGCATACAGTGTCTCTTTGACTTAATATCATGCTGAATTTCCTTCATTCCTCAGGAAATCAAGAATAATTACTTTTGTTCAATTTTGATTTGTTCAAAATTTTGCTTTAAACACATATTTCATGGGAATTTATTACAAAATCAAGTAGGAAGAATAAAGGAAGAGAAATATTTATCCAAATCAAACATACTAAGCAAAGCTAAAACTACTCTAAAATTTTAAAATGTTTACTTTAATGAAACACACTAATAGGACATGTTTTAAATTTAAGAAAAAAGCATATGGTTCTAGTCTTTGATTGAGAACAAAAGGGCTACATCTTTACAGAATGTCCTTTTTCTCCTGCAATGTGGCTGCTTCAATGAGATTACACAAGTTTTTCAAAGTCATATGGTTGTTATGTGGTTAAGTAAACATTTGAAGTCAAGACACATATACCCTAAATCAATACTGTTTTCATTGAATTTTACCAAAACAAAAGAACAATCAATCCATTAACTTGTCAACCAAAGTCATACAAGAATAGAGTATGTGGAAAATCAGTAGCTTCTGATGGGTTACAGGAAGTACTTCCCTAAAACTTGGCCCCTGGCATGCCAAGTATTATATACTGAAGAAAATGGAGCAAAGGTCTTTCACCTTTCAAACCCTCCTGAAACAGGCCATAGAAACTGAAATTCCCCTCCCTTTCCTACTCTGGAGCAAGTCATAAAACCTAAAATGATCATTTTCTGACCCTCTCTCTCCTTTCTCCCCTAAAAATACTTACATGACAGGTGTCATGCCTAAAACTTGAGGGAAGAAATGCCATATGGGGATCAACAAGGACCTAACAAACCGGTTTCTCTTGATTTATTTCCATTAGATCATATGTCCTTGTTTTCCATTACACTTTGGTGGGACTCTCCATAAAAACACACTTCACCTAGGTTTGGGGGACTTCATTTATCATCATAAATGAAGATATAATTTATTTCAGGTAAAACTGAAATAAATGTGTATGATTTTTCTCTTGTTAATCTTTCTTTTGTTGTCTTAACCAGGAAGTCTTAACCATGAAATCGGTGATAGGTAAGGAGAAAATATTACTCATTCTCCTTTACACTTCCATGAACATGGGATGGAGAAATGTTTCAGTTTAAAGGCTTATTCTTTGCCAGGAAGAGTGGTATTGGGAATTGTGTTCTGCATATCCAGTGGTTATTAGGAGAGAAGCATGAATACGAGGAGGCAAGAGAGAAGTGAAGTCACAGAAGGCATATGTAGAAATCAAAACATGAAATCATAAGCTAAGTTTATCACTTGTTATATGCAAGAGTTTCATTTCTCTAGCATGGAATTGTTCTACAAGCAAAGAGCCCATACCCTATGCTGCTGCTTCACACATACACACATACACACAGACACACTTATCAGGTGACGATTATTCTGATTTGTCCATTTGGTGAGACTATTGTACCAGTTGTTTAATCAAACATTTCTTTTTGTGTTGCTATGAAGCTATTTGGTAGATATGATTGACATCTATGATCAGTTGACTTTAAGTAAAAGAAATTAGCCTTAAAAATGTCTATGGGGCTCATCCAATAGGCTGAAAGACCTAAGAGTAAGAACTGGGGTTTTCCCTAGAAAGAATTTGCTTCAAGACTGCCTCATCTACTTCTCTGTCTGTGCTGCCAGGCTGCTGGTCTTCCCTGAAAATTTTGAACTTGCAACTTCTAGCCCATACAATCATATAGATCATATAGCCTATACAATCACATAGATCAGTGCCTCAAAAATAAATCTGGGAAGGCACACGCTTCCTTGGTGAAAATCTGCTGTATGAGCTTTTCTTCCACTTGAGCATATGCCAGGCTTCCCATTGCCTAAAGGGAAGAGAAAGTGTCATCTAAAACAAATGTAAAAGAAACTAGCATGCTGTTAAATAGAGTCTTCCTTTACAGTGTATACAGGGACTTCACTCTTGATTCCATTGTCTTCACACGAGAAATAGTGTCAAAAGTCTGAATGCCATGTCTTTGAACTTGTCAGATTAAGAACTAAGTATATTTCATCATTGCTGAATGGGTTTCACGTAAAGTTTTGCACTAACCTCATGATGACTTATGAGGTATATGCTATTATTCCTGTATTTTGTAGATGTTGACACTTGATTTCTCAGGATTTGATCTTCCATTCACCAAAGTTCAAGCCCTACCTAAATTTAGGGGACTTTCTACCAATTACTACCTATTAGTAATTTCCAGATTCTTATTCATTACATGTTGGTAAATTTTTATGATATTGACAAAATAACATTCATAACTTTTTTCTTTTGCTTCATTGTGATATGGATAATAGATATTATCTGCAAAATAAGGCATGTGATCTCACCAGAGTCTAAAGGAGAGAATATTAGAATAAAATTAAGTAAATGAAATTAACTTTTACATACTAGTGAAAGAGAAAATTTTGTATTGATTATAGACCAATATTATTTATAGATAAACCCTTTTCTGCAATTGTTTATGGGTTTCTAATAAATAAATTATTTACTACTCAGTTTAAATTATCAGGATTGATATTACTTCCCTATGACTTCAGCACCATTCTATTCTTGTGGGATATGAAAAAAAATCTATATATGGAAATTCTTGGCCTCACAATTAATAATTAATCCAAACAATTTACTGTGAATATTCACTTTGTGTTTGATACTTTGTTAAGTATTTTATAAGCATTATCTTCTTCAATGCTATGACATACTGCCCTTTCTACTATTCCAGAAAAACTTAAAACAATACTATGGTTTTATAGGAAAATGTCCTTATTTTTAGAAGATATGTACTTGACTATTTACTAGTACAGGGTATGATATCTTCAATTTTCTTTCAAAAATTTCAGGATAATGTGATTATAAGTTCTAAATTAAATGGAGCAAACTGTAAATAATTGGTGAGCCTAGGTAAAGGATACATAAGAATTCCTTCTGTTTTTCCTTCAATTTTTCTTTAAATTTGAAATTATGTCAAGAGAAATGTGTTTAAAATAAAACAAAACAACCTAACTAAACAATGAGGCTTATATTTATTTCTACAAAGATGTGGTTTTGAAGTATAATTTTGATAATTAAACAAAAAACACATTAACAAATCATCATTTGTGACATAATTCTGAAGCCATTTGTTGTCTGTATAGTGATTATTTTGGTTACAATCCAAAACTTGTTTGCTGTGGCAAACAAATTGATTATGAGAAAGTATGCCATTATTATAGATGCATTATGTGTTCTATTTAAAATGTCAAAGCTAAATTTTGAAGAATTAATATGTAATTTTCTAGTAATCAATCAAGCAGGGATAATCACTTCTGTTTTTAGATAGGTAAAATTGAATTTAAAAGTGGTTAGCTATACCTACAAGTATACATTAGCAGTTTTCAGTAAGCTGTAAAGTAAAGAGTCTCAGTGTGGGCTAAGTAATGAACTGTTAAGATGAACATTGAAAACCTACTGTTGCCTGGGCCCCAGTCTAGAAATTTTGATGCAGTTTTTGTAACATGTGTCCTGGGTATTGGTGTTTTTAAACATGTCTGGTTGTTCTGGAGCAACCTAGTTCTAATGTATGAGAACCAATCCAAATGTGCCATGAAATTGAAGAAACAAAATCAGATAGATCTAGGATTGCACACAGTACAATTAATTGGGGTCTTACTGACAGACCTATGCTCCTGGGTGACCACAAGACCAAGTGATCCCCACAGTTTCAGTCAGAAGGAGGGGCAGATATATTG
Organism: Castor canadensis; assembly: GCF_047511655.1. Lineage (NCBI taxonomy): Eukaryota > Metazoa > Chordata > Mammalia > Rodentia > Castoridae > Castor > Castor canadensis. The sequence goes on along the minus strand of NC_133389.1, from coordinate 32,230,919 downwards.
GTTAGGACAAAAGTGACCTCATCGAGTTTAGAATGTACCTAACTTATTTTAAGTTACTATCAAGAGAGTCAAGCACATTCCGGGTGCCAGGGTCTACTTGTAAAGCTCCACCTGCCATTGTAGTGATTTTGTCTCTCTATAGTTTGCTAAGATACCATGAGAAGAACTAACTGGGGTTACTCTACGGCAGTCAAGATGATTACATTCACATGAAGTTGAGCTCATACAGCAGGTGCTTCTAATGTACGCTCTGATGGAGAAACACAACTGTAGAGATAAGAGCTGCAAATAAGGTAGAAGTCTAATTCCAAATCCTGTGACCTTTCTACTACATGAAACTTAAGTAATAATTACAACATATCTAAATAGAGTTTATCATTCCACATTCATAGTAGCTTGGACACTGACAAAAAATATGGGAAATAACTCAAAAGTAGCTAAAAATATTGGCATAAGAACCATGCATACTAGTTATTGCAATTATTATTCTCAGGTTATTTTCTCTTTCATTTTCCTAGTTTTATGTTACTTATTGCTTAAAATTATTAGAAGGTAAAACTGAAATGCAGAAGATTATTATTGGTACAGTCCAATATGTTGTCAATGGAACAGCCTAAAAAAGGGCTTCGAAGAATAGACAAAATGTGGATTGCCTTTGCCAGAGAGATAAACACAACCATACACAGTCTGTATAAGCAGTAGTCAGGTACAACTACCATGACTTAAAATAGTTCAACGATTTAAGCATCTTTGAACCTCAACATGGTATAAAAGTGATACATATGAATGCAGTACAAACTATATTTTTAGTTTTGAATTTGGATCTTTTTCTGGGCTAGTGATATGCAGTATAAGTTTCTCTTTCCATACTGAGCACCCATAGTGAGCCATACCTCCCAGGCTGTTACATACAGACACAAGAGGAAACAGTCCATACAGTACATTATATTTTTCCGATCAGCTTCCTGAGGTTTGGAAGGGTAGGTGTATTAAGAGAATTTTTGACTTAGTATTTTCAACTTACAATGAATTTATTGGGATATAACCCACATTGTAAACTGAGGATCATTTACTGTTTTCTGCCTAAAATCCCTATTTTCCTCAGGTTCTGAAGGAAATCCAAGATCATTATATGATTCCCAGTTTCCTATGCTATCATTACACTGTGGCTCTAAGTATTTCCAAAAATGACTACAATCAAGCCCTTGATAAACTGAGCGTTCATTTATTGTATCTTCTGGAATTCACTCTTTATCAAAAGAACTGCTTCAACCTCCTCTTCTCTAACTGCTATTTGACCTTTTGCCATAACTGAAACATGGCTGTCCTATGACCTCTGGCCTCTCACCTGATTCCTGCGCCCTCCCTCACAAATCTTCAATCATTGACTCCATTATATGGAGAAACTAAATATCACTATCCTGTTATTATTAAAGAGAAAATTATTCTAACACTTTCAAATATGTGGGATATTTGAAATAGGTGTCAAGACACTACTGTAATAGTGAGGAGAGACTGTCTTCAATTCTGCAAGAAACAAAGACACATTGGGATTTATAGCTAACAAACAAAGTGAGGGGACAGTGGATAAATAAGAGGAGACATCAAGGGTAGAGGGATTCTTGCTAAACTGACTTAGAAAGAATTTTGCTAAAATTGAACTTGGCAAGGACCAGAGCCAAGGTGGAATCCTAGCTGGGAAGAGAGCTCAGAGAATTCTGACTAAAATTTCATCAAAGAGTCTTCATTACGACCTAAGGATTACAAAAAAATGTCACAGGCATCATGGGTCCATGTATTCTAACACATTTGTTTTCCCACTACCTAGCCTTATTTTGTTGAAAACAAACACAGCTGTTCACTAAGCTACAAAAAGGGAAGTAGAGCTCCCTTCACAAACATGATAAAATATCCTACATATAATAGTTTTTCAGAGGAAGGGAACTGATATGTATTCCCAGTTATTACTTGGCATGCTTTTTGCTGGTTTGGCATTTTACATAGGTTGTTACACTGGAAATATTTTAAGGACTGGCATTAATCATGATTAGGGAAGCTTGTCTTTAGTGTAGGAGATACAGTGGAAAAACATCAGGATTCTCCAATCTGCTAATTTCTCATCCTGTCTTCAAAATTGGTCTCCTTGAATGTAATTTCCACATTACCAAAATGTTGATAAATTTTAGTAGCTATTAAATATTACTATTTTGCTCCATAACTTATAATCATTTTTTGAAATGTAATTTTCCAATGCATAATTTTCATAAAAAAATCACTGAGTTGGAGTTCCTTCTTTCTTGAACCTTGTCAATTCACCTTAACCTTTAACATACTAATAATGGTTACCCCAAATACCTTCAAATACCCTGACTCATACATTCAGGCCCCATCTACTCTACTTTTTGGCATTGAATTGTTCTATGGTTTAGTAATAATAGTGCTAAACTATTACATTTGTTGGGTTGGGTATAGGCTCATCCCACAAAGGCACAACAGACAGAGTAGGTACCATCTTCTGCCAGCCTCCAGACAAAAGGAAGAGCACATGTCATTGGGCAGAATTGACCCAGATTCCACCCAAGAAGATGGGGAAGAAGGAAGGAAGTGTCACAAAGATGGAAGAACTAAAACTATTTGGTGAACAACACTGTTGATTACAACATACTGATTCTATACAGAATTCACATAATTCTTTCACTAATCAAATGCCTCTGCTTTGTCTGCCAGCATTTTGCATCCAGAATTTATTTATTTTTTTACTTAGTTTATCATACAGAAATTATTAATTTACATACTGACTCCCAAAATTAGTGATAGTTTCTTGAATATCAAAAGTACATTTTATTCTTTAATTTTCTTTTTACTTTTAAAAGTATTTGGTTGTTTTATTCATTTTTTATTAGGATATACTCAGTATACAAGGGGCATTCATTGTGACAATTCTGAATTAGCTTATATCACCCCACCATCTTCCTCTCCCCCTTCCCTGTTCCACTTACAGCAATTACAAGACATTTCATTCCTCTAATTTATACAAAAAGTACATCTTATACTTACCTGGCAGGGGAGATACCATGATCATGAAGGTGGTTTTCCCAGGGCGAGGTTTATCCAATGCACTCTGGATGTGCTGACCCCTGAGATTTCCCCAAATGAGGGAAACTCGACTGCATAATTTGTGGTAGTGGGGAACTGCATTCGTGTTCTCCCCTGAAAAAAAAAAAAAAGAAAAGAAAAGTACATCTTATTCTTACATTTAGAGAACTTAGACCACAAACTCTTGTAGTGTGGATATAATTGTTGAATCAATAAAGACAATAACAAAAACAATAGTTTCATTTCAGGCCAACAAACTGTTCACTAATATGTGACATTTTTCTATCAGAAATGATGGTTTTCATATAAGGATTCATTCCCTAATATAATCAAAGTATGCCATGATAAACTGTGCATTCCTGTGTCACTATAAATGAACCTGCAAAATACCTCATTTATTTAACAATCATTTGTATAACCCTAAACCTGAAACATGCATATTAATTCAATTAATCTACATATACAAGATTTTATACACACAAAAAAGTGAAACACAGAGATATTAAGTAACAACATAGTCCGAGAAAAGCAGTACAAAATTTAATCCCAAAACAACTAATAAATTCCTTGGTTTAGGCCAGCACACTATGCTGACTTTTCCCATAAGTGTGACTTACTAAAAGGATAACTGAATACTTTTGTGAGGGATAATGATAAAGAGGGATAGAGCTGTTCACATCAGAGGTTCCTAAACACCCGTCTGTTCGTGGATTAAGAAACTCTCAGTGAATGAGGGATTCCACTTGGTATATCTGAAATTTAAAATTAAACAGAACTCACAGATTATTTTGATGCATAGTCATATCTATAAATTACTAGTCTAAATTATTTTATCAAATTTGTCCCTGTAAAATAAAATGATTCTTTCTGTTAAATTTCACAATAATAGAACAGTAGAAAATTGTTTAACCCAATGGATAATGGTCATCTTATTTCTTAGAAGCTCATTCTGATTCTTAGTTCTTAGTTCCAATAAACTCATTCCAGTCGTGGGAAGAAAGTTAAAAAAATCCAAGGAATATTACCAATTGCTGCTAGCTTATGAAAATGTTAATGCTGTTCTTAGTGAATATAAAAGTTCTAAGTAGACTTATCTGACATCATTATAATTAATATGATTATATTAATTTTTGAGGCAATATGGAAAAGTTATCTTATAAATGTATATTTCTATTTGCCAAAAATATTATTTAAAATCCAGCTCATATATAAAATATTTTAAAGAATCCTAATGAAATTAGTGAGCAGAATGTAAATTGAGTAGGCACTTCACAATTCAACATAGTAGTCTAAGCAACAGGATAGTTTAGTTTGGCAGACTTAATTAACCTCCAGGTTATTCACTAAGGCTTTATACTTGCTAATCTGCACTCTAAAGACTTTAGATATGACTGGAACAATGCACTCATCTTAAAATGATCACACACTAACACAATAATAAAGCATATTGCCAGTTTAAAACAGACATAATCTAGATCAAGTAATAATATAAATGATATCAAAGGTTCCTTTTATATTTCAGTGCTAACAATAGTCTGCTAGCAAGACATGTAATTTGAGAAAGAGAAAAAAATTATATACCTGGTGCTTCTACTTCTGCATGTATATTTACAGATTGTTGACAATTAGCATTAAGATGATAATATTACCAGTCTCCAAGGCTGCATAATGAATGCTATTGTTTCAATTAGGAATAATTGATATATTTATAGGCATTCTTAGTATAATAGAACCCCACTGAAGAATCATTGACTCCATATGACATACTCAAATCATACCCCAATGAAGGCAAATGTCATTCATTAAAACAAAACAGCACTGATAGAAAGACATTGGAAATTCAAATGTTCTCTCAGAATACAGGATGTCATCACTAGGTCATTTTAGCTGTAGAATAACAAGAGAGCAAAAATGAATACTTAAAGGAAGAAAATGTAACAGTTACTTCTTTATTTTGTTTCTTATCTATCCACATTAAAACCAACCCTACGACAGTGTTACTGCTATGTACATGCCCCAAAGCTCATCAGATTTTGGGCTAATCCCAAATTTGCACGTTTTCAGTACCCATAAACATGAACTTCAAAGTTCTCTATAACTTAGCACTATTTTAGATTTTTCCCCTTTCCTGCATACAGATGAAGGTGATGTTCCCTGGATCAAATGTTTTGGTTCGTGTTCAGATCCTCACCATCCTTGTGTTGGGCTTTCCATTACTATAATAAAATACTTGAGGCAATTAATTTAGGTAAAGAAAAGTCTCATTCTGGCTCATGCTTTCAGGAGTTCCAGTCCATGATGAAGTGGATTCAATGTTTTAGGATTCTGGTGAGGCAATACATATGTCAGGAGGGCATAATATCATGAGCCAGGAAGAAAAGGAGAAAGAGAAAGGGGCCAGGATCCCCAAATCCCCTTCCAGAGCATGACCTGGAATGATCCCTTTCCACAATGATCTGTGGAATTCCAACTAGGTCCCATCTCATACATTCCAATGCCCCCTAATAATTCACTGCCATAGCAGGGACCAAGCTTTTAACAAATAGACTACTGGGGGACCCTCAATGTACTATCTATAGCAGCTCTTCACTGAGGTAATTGTGGCAAAAGACACCTGATTGCTCTGTTTTCTCTCTTTTATAATTTTTCCTTCACATTGTGGACCACTTTATCATTTTTGCTCACAAGTCAGATAATGTCTGTCCTATTCTAAATGAATTTCCAAGTTTCCAAGTTCTTGCTATAGTATACAGCTATAATCTTGTTTGAATTCTTTTTTTTTTTATTGTTTTATTATTCATATGTGCATACAAGGCTTGGGTCATTTCTCACCCCTGCCCCCACCCGCTCCCTTACCACCCACTCCGCCCTCTCTCTCTCCCCCCATCCTCTCAATACCCAGCAGAAACTATTTTGCCCTTATCTCTAATTTTGTTGAAGAGAGAGTATAAGCAATAATAGGAAGGAACAAGGGTTTTTGCTGGTTGAGATAAGGATAGCTATTCAGGGAGTTGACTCACATTGATTTCCTGTGCCTGGGTGTTACCTTCTAGGTTAATTCTTCTTGATCTAACCTTTTCTCTAGTTCCTGGTCCCCTTTTCCTATTGACCTCAGTTGCTTTTAAGGTATCTGCTTTAGTTTCTCTGCTTTCAGGGCAACAAATGCTAGCTAATTTTTTAGGTGTCTTGCCTATCCTCACCCCTCCCTTGTGTGCTCTCGCTTTTATCATGTGCTCAAAGTCCAATCCCCTTGTTGTGTTTGCCCTTGATCTAATGTCCACATATGAGGGAAAATTTCCAAGATTCTTGCTGTAGTATACAGCTGTAATCTTGTTTGAATTCTTGTAGTATACAACCTCAAACACTATCCTGCTTGTTGAATTTCCTTTGCACTTTTTAAAAACATTTTTTATTGTTGTGCTGGAAAGGGGTGCATTATGGCATTTACAGAAGTTCTTACAATATATCAATTATATCATACTTAAAATTCACCTTTTCTGTAGTTTTCTTTTATCCTCCCTGCCCCCGTTCCTGGAATAGTTTAGACATGTACTATTTTTGCTTTTACATACTTGTAGACATAGAGTTTGCACTATATTCACCCTCCTACACCCTTTCCTCACATCCTACCCCCTACTGTTGTGGCAATATAGTCAGAGCAGAAACCAAGCTACACTTGGAGGAGTGGAGAACTTAGATTTTAATTTTTATGCTAGCAGGCCCAGATGTGTACCTCTGTCTGAGCCCTGAACAAAGGATTCACAGGATATTTAAAAGGCAGTGCAGGGCATTAGGTTACAAGGAATGTGCTCTCCCATAAAGTAGGGCTAGTAGTGGGTTAGAGACCTAAGGTTTAGATAAGAACAGCAGGGGAGTCCTGCTTTGGAAAGTTTACTTACAAGTGGTGACAAAGAAAGGCAGGAATGGTGCTTATCTCTGCATGATGCCTTTCATCTCAGTCCTGAACTTTTGCATGGCTCTAATGGGCAATTTCTCACAGCTCTGTCTGAGGTTACAGCTTTTAATTGACAGTTTACCTTGTTTTACAGCCCTGTTTCAAGGCTATCTTCCTCTTCATTTCTACTGGTACCAACACCCCCATACAGGACTTGTTCTGGCCTCCTGTTTTCCAATTTTGTAAAAGAAAAAGAAGTAACATTTTTTGTTTGTTTGTTTAAGATAGCTACACAGACAGTTTCCTTGTGACATTTCCGTGTGTATATGTATTATAACCCAAATAGGTCATTTCCTCTATTTTTCTTCTTTGTACCTTTTTCCCCTTCTTATAGTGATTTCAACAGGCTTAAGAGTTCTATATTCATTCTTATATAGAGAGTACACCAACCATATTCATATTCTTAACTTCTTTTATCTTCCTTCCTTTGTGCTTTTAACCCTATCCAATCTTTACAGTTCTATCTCCTATACCTTTGTACCTTCAAAAAACAAAAACAAAACAAAACCAGATTTTCATATATTCCTTTTATAGACAATTTTAGTGGTAGGCACATTCAAATATTATATCAATCTTAAGTTTTATGCTCCCTATATACTAACCAAATGCTTCTAACCCATGGGCAAACTAACCATGATTTCATAGAAACAAAACACTCTAACTGCCTAGAAGGAGAAATCTTTCCCAGTTGGGTGGGGAAGGAAAAGTTGAGATGTTCTTACACATTCTGAAATAAGAGCTGTTTCTATTTGCCAGAGTCTGAAGTTACAAAGTAATCATTACAGGGAACACACCTGTGGCTGCAGGATGATGAGGTAAGAGGCAAGTGATGGAGGGATGTGAGGAAAATGGTTGGTACTGGAGGAAAAAAAAATCCCTCAACCCTCTGAATGCTTTGACAACCGAGCTTATGAAATCACTTGAAATAAACAGACTAACCGGGCAAGGATATACAAATGTACTATATGAGTAGGAACAAATCATGAGGGAAGCTCACCCAGTGAGCTCTAGAATCTTACCTACAGGATTCATAGAGTAGAGGAAAAGAGAGATGTATGGAATTTAGGGGAAAGCAAAAGACTTTTAAGAAGGATAAGTGGACCTTCAGAAGGAAAGATGATAGCCTATGATAAAGTCTGTCTAGGTCAATGCCAAAGTCTACTCTCCTCAATATGAGTCAATCTTATCTGTTTGATGAGATTTTCTGCAGAAAGAGTGATGACAACTGAGTTCTTTTGGGGAGTACTGTCTATAGGCTGGTTAAAGGAAGTTCAGAAGAAGCTCCTCCTTGTATTTGCTGTTCCCTAAGTCACACCAACCTTCTAATGTGGAATATTTAAGGAGGCATTTCCTAAGTTCCCTCACAGCTACATGTATTTTCCTTTACCTTTCACCTTCTGCCATTTATGGAAGAATGATATACTTACAATAAATGTGTTTACTTAAAATTATACTTTTTTAGTCCAAAGTTGTTCCATGGTAAAAAGAAGACGATAATGTCCCTGCGAGAGTTTGAGTCTATACCATGCCTGAGAAAATATAGCCCATTGAACTCTATGGATTTGAGTACTCTGCAGTGGCTTCCAGAATCACAGGCAATAAATATCTGAAATAGAGTGCCCATACCATGAGTTGTCTCTAAATCTGTACTATTTTATTGAAAATATACTTTTGACTTTCAACTTACAGAATGTGGCCGAATAAAAATATAGAAGGAGCAGGCATGTATGTTTATTCAGTTTCAGCTCTTGTTAACTTTTCACTCTATTTGCTTATTTCATCATTTTGTTCCTCATTCACCCCCCATTTTTTCTCTGAACTATCTAAAGATACATTACATGAATCATCAGCACCACTCTGAAGATTAATATAAAAAGCTTCTCTACTATATTTTCATCTTTGTTCATGCAATTGTAATTACATTTATTAAAACAAATATTTTTCTTCTATTTTGTATTGTTGATAGTTATTTTCATTCTCATCTTTACTCAGGGTGGTGGGTAAAGATGTTGATATTTTATATAGTGAGTCCCCAAGCCCATTGCTCTCTATTATTCTTAGTTATAGGCTTCTTAAGGCCCAGTTATCTCTACTCTTCAATACCCCTGCATTTCTCTGACCCAGGTAATCTTTAAAAGCATTTTTAAATCATTCCTGAATCTTTCACCAAGTCTATTGAGCTCTCAATCTAGGTTTTCTAAAGGGAAATGCTATACAAAGGAAGCTACTTAATGAACTCCTTTGGCCCTTTATTATGCAAATATCAGTGAACTTGATTATAAGCCCTGCATACTGAACGGAAAATGGCAACTTGAGATACTAGTAAGTTTACTGTGCATTCTCTATAGGAACACTCTCTGTAGTCAGAAATTCTGCACACAAGTACTTTTAACATAGTTTAATCTCTATCTGAAACTAGATTCTCAAGAAACAAAAACTAAGTCAAGGCTACTAGTGTGTGAGATTTTTTTCTTTTTTTGAAGGTAGAGCTCTCAGGAGCCAGGGCATGAAAAAAGCAGCACAAGACAAAGAAAGGAGCTAAACAAATAAGTTGGTATCTCACTTCAGTCTGATTCCCATGGGAACTCTGTAGCAAAAATTGTACAATTGAGGAAGAATCCAAACCAAGGATGTTGGCCTTTTACAATCTCATGAGAATCAGTCATTGACAATACCACAAGGGACTAACCTCTTAGGCAACACAACTCCCATTTGGCAGTGGGCAACATATAGCTATGAGTGTATCAGTGAGCATGACAAACCAATCATCTGAGAAATTTAGAAAAGCTTAGAAAAGGGGGTCTGAGAAATGGACCTGAGAAAGGGCTCTGAGAAAGCTCCTTCACAGCTTTACAGTTCCAATATTCAAGCCATCTTTATTGAACTTATAGCAGAAGTCCAGCCTGTTATGAACACTATGAAATTTCCTTCCTACACCCAGAAAAAGGTTAAAATTGAATTTAGCATTTTGGAGGGTATTCCTTAAAATATGCTCACTTTCCTCACTCTAATAATTAAGCCCTAAAAATAAGCAGGCAACTACTAAAATAGGATTTTAAGGCCATTTACTTCATAATGTGATGTTTCAGAATGAAAACATGAAGTTGATTACCGGTATTTTCAATGTGCACCAAACACTGTCTCTTCCTCCCTTTTATTCACTATCTTTAATTGAAGCTCTTTGTTCAAATATCACACTTCCAGTTAGATATAACCTCTTCGTTGGTGATGTTTGGATTTTATTCATATATATATTCCTGTTACTTTTCTATTTAATAAATACTTAATTCATGACTAATGAGTTACTAAATTTATGCATAAATGTAAAAAATCATAATGATAAAATGCTTGCTCCTACAATTTTTTTAATGTAATTGAGAAGGAAGACAAACATATGGAACAGTAATTAGTTTGAATAAGATATGATTTGCTGTTAAAATTGGTTAGAACAAATCAACATGAAAAAGAAATCTGATTGTTGACTCATCTAAGCAAAACAATATACATGCTTATGGAGAAGAGACAAGGGTGATCTGAAATAGGTCATTCTTGAATTACATGTGAATACATATTTTTGGTGGTAGAGTAAAACTGGATCTGGGAGAGGAGACTATTTACTTCTAAGCTTGCACATTTCCACATCTATTTTCTTTTCAATTTTTAGGATTCTTGGTACAGATGGTATAGCAGGTGGTTTAAAAAATTGTCTAACATAAACAATCTACAGTCATCACTCCTCTCCTGCAGATGTTGATTTTTGTTCTCATGGCAGTCTCCAAGATCAGAAGCTCTTTTCTCCCAAAATGAAAACACACATCTTATTTTAGCTTATTTATGTTCAAGCCTTAATCCAAAAATGATTTCAAGTGGCTTATAATGATATCTAAAAACAAACATGTTGTTTACTTAATTACATTAAATCTGAGTTGGCTTCCATCTTCTGAACACTTTCACAATTGTCTGAGTATTAATTATAAAAATGGAATCTGGCTTTAATCTCTGAATCTAATGCAGATCTCTCTTTTCAATCTTGCACTGTCAATGCTGGAGTTTAAATTTAGGGCTCTTAATTTACAACAAAACCTTTAATGCAAACTGATGGCATTTATAGAAATGACGTTAGGGCGCTCTGCTAACACTGTACCTTGAATGGCAGAGGAGAAATGTTAAAACAAGCATGAAAGATGGAAATGAGACAGCCTAGGTGATCATTAAATTGGACAAGCAAACACATTCATAAGACAACAAACAGCCACTAGACATAATTACAGAATTACAGAAGCATGTTAACCCTGAATTAGTCAATGAAATAACACATTTGATGCAATTAGTCCTTTTTTTTTAAATGTTAAGCCAAACATTATCTTTAATAGAAATTAGACTATTACATATGATTCCCAATTTAATAAGTTCTTACTGAACAGTAAACATACATTAAAATACTTTGAACATTAGAAATGACTTATTTTTGCTGGGCATTGTGGCCCATGCCTGTAATCTCAGCTACCTAAGAGTCAGAGACTAGGATAATCCCAGTTTGAAACAAACCTGGGAAAAAAGTTTGAGAGACCTTATCTCAATCAATAAACCGGGTATGATGGCACAAGCCTATGATACCAGCTACGTAGGTTACTGCATAGGTAGGAGGAGGATGATCTGAGGTTATCCCCAAGCAAATAAGCAACACCCTATCTGTAAAATATCTAAAGTCAAAAAAGGTTGGGGGGTTAGCTTACATGGTAGAAGACCTGCCTAACAAATGTGAATCTTTGAGTTCAAACACCAATACTGCCCTCCCACCAAAAAAAAAAATTACTTCTTTTTTATTAAGTTGAATGTTTCACAGTCTATTTGAAATGTATTAATGCATAAACTTAGTTTAATATATAAACTTGGTGTTCAGAAGAGCTTGGCTTTTAAAGAATGTTAGGAAAAGGACAATTACATTTTTAAGTTCTTGTTTCCTGTGCTGACCTGTGTGACAGTCATCCCTAGGTGGCTAAAGTACCATGTGGGGCATACAGAGGTGGAGTTTCAAATCTTTTCACTAGAACTTGGAAAACAAATTGGATGGCCTTTCAAAATCTATTTATCTTTCCAATAAGTTCTTTCTGCCATTGCTTTCCATAAGCACAACGAGTTAGAGATGGAGGGAATGGAGCAGAGGCGATAAACACTGTGTGATAACACTCAGAGTGGCTCAGAGGGCACTTTTACTTCCTGAACTTGAGTTGGTAGATATCATGCAAGACCCTTATGCTATTTCAGATTCATATAAAAACTCACAATGAAATTGATGAAATTTCTACCTCCTGTATTCAAATATCATTTCAGCATGTAACCAATAAAAAATTAATGAGATATTTACACTTTCTATTCTTTTCATTACAAATATTAGAAATATAGTATATGTAACACTTACAGCAATGTCAATTTGAATTAACCTCATTTAAGCACTCAGTAGCTACATGTAGGTAATGACTTTCATACTGGTCAGCACGGGAATGATATTTGTTAAAGGAAGAACAAAAGAAAAGTCTTGACTGTTTGGTGTATAGTGAAATAAAACTTAACATTGCAAAAGGCAAGAGCAAGAAGTAAGCAAGAGTAGAATCCCTGTTTGGAGCAAATGATTCAATGGGAGAAAAAGGGAAAATGCTGTGACTCATTGCATTCTATCTATGGAAATTACAATTTGCGTAGCAGATTGATGATTGTTCTCTTCATAGACTGATTGTACTTTATCTCTACCATCAGATTTTTTCTAAAGGAAAATGACTATTATGTCATAAATAATAAACAAAACTGTATGTTTATTTTAATACTGCACTTTGTACAAATGTTCAAATACCAAGGTAGATTAAAAAAAAAAACAGAAAAGTATTCGTTCTACATCCAATGCCTTCTGCCTTACCCTTTTCCTTGTTTCTTTTTCTTTCCTTTTTTATTAGTGTATTTGTACAAAGAAGTTTCATTGTACATGTATTCATGTAACAGACTTTGATCAAATTCATCTCCTCTATTACTTCTTTTGTCTCCCTAATCTCCCCTCTTAAAATACATTTTTTAATGGCTTTCTTTATGATATTCCCATATATACATGTAACATAGTTTGAAAATTTATACCCTCATCACCTTCTCTTTTCATACTCTCTCCTCCACTTCTGTCCCCCCACAAATTACCCTTTTACATTCTTGTCACTTTTTCATGTGAGTCCACACATGAAAGAAAACCTGGGATATTTGTCTTTCTGAATCTGACTTATGATGATCTCTGGGTCCACCCACTCTCCTGAAAATAACTCAATTTTATTCTTCTTTATGACTGAATAAGTATTCTGTTGTGTAGATATACCACATTCTCACTATCTACTCATCAGTTCATGGGTACCTATGCTGATTCTATAGTTGGGTACTATTAATAGTGCTAGAATAAACATGGGTATGCATTGTTTGTTTTTCTATATTCTATCTAATATATGCTCAGGAGTGATTTAACAAGATCATATTGAAGTTCTATTTTTAGTTTTTTGAGGCACTTCTATATTGATTTCCATAGTGGCTACACTTACATACATTATCAATAGTATTTGTTTCCCTACCCTAGTCCTCGCCAACATTTGTTGTTTCCTTTTGATAACTATTTTGCCATAGTCTCATGCAGAATGCTCTCCTGACTTGTCTTTCAATGTATTAGACATTTCTCTTGTTGTCATTTGTTTTCCTTGTTAAGCTGCTCTTTAAGTCAATAAAAATATGTATCTTTAGTGTTGGTGCAATCACTTTCGCAAACACTTCATAACACATTTGTGCTGCTTGACTGTTTTTATTTCATTGGCATAAGCTACTACAGAGTTTATAGTCTAGTACATCAGGGAGTCTTGATGTTTCTCCTGTAATGACAAGAAACTTTGTTCTCCCTTAATGCCAATGTTTGGTAAGGATATTTTTTCATCAGATTCACAGAATCCTAACAGTTAGGGCTCTGGTAGAAAAGGAAGGGTGTGGGAATTGGGGGATGGAGAAGGGATGCAGGAAGGGAGAGAAGGACCCCTTCTTGGACCACTGACAGACTCCTCTGCTCCTGTTCTAGATAGCCTGCAGGTTCACTGTAAGGCTGAGAATGGGACGACTGCCTCAGTGTGTTTCTTCATATAAGTTTTTCCATACACCCATTCATAAATATAAAAAATAGGTTACCTATAGATTATTATGTACAGCTGTTCAATAATGAGCTGGCCTGTGGTTTTATATTTCAGAATTTATTCAGTTCTATTTTCTATTTGGATATTTCTGTTGAACTAACTTCCCTTATCCAAACATCTCTTTTTATATTCTGACTCCAAACTCCACCCAGGTTTCTTTTGCCTTTGCACTATTAAACTTGACATGATTCTCTGTAACTGTGAAGTCTTCTACTTGTGTATGCATGCATATTAAGTACCATGTCTGTCACATTTGACTAAACTATTTGACGTAGTGTCACATTTCATGGTTCTCCATTCTAATACTGTTTTGTTCATAATTATATTTTATAAGTTATTCCTCCTATAAAACTTCTGAGAAACTAAGAACTTTCATATCCATTTTACATTTTAAAGTAAAAGAATTGACATTAACTTAAAGAATTCTTTATTTGAATAATCATTTATAACTATCTCCAAACAGAAATGAAGCTTGAGATAGAGATATGGAAACTCTGGAGGGTAATTTTGTAAGTACTTTTGAGTCATAGAGTGTTTTAAATGACAGTTTCTTCCTAATGGACTAAATATCTATAGGCATAGTGCTTTATATGGTAAGTCTTGATGCTTAATTTTTCATGTGCTTTGACAGTTTAGGAAAAACAAAAAATCTCAAAATGTATTTATACTTCATCTTAAAATGTTGAATATGTTCAAATTTTCACAAAGGATAGATTTACCTGATGCAAGCATATTGGAGTTTGGCTAACACAAAGAAAAAGATTGGTGTCATAATCATTTTACATTACAAAATACAATTGTAAGCTGACAATGTTAATAGAGGTGCAAGGACATTGGAAATAAAAAATGGTGCATTTTTACTGGACAGAAACCCATTGAATCCACATTACTAAATCTCATTTTTTATTTATTTGAAATTATACAAAAAGAAGTAAAATGTGTAGGACTTAGAACTGTTCTCATATTTGGGACTTACCAGTTGAACTTAAATAGACCAGTTGGCCTAATGGGTTTCAATGTCATCAGCTGAAAGTGATGACATCCCTGAGTTTCTCTTCCTCAACTCTTAGCCAGTTTAAAGGCCATGGTTAACTGTCACAATCCGACCCTTGTATGCTTTCTCTTAGTGAAGTTGTCATCTCAGTTTATCACCAAATCACATGATGATAGTGAGACCCAATTTTGATGATACTAAATTTTAATCACTTGGATAAGGTGGTGGCCACCAGGAATCTACACTATAAAGTTAACAATTTACTTTTCAAATTAGTTACTCTTTTGGGGATACTTTAAATACATATGAATATGATGTGTCTTAAATAATAATCTACTGATATTAGAATATCTTTATGTTTTTTAACTTAATCATGCCTTCTATACATAATAGTTTTCCTTCTTTCCATTCTTTCACTTGTTTTTCAACCCAGTGGTTTTATAGTTTTATAAATTCATATTTTATTTATTGCTGTCATTATGTAGGTGCTTAATTGTCCCAGGTTTAGACATAGGACCACCTTCAACCTTGCTCCTGTGTGTTTTGGCTGTATCTGATAGTTTCATTACTTGATAGATGTACATGATAACCCAGGCTCATCATTACTTTCCTTGTTTTAGCACTGGTATCATCCTTTCCCCCCCCCAACAAGTCTTGTTTCCTTTTAATAAAGAATGGTATTTAGAAAAAAAGACTTGGCTGTGATTATACTTCTTGCTGCTAGGGCTTCATTATTTCTTGGTCTTTTTTAAAAATGGATTTCATGGTGGATAGATATTTCTACTTCCAGGCAAAAAAAGAGATACAAAATCATGGGCCTCACCTAGTGTTTTTCCACTTTTTTCAGGAATGATAGTCCTGTACTTCATATTATGACATCAACAATGTGTCTTATGGATTGTATTCACTTTTATTGTTACATTCTGTGTGAAAGGATAAGTAGATACCAGTTACTCTGCCAGTGATGCTGTAGAAGTTTTGTTTTATTTTTAGCAAGTGAGATACTTACAGATACAAATTGTAACAATTTTTGGTGCAACTCAGATCTGCTTATAATGTAAAAAAGCAAATAAACAGGAAATCAACTTGAACAACTATTCCTATAATCTGGAGAATTTATCATGACCTACTACATGCCACATGGCATGAGCCTCTCATGGTTAGGATTTGACCCCTGAAAAAATACATTAAAATGTTTCCTCTACTCCAATCAGTTAAATATATTTAGTGCAATTCAATTTTGCCAATACCATTCAGTCTGGCTTGGATGAGTGTCTACCAAAGGTTCACATGTAAAGCCTTGGTGATTGCACTAAGGTGCTGTGGACCTCTAAAATGCAGTACCTTAGACCACTTGTTTAGAGGAGATAAACCAATTGGGGTTATAATACATGCATTGAAATAATACAAGGAAACTCCCTGCATAGCTACCTTTCTCTCAAACAAGCTAACCTATCATGTTTTTTGTTTTATCTTTTCTCTTTTTTTCTCCCACAAAATCTGAGAACAGGAGGGTGAAACAAGTCCTGTCCACAGGGTAGATCTGGTACCAGTGAGGGGGGAAGCCATTGAGGAAAGTGGGTAGGAGAGTGAATACACTGCAATAAAATGTGTACACATGTAAGTAAGTGCAAAAATGATACATACAGTAATCGGGGGGAGGGGATAACGAAGGAGAGTGGCTGAGAGGGTGAATTCATGCATGATATATTTGATACATTATAAGATAGTGTGTATATGCCACAAAGTACCCCCACTCATCACAACAATAAAGGAAAGAAAATGTTCAGGCCTTATAGAAGGTTCTTAGATCATTGGAGGTGTACCCTTGAAAGGGATCTCTCTCTCTGCTTTGTGACTCAAGAGATGACCAGTTCTTCTGACACCTGCTTCCACCATGATATACCATCCTCACCAGAAGCCCAAATGCAAGGGGCTGTCCAGTCTTAGACCTGATACTCTAGAAATGTGGCCAAAATAAACCTTTCATTACTTCTTTACAACTTTGTCAGATATTTTGTTAAAATAATAGAAAGCTAAATGATATATCTACCCCTCTCCAGGTATAAGCATAAAGTGAAGAAAAGAATAGAGATTTGTACATTTCACATCTGTTTGTTCCTTCTTTATAAAAACATCAGAATTAGAAATGTTGTTTTTTTTCTATAGTATGTTAAGACTGATAAAAGAAAGGCTAAGCAAACATGATATATTTTTCTGTGTATATCAGACCCTTCCTGTCAAATGACCAATTTCATCTAAAAAGTAATTATATTCACACAGTAAATATTTTTTAAGAAGTGTAACTTCCTTTTAAAGAAGATTTGCAAGTTTTATTATTTTACATTACTAATCACTTATTTAATGTACATTAGTTGTTGGTATCTGTCATTTGGTGAAGGTGATGGAGATTAATTTATCTGCCTATTATTTCATCATTAAATAGATTAACAATCAAAAGTATAAAATTTTGCCTCTGAATTTTAGAGACACTATTATTATGATATCCATTTAATTTAGTAAAAATAATTTACTTATTGTCATAATATAATCAGAGTCATTCATTGTCACTATTTCATTATATCGTTTTTGGCCTAATAAGAAAAATTACAGTCAAAGCACAACACAGGAAAGAAAACTGTAGAAAAATGAGAAACTCATATCAATGATTCATGCTACTCTGTGCGTCTACTCTACTTGTAGTCATTAATTCTGCTCACAGTCATTGTTCAATCTTTAGTTTATAGATGAGGTTTGCAACAAGACTAGGGAATACATATGTATAACCATACTATACTATTTTCAAAAAACATAGAGAACTAAATTCATTTTTATTCAACAAATATTTATTGCTTACATGACATGTGAATAATATTGTTTTAGATACATTGGGCATGCATAAATATAAAAGAGAGGTCCCTGTGATAATTATTTTTACAAAAGTCAAGGTATAATTTGACAAAGGATTGCAAAGTACTTTAAATATATTATTATGAGTTCTGATCAGCATTATTAGCAATATTACCCAATTTATATTAACAAATAAATGACAGACAATAATAAAAACAAGCAAAAACCCTAATGTAAGAATATAAGTAATCTTTTTATGGCTTCTTATTTTATTTGTGTAGAAACTGAAGGTTAACCCAAGTTTCTGATTTAAAAAGCATGCATACGTGTTTAAACCATTTTAGCAATCCAGCACTACATGACAAAATATTGTATGATTAAAGTCAAATGAGTGCTGGGATAAGTGTTGTGGTTTCTGGATGATAGCTTTATAGAGATGATGAGAGAGAGTATTGACCTAAAGACAGTTTCGTAGGAAATGATGTATAGTGGTGTATAGGGAGAGACTTGGATAGGGGAATGATGGGCAAAGTAATCGTGTCAGATATGTTTCACTTCTTAGAATATAGATTGCTGCCTTATTATGTGCTATTGTACACTCAAATGTAATTATGATATGTGATTTGGCCTCCTACCTAAGCTGTTTACAATTTATACAGCTGTTTATGAATATGATAATGAGAAAAAGTAAGAATAAAGGGCAAGCAGTCAATGAAGTCAGTTCTGGTCATGGTTTGGAGTGTGTCAGTCACATAAGAAAAGACAACAATTCTCCGTTCTGATTCTAGGGAACGGTGGTCAGTTTGGGAGAGAAGGGTAGTTAGAAACCCTCTAGATCTCTCTTCACTCTCCTCCAGGAGCCATTTCCTATCTAGCAAAACCTCTTGATTCCTTTACATCTTTTGAAATGATACTGTGACTTTTCTGAGGTATGCTTGTTTGCAATGTGGGAGAATCTTGCTGACAAGAAAGGGCATTTTCAGTTTTTCTTGGAACACCCACAGAGGCTCAGCCTTAATCATGCGAAGAGAATTGTTGCCAACGTGTTGTGGCCTCAAGGGCAACTGAATGGAAAGTGAAGGACTAGAACATAGAAGAAATCTGAGTATTTAAAACTGTGACACTGTGAATAGATTTCTTCTTCAAATCTCAGTTTATGCATTGGTTTTAAAACAAATTAAAACTTCCTTGACTCACTTTGCAAATGATACTTAAATGACATTCTATAACAGAAACTACTGTCCTTGTTCAGAGGGACTCATCATATGACATTTTCAAGTTAAGTTCTTCTCTCCGTAGTAACAACACATAGTGTATTTAAATCAATGTATCTGAGCACCTATAAAAAATTAGTGTAAGGAAGGGCTTAATTAGTCTTCGCTCATTAATATCAATCCAACTACAATATTAAGTAAGATTCTGTTTCCTTTGCCCATTATTTTTAAGTTTCATAAGTTATTTATGAACTTTTATATGACCAGTATCATGTTCTTTGATTTGTGAATTGTAAAAGCAACTTAGAAGGAAAAAAATCATGTATCATAATTATAAAGCAATACAATAAAGGAAGGCATCGACTTGCATTTTACAAAGTAAAAGGAAATATGAAACAACTATAAAAAGCAATGGTCACTTGGAAAGGAGAGGTGTGGGAAATGGTAATTGTTGCCTCTTCAAATGAAGAAAAACAGCTATAAGAAAGAAGACTCTTATTTGGGCCTTTACAAAATAATATCTACTATAATTCCATAGATCATAGTAATGTACATGACAAAATTCAGTCTGTCAGATTAAGCAAGTCAACTATATATACCACAAAATATCCACAGCCACTGTTTATTTGGGCTCAACTCCAAATAGCAAATCCTTTTACTTGAGGCTTTCCTTTAGATAGACACAAAATTTTACAGAAACTTCTGTTAGAAGTCGTTCTCTTAAACAGAAAAGACAACTGAGTTCATAAAATGATACAAATGTAATCATACAAAAAATAAGTTTGGTAACCAAGTCTAGTGTTTTTCTATTATAGAACTAGGATTCTTGGTAATGGTATAAATAAGAATTAGTATGCTAATTTAACTAAGACATCTGAGTCACGTTGTCAAAGAAGCCAATGATGGGAGGCAAGCATTGTGGTGCATGGGAGCATAGCGTGTGTTCACATGTGTGCCATGTTTGGGATTGTGGGATATAGTTGAGTAACCAATTGGAATAGAAACTAAGAAAATGAAAAAGGAAGGGAAATATTTCACTCTCAGGAACTTAGTCATTGTGACAAATCTTTATGGAATGAATCTATTAAGAGTAGAAAATGAAGAGAAATATAAGTTTATGGTAAAAAAAAATGTTCTTAGTAGACTAGAATATGGGAGTGTGCAGGTGTTTGGGATTTAAGTATTTATGGCCAGATCTTGGCTTTGCCACTTAACAAGGCTA
Source organism: Castor canadensis (assembly GCF_047511655.1). Lineage (NCBI taxonomy): Eukaryota > Metazoa > Chordata > Mammalia > Rodentia > Castoridae > Castor > Castor canadensis. The sequence continues at coordinate 32,210,383 of NC_133389.1, read as the reverse complement.
AAATTCCTTATGTGGTAACCACTGACATTGAGTGTTTAAAATGGTGTGAGAATTAAATGAGCTGTTTCACATCACCTTCTTAGTTTGATAGTTTACTCATTGTAGATCAAAATATGAAGTCATTTCTCAATATCTGAAATAGAAAAGGAAAGATGAATGTGTTGCTTTTATAAAGAGGCAACTATGTTGGCTAAGCACAATCTCTCTGAGCAGCACAGAGTGCTGATATTACAATGGGATTTTGAACACTGGGTCATTCAAATTGATAATTTTCAGGAAATTGAGGAGTTAATATCTCTAGTAGGAGCCTGGTTATTCTACTGAGGCTGTTATTGATTGGCAGGCTCTCTGAAGCATGTTTATGCAAGTGAGTCCACAGTGTGTCATTGGCTGACTATCAGTGCTGGGGTGCTAACATGGGTTGGTTATTGACACCATGAGAATTTAAAAAGTTGAACAGGTTTATGACTGATTTTAGTGGTTACTCATACATTGTTGCAGAACAACCAATTTTTCCATAAATTTTTGAGAATATTTAAACTAAAATTTTAAAGGGATGAATCAAATTAGAAACCTTTTATTGCCTAAGGAGTGCTCTCCATATAATTCTTTTTCTCTTTAAGCTTCAGTGATGTGCAATTGACAAATGAAAATTATACATATTTAATGTGTGCAGTATGATACAACAATCAATAAATACACCCAGTATTCACATAGTTACATGTGTGTGTGGAGGGGAGTCAAGACATTAAAATCTACACTCAGAAAATTTTTCTTTTTTTTTTTTTTAAATATGGAACACATCACAAATTTGCATGTCATCCTTGCACAAGGGCCATGCTAATCTTCTCTGTATCATTCCAATTTTAATATAAGTGCTGCTGAAGCAAGCTGTCAGCAAATTTCAAGTATACAGAGCATTAATAACTATGATTATCATGCTGTGCATTTGATCTCAAGAATTTATTCATCTTCTTACTGAAAGTTTACACCTTTAGCCAACCTCAATTCCTGGCCCTTCACCTCTAGACAACTTCCTTCCAACTAGTAAATCAACTCTTATATCTTACAAAGAAGTGAAATCATACATTATCTTTCTGTGTTAGGCTTATTTCAATAAGCATAGCTATCCATTGTTGCTGCAAATGGCAGACTTTTGTTTATGACTGAATAATATTCTATTATGTGTGTATATGCATATATATATATTCATATGTACAACAATTTCTTCATTCAACTGTTGATGGACATTTTATTCATGTATACTAATTGTAAGGGCTTTCATTGGGATATTTCCATGTATACTTATAATGTACTTTGATCCTATTCAACTACTTTATTGTTTGTATGTCTTCGCTATTGTAAATAGTGCTAAAATAAACATAGATGTGCAGATATGTCTTTTAAATACTGATCTCAACCTTTGGGTATACATCCAGAAGTGAAACGTCTAGATCATATGGTAGTCCTCTCTTTGATTTTTCAGTCTCCTCCATACTGTTTTCCAGAATGGCTGCCAATTTACATTCCTACCTTCATCAAAAATTCCCTATTCTCCTCACCCTTGCCAACATGTGCTACCTTCTCTGTTTTTTTGGTAATAGCCATTTTAACAGGTGTGAGGTGAGATCTCATTGTGGTTTTGACTTACATTTCCCTAAATAGTGATATCTAGCAAGTTTGGATATGCCTGTTTGCCATTTCTATGACTTCTTTGGTTAAATTTCTACTCAGGTGTTTGTTCATTTTTCATCTAAACTTTTCAACTGTCTTATATAAGGACTTTGTATATTTTGGATATTATTTCTTATAAGCTACAGCTTTTCAGGTATTTTCTTTCTTCCACAGAATATGGAATTCCATAACTCTTCCATATCTCATAGAATATCTTTCATTTATTTTTTTTCTTTCCTTCTAAATCTCAGGTTTTTTTAATCATCTGTGCTTTTAATATCATGTCCATAAACCGCTGTCACACCAATGCCACAGAACTATTCACCTTTATTTACTTCTGGGACTTTGTGGTTTTGGGTCTTACACTAAGAACTATTACATCTATTTTTTCTAGGCAATATAATTTGTTTTCACACAATTGTTTGTAATAGTCACTTAGGAACTGAAAGTGTAGTTCAAGTGATAGAGCACTTGTCTAGCAAATAAGAGTCCCTGAGTTTAATCCCCAGTACAGAAGGGAGCAGCAGGGTGGAGAAAAGAAACAAATAACAAACAAGCAACACAAATCAAACAAATAAGAAACCTGTAATAGTCATTTATAATACTTTGTATCACTGTGGTGATTTCTCCTGTGTTCATTTCTGATTTTAATTACTTTAGTTCAAGGTTTGTTGGTTTTGTTTACCTTTTAAATAATTACCTCTTAGTTTCATTGATTTTTTCTATTGTTCTCTAGTCTCTGTTTCTGTTACTTTTGTCCTGAGTTTTGCTGAATGTATCTTTAAAGCGCAAGTATATTTCCAGACGGAAACATATAATTAGGTCTCACATTTTTAAAAATTCATTTATTCTATTTGTTTTGACTGGGTAATTTGGTCAATTTCCATCAGAGTAATTATTGATAAGTAAGGACTTACTATCACTATTTTCTTAATACTTTTTTCCCCTATTTTGTAGATCCTTTCTTCCTCTCTTGGTGTCTTTCTTTAGGATTTAGTTATTTTTACATGCTTTGATTTTTCTTTATCTTTGTGTGTTACTATAGATTTTGCTTTGGCGTTACCTAAAATTTTTAATGATTGTAACAGTCTACTTAACATAGGATAACTTAGCTTTGATCACATATAAAATCTCTCTAAACTTTGCTCCCTCCCTGCACATTTTATGGTTTTTGGTGTCATGCATAACATTATATATTGGCAAGTCATTGTAGCTATAATTATCTTTGATACTTTTGTCTTTTATAGAGTTATGTTCTTTATACACACTACTAGTGCTGGAATATCCTGAATTTGACAATATACTTACCTTTTCAAGTGATTTTTGTACTTCTCTGTTTTCATGTTACTAATTAGTATCTTTTCATTTCTGCTTAAAGAATTCTCTTTAGCATTTCTTTTAAGACAAATGTAATTGTGATAAACCTTCTCAGCTTGTGCTTGTCTAGAAAAGCCTTTGTAGTTCATTTCTGAAGGACATTGTTGTTAGGAAACATATTTTGGGTTGACATTTTTTCTGCACATTTTTTAAATTAAAATTTATTTTAACAGATACATAAAAGCATAAAAATTATACTTATTATGAGATGTCATGCAATGTTTGCTACCTGTGTCTTGTGTAATCCTTAAATCCAGGTAAATATATTTATCTTCTCAAATGTTTATTATTTCATTGCAGTGAAAATATTTGATACTTCTCTTCTAGTTTTCTGAAGTGTATAGTACATTATTGTTATCCATAATGACCCTACTGTGCAAAAGTTCTTTCAGCAAGTTTTATTTTTAACATTTTTACTAGCATATATTTTTTGTATAATGGTATTTCATTGTAATATTTCCATATATACAAGAACATATAATGGACTTTTCAACATTTTTTATATAACTTTCTCCTAGCCTCTTGGTCTTGGCAGAGAAAAAAAGTGTTACAGTCTTATGAAAGCTCTCTCATTTATGATTACTATCTTTTCTCTTGCTACTTTCAAACTTCTGTCTGTGATTTTTGACAGATTAACTATAATGTGTCTTGGAGTTGAATCTATTTAGATACCTTTGAGCTTCATGTACTTGGATGTCCATATCTCTCCCCAGATTTGGAAAGTGTTTAGCCACTATTTCTTTAAGTAAGCATCATGATGTTTTCTTGCCCTCTTCTTTTTCTTAGTCTGTCTTAATATGCTAGGTCTCTTGGTGATGTCTTATAAATCCTTTGGAATTTCTACATTCCTTTTCATTCTTTTGTTTTCTCTCCTTTGATGGGGTATATTTGAACAACCTGTCTCTAAGTTCATGACTTCTTTCTTCTGCTTTTCTAAACTGGCTGTTGACACTCTCTGTGGCAGTTTCCATTTGGTTTATATATTATTCAACCTCAGAGTTTCTGTTTAGTTCCTTTTCTGTTTCTGTATCTTAATGAACTTCTCATGCTGTTCATGTTTTGTTTTTCTAAATTTTGTGGTTCTTTTGAAGTACCTTTACTTCCTTAAAATAATATTTTGAATTCATTGTTAGGCAAAGAACTTCTTTGAGTTATTCAGTCACTGGAATATTGTTATGCTTCTTTCGTATAAGCATTTTTCTTGATTTTGTGTATACTTTAAAGGTTTGTGTGACTGTGCTGCATCAGTCTTTACTGATGGCCTTTGGAAGAAAAACATGTTAACTATTCAGATCAGTTAGTAATTCTGAATCTTTTCTTTCATTACTTTTCTTTGTATACATCCATTCCACAGCCCTTCTTTCCTTGAGTATGTTTGTGGTAGGGCTGTTTGTTTTCCCTAAGGTGGTGCTTTGCAAAACTTTTTTTTTTTTTTTAACTTTTTCCCGAAACTGAATAGTTGAGCTGACTGTTACACAAGACACATGCTTTCTGAAGGGACAAATTCATTGAGCTGGCCTGAAAGAGGAGGAAGTAAAATATGCGTAGTGTTGAGGTATTCCTTAGGCCATTTGTGGAGGTTCACCAGTGAGGCATTCCAGGAAGCCATACTGGTGGAGTTCACAGAGTGGTTAATAGGGTCCACAGCCTTTTTTCTCTTCTTCCACTCCCTCCCAAACCCTTATTCATGCCAATCACTATATGTTGTGGCAGGGGCAAGAAAGCAGTGGATTATTTGAGCATACCTACTTACTGTGCTCTCACTTTCCCCTATGGGAAAAATCATAGACTGAAGATATCTTTCTTGGCACTGGGTCACCTTGGGAGAAGGGTAACGCAGGTAGCACGAAACTATTCTTACTCTCCTCAGTGAATCTATTCCTTTTATTTTCTTCTTCAAAGATGTATTAGAACTTCTTTCTGGATTCCTGGAATCATGCAAAGTTACTCTTATCTATAAGTATGTGTCAAAATTGATGCTTCTATAGTGAATGACAGTAGAAAATCCCTGAATTATCATCTTAATCTTCAAAAATATTACTTTATGGTTAAATATTTCATGTTATTTGCAGCTAAATACTCAATAAATGAAACTACACTTTTGTATCACTTACATTTTAGGGTTTTTAATTCTTGCATGTTTTAGAAGACAAAATGAAGGATGTAAGCTGGACAGCAGGAGAACCCATGATAGTGAAGGACTGAAGGACAGACTGCGGGAAGTCCCAAAAGGGCGATAAGTGTTCAAGGAGACACTTCTCCTCCCTAAGAAATGCCTGTTTGCATTTGAAAGGCATCTCCACCCTCAGGCAATGCAAATAGGCTATAAAACCCCACTCCCCACCCAGGCCCACAGGATCACCAGTTTCCGGGTCCCCCTGCATTCTCCAATATGCAGTCTTTCTCTTCTCTTTTCTCCAACTAAATTATCTGCAAATAAAATCTTTCCGACCTCTGCTGTTGGAGTCTGCCTGTGCTTTCATTCTCAGAGCAGGCTCAAGAACCCTGAGCATCTGAAATTCCTGCGCGTGTCATCCGTGAATCAATAGGTTGAAATCAAAATCCTAGGGCTCAGATGATGCTGTTCAGGGAAGGTTATTGCCACTTCTGAGAGTATAGCCCAGCAAGGACCTGTCCTGGTTCTATTGAACTCTGTCTCTCCAGACCACGTGCTTTGTTCCTATCTCATAATCACTTCCCAATCAATAAGGCAGAGAATTTTGTTTAATCTATGAGTCTGTAATTTTGGCTTCTCTTTTTTTGGTTAACCATTTTTCTCGTGGTTTTCAGTGTAAACCACTGAACCAGAGCACAGCTTCTACAATTTCAACCATTTCTCCGTATGTACCATTAAAGTTTATCCTAATTTTAGCATGCCATGCTATCTTAGTAGCTGAAACTTCAAGAAACTCTGAAATATAACTTTTCAGGTACAAAGAAAGGAAAAAGAAAAAATGTGACTTTAGGAGTCAGTCAAAATTATATTTAAAATATAGACCTACCCTTAGCTCAGCTAATCATTGAGAATGTATTACTTTCTCTGGGTTTCAGTTTTCTCGTCTATAAAACTGTGCTTAAAATTCACTTCTTACCTTAACAATGATTGCGCGGATTAATGCACATAGTCAGTTATAATATGTATTTACATACATATGTATATACATAAGTGTGCTCTTGTGTAAATATGCATCTGGAGAGATTAGATATATTCCCCCAAATGCTAAAATAAAATTTCCTGGTATGTTAGAAATGGCTATATATATATATATATATATATACTATTATATATATTCCACAGGAATTTTGAAAGAAAACTGTATTGCTTTTAGCAGCATGTAAGTCCACAAAACACTAATGAGAAGCCCTCTAAATGTAGTAGGTACTCAGTAAAAAATGAATTCATCCCATTTTCTGTCTCCATTAAATGTACTCTTCAGTGTTGCTCATGGTGTGAGGAATCATGCTGTGTGATGGAAGTTTCTGGGACAACAAGACATTGCAAAAGTCTGGACTCTGCCAGACCTACAAGAGTCATAGGCCAGTCATAAGCAATCATAAGCTTGTGGAGAATGACACCACAGAAATCACTGTCCCTAGACATTGACTGACTATTTTTCTATCTGCCAGGGGTTCTTTATTGTCCATTCAGAAAAAAAAAATTTCAATAAAGGAATAGTGGGGTAGAAATAATTCAAGTTTGGGGAGCCTGAAGATTTTTATGTGACAAGTTTCAAATCTGAGTTTTCCTCCTCTTATCTGTGTTATAACAGCAAGCTATGTATCTGGCTGTATTACATACATAAAACAACTGGTGCAATGCCTGGAAATGTATAGTATACATAGCCTTTATTTTATTTTAATTCCAAGCAATGTTACTAATAGTTATAATGATGATTGTCACTTAGTTGAAGAACTACCATTATCTAAATCATTTATTGACTGATTTTACAACATACATATACACATGCATATTTATGATCTGTCTCTCACTGAGACAAACATAAACAACAAGCTAGATATTTCAACCCTTATTTTATCTTGAGGATACTAGGGTTCAGAGAGTATGTATATGCTGCCCAGAGTCATACAAAAAATGTGATTTCCTGATAATTTAAGCCATCCTACATCCATATCATCCTTTATTTTAAAAAAAAGTCTTTCTTTAATTTTTTTTATTTTATCATTTTTTCATTTACTTACATGTGTATACATTATTTGGGCCACCTCTTCCCCCCTCTCCTCCTGGACCCCTGCCTCCATCCCTCTTGTTCGCCAGTTTTGTAGAAGAAAAAACATGAAAGATAATAAGAAAAATATGGTGTTTTAGCTAGTTTGACATAAAGATAGTTGTATAAGGATAACTATCTGTGTATATGCATGTTATATCCATGCATTTGTGAATTATACCCATATTGGATCATCTCTACCAGACCTCTTCACTACTACTAGTCCCCTATCCATAGTGGCCTTGGCCAGTTTAAGATTACTATTTTCATTCCTATACCAAGCACATCAACCACATTCAAGTTTTAAGTTTCCTTCCTTTGTCCTATCCTTCCTGTGCATGGTCTCCCCTTAGTGTGACCCATGTCCAATAATATTACTGCATTCGTTTTAGGTCTATAATCTGCATATGAGGGAGAACACACGATTTTTGGCCTTCTGAACCTGACCAACTTCAATTAAGATGATATTCTCCAGTTCCATCCATTTATTTGTGAATGACAAAATTCATTTTTTTGTGGCTGAATAAAATTCCATTGTGTATAAATACAACATTTTCTTAATCCATTCATCAGTGGTGGGGCATCTTGGCTGTTTCCATAGCTTGGCTATTGTGAATAGTGCTTCAGTAAACACTGGTGTGCAAGTGCCTTTGAAGTAACTTGAGTCACATTCCTTTGGGTATATCCCTAAGAGTGGCATTGCTCATCCATAACATCTTGAAGGACTCTAAAAATAGTGTCCCACACAGTAGCACACTGTTCTGGTAACAGCTGTGAGGGAGGTGAAAGTTCAGGATCATGGTCTGAGACTAGCCCTGGGTAAAACACATGAGACCCCATCTGAAAAACAAGTAAAGCAAAAAGGGCTACAGGTGAGCAGTAGAGTGTCCTCTCAGAAAGGGCAAGGCCCTGAATTCAAGTCCCAGTACTGAAAAAAGTCCCAGCTTACTGAGTTATGGGAATACCTCAGGAACATCTTAAATGTATAACAAAGTACAGACCTTTTCCTTTTCCTCTTTGTACCTGCTTCATCCTGTGAGCATTGTTTGAACTAATGGCTTTACCATGTAACTGGCTACTAATAGAAGTATTGAAATCTACCTGGATATATCATTACTGACTCAGCAAGCCAATGTATCACAAAGATTTGTTGATGTTATTCATATGATACCATACATCTCCTTCATATGCACTGCAATCTTTCCATCCTCACCTCCATGATCTTACTGTGACTTATAGCATTTCTGGCTTTATTATTCCAACAACTCTCAGCTTCCAATTTCCAATAAATTGATTCTTTTCATCCATCTAATATGATTGTTTATTGCCATATTCAAAGACCTTTAGTAACAATTGCCTTTTCTCCCCATACCCAATAAGGGTCAAAGAAAATGTCTAAAATTCTTATTCTTGGCATAACACACAGGTCCTTTTATGACCTATATGCCTCCTCAAACAATTAACAAAGGCTAAGGAAGATAGCCGGTACTAAAATCCTTATCTGAATAATGTTGATAAAAGAGTTCATCCAAGTATGGAATGTTTATAAGCAACTAACAGTATTAACATCAGTAATGCCACAAAGTGAAAGGAATAGGAGGTCTCAGCGGGCCCCAACCCCCTTGTTGGAGAAACCAGTACCAAACATCCCGTGTAGATAAGATAAGCAATGCGGCAGGGCGCGGTTAGGGCATATAGAATGTGAGGAATGTGAGCAGGAGGTACGTGCAAGATGTGAGGTACGTGCAAGATGTGAGGTACGCGCAAGATGTGCTCTGCCTGCTTGCCCAATGTTGATAACGAAAATATGCACGCCACCGCAGTCTATATAAGATTTCCCCTAAAGAGGCTCAGGGTCGTGTTTTCCTAACCCGTCCTGCGTGTCCGTGTAAGAGCTCGACCCTGGCTAGCCAGCCCAATAAACTCTGCTTTGTTGATTGCATTCACGCCTGGCTCTTTGTCTCTCGGGGGAATAGGATTCCGGGTCCTAACATTTGGAGGTCCCACCGAGATTTCATTTTCTCGAGAGACAGAACCTGCCTGCGAGAAAGCAGGGGCGATCCCAAGTCCTAGGCGTTGGGAGGGGATCCCAGACCCTCATTTGGAGGAACTTGAGTGTTCCATTTGGGCCGCGGCGGGGATTCGGCCAATCCCCAGGGAGATTCATTCTGGGAATCTCGCAAGGAGGACCACAGGGTCCTATTGGGAGAGGCTTTCCTCTCATTTGGGCTCGAGCATTTTAGGAACCCTGGTGCCAGGTGAAGAACTAATTGAGCTAGTCGACCGACCACCCATCAAGTGGACGCCTTTTGGCCTGATATCCCAGTTGGACGGTGAGGAGGTTGAATGGGGTGCGCACCAGTGTGAGAGAAGGACCGGTCTGAGCGAGTGCTGGAGAGTGTTGTGTGTGTGTGGAATTATTGTTGCCTTTACCCTTTTTGTTCTATCTCTCTTGGTGTTTGAGTCTCCTTCCACAATGGGACAGGGACAAACAACCCCAAAGTCTCTGATCCTTTCTCACTTTTCAGAAGTTAAAGAAAGGGCCTTAAATGCGGGTCTGGTCATCAAGAAAGGTAAGTTCGACACCTTTTGTTCTGCAGAGTGGCCCACTTTTGGAGTCGGGTGGCCCATTCAAGGTTCCCTCTCCCTAGACCTGTCACTAAGGTTAAAGCAGTCATTTTTCAGCCAGACAATCGAGGCCATCCAGACCAAGTTCCTTACATTTTGGTTTGGGAGGATCTGGTGAGGAACCCTCCCCCTTGGTTAACAGTTTTTCTGACCCACCCCTCCAGTTCGGCCCCCGGGGCTAAAACCCCAGTCACGCCCGCCTTGGTCATAAAGGAGGAGGAAAAACTTCCTCTTCCCACCTTGACCGGTCCTCAAATTAGGGCATCTCCTTCACCATCTCCGGTCTTACCAGAGAGTTCCCCCCTTTACCCATCCCTCGCAGGGGCAGAGGAAGATCGGCCACCGCCATATGTGACTCCCCCTGGCCAAGCCAGTGCCCCGGAGGAGGAAATTTCCTCATCCTCCTCAACAGGACTGGCAGCAGGAGGAGGAATGGGTCGAAGACTTCGCCCCCGAGGGATCCGGGAAAGGGAGGGGGAAGACGGGCCCCCCTCATCAACACAGGGGGAGGAAACTGTCCCTACACTTCCAGTCTGGATGGTGGGCCAAGGGGGACCGGGAGGAGGGCAACAGTTTCAGTACTGGCCCTTCTCCTCCAGTGATCTATATAACTGGAGGATGCAGAACCCGCCCTTTTCTGAAGACCCCAAGTGTCTCATAGATCTCTTGGAGTCCATCATGCATACACACCGTCCCACTTGGGATGACTGTCATCAGCTGCTCAATACTCTTTTTACGACGGAGGAACGAGAGCGCATCCTCAACAAAGCGAGGAAGAATGTCTTGGGGGATAATGGGAGACCCACAACTCTCCAACTGGCCATAGACGAGGCTTTTCCCCTACGCTGCCCTGATTGGGATTTCGGGACCACAGAAGGTAGGGAGCGTCTTCGGATCTACCGCCAGACTCTTATGGCCGGTCTCCGAGCGGCCGCTAGAAGGCCCACCAATTTTGCAAAAGTGAAAGCAGTCGTTCAAAGGGAAAACGAAAGCCCAGCCGGTTTCTTAGAGTGCCTCTATGAGGCATACCGTCAGCACACCCCTATTGACCCTGAGGCGGACCTCCACCGGTCTGCTGTGGTACTCTCATTCATTAATCAGGCAGCTCCAGACATTAGGAGAAAACTCAATAAACAGGAAAACTTAGGGGAGATGACTATAAGGGAAATGCTACAGGTAGCGGAAAAGGTCTTTACCGCTAGGGAAACTCCAGAAGAAAGGGAGGAAAGACAGAGAAAGGAAGACAGGGAGGCCCAGGAGAAATTGAGAAAGGAGGACCGGGAGTTCCAGGCTAAGGAAAACCGAAAGCAACAGAGAGAAATGGCTCGTATTTTCCTAGCGGGTGTCCGGGACCAACCCAGGGGAGGGGGCCACGCCAGGACCCCGGATAAGGAACACTGTTTTTACTGTAAGGAAACGGGGCATTGGAAGAGAGAATGTCCTAAGTTAAAGGGAAGAAGAGGGTTTGGAAGGAGACCGGGGGAAAACAGGGAAAGGGAACGAGCAGTAGAGCAGGCCAGAGTCCTCCTAGCCGGAGAAGAGGACTGAAGGAGACGGGGTTCAGACCCCCTCCCCGAGTCCTGGGTAACAATACATGTGGAGGGGAAGCCGATGGGGTTCATGGTGGATACCGGCGCCCAATATTCGGTTTTAAACAAGGCACATGGACCTTTGAACAAGGCATGAACAAGTGTTGTTCAGGGGGCCACCGGTACGCAGTTATGTACATGGACTACCAAAAGAAAGGTGAACTTAGGAAAACACCAGGTTGCACACTCCTTCTTGGTCGTCCCTGAGAGCCCCGCTCCCCTGCTCGGACGGGACCTACTCACCAAAATAGGGGCCCATATCCATTTTGAACCGGATGGAATAATTGTGACTGATCGAGAAGGGAGCCTGATTCATGTCTTGTCCCTATCATTGGCTGACGAGCATCGTCTGTTTGAGAGTCAACAGGAACCAGGAGGGGACATGACTCATTGGGTAAAAAGATTTCCCACGGCCTGGGCAGAGACTGCGGGAACCGGTCTCGCCAAACACCTCCCGCCCGTAGTTATACAATTGAAGGCTTCTGCTCTCCCCATTCAGGTGAAACAGTATCCTATGCCTGAGGAGGCCTGAAGAGGCATAGCCCCTCATATCCACAGGCTAATAAAGGAAGGAGTACTGCAGCCTTGTCAGTCTGCCTGGAATACTCCTCTGCTCCCCGTCCGAAAGCCGGGAAGCGGGGACTATAGGCCTGTGCAAGACCTATGAAAGGTAAACGAGCGGACGGAGGACATTCATCCCACCGTTCCGAATCCCTATACCTTGCTCAGCCACCTACCCCCCTCGCAAGTATGGTATACAACCCTTGATTTGAAAGATGCTTTCTTCAGCATTCCATTGTCAGAAATTAGTCAGCCGCTATTTGCTTTCGAATGGCAAGAAGATGGGGGCCAATCCGGACAGCTCACTTGGACCAGACTGCCACAAGGATTTAAAAACTCTCCCACCCTGTTTAATGAGGCCCTGAGCCAGGACATGGAACCTTTTCGCCGGAGCCACCCACGAGTCACTCTATTACAGTATGTTGATGACTTACTGTTAGCGGCAGAAACCCGAGAGGAGTGCATCAAGGCTACTGAACACCTGCTAACGGAATTAGGTGAGCTGGGGTATCGGGCAAGTGCCAAGAAAACTCACATCTGTAAAAGGTCAGTGACATATTTGGGTTATCGGATTGCAGATGGGGCAAGATGGCTGACTGATGCCATGAAACAGACTATTCTGGCTATCCCATCCCCGACATCCACTAGGGGGGTGAGAGAATTCCTGGGCTCCGCGGGGTTCTGTAGACTCTGGATTCCAGGATTTGCGGAAATAGCCAGACCCCTATATGAGGCCACCAAAGAAGCTCCAGATTGGAGTTGGGGAGAGAGAGAACAACAGGCCTTTGATCAGCTAAAAGACGCTCTTTTGCAGGCCCCTGCCTTAGCCTTGCCAGATCCTACAAGACCATTCACTCTGTTTGTAGATGAGAAAAAGGGGGTAGCCAAAGGAGTCTTGACCCAACAGCTAGGTCCCTGGAAGAGACCAGTGGCATATTTTTCCAAGAAATTAGACACAGTAGCGGCAGGATGGCCCCCCTGCCTCCGCATCATAGCGGCCATTGCCGTGCTGGTAAGAGAAGCCGATAAACTAACCTTTGGACAGGCCCTCTGGGTAATGGCCCCTCACCCGGTAGAGGGAATCCTTAAACAACCCCCTGGGAAATGGATGACGAATGCCAGGCTCACCCACTACCAGGGGCTCTTGTTGGATTCCCCTCGGGTCACATTCACAGATCCCGTAATCCTGAACCCTGCCACCTTGTTGCCTAACCCGGAACTGCAGACACCTGTCCATAACTGCAAAGAATTCCTCTCCGAAGTTACACAGGTACGGGCTGACCTAAAGGATACCCCCCTGTCCGGCTGCAAATTAAACTGGTACACGGATGGAAGCAGTTTTTTTCAAGATGGAGCCCGAAGGGCAGGGGCAGCTGTAGTCGACCAAGAAGGAAATATGGTATGGAGCAGCGCCCTCCCACCTGGAACATCAGCCCAAAAAGCGGAATTAATTGCCTTGGCAGAGGCCCTGGAGAGGGCAAAAGGAAAGCGAGTCAATATCTACACCGATAGCCGCTATGCTTTCGGTACCATCCATGTCCACGGGGCCATCTATCGCGAAAGAGGATTCCGCACAGCAGAAGGAAAACATCTAAAGAACCTAGCCGAAGTCCAGCGTCTATTAATGGCAGTGGAAAAACCGAAGGCAGTGGCAGTGATGTATGTCCCAGGCCACCAGTCTGCCAAGACGCCGGAAGCTGTCGGTAACAACAGAGCAGATCAAGAAGCAAAGAGAGTAGCAATGGTGAGTCCTCCCATGGAGACAGGGCAACCTTCCACGGTTGCGGCGATAGACGTGCCGGTCCCAGAGCTCCCTCCACTACCCCCCCGACCAGAATACTCCACAGAGGATTTCACTTGGATGAGAACCCACTCCCCCTTTAGAGAAGGGGAAGACGGATGGAAAAGCGACTTGGAAGGCAAGTTAATTCTGCCTGAAAAACTCGGACGATTCCTGTTGGCTAACTTACATAAGTCCACCCATTTGGGGCAGAAAAAATTACTAGACTTGTTGACATCTGCGCAGCTCCGATTTCCGAACCAGACCATAGCAGTCCGCCAAATTGTGGAAGATTGTGCCAGCTGCACAATCATGAAACCAGGACGAAGGGAGGGGCACCATACAGGTACTCGGGAACGGGGGAGGGCTCCGGGAAGAAGTTGGGAAGTGGATTTTACTGAGGTAAAACCGGGAAAGTTTGGGTACAAATATTTGCTGGTATTTATAGATACCTTTTCAGGCTGGGTGGAGGCTTTTCCTACAAAGAAGGAGACGAGTCAGGTAGTGGCAAAGGCTTTGCTAGAGGAAATCATACCCAGATATGGGGTGCCCGAGGCAATTGGGTCAGATAACGGTCCGGCTTTTGTTAGTAAAGTCCTGCAAGGACTAGCCCAGACTATGGGGGCCAATTGGAAGCTACATTGTGAATATAACCCCCAGAGCTCCGGGCAAGTAGAAAGGATGAATAGGACACTAAAGGAGACCTTAGCCAAATTGGCCCTGGAGACTGGCGGTGATTGGGTGACGCTCCTTCCCTTGGCCATCTTCCGAGTCCGGAACTCCCCTTATGTCCATGGGCTAACCCCCTTTGAGATCCTGTATGGGGCTCCACTCCCCATCATTCAGAGGACCTTAAGCCCGGGACTAGGTGATCTGGCCCCAAATTACCTGACCATGTTACAGGCTCTAGCTAAGGTGCAACAACGGATTTGGCCCTTAATTCAAGCATACCACACTGTTGAGAGGGTCCCGGCTCCGGAACATGGCATAGTCCCGGGTGACATGGTATGGGTTAAAAGGCATCAGTCCAAAACCCTAGAGCCTAGATGGAAAGGACCTTATGTTGTACTGTTTACTACCCCTACCGCCCTCAAGGTTGATGGCATCGGACCTTGGATCCACCACTCCCACGTGCATCGAGCCAATCATCAAAAACAAGAAGGGGTCAAGGAGTGGACTGTACGGTGGCACCCGGACAACCCATTAAAGCTAAAGCTTTTGTGGCCCCGGGAACATGCAGAGTCTTCAGGAGCAGCCACGGATGGGGTGGCTGATCGCTCTGATCTTGCTCAATGCCCAGAGCGGGAGCCTCGCAGAAACCAACCCTCACCAGCCCTATAAGCAAACCTGGATACTCACCGATGGGGAGACTCATACCACCCTCAACGAGACTACTCGCACTGCCCCCATAGGAACTTGGTGGCCGGAGCTTCAGTTCTGCTTCAGAGACATCAATCCTGCCTACAAGTCTACTGCCCCGGAGTCAGCCCAACGTTATGGGTTTTATGCCTGCCCCGGCCACAAAAAGAACCAGGAATGTGGGGGGATACAATAATCCTTCTGTAGGTCATGGGCATGTGTCACATTCAATGATAGTGAATGGAAATGGGGGATATCAAAATCAGACCTAGTCAAATTTGCCTTTGTAAATGGGATATTAAGGGGGCACAGAATTCCGATACCCACCCATAAATGCCAGCCCACGGATCTAGATAGAATCAAGGTCACTTTCACTGAAACTGGCAAGAAGGACACCCCTGGGTGGATACAAGGTAAGGTATGGGACTTGAGTTTTATAAATATGGTGGACATGCTGGCTCGACCATAGTGGTCAGATTAAAGATTGAGCCCATAGGGCCACCGTCCACAGCAGTAGGCCCTAATAAGGTACTTAGGCTGCCCAATGTAAAGCCATCTCCCCAACCTTCCACGACTCACCACCTTCCCTCAACCGTAGCTCGGGCTAATGTGACAACTCCAAGACCATCAGAAACCAGCCCTCCCTTGGTGAGACCCAGTCTCATGACCGGATCTAAAGACCCCCTCTGGGACCTAGTGGACACTGCATTCCTGATGTTAAACCACACCAACCCTAACATGACTAACTCATGTTGGTTATGTTATGATGTGAGGCCCCCATTCTATGAGGCAATAGGGCTAAACACCACTCACGATACCTCATCTGAGGAAAACCCTACTCAATGTTCCTGGGGAGACCGTAAGAGAGGTCTGACCATACAGCAGGTAAGCGGCCAAGGAACCTGCTTAGGAAAAGTGCCAAAGAACAGACGGGACTTATGTACTGTTATTAACGCCAGTTCTACCTGGGAAAATGCTATTAAATGGGTAATTCCAAAGGACAATGGGTGGTGGCTATGCTCGCGGTCCGGACTCACCCCATGCCTATCAACTAAGGTGTTTAACAGCTCTAAAGAATTCTGTGTTATAGTGGTTGTGCTGCCCCGCATCCTCTATCATTCGGAGGAAAGTCTATATTCATACTGGAATATAGGAACAGGTGAGAGAAAGAAGAGAGAGCCTATTTCTACACTAACCATTGCTACCCTACTTAGCCTAGGGGTGGCTGGGGCAGGGACCGGCATAGCCTCCCTGGCTACTCAACATAAAGGGATGTCTTTGCTGCGCGCAGCCATAGACGAAGATATAGAGAGAATAGAAACCTCCATTAGCCACCTAGAAAAATCCCTCACTTCTCTGTCTGAGGTAGTACTTCAAAACCGACGAGGTCTGGACTTGTTGTTCCTCCAAAAAGGGGGACTATGCGTTGCTCTAGGGGAAGAATGTTGTTTTTACGCTGACCATACCGGAGTTGTTCGTGACTCCATGTCTAAACTCCGAAAGAGCCTGGAACAAAGAAAATGAGAAAAAGAGGCAGGGGAAAGCTGGTTCGAGTCTTGGTTTAACCAGTCCCCATGGTTGGCTACCCTTTTATCTGCACTGGCAGGGCCAATAATAATCATCCTATTACTTGTTACCATAGGACCCTGGATTCTAAACCGACTTATGACTTTTGTCAAAAGTCGAATTAAGACTATCCAACTTCTGGTCCTCCGCCAACAATATCAGGCTCTTCATCCCCTTGAGAATGATTCCTCAATTTAGGCCATAAAAAAAGGGGGGAATGAAAGGAATAGGAGGTCTCAGCGGGCCCCAACCCCCTTGTTGGAGAAACCAGTACCAAACACCCCGTGTAGATAAGATAAGCAATGCGGCAGGGCGCGGTTAGGGCATATAGAATGTGAGGAATGTGAGCAGGAGGTACGTGCAAGATGTGAGGTACGTGCAAGATGTGAGGTATGCGCAAGATGTGCTCTGCCTGCTTGCCCAATGTTGATAACGAAAATATGCACGCCACCGCAGTCTATATAAGATTTCCCCTAAAGAGGCTCAGGGTCGTGTTTTCCTAACCGGTCCTGCGTGTCCGTGTAAGAGCTCGACCCTGGCTAGCCAGCCCAATAAACTCTGCTTTGTTGATTGCATTCATGCCTAGCTCTCTGTCTCTCGGGGGAATAGGATTCAGGGTCCTAACAAAAGAACATTGTGATATTTCTATGTCTGCCTCTTGACTAGCTGACATTACAGGTTTGTTCCAGCATACCCATTTTATGCTTTTAACTACTAAGCTCCTCAATTAACTGAGGTAGTCACCTGACTTTAGAGATAAGGGAATAGAGAGGGATATATTTGAAATCCAGTAGAAGGTAAAAACAAATATATGTTTTAAATTGGAAGTGATCAGTAAAATACACTCCTGTGGTCATATTTATCTTTCTGTTTCTCAAGTGTACACATTGACATGTCTGGTTTTCTGAGTATCCCAGAGTTTCTGAAAGAAAATTGACAATGACAATAGTAGCAATAGTAAATTACAGATATATAATCAATTTAAAGTCAATAAAAATAAGAATCTTCCTTTTACTTATTGAAATTGTTAAACATTTATTGTGATAGTTATTCCTGGGTTATTTATGAGACGTGTGTGGTCTGGCTTTTTAAATGATTTGTTTTATTTTGGAAAGATTACGTTTAGCTAAAAAAATGTTAAGTAAGTTGTGGCACTTATGAATCCAAAGGAGTACTTTTTGGCACATTTCCTCACCTTAAATTTAATTGATATGTTCTAAGAATAGATCTCCAATTTTTGACATGTAGATTAAATTTTCATGTTTTAAGAGGAAGTGGTGCTATACAGTCATACTTCCTCCTGATACCTAATTATCTTCTCTCTCACCTGAATGAAATTAATTGTCTTGGACACCTACATTCAGAAGATATGTGTATTGTGCAAAAGAATGGAAGATAATAAAGCTCCTTTCATCTTTTTCTAATTTATGTCTTTCGTCATTGATCAATCCCCCTGGTATATGGGTGAGTTTAAATTTCTAATTTGCATTAATCTTGGGAGATTTTTTTCCTGTGAAAAGGCATTGACACATGCCTTGAGAGTTTTTCAAATGTGTTTCTTTTATTTAAGCCAAAATACTTGTGAAAAAATCACTTCTCTCTAGATAATTGAAGCCAGAGGCTATTTAAGGAGTCCTTGATGAAAACACTTTGAGAGTCTTTTTTACAATGCTAATGTTTAAAGACAACATTGGAAACCTCATAATGACCCTCACTTTGCAGAACAAGTGCTTTGCTTTAAGTTCATAGATGGGAAGAGAGATCCAAGATAGCAGTTAGGATGGGGAATCAGAATTCCTGAGCTCTGTGATTCCAGAAACCACCTTGAGATGTGAGAGCTACACTTCGGTGATTCTGATTACTTCTAGCCAAAATAATAACCACCATCACATTAGGTGCACATAAAATTCAAGGACTGACCCTGAAAGAAGCTTTTAATTGCTCCTAACAACCGGGAAAATCCCAGCACAGTGAGCAGGGCATGTATTCCTGGAAAAAAAATCCCCCTGGCTGTTTCTCTTTTTTTTTTTTTTCCCTCTCTCAATAAGCAGAAGACAGAGCATCAGGCAGAATCAAACTTAATGACATCCTGGACCCCTACCTCATGGAAAACCTCCTTATGCCTCTCCCTCCCCAAGCTGAGGAAAGCGGCACACCATTTCTCCCCACTGGCTGGTTCCAAAGCTACTTCCATAAACCTGCAGAATGAACAGATGAGTAACATACACCATATGAGACTCCCCTACCCACTCCTCAGGAACATAATCCAGTGCAGCCCCTAAACAGACTGAATCCCCCCCACACAACAAAACTGAAAAATATGAACAGTGAATTGTAATCTAACACCAACATTGGTTGTGGAGTAGAATGCTGAACCTTCCCTGGAGAGAGAGGAGGTAGGGTAAGGACGCTAACTCTCACTGAACAAAGGTGGGAAAAGTAACAAAGGCTGAGAGCAGGGGTGGGCAAAAAGCCAACGTCCCAGAGGAGCCAAACTAGCAGCAAGCAGAGGTAAGGCAGGACACAAAGGCTGACAGCAGGGGATGGGGTAAAAAGCCAGCCTCCCAAAGCAGGGCCAGTGGTGGATCACTGAGCTGGTCTCCTGAGACTAAGGGTGGGATACAAAATAGAATTGTCCCACCCTGCTGGGGGAGGAGCCAACAGAGTTGCAGCTGTAGGCAATGCAGCTGCCACCTGGTAAAAACAACAGCTCTGAACACTTTGCACAAACTGGCAGTGAGTTACCACAGGCCCCAATAGCAACCTGCTCCATGGACAGAAGGAACCAAGGACTACTCATAACCTAGTCACTTGGTGAGACCACATCAGAGCTCCCACTTATAATGGGCAGCCCATAAGACCAAGGAAAGTGGAAAAAGAAAAACATCCTACAGCCATCTCCACCCCAAGCTGTCTGACAAGAGGGGCAGCACCCTTCCCCACAAAGCTGAGAATATAAAGCACAAATACCAGGATTGGACACCAAAGTACAAGTTCCAGAACTTTTACCAAGGAAGACTGAACTTTTTTGTTGCTGCTGTACCTGGTGTTTTTTGGTTTTTGGTTTTTTTTTTTCCTATTATTAACTTTATCTTCACTATTTTCTTATCCTTATTCTTACCCTCTTCAGTTTCCCCCTTTTCTTGGGCTACAATCCATTGTTCTCCCTCCCAACTACTCTTTTGGCCATTCTCATCCACTCTTTCCCCCTGTCTTCACCTCCCCCTCCTATTCTTCCCCAACCTTTCACCACACTACACTTCCCTCTTACACACTCATCTGCCACTAACTAGTCAACTTACCAACTGTACAAAACCCAGCCCTTTGCAATCTCTGACACAAGCACTTTCTACAACAACAGTAGAAATACACCTTAACACACATAAGGGCCACAGAACCCAGCAGTACCCATACCTCTTCCTCCCCTTTTCTGCCACCCCTTTTAGTGCCACCTTTACCATTCTATCTTTAGTCTAATAACCATTACCCGCCCCCAATTCCCATGGTTTGTAGATATTATCACCAAAGGGTTTTCTGTATAATATATAAACACTGGTCTGGCATTGAACCTGTGAATTTGTTATTGCTAATTTACACCTCCAGGCAAGGGACAGAAAGAGCACATGAACCTAGCTGAGAACCAAGTCAGTTACAACACAAAAATCAAGGAATTAAAAAAAACAGGCAACTAATAGCACCAAGTAGCCTGTCAAGAACATAGTTGTACAGCACCAAGTGGAGCTATGGGAAGAGGAAGAAGGAATGGAAACTACACTCCTCAAAAAATAATTCAACAGAGGATTTATTGGGAAATGAAGAAAATAGATACCCAGTTTCTAACCCAAACAAAACAATGATAAACGTCAATAATGAGCTCTGTAATGCCCACAAAAAAAAAATCCCTCAAAGAGGAAATCATGGAAGAAATCACTGAGAAACTCATGGAGAATACACAAGACACAGTTTACCAGAAAGTACATGATGTCCTCAAGAAAATTCAAGACACCAAATATACATAGCATAAGATGCACAAACAAATAAATGAACTCAGAGAGGACTTCAATAAACACCTAAGTGAAACAAAGGACACTATAAAAATAGAGTTATATGAATGAAAGATGACAACACAAAATATAAAGAAGAGTTGAACAAAGACATGGGAAAAAAAGCATCAAACAGAAATCCTAGAAATAAAAAGTTCCTTTAGTCAAACAAAAAACACTCCAATAGCCTAGAGCAAGTGGAAAACAGAATCTCAGAGCTTGAAGATTAAAAAGAAATTGAAGAAAAAACAGAAAAAATCTTAGTCAAACAACTCAAGAGCTCTGAAAGGAACATGGAATTACTCAGTAACTCCATCAAAAGAGCAAACCTAAGAATCATGGGTCTTGAAGAAGTGGAAGAGGAACAAGCCAAAGGAATAAGTAATATATTCAATAAAATAATAACAGAAATTTTCCCAAATCTCAAGAAAGTTTGGCCCATTCAGGTATAGGAATCCTGTAGGACACCAGACTTGACCAAAACAGAACCTTTCCATGGACTATTATCATTAAAACAACAAGCATAGAGAACAGAAAAAGAATAGTGAAGGCTGTAAGAGAGAAAAAACAAATAACATATAATGGCAAAGCCATCAAAATAACAGCAAATTTCTCAACAGAAACCTTAAAAGCAAGAATGGCACAGAGTGAGGTTTATCAGTCACTGAATGAAAATAATTTTAGCCCTAGGTTACTCTACCCAGTAAGACTATTATTCAAAATTTATGGAGCAATTAAAGTATTCCACGAAAAGCAGAAACTAAAATATTTGACCACCAAGCCACCATTACAGAAGATTCTACAAAGAATTCTGCACACAGAAGATGAAATGAAAGTAAATAAAACCACAAGAGGATGGGAACTATTAAGGTGCAAAGGAAGAAAAGACAAGTAATCAGGGAGTAGCATTGATTTGGCTGCACACAATTAAAATCTTAAAAAAAAAAAAAACTAAGTGGCGGGAATCACCACATGCCTATCAAGATTAATGCTGAATGTCAATGGACTCAACTACCCCATCAAAAGACACTGTCTGGCAAGCTGTATTAAAAAGGAAGAGGCGACAACCTGTTGTTCACAAGAGATCCACCTTGTTGACAGAAATAAACACTGGCTTAGGGATAAAGGCCGGAAGACAATTCACCAAGCTATGACCCCCCCAAAACAGGCAGGAGTAGCAATATTTGTATCAGATAAAGTACACTTCAAACTTACATTGATCAAATGAGACAAAAAAGAACACTTCATACTAATAAAAGGGGCAATATATAAAAAGAAAGTAACAATTATCAACCTATGTGTACCCAATGTCATTATACCCAATTTCATCAAACATACACCAAAAGATTTAAAAGTGCATACAGACATCAACACAGTGGTAGTGGGAGAATTTAATACCCCTCTATCAGCAACAGATAGGTCATCCAGACAAAAAATAAACAAAGAAATCCTAGACCTAAATGACACCATAGATTAAATATAGTTAACTGACATCAACAGAATATTTCATCCAGCAACAGCACAATATACATTCTTCTCAGCAGCCCATGGAACTTTCTCCAAAATAGATCATATCTTATGGCACAAAGCAAGCCTCAGCAAATATGAGAAACAGAAATAATCCCATGCATTCTATTTGATCGCACTACAATAAAACTAGAACTCAGCAACAAAAGCAGCAGTACAAAACATGTAAACAATTGGAAGTTGAATCACACATTGCTCAAAGATCAGTGGATCATAGAAGAAATAAGAGAGAATCAAAAGTTTCCTGGAATTTAATGAAAATGAAAACACAACCTATCAGAACCTATGGGATACAGCAAAGGCAGACCTAAGAGGAAAGTTTAAAGACATGAGTGCATATATTAAAAGGACTGAAAGACCTCAAATAAATGTCTAATGCTACATCTCAAACTCTTAGATAAACAAGAATAAATAGAACCCAAAACAAGCAGGAGAGAAATAATAAAAACAAGGGCTAAAGTTAATGAAATAGAGACAAAAAAAAGAAAAGAAAAACAAAGAATCAAAGAAACAAAAAGCTGGTTCTTTGAAAAATAAGTAAGATTGACAAGCCCCTGACAAATCAGAGTAGATTAAGGAGGAAAAAGACACAAATTAGCAAAATCAGAAATGAAAAGGGGGAGATAACAGCAAACACCAAGGAAATCCAGAGAATCATCAGAAACTACTTTGAGAAACTATATTCCAAAAAATTGGAAAATCTTGAAGAAATGAACAAATTTCTAGATACTTATGACCATACAAAACTGAACCAAGGGGATATTAGCCACTTAAAGAGATCTATAACATGTAATGAACTTGAAGCAACAAAAAAGGGTCTCCCAAAAAAGAAAAGTCCAGGACCTGACTGATTCTCTGCTGAATTCTACCAGACCTTTAAAGAAGAACTAAAACCAACTCCTTCAACTTTTCCATGAAATAGAAAGGAAAAGAACACTGCCTAACTCATTCTATGAAACCAGTATTATACTCATCCCCAAACTGGACAAGGACACATTCAAAAATGAAACTACAGGCCAATCTCCTTAATGAACATTGATGCAAAAATCCTCAATAAAATAATGACAAACGAAATTCAGCAACATATCAGAAAAATGACTAGTTGACTTCATCCCAGGGGTGCAGGGATGATTCAACATAAGCAAATCAATGAATGTAGTACAGCACATTAATAGAACCAAAGACAAACACATTTGATCATCTCAATAGACACAGAAAAAGCTTTTGATGAGATTAAACACCATTTTATGATAAAAGTTCTAAGAAAAGTAGGACTAGAAGGAATGTACCTCAACATAATAAAGGCTAGTATGACAAACATATAGCCAACATACTTACTGGGAAAAATCTGAAACCATTTTCCCTAAAGTCAGGAATGAGACAAGAATGCTCACTCTCCCCACTCCTATTCAACATAGCCCTGGAATTCCTAGTCAGAACAATAAGGCAAGAAGAAGAAATAAAAGGAATACAAGTAGGTAAAGAAATAGTCAAACTGTCCCTATTTGTAGATAACAAGATTTTATACCTTAAAAACCAAAAAACTCCACCCAAAAACTTCTAGACACCATAAATAGCTTCAGCAAAGTAGCAGGATACAAAATCAACTTACAAAAATCAGTAGCCTTTCTATACACCAACGATGAACAAATTGAGAAAGAATATAGGAAAACAATTCATTTTACCAGAGCCTCAAAAAAATCAAATATCTAGGAATAAACATAACAAAGGGTGTAAATGACCTTTACAAGGAGAACTACAAAGTCCTAAAGAAAGAGATCAAAGAAGACTACAGAAGGTAGAAAGAGCATGAAAATCCAATGCTCATGGATTGGTAGAATCAACATAATAAAAATGGCTATACTACAAAAAAGCAATCTACATGTTCAACACAATTCCCATAAAAATCCCAATGATAGTCATAACAGAGATTGAAAAATCTACCCTAAAGTTCATTTGGAAACACAAAAGACCATGAATAGCCAAGGCAATGAATGCTCAGCAAAAAGAGCAATGCTGGAGATATCACAATACCCAACTTCAAACTATACTACAGAGCCACAGCAATAAAAACAGCATGGTACTGGCACAAAAACAGATATGAAGACCAGTAGAACAGAATAAAGGATCCAGACATGAATCCATGCAGCTGTGCCCACCTTGTTTTTAACAAAGTTGCCAAAAACAAACAATTGAGTAAAGAAAGCCTCTTCAACAAATATTGCTGGGAAAATAGTTATCTTCCTGCAGAAAACTGAAAATAGATCCATCCCTGTCACTCTGTACTAGTATCAACTCAAAGTGGATTTAAGGACATTAGTATCTATCAGACCTGAAACTTTGAGGTTAGTTACAGGAAAGAGCAGAGAATCCACTGGAAGCAATGGGTACAGGGCTGGACTTCCTCAGTAGAACTCAGAAACTAAGAGAAAGGATGGACAAATGGGACTACACGAAATTTAAAAAGCTTCTGCACAACAAAAGAAATGGTCTCTACATTAAAGACCACCCACAGAGTGGGAGAAAATATTTACTAACCATACATCAGACAAAAGACTGATAACCAGAATATACAAAGATCTCAAAAAACTAAACTCCCCAAAAGTTAATGAACCAATAAGAAAGTGGGCAACTGAACTAAATAGAACTTTTTCAATGGAAGAAGTCCAAATGACTAAAAAGTCACATGAAAAAATGCTCACCAACCCTGGCCATAAAGGAAATGCAAATCAAAACCACACTAATATTCCACATCACTCCTGTTATTATTGCTACCATCAAGAACACCAACAACAACAAATGTTGGCGAGGATATGGGGAATCAGCAGTCTGTATTTCTTTCCTCTGTAAAAGTGTGTATATAAGTCTGTTTTAAACATCATTTCTATTTCCTCTCATGACAATCTTTTGAAATTTTCTTTTGTTTTGTATAAGAAGGAGAATTTTCTAATCTCCAAGGCTATTACTTCTTTTGCTCCTCTTTTATATGCTTCTCCTACTCCTCCTGCCATTTACCATTTCTTGTTTTTAAGTAAAAATTAATAACAGAAATGTCTAGAAACTAATACAACACAATAAATGCCTTTATATTCACCACTCCAAATATTCATACCTTATAAAATGTTTCATATTTTACATGAAATAACATATAACTTAAAATAATACCTGAGATTTGCTTCAAGTAATACAAATATAACACAGAAGAGAGAGAAAGAAATAGAGAGAGAGATACAGAGAAAGAGAGAAAGAGAGAAGGTGAGAGTACAGGTGTAACATGTTGGTCAGCATATGATGATTATAGAATTTGGTGTGATGGAGACCTGACTATTCTATGTATTTTTACCCCATGTTTGAAATTTTTTATTTGTTTGTTTGAGACAGGTTCTCTCTTTAGGCAGCCCAGGCTAGCCTCAAACTCACTATCTTTCTGGCTCAGATTCCCAAGTGCTAGGATTTCAGGTGTGCACCTTTACACCCAGTTCTGGTGGAACTTTTCATAATGAAATCATGAAGGAATTCTTATGTAAACAGCTTCATGTTTTGATGATCATAATAAATATGTCATATAACTTTTCAATAATTATCCCTTTCATTAAATTGAATTCTACAATTTAGGGTAAAATGTCATATTGCAAATACAATTAGAGCCTTGGCATTTTACTCAGAAATCTCTCTTTTCTCCATAACATAAATAGGATTTTGGTTTGATTTCAGCTCAAACAGCTTTTTTTCCCCCAGTTTTATTACATATCCATGAATATGTAGTATGTTCACATATATATTTAATATATATCTATCATTGGTATTAGATACCATATTTTGCATGATACCACTCACTTTTCCAAGGAATAATTTACTTTTAGATTTATCTATGCTGACACAAATAGATTTAGTTCTTTCACTTTTTCTGATGTTTGTCAGTAGACATTTTTTATTTTGTTTTTCCTATTACCTACACAGCTACAATGAATATCCCAATGTTATAGTCATCGATAAACAGAAAATTCTACATGAATGAAACCAGGTAAGTTATGTAGATGTAGTGAGGATGATAATATAAGTTTATAGAAGGTGAGGGGAAAAGTTACAAACAGCCAGGATGATCCAGGTCTACGGCTTAAGCAGAGAGAGTTCTTCCTGGATCCAGGTGCTTTTAAACCCGTGCTAACCTATGCGAGGGGAAAAACCTGAACAGTTCTTGGTCACCAATAATCAATGAGCGGGGGAGGGGGAGTTGTGATGTTCTTGGGCTAGGATGGTGGTTTGGGCTAAGGCATGAACAATCTGTGATATTTGCAATTGAAAAGAAGGCTCACATTAGGAGGTGATTAGGTCACAAGGCCTCCACCCCTCAGGTTGAGATCAATCCCTAATAACATGACTTGGGGGAGTGGGTTCATTCTCTCTTACAACATTGAGGACAGTGTTTATTTCTGTTTGCCTTTTCTGTCCCTTCTGCCATGTGAGGATACCATCTACAAGGATCAAGTCTTCACCAGACACCAAAACTGCTAGTGCCTTGATTATAAACGTCCAGCTTTCAGAACTTTGAGAAATAAATTTAAGTAATGTTAAAAAGAAAAAAAAGAAAGAAAGAAGGCTCAGAGAGAGAGAGAGAGAGAAATGTTCAATCTAAAATAAAATGTTAAGTCATACGACTCCTTGTATCTCCCTATTTTAGTTTGCCTCACCAATGTATAACTACCTCTGTGTCTTGGCAAGATTTCCCTTAGGGTATGAACCTTGTGAACTTAAAAGTGCAAGTGTTGAATTACTGAGAGCATTTTCACGTTCATCTTCACTAGATATTGCCACATCATCCCCTGAAGTATTTGAAAGAGCTTACAAAGTGGAAGAACTCCATCTTTCAATGTCTTGATCATTGTCTACAACTGATTGGTTCTATTTTCTGTTTTTGCTAATTTGATTGTATGAAACATCTCATTGTCATATTATTCATATTTCCTTGTTACTAGTAATGATAAACTTGTTTTCCAATGTTTGTCAGTCACTCAGATTTTCTCTTCTCTGAATTGGTGTTCATTTCTTTTTTCTTTTTTTTTTTTTCTATTACAGCATTTGATTTTTCTTTTAATTTATGAACAGTTTTTTATACATCTGGACACTAAGCTGACACAATTATAGCACAGAGATCATGCAAATGAACTTAGTTCTTTTTCATCTCCAGGGAAAGGTCAATCAAGTGATAATTACATCCAGAACACTTACCTACAAACCTTTCACTCCTACACTAGGCTGCATTCCAAATATCAAACAATAAAGCTTTTAAATAATTACATCTAATAACCTTTCCATGTCTGACATTGCATAATTTTATCAATTGTCAAGTTAATGGAGAAGGTATCTTTTTCTTCTGTGTAAGCATTATTTGGGGTGTGTGTGTGTGTGTGTGTGTGTGTGTGTATGCGTGTTTGCGTGTGTGAGGATAACATTAAAAAGAGCAGGGAATTCAATACTTCTTTTTCAGACAGAACCTGCCTCCTGAACTTGGAACTTTCTCAAGAATTTTAAATACAAATACTTCACCTTTATGGTGAATGTGAATAAAACAATTAGATTATCATAGGTTTGCTCAACCATGTTTTGGTGAGTATAAAAGAAATTAACTCTAACATCTAATTCATTATAATATAACCATGACTACTAAAATGCCTGGGCCACTTGACACCACCAGGAAAAGAAATCATGTAGCATGTTTAGGAAAAGTTGACACAAGTCTGGAACAAAGTGCCAAAAGATGTGATTTCCAGGTTGTCATCTTCCTCTCACAGAACTTTACTGTTTGCCAGAAAATATGACTCTTTTGTTACTTCACAGACTTTGAAGTATTATCAAAGGGATAAAATGTATTCTTTGTTATCTGAGCAACTGGGTAAAGATGCACAAAACTAAGAATTGTCCTTCTCGTGTTTGTCCTTAGGCAGAAAATGGATACAAGTGGCTTGCTCTAGGGTTAAGTTTTTTTCTCTTCTTCAATATCTCATGTTTTTTAATTTTTTGTTCTTACTGATTTGTAAAGGTTCCTAGTGTACAGAACGGCATGTGCTTCTCTAGGGTAAGCAAAAAACTAAGTGAGAAGGTATCTTGGAGAATCAAGCATAGGAAAGAGAAGACCAAACAAAAGAAGTTTTGAAAAGTGCCATAGTTTGATGTGGTTTGTACTCAAAAGGTTCATATTTCAGAAGCTAGGTCCTCAATTTGTTGATGTTCCAAGGTTGGTAGAACCTTCAAGAGGTGGAACCTAGGGGAAGGTGGCTAGTTCACTATGGAGAACCCTTTGGAATAGATTAAAATAGCTCTGGTGGAACAGTGAGTTCCTGTGAGGTTGAATTGTGACACAATAAGCCTGACCCTGTCACACTTCCTGGCTGGCTTCCTGTCTTCCCTCTAGCCTGCACTCTCACCACTGTGATGCCATCTGCCATGAGATTTCACTATAGCCTATAGCTGAGCAGAAGCCTATCACTTGCTATCAAACTTCCAAAACTGTGAGCTAAACAAACCTCTTTCCTTATAAAGTATCCAGCGTCTGGTGTTTTATTATAGCAATGGAAAACAAACTACTACAAAAAACAATAAAGTACTTTACCTTTAACAGTCCATCTTCTTCATCACTCTACACAAAATTATGCAGTGGGGTAACTTCCAATAATCTGAGTCTTTCATGCAATTAGTAACTTTTAGTCAATGCAATGAAATATCCAAGAAAATAGAAGGAAGGAATGATTTCTGTGCCTTACACATTCAGAAGTTGCTGTCTTTTGTCACTTATCTCTGTTTTTTCTGGGCCCATTCATAGTGAAGCTTTGCATTATGATGGAGAGCTTGTGGTGGAGAGGTGTGGTTGACCTCATGATGGATAGGAGGCAGAAGGGGAGAGGGAAAGAGACTCAAAAGAAGATGTACACTTCAAAGACACATTCTCGGTGACCTATTTTCTTCAATTGTACCCCACCTCCTGCTGGCCTGTTCCTCTCTGAGCTTACCAATGTATAAATCTATTGATGAGGTTAGCACCCTCATGGTCCAATCACCTCTTAATAGTGCTACTCACTTGGGAGCCAAGGCTTCAACACATGAGCCTTTTTTGGGGGGAAAGGAAGGAGGGAACTTCACAACTCAACCCCAATAAATTATGAAATGAGAATTAAGTATCCATCCACCAGTATTTCACTTTGCTTTGCTTGTTAATATAGCCATTGCAATTATGACCAGCTAACATCACTGAATTGATTTTAATATCCAAAATCAAACCAGTGAACTCTTACTTCAAACTTATATTATTTTCACCATTTTTAGCTACTTACACTTAAAGTATAGTTTACACTTTCAGACTTAACTTCTTCATGTCTTTCTTCAGAGTAACTATAAGAGGATTTCAAATTATTCACACTGATACAGAGATATCTGAAGAAAATGTAGCCAATTTTTTTTTTATATATTTACTTTTATTTTAACTCATTTATATTTTTTGGTGGGACTAGGGTTTGAACTCATGGCTTCATGCTCACAAAGCTAGAGCTTTACTGCTTGAGGTACATCTCTAGTCCATTTTACTTTGGTTATTTAGGAGATGGAGTCTCATGAACTATTTGTCCAAGGTTCTATTGGTCTAGAGCCTTGATCCTCCCAATCTCAGCTTCACAAGTAGCTAGGATTACAGACATGAGATACTGGTGATTGTTTTCCAGTACTGTTTATTGAAGAGGTCATGCTTTTCCCATTGCCTTTCAGTAGCACCATTGTTATAAATAAAGCAACCATATCACCTGTCTGTATCTGAGCAATCCAGTTTTATTGGTCACTTGATATCTCTTTGCTAAACAGTTTTATTTAATGTGTCTTTACAATAGATCTTACATTAAGTACTGAATGTTCCTGAGATTTTTCCTTCAAAATTGATTGGATATTATTGACCTCCTGCATTTTCAAAATATTAGAATTAGCTAACTAAATTTCAAAAAATGCTTACATTTGGTCAAATCTATAGATTAGTTATGGTAAAACTGACATCTTTATAATATTAAGTATTCCAATACTGAATATGAAACATAACTACATTTGCTTAATTTCCTCCCAAAAATATTCTGTACACTTCATTGCAGAGGTTTTCATACTTTCATTAAGTATTTATAATGATACATTTTAAGTAAAGAGAGCTCATTCAATGAGAATAACCAGAGTGCGGCAGAAAGAGAAGTAATCAGAACTAAGAATATAGGTTTAAAAAGAAAGCAAAAACAAAGGAAGAAAGGAAGGAAGAAGCCAGGAGGATGGAGAGGCAGGTAACAAGAAATAGAGATAGAAATGAGAAAGAGAGAGAAATCAAAAGAAAGTAGGAAAACTCAGAAAAGAGGTAAATCCTTTTCTGGTGACTTATTTCCTCTTTTATTTATTTGTTTATTTATTATTGTTTTATTATTCATATGTGCATACAAGACTTGGGTCATTTCTCCCCCCTGCCCCCACCCCCTCCCTTACCACCCACTCCACCCCCTCCCTCTCCCCCCCCAACACCTCCATACCCAGCAGAAATTATTTTGCCCTTATCTCTAATTTTGTTGAAGAGAGAATATAGGCAATAATAGGAAGGAACAAGTGTTCCTGGTTGAGATAAGAATAGATATACAGGGAGTTGACTCACATTAATTTCCTGTGCATGTGTGTTACATTTTATGTTAATTCTTTTTGATCTCACCTTTTCTCTAGTTCCTGGTCCCCTTTTCCTATTGGCCCCAGTTGCTTTTAAGGTATCTGCTTTAGTTTTTCTGCCTTAAGGGCAACAAATGCTAGCTAGTTTTTTAGGTGTCTTACCTGTCCTCACCCCTCCCTTGTGTGCTCTTGCTTTTATCATGTGCTCAAAGTCCAGTCCCCTTGTTGTGTTTGCCCTTGATCTAATGTCCACATATGAGAGAGAACATATAATGTTTGGTCTTTTGGGCCAGGCTACCTCACTCAGAATGATGTTCTCCAATTCCATCCATTTACCAGCGAATGATAACATTTCATTCTTCTTCATGGCTGCATAAAATTCCATTGTGTATAGATACCACATTTTCTTAATCCATTCGTCAGTGGTGGGGCATCTTGGCTGTTTCCATAACTTGGCTATTGTGAATAGTGCTGCAATAAACATGGGTGTGCAGGTGCCTCTGGAGTAACCTGTGTCACAGTCTTTTGGATATATCCCCAAGAGTGGTACTGCTGGATCAAATGGTAGATCAATGTTTAGCTTTTTAAGTAGCCTCCAAATTTTTTTCCAGAGTGGTTGTACTAGTTTACATTCCCACCAACAGTGTATGAGGGTTCCTTTTCCCGCATCGTCACCAACATCTTTTGTTCGTGGAGTTGCTAATGACGGCTATTCTAACAGGGGTGAGGTGGAATCTTAGTGTGGTTTTAATTTGCATTTCCTTTATTGCTAGAGATGGTGAGCATTTTTTCATGTGTTTTTTTGCCATTTGAATTTCTTCTTTTGAGAAAGTTCTGTTTAGTTCACTTGCCCATTTCTTTATTGGTTCATTAGTTTTGGGAGAATTTAGTTTTTTAAGTTCCCTACATATTCTGGTTATCAGTCCTTTGTCTGATGTGTAGCTGGCAAATATTTTCTCCCACTCTGTGGGTGTTCTCTTCAGTTTAGAGACCACTTCTTTTGATGAACAGAAGCTTTTTAGTTTTATAAGGTGCCATTTATCTATGCTATCTCTTAGTTGCTATACTGCTGGGGTTTCATTGAGAAAATTCTTGCCTATACCTACTAACTCCAGAGTATTTCCTAGTCTTTTCTGTATCAACTTTAGAGTTTGTGGTCTGATATTAAGATCCTTGATCCATTTTGAATTAATATTGGTACAGGGTGATATACATGGATCTAGTTTCAGTTTTTTGCAGATTGCTAACCAGTTTTCCCAGCAGTTTTTGTTGAAGAGGCTGCTATTTCTCCATCCTATATTTTTAGTGCCTTTGTCAAAGACAAGTTGGTTATAGTTGTCTGGGTCCTCTATTATGTTCCACTGGTCTTCATGTCTGTTTTTGTGCCAGTACCATGCTGTTTTTACCATTATTGCTTTATAATATAGTTTGAAGTTAGGTATCCTCATAGCTCCTGCATTGTTCTTTTGACTGAGTATTGCCTTGGCTATTCGTGGCCTCTTGTGTTTCCATATAAATTTCATGGTAAATTTTTCAATGTCTTTAATGAATGTTATTGGAATTTTGATAGGAATTGCATTAAACATGTAGATTACTTTTGGGAGTATAGGCATTTTTACTATGTTGATTCTACCAATCCATGAGCATGGGAGATCTCTCCACTTTCTATAGTCTTCCTCAATCTCTTTCTTCAGAAGTGTATTGTTTTCCTTGTAGAGGTCTTTCACATCCTTTGTTAAGTTTACACCTAGGTATTAGATTTTTTTTTGAGGCTATTGTAAATGGAATTGTTTTCATATATTCTTTTTCAGTTTGTTCATTATTAGTATGTAGAAATGTTAATGATTTTTCTATGTTGATTTTATATCCTGCTACCTTGCTGTAGATATTGATGATGTCTAGAAGCTTCTGAGTAGAGTTTTTTGGGTCTTTAAGGTATAGGATCATGTCTGCAAATAGGGATATTTTGACAGTTTCTTTACCTATTTGTATTCCTTTTATTCCTTCTTCTTGCCTAATTGCTCTGGCTAGGAATTCCAGTACTATGTTGAATAGGAGTGGAGATAGTGGGCATCCTTGTCTGGTTCCTGATTTTAGAGGGAAGGGTTTCAGTTTTTCTCCATTAAGTATAATGCTGGCTGTAGGTTTGTCATATATAGCTTTTATAATGTTGAGGTACTTTCCTTCTATTCCTAGTTTTCTTAGAGCTTTTATCATGAAATGGTGTTGGATCTTATCAAAGGCTTTTTCTGAATCTATTGAGATGATCAAGTGGTTTTTGTCTTTGCTTCTGTTAATGTGGTTTATTATGTTTATTGATTTTCGTATGTTGAACCACCCCTGCATCACTGAGATGAAGCCTACTTGGTCATGGTGAATAATCTTTTTGATGTGTTGTTGAATTTGGTTTGCCATTATTTTGTTGAGGATTTTTGCATCAATGTTCATTAAGCAGATTGGCCTATAGTTCTCCTTCTTGGAGGTGTCTTTGCCTGGTTTTGGGATAAGTGTAATACTGGCTTCATAAAATGTGTTTGGCAGTTTTCCTTCCCTTTCTATTTCATGGAACAGTTTAAGTTCTTTAAAGGTCTGATAGAATTCAGCAGAGAATCCATCAGTTCCTGGACTTTTCTTTTTGGGGAGACTCTTGATTGCTGCTTCAATTTCATTTTGTGTTATAGATCTATTCAGGTGATTAAGACTTATTTCCTCTTACATAGCTTTATCCTCACTACTTTGGTCATACTGTTTATCTCACTTTCATCTGAGATATTTAATATGAACATAATATAAAAGGGAAATTTAAATGCCATTATTATTGTGAAAATTGTAATAAAAATAGAGTGTAATCATTCGATGAATATTTGTTCAGGTTTGTAAGTATAATGATAATAATTTTTACACTGCAATAAAGAGAATAATGAGAAGGGGTTATTGCTTTTATAACTCAATGCTTATTTCACTTGATTCAGATACTTTCATGTTAGTTCAGTTAAGAAATAATTACTACACTATTGGAATTGTTATTTTATCAAGGTAAAGCCATCTTAGTTGTACAACAGTGAAATGTACATTTTAAGGTGGGAAATCTCAAATTTAAATGAGTCTACATCCTAAAAGTTATAACAGTACAATCAGTTGTTCCTAAATGAGAAAATTTTTTGAGTTTTCTCTCTGATTTAAGAAGCTAAAAATAGATTATAGAAGATTTCTTTGGTCAACTTCTCATCTTCGAGAGAATAAAGTTGTATTTCTTTCAGAAAGGTAAACCCTTATTTTATTATTCTATAATATTGGTTTTCTTTTCCCCTTGCCTATAAATCTATGAGAACCAGGAACTACCTATCTGGTAGACAATTTGCTGATATAATGACCTGAGTCCAAAATTTTGTGACATGAAACATTTTGCTAAGTAAGTGACAGAATAGAGACGCCAGCAGGTCAAAAAGGCAGAGAATGACAGCTTTTGTTAGTCAGGGGTCTTTTCAATGACAGCCAAACTCCTGTGGCTAGAAGTAACCACAAGGGAAACTTTTACAGTAATTGTATCTTATTCTAAGTACAATGATCTGTGTGGTAATGTATCCATAATAAGAAAATTGAAGAAATGTTATTTCATTTACCCTGGTAGCAAAGTTTTAGAAAAATTGACTCTATATATGGAAATTCAAAAATAGGAAATATTTATCCTTAATTCAACCCCATTATATTGCAAAAGGAAATCTAAGAAGGACGAAGTAAATTGATTTTCAAAAACATCGGGTTCTCTGCTAACAGTTATACCGGTTAACTTATTTTTTCATGTGTTTCTCACCACAGGGCCTATCTGTACCTTAGTTTCTTAGGTTTGCTATTAGAAATCACCACAAGATTTCTAGAACTGCTGGAACAAATTACCACAAACTTGGGGCATTAAACAGAAATTTATTCTTTCACATTTTTTTGGAGGTCAAGTCTGAAATCAAGGAGTCAGACCCAGGCTCTCTCTGGAGGATCTAAGGGAGAATATTTCTTTGCCTCTTCAATCCTCTGAAGACTTCAAGTGCACTTTGGCTTAAGTATTCATCACTCCAATCTCTCTTCTGTCTTGACATTGCTTTTCCTTTTTTGTCTCTTTATGTATATTTCTCTCTTCTCCTGTAATGACTTGTAATCCACTCAATTGTAATTCACTTGAAATGTTTTGATTACTCTGCAAAGACTTCTTTTTCTAAACAATATCACATTTACAGATTCTGGAGGTTAAGACATACATCACTTGATGGTAGACACTCAATCACTATAACCTTCATTTATTCCAATGAGAAAAATATTACCATAGTAGGTAAGTGGCTTCTCAAGAACACACTAGAATAGAAAGAAAATTTAAATGTTATTTTTTTTTGAGACTAAAACTTTACAGGATCATTCCAAATTATAAATCATTATTGTGATTATAGTATACTCCATAAAGAAACTATAATTTTATTTCTGAGAGGACTTGATTAATCTTTATTTTCTTTTGGAGTTTTTCTCAAAGAAAGTTATTTTGAACTGAATGTAGGGAAGAAATTTTAAAGGAGGAACTGAAGCCAAGATGAATGACTAGCTTAAAAAAGAAAAACTAGTTTTTCCAAGCTCCTCATATATGTGAATTCAGGTAAAGCTGTGATGTAACTTATCAACAGTAAATCTAATCTACATTTGTTTAAATTGAAAATTAAATAATTAGAAAAAATTCTGTTGGAAAAATTAGTTGAATGCATAAGGACAATTTTTATAAAAGGAGAGTTGAGTTGCATAATTGATGTGTTGCCTGAATTTACCTATTTGACCTTTGGACCATAAGAGAAAAACATTGATGTTGCCAGTAAGGCATAGAACACAAAAGATGATCATTGTGATTAATGAAGCCAATGAAGGTCACTGATTCTGTATCATAATTATTTCTCCTGTTGATACACAGCAAAAAATCTGGGAAATATATTTAGACAAAAGCAGCTAGGTGCAACAATTTCCTACAACACTGGGGTTATTAGTTAGATTTTAGTGACTATTTGACTAAATTTAGTCATAATGCCTCATACACCATCATTGTTTTTATACATCCACTTGTCTGCACCAGTTTCCTCTCATATTATCTTCTGCATTCTACATGAATTTTATAGCCATACCCAGCACCCAATTTTTGTTAACTCTACCTGCTTACTTATTTGTCATATTGCTATAAGAGCTGTCTGCTAAACTACAGAATTATTGATATGAGTTCTTTATAGTCTGATCTTTATGTCCCTCCACAAATATTCCCTTTTGTCTTTGTTAGAATTATGTTTTTTGTTTAACTAAAGGAGCCCTTGACTTTATTTTTTCTATGACTTTGCCATGTTTCTTCCCTCCAGTCTGAAACTTCTTTTTCTTGTAACTATCTTGTTGCTTTAAAGATCTAGTCTGACTTATTCTTAGTCAGCATTTGTAATGTACAGAGTGATGTCATACATTTATAGATAACAAAAGAGTTATTTAAGAGTCTGTTTACAAAAGTACCTGTTGTACCAAGTACATAGGACTCAAATGTACATAAGGAAACATAATAGAAAAACAACTTTCTCTACATAATTTAAATGTAAGAGGTAGAAAGTTATCTAGAGACCACCCAATAAAAATGCTTAGAGAAATTGAGACAATATTTTGGAAACGGTTAAATTATGTCTTTAAGAACAGTACCATGCAAAAAATGGTGTTTATCTATCTATCTATCTATCTATATCTAGCATCTATTTTGCATTGTTCATTATTCTAAAACATAGTAAATCTGATTCTTACAGAAAGACCTTTAAATAAATTTGAAAATCTGTGGAATAAGAAAGTGCAGATTAAGGAACAACTGTGAGCACTTTTCAATGGAAAATAGAAAAGACACATGCAGAATGATGACATAGTCCATAGCTGAATTGATTTAATGGAAAGTTGAGCTTGGCTTTCACAGAAATTTGATCAGAGAACTTGGTCTTGGCATAAGACATGCAGCAGAGTTAAAACAATTTTGTCGTAATACTTGAAGGCTTGGTTGATTATGGATGAGATTTGGATAGCACTAAAATTTCAAATATAAAATTTTCAGATGATTCATAATTGAAAAATCAAATGTCTTGGTTGCAACATACAGCGTCTGATACACAACATGGTCTTATGTCCATGTCAGAATGAAAAATATGTGACTTAAAGACATGGCTAAGGAAAACAATTAGGAAATTTGCACAGAACTGTTTAATATAAATGTATAGTGTTATGTAGCTAATAAGTTCATTGCATGAATTAGTATGTTGCTTTGAAATAACAATGGAGTTCATGGTATTTGTCTTTCATCAGATAGACTATATATGAAATATTATTTTATTTGTAGATACTTAAAGATTGATAATTTTCACCTTACGTATAAACAAAGCAGTAAACCGGCAATATGAAACAATTTGTCATATATAGATATTTTGAAAAAACTTAGGATATTGAACCGACATGAGAAATGATTCATTAGATGAATGATCAGTAAAATCTAACATATAAAGGAAATCACGCAGAAAAGGTATTTGTTTGGGGATGTCTCCAAGTGAGTGCAATTTTACCAGTGGGTTAATAGACAAGCTCAATTTAAAAGAGGATTTTTTAAAAAGGACTGGACTATCTCTTGAGTAAGAATACTCCTTGGCAAAGTATGTGTTCAGTCTTAGATTAAATGTTCACATGAAAGGAATATTAAAAAAGGAATTTTAATAAGACTTGGTGGCTAAATTACTCCACAAGTTCACATTTCCAAACCTGACATCCTATTTTATTTCAAGGATTACTCTCTAGTTACTTCTTCTCTAACAAATTTATCCCTAGTGATAATTCATCACTGCTAATTTATATTTTAATTACCATATATATAATTGAAAAAATTAATAACAAGATTTTTCATTAATACCTGCTTTTTCCTAAGTGCCAAACAGAAGTTTGTCTTTGCTTTTCATGTTAGCCCCCATCTTACCCTCTAAGAAGCATTTTGTTGTCCACCTCAGTTCTACAATCTATTGAGGTAATAATAAATTCATGTGCATTTTGAAAAATAATAGAGAAATCTCCTGTACAATTTTTCCATTTTCACTCAATAGCAACATTTTACAGAAATACAATATAGTATCACAACTATAATATTAATGTCAGTACAATTCTCAGTCTTAAACAGATATCACCATTTTCACTTGCCAGACTTTTGATATAAAGTCTGGCCACGGAATGAAAAAAAAAAAAAACAATAGCAGAAGCTGTCATGGAAGAGTAGTATCAGAAAGGCATTTTCTCGAATTTCACCTGACTGAAAATAATGAAAGGAGAAGCAAGTAAATGAGCAAATTTACGGGTTGGGTTGGAAGGAAAGAGTCTCCTAATTTGAAACCATCTTTTATTTGGGAGCAGAAAGTTCAGGAAAGAGTTCTAGGAACACCTGTGCCATCTGGTGAAGAACAGTGAGAATAACAGTGATTAACAGTGGGGATTCAGAAAGGTTTACACAGAAAAGGTAGTACTCTTTTGTGTTTTGCAGTGCCTGGGTTACAAAAAATAGAACTGATTTTACTTTAATTTTTCTGCTAGGTTGATGTTTCTTCAAGTTGTTTCTGACATATCCAGGGCCACACAGACACATGGAAACAAACAGACCACAAAGAAGACCAAACAGGTTGTTTATTTAGAGCTTGCTATAGCAGTCAGTCACCATCATTAGCATTTAGGAGAATCTCTTAAAGGCAGAAGGCGAGTTGGAAACTTTTTGTAGCAAAAAAAAAAAAAAAAGGCTTCATGTGTGCCCTGAAAGGAGACCATTGGCAAAGGGAACCTGGACATGAGCTAACTAGTCTCTGCACATCTTATGTGATGGGTTTAAGGAGTGTCATTCTTCTTTCTGTGGATGGCCCTGAGTTGAGTAAGAAAATGAAATAATAAGAAAGCTGAAAGTCATTGGCCAGGTTTTAACTGTTGGAGCCAATTACTGTTAAGATTGGATGTGGCTTGTTGAGGTGATTGCTACAGAAATTGTTATTCAAAATTCTTTTGTCAAATGTGGTTGAGACATCACCATTTGTACATTCAAACTCTCGGCCCTGGTCTTTTCTTCATTGTTCCGTCCCTTTCTCTCTCTCTCCTTTCCTTCTCATCTTCCCATGCATTTGCTTATTAGGCTTCTCTAACTGTGTCTTTTAATTGTTCATCAATATTTCAAAAATTTGGAATGTGAGACAAGATTTACTCACAAGGAATTATTTTTAAATTATCTCATAAAATTATAAACAAACTGTTATGGATGTGGTGATCATCAAGAGCATGAAAAATAGGGAAATTTTTAAAGAAGAGGCAAGATATAATTTTTAAATTAAATACAAGTTGGGCACTTACTACATGCAGATAATGGCCTCAACTTGGGTGGCTAAGCACTGGTAATAGGTCACAATTCTATTTAACAAAAAGCTCACAACATAGTTGGAAAAAGAAGAAAAATATACAAAATAATTACTTTAATAAAGGTTTGATGAAACGGTTGTGGAATTTCAGTGAACACTAGTTCTTACCAGAGTGGGTAGAATGGACTTCACAGGGAAGAGAGATATAAAGGTTTCTAATGTTGAGTTAATGCTTGGTAAACGGACATCGGTGAAAGGGAAGTTTTGCAGAAGCAATAATATCTGCAGACCTATTAAACATCTGGCAGACTCAGGAGATAGTGAAACCTGATGTGGCAAGAAATTTATCTGCATTAAAGATGTGGGAGTCAGCTGGGATGAGATTTAGAAGATATTCATTTCATGTTTAGGAGATGATCTTTGTTCTTCAGGCACCAAAGATACATTTTTAGAGCACAGAAATAAGATGATTTGACCTTTATTTAAGTTAATAGTTCTCTTTACTACTCAGGAGGTAGAGATCAGGAGAATCATGATTTGAAGCCAGTCCAGACAATTGTTCCTGAGAACTTATCTCGAAAATACCCATCACAAAATAAAAGGGCTGGTGGAGTGGCTCAAGGTGAAGGCCCTGAATTCAAGTCTCAGTGAAGAGGAAGATAGCCTTGAAACAGTGTTGTAAAACATGGTAAACTGTCAATTAAAAGCTGTAACCTCGGACAGAGCTGTGAAGAATTGCCCATTAGAGCCATGCAAAAGTTCAGGACCCAGATGAAAGGCACCATGCAGAGATAAGCACCCATTCCTGCCTTTCTTTGTCTCCACTTGTAAATAAACTTTCCAAAGCAGGTCTCCCCTGCTATTCTTATCTAAACAACACTAGGTCCCTAGCTCACTACCAGCCCAATTAACCTAAACAATCTAACTCACTGGTTAGGACACCATGGCCTGAGCACATCTTTGTAACCTGATGCCCTACACTACCTTTTAAATATCTTGTGAATCCTTTGTTCAGGGCTCAGACACAGGTACACGTCTGGCCCCACTGGCGTAAAATTAAAATCTGAGTTCTCCACTCCTCAGAGTGTCGCTTGGTTTCTCCTCTAACTATATTGCCACAATACCAGAACTGGAAAAACAAAGTGGTTTTTACAAGATGGACAATAAATTTGAATGAAGAGGTATTTGTTGTTAGACAGAAGGATTAAAAATTTATGCAATACTTCAGATAAAGAAAGATCAAACTGAACTAAGATATTCCCAAAAGAAAGTCTAGCTACATTTCAAAATGAATCATCATACATCAAGAGGTATTTTTCAGAGAGAGTTTGTGAGATCTCATAATCAAGTGGATGTGCAAAGAGACAGAGGGGTTGAATATTACTAATTTGTGATTTCTGCTCAATGGCAGTTGGCAATTAAAAGTAAGAATAAGAGAATGTGTGTTCCGTGTGGGAAACGAGAGGAGCAAATAATGTGTTTACTAATTTTGTTATGATTATATTTGAGGAGCCCTGGGCATCATTTTGGAAATGCAGATTTGATATTTGGAAAAGGCAGGGAAACTAGAAAATAGATGTTTGGATCTTGCAACATAGATTTGGGAGTCAGGGAATTCCAATGAAAGTTTTATATTGATAAGCTCTTGGGTGGCATTCTCCAATGCTTCCAGTTGGCCTTGAATAAGAGAGCAACATTAACTAACGTCCAGCAACTGTGTTAGAAATTCATGTAAAGCACTTTATGATGACAAATACAATTGTTTAAATAGCTGATGCTCTCCTATTTCAAAAATTATAAAAGCAATAAGTTGCAATTCATATTCCATTATCTCTTCAGTTGTAATCATAAAATTATTTCTC
Organism: Castor canadensis; assembly: GCF_047511655.1. Taxonomy (NCBI): domain Eukaryota; kingdom Metazoa; phylum Chordata; class Mammalia; order Rodentia; family Castoridae; genus Castor; species Castor canadensis. The sequence continues at coordinate 32,169,104 of NC_133389.1, read as the reverse complement.
TTAGATTGTGTCTACAGCAACACATTGAGGACTATACATGTCTTTTCTATTTTGGAAAATAAATAAAAGAACACATTGATTCTTTAACTCATAAATTATCCACTGTTGTTAGTAGTTCTAACAGTAAAGTTTATGTTTTCTGGTAAAAATAACATTCTTATAATTCCAAAAGGTTTATTTTACAAATATTCTCCTTGAAAAGTGAGATTTTGAAAATGTTTGATAAGTAACTTGATGTCTTTTTCTTATTGCCAGAAGTAAAAGCATAATAATTGAATAATAACTTTCCTGCTTCTTGCAAATGAAAGAAAGATACATGCAATCATTTTAAAACCATCCATTGCTTGATAAAAATCTATGGCAATTTTATTTTCTAAGCACTCTAATTATCAGCAGGAGAAAATAAAGCTATGAGGTAGCAGGAACATTAATATGCTCTTTTTTTCCTCTTCAGAAATAAAAGTAAATTCTGTATGTGATAATAACAGCTAGTAATGCCCTCTTCACTTTTACATTAATGACCAGCAGTGTAAATGTCTCAGGCATTGCCTTTAGATTTGATGGTTCTGAAACTCAGGTCTAAGCTTAACAATGAAGAAGTGGGCTTTTTTTGCTCTGTAATGATTAGCGATGATCTTTCAGATAATGCCACAGGTATATAGCCAATTGCTTTCTCCAATCTGGATGGGTTTTGAAAGAACCTTTCTTTTGGGACTCATCAATAAAACATGGGATTCAGCTTCATCTTAGAACAATCTTTTAATGGATGTAGGTTCAATACAGTGTAAAGATTACAATATGAAAACCAGCTGAACTGCATTTTGCAAATGACAATGAATGGCACAGAGTAGGAAGGTCACATGTGATAAATTAAAGATAGGAAATTACAATTTTAATTTGAAGCTTGCATTTATTTCAAAGGAGATATTAAAATATTCAGATTGGGACAGTTTTTTAAAGTCAAACTTTACAAGGAAATGGTTTTCTTTAAATCAAGTAGACCTATACACATATTTAAACCTATAAGATCATGAAGTACATTTTAATTGAGTCTAGCTAGATCCAGAAAAAATATAAATATTGATTAGCTGAATAAATAAATGAATAAATTAGGATTGACAGAGGAGTGACTCATGTATCTATCTATTGTTTTAAAATGTTCAGCCCTTTCATTGAATGAATACAAACACACACTCTCTGTGTACACACACACACACACACACACACACACACACAATCCTGGGGAAAGTAATTAACACTCCTTTTCTTCTTAAAAGAAATACTAAATAATGAGATTTTGTAATATAACCTATATTCTCATAAAATGAGACAAACCTAGGTAGCCAGGGATCTAAACATAAGTTTATAGTCCAAGCACTTGGAAGTATGGATTTGGAAAAAATACCTAGAAAACAAACAAACAGTAACAACAACAGTAAACAAAATTGACGAGCAAGAGAATAATCTGAGGAGAAATGATGTCACTGTTTAGGGGAGATGATAAAATACCAATGGACAACACGAATGGATATAGTGAATATGGAATGCCATTAGCTGGTTTCAGTCAAGAGATTATAAATACCCAGTCATTGCCTTGGCCCTATTTGCAAAAGAGCTGGTCCATTTTTTAGGGTTTGCCATTGAGAAAGCTAATAAGTCATGTTAGACCACAGGAGCACTGAACACTGCTTTTACCAAGACTAAATTCCCAGGTTCCTTAGATTTTCTCAATCTTAAATCTAAATTTTGGAATCTGTAGCTTCAGTGAAATGAAAAACTAGTGTCTTATCAGGTCAGGGTCCATGGAACCAGTTTTCACATGAAAGAGAGACAATATAAATATTCAAAGAAAAAGAGAAAGGTTTCTGGGCTGCCCACTGTTCTGATCACTTTATATACATAAAGTTCACTATTATTTCACTGGGTTCCTATATGCCAAGTACTGTTCTAGGCACTAGAATTATAGCAGTAAAAAGTGAAAATAGAGTCATTCATATGCTAATTCATAAGTATAGTAAAAGATAATTCCATGCAGTGAAAACAAGGAATAGATCAAATTAGGTACATTATAGTGAGAGCGAGGATTAGATGATAGCTTCCACTTCAGATGAAATAGCAGAGTTAGTATGCTGATTAATGTTTCAGTTATGTGGGAGAATATAAAAATATTTTTAAGTCAATATGTTAAAATATTTCAATGCATACTAGATTAAAAAGAAAGAAAATAATTCTAGAAACCAAAAATTAGGGAATAGAGGTCCTAGAAAAGTAAGAAGAATGAGTACTTGTTGAATCCTGTAAGCCTGACCTTTCATTTTTCGTTGCCTCATAGAACATATGGGACAGGAGAAAAACGCAGGTTTGCCCACATAAGGCTACACCCTTAGTGAACAGGTACAACCAAAACAACCATGCCCATCACTTAGGAGAATAACTTCTTTATGTTTCAGTCTTTCCCACTCTGTGGATTTCTCAAGATCAAGGATTGTGCCTTGTTCATGAGCATTAGAACGTCAGCCAATAACAGATATTTGGAATGTGTGTGATGAATTTATAAATGGTCATGAATTATAGGGCTAAATAGTCCTAATTTGGGAACCACATTTGGTTTTGTGTTAGTCTTCAAATCTCAGGTTACTCAGCCATGTCTATTAATAAAAACGTATAGAAAGAGGAAGGTGGGGTGACTTGGAACTCACTTGCTTTTACTTGCCTGGTGTGTCCATGTCTACCTTGCCTTCTTTGGTCCCATGAAATGTCACACAATCAAAATTTCTTACTGAATTCTTAGAATACACAATTGTTTATCTAAAATTAAAACAAAAGTATACGACCAAGCCAGGTGTGGTGGTGCATGTCTGTAATCCTAGCAGGAGGTTGAGGTATGAGGATGTGAGTTGAAGTTCAGTATGGACTACAGAGCAAGTTTGATGTCATCCTGGTCTATATAGCTGCATCCTGCCTCAAACAACAACAGCAACAAAAAGTATATGGTCAAATCACAACTATGGAGAAGGTGATAGATCCAGTTTTTTGGATTCCTTTCAAATGACTGCTCATAGCAAAGGAATGTCTACCTTGTTGGCAAAACATGTTAAGTAAATGCAAAGAGACTGATTAGGGATTCCATAAATAGGTATTTCCCACACCACACAAAAATGTTCCCTGAAGTCTTACAAATAGTATGGGTGATGCATTCTCTTACTAATCCTTAGGCATGCAGAAGCTCATTTCCACAACTACAGGAATAGTGGGTGACTCTGGAGGAAAGACAGTAATCTGGTCTGTAGCCTCTCTGCTTTACAAGGTCCTAGCTTTTGCTCTTGGGATTTGTACTCTCTTTTGTTTTTCTTTCTCTTTTACTTTATTTTGTAACTAGATTTACCAGAACAGCAGCTGAAATTTGATATACTTATTTTAATTGTTTGCATGCTATTAAGCTGTTAAAAGCAATTTTAAATTTTACCAGTAAATAGGTTTTATTGCAAAGTTATATTGTTGCTTATAGCTATCCAATGTAATGGGTACTTAGGAGAGTATTTCAGTCTGGACTGTTATGTCTCCTTTATCCACTGTATGCCTAGCCAAGTGTTACAATTTTGCCCACAGGATAACAAAAGAAATGCTAATAGGAGCAATTAAAAGATATGAATAATACTGACACCTTTTTATTATCTTCCAGGTACCATTGGAACTGCCCGATTCATTAAATGTTAATGAGGCGCTTACAAGTGATTTGCCAATCCAAGTGATTCCCCAGGAAGCACAGAGACTTTTATTTTAGGCTTTAAAGACTTTTGTACTACCTAACTACATGTGGAAAATAACGCAGCCTTATGTAGAATTGTCTAAATGGTAAATGAAGATACCATGTTCCTCCAAGGATTCAGCACACATAGGCTAATGTTTTATACCAAATAATGGAAATTACACTCATGACTCCTGTGTTGTTTCAAAATATCACCTTCTTATACTTTCTCTTTTCTTAATTGCTTTATCCTATTCCTTTTCTTTTCTTTTTTCTTCTTCTGTTTCTCCCCTGTCTCTTCTTATTCATCCTGTGACGTTCTGTGCCAGCTCCCTCGGCTGGCTGCTCTTCTTCCCTTTCTCTCTGTAGTTGAAGGTTTGTTACCTGTGAATGGTGTCTGAAGGGTGATCTGAAGACTTTTAGGCACTTGTCTCCAACAGGATGTGAAAATGTAAAGAAAATGATAGTAAAGTTTATTGAAGGTGAGGAGAAGACTCCATAAGAGAAAGCAGTAGGCTCTGGTTAGATGGCATGCAATCTCCCTTTTAAAGGGCATTTTTAGATTGAAAGGGTAAACATTAGGGAAAAATCTGGGCAGTCTTTGCAGGATCGGCTAAGATGATTGACAGCTTTGTTTGATAAGTTCTTGTCATACAACATGGGACACTCTGCTCATGCACTTACACTAACCCTCAGGTATTTTAATTGCATGTATGAAGTGTGACCAATACTCATGTTTTAACTGGAGAGCTTTTACCTGAAAGGTAATCAAGGGCAGAATTTCCCCTACGGCTTCCAGTCTTCAGTGAAATTTACAACTGCAAAGAATCTACAACTGAAGAGGACTTTACAACAACTAAGATTTTACAATTGGAAAGAAATTTACAACTGCAAATACTGGCCTTGGGTTGAGACAAGGAGGGATCTAGCACATAGTACACTGAGAAGCTTCCTGTGGCTCCAAGGATCTCACCAACCACTAGTGCATGTTTCAGTGGGAAAACATGGTTCACCTTACAGGACAGGTTTTGCTGCAAGATGTCTCAGACAGAGACTGGGCATCAAACCTTTCAGGGAAGCAAGTTTAGTCAGCAGGCCAGCAGCAACTAGGTGGACTTGAGTCCAAAGGCTGAGTATTGAGAACAAAGGAGACTTTCCTTATTTATCATTTAGAGCAGGTTACAGATATGGGGGGTACAGCTTATACTGTACATGTTCACATATTATTTCATTGGCTATTTTAACCTCTGGGACGAGATGACCCTTCTCTGGTCTTGACCCAGGTGCTACTTGATATTCTTCAAACCCGTTTTATTTTTGCTTGTTTGTTTGTTTTTTGTTTTTTTTTTACTGTTACACTCATTATCTCTCATTATTTCCCTCATTGACTCTCATTATCTCCCTTCCCCTTCCCTGCCTTCCTGCCACATTCACCCCTTTGACCTTCTGGGTCAAAGAGCATCAACTTGAGCTGGGGGTATATATTTCCATAGCTTCAGTACATGAGCAGCTATCTTCCTGCACATACACTTTTCATTTGACATGTAAGTTTTCTTCCAAGCTAGGCCTCCGCAGGTGTTTCCAGTACCCTGAGGTCCTAGATGGAGTTTTTAGTTATTATAGCACACACATCAAAGTCCATAGATATTTGCCTTTTGGGGTTGTAACCTGTGTCTGGATAATAAGCTCCCCAGTGCTGGTGAAGCTTTGGTCTTCAGCCATTGCTCCCGAGGGCAATCTATGGGGTTAAAATAGATATACTGAGTATCATGAGAGCACACTGAGTAGGTGGTATGGTTGTCAGTGCATGACCCAACAACTGTTCATGCACAAGAATAATAAGTATGGAAAACCAGAGTTTTAATAACAACATTTCCCCCTCAGGTAGTCACATACATGAGTCACAGTTGAAGGCCTGGGAGTTCCCAGGTAAAGAGGTGACCAAGATTAATAAGAAAAATACACAGAAAGGACTCATCTTCAAAGGTGAGATAGGTGACTCCTCAAGTTTCTACCATGCGTAGACTAGTCAACTTCGGAGGTGACTAGAGCAGGGCTGACATTTTGTCATTCATGGTCTCTTGTCTCTTGGGAGCATGGTCCTGCCCTCCTGCAGTGACCTGGAGTCTGGAGTGCCCATGTAAGAGCAATGAGCTACTCAGCTGTGGTGGATCCAGAGAACAATCTCTGCTACTTTAACTGCAGCGGGGATGGATAGAACAACAAAAGGGCCCCTTCAGTGGGGCATTAGCAGTTGAACATTCCATTCCTTTACTCAAACAGCATCTTCTGGTTTATAAGGGTGTGTGGGACTTGTCAGGCTAACAGGAGTCTCTCTCTTTCCCAGTCTTTGATTTTTTGAAAGGGTCAACCCGAGCGCTTTCATCTGCTGTCTCAGGGTGAGGTCACCAATTTCCTTAAGGTCCTCTCACATTCCCTTAACTAAAGAGAGGGGGTGCCCCAAAAGAACTTCAAAAGGGAAGAGACCCATCCATTTGGTGGGGCTAGACCTAATCTTGAACAAGGCTATGGGCAGTAACTGATCCCAACGTAGGTGAGTCTCTTGGCATAGTTTTCCCAATTGCAATTTTAGAATCCTGTTCATCCATTCTACTTTCCTTTGGGGGTGGTAGGCCGTATTCAGCTTACAAGTTGTTCCTAACCCCTTAGCCACCAACTGTACCACCTCAGCCACAAAGGCCAGCTCATTGTCCAACACAATAGACATAGGTATTCCAAATAGAGGAATGATTTCCTTTAACAGGCATCTGGACACTTCCCAGGCTTTCTCAGTACAAGTAGGGAAGGTTTCCACCCATTCTGAGAAGTTGCAGGCAAACACCAGCAAATATTTACATCATCTGACCTGTGGCATCTCAGTAAAGTCCACATCAGGTTTTCAAAAGGAGTTCTTCCAACACTTTATACCTGGGGTGGTGCTCTTGGCCCTTGTTGGGGATAGTTTTTGGCACACAGACTGCACCTTCCACATACTATCTTACTTATGTGGGAGAGTTTGGTGGCATAAAAATGTTGGGTCAAGATGGTCCTTCATGGAACTGCTTGACAAATGTGGGAGCTAGAGATTCTGGAATTACAATATAGCTGGCAAACTTCCACCATTTGTCTGGTAGAAAATTTCCCTCTTCACTCTTAAACCAAGCCTGTTCTTGTGGTGTGTACCATGGGTCCCATTTGGTAAAGGAAATGAGAACAAGGCAGCTGTGATTGAGGCTGAGGTTTTTCCTCCTCTGAGGGATGCTCACTTGGCTTCCTTATCAGCTTTTTCATTTCCCCAGACAGCTGTTGTCTCCCCCTTCTGGTGTCCTCAGCATTTCATGACTGCTACTCACTTAGGGACCCATACAGCTTCTAGCAATTTCAGAATTTCTTCACTATGCTTCAAAACAGAGTGGGGAACATGAACTGTGAGTTCTTGTCCCAAAGTAAGTTTGTCTGCCTTAGACATCAAGATGGCAGTGGCTACCAGGGCAGCCAGCCTAGGGAAACTGCATCAAGTTGCTTTGATAAATAGGCTACCAGGCAGTGCCAGGAACCTATCTGCTGGGTCAAGACCCAAAGCTATATACACTCATGTACATATAGAAGAATTGCTTCAACACACCTGGCAGGCAAACAACAGGGACATTTATGAGTGCCCTCTTCATGTCTTTAAAGGCCTTTTCTTGCTCTTTTTCCCATCTCATGGGTTCCCATTCTTCCCCTTTTGTGGCTTCGTAAAAGGGTTTTGCCAAGAGAGAGTAATTAGGGATACAGATCTGGCAGAAACAGGAAGCCCCTAGAAATTCTCTAATCTGTCAACAGGTCTTGGGGGCCGGAATGCAACAGATGGAATGTTTCCTCTCAAGACTCAATCTATGTTGTCCTTGTGACAGGTGAAACCCGATGTATCTGACAATATCCTGGCAAATCTGGGCTTTCTTTTGGGATACTTTATAGCCTGCCTTCCACAAAAGGGAGAGAAGGAGGCAGCTTCCTTTTGTACAATCCTCCTTAGTTGGTAAAGCCAACAGAAGGTCATCTGCATACTGGAGGAGTGAGCAGCCATGCTGGTCAGCTGAGAAAGCCTTTAGGTCAGATGCTAGGGCAGTCTCAAAGATAGTGAGAGAGTTTTGAAGCCTTATGGTAACCGAGTCCAAGTCAATTGTCCCTTTTCTCCAATACTAGGACTTTCCCAATGGAAGGCAAAGATGGGTAGGCTCTGTGGGGCCAGGTGAATGCAAAAAATGTGTCCTTCAGGTCCAGACAGGTAAAGAACTTTGCCTCAGCTGGGATAAGGCCCAAAGGTGTATATAGGTTTGGGACTACAGGGTGTAAAGTACCAGTAGTTGCGTTGCCTGCATGGAGGTCGTCTGTCAAGATGCTTTTGGATCTCAGTTTGGGTCTTGGAGGAATGCAGTATTACCTCTGGCTAACAGGAATAGCTCTGGCTTTAATTCTACCATCACCAGAAGTATGTTCTGAGCCAGTCTAGGGGAACTGTCCTCAACCCATACTCCTGGAATCTTAAAGGGAAGCTCAGGCATCTCAAGAATCTCTTTCTAAGAGGCACAGAATTGCCATTCCTCCTCCTATGCAAACGTGAGAGTTAAAATCTTGGCTTCAGGCCCTGTCAGCTTTAAGGCTGCCATGCTGTCAAAGCCAAAAGTTATCTCTGCCTTTAGTTTGCACAATCTCTGCCCATCAAGGCCTCAGGGCAATTAAGAAGGTAGAGGAATTCATGCCTTACTTCATGCTTTCTAAGATTGTATTTAGACTCAGAAGAAGCTGTTGGCAGTCTGTCAAAGTGGGCTTATGAGTTTGGATGATGGAATGAAGTTTTTTTGTGAAGGAGGGGTACAGTGGCACATAATGGGATGGGGTCTCCTCAAGGTCCCCAGCTAATATGATTCTCTCTGGCTTTTTACATATTTCCTTGCACTTGGAATCTTCTGCTACCCTGGCTACCATGACCCTTCATGCTTTCTCTAGGTGGGGCTTTAGTTTTATGGGCTGCCTGAGGACTGCATCCTGCCAGTAGTCAATTTAAGAAAATTGATTTGGGTGTCCAGGCTTCCCTAAAACCATTTCAAAAACTCTTTTGATCTGATCTTATCTAATGACCCCTGTGAGGGTCACCCTACACCAAAAACAGGCCTGTCTATTTCACAGAAGGTCCTGAGCCTGTCAGGAGTCAACTTAACTCTATAATTTCCATTAAATCCCTTTTTAAAGTTCTTAAGCATGCACTACAGGGGGGTGTTCTTATGACCTCCTTCTATTCCTCCTGTTACCAGACATCAAGACAAAGACAGAGATGGAAAGGATGTGGGCTGTGGAGAGGAGGTAAGGGGTTCTTATTTCTGTCACACAGGGGAAAACAAATAACATACTCACTTCATCCATCTCTGGCCACTCCCCTCATGGGGATTTAGGCATCTCTTGGCCAGAGTGAGTCATTATAAGCCCCAGACTAGAGACCTATTAGGGCTCACCTTAAACCATATGAGTTTGCTGCAGACCCAGACTCCATGTTTGCTTCACAACAGGGCTGTGTCTTAGGCTCACACTTTCACATACTCTCACACAGCACAGTACTTCCACCCTGCTTCCTGAACCTGAGAAACATGGCTTCACCCCAAAAGGTGGTTATTAGGGTGTCTTGCTGGAAGTTGATCCTGAGGTAGGCCTGAATTACAATCCGGGTTCTTACCAGTCTGATGAGTGGGTCTCCCAAGTTGGCTCCCAAGCCTTTCTGGGTTCCTTTGTATTACCAAAATTCACCTCCTTAGTTTTCCAGGAGAGAGGCTCCCTCCCTTGGGATCAACAAGTCTAGTGGCTCCTGGAAGGGGCAGCTCTTCTGGTGGGTCAGGGGTGCTGAACCAGTGACAAAGTGGTGAAAACACCTCCCTCCAAATCCCAGATGCGCACCCCAAAACTATTGTAGGATGGCTCAGAGACTGGCACCAAAGGTCTTGGGAAGCAAGTTTATTAACAGGTCAGCAGTGACTCCGTGGACTCGAGTCCAAAGGCTAAGCCCTGAGAACAAAGGGGGTTATCCTTATATACCATTTAGGACAGGTTACAGAAATGGGGGTACAGCTTGTACCATACATGGTCACATATTTCACTGGCAATTTTAACCTCTGGGGTGAGGTGACCCTTCTCTGGTCTTGCCCCAGGTGCTACTTGACATTCCTCAAATCAGGATTTTGTTGTTGTTGTTTCACTGTTTCACTAATTATCTCTCATTATCTCCCTCATTGTCTCTCATTATCACCCTTCCTCTCTTTGCCTTCCTGGCAGTTTCTTCTTATGTTTCCTCCTTATTTTTATGTAAAACTAAAGCATACACATGATTTTCCTTATTCTTTTGCTTCTTCCTGGTTTATGATTCTATTCTCATATCAATCCCTTCCCTTGCAGTACTCATGTATTCCAAATCCAATTCATGTGGAATGTCCCTTAAAACTCTAATTTTCCAGGTATGCTATGTTTCTGCTTAGCCTTCCTCCCCAAATTCATTTTATTCCAGACGTCTGTGATTTGCTATCTTGAGTTTTCTAATAAAAACAGACAGGTTAGGATTATCTTTCATTCTGTTTCTCAATTCCACCTAAAAACAAATCTACTATATTAGCACTATAGAATATCCTTTGCCATGTTCTGCCCTTCAGGGCTTTCTTTTCTTTTCTCTTTTCTCCTTTTGCTTTTACCATTTTCCACTCTGGATAGATAACAACCCCCACACATTCTCAGGTCTCCTTCCCAACTCTGTCTCTTCCAACCCAGTCATGAATCTACCAATTTCAGTTCTTTCTATTGGCAGAGTCTGTACCTTTCTTTTGTGATCATGCTTAGACACTTTACATTTTTTTTTCAGATTGTCTCAAATGAAGGACAAAAGAAAAACAAAATTCCATCATTCCATTAGACATGAGTATACACTGGAAAGCAGTGCATGTAGCTTAAAGTTCTTATATTTCCCATACATGTCTTGTACCCAAGCAAATACATGATTATCTAAGTAATTCATAGCTAATTAAATTTGTTTTTCTGCCTGCCTTCATACTGACCAGTAATAAAAAAAAAAACCAGTTCCAAACAAAAGACATATAATACTGGAGTTATACTTAATTATTCTGAATGCTAGATTTAGCCTTCCCACTTACTAGTTTATCCAAGAATTTCAACTTATTCAGCTGCAAATAATTTTTGTCATGTTTCTTTAAGATCACATAGTGGAAATACTTTGTATACATGTATGTAAAGGTAAATAATACCTGTTGAAACTAATCCAGGAATGGGAGGAGAGGGAATAAAGGAGAATGGTGGAGGGGGTGAATTCAACTATGATATATCTGATATATGGTAAGAACTTTTGTAAATACCACAATGTACTCCACCATCATAACAATAAAAAAATAAATAAAACAAACAAAACATCATATTATTCTGTTATTCTAAGCCATAACAATATCAGTAGAGTTGTATTTATTTCCATTAAAATTCATAATAGTGAGGTAAACAGTTTTTCCACAGCATTTTTGTACCAGGTATGGTCAAGGGAAAGGACATACTGCAGTACACTAGTCAAAGAAAATGACCACTTCAACCAAAATTAAGAACTTTTTCTCAGCACCTGGATGTTGATATCATTTATTACATGAAGAGAAAAGTAAGCCAAGATTAGAAGGAAATTCAGCACTCTGCTTGTGATATGTTAACATTAAGATACTTTATAGCTATTAAATGTTTATATAAGTATAAAGTGTCTATTGCTAGAAAGAGATTTCTGGGCCAGGAACATTAATCTCTATATTTTGCAGATAGCTCTCACTTTACTTGCTGTTTCACCTAAAAAGAAAAAATGTTTTTGCTCTCTGTAGGTTTGTTGGCCTTTCTCAGACTTTGATATTATGCACATTCTTAAAAGATTAAGATTTTCCTGAAAATCAACAAAAGATAAGGAAATTTTCTAGTTATCATGACTCCCATAATCTGTACAATTTATCCCAACACAATTTTGTGAAAAGTCTATTTCTTCCTCAATTTTACTCTTAAAATTTTAGAAAGAATTATCTTACATTTACTTCACATACACTTACTAAATACCTATTGCAACCACTTAATTGTGACTATGCTCTCTCTCTTCCATTCTAAGGAGAATGACAGGCAGTGACATTGAAGAGGAAGATAGCCTTGAAACAGGGTTGTAAAACATGGTAAACTGTCAATTAAAAGCTGTAACCTTGGACAGAGCTGTGAGGAATTGCCCATTAGAGCCATGCAAAAGTTTGGAACTGAGATGAAAGGCACCATGCAGAGATAAGCACCCATTCCTGCCTTCCTTTGTCTCCACTTGTAAATAAACTTTCCTAAGCAGGACTCCCCTGTTGTTCTTATCTAAACCTTAGGTCTCTAACCCACTACTGGCCCTACTTTATGGGAGAGCACATTCCTTGTAACCTGATACCCTGCACTGCCTTTTAAATATCCTGTGAATCCTTTGTTCAGGGCTCAGACACAGATACACGTCTAGGCCCGCTAGCATAAAAATTAAAATTTGAGTTCTCCACTCCTCTGACAGTTGCTTGTTTTCTCCCCTGACTACATTGCCACAACAAATGGAGGCCCCAGTGAGATTCCAACCAACTGGCCCCTTGTGCCACCAGCTGGTGTCTGGGCTGCATCAGAGTAGGGAAGGACACGGGACTGAACGAGGTGGCGTGCCACCTGATGGTATTCTGGGTCCTCCTTTGCCCAGGTGCCCCAACTCTCTGAGCAGTCTTGACCCAGCTTGGACTCCAAGAAGAAGTGGACCAACTCATCTGGCAGTCCCATCCAGACTTGGTAAGTACCACCCCCAGGAAATAAGTCCTAAATCAGGTCCCCTCCCACTGGATGGAAGGGGAGCTTGATCCACTCCCGGGAACCTCCAAGAGGAGTTCCACAGGTCAGGCACTTCTCCCAGAGGGGGAAAGAAAAGTGTTATAACTTCGGTGTGAATGTGTGTGTGTGTGTGTGTGTGAATTTGTTTAAAGCATGGGCAAAATTTAATCTGCTCCTGGAATTCCAGCTCATTTTATGTGCACTTGAGTTGACATTTTTTCTGGCATGCTTAATTTATAAAACTTTTTTGCATGTGTATGTAAATATCTTTAAAATGGTTCTTAAATTGCTACTATAAGGTTAATATGACACTCAAGGTAACAAAACCAGGATATTTGTTTTAAAGATCTTTGTTATAAACTGCTCAGGCTTTTACATTTAAATATGTAAACATCTTAAGGATGATTCTTATTATAGAGTAAATGTAAAAGTTATTACTCTGTTCTACTGCTACCTTAAACAACAACAACAACAAAAACAGGTTTTCAAACTTATTTCAGTCAGGCCTCACTAGGATGCAGATATTCAGGGGTTAACACTCTGGCTTAGCCAGGAAGGAAAAAAAGGAGGCTACAGTCTGCAACAAAATCTTGGAATTTAGGTAGTTAAAATGACCTTAGCCTGTTTCATTCTGTCATAAATAAAATCTGGGATTTAATTCTCTCTTATAATATATGGGTCTATTAACAAATGAGCTTTCTATAAATTGTTTTTATACAAAAAAATAATTTCAGGGTTGCTTTCTTTCTTTTTTTCATGAAAATGTAAGGCTCTAAGTTAAAAGATTTTATGAGTTATTTTCAGCAAGTAACAAAATATATAAAAGGTATTAAGGATATGGTTTTTTTTAAATAAATAAAGGGTTAAAAGAATACTTTTAGATAAAAAGGAGGATAAAGACCAGCTCCCCAGAGGATACAAAATAAACTGTCGCAAAGATACAGAATAAATTGTCAAAAAATGATACAGCTTATAGATGGTATATAACTGGTTAAAGTTAACTAAAATCCAGTTACATTAAAGGTTTTATAACTTCAAAATTTAATGTACTGATGTTAAACTAAAACTTAAGTCTCTAAGCTTGTAACAACAAGGCTACCTTAAAAATATTATATTGGTTTAGATAACATTTACAAAAAAATTGTCTTATAATGGTTTTGTTTTGTCAAGATAACTCAGAAATTTTTGATACTACAGGTTAATCCATAAATTTGTCAAGATAACAAGAGTTTATTTAAACAAAGAGAGACAAGAGGCAGCTGAACACAGGGAGTACTGCTGCACTGATATGAGGGTTAAGACAGATTTACTTATGTAAAGCCAAAGTGCACTCTCCAGATAGAGAAAAGTAAGTTAATAAATAAATAAAAACTCCAAAAGGAGCATTACAGTGGAAGTCAAGATCTCCAGTTTTTATTAGGTATAAAAGAGTAGAGGTATTAATCCTAATCCTTCCACATGGCAGGTAGAGGGAATTTTTCCCTGAGATGACCAGATTGGGGCTGTTATTTTAGGGGGGGTTCCATTGACTGCAGGTTGATTGGATTCTGCTGTATGTCAAGAGCCATCTGTTAATGTCAACAATCTGGGATGTGATCGCTTATCAACATCTGAGCCATGGTTCTTGGCCACTATGTTTCCTAACTTCACACTTAGTCCCCATAAATATTTACCTGTGTTCTCTGGTGATTTTTGTCAGGGTTTTGACTACTAAGGTAACTGAGTCATGTTCATTTAAGAGTTGGTTTATGTTGGGGTTAACAATGAGGACAGCCATGTTAGGACTAGACCCTCCCCCTTGCAGCTGGCTCATCTTTGTCATCCTGGATATATGCCAGGGACAGCTGGGCAGACAATGACTTTCCTGGTACTTTTCCACTAGCCCCCTATGTCTAGCCCAAGCCTGTATATGGCAATGGGCTCTTGCTGTCTTGCTGGAGTCCCCCTCCACAGGGCTCCTGCCTAAATAATAAACCCTGTACCAGTGTTTCAGCTGTTTCTGTGCCTGTTCCATGCCTCTTATTTTCTAACAGTTATGTAAAACTTTATAGATGACCTCATGGTTAAACAACTGTTGTCTTGGATGAGTCTAATACAGTTTGTACCCTATGCTAGTTTGTGACTGGGCTGTTTGGGTTTGCTAAAACTGTTCTTTCCCCTACAACTGATAAAAATCTAAAGTTTTACTTCAAGAGCAATAACTAAATTAATATATGTACTAATTTCTGTAGAGTTGTGATGCTATTGCTGGTTCCTGTGTATTAAATATGTGTATTTTTTTAAGTACATCAAGCCTCCTACAATACAAAATTTAGATAAACATGGTAACATAAAGTTAGTGGTACTGATGTACTGCTCTGTTAGTTGCTAAATTGTACATCAAAATTTTAACCATGGCTCTTTTAAGTTTTTGTCATTTCAGTTCTGATCCTCCTGGGACATTTATAATCAAGTCCATAAAAATGACTCTAATAAGTGCTTATGTTTCAACCAAGCTAACTACTTCGACATCTGCTTTTGTTAGATTTTGCTTTGTGTTGTCCTTGTCTAAAAGACCACGGCCTAAGAGCCATTCCTTTTAAGCCTCTTTGTTGCTTAAATTTGGCCAAAAGGGTCTAGTTGGCACTGACTCCCACCTGATCTGCTCGTTATTCCCTCCCAATGTAGGACTGAAACCAAACAAACAGAATCCAGGAAAAAGCAGCCAATCAAGAAAGATCTTCAGTCTGCAGCCATACCACCCTGAATGTACCCTATCTAGTCTGATCTTGGAAGCTAAACAGGGTCAGGCCTGGTTAGTACTTGGATGGAAGACAGATCTTCAGAAGAGACTAACAATTTGGACACAAAGGGGGGAATGCCATCAAAGTTCCAATGGAGTCATTGGTGCCAGACCTCTCAAAGATAACCAAGGCCAAGAGGATTAAAGAAATGGTTCTTATGCATGTGTGGCTATCTGACATTAAAGCTTTTCCAGACACAAACTCATATTTTTAGACAGGGTCTTCTACTTAAATAGAGACAAAATAACTATTTTTACTGGATCTAAACATGTCCTTTAATACTTAAAGATGGTGTTTTTAACTTTAAAAAAAAAAAGGTTTTCTTGGATATATATATACTGACAGTATATTGTTGCCAAGGTAATTCTACTC
The DNA here is from genome assembly GCF_047511655.1 of Castor canadensis. Lineage (NCBI taxonomy): Eukaryota > Metazoa > Chordata > Mammalia > Rodentia > Castoridae > Castor > Castor canadensis. The sequence goes on along the minus strand of NC_133389.1, from coordinate 32,153,309 downwards.
AGTTAAAAAAAAGGAGAGATATGATACATAAAAAATTAAAAAGAAACTACTCCAACCCAGTTGTACAGGTCCCCATCTAGTAATGTTGGCAGCTCTTAGGGCTGTTGAAGTTACAGATGTCACTCCCGGGACTCATCACTCCTGGATAAAAGGACAGCCACTCCTGCAGAGCCCAACATCTGACAAGCTCTCCGTGATTCAACTAACACCCCTCAGATTAAGGTTTCAGAGAACTTCACAATAGCATGCCATCACTGGAGAGATCTCCAGCCCTGTTCCAGCCACATCCCGGAAGCTGGTTGGTCAACGCACAGCAGAAGCCTGAGGATTCATTCACCAGGACACAGATGTATCCTCTTCTCTGTCACCCATACCTTATCCTGCTGATTAGCATTGTGCAATCTGTTTGCACTAGGACTGGCTATCACTGCTCCCCAAGATTGGAATATAAGCCAGATATTACTGCTGGCCTCCTGTAATCTCCTCATAGTAGGAAGCCTTACTGCTGTTTGGTGTCATCTGTAGCCCAGACTCCAGTCTCAGGCATGAGGTCTCTGATGTGTTTTTGCCTTCTGACTCTGCTACATTTTGAGGTTGTCCAATTGGGAGGCTGGGATGACTGCTCGGCCTGCATAAGGCCGCTTTCCTTCCAGGGAAAACTGAAGTATGCCTTCACCTTTTATCAGTATCTGTCACTCGTGTGCAGCATATCAATCTCTGAAGGCACCAGGAGAGGGACAATTTACTATAAAGAAAGCTGATAGGCCTAACTGGATTACAAAAACAAAGGCACTATAGGGCAGATGGTTTGATGGTAGAAAGACAGGGACCCCTTAAAGTCATAAAACAGTGGAGGAAATAAACCTCCTTGTGTCACCCTACCCTTCCACCCCACTCCCATATCAGTTTACTAAAGGGAGAGCCACAGATCTAGAGAGGCTACCCAGAGGTGATTACCTAGGTGGACCTGGGCCAGTAAAAGACATTGATCTGCCGCCACCATGACCCCCGTTAAGGCTTCCTTCTAGAACAGGAAACCTTAACTTGGAATATCAACTGTACAGCTACTGCCATTAGATGTACAGTTGACAGGCTATGGTGCACCAGCCTGGGATTCTTCCTTGTCTGAGGGACCCTTGCTTATCAGTACTTGCCAGCTGACTGGAAGGGCATTTGCACATTAACATTCCTCACCCTAGATAAAACATAGTGCCTAACAATGAGACCCCCCCCACCTTTAATGGCTCATATGCGGTTGAAGAGAGCTATCCAATTCATACCTTTATTAATCAGGCTGGGGATAATGACTGGGAAAGGAACAGGCATAGGAAGAACTGCCTTATCAGTTGCCTACTATAATCAATTGTCTGTGGACCTAACAAATGACATAGAACAAGTAGCTTGGTCTGTAGTGACCATGCAGGACCAGCTGAACTCTCTAGCATCAGTGGTCCTCCAGAACCAGACAGGGTTGAATTTACTCACTGCCAGAAAGGAGGGCTTTGACTTTTCTTAAACACAGAGTGTTGTTTTATGTAAAGCAGATAGAAATAGTCAGAGATACGGCTTACTCCATTATCTGGCCCTCTCCTTATGCTTCCATTGGCACTTGTGTTTGGTATGTGCCTTCTTAACGCCATAACTAACTTCATTAGCTCGCAATTGGAGGTGATAAAGTTACAGCTCCTGGTAACACAATATAGGTCTTTGGGACAAGAAAAACCTTATAAGATTTCTAAAGTCTAGTGTTGATGCTTGTCCACAAGTAGAAAAAGAATCAAAAGGGGGGAATGAAGAGGAAGGTAGCCTTGAAACAGGGTTGTAAAACATGGTAAACTGTCAATTAAAAGCTGTAACCTTGGATAGAGCTGTGAGGAATTGCCCATTAGATCCATGCAAAAGTTTGGGACTGAGATGAAAGGCACCATGCAGAGATAAGCACCCATTCCTGCCTTCCTTTGTCTCCACTTGTAAATAAACTTTCCAAAGCAGGACTCCCCTGTTGTTCTTATCTAAACCTTAGGTCTCTAACTCACTACTGGCCATACTTTATGGGAGAGCACATTCCTTGTAACCTGATGCCCTGCACTGCCTTTTAAATATCCAGTGAATCCTTTGTTCAGGGCTCAGACACAGATACACGTCTGGGCCCGCTAGCATAAAAATTAAAATTTGAGTTCTCCACTCCGCTGAGAGTCGCTTGTTTTCTCCCCTGACTATATTGCCACAACAACATAAATTACTGTCTGGATTTTGTGTCAAGAAAACTAAGAGTATATCCTAATCCAATTATGGATACTTGGAATGGGGAGTATGTTTTAGGATTATAATATCTTCTAATGTTACATAGATGTACACATTATCCAAGTTTAAGACTGATTTCTTTTTCATGATTAATCAAATGCCAGGCAATTTTAAAATAGAAATTGTTTTAAAAGATGTCTTTTTTTATATGTTTCTTGACTTTACTGTTCATACAAAAGAAATCTAATGCAACGTGGATCTCAGATTTATTTCATATGAGGTTCTTAAATCTTTAAAATATAAATACTTTTTACCTTGATTTATGTGATTATGGCTCTATACAAATGACTCCCTGGCTCCTTATTAAATAAAATATATAGAAATTCTCTTTCAGTGAAATAATCATATATACACACTTAATATCTGTCAAAGGAAATTACTGGAATAGCACAAATAAATTGTTTTTACTGTTTTCTGTAAAGTACTTTTTGCCCACTTTGAATATTGGAGTCCTCATCAAAGAGAGGTAAACACACTGGTGTCTGGTTCTCACATTTGGTTATGCTGAATTAATTGATCTCAATGCTGACTAGATGTTGAGGCAGTGGAATTTTCAAAAGCTCCTCAGGAGATATCATTAGTTGAGAACCACGCTGACTGAAGTCTCTTTATATTGAAGGATGTCATTGTGAACTGGGTCTAGGTGTTGGCAAGAGTTGCCCAGCTATTGTGGCTCCTTGCTGGTTCTCCCTGTGCAGAATCAATGGATACCTGCTTTGCTGACCTGCATTGCAATACATCTAGTAGAATGTGTTACCAGAACTGGTCCATGAAGGATCCCAAACAGGTCCTGTAAGGTATGGCGAAACAAGCTGAGTCTCTTTGTGGAGGTTCCTGCATTGTTCTTGAATCTTGATTCTCCATTTTAGAACCTCCTTTTTCAGAAACCCTGAGATTACTTCTCCCATATTCACTTAACTATCCATTTCCTCACAGATTATTTCTTTTAAATGAAGGTATGATATACATAAAACCTACTCTTAGCTATAAAAACAGCCTTCAAAAAAGAAAATATCAGATGTTAAAGGACTCTTTCACTTGGGCAACAGATACAAAGAGACTACTTAAAATTATATATGAATGATTAAGAAAAGAATGCCCACAAAAAATTTGTATGGGAAGCTCCATTAGCATAGGGCAACAATTTCCTTTTGATGGTTGCACATATATTCTCAGGGCTGTATGAATTTTGTAGGGTAATATTTTATGGTTCTGTCTATTTTGATAATATATGCTCATAAAATGCAAACATATTCTTCACCGTCTGAGCTATTACTTTATAACTTGGATTTGTGTCTGCTTTTTTGTGTTTACAATAGGATTTATTCCATGTATGCTACATTTGCTGTGTATAAGTAGAAAAGAGCAAATGCATAGTTGGGCATTTTAGGAAGAGAAATTAGAAAATTGTCAATATTTAGAGACAGAAATATAATAGGAGAGATAGTAAAATTACAAGTAGCAAAAGCAATCAAACCAAAAAGATACCACATCACAGAAATCAGTCTATAGGCAAAAGGTAGTCAGAAAGTGTTAGCTAATATTTTACATTTCTTGAATACCTCATGACTCCTGGATAGTTTGAAAATACTATCAAAATCTTAAACACTTAATATTTAACTCAGTATTAAAATTAATTAAAATTCAAGTGATTTTAGAGGTAGATAGATCAAAATGATCACTTGAAGTTGTTCTTACAAAAGCACTGGATGAGTAGTAAAATATTTAATCATCTGATAAAGTTATTTTAAATATAATTTAGTTCTTATGGTATGAAATAGCTGGATTCTATATGCAGAAATAGCCTAACTTTGGAAAATAGATTTAATTAATCACTACAATGATATTTAATTAGGCAAAAAGCATTTGGGATACTATTAGCTAATAATTTCTGGAAAAATAACACATTTCTTAAACATATATTTTCCTTGAATTTTTATTTGTTTTATTGCAGATATCATAAATGGAGAATCATGATGAATTTTAATTGTACTCATCATTAGTAAGATTTTGATCCAGAGAAATATACTACTAGCAATAAATAACATAAAAATTTAAATGTTAGCATCTGGAATTTTGTCCTTGTCTTAGCTAGTGGTCTTCCTTCAGACATATCTAAGAAAGGAAATGGAGAACTGAAAAAAACAAATGATTTTCTTGAGAGAGAAAAGTTTGTGATAATAACTAATCATGATTAAAATCTAGGAACTGAACTGCACTAGAGGTACAGGAGGATGGATGGTCAGCCTCACTATCTCTTTTGTTCTGCGTATCAGACAATTTGAAAGGAAGCTTAAAAGGATAACTTTTTTATGCAAAGACATAAGAACATATAATAGTTTATTATATGATTATAAAGTACTTATAATTATTTATTTCTGTGTTTCATATATGGAAATCTGTTAAATGTCCATATATTTGAATATAATAGAATTTATGGTTCAAGAAATATCACAATAAAAATTTAAAAGTAATTATAGTTTATAGAAAAAAAGCAAAGGTTAAAATGAATAAAGTACTCAAGATTTTAAAAATAAGAGCAGAGCAAATCTCTCCAAAAGGCAAAAGAAAAGATTTTTTGTAAGTAACAGAAATTTTCAAAAAATAAAACAATGAATAAAACAGAAAATGAACAAATTAAAAAATTAACTTCTAAAATAGATTACAATTCTAACATGATTGACCAAGAAAACAAAAGGATAGAGAAAGCTGGGAATGACAAATAGGACATAAGTAAACATATAGTAGAAATTAAACAAATAAGAATAATTTTATTTTTATAATTTGAAAGCAGAAAAAATAGAAAAATTACAAGGAAAAATAACTTGCCCAAAATAACTATTTGTAAAAAATTTAAAGAAAATTGAATTGGTAATTTAAAATCTCTTTGCCTTAAAAACAAAAGAAGAAAGGATGATATTCAGATGCAAAACACAGTAAAATTATTCCAGGGAAGCAAAAAGAGTACAATGTTTAACTCATTCTATTAGGTTTTTACAAGTTTGACACTAAAATCCGAGAAGAAAACTATTTAAGTGAAGAATTAGATTCTATTTTTTGTCAATGGCCTGCCAGCATTTTCCATTTAAGGCAAATAAATATAAATAATAAGACAATGTTTCTTTGTATCTGTCTTTGAGTGCTGTTTTCTGAGAAGAATATTAGGTATGCTTCTAATGATGCCTGTAGTACTGGCGATGATCTCAGAATAAGGCTTTGACGTCCCAATGTTTTAAAGGACTTTAGTCATTAAATGTTGAAGCTATAATATTCTGTTTTCTAGATAAAATCTAGTGACTTAATTTCTAATTTTCAAAGTTCAAGGAAAACATTAATAAATAATTTCATAAACACAAAAAGGAACCTAAAGAAAAAATATAAAGAACATTGACATCTAAGCAAAAGTATGAAATTATTAGGGCAAATGGACAAAAACTAGTGCATCTTACACTTGCTGAGCATCTGTAACATTTCTGAGACTTTCTTGACCCATAAACTGTGATATCTCATTTAATTTTCAGTCTTACATAGCAATGACAATTAACTTTGTATAAATAAACAAATGTACTGAGGCTAAGTTATTTACCTAACATTATCTGATCTGTAAGTAACAAATGTATGATTTAAATTTAAGTAAATATTAGCTTGAAAATCCATGCATATATTGTGCTGGAGAGTTTATTTAAATATTATGGAGAATGGTTTTGAGACTATGAGGGAAAGAGCAGGTTTTCACTACAGTAATACTCATTAATATTAACAATCAGTAATCTTTTATCTTTTTTTTCTAGTCTATGACACTGAACTCACAGGCTAAAACTCATAGTAAATTTTTAATAAACTTTTATTTTAGAATAATGTTGGATTTATAGTAAAGTTGCAAAAAAGATTTCCTTCATATGCCTCACTCATTTTTCCCTAATGCTAACCTTTTAACATTACCATGGCTCATTTATCAAAACAGAAAAAAATAGAAAGAAGAGAGAAAGCATGCATACTCAAAACAGGAATGATAGAGCAAGTAACACACTACAGACTCCATGAATATTAATGATGTTGCAGGAAATGGAGAGGGAAACAAAGTCACCGAGACCACTTTGCAAGAAGCAGGAATTTTTTTATGCTAGCAGACTCAGGGGAGATAAGTTCTCAAAGCCCTGACCCCAATCAGTGTCAGGAGACCGATTATGTACCCCCGGGAGGGTTATGTATGCAACCAGGGTTTTTCTGTGGTATGTGGGGGTTTTGCCAGTTACAGGAAAACAAGTTGGTTACAGTATTCGCAACCCCCCCACCCCCTTATAGAATGTGGGTACAGTTACAGGAAGTCTTGCAGGGCTAGCTGAGGGCTGCAATATTGCAGAACTAGCAGAAAGCCACTTGCAGATTCAGCGTGGGGAAACCAAGGTAAATTCCAGACATACAGTGAATCCCAGAAAAATGGCCAAATGACTCCAACACTAATACTTAATGATGAAAGCATTAATGCTTCCCCTAAAATAAGGAGCCAGACGAGGATGTTTCCTCTTTCATGTACCTTGTACTGAAATCCCCAGTGAGTACATTAGTTACTAAAAACCAAAAACGATATGCAGATTGTAAAGAATTAAGCTGTCCCAATTTGTAGATTATATGAGTTTCCTACATAGAACATGCAAAGGAGTACATAAAACAAAATGATTTAGAACTAATAAGTGAGTTATCTAGGTCACAGAATACAAGGTCAATGCACATATAACAATTATAACCCTATATGTTAGCAGTTCTAATTGCTAGACTTCAAAATAAAACACAATATCTTCACAAAAATGAAAAGTTCGGATATGAATTTAGGACCAGGGATGTGGCTTGTTTATCATACTTAAGGTGCTGTGTTCAATTCCAAGCACCACACATTAAAAAAAAAAAAAGAAGGACCTAACATAACAAGCATAAACTCCTGAAAACCCCAAAACACTATTAAAAGAAACGTGAGAAATCATTTGTGAATCTCTATGAATAAGCAACATAAAATATGCTCATTCTCAGTCATTAGAGCTATGCAAATCTCTAATAATCTCAATCATAGCTATTGAAGTGAATTGAAAAATGAGTAAAATAAAATGCTGGCAAGAATGAAGACCAATACAATTTTCATACATTGCAATGGGAAAGAAAAATGGCATAGCCATTTTTGAAAACAGGTTAGGAGTTACTTGTAAAGTTATTGATAGACCTTATGACATGGTCTAACAACTTAACTCATATTTATGAATGTGACCCAAAGCTTACCTTCACACAAAATCTCTATGAAAATGGTAATAGAGGATTTATTCATACTTGCTAAAAACTAGAAACAGCTCAAATTTATCTCAGCTGTGCAACTAATAAACTAAGACTATAATAGTGTTATCATTAGATGAAATACCACTCAGCAATAAAATGAAATAAGCTACTGAAACACAGATGAATTTCAAATGCATTTGTTATAAGAAAGAAGCCAGATTCAAATGGATATGTACTATATGATTCCATTTATATACATCTTAGTAAAGCTAAAACTTAAGAAGTGATTTCCAAGGGCTGAGTAGGTGGGAAGAATGGGTGTGAAGTGGTGGGGGTGGGCAGATTGACTTTAAAAGTGACTTGGGGCAACTTTTTGGGCACTGCCACTATTCTGTGACTTCATTGGAATGTGTTTCCATAACTGATATTATAACTGTTAAGCTCTCAAAACTGGACACTAAAATAAGTAAACATTATTTTCTAATTATAATTACAGTAGATTTAGTGCCCAGATAAGTGAAGTCTATGGAGAATTTTACAATGAACCAAGGTTGCTCACCATTAGTCAATGCCAATGGAAATGTGGGTAAAAAGAAGAGTGAATGTTTCCTTTTGAAATGGATGAGCCAGGAAGTTATTTAGGATAGGAAGCTGTGTTTATCTGAGAATAGCAACTGAATGTAGAGACATAAAAGGTTCAGGATGGCAGGTCATTCTTTGGCTCACTGATAGATTTTTCTCTCGGCCTAGAAGTGTTTGGAACGTAGTAGGTGCCATATATAAATCACTACTAAATCAAAGAGAAAAACTTCATAAATTAGAGTTAGATGATAGTCACATTTTCTACAAATTAAGCTAGGCAAGCTAGAACAATACACATAGTTACAATCTCAGTTTGGAAACCTAAAGCTGCTAAAATGATGTCTTTCTGTTTGATTACAACTACATAAAAAGGATAGTAGCTTCAATTTTTATACTAACTAGTAACTGGGCATGGTATGTGCACTAACCATTTGATCAAAAAGAACAGTCATTATAAGAAAAGGAGGAATGAGTGCTTATAGTCCCATCTACTCTGACTGTATTTGATCTGTTTTTTATAGTATAGATAAAATATTCTTTTTAGCTATAATTGTGATTGTTACCTCCTGACTTAAAACTATTTAATGATTTTTCATTTTTATTAAAATAAAAAAAACACTTTCAGATGATTGACAAAGGTCTGCATGGTCTAGCTTTTATACACCTTGGTAAAGTCATCTCCCACCATATTCAATATTTTAGAATAATGCTTTAATCTTTAAAAATCATATTATATCTTAACTAAAATTTTGTTGAGATTACTTTATAGGCTCTTCTACTAGTACTGAATAGTCACTCCTTTCCTTACACTCCTTGTGTTAGGGAAACATTTTATTCTAAGTGAACATATCAATCAACTGCTCAGTTGAAAGAGGGAAAGGAAATAAAAGCAAAGAATTAGGAAGGGAAGGAAATAATAGTATACAAATGAAAGCAAACTATAATACACCCTTCCTTTCTTGTTTTCCTTTGTATCCCATGGGTAAAATGAAAATGAGGACTGAACTATAATATCCAAGATTTTCAGAGGCCTAATCAATCCAATATTTTGCCAAATACAAAATTTAATTGAAAAAGTAAATTATTTTGTATTATAGAGAGGATTACTTTGAAAACTATTTATATACTAATTAGAAGTATAATTAGTTTTCTATAATGAGAAATATGTTATGAGTATTTTGTTTCTCTAAGGATTTTCTGGGCATATTAGTAAGAAATTTGTTTAGAAGCAACAGTCAATTAAGACTTCTACTTATTTAGAAAAATAAACATAAAAAAGTCTTTTACCTAGCTAGCCCTTTAGAAGTAAACTTAAGGATGTACTAGTATAACATAATTAGAATTTAGAATGCTGCTATGATTTTCATTTTGTTCTGATCTAGCATGCTGCATCAAGAAAACAAAGAGGATGATATGTTTTTTCTTCTACCAAATGAATCTTATTTTACCTTCATATGTTTATCTCATCTTCCACAACCTTTTTTTTTTCATGCTAATTGCCTCCCAAATTTCTCATCCTCTTTTGATCTACCTGAAGATGGCAGTCAGATTTGCATTCCTAAGACACACACTCATATTTCTCTATCTCATTTCAAGTTATTCAGCAGACTATACCTGGCAGTCTGGATTTAACTACCTTTTGGTAATCAAATGAGCTATTGTCATCTACTGCTAGGATTTCTTTTTCATAGTATTAAAAGAAATCTATTCTCTATCTTAACTACATTTGCTGTTTATTTTCCCACCTACATAGCATGTTTGTCTGACCCTGCTGAGGTTGACTTCACACCTGAAGCATCTACTTCTTTTATTTGTAACTATCCATATTCCATATTAACCTAAACCATAATTTGATTTGTTCATTGCTATACATTATATTGTATATCCCAAGCAGGTTATATTGAAGTCCAGGAGGGTTACCCTGGTACCTTATTTGGAAATAAAGTTTTTGCAAAGGTAACTAAGTCAAGATGAAGTCAGTAAGGTGGCCCTAGTGTAATATGACTGGTGACCTTATACAAGGAAAAAAACTACCAGACGATGAGAGAGACACATAGGTAGAAGGCCCGGTGGTGATAGAGCTAGCTGCAGCTGGTAACAAGGAAAGCCTCCAGCTACTAGCAGCTGGAAGCTTCAGGAAGGATCTCCCCAAGAGGTTTTGGAGGAAGCACAGAACTGCCAATGTCTTGTATCCAACTTCTAGCCTCCACAACTATGTGAGAATGGATTTTTGTATTTGGAACCTCCAAGTTTGTAGAATTTTGTTATGGCAGCGTCAGCAAACTATTATTAGTTTCTATATTCTCTCAATCAGTTGAATGCAGTTCAATGACTGAGTTTGCTCCTGCATCTTTCATTATTCCATTTTACTGCATTATGACAATTGTACCCATGCTGCATATTTTGTATTATTGTAAGGTATCTTCCCCTTGCCCTCATGATACCTCTCTCTAGCAATTACCTTTCCCCTTTAAATCAAAACTCAAAATAGTGTTCAAAGTTTGCTTATGTGGATTCCTTTCTTGCCCAACTCTTCTGTATCTACTCTAATATGCTTATCTCCCCTAATGCCCTCTACTTACTGAGTTCTACTCAGGATCATTAATAAATTCTGACTTGCAAAACCTAAAGGTCCATTCTTAGCCTTCTTCTTGCTTGACACTTAATCAGCATTTAACACAGATAACTAACATTTCATCCTTACACTGCCTTCTGTGCTTGGCTTCCAGAAAGTGATCTTGTTATGATTTTCTTTCCTCACCAACTATCACTTTATGGGCTCCTTTTCCAGTTCCCCCACCATTTCCAGATTACTGAATGTGCTGTGCCTCAGAGCACAGTCCTCACATGTGTCCTCATCTCTGCAGATCTTATCTAAAATCAGAGTTTTCATGCTACCTACACCTGATTACTTAAGACCGTGATTCTTGTATTCCAGCCTTAGGTGTTTAACTATTGACTCAATATATAAACTTTCATGTTCAAAAGGCATCTAAAAATATTAAGGTATTTGAAATAGAATTCCTGATTATTCCTACCTCCAAACCTACTTCTTCTGCAATCTTATCAACTCAGTTAATTGACATTCCATATACATATTTATCCTTGGTTCCTATCTCTCCCTTACCTTTCACATTTGATCCTTGCTCTGTCAGCTTGATTTTAAAAATAATATATTATTTTCAGTGATATAAGTTAAACAATATGGCAATATGTTACTGTTGTCTGAAAGTGGATGATCACAGAGTTTATTTTACTCTAATTTTGTAATGCTTAGAAATTTCCACAATAAAAATTACATGATGGTGTATATCTATAATCCCAGCTACTCAGGAGGCACAAACAGGAGGATCATGAGTTTGAGGCTAGCAGCAAAAAGTAGTAAAACCCTGTCTCAAAAAAGAAAGAAATAAAGAAAGAAATATAAAATTTCCAGGATGTGCCTCAAGTGGTTGAGTGCTTGCCTAGCAAGTGTGAGGCCCTGGGTTCAATCCCCAGTAAAGCAAAAACAACAAGCAAAAGACAAAAAACAAAAAGAAACAACAACAACAAAATCCCTATATGTATATCTATATTTATCTACTTATAGATGTAGATCTCTATAGATGAATTCAAGCTTTTAAGTTACCAACCACCCTTCATGAACTCTTTATTTATGTCCTTCATATGAAGAAAGGGAACACTTCTTAACTTATTCCATGCAACCAGAACTACCACAATGTCAAAATCAGACAAGGACACCATAAGAAAAGAAACCCAGAGAACCTCTGAATAGACATGAAAAAACTTCTCAGTAAAGTTCTAGGAAACTCTTCTAGCAACATCCAAAAAGGATTACTAACCATGACTGGGAAGACACATGCTCTGCTTTCAGAACTTCCTACAAAGCTACAATAATCAACATAGTGTGGTGCTGGCATAAGCATAGACATATGATCTCAAAATTGATCAAACAGTTCATAAATTAATACATATGGTTAATCAATTTTAACAAGAGTACAAAATAACTCAGGGGGAAAGAATAATTTTTTCAATAGTGATGCTGGGACAAATGGATGTCTACATACAAAAAAATGAAATTTAATGAAAGAAAGAATAAAGTCTAATCTCTACCTCACAAAGGTAAAGATTTATTCAAACTCAAATTCACAATAATATTTTCTTCTAAAGTTTTTTTTATGAATTTTTACTACATTCTTTTAATTATTATTTCTTCCCCACAAAACCAAAAATACAAGTAACAATAGAAAATTTGGTAAAATGGATTGCATCAATGTTAAAAACTTTTATGCTGAGCAGGTATAGTGGGCTGTAATCTGAACACTTGAGAAAGGCCTGCCTGGTCTACATAGGGAGATCCTGTTTCAAAAAACAAAATAAAAAACAAACACAAAAGCAAAATACATAAACAATGTGTATAATTCATAAAGACAAAGGCAACTCAATTAAAAAATGTATAAATCATTTTAATATACATTCAGCAAAGAAAATATAAAAACTCATGGAAAGTGTCCAACATCATTAGTCATAATAAAATGAAATCTAAAATTTAATTAAATATTAATCCATACTCATTGGGAATGCTGCAATTAAAAAAAGACAAGGGGTTTAAGTTGTAGCTCAGTGGTAGAGCGCTTGTCTACCATGCACAAAATCCTGGGATCAATCTCCACTACGACCACTACCAATAATAATAATAATAATCATAATAATAGTAAGTGAAAGCATTTTGAGAAATTGGAACTATTATGTACTGCTGATAGGAATGTCAGATTTTGCAGCCACCTTCCAAAACATTTTGATAATTCCTCCAAATTTTAAACATAAAGTTACCATATACCCACACAGAAATTCAACTCCTAGGTCTATAGACCTATATACCTAACAGAAGGTCTATATACCTAACAGAAATGAAAAGAAGTCCATATAAAAATATGTACATATTTTATTATGCCAAATATGTGAAGATAACCCTGTTGTCCATCAACTGATTGATGGTTTAAAATTATTTGTCATATCCATACAATGGAATATTATTTGAAAACTAAAAGGAAATAACACTAATATGTGTTGCAATCTGGTAAACCTTGAGAACATTATCCCAAGTGGAAGAAACCACTTATAAATGCATGAGTTACTTCATGTGTAGGAAAATTCATAGAAACAGAGCCAAATTAGTGGTTGTTTTGTTCTGGGAGGGAATGAAGGAGAGGGGGAGAAATGAGGAACACCTGCTAGTGGTGACAAATTTACTTTAGGAGAAAATGATAATACTCCAAAATAATAGTTTAGTGATGGTTTTACTGTACTGTAAATATATTTAAAATTGAATTGTGCATTTTAAATAAGTGAATTTTATGGTATTTTTATAACACTTCCATAATGTTATTATAATAATTTCTGTCATGCTACATTTTTGCTTAAATTGTTCTGATAAATTCTCATCTAATTCAGAGTTAAATAAAAATGATTACAGTCATGTACAGGTTCGTCTTTGACATGGTGTGCATGTCAACCTCTTTTTCATTCTGTCCTAATCTGCTAATCCCTCTCTTTACTCCCAGTCTACTCTTGATACGATTACTGCTGTGAAGTTCCTCAAATTTACCAGCCTCCAACAATAATGAGTTTGCTATTTGCTCTTCCTGGAGCACATTTTCTCTAGATAGTGTACAGATTGTTCCCTCACCTACTTGTACCTTTGCTCAACAATGCCTCTGGAAACCACTTAATTAAAACCAAAGCTCTCTCCACTGAGATAATCATACCACTTTCCCTGGTCTTAATTTTTTCCATATTTGTTATGTTACAGTTTGAATATGAACTATTCCTCACAGGCAGCAATATTTTGGGAGGTTGTAGAAACTGTAGGAGGTGTGGCCTAGCTGGAGTAAAATGATCATTAGGGGAGTAGTGTTGAAGGTGTATTTGGTCGCTAGTCACTTTCTCTTTCTCTGCTTCCTATGCACCATGAAGTGAACAGCTTCCTCCTCAACATAATCCCCTACCAAAAAACATGGAGCCCCGTAAGTATGGATTGAACTCTCTGCAACTGTGAGCCAAAGTAAATAAATCCTCTTTTTAACTTGTTCTGTCGGGTATTTTGGTTACAGATAAATGAAAGTGATTAATATACCTTGTTGTTGTTTGACCTCCTTTTTTTGTTTATTTATTTTCTTTTTTTTTTTCCACTTTCTTTCACTAAAATGTAATTTCAAGCTGGGTGCCTGTGGCTAACACCTGTAATCCTAGCTACTCAATAGGCAGATATCAGGAAGATCATGGTTCAAAGCCAGCCTGGGTAAATAGTCTGAGACCCTACCTTGAAAAAGGGCTGGTAGAGTGGCTCAAGGTGAAAGCCCTGAGTTCAAGACCCAGTACCACCACAACAAAAAAAAAAATGCAATTTCAAGAAGGCATAGAATAAAATTTGTGTTATCTACCATAGTTTTCCCAATATCTAAAACACTAAACTATTACACAATAAGCATGGAACAAATATGTACTTATTGCATTATTGGTCTATCTACCTCTGTAAAGAAATGTAGTAAGGCAAAGTCCTTGCAAAAAAATAAAAGAATTCTATCTTTTTATAAGTAAAATGTGTGCTAAAATCACCCATTATTATTTTGGCTGAAGGTAAAGTATGAAAATCTGTTAATCCTATCACTCATGTAGGACAAAATCCAATTGATTCACTTTTGCTGCAAACATAAATTATAATTTGCTCTCATATCACAATTTTGACAATGTCAATTAATCTTTGGTTACCATTCACTAAAATATTTGTCTTTAATGCTCCATGTTGAAGAAGTTTAATCAGTTCAGACCCAATCCTAGCAATGCCTGCCAATGTCCTAGGTGCTAACAGCCAAAAGACAAAACAAACCTTGTACTGGTGGCTCATGCCTGTAATTCTAGGTACTTATAAGGCAGAGATCAGGAGGATGGAAGTTCAAAGCCAGCCCAGGCAAATAGTTCACAACATCCTATCTTGAAAATATTCAACACAAAAAAGGGTTGAAGGAATGGCTCAAGGCGTAGATCCTGAATTCAAATTCCAATACTGAAAAAAAAGATGAAACAAGTGAGAACAAGCTTATACCTGTACGTTCAACAGGGTAACCAGAGACACAGTGACTGGGTTTGTGACATGGCAGGCAATGATACTCCAATATTAACTTGTGGCCTGGTGTAGTGGTACACATCTTAATCCCAACACTCAAGAAGCTGTGGAAAATTGTTTGTTTGAGACCAGACTGGGCTACATAGGAAGACCTTGTCTCAAAAAAACACCAAGGAACCAAAAGAATTATGTTTTATGTTTTATTTTTATTTTTGGCAGGACTGGGCTTTGAATTTAGGGCTTTGCACTTGCAAAGCAGGCGCTCTACCACTTAAGCACATTTTACTCTGGTTACTTTTGGAGCTGGGGTCTAGCAAACTATTTGCTGGGCTGAGTTCTAACAGTAATCCTCCTGATTTTAGTTACTGAAGTAGCTAGGATTACAGATTTGAGCCACTGGTTCCCAGTTTAATTTATGTTGGAGCAACTGGGTGGCAAATTATGAAATCTGAGAGGGTACTGAAGGCCATGTAGTCTATAAAACATCTTCTCCATGCTCCTGACATGCCACCCACAATAAGCTATAATAGCAATTCTTTCCTTTGGGTTGATATTCTGACAAAAAGACTACTTTTTAGAGATTTAATGTGCAAAAATGTCTGCGTCATCAACAATTAACATAACTTTAAAATAAAATCATGTTTGATAATTGGGATTTTTTTTGTTTGAAAGCATTAAAAATTGACTTTGGCTGTTGAAGAAGAAAAGAACAATGTTTCATGTTGCATGTCAAAGGATTATAAAGGATTAGAAGGAACTGGAATAAAATGAGAAGCTCTCCATTTTCTTTAGCAGTCTCTCAAAAGTCTCTTCTCTGATAGGAGCTTCATTCTTTTTGGCCTCCCTCACCCAACATACTTATTTCTCAGTCTTCCTTTGCTGATTTATGTTCCTTATGGGTTAAAAGTGCTCTCCCCACAGCTTCCAAATGCACATATTTTACCTCTAGCCACTCAAAGGAAATGAGACTCTCAGTCCCTGTTAGTCACAATTTCAAAATTCCTACAGAAATAATTGGCTACACTAGTATGAAGTACCCATACCATGACTGGAGCTGAAATTACTAAGGGTAAAGATCACATTTATGCAAAATAGCTTCCAAGGTCTACTAGCTGATTAATTGGAGCAGTAAAAAGTGGCAATCATGACCTAGGTTGAATCTTCACAATGTCTCTGCATTAAATATATTTTAAACCTAGTTGTAAGAATTAATATGTGCTTGTGAAATATGGAAAAATGAAGAAAAATCTAAAGACAATCTCTGGTCCTTTCTCTGGAGACAATGCCACCAACACCTTTTAACATGAAGCATTAATGGATATCTTGTTAAGAGCAATTAAATTGCCCAGTGGAGAGGTTCCAAGGATAAGAGGTTCAGTTAATAGAAATCTCAAAGCCAGAAAATGTTCTGAGCAAAGTCCTCTCCTAAGCAGTGATAGAAAGAATCTTGGGAAAGAAGGCAGAATGCCAAAAGAGACAGGACAGGCAAGCTTTATAGGGCACTTTGTAAAAAGCAAAGGGCTCCTGCAAACACCAATCCATGTGATTCCCTAAACAAACTAGTAAGGGAGCATGGTTGGTGTTTTTAGCTCCTGTGAGGAGATGGGGCTTAAGAAAAATATGATTGAACTGTGATCCTTCAGATTTTGACTCCTGGAAGAAGTCCCTGAAAATGTAACCTTTTTTTTTAATGGATTTCACATCTAATGTTTAAAGGCCAATTAACACAATATATTGGGGCATCTACTTGATATTAATATTGAAAGTATACAAGACAATGTATATCCTAACCAGCCCAGTAAGCATCAACTATTTTCAGTTCATACTTTGAAAGGCTGTGAAAGTTAGTGGTCAAGACAATGGACTCTGTAGGCAAAATTCAATGTATACATTCTGTGTCTTTTTATTCCAATGAAAATTAAATGAGTTAATATATGTAAACACTTATAACATTTCTTTTAGGCACTATTTCAATATCACTATTACCAAAAGAGTCACCATGACTCATACAATTGGAAATCCCACAGTTGGGGGGAGTTACAGGGATGGTTGATCTTTGACTTCAGTAATATAGCCATGTAACTGGAGTCCTAGCCCCAAAGCATAACTCTGGGGATCTGAACATGTCTGGTGTGACCACTTGCTCCAATTCAAGAGACAGTAGTGGTGAAAGTCAAAGAAAGGATATTTATTAACATCCTAGCCATATGCTGGAAGTGGAAGCGAAAGCATTTTAGGCCATCTTCTGGCTATAGACAGAGCTTTAGGTTTAAATAGAGGAAGAATTTAGGAAAGGGAAAAAAGGTATGCGTAATTAAGTGGTCCCTGTTAAAGGTATGGTCTGGTTAGTAATTATTTCAGTATTGGTCAGGCAGTGCCTTATCACAATAAGAAAGTCCCTGGTACTGGGGAAAGGGGGAAGAGCTAGATTCTATTTTTTCACAAGGTGTTTATCCATCATTCCTATCTTTCCTGGAATCCAAGGTGACTGCAGGAGAGAATGGCTCAGAACAAAGGAGACAGATGCAAAACGGAAGCAGAGATGACAGTTTTTATCCCACTTTTTAGTTACTCTTTGGACATTTGCAGGCCCAAGTAAAGAGCTAGTGATTTTAGCAAAAGCAGTTTCTACTTAAGTACCTGTTTTAGTCAAAGACCTAATTTCTTACCAATGCTTCCTGTTTCTAGCCATGGAGTCATGGGATCTTTCCAAAGCTGCATGCTGTGATTGTCAGAAGTATTTTAATCTCCCTACTCCTCTGGACATCTCATTTGTTGGCTTGGTTCTTATTGTGAAAACAATTAGTTTTACTTTTTATTTATTTATTTTTTAGCATTTCTTTTTTTTTTTATTTATATGTGCATACAATGTTTGGGTCATTTCTCCTGCCTTCCCTCCTCCCCTCCCTTACCCTCCCACCCTTTTCCTCTCTCTGCCCACCTCCTCACTACCAAGCAGAAACTATTTTGCCCTTATCTCTAATTTTGTTGAAAAGAGAGTGTAAGCAATAATAGGAAGGACCAAGGGATTTTGCTAGTTGAGATAAGGATAGCTATACAGGGATTTGATTTGCATTGCTTTCCTGTGCATGTGTGTTACCTTCTAAATTAATTCTTCTTGAACTAACCTTAAATGTGTGATGACAAATTGACAAGTTTATCCATTTAATCTGTGGTGAGGGAAACAGTTAATTTTTTGCTACAGTTAGGGCAAATCTATTTAGGATAAGGACCTGGTACTTCAATTTCACAGATCCAGGCATCTCTTGCAGTTCTACTGTGTCTGCAAAGTTGGCTTTATTTATTTATTATCAAAAATCATATCCATGGACCCCTGTGTAGTGGTTGTATTTCCTACTAAACAAAAATCACTGATTTCCTCAAAACAGGTCAATTTGCATATCGCTTACTCAGTCACTTTATTTGCAATGAAGGGATTGTGTTTAATGTCACTTGAGATAACTGACAGCACAAAATTCCTAAAAGTTTTGTGATTTGAAAGTACAATACTCCCCCCCTTATGCATTAAGAATATGTTCCAGTAGATGCATAAAACTGCAGATAACACCTTTATAATGTGTTTTTTCATATACATACATTTCTCAATTAGGAATAGTAAAAGATTAACAACAACTAATAAAATAATTGACAACATACTATAATAAAAATTACACAAACATGGTCATTCTCTCAAAATATCTTATTGGGATGTGAGGGCGATCTGGCTGCGACATCTGTCACCCCATTGATCGCCAGGGTTGATTCGGCTGATCTGGCTGGCTAGGCGGGTGTCCCCTTCCTCCCTCACCGCTCCATGTGCGTCCCTCCCGAAGCTGCGCGCTCGGTCTAAGAGGACGACCATCCCCGATAGAGGAGGACTGTTCTTCGGTCAAGGGTATATGAGTAGCTGAGCTCCCCTGCTAGAACCTCCAAACAAGCTCTCAAAATATCTTATTGTACTTTTACTTTTTTGCTGAAAGGAAGCATTTTATGGCTTCTCTTTGACATATCTGAATTGCTGCTATCACTAGTCTTGCTATTGTTGTGCTTTGGAGCCATTACTAAGTAAAATAAGGGTTCCTTGAATACAAGCACTGCTATACTATGAGACTCATCTGATAAATTAGATCACTAAGTGACTAATGGACTGGGCGCATACACAGAATAGATATGCTGGACATGTAATAGGAATTTTAGGTCAGACGCCCAACTCCAGTGGTTTCAGCATGTCAGGTACAATACTCACCCCAATACACCAAATAAAGAGATGAGTAGTGGTGAGGGCAAAGGAAGTTTTATTACGCAGCACCAGCATGCTGAGGGAAGAGACAAAATAAGTATTTCAGCTCCTTTTTAGGATACAGACGTGAGCTTCATGTTTAAATAGAGGAAAAATTTGTGTAGGGGTAAAATGTATATTTAATTACCAATCAAAGTGTGATCTGGTGGTCAGAGGTATAATATGGTTGATCATCATCTGGGGATTGGTCAGGTGGGGGCTGGTCACAATAAGAAAGTCATTGTTACAAGGAGCATAGTTTCCTCTCCTGTCACAAGATGTTATTGATGGGGTAATCCAAGATGGTGGATAGCAGACAGAAGCAGAAATCCTGAGCTACATTTGGATAATTCTGATTCTTTTCAGCCAAAACATAGGGTGCACATAAAATTCAATTACTGACACTTAAAACAGTTTTTGATTGCACATAACAGCCAGTGAAGTCCTGGTGGATGCTGGGACCAGCATAGACATTGATCTGCCTCAGGAAAAGCTGTTGGCTATTTTTCCCTTTTTTTTTTCCTTTGGAAAAAGCAGAAGACTACAGATCAAAGTGAGCTAGATATTGCAATGTACTAGACCAGTTGTGGAAACATCCTACATACATCCTGCCAGCCTGGACCCAACTCTGCCAGAGTGAATCTGCAACTGCAATGGGTGAGTACCACACATCACCTGCCCTTCAGTGAACCACGTAGTCCAGTGTAGTTCATGGGAAGTTTGCATCTTCCCTGAACAAAACTGAATACCATAGACTGGGAACATAATTCACCTCTGCCCAAAAGGAGCAGGGAGGAACATGACACCTACCTCCATGCTGGGCAGGGTGAGGAGCCAACCCCAGAGCAGGGGCGGGGCAAATTACTGACCTTTCCTCCTGGGACTATGGGTGAAGCATGACTGAGTTGCCCTACCTTGGGGGTGAAGCTGATCTACCAGAGCCAAAATGGCTATGACTCAGCTGCTGCCTTGCAAAAACAAAAACATAATCTGACCATCTTGGAGAATCTCACAGTGAATGATCCTAGAGCTCAATTACAACTTTCACTGTGAGCAGAAGGGACCAGCAATTGTTCAGAAACCAGTCTCCTGGCAAGACCACTTCAGAGATCCCACCTGCACCAGATACCCCACCACACCAAGAAAAAACAGGGCTGAAAAACCCCAAGCCTACTCCCACATAAACTGTCTGACACACAACCCAGCAAACCAACCTTGAGAAGGAACAAGAACACTGAGAAACCCCCAGTCAAAAGTGTCAATACCTGGATTTGATGCCAAAAGAATAAGTCAAAAGATTTCAGTAAACTGATTTTCTTTCTCCCTTTTTCTAATTTAGTATTTTTAATTCTATTACTATTATTTTCTTATATTTATTCTTACTCTGTTCATTTTTTCTCCTTTTTTTGTGCTACAACCCATTGTTACCCATTTCCCTCTTCTTGTCTGTCCAAATATGAACCTGCTTAGCCTTCTCTTGCCTCACTTTCCCTTCTCTTTCCCAACTATTTTTCTGCCCATTACTTTCATTCCATCCTCCTGTCTTCACCTTCCCCACCATACCTCCCCCTACCTTTCTCCCCACTGCTTTTACCTTCTCCACACTCACCACTCTCTGAATAATCTACTGCACCAACCCTACATATACCTCCGTCTGTCCTATCCCTTTGCAATCTTTGAAACAAGCAAACTCCTCCACAACAACTGAATTATACCTTAACAAACACAGGGTCCTACTACCTTATATCCCCCACACTTCACACCCCTTCCCCCCTCACCCCACCACCCCCATAGCACCATTTTTTTAACTACCCAAGTATCTATCTCTAATAACTTTTATTGCCCCAATTTCCACTGCTTATAGACAATATAACCAAGAGGTTCTCTCTATATAATGTAAATAACTGGTCTGGCACTGAATTTGTAAATTTGTACTTGCTACTTTATACCTCTAGGTCTGGAAATAGAAATAGCATGTTAACCTAGCTAATGAGTAAGTCACAGCACAGTAATTAAGTCAAGGATAAGACAACAGGTGATTAAAACTGACAATTAGCCAATCAAATAACACAGGAGCATGGCACAAAATAAAATCCCAGGGAGAAAAAGGCAAGAAAATATACCACCTCAAAAAACTAACAATTCAATAGAGGATTTAGGGGAAAATGAAGGAAATGAACGATCCCCAGTAGAATGATGATAAGCATGTCCAATGAGCTGAATTTGGTCCACCAAGAGATGCTCCACCAAGAGATGCTCAAGGAGCTCATAAGGGAAATCATGGAGGAGTTCAAGAGAAGCTAGAAGAGAACACACAAAAACAACTAAAAGAATATCAAGACAACAAATAAAAAACTTGAAAAGATGCAGAAACACCTAAATGAGCTCAGAGAGGACTTTGACAAACTCCAAAGAAACAGGCGACTATAAAAATAAAAGAGATACATGGAATAAAGTAGACAGACAAGATATGAAAGGCAAGTTTAATGAAGATGTGGAAAACTTAAGAAAAAAGAGTTAGACAGAAATACTGGAATTAAAAAGTCTCCTTAAATCAAATAAAAAAGTTGAAAGCCACATCATCAGACTAGAACAAGTGGAAGACAGAATTTCAGGGCTTGAAGACAAAACAGATATTAAAGAAGAAACAGAAGAATTCAAAAACATAAAAATCAAGAGCCACAAAAAAATATGTAAGAACTCAATGATTCCATTAAAAGAACAAATCTGCAAATCATGGGCATTGAAGAAGGAGAAAATGTGCAAGCCAAAGGTATACACAATATATTCAGCAAAACAATAGCAGAAAATTTCCCAAATCTCGAGAAAGCGACGCCCATTCAGTTACAGGAAGCTTACAAGACACCAAACAGACATAAACCAAAATATAACCTCTCCACAGCTGTTATTGTTAAAACAGATGGTGTGGAAAACAAGGAAAGAATATTGAGGGCTGTAAGAGAGAAAAAACAAATAACATATAAAAGTAAACCCATCCAAATAACAGATTTTTCAACAGAAACCATGAAAGAAAGAAGGGCATGGAGTGAGGTATTTTGAGCACTGAAAGAAAACAATTTCAGTCCTAGGATACTCTACCCATCAAAGCTATCATTCAAAATGGATGAGGGAATAAAAGTCTCCCATGATAAAAAGAAACTAAAAAATATATGACTTCCAAATCACTGCCACAGAAGATTCTGAAAGGAATCCTACACACAGAAGATGAAAAGAAACATACCTATGGAAGAAATGGAAATATTAAACCTCAAGAGAAGAACAGACAAGTACTCAAAGAGTATGCTCCTCAAAGAGCAGCATGGAATTGACTGAATGCACACAAATCTTTAAACAACAAAAACAATTAAAAGGCAGGAATCACCACATACCTCTTGATATTAACACTGAATGTTAGTGGACTCAACTCCCACTTCAAAAGACACCATTTGGAAAACTGGATTGTCTTGTAAATGACAATTTGTTGTTTATAGGAAACCCATTGTCTTAGGGTGAAAGTGTAGAAGATTTACTAGGCTACTGGCTCCCAAAAGCAGATAAGAGTATCAACACTTATACCAGACAAAGTGGACTTCAAACCTAAATTAGTCAGAAGAGACAAAGAAGGTCACTTCACACTAATGAAGGAGCAATTCATCAAGAGGAAATAACAAGTATCAACTGATATGCTCCCAATGCCAATGCACCCAACTTCATTAAACATACACTAATGGATGTAAAATCACAGATAGACCCCAACATAGTGGTTGTGGGAGACTTTCATATTCCTCTATCAACAATAGATAGGTCATCCAGCCAAAAAATAAAGATATTCTAGAATTATATACACCATAGAGCTAATAGACCTGACAGATGTCTACAGAGTATTCCATCCTGTGACAACATTTTTCTCAGCACCCCATTGAACTTTCTCTAAAATAGACCATACCATAGGGCACAAAGCAAGTCTAAACAATTATAAGAAAATTGAAATAATCCCCTGCATACTGTCTGACCACAAAGCAATAAAACTAGAACTCAACAACAAAAGAAGCAGGAGAAAATACTTAAACATGTTGCTCAATGATCAGTGGGTAATAAAAGAAAGAAGGAAGGAATAAAATATTTCTTGGAATTTAGTGCAAGTTAAAACACAACCTATCAGAACCAATGGGACACAGCAAAGGCATTCCTAAGAAGAAGGTTATAGCCATGAGTCCATATATCAAAAAGAGAAGGATCTCAAATAAATGACCTAATGCTGCATCTCAAAATCCTAGAAAAAGAACAAGCTAAACCCAAAGCAAGCAGAAGAGAAAAATAATAAAAATAAAGGCCAAAATCAATGAAACAGAGAGCAAAAACAACAACAAAAAATCAATGAATCAAGGAAACAAAAAGCTGGTCCTTTGAAATGATAAACAAGATTGAAAAATCCCTCACAAATCTGACAAAATGATGAGGGAAAAGGCCCAAATTAATATAATCAGAAATGAAAAGGGGGAGATAACAACAAATGTCAAGAAAATCTAGGGACTCATCAGAACCTACTTTAAAAACTATATTCAAATAAATTGGAAAATCTGGAAGAAATGGACAAATTTGTATATAATTATGACCATTCAAAATTAAACCAAGAGGATACTAAACACCTAAACAGATCTATAACACACAATGAAATTGAAGCAACAATTTTAGTCTTCCAAAAAAGAAAAACCCTAGACCTGACAGATTCTTTGCTGAATTCTACCAGACATTTAAAGAAGTAATACCAACACTCCTTAAACTTTTCCACAAAATAGAAAGGCAAGGAACACTGCCTAACTCACCCTATAAAATCCAGTATTATGCTCATCCCCAAACCAGACAAGGACACAACAACAACAAAAAAGGAGAATAACAGGCCAATGTCTTTAATGAACATATATGCAAAAATACTCAATGAAGTAATGGCAATCAGAACCCAGTAGCATTATCAAAAAGATCATACACCATGATCAAGGGGGTTTCATCCCAAAGATGCAGGGATCATTCAATATATGCAAATCATCAAATGTAATACAGCATATTAACGGAAGCAAAGGCATCTTTGCATCTCAATAGATGCAGAAAAAGCATTTGATAAATTCAATATCCTTTCATGATGAAAGTTCTGATGAAACTAGGAAGAGAAGGAATGTACTTCAACATCATAAAGGCTATATATAACAAAACTACAGTAAAGGAAAAAACTGAAACCATCTTCCCTAAAGTCAAGAATGAGGCAAATGTGCCTACTCTCTCCACACCTATTCAACAGTCTTGGAATTCCAAGACAGAGAAAAAGACAGGAAGAAGAAATAAGATGAATACAAAAAGGTAAGGAAGAAATCAAACTATCCATATTTACAGATGACATGATCTTATACCTAAAAGACCCCAAAACTCCATCAAAAACTCCTAGATACTGTAAACAGTTTCAGCTGTTTAAAAATGAGTAGTCATTCCACACATCAACAATGAACAGACTGAGAAAGAATATAGGAAAACAATTTCATTTACAACAACCTCAAAAAAAACAAAATCAAATACCTACTAATACACTTAACAAAGGATGTGAATGACCTCTACAAGGAGAACTACAAACCACTGAAGAAAGAAGTTGAAGAATTCAGAATAGGGAAAAATCTTGCATGCATGCTTGTGGATTGGAAGAATCAACATAGTAAATAGCTATACTACCAAAATATACATGTTCAACACAATTCCCATCAAATTCCAATGACATTGATCACAGAGACCAATGAAGTATCAGCACTAAAGTTCATTTGGACCATGAAGTTCATTTGGTCCAAATGACCATGAATAACCAAGGCAATACTAAGCAAAAAGAGCAACACAAGAGGTATCACAATACCTGACTTCAAACTATACTACAGTCATAACAATAAAAGTAGCATGGTACTGGTACAAAAACAGATATGAAGACTGGTGGACCAGAATAGAAGAACCAGATATGAATCCATGCTGCTACAACCACCTAATTTTTGACAAAAGTGCTAAAAACTTATGGTAGAGAAAAGACAACCTCTTTTACAAATGTTGCTGGGAAAACTGGATGTCAGCATGCAGAAAACTGAAACTAGATCCATGTTTGTCACCCTATACAAGTATCAACAAAAGGTGGATTAAGGACCTGAATATAGGACTTGAAACCTTGAAGCTACTGCAGCAAAAAGAGGGAATACAGTGGAACAATAGGCACAGGCAAGGAATTCCTCAGTAGAATTTAATTGGCTTAGCATCTAAGAGAAAGTATCCACAAATGGGACAACATGAGATTAAAAAGCTTCTGTACAACAAAAGAAATGGTTTCTAAATTGAAGAGGGTACCCACAGAATGGGAGAAAATCTTTATCAGACAAGGAACTCTGATAATCAGAATATATAGGGAGCTCAAAGAAACCAAACTCGCCCAAAAGTCAAAGACCAAATGAAGAAATGGGCAAATTAACTGAACACAGCATTTTCAAAGGAAGAAGTTCAAACTGCCAAAAAGCCCATGAAAAATTGCTCATGATCCCTGGAGATAAACCAGTTGGGTACATAATGCATATATATGTGGAAATATCGCAAGGAAACTTCCTGTGTATCTTCCCTTTATCTCAAACAATCAAAAATGTCTTATTTTTCTTTTTATTGTTTCTCTTCTTACTTCTACAAAATTAGAGAACAGGAGGGCAGAACAGGTACTGCCCAGAGAAGGGGTTGGTACCAGTGGGGGTTTAGAAAGTGGCCTGGAAAGGGGGTAGGAGGGTGAGTACAGTGCAAAACATGAGCACACATGTATGTAAATGCAAAAATGATACCTGTTGAAACTATTCCAGGAATTGGGGGAAGAGGGAGATAAAGCAGAGTGGTGGAGGGGGTGATATATTGTAAGAACTTTGTAAATGCCACAATGTACCCCCACCCAGCATGACAATAAAGGAAAAATGTTATTGATAAATCCTGTCCTTGGATAACAAGATGGTTGCAAGGTGACTGAAGGAGAGAATGATTCAGAGCAAAGACAGACATAAAATAGAGATGGAGATGATGAGATTTTTATCCTGCTTTTAGCTACTCTTCAGACATTTGCAGGTTCAAATGAAGTCAGTAGTTTTTTGTTTGTTTGTTTCTTTCTAGCAAAAGCAGGGTCTAAATATCTACTGCAGACAAATGGATCATTAATTTCTTTGTTGAAACATAAAAGGACACAATTCATCATACTACTCAACGGTAAGCAATTTAATGCTTCTAAATTATTTATTTTTGTGATTTTACACTTAATATTTTCAGATCATGGTTTTGAAGGGAGCTACAATCTTGGAAAGCAAAATCACAACTAAGCAGAGATTATCATAATTTTTAAATTTATCTTTTCAATGTTTAAATTTGAATTGTACCAAGAACACATACAGTTAAATTTGAGGAAATTTGGAGATATATTAAAAGTTATAACATTGTACAAGTTAATAAATGGAAAGGAAAATTTAGAAAAATCTGGAAATCCAGACATTTGTTACTAAAATATGTAAAAACTTCCAACAATGAATTTGACACCACACACACACACACACACACACACACTAAAATAAGAGAGAAAAGTGAGAGAGAACGCGAATCCTTCCAACAGAAATAGGAGACAGAACAGTAAATCTATAAGGTCAAAAAAGAAAAACTGTATTATTGGAGCCAGCTTGGCCATTTTCCTGGGATTTACTGTGTGTCTGAAATTTACCATGCTTTCTCCACTGTGAGTCTTCAGGCAGCTTTCTGTTTACTCTGCAAAATTTCAAGCCTCCAGCTAGCCCTGCAATGTTTCTTGTAACTGTGACCACATTCTATGGCCGTGGGGTAGCAAACACTGTTAAATATTAACCTAGCTCCTGACACTGATGGGGCTCAGGACTTTGAGGAATTATCACCCCTAAATCTGCTAGGGTAATAAACTCCCTGAAAAAATGGTCTCGGTGACTTTGTTTACCTAGTCATTCCCACAATAATGTAAATGTTTGAAGATAGACTTCATTAAGAGAGAAATTAAAAAGAGCCTAAAACTTGGCTGGAAATATAGCACACATCTGGAATTTCAGAACTTGGGAGGGTAGGTAGGAGGATGGTGAGTCCAATTAGATTTGTACCCTGACCTTATAATTTATAAATTCCTTGTGTTCCTTTCCAAAACACCTGACAATTTTGTTTCACAATTTGCAAAATCAGTACTTATATCTAATGGTCAGAAGTGATGTCCTCTCTGGTTATTGCTTATAGTTTATTCTCCCATTAAGATAGACCAAAAATCGTATGTTCTCCCTCATATGTGGACATTAGATCAAGGGCAAACACAACAATGGGAATGGACTTTGAGCACATGATAAAAGCGAGAGCACACAAGGGAGGGGTGAGGCTACGTAAGACACCTAAAAAACTAGCTAGCATTTGTTGCCCTCAACGCAGAGAAACTAAAGCAGATACCTTAAAGCAACTGAGGCCAATAGGAAAAGGGGACCAGGAACTAGAGAAAAGGTTAGATCAAAAAGAATTAACCTAGAAGGTAACACACACGCACTGGAAATCAATGTGAGTCAATGCCCTGTATAGCTATCCTTAGCTCAACCAGCAAAACCCCTTGTTCCTTCCTATTATTGCTTATACTCTCTCTACAACAAAATTAGAGATAAGGGCAAAATAGTTTCTGCTGGGTATTGAGGGGGTTGGGGGGAGAGGGAGGGGGCAGAGTGGGTGGTAAGGGAGTGGGTAAGGGGGGAGAAATGACCCAAGCCTTGTATGCATATATGAATAATGAAATTAAAAAAAAAAAGATATCATGGTTTAGTCTTTGTGTTTGCTTTTTGTTGTATGTTGTGGTGGTTGTTTGTTTTGAGAATAAGGTGTTGTCAGATCTAGGTTCATGAGGTCAGTTTGTGAGTTGTGAATGATTTCCTGTCCAAACAAAAACAAAACAGGAATTGAAGCAGAAGCAAAGTCTTATTCACTTTCCAAGGAAGGAAAAGGGCTGGGGTTCATAAGCATATAAGATATAGAAGGGTACTCTCTTCAGCAGCACATACACTAAAATGAGAAGAACACAGAGAAGATTAGTATGGCCCTTCTGTGAGGATGACATGCAAATTCATGAAGCTTTTCAAGTATATACATAAAGATGTAGAAGGAATGTACTGCTGATATTTTGTTTTTTGGGTTCAGCTAGATGTTCCAGGAAGCAGCTAGAGTGGTCAGTTTCTCAATGTTTTGTCAAGGTCATTGTTTGTTAGTTTGTACAATCTTTTCTATGATATCATGTGGTCAGAATATGTTGTCAACAAGATGCAAATGGGGTTTAATTTGAGTTCAGAAAAACAGTTTCTGCACAACAAACAAAACAGCCTTCCTGCTAGACAAATAGAATCAAGTACAAAATGGAATAGGTTAGACCAATTCAATTGGGAATTTACAGGTGTCACTGTATATTTGAGGTTGTCCTGAAAGTTGCTCTGTAGCCAGCCTGGCATTGAACTTTCCATCTTCTTGATTCAGACTTCCAAGTGCTGGGATTATAGGTGTGTACCATCACACCTGGATTCTCATTCATATTGTATTTGACCAGCATGTCTTCTGCTTCTATCTTGCTTTTTCCAAGAAAAAAAATCCTATCTTTTTGTCATTTTTTCTTCCTTACCATCTAAAGAGGGAGGAAATACTTCTTTTTGATCATGTCTTATAGGACTGATAGGAAACAGTCATTTATGCCTTTCAGCACTTCCCTAAATAATGATCAGAGGGATTGAGCAGGGAGATTATTCTACAATCATATTACTTTCCTTATATTCGGTCTCTTAATAGCATCAGGAAAGATGCAGCATGCACAAAGAATACAGGACAGGTAACCCAGGAGAAGTAAGAAAGAAGGAATGGAGCCTAAGGGAGGAGTCTGCAAAAGAGAGTGAGAAATGCCAGCCCTCAGGCTGCAGTCTGCACATGCACACCGTTTCCATGGACAAGAAAGTCTTAAAAGTTTCATTTCTTACAGTTGATTTAAGCCTTGGTCCAGGTGCTGCAATGCTGGCAGAAAAACTATATTCCCATGTGAGCTAGAAAAATACTATAGCTCCCTTGTGGCATGGGTTATGAAAGAAGCTTTTAGAGATTTCTAGGGCAACCTAATTGTTTCCTAGAATTCTTATCCCTTAAGAGAGCATCTTTGTGAATCAATAAAAGACCTATTAGCCTAGAAAATTTAGTCAAGGAGGTTCTTATTACTAACAAATCCCTACTATGCATGCTGGAGAAGTCATGTGTGGTTCCTCTTGAGTGATTCTGATCCACAGTCTGGCTTGAGCAAGTCCTCAGTGTCCCAAAATAGGTTTTTGTTGTGTTTTATTTTTCGTTTGTACTGGCTATACTAGGGATTGAACTCAGGGTTACACAAATGCTCTACCATTTGAGTCATGCCCCCAGACCCCATAGTTCTTTTTACTTGCTTCAGATCAACAAAAGTAATTCATTTGTTTACAATACTGTAATTGCTATGGTGCCTGTGAACAACAGTTACTATTATTGGTTTTGGGCACAAATAAGTGATTTAGGTTCTTCCAGTCTGATGAATCAATGTGAATTATATGGAGGAAAGAGGAAAGGTATAAATGAAACATCAGTGTTGCTGGTGTGAATCCATCACAGAGCCAGCTTGCCTCTGTTGCCAGCACTGTGACTTCTAAAGATGGTGGAGGTTGAAGTTTCCTTGCTGAGCTAGTACTGCAATGTAAAATGAAAATTACTCTGGAAGCTCAGACAGGAAGGAATGCTATATTCTTCTCCAATGCTTCTGAAAATTATCTATGTAAATTCAGAAATCATTTTTGTATAAGTTAGTAAAGTAGACTCTCTCAAAACTCAGATCCACAGATACCTTTTCTAGCTTCTTAAAACATCATGGGTTAATTAGTTTTCTGGTACTATACCAAAATATTTGGGCCAATGTACTTAAAAGTGGTAAGGTCACATTTTTTGAGGTTTCAGCCCAGAGTTTATTGACTCTATTACTTTGGTCCTATGGCAAGATAATATGTCATGGTTGAACAACCCAATAGAGTAAGCTGCTCTCTCTTTCCAGACTCAAAAAGGAGTTAAGTTTTAAACTGTCTTTGATTCATCAAGCTTTCCCAACTGTTTTCTTTTCAAATTTAGGTTATTTCAACAACATGTGTCAAGTCCTACTCTATGCCTTAAATTCTGCTGGATGAAGAACATGTATTAATAAATATAACATGATTCTATTACCAAAAGCATTTTATTTTTTTTTTGAACCAAGATTTTATTTTATTTTTTTTCATTTTTCTTTTATTATTCATATGTGCATACAAGGCTTGGTTTATTTCTCCCCCCTGCCCCCACCCCCTCCCTTACCACCCACTCCACCCCCTCCCGCTCCCCCCCTCAATACCCAGCAGAAACTATTTTGCCCTTATCTCTAATTTTGTTGTAGAGAGAGTATAAGCAATAATAGGAAGGAACAAGGGGTTTTGCTGGTTGAGATAAGGATTAGCTATACAGGGCATTGACTCACATTGATTTCCTGTGCATGGGTGTTACCTTCTAGGTTAATTCTTTTTAATCTAACCTTTTCTCTAGTTCCTGGTCCCCTTTTCCTATTGGCCTCAGTTGCTTTAAGGTATCTGCTTTAGTTTCTCTGCATTAAGGGCAACAAATGCTAGCTAGTTTTTTAGGTGTCTTACCTATCCTCACCCCTCCCTTGTGTGCTCTCGCCCAAAAGCATTTTATTTATGAACAGAATACTTGATTCAGAAATATATTTTGACAAATGTTTTCCCATAATAATTTACTATGTTATTAGCGGTGCACAATTCTGGTGGAATGGCTGTCCTTCCTCTGACCCCATGAAATAGTCGGTTGACTGATACTTCTGTGATAGTACCATCACCTATTTGAGTAGTTGTGTATGTGTCTGTGTGTATGTATGTGTTTGTAGCTCTTTGTATGTTTTATCTTCTCATATGTGTAAGCTCTTCTGAAGCAAGTCCCAGACAGTTTCTCTTCCCACTGTTATCTTAATATATAACTGTACTCATAGATAGTTATTGAATGAAACAATAACCAGAGTAGGCAATGTGTATCAGAAAGAATCCTAAGGATTACAATAGAAAAATTCATGCAGAAACACCTCACTTTTATGGAGTTCTTTACTTAATCAAACTTTCGACACTTTGGAAAATACTTACTACAATTAAGAGGTGATTTATTGTTTTGCTTTGCTATACAGATTCAGTGCTAATGAGCAACACAATCATATATTCAGGAAACATGTGAAATTAACAATTTGTGCTTCTGTCTTATTTCCCCATCCTTGCCTTGGATCGTTCTTGACTTAATTTATGCCAAGCAGTATAGGAATAATGGAATTTCTGAAGCTAATGCTCACATACACTAGAAATGGGGAGCTTTTAAATCTTCTGATGCTTAGGCTACACCCCAAAGCAATTAAATTAGAGCTCTGGGGAAAGAGTTTTAGGCATGAGTATTATGTATGTAAAACTCTCAGAGAATTCCAACATGTAGGCAAGGCTGGAAACTCTGCTCTAATTATTTAATATAATTTAATCAAGTCTTAAGATGAAAGCAGCTCAGCTTTGCTGTTACTGAGTCTATCTGAAAGAGTTTGCAATGTGAATAAATGAATAAATAAGATATCTTTAAAATATCTTCAAAATGGGAAAGCTTAACTCCCAATCATAATATTTTATGCTAATCATAAGCTTAAGAGCCTGTGCATAAATTATTCTAGTCTAATCTAGTTGAGTCTCCATACTGTTCTAAATTGACTATGTATGCTTTGTTCAATTGATCACTATTTTAAATATCATGCCAATTAAATTTCCTAACTAAATCAAATGTTTAGTTTATTACAAATAAGAAACATAATCAGTTCCTTTAAAAGGAAAGGAATGTCATAAATGAAACAGAAACCTTGTTCTTTTAAATTTCCTCAATTAGATCAAGTATCTTTCACTAAGGAAGCACACATTTTTAATTAAGCTAATTAGAAGAATAATAACTGTAACTCATGGTTAAATATGTTCCTGATAAGTATCAATATGATGAAATTTACATCATAAGCAGATCATTAATATTTGCTTCTGATATTTCCTTCTCTGCCTTTATATTTTTCCTAATTTATAGACATTTCCCAGAGAATTGTGATTCATAACTTTTAAAACATTATTCCAGAGAAGACGAAAAACTGTAAAATCTTGGAAGTGACTTATATACCGTCTCACCACACTTTTATTACTAATATTTTTATATCTAATTACATTTTCTGACTCTTCTCTCTGCCTATTTTCTGTTTTGTGTTTCCTATTTCCTCTAAGTTTGCTGATTGTTCATGTTCCTTGGAGCCTGAAAGCTGAAAACTGTAAGTCAAGGATGCTAGAAAGAGGTCTAAATGTTCTGCTCTGGCCTCTTCCAAGTTGTATCACTCAGGTGACAGTTCACCTCCTATGCAACTGGTAAGACTATATGGTTGGTTCACAAATTCCCAAATAGCCCGAATTTTTATCTAATCTGTTTTCCTCCCATATATTGGATGTAAAATGTATATGTAAATAAGAACTTGAGCAAATGTTCATCATAAATGCAATCTTATTAGTCAAGATATTTCAGGCAAATTTACATTTCTGGTCCATAATTTCAAAAACTCTAACATGGGAATGAAAATGCTGCTTATCTTTGAAGTCTCTTATAACAATTGCAGATAAATTCTGTAAGGTACTAGTGAAGTGTCTGGAACATGTACTACTCCCTTTAAAATTTTTTTTTGTTCTGGTACTGTTATTAAGATTGCTAGGATATCATGTATGACTACCTGATTAGGACAAATTTTTCCTCTATGTTATGAGATTAAAAGTATCTACCTTTATGGTCTTACGATGTGGAACAAATTAAATGGTGTAAATGAAAATGAGTTGCACCATGTAAATTACCATGGATGTCAACTATTATTAGTGGCTTGTATTGCTGTATTTCATACTAATACAAGCTATGCTGATTTTTTTAAAGTGTCCTTACTATTTAAACTCCTAGAAAATATATAAAGACTTTGACAAAATTAAAGCTATAAAATTGAACAGGTACAATTCCCTTAAGAAAATTGATTTCATAAAGCTGCTAGAAAAATGCCTACTATTTAGAAGGCCAGAGGGGATATTGGAGACATAGCTAGCTACCAATTTCATAAGGTATCTTTCTTCCCCGAAAAGTCCAATAAAGTGCAAGAAACCCTAAAACTAGCATAGTTTTTTTTTTTTCAATTAAATGCTCTGTTGTTTCCATTCTCACCCCCTCAGGTTATTTCATTTCATCCTCCCTGGAAAAAAAAACCCTTTTGGATTAAATCTCTAATGCTGACATTTTGATGTCAATCCATGTTAAATTGGCCACACACTGAATCTTGTCAAGATTGGAGATTAAATGACTTTTAAACTTCAAATGAACTCAAAAAGTACTACAATTGGAACATTAGAAGATGATTCTTATTTGTATTCTTGCTGAATATAAAAGATCCCACATCTAGCTATAATCTGTGTGCATTGTATGAGTACATTCAATAAGAAATTATTTTCAACAAATACATTTTGTTGTACATATAATCAATGTTTATTACAAAAAATTAGCAAATAGAAAAAATAATAGACAAGCCATCCAGAGATTACTGTCTAAAATATTGTATAATAGCCAAATCATATAAGGTAACTTTCTAAAATACTGCTGTTTATCCTTATTTTAAGACTATTTTAAACAAAGATATAGTATGGACATGTATTCCCTTTTATTTATTTATTGAATCAAGGTCTTGCTATGGAGCCCGATGCTGCCCTCCAACTCTCCTACCTCTGCTTCCCAAGTACTGGGATTACAAGAGTGCACCACAACACCAGCTGTATTCTGTTCTTGAAAACTTGTCTTTAAATGGAAGGCTAGTTGTTTCTGTGAACAATAAATGAAATACTACATTAACATTTTAACAACACCCCATTTTATTTATTTAAATTCTAGAGTTTTGGCTACTTAGAGTGATAATACTTTCCTTTGTAATCACAATAAGATGGATAGTCATGTATGAGAATCTGTTTACACATGCCATTATATTCTTAAAACTGACTCCTGCAAGTCAAATGCCAAAAATGGAAACATAGGTTTAAGAATTTTAATGCACTTTGCCAAATTGCCCTCCAGAAATGTTTTATTTTTACTTCTTTACCAACCTTTCATGCCTATAGCAGTTTGAGCTCATAACAATCTCTCTTCTACCTGACAACACTGAGCTTTCTTATTACTGTTAACCTTTATCAATCTCATTGGAAATTCATAGTAAATATGGCTCTTAAGTGTGTTTCTTGATTACAAATGTGGTCTAACATTGTTTTATAAGCTTATTTTTTTTGTATTCAACTTCTATGAATTTCATTTTTGAGATCTTTCTCGTCTGCTCATTTTCAAATGTTGTTCTTCTGATTACTGTTATACAATCAGCCATTTGGCCAAGAAAATATGCTGCAATCATTTCCTTAGTGTATTTAACATTATTTAAGATGTTGTTATGCTGAAAACTTACATTTCTAAGCCATAAACATAACTGTTTTTTCTTTTTTCTGTGTTTCATTTCACACTTCATGAAAAACTTATCTACCCTAAAATATATATAATAAATTTCCTTGTGTAATTTCCCCTATAATAATAATTGCACAAATAGTCCATGGAAATAGTCTCATTATGAACATTCACACAAATCTGAAGTACCATGTAAAGTGGAAGCTTTGCTTGGATATGAACCTCCCTTCCAGTCCATTTGTCACCCTGGAGAAAGTCACTGTTGT
Organism: Castor canadensis; assembly: GCF_047511655.1. NCBI lineage: Eukaryota > Metazoa > Chordata > Mammalia > Rodentia > Castoridae > Castor > Castor canadensis. The sequence continues at coordinate 32,117,839 of NC_133389.1, read as the reverse complement.
TGGAATCTGTTGGGCATAGATCCTTCAGAATGAATTAGTATGTGTTTACCTACATACTACTATAGTTTAAATCTTAAATGTCTCTCAAGTTGCATTTGTTAAAGGCTTGGCTCTCAGAGCGTTCTAGTAAAAGGATATAAGACCTTTAGAGGTAGGGCCTAGTGGGAGGTGCAAATGTCAGTGAGGCTGTGCTCTCAAAGTGGATTATGGGACGCTGGTCTTTTCCTCATAATCTCTTTTGCTCTTAGGCTGATGAGGTGAACATTTTTGTTTTGCTACCCATTCCCGAAATGATTTTTTTGCTTGCCACAGGCTCAAAACAGCAGTACCAGTCAATCATGGACTGGAACCTCTGAAACTGTGAGCTAAATGAACCATTTCTCTGTAAGTTATTTGTTTCAGGTGTTTTGTTATAGTAATGTACTCATACATATATACTTTTAGTTGTTACTTTATGTTTATATAAATGTGCAAAGGGGAGAGAGAATGTAATAACCAGCTTGAGTACTTTGGATGACATTTTTTACCAACTTTGTTATTTGTAGAATAGTTTGCCAATCTCTTTTTATGAAGCAATAGCTAGAATACATATAGAAAACTAAAGAATAATATTTACAATGAGTTTTCATATTTTTACTGACATTTTGTATCTATTGTCTCAATTTACATCAATGTAATTTTCAGAGGTAACCGAGTCTTCATAAGTATGTCTCCATTAACTTTAACCATTTGCAAAATTTTCCATAGTTTATCACCAATATGCACTCATTGCAAAAAGAAATTATTAAATAATTGAAAACTCACACATTTTCACTATAGTTTTGTAAGCAAAGTTCAAATTCTCTAGCATACATTCAGGTGAAATTACAATTTTCACTGAATATATTAAAAGAAAAAAGATCTTTCTCTATCCAAAAAGAAGAGACAAAATTATGTTAACCAAAACTTTTTAAATGTTTAAGGAAATAGAACTCTTATCTACCCTAAACTGATCATTACACACTGTATACATGTATCAGTTTATTATACTGTACCCCATAAATTTGTACAATTGAGATAATATTCACAAAAATGAAGAGCCAGGTAATATACTATACTCTATTCATGGAATTTTCTTGCAGACATGTGCCATTTTGCATATGGTATTTTGCACTGTGAGTAAGATAGCAACAAAGACAAGTGACTAGCTCAGCAAGAACATGTAAAATTTACCCAAGTATTCATATATGTTCCCTACAAAATTTGCTTCACCATCTGAATCCCTTTCTGATACTTTTTAATTACTAGCAATACTTACTTGTTAGTGGTAGATACAGACTAAAGAGTAAAAAAGAATGAATGGAGGATATTGCCATAAGAATTAGACATATGGACAATTAAACTTGGCCTTGATGAATCTTTCCTCCCAAGGAACGAGAACTCTTTGAAACACTAATTTTCATGGCAACTTTGATTAAGTTAGAATATGACTTACATTTCCACCTTCATCTTTATGTGGCTTTCTCATAGTGTGCATATCTCTGTGTTCAAAGTTTTCCATTTCTAAGGAAACTAGTGATATTTAATTAGGGCTCATTTTAACGCCTTCATCTTAATTTAACTAATGACACCAATAATTTTATTTTCAAATGAGTTAATATTTTGATATAAGTGTGTTAGGGCCTTGGAATATGAGTTTGTGATTTTATAATCCAGACTGTGGAAGCAATAAGAACATTCCCATACTCTTTCTATGTACAGTTCAGTATTTTGAGTTCTTTCCTATTCAAGGGTTTCTCATTCTCTTTTTGTCTCAGCCCACCCTCCAATCCCAGAGTTTATGGTACTTTCTACTAGTGTTTGCAACAACCCTTAAGAATTCAGCAAAACCAGGCTTTTCAAACAGAATCCTATAGAGCAAAAAGGAAATAGAAGCAGAGTGTTTCTTTTTCTTTTTCTTTTTTTTATTGTTTTATTATTCATATGTGCATACAATATGCACATATGAATAATATGTGCCCTGGCCCCCTCCCTTACCACCCACTCCACCCCTTCCCTCTCCCCCCTACCCCCTCAATACCAATCAGAAACTATTTTGCCCTTATCTCTAATTTTGCTGAAGACAGAATATAAGCAATAATAGGAAGGAACATGTGTTTTTGCTGGTTGAGATAAGGATAACCAAACAGGGAGCTGACTCACATTAATTTCCTGTGTGTGTGTGTTACCTTCTAGGTTAATTCTTTTTAATCTAACCTTTTCTGTAGTTCCTGATCCCCCTTTCCTATTGGCCTCAGTAGAAGCAGAATGTTTAGAGCTTTACTCCAACTCATGCAACTAAACCAATTTTGCCTTAACAAATTTTAATTCTGAATTTCTATGTAAAAATTTTTGTGAGGTTCTGGGAATCAAACCCAGGGTTGGTGGATGCTAGGCAAGCATTGTAACACTAAGGTGTGGTCCCAGCCCTTGGTTTTCTGAGACAGGGTTTCGCTGTGTAGCCCATTATGGCCTCAAACTTGTGATCCTCCTGTACCTACCTTCCAAGTGCTAGGAATACAGGTATGTGATTCCTGAAAGAAATAGTTTTCTTAACTAGTAGGATTATTTTTTTTTAACTCTGTGAAGTTCTACTGCCTTAAAAATTGGGAAATATTGAAATTTAAAATCAAACTAATATTGAAGAGTTGGCAAAGTGATGAAATGTTCTGGGAGCAATGATAGTTTTACAACCTTGTAATACTGTAAACCACTAAATTGGGGACTTTACAAGGTGCATTTTATGGTATGTGAATTACATCTCAGTTTTAAAATGCCTATAAAATTTCCTCAGGTGAAAAGCAGGATATGAAATTATGTATAAGTACATTAGGTACCCCATTGTGGAAAACCAAACCATTGAGGATTAGCCTTTAACACATACAATGTAATCCTTTGGATTCCCCTAAGGGCTATAACATACTTACATAATTCTTTTGAATAAGATATATCCTATCATTTATACTTAGGAAGCATTAATTATCAAGGAAATCATAATAGCTCTTTAATAAATATGTGCTAATGAAAACCTTATCTGTGGCTTAACAGATTTAAGAGCTTAAATTTTGAAAGCAGCCATGTCTACATCCATTTCTGGCTCTACCACTTATCCTGGTGACTTTGGGAAGTGCTCTGAATCTCTTTAGCACTGAAGAAATGAACCAGTAGTAATAGTAATTAAGTCAGAGTATTTTGATAAAGATATGTTATAATGTATGGAGTATCTGTTACACAGTAAGTACATAATAGAAAGTAGCTGTGTATAATCACCACTATTATTTTTAATGATAGTGTTATCATGGGCTATTATTGAATTGACTTTCCTCTTTTATGAGTTACATAATTTAAAATATCATTTCAACCTCACTTTCAATACAGAAGCCCTTAATTGCATTGGTTGGCTCAGTTGCATGATTCTTTATCTACATTCACTTTTTCAGACACAGGTAGTCAATAAATATTTATTGAGCATTATATAGTTTAACTCTGGTTAAAGTCAGGGATCTCTGTCCTAGTTCTGGTATCAACTGTTGGCTCTGTGCCTGTTCATCCTTATTTCTGGTGAAAAGTCAGCAGTCTCACCCCACAACATGAATTTTATGGCTTGTTCTCTCTCCAACTTTGATCTATTTGTTTTCCTTCCCTCTTGTCTTATATGTCAGTCTGCCTTATCACCAACCCCAGGGAATACAGCTTTTAGTTTACATTTTGGATTCATGAATTGATTGGGAGTTCAGTTTGGGTTTGAAACTTCTTATTCCAGGCATTTATGCTCCATTATTGTAAACCTTGGCACCTCAGATCTATTTATTCTCCTATTCAGTAGAACAGTTGTAAAATGAAATTAATTTTATTCTCTGAAATTCTGTATAAAAAGCATTTATGCATCACATTTTCTCTTTTTAAGGAATTTTAAAATCAGACAACTCATATTTTTACAAATTTTTGTATGTTCATAGAGTACAATTTACAAACCTTGATTTATTGATCTATCACTCTATCAATCAATCTTCTATCTACCTAATCTATTTAAATTGAGAAGTTCATTCTAAGAATACCCCAAAGATGAGCAGCAGAAAAGACTCAGAACCTTGCCCAATTGATTTTATCTTCTGTGTATTTCCCTCTGGCTCATATTTTATAGTCTCACTGAAGACATTGTCGATTCTCAGATACCATTTATCAATTTTTGACCTTTTTTTTTTTTTTAGCTCTGTGGCTTGAACTCAGGATCTACACCTTGAGCCATTCCACCAACCCCTTTCTTGTGATGAGTTTTTTTTGAGATAGGATCTTGTGAGCTATTTGCCCAGGCTGGCTTCAAACCACAATCCTTCTTATCTCTGCCTCCTGAGTAGCTAGGATTACAGGCGTGAGCCACCAGCTCCTGGCAATTTTGACCATTTTAAACTCATCATTGGAAGTCCACCAACTTAAGAACTTAGTTAAGAATTTAGGCTTTTGCCTTTCTTCTGTCTATTTATTTTTATTTCCTTCTCTCTTTCCTTCCTGCATTAAGTCATTTGAATTGGCCATTTGTTTGATTTTATAAACACTGATCTGATCATGGCATCAAAGTCAAAACTCATTATTCCTTTAGCATTTTATTTGTTACAAAGTATAATAATCTTATAGTATATTTCCTTATTATATAAGAATTCAAGGGCTGGGAGTCTGGCTCAAGTGGTAGAGTGGCTACCTAGCAAGCAAGAGGCCTTGAGTTCAAACTTAATATTGCCGAAAAGAGAATTCAAGCCCATTGTAGACAAGATAAAAATAAAATCATGTCTTTGAAATGATAAAGTATACAGAACTAATATCTGTTTACAAAGGTTTAAAACAACTTGGATGAATCTTTTAATAGTTCTGTCTCCTGTCATTTATGATCTATGTGAGTTGTTGGTAGGCCTTTTATATCAAATTCTCCCATTTTGGCTTAAATGTCATAGCAAAACCTCACTTAGTTCCCAAACAGAGAATTTCATCTTCAAACATTTTCATCTTCTGTTTCTACTTTGGCCTTACTGGGAACAAAATCCATAGTAAACAACTAAAGGCAATTGTGAAAGAAGAGAGCTTATAGGCTGAGTGTCAACAATAGCACTCATCACATTCTACATGTTCAAGGAGCCCTCCACTTACAATGGTTCCATTAGGATTTTTAAACATTCCAATGTTGCAAATGGAATACATTTAGTCAAACTTATACTCTGACTTCTGGTCATTTCAAAGGATACTGATCTATAGGCATACACTCTTATAGTGCTGGGCTGAATGGTGAGCCATAGCTCCTCATCAGCCTAAGAGTCATGAGGGTGAACAACCCATATTTCACAGGGGACTGTGTTGCAAAGCTTTGATGTGCAGAAAGTTAGGTGTATTTTTTTTATCATATTATTATACTGGGGATAAATTGTGACATTTACAAAAGTTTTTACAATATATCATATTTTCAACAGGATATTTTCTACTTATGCTGAGTTTATCAGGATGTAACCTCATTACAAGTCAAAGAGTATCTCTACTGTCAATGAACCAATATTACTCTGTTGCCTTCTGATCTCTGCCTCTGAAGACTACATTAGTTAGGCTCATTTATCTGGTAATAGATAAAAGCACACTGAGGCTGGAGGAGTGGCTTAAGTAGTAGAGTGCCTGCCTAGCAAGCATGAGGCTCTGAGTTCAAGCCCCAGTAATGCAAGGAAAAGAAAGACAGGAGCACACTCCAGGTGCTTCAGAAAATAAGATATAGGGCTAAACATATGGGCATATAGAGACCAAAAGTAAAAAAGAGCTCAGGTTTAAAACAAATAGATTTTATAGAAAAGTAGGCAATAATTCAGAGTACACGAGTGGCTTTCTTAGTGACAAATAATCAAGTTGTAACAGCAACTCTGACACATCTCCAGAAGAAGATGATTTCTGATTTCTAAGCCCTCTGATCTCTTTATAGTTTTTTATTTTGACAATTCCCAGAAGAAGATCAGACTTTTGTGGATACCATCACCAGACATATAACACAAGTCTACCATTGAGTACTCATTTTTAAAAATTTGTCTTTTAGTTTTTTGTGATGGGGTATCACTATGTAGCACAGGCTGTCTTCAAACTCTCAATTCTCCTGCTTCAGTCACCCAGGTACTAGGATTAAAGGCATTCACCACCATGCCCAGCTGAGAGTTCTCATTTTAAAGCTCTACCCAGTCCCTGGCCAGGATGTGGGTGCTGTTCCTGTAAGTTCTGGTTGTGAGGTAGAGTCAGATGATGCAAAGCATGGTGATCTATGAATAAGAAACCTTTCTGAACATGGGTAGATAACGTGCAGATATCCTATGGAAGATGTTCAAAACCTATTTTAAGTAAAGAAATAGTATCTAGAAGGCAGATTTAAATTTTGTACCAATGGCAATAAAATGGTTTATGCTCTAGTTGTAATTAAGGATGTCACAGCTGTCTATTAGGAAAAAATGTGATAGAGAAGTGGGTTGTCTTAGGCTCTTCTTTTTACTATCTGTCTTCATCCTCAGTCATCTAAAATAACATGCCCAAATTTTACTCCTAGTTGAGCATCTCTCAGCACATCTTAAGGTTAAATTACAATGAATTTTCCAACAATACAAAATTTATGCACTTATACAAAGTATCATAAGTCTTTGGTAAAATTATAAACTTGTGGGACATTTTTAGAGGGCAAAGACTCCAGGGAAAATTAGAGGATTATGAATAAAGGCACAGAGAATATATATGTTGTGTGGTATTGTGTATCAATTCTTAACATCTTTTTCTTTTGTTCCATGGGTTCAATTTCTGGATTCCCTACCTTTGTTATTATCTTCTCGTGATGTTGGTAAAATGTGTTTATCTCCTTAGGATTCTCAATATTCTTGAAGCATAATCTAGACACAACAAAAGACATCTGATCACTAGAAGGCCTTTGCTTGTGCTCACTTAAATGTGTAAAAAAATCAACAAAAAAATAACAAAACATACAATTTCCCATCACATGCTGTGATAAGTAAACACAACATCGTAGTTCAATGTTAAAAATCCATAGGAGGTCATTGTCCCTGCATTATCAAACACCACAGTTTAGCAGATGTAGACAAGAATAAATATGAAATTCTTGTTTCACATAAAAGACTGAATATAGTTTGCAACATGTACTATCTATTGTACATGCTACTGCATTTGGAAGGAAGTATATATAATAAATATTCTATGTAAGGATGGATTAGGTAGTCATTAGCAGAGAGATCCACCTGACATACAGCAATTCAAAGGTAATCTACAAAGATGACTATCAAATAACCCACAGCAAATCACACTGGATGCCTTGTAAATGTCTATGCTTTCTAAAAACTCCTGACTGGGGAATGAATTTTATCAGTAAAGGTCAGGCAGCAAAATTTGAAAATTTTTGAATTATTTTTCCCTCTACTTCTGCATGATCTGATCCCAAATTCAACAAAGCATGAAATCCACATTGGGTATGACAATAGAAGAAAAATCTATTTCATGTGCTAGCTGGATTCAGTATTCTGAATATTCAACAGTGAATGACTCACGGATAAAGCCAAGTGTTTTTACAAGCATTTTTACAGTGTTCTCTCCAATTTGGTTTTAATTCACAGAGCACTCTGAATAGCCCTCAAAATGCCATTATTTTTTCTGTGCATAATTGTCTTTGTTGTTTGTTATTCTGCTATTTAGTAACTTGTTCCTTGAAGTGTTAGAGTTTGCACTCATGCTTTGTGCTTGCTAGACAAGGGCTCTACCACTTAGGTCACACCTCCAGTCTCTTTTGCTTTATATTGTTTTTCAGGTAGGGTCTTGTAGGTTTTCCCTGGGCTGGCCTTGGACCTTGATTTTCCTACCCCAGTCTCCCACTGTAGTTGTTTTCACAATTGTGCACCATGACTGAAAGGAGAATTTGGAGCAAAGCAAGAAAAGACTTAGGAGACACTTAATAGGCATCATTAATATTGCCTTGGAGAAGAGGAATAAATAGATTATCTGAAACTAATGAGAATCATAGCAAAAAATCAATAAATAGACATGAAAAAAATAGATCAACTCAACCAAGGACAGACCATTCGAAGCATTAGAATTGCCGAAATGGAATGTGTTGTTCTAAAAACATTGCAAATTAGTGAATTCCCTGTCGCCAGTGACGATTAAGGAGAAACTGTAGGATAGTGTTTTGGAAATATTGAGAAAATATTAACGTTGCAGAACAGATGACAAAGTACTTAAAATATTGCACTTAGCATTCTTTGTAACTCTGAGATTTTACTTTGTTCTCATTTAAATTAGTATTTTTTTCCCTAGCTGAATTGGGAGTACTTTAAAGTTAACATCTGTGCCCAATATATTTTTAAAAGTTTCTCCAAAGTTACTTAAAATGGGGTACTTTTTACATAAGCATATGAAAAATACATGTTGATTGATTAATCTGTTTTTGAGAACACTTATAACATGCTAATGACAAAGTTCCTCCTTTCAGTGCCTAAGGTTTGTCTGGATGACTTTATCATAGCACCAAGTTTTGGAAACTTCTAGAAGTTCTTCTCCCATCGGTCATCCCTCTTCATGTTTTATAGAGCTCTGCTTCCAGTTATTGATCAGTGTATCCATTTGGAATATGTTGCCAGGCCACACCTGTGATTGAGACTGTTTACTATACTTACATTTGTTCACACTCCTAGTTCTTCTGTCTACTTAAACCTATTTCCAATGTATGCATCCAAACATCCCTTGGTTTTCCTTTTCATGTTGATTACCATTGGCCTATGTGTATTTAACAGCATGTCTCATTTTATCTCCCAAAGCCTACATTCCTTTACATTGGTCACCACTCAAAACCTTGTCAAAAGAATGCTGTTTTTATATCAACTAGTTGGGGATCATTTGTGATGTCATTAAAAGACTTTGCAAAGCACTCCTAATCTCTGACAAGAGTTGTCTTCCTGGGCTAAGTGGACACCATGGGTCCTCCCTCTGTTGGGACTCCTTATTTCTTTCCTCATAGTGACCTTTCCTTCTTCAAACAAACCCTTTCTCACTTTGTTTCCCAGAGGCTCCAGGACACTACCTATAAGCAGATCAACTCAGTTCTGTTCCTCTAACAGGCCCACTGTAGCTGTATTCACCTAAAGCAAGAAGACTCTGTTGATACCACTTCTCCTTAGGAGACTTCGTCATCCCCATTCAGCAGGAAGCAGATAGAGGAACATCAGTACCATATATATATCAAAAGGCAGGAATGTTCAGGTGGAAAAAAAAAGGAAGGAAGCCATGCTAGAACTGGACTACCTCTCCTTTGACTTATTGGAAACTCTCTACCCAGCCCTAAAGAAAAATAAACATCTACCTTTAGCCATTAACAAGAAACTCCCCACCTGGCCTAGAAGAAATGACCTGCCTTTAAGCCATTATTTTGGGAGGGTTAGAGAGTCATTGAGGATTTTCCCACCCAGCGACCTTCCTGGAACTTCTCCACTCATATCTACCCCCAGACTGTAAGTGGCTGTGGGCTCCAGCTCTGTTGCTGGAGTCCCTCTCCATGGAACTTCTTCCTGAATAACAAACCCTGTGTGACATTTAAGAAAGAAAGAAAAAAGAATATGTTGCATGTTGGTAGTACCAGTGGGATGGGAAAGAAGGTGAGAAAAAGGTGTAGAGGGTGAATATAGTGCAAATACTATGTACATATGTATGTAAAAGAAAAAATTATAACTGTTGAAACTATTCCAGAAATGGGAGAGAGGACATAAAGGAGAATAGTTGAGGGAGTGAATTCAAGTATGATATATTTGATACATTGTAAGAACTTTTGTAAATGCCACAATTTACCCCCACCCAGCATAACAATAAAAAAAGAAAAGAAAGAATATGGTGCATTCCTCCATTATAGTTCCATGGCTCAGCCCTCACTGCAGCTGAACTTTTGGGGTAAGGGTAATTTTGTGTCCTTCATCACTTGCTGATATCCTAAGTCCTCCTTTTTCCCTGTTTTTAGGACAAAGGGTGCAGAATTGACCTATTCTAATTAGTGGCCTATCTGTTCAGTGAGGTAATTTGAAACCAGGTATAAGTCCAACATCATAACACAGAAATACAAAACAATTTCTAATAATGAAGCTATTACAAAGTGATAGATTTTGTAAGTAAACTAGTATTCTTCTTTCATAGAATAATTCTTGTATTCTTTGTTTTCAACTTTTGACATGCATAAAAGGTCATGAGTTTCTTTCTTAGAGGCTGCTGGACAACCAGCCCTTTGGTTTCTGTTTGTTGAATGTGTCTGACTAGTTGATTATACGCAGATTTAGAAAGGAAAAATTTGTTGTGCTGATGAAGAGTTCTGTACAATACTCAAAACAGATGCAGCTTTCTGTTTGATTAGTTCCCTATTGTGTCTTTAGAAGCCTGAGTTGATATTAAAATAAGAGAAATATTTATTTACTAAAATTAGATTTTTTAAATTAAGGATATTTTTCATTCTGTAATATTACTTCTTTGAGTCATCAAGATAGTTACTATGTTCTTTGCAAGATTACAATATACAAATAAAGTACCTGATGAGCTTATTTCTTTTGTAGAGTAAAAATTGGAAATACCAAGGTCAGAATTTCCATTAGTTTTGAATAAATAGTAAAGGATGAAGACAATCTGATGATGATGATAATAATGGTGACAAAGATGAGGCTCACCATGGTGGGGAAGAAGATAACCTTGAGATGGGATGAAGATAGACTCCTTTGTGGTTTGCTGCTGTATACTTATGTTCTATATAAGTTGTAGCATACAGAATTATGCAATGCTCAATTAAAAATAAAATTAGAAAGTAATAAAAACTACTGTACTGACTATACTGAAAAAATAAAAATGCTATACTTTCTGCTCATTTTTATATAAATATACAATAGCTCAAAATTGCCTTTTTAATATTTTACTACTTTTTATTGTTGTGCTTGGAGGTACATTGTGGCATTTACAAAAATTCTTACAATATTTCAAACATATCATATTTGAATTCATGCCCTCTATCATTCTCCTTTATCCCCCCTCCATTCATGGAATTCTTTCAATAGGTATCATTTTTCCATTTACATACATGTATACACAGTATTTGCACCATACTCACCCTCCTACATCATTTTCCCACCACCAACACCCTCCCCTCATAGATAAGACCTGTTCTGCCCTCCTGTTCTCTGATTTTGTGAAAGAAAAAAATTACCACAGTCCAGCTGCAGCAGGCTCTCTGACTCTGGCCTTGGGTGCTCAAGCCGCGAATAACAACACAAACTCAGGATGGTGCTGGGCAGCAATGGCACAGTTTATTTTCTGAAGAGAGTATTTAAGCAATGCAGACAAGCAGGAAGGAGTACTTGGCAGTCCACAGGTTTCCCTTGACCTCTGCACTGGGATTGTCTGTCACGTTACTATGGCTACAAGCCCATGTGCAGAACATCATGTTCTTGGGACCAGGTTTTCCCAGTCTCACTCAGAGAGAGAACAGAGGAGTTCAGCAACTATCCTTTTCAACTGTTGCAATCTCTCTTAGGGATATTGCACAAAAGCTACAGTTACTTTGCTCCTTTCCAAGAGGCTTTAGGGATCCTGAGGGTCTCCCACAAAAAATGACATTTTTGTTCATTTACAATAGCTATTTAAGAAGTTTCCTTGTGACATTTCCATGTATATATGTATTCTAATCTGAATTAATTCATCTCCTCTATTTTTCTACTTTCTCAGTCCCCTTTTTATGGTGATTTCAACAGTTTTAAAAATTCTATGTCCATTCTTGTGTAGGGAATACATAAACCATATTCACATTCTGAACTTCTTTCTTTTACCCTCCTCATCTCATATATGACCTCCTATTAGTGTGACCTGTTTTTTTTTTTTCTTTAAATATTGCTGCATTTGTATTAGGTCTATAATTCATATATGAGAAAAAACATGTGGCTTTTGGCCTCTGAACCTGGATAACTTCACTTAAGATTATGTTCTCCAGTTCCATTCATTTACCTGTAAATGATAAAATTTCATCTTCTTTGTAACTGAGTAAAATTTCTTTGTATAAATATTACACATTCTTTTAATATATTCATTAGCAGTGGGACATCTTGGCTGTTTCCATGGCTTTACTGCTAGGAATAATGCTGCTTTTGTTGTAAACTGACTTACATTCCTTTGGGTATATCTCTAGAAGTGGAATTGCTGGATCATGTGACAGTTCTATTTTTTGTGTTTTGAGGAGCTCCCATTCTGTTTTCCATAGTGGTTGTACTAATTTACATACCTACCAGCAGTGTATGAGGGTTCCTTTTTCCCCACATCCTTGCCAACATTTGTTGTTGTTTGTGTTCTTTATGTTAGCCATTCTCACTCATTCTAACAGGAGTGAGGTGGAGCCTTATAACAGTTTTCCTTTATGACCAGGGATGCTGAGCACTTCTTCATGTGTTTTTTGGTCATTAGGCTTTCTTTCTTTGAAATAGCTCTGTTCAGTTCATTTGCTCATTTCCTCATTGTGTTATCAATTTTTTGGGAGGGGGTTTAGTTTTTTGAGCTCCCTGTATATTCTGGTTATCAGTTCCTTGTCTTATGTATAGCTGGCAAATATTTCTTTCCCATTCTGTGGGCAGTCTCTTCAATTTGGTGGCCATTTTTTTGTTGTGAAAAGGCTTTTCAATTTCATATAGTCCCATTTTTCATTTCTCTTAGTTGCTGAGCCATTTGAGTTCTATTTAGAAAGTCATTGCCTGTGCCTATTAATTATGGTGTATACCTGCTTTTTCCTGCACTAGCTTCAAAGTTGCAGTCCTTTGGTCCACTTTGAGTTGATATTTGTATGGGGTGGAAGACATGGATCTAGTTTCAGTTTGCTACATGCAGATATCGCATTTTCCCAGCAATGTTTGTTGAAGAGGCTATATTTTCTCTATCATATGTTTTTGAAGCCTTTGTAAAAAATCAGGTGGATATAGCTGGGTGGATTCATATCTGCATCTTCTATTCTATTTCACTGTTCTTCGTATCTGTTTTTGTGCCAGTACCATGTTGTTTTTATTGCTATGGCTCTGCAGTATACTTTGAAGTCAAGTATTGTGATACCTCCAGCATTGCTCTTTTTTTTTCTAAGTTTGCTTTGGCTATTTGTGGTCTTTTGTGCTTCCAAATAAATTTTAGGTTTGATTTTTAAGTCTCTGTGATGAATGCCTTTGGAATTTTCATGGGGATTGCGTTGAATATGTAGATTCTTTTGACAATATATCCATTTTCACAATATTGATTCTAGTAATCCATAAGCATGGGAAATCTTTGCATCTTCTGCAGTGTTCTTTGATTTCTTTCTTCAATGTTTTATAATTTTCCTTGTAAAGGTCTTTCACATCCCTTGTTAATTTTATTCCTAGATATTTTGTTATTTTGAGGCTATTGTAAATATAATTATTTTCTTATATTCCTTCTCAGTCTATTCGTTGTTGGTGTATATTTATTTTCTATCTTACTACTTTTGTGAAGCAGTTTATGATGTCTAGGAGTTTTTTTTGGGACTTTTAGGTATAAGATCATGTCATCTGCATTTAGGGATAGTTTGATTTCTTCCTTTCCTGCTTGTATTTCTTCTTCCTGTCTAATTGCTCTTGCTAGGAATTCCAAGACGATGTTGAATGATATTGGAGAGAGTGGACACCCTTGTCTCATTCCTGGCTTTAAGGAGAGTGGTTTCAGTTTTTCCCCATTTTGTTTGATGTTGGCAATAGTCTTGTCATATATAGGCTTTATTATATTGAGGTGCATTCCTTCTAATCCTTGCTTCATCAGAGCTTTTATTGCAAAGAGATGCTGAATTTTGTCAAAGGCTTTTTCTGCATCTGTTGAGATGATCATGTGGTTTTTGTTTTTGCTGTTACTGATGTGCTGTATTACATTTAATGATTTGCTGCATCCCTGGGATAAAACTGACTTGATTATGGTGTATGATCTTTTTGATATGCTGCTGAACTCAGTTTGCTAATATTTTATTGAGGATTTTTTCATCTAAACTCATTAAAGAGACTTGCCTTTAATTCTCTCTTTTTTTTTTGTTTTGTCCTTGTCTGTTTTGGGGATAAGTGTAATACTGACTTTATAGAATGAGTTTGGCAGTATCCCTTCCCTGTCTATTTCATGAAAAAGTTTGAGAAGTATTGGTATTAATTCTTCTTTAAAGGACTGGTAGAATTCAGCAGTAAATCCATCACATTCTGAACTTTTCTTTTTTGGAATACTCTTTATTGCTTCTTCAATTTCATTGCTTGTTATAGATCTGTTTAGGTGATTTGCATCCTCTTGGTTCAATTTTGGATTGTCATATATGTCTAGAAATTTGTTCATTTCTTTTAGATTTCTCCAATTCATTTGCATATAGGTTTTTAAAGTAGTCACTAATGATTCCCTTGATTTCAATTGGTGTTTGTTGTGATGTCCCCTTTGTCATTCCTAATTTTATTAATTTGGGTCTTTTCCCTCCTCATTTTAGTCAGATTTGGTAGGGGTTTGTTAGAAATATCTTTAAGATATTGGGGTGTCATGAGAGAGCTAACACTACTTAGAAGTCAATAGGCAAGTTAAAATTTATTTCTCCAGAAGGGTGCACACCAAGAAGTCTGAGATATATGCACCCTGAGTGGGAAGTCCTCAGGGGTTTTATCTGATCCCATGCTGTCCCTCTCCTGCTCCTGGATTGGGCAGATTTTGGGCTCACAGTTTACGAGGTTGGCTAACTAGAAAGGGGCCAGGTTAGGAGAGGGCTTTGACAACAAAGAAGTTTAAAAGTTCAGGGAAGCAATAACTGGTTTTGATTATCAGCTCTGGAACAGGGCATCAGTTGGAATTCTTGCCCAAGCTCAGCTGAGGATAACAACCCTTTGTTTTTAATAGAAACTTTTATCATATTCAGCTGAGTTTATGGAGTGAGCATACGGGAAACAAGTTAGTGAGACTAACGTTTATGACAGCAGTGGTTACTGATTAAATCTTTTGACAGAAAAGACTCAACCTGAGTTGCTTCTCACAGATTTGTCAATCTTGTTTATTTTTTCAAAGAACAAGCTTTTTGCTTCATTGATTAAAAATTTCCTTTGAGTTTAAAGAAATTCAGTGTTGGTAGACCAAATATTACTTCTTGTCACATAATGATTTAATGAATGAATAAATATTTGTCACTAATTTTAAATATACTAACCCAAAAGCCTTATTACTATTTGTAAATATATAAAAAGTACTCAAAATAAACAGCAGACTTACAGGGGGATCCAGAGAAAATATTCCTAATGTCAAATATAATCCAATTGATGTGTAGTTAGTGTACTTTAATAGGGGATATTAACAAATCAGTCTGTCAGACACTTAGTTGACATTAATGAAGCTTTATGTTTTTTAGTACATTTTAAACATAAGAACTGAATTTGCACAGAGTAACTCAAACAAGTCTTTTAGAAAATTTAAGTGATTTTTAATGTAGTAGGCACACAAGAATGTCCTATTGTAGATTTTGGAAATGGTCCTTTCTAAATTTTAACTTCTGCCTTATCAGTTTCTGCAAATGTTTTTGTGTGACTGATAAAATCCAGTTTACAAGACTCAGTGCTGGCTGAGAGGCAACAGAAAAAGCTTCCCATAAAAATAAATTCAATGTGTTCGTTATTAAAGTTGAGTCCTCTGTTGAAACACCCTTAAGCAGACATGCAGTGTGGTATAAATAGAGTGGATTGTTCAGTTTGGGTCAGAGTCCACTGCTAAGCACAGTCACATTTAGTTGTACTTGGCACTCTGGAAGAGATTTTTAGCAGAATTCTGTTTGTATCAGGATCTGAGGAACTTCCTAGGGAAAGAGGGAAAAGAATATTAAACTTGACTATAACAAAGTTTACTTTTCTGAAGGAAATTTTGTCCTTCTGCACACATCATAGGTCTGACCCTAGGAATATGTTATCAACCTAACCATTATGGTTTGTGAGGGAGAAAAGTCATAAAATCACAATTCATCCACTAAAGCTGAGATTCTTAAATTTTAATATGCATTGTGGATCACCTGAGGATGCAGAGTCTGATTCATTAGGTAGACTGGGCAGGATGAGGCCAAAGATCTATGCTTTAGAAAACACAAAGTCTCTGGTATTAGGATATATTAATCTAAAAGATTAACATCCAGGTGATAATATTATGGTGGTCTTTCACAGAGTGTGACAACACTCTTCACACACTGAATAGATTTGTAATTTCATGTGCTCCAGTCCCAACTGAGGCATCTGTGTAATGTATGAGTGGTATTAGATGCAGCAGATATGAAAGAAACTTCCAGGAGAAGCAGCAGGCCGCCCGGTTATGACAGTAGAATGATCTCAACATCTTAGCAAAAGCAAAGTGTTGCAGAACACAAAGTCATGGCACTTTTTTGCACAAACACCCTTTTTAATCTTAGAGAAACAAAGCCAAGAGGAGAGAAATGATAGAGGCACAGGCACAGTTGTTACTAGACTATATGAGGAATGCCTTTAAGAATCACTGTCTTGGATAGGCCCATAAATAAAATGGGTGATCAAGGTTGCACTTGAGAATGTAGGATTCTGCTACACTAGTTAGGGAAAGAGAGAAAATAAGCATTGGAAACTACAATGATTATAACATTTATATAATTCTAAAAGAGTTTTCTGAGATTTATAGATTCAAAGGTAATTCTATCTACAGTCTCATCATAAGAATTCACTTTGAAATTGAATGTTTGTTGATGCAGAGTAGACAGGAAGAAGTTACAACAGGCTTCTGAAGGTGGGAAGATATTTTTCTGTGGACAGACATTGAATAGGCATTTCTTACAAAATGAATTTGTCTAGGATAAGCCAAGGAAGCACTTTAGAAAACTATACAAAGTGAACCAAAATCTAGGAGGCACACCACAATGCTCTGGCAGAGAGTTTAAAAACACTTCTATGAAACTCACCTTAAACTTCTCTACACACTGAAGTATTATAACTTACATTGTAGGTGTGTTATATCTTAAAAGACTTGAAATTATGTAATTTACAGTATAGTTAATATTCAGATATTTTTTCTTCACATATAAAATACAGTAGCCCTTGGTGTCCAAGGAGGATTGTTTCACAGAACTTCCACAGACACCACAACCTGTGATGCTTAAACCCTTTGTATAAAATGAAGTAGTATTTGAATGTAACCTACAGGCATAATCCCATATACTTTAAGTTATATTTAGATTATTTAAAATACCTAATGCAATGTAAATGCCATGTACATGGTTGCATTATATATTTTAGGGATTAATGATAAGAAAAAATGTACATATTCAATATAAATATATTTTTCATAGATTTTATCTGTGGTTTATTGAATCTGTACATGTAATACTGTGGATATGGAGGAGCAACTGTAACTTGAAGTTCAATGTCTGATTAAATACAGGAATTCTCATGTTGTTGAAAAGAGGGGTCTCTATACTTGTCATAGGCTATTTTCTATTGTAATAACACAATACTTGAGACTGGGTAATTTATAAAGAACAAAAATTTATTTTCTCACAGTTCTGAATGCTGGAATATCTAAGATCAAGGCACTGATAATTTTGTTGTCTGCAGAGGCTCTGGTCTTTGCTTCCAAAGTGGTATCTCAAAAGCTGAATACTCAGAAAAGGAAGTACTGTGTCTTCACAGGGCAGAATGAGAAAATGCCAAGACAGATGAACTCTTTCTATCAAGTCCCTTCAACAAACATCTAATCCCATGTCTGAGGGAAGGGGCCTTTCTGCTTAATGACGTCTTAAAGGATTCACTTCCTAACAGCATCACATTGGCAATTTTGAAGGGCACATATTCAGCCCATAAAACTAGAATGAAAACTCATCGTAGTATTATTTTAATATTGTAATACTTTAATCTTTTATGTATAACACTAATATTAAATGCACATGGATTTTCTTTCCCATTGATTACACAACATATACATTCTTTTGCACAGATATTTTGACATGTAAATGGATAATTGGTGAAAAATCTGAACAGAGATTTTCAGAAATGAGCTGACATTGGAATAAGTTAACTCTCTGGTTTATGATCCTAAACTTTTATTAAGACAGCCTAGGGCACCTGCACATCCATGTTTATTGCGGCACTATTCACAATAGCCAAGTTATGGAAACAGCCAAGATGCCCCAGCACTGACAAATGGATTAAGAAAATGTGGTATCTATACTCAGTGGAATTTTATGCAGCCATGAAGAAGAACAAAATGTTATCATTCGCTGGTAAATGGATGGAATTGGAGAACATCATTCTGAGTGAGGTTAGCCTGGCCCAAAAGACCAAAAATCGTATGTTCTCCCTCATATGTGGACATTAGATCAAGGGCAAACACAACAATGGGAATGGACTTTGAGCACATGATAAAAGCGAGAGCACACAAGGGAGGGGTGAGGATACGTAAGACACCTAAAAAACTAGCTAGCATTTGTTGCCCTTAACGCAGAGAAACTAAAGCAGATACCTTAAAGCAACTGAGGCCAATAGGAAAAGGGGAACAGGTACTAGAGAAAAGGTTAGATCAAAAAGAATTAACCTAGAAGGTAACACACACACACACATGAAATTAATGTGAGTCAATGCCCTGTATAGCTATCCTTATCTCAACCAGCAAAAACCCTTGTCCCTTCCTATTATTGCTTATACTCTCTCTACAACAAAATTAGAAATAAGGGCAAAATAGTTTCTGCTGGGTATTGAGGGGGTTGGGGGGAGAGGGAGGGGGCGGAGTGCATGGTAAGGGAGGGGGTGGGGGCAGGGGGGAGAAATGAACCAATCCTTGTATGCACATATGAATAATAAAAGAAAAAAAAAAAGACAGCCTAGGGTATTCGAAAGAATACTGGCTGTAGCCAAGTGACGAAGCTTTTAATCTTCACTGTGCAATTTACAAGCATTGTGACCATGAGAGATTCACATAACCATTTTAAGACACAATTAAATTAACTATAACATGAGAATAATTAACTTATACACTGAGGAATGAGGAGCAAATAAGAAAATATGGAACATCCAGTACAGTGAACAACATCAATGTCAATCTCACTTTCTCTCTGTGTTCTTACTCCTTCATCTATAAGATGGAGACAATATTGTAATACTTCTCTAGTTCAAAAGATTATAGTGAGAATCAAGCTAACACATGGATACTGTATGTATATGTGTATTGTTTTTGGACACCAACCTAGCATTTTGATAACTTTCCACATATCCAAGGAAGAAGAAAGAAAATATCATTCACAGTCTCTGTAGTATCTCTATTTTTTCTACTTAAACTAACTGCACTCTTTCCTATTGTTTACAAATAAGAACTCTGACTAGTAAAGGCTATATCTTGTGGTTTTAAAGTTGCTTACATGTACATTCTGAACTATTTCCAGTTCACCATTTTTATATATTCAATAAAATAATTTGGTAGCATAGTGTTTTGGTAGGGTGAGGAGATCTGACATTCTCAAATACTGTTGGTGAGATTGGAAGTTGGTGCTACCTCTGTGAAAGAAAATTAACCACAGACATTAGAGTAATGAATGCGCTTGCATTTAAGATTCATGTTTTAGAAATTCATGCTCAAAATATATCAGTAAACCCTAAAATTAGACATAGAACAATTTACTGCAACACTGGTTGTTATGGAAAAAGATTAGAAATAACTTCAATGTCCATTAATAAAGCAATGATCAAATGAATTATGGTAACTCCATGCAGTGAAATTGGGTCACTGCAGGATTAGAGTTATGATTAATAGGAATGCTGAAAAAGAATCCCAAAGATGTTTTATGTAAAAAATCAAGACATGAGACAATGTTTAGTACACAATCTTCGCTATATATTTCAGTAGATGGTATTTAGTTTCACATATATGCTTTATGCATTCAAAATGTCTCTCCAGGAGCACATGAGAAACTCCTAATCTGAGTTGTCTCTGAAGAAGAGAAATAGCTTATCAAGATTGAAAGTAGGCTGAGTTTCCTTGTAAATGTCTTTGTCTCTTGATTTTACAATCTGTATGCATTATTCATTTAACAATTAATTAATAATAACTTAATTAAGAAAATGAAATAAGAGGCCCATAATATTGCAGTTGTGTGTGACGTCTCTAACTTAAAATGATACTAGTGGCAAAACTGGTGGAGGTAATGTGCTTCAAAACAGGATTTTCTGACCTCAAGATAAGAGAATTTATCATGAGGCTGCATTCACAATTTTAAAGAGATTACAGAAGTAACTTAAATAATGGAATTTTAAATAATGTTAATATTTTCACACCTTATATAGATGTAAAAATCAGTTTGCATCATGTTTTCCAGAAGATAAACAAGAGTCATAAAACCATGTATATCCAGAAGTTATGGATTTGTCCAATTGAAACCTAACATCATGCACATTGTACAATTGATTTTTTTTCAGAAGAATGTTTTGAAGCACATTTTCCTTGCTGAGTCTGAAAACTTCCTATTAAAACCAGCACATTGTTTTGAATAAAGCTCCACTGAGGGTCAATTAGATTTAAGTTTAGGTTAAAATTGAATGACCACGAATCCATATTACAAGATGTTAACAAGCATTAACTTGAAGTCATAAACTAGCATTTTACAAGCTGCATGAATAGGGTGATGAACCATAGCTTCAGTGATTTGCTATCTTTAATGTCCTGCAAGAAGTTTACATTCCTCTTGGCTAGAATAATATCAAGGATATCCTTTCAAATGGAGACAGTTAAAATAATGGGAAGGTCAATACAATGCCCGAGTTTGATATCTTCTATTTTCTACATATAAAGCAGCTTGCAACATTCAAAAGACTCGTAAGAAAGGCACCTTTCAATTTTAGAGCAGGAACAAATTAAAAACCATTAAGAAATTTTAGTTTTCTTATGATGCTTGAGATATGAATGTCCTCAAAGTATTTTTCTAGCAGTCTCTTCAAATGGCCATAGTAAATTAGCTTATTGCCTCTCTGATTGTCTAAATTAGATCCTACTAAAACAGTGATAATTTACAATGCATGGTATTATAAGTATAATGTAAATAATATTTTGGAACTATTAAAAGTGTTTTTGTCTTTCAAAATCCCAAGTTGGTAATTGTTCCAACTACTGCCCAGATGGGATGACATCTTTCTTTAATCAGAGTGTATGGTAAAAATAGGGAGGAGAGGGGGAGGAGAGTCTCATGAGGAAGGAAATAGCTGGACAGTTATTCAAAATTCATTTTAAATCTGAAGAGATCTTACATCCTGTCTGTACCACCAGAGGGACCAAAGATGTGTAATTATTATCAAGAACGTAATACCTTCTATTTCATACCTACAGTGTGCAAAGCTTATCTCTAGAGAATACGCATTTTTGTATGTTCACAATCTGCATGAGTTAAGATCAGTATTGTTTTGCAAGTGATGGAACTTCCATCTCCCCAAAATAACTTAAGTAGGCATAATAGAAATTAAACTCACAGGTAAATGAAATATTACAGAAGCAATCCAAGGACAGTTTGATACTACCGTGATAATTAGGGATCTAGATACCTTATATCGTTTTATTTGCCATTCATCATTTGTGGTTTCTATCCCATGACTTACTGCAGCAAATGAAAGAGAAGAAATTCATTCTCACTCCTTGAAACTTTTTCTTGAAGTTGCACAGAGCATCTCTATTTCTATCTATTTGGAAGGAACATGGCTTTTACATCTTGCTAAAGGGAAGCTGAAAAATGCATTTTTCATTCCATGAAGCCATGTGTCCAACTAATGACTGGGAATGGTTTCCTAACAAATGAATATAGGGCAAAATGTAGCAATTTCAAGGTTAAATTCCCAATTTAACAATGAAGAAATAACATCAAGAGTATTGAGTAGGCTTGCCTCTCACCCCTGCACTTCTAGCAGGAGGTGCTTTATCTTCTCTCTTTTTAAATTTCTCCCTGCTTTGATCCTTTAATAATAAAATCCTTCCTAAATCTTCAAATACAAAAAAGAATATTGGTGATTAAAAAAAGTCTTGGACATTTTCAGTCCCAATAATAGCTATTTCTTTCATGATTCTTGAATGTCCCCCACACTCTGTTGTTTCTGACTGAGGAAAAAAATTCATTTTAATGATGCATTAGTGTGAAAAACTATTTAAATAAAATTAGAAAGATAACCAAATAGATTGGCTATCTAGATGCAGAGCATGAAATTACACATCAATCAACTGAAATGGGTGACTAAATTTTAACCTTTATCACTAATTTGTCAACTCTATCACTATTGATGTAATGTGTTTATAACTGTTAAATTTCACACTAATTTCAAACACATAAACATATATACCTTACAAAATGTAGGAAATACATTATTTGTGTTGGCTATATAATTTCAAGTGAAAATCATATAGATATCTTTGTGATTAAAACTACAATGATATCATATTTTTTCTAAAATTAATTATGGGTAAAGTAGAGGGCAAGATTTGTCTGAGAGCACAATGAAACTGTACAGCATTAAATTAACTAGTGATACTACTGACTTTCATTTTAGTGGATTTCAAAGATTCCTTCATATTGACCTGATTCTTTTTCATTTGTTTGTTTGTTTTAGGTGATTCTGATGTTTGAACTCAAGAACTCATGCTTGGTAGGTAGACATTCTACCATTGGAGCCAAACCTTCTTCCATTTTTTCCTTTTCATGTTTTTCAGATACTGTCTGTGCTTTTTGCCTAATGCTAGGTTTGGATGTGGCCCTCATAGCTATGCCTCCCACACATCTGGGCATTACAGTTATACACCACCATGTCCAGTTTGTTTATCAAGATGTAGTCTCTAACTTTTTACCAGAGCTGGCCTCGAACCACAATCCTTCTAATCTCTGCTTCCCAATTACCTAGGATTACACAGCTCACCACCACATCAGGCCCATGATTTGCTTTTCATTTTTATGTATTTTGAGGCAGGATATCTCTATGTGCCCATGCTGGCCTCAAACTCATGCTCCTGCTGCCTCAGTCTCATGAGTCCTGGGAGAACAGGTGTGCACAACCAACTGTGGTTTATATTGATTCTTTGCTTTTAACATTTTTTTAAAATTTCTTTTATTCATATGTGCATACAATGTTTGGGTCATTTTTCCCCCCTTCCCCCCACCCCTCCCTTACCCCTCTACCCTCTCCCTCTCCCTCCCTACCCCCTCACTACCAGGCAGAAACTATTTTGCCTTTATCTCTAATTTTGTTGAAGAGAGAGTATAAGCAATAATAGGAAGGACCAAGGGTTTTTGCTAGTTGAGATAAGGATAGCAATACAGAGAGTTTACTCACATTGCTTTCTTGTACATATGTGTTACATTCTAAATTAATTCTTCTCCAACTAACTTTTTCTCTAGTCCTGGTCCCCTTCTCCTATTGGCCTCTGTTGCTTTTAAGTTTCTGCATTAGTTCCTTTGCATTGAGAACATCAAATGCTATCTTTTTTTGAGAAGGGGTTTTCTTGCCTATCCTCATACCTCCTTTGTGTGCTCTCATTTCATCATGTGATCAAAATCCATTCCCCTTGTTGTGTTTGCCCTTGATATAAAGTCCACATATGAGGGAGAACATATGATTTTTGGTCTTCTGGGCCTGGCTAATCTTGCTCAGGATGATGATCTCCAGTTCCATCCATTTACCTGCAAATGATAAGATTTCATTCTTCTTCATGGCTGAGTAGCATTCCATTGTGTATAAATACCACATTCTTTTAATCCATTCATCTATAGTGTATAGCATCTTGGCTGTTTCCATAACTTGGCTATTTTAAATAGCATTGCAATAAACATGGGTGTGCAGGTGCCTCTGGAGTAACTTGTGTCACAGTCTTTTGGGTATATCTCCAAGAGTGGGATTGCTGGATCATATGGCAGATCTATGTTTAGATTTTTAAGAAGCCTCCAAATTTTTTTCCAGAGTGTGCTTTTAACATTTTCAATTAAATTTTTTTCTGTAGCTAATATTTTGTTCAAAATCCTTCATTTCAATGAGAATTACAGTTTATGATTGTATAAAATTTTTTAAATTTACTTGCATTTTTCAAGTAAGGTGCATCTTTTCTTGACTTACTTTATAAATGTTAGTATAATATAATAGACTTTCTAAGGAATAAACTTTTGAATTTAAAAATTAGATGTCTTTTCCCATATTTAGAGGATACTTTATTAATTTCTATAATCACACACATAAGACCTTGCATTGTAATACTATGGATTACCCCTGTACAAATGGAAAAACTTCATACACCTTCACACACACTCTTATGTACATATCACTTTGGTACATATGTAGCAGGGAAGAGGGGACAGCATGGCAGGGAGATAAAGCTTAAAGACTTTGAACATAAGGAAGGTCACATAGTACTGAGGATGAAGTAGCCAATAGAGATGCATGCAACCATGTATAGGTCAAACTCTGCTTCTTGCTTCTGTAACCGATTGCCAAGGCATAAAAGGCAAAGCCCTTTTGTTCTCAGGGCTCAACCTTTGAATGGGAATCCACTGAGCCACTGATGGCATGCTAATAAAAATTGCTTCGTGAAAAGCCTTGGTGTCCTGTTTCCCTGCCTGCATATCCTGTAACACATATACACAAATACACATTCACTCTTATCTGTAAACTCACAAATATTGGCATCACACACAGTCACATATACCGACCCTTGTCCTTAAGCACACAAACTCACTGCCCCATCCATACCCGTGTACACATGCATGCACAGACACCCACAGAGGCTCCCATACATGCACTCAGAAACACACAACTGGCACTGTTTCCATTCTATGTGAAATGAAAAGCAGTCACACATTGTCACAGCAAGATTCATATAAACTACAAAATTACAATGTTTGAATGATAATAATAGAACCCCAGTCTTTTTAATATTAAGCATAAACATTTCTTAGAGTGCACATTCTGTGAAGGGAGTAAGAAGTAAGAAAATCGCAATCTGTTTTAAGAAAATAATAAAAGTGAAAGCACCACATAGGATTTTGGTAAAGCAGCATCAAAAGGAAAATTAATGTTATTTTTGCAAAATGATTCAAAGCAGAAAAGATAGTAAATTTATAATTCAATATGATACATCAGAAATGCATACAACAGAAGTATTAGAGAATGAAAACAATAAAGATAGCAGAAACTCAGTAAGTAAATATTAGTAGACATCCCATTGTATAGAAATTAATACTCATATTAGTCTAGAAACAATTAGATGATGAATTCATGTTGTATTATGCTTGCCAGCAAATGCACTGAACACACATATTAGTGAAGTCTGTTATAAATATATTTAAACTTTTGTTTTTTGGACAGTAATGGGGTATGAACCCAGGGCTTTGCACTTGTTTGGAGGACATTCTATCACTTGAGCCATGCCCCCAGCCCTTTTTCCTTTAATTATTTTTCCTGGGGATTTGGGGAACATGAACTTCCTATTTATGCTTCCCACATAGCTGGGATCACAGATGTGTGCCACCATGTCCAACTTTTAATGGTTGAGTTTGATTCTCCCAAACTTTTTGCCTTTAACCACTGTCTTCCAGATCTCCTAGACTCAACTCCCAAGTAGCTAGGATTACAGGCATGAGCCACTGCACTCAAATATCTAAACTTTTATGTAAAAATGCATAATCAACCAAGAATAGATAAGGAAAAAAGAAAAAGACAAGTACCTTCTGCCAGAACTGGAGTTGTAAAAACAAATGCATAATGAGGTGTGTGGAGTGAGTGGGGGGTACACATGAGGGCAGAATAGAAAGGATAACAAGAAAAGCCACTAAGGTAGGCTGATAGTTTGCAGAAAGAGTGAGGAATTGAGGAACTTCTGATGACGTGGGGATAAAATGTTGGTATTAACCAGTCACCCAACCATAGACCTAGCTGTTTGCTAAAATGAAAAGAAAGGGAATTCTTTCATTTCCATAAATTTGTTGAATCAGACACAGATATGAGAACAAAACAATATGAATTGCACATAGTTCTATTGTAGATTTTATAGGAGTGGATATTTGAGAAAAGTAAATTTTAGCTCAGGGCAAAGAAGCAGCTTTAATACAGATGAAAGAAGTTCTGGGAAATCTCCAGAAACAACGTCATATAGAAACCAACCATAGGCTAGTAGAGCTGGAAGAGACTTCGTGGATTATTTATCCAACTTCTTCTTTTATTAATAACAAAAATAATCAATCCAAGAAATGAAAACATGCAGTAAAAGGTAGAAGAAATAATAAAATCATTCTCTATTCTCATGAAAATAGTACCTTCCTATTTTTCTATGTGACAAATCAGTTAGAAAGTCTGAAAGGAGAATTTTTCTACTTGATTAAATAAAGAGTTAAATATCATTCTTACAAACTAGTGAGAACAGAATTTACTGAAATACTCAAATAGGAATTAGGTAACTTCTATGTGCCAGACACACCAAGGACAATATAGAGACTAATATGAACATGCTGCATGTCTTGAGAAAGATACAGATATGTGAACATCTGTACATATTTGGGCATGCCAGCTTGACTCTAAATTATGTCAGTAGTTGAGATTTAGACATTTCTCAAAGTATCTGTCATACTAGTAAAAAAGACCAGAAGAAATTATTTGAATAAGTAAACAATGAACAAAGAGAATTTGAATAAAAAGCTGATACGTATTCTGAAGGAAGAGCGCGTCAGAGAAAACAGTGGCTCAGGAATAATGCAGTCAGTTTTTTGTACAGTACCATGGTCAACTTTTACATATTATACCAGGTCTAGTGGTTGAGTACTATAGATAAAAATTAATGTGCTTGTAGATGTTTTGTGTGACATTGGGAAACAAGTCAAAAATGCAGATACCTGGGACAACAGGAAGAAAAGCCTGTTTTTGCCACTCTTGCATGAACACAGTGTGTCTTAAGCACTTCAGAGTTCTTTAGTGAATACTAAAGGCTCTGACACATTAGCAGCATCAGAGGCTGAAATAACAGAGACCTACTACTCAGCAGCAGTGCCCAGGGATGACACAGGCATCCTTGTTTGGAAACTCCTCACAGCTTCTCAGGTAAAGGTACTCTGCTAAGACATGAATACACAAGTCTTTATGGCATGTATTTGGGTACTTTTATTATGTATGTGTATGATTTTCACAAACTCAGAACAGGAAAGAAAGATAATGGCAAAGCAAGACAGTGGCAAAGCCACTCTGGAGATCTCTGGGATGCTTGGAAGGATTTGAAAGGAAAGAAGAGCTGCATTAGCAGTTGAGATGTGATTCAGAAAAATACTATTTATTAAAGTTAACATGACCCTTACTTGTATCCCACCTCGGGAATCATGACTTTAATATATGCTGATAGCTAAAGAGGAGACATAGGCAAATAATAGGGGTAATACATGCTGAAATAGAGAATTACACAAGGTGTATAAGGCTCATACCTACATACCTGCACGTTAGCGGCCATTTCAGGTCATGAAGACCAGTACATTTATAACGTAAAACAAAGTCTTCTTGCATTTTTCCAAAATACACATTCTTCAAAGGGGTCCCATACTTTGTACCTGCAGAAAGAATAATAGAAAATTAAAATTTTATAAAAGCATGTGGCCTGTGTCAAGTTATAATGACTTCACCTATGATAAAAGGTCTATTAATATGGATGAGTTAAAAATGATCCAGTTAATCGTTTTGAGATATGATGAAAATCTATCAGAGCAGAAAAAGAACTAAAATATATGCTATCAGAAGCCAAGAACAATTACATTCTCACAGGGAAATGTCCAAGGGAATTTCACAATTGCAGGCAGGTGAAGATGTGGAGACTGAAGGACATGGTTCAGTTAATTCCCTGCTGTGACTTGGAATGGAGTGGGGCTCAAATATGACTTTTCCCTGCAATATGCATGCTTCTAAAGAGATAAAAACCTTTAGTTTTCTATAGTCCACATATGTCTGATAGGCTTACATTGTTTAGAGATCAATTGGTCTGCCATATGCCTTGAGGAATCTGTATACAAAAGTTAAAATATAATTTTCAAAACTCAAGTAAGCTGCCAGAGTTCATATTTATAATTCTAGCTGCTAAGGAGATGAGATTGGAAGGATCACAATTCCAGTCTAGTCTGAGCAAAAAGATTAAGAGACTCCATTTTGACCAATCTCTGGGTATAGGCATTCCCAGAAAATGTCTGGGTTTCTTTCCAACTCTGAGTTTAAAAGCATTGTAGTTTTGAAGCAACAGAAAGAATGCTGTAATACTAATAAACACACTTCCATACTCAGCACTATGACAATGATATAATAAATGTAGTTTAGTAAGCTTTCTGTTACTATAGCAAATACCTGAGATAAGTCAACTTTTAAGGAGGAAAAGTTTATTTTGGCTCACAGTTTCAAAAGTTTCAGTCCATGATCACTTAGCCTTATTGGCTTTTGGCCTGTGGTGAACCAGTACATCCTGGCAGGGAGAGGGTGAGAACCATTACCTCATAATAGTCAGGAAGCAAAGAGGAAGAAAGGAAGGGGATAGGATCCCAACATCTACTTCAAGGATGCACTCTCAATGACCTAATTTCCCTTCTCTAGAACTCACCTTTTAAAGGTTCCACCACCTCCCAATAGCACCAAGCTGAGGACCAAGCCTTCAATACATGGATCTTTGGGGGCCATTCCAGACCCAAACTACAGCAATGTGTCTAGGTGGTACTCTGTGGGGGAGTGGGGATTATATCACAATCAGCACATGTAACATGCTTTTAACTGACACAGCACTAGGTAAAACACTTCACATTTTTCCTATAAATAACCCTTATTTGGAACATGAGACAAATGTTTCTATTGTACCTAAGTACACATGAGGGTTCTGAAGTGTGGAGAATCTGTCTTATATCATGCAGTAGTAAATAATAAGACAAAGGGTGAATGAATCTTCTGACAAAAATGTATTTAACTCTATATATGCTAGAGAAAAAGAGTAACATTTTAAAAAATTAAGTGTAACTTCCAGAACTGAGGGAATGAAGGTTTGGCAAGGAAAGGAGTCTATATCTACAATTTACCTATGCCCACCAGAAACAATTTTTTTTGGCAAAAAGAGTAGATTTAGTATGAAACTAAAACATGACTGACAATTATTAAACCAATTTAACAAAAAACGCAAAATATTTACTTTAATGAATCCTAATACATCTAAATTGAAACTCCAGAAAATCCCTTTAACTAACATCCATTTCTTTCTTTCCAGATTGCTAAAAGAAGCTATGAAATATCTCTATTAAGAAATATCAAGAGACTACATAGTGACTGAATATTGGGCCCACCAAATAAAAGAAAACAGAGCTATTTAATGAGAACTTTTTCAAACATTGATAATGAAACATGAACATATAGCTTAAAAAGCATGAATAGAGAAGTTCATTTGTTTTATTGATATAAGCCACAATAGCTTATTTTTATAGATTCTTATTCAGCGATTAAACTATTCCATTAATGAATAAGATAAACTCTTTTATATTAATCCACAATTTCATAATTATACAGTAATATAATCTTTTCTTTGCATTGTAATAGCTAACATTTTCCTCTCATTCAGATGCTACAGAAAAAAAGGAAGAGCTCAATAAACAGAAAATGAGCCAGGTAATCACTATCCATAAATTATGTGAAAAGCAACAATAATATTTCAATGGAAAAGAAGGTAACAGGAAAATTAAACAAAAATAATCAGCAGAGAGAGTATGGTGATAGAGCGAGAAAAAGGAGTAACAGAGAAACAGAGACAGAAATAAAGGGAGGGGAGACAGAATTTGAGGAAGAACAGAGAAGAAGAAAAGAAAATTGAAAAGAAAGAAGGAAAGAAAAAGGGAGCATGTGAGGGGAGGAAGAAGAGAAGGGAAATCATGGTGATTTAAAATAAACCCCAACCACACAGCTTAAAATCAGAGTTTTAATTAAAGAGAAGGTCCCACTCCTATCAGTATTTCTCTGTGTCTCACTCATGTTCCTTCCTCAGCTATGCTCATAAATTACAAAGGATATGCAGTCACATATCTTGTGTAGATGCCAGGGAAAGCAAAACAAAATAAACACAGGGATGCATCACAAATACACTGTGGTTCTTATCCATACAAGCCATAGTTTCTCCCTACTCTCTCTCTCTCTCTCTCTCTCTTTCTCTCTCTCTCTCCTTTTCTTCTCTTCATCCTCTTCCTCTTCCTTCTCCTCCTCCTCCTTCTTGGTGACACTGAGGTTTAAACTCATGGTCTTGTGCTTGCTAGGCAAGTGTTCTGCCACTTGAGCCACTCTGCCTAACTCTGAGTTTCTTCATGTATTATATGAGGACATTAAAATAGACAAATGGAAAAATCTGTATGGGTTTTTAAATTTTGATTTATTTTTAAACATTCTCTCTCTTTCAGAAAAAAATCCCCCCCCAAAGCTCATACTTATCTTTGTGAAACACTTCGACTTTGGGTGGTATGATGCCCTATTTAATTTATTAATATTACTTGTTTAATTGCTCATTCCCCACCCCCCAAACCCCTGCTCTGATTTGGATGAGTTTGGACAAGCATTCTACATTTTTCTACCAGGACTGAGTTATGTAAGACCTTGGCAGGGAGGAGACTTCACCACTTTTCCAATCCTCTTTGCTCCTCACAATTTAGCTTACATATTCCCCTGAACTTAGCTGCCTGTGTGACACCTATGACCCCCGAGAGCTGTTCTTCTCAGCTAGACATTCTCAAGCCATTTATACTCCTAGAAGACCCTGCTTCTAATATATAATCCAATTATCTCATCAGTGTGAATGTCGCAGGAAGCCTAAAAGCTAGTTCCTACTATCTACAATTAGCAGCAATATGAATGAACCCAGTACTGAACCCTTCTTAGAAGATATGGGATTTTGTGTGTGTTTGTGTGTGTTTTGTAACACAGAGACAGAACACAGAACTGAAAGTGAGGGGGAAATTTTCTTCAGAAAAGAATGGATTATGCAGTGTCAGTCACCTTGAGAAGTTAATATTGGATCAAAGAGAGAGGATCTGGAGAGCTGATACTGAAGAAAAATATTTTCTTTCCAACTGAAGTTTGATTGACATAGGTGCTGAACTAATTGTGGAGACAGTCTAGGTTACTTCAGGGACACACACAGTTAGGGAGCTTGGTAGAGCAAAGAAAAGTTGAGCTGCCCTGGTTATATCAAGTCAAGCCAGGACCCTGCATAAAATAGGATATAGACAGAGAAAAACTGTATTAGTAACATACCTGGTTTTTTTGAAAGGAGCTGATATTAGAGATTATAGTTGTGCTCACCTGTCCAACTGTGGTAGAGTCATTGATCACTAAAGCAGGTTCATGGCAACATACAGAAGAAACATGCAAGAAGTGCCAGGTATTTCTTATTGAACAAAGGGAGGTGATGTTCTAGGAACCTCTCAAAAATGAGTGAAGATCACTTCAGGTGAAACTAAGGTTGGTGACCTATGTGCTCCACAGAGGTCAGCCTACAGGTTGAAAAATGTTCAACCTTGCAGGAATGCCCCTAAATAACCTATGGAATTTTGGCTGATATGTATAAAACATAATATTAATAATAGTAAATTATATTTGGCATTTTAAAATAAATTTCAAATATGAAAAATTAATATCCATTCGGTACATTAATGGATGTTAGTAATTATTATGCTCATTTACATGTTTCCTCAAATTAACTTCTAAAAACTCAGTTCCTCCTTTCCCCTAAAGTTATCAACCATTTGATTAACCTGGGGTTTATTAGAAATCTAATCTATTAACTCAAGCACATATTTTACTCTGATTGTTCTTTAAAGTTCTTAGGCCAAATTAACTTTGGACCAGAAAAGTAAAGGAGAACGTTTTAAAGCTATTATCCTAGGAAAACAAAGTGTTTTATTACACTAGTTTTATAGATGCAGCAAAATTATTTTAATTGAAATTGATGTGAAACTAGGTAAAATGCATACTTATTTATTTTCTTAAATTATAGGTAATGGAAATAATTTAACATCATTCCCAAGTCATTGTTCATTGCCTTCAGTTGTTAAGATAATAATGATTTTAGAAGCTCCTGAAATGTATTAGACACATCTTAGAGTAAATAGCCATGTACACATTTTTAAAATGCCTCTGACTATTTATTTAACATTCTGCATTCTTTCTTATTATAAGGTGCACTTTGAAGTATCATTAATACATTTTGAGCCGTGAGTAAGGGATGTGCTTAATGACACATGCTTTGAGACTCCTACATTTTGCTCACTTGTAAATGATTCAGAGTTATTTGCATTCTCTGTGTTAAAAAATTTCAAGTTTACTAACTTCCCATTTCTTAAAAAGTGTAGAAATCAAGTAATAGATTAGGTGGATTTTGTCATCATTGCCAATAATGCAAACTTTTGCTTTTCTGTCATTCTCTGCCTGACAAATTGATAACTACTTCTTTATTTTCCACTGCCTTTCTCTTTCCCAGAACTTTGTAATAGCTTTTAGTTCCAGCACCTCTTGATGAAAAGTTATTGAGGTATGTTTAATAAGCAACACACTCTCTGAGATTAATTAACTTTAAAAAAATAACACAAAAGATTGCATCTACACTCATAGGACAAAGTACTATGTCAGTATAAGGGGAGAATTGTGTGTATCTGGCAACAGATGGCCTTAGTAACATGACTTAATTCTGATTTTAATGTTAAGTTTTGATTAATTAAGGGGCTTTCATTTGCGTAATAAATTAATCCTCTCAAGTTGTAGGTTAAGGTCTGAAACAGCTGGCTGATCATTTGTCTTCTCAAAGTACAGAATCGTTAAGATCCAAATTAACTGCCATATGTTGGATTTCTTTGTTTTGAAATTGTTAAAAATGTATTTCAAGAGATGAATGGCCTGGTCAAGGTCTCTGAGGGAATGAGTCAATGTTATTTGAGGATGTCTGTGATTTGTCATCTATCTCAAAAGAAAGAATGACTGTTACAATAGGATGACAACAAGGGACAAACCAATAAAAAAAATGGTATTGTAGGTTTTATAGGAAATCTTTTCTCTGGTTATCTGTAATGTGAACAATAGTTACAAGAACAATGGTAAATCAAAGAGCAAGTTCTAGATATGGTGGCAAATGAGAATCCCATCTGCTCCTGAGATGGGTCACCACTGTCACAATTTAGTATCATTGGCCAATATACATCTTCACACCTGAATCTGATTGTTTGCCATTTCCACTGATAGTTTGACACAATTGAAACAGCAGTCGGATATTTGCTGCAAATCGAGCCAGACTTAGGGCAGAAGGATTGGAAATCAGTGTAGTCCTAAATCTGTGTAGTTTTCCAATTCATTCGTAGGAGATAGAAAGACAAAAAAAATCCCAGCATGAAGAGAATCTACTCAATCTGACCTAAACATGAAACATGTTTCAAGATGAATGACACAGAGGGAGCATCGAGTAACACTACTAACTTTTGTTAAGCTGCAGAAAGAAATGGGGCAAAAAATGCATGAGCTTAAAGTATTATGTTCTCACAGTCTTTTTTTTCCAGCCATTTTAACCATGAGGAAATATTCATACTTGATTTGTGTACAGGATTGTGTTTGGGATTTCCATGACCTCCTGTACCGATCTAGTTTTGCCACAATGAAACTGTTCTTCATTTGTAGTCTGTTTCTGTGTGAATGCAGCTTTTTAAAAACACTAATGTACCCTCTGGTCAGATCTTTTAACAGCCAATACTCTGCCAGGAGACGTGCACTTTGCCAGGTTGAAAACTAGAGCTCACTATTGAAAATAGGGTGTCTGATGCCACCACATGGTTCACACAGGAATGCAATAGCTGTTAGGGTCTATTCAGAACTCACTTTTTGACAGGCAATATTCCAAGTACATTTACTGCTCACAACTACCTCATGAACTCTACATTTTTGTCACTTCATGATACAGATAAGGAAGTTAAAGAATAGAGAGGTTAGGCAGATTTACTGGACAGATAATATAAATATCAAAAGCATAGAGGTAGGGGAGTGACACGGTATTGATAGCAAAGAAAGTGATGGCTGACAGCCTGATATGAAGGAAAGCCAAGTAAGCCAAGCATGATTCTCCATTCCCATTACTCCTGTTCTTCCATTGCTCTTTTCCTTATCTTCCCAGTGAAGAGTGGCTGAGAGTCTCATGAAGGGTTGAAGGATGGTGGTGACAGGTAAAAGAAAAGACATTGTGATTCATAGCAACCGTGAGTGCAAGCATGGAGGTGTTGAGAAGGGAAGGAGAGAGAATTGACACAGAAGAACGCTGTCTCTGTGCTCATAGCTCCAAGGCACTGCACTCAAGACCAAGAAAGTCACATGTGCACTGCCTAGGATACAGTGTGTTGAAAGGAATGGGGGGAGAGGCAGGTGAGGAGATGGAGAAATGGGTGGTTCAGTTTGAGATTGATTATATCCAGCAAATAATAAAAACCACACTGAAAATCAGGAAAGCCAGATTTCTCACTGGAGAAAAGTACTACAAAATACTGAAAGAGTGAAAAGAAGTATGACTCCTAATGTGTTAGGATTAGAGCTACGGTTATGACTCAATTTTATATAAATTTGATACAGATTTTTATATATGCACATAAATAACATATTATATATAATGCACATGCATAGTTTGAAACGTAAATATATATTTATATGTATGCATACATATGAATACACATATTACATGCCTCTATTTTCTTTGTTTTTTGGGTATTTGTTTTTTGGCAGCATTATTCAGGCACTCAGTCACTTGAGCCACAGCCCTTTTTTGCTTTAGTAATTTCTCAGGTAGAGTATTGCATTTTTGCCAGAGGTGAGACCGGACCTTAATTCTCCTACCTATGACCTCCCCCGTGACACCTTGGTGCCTGGCCTATTGATTGAGATGGAGTTTTGTTAACTTTTTGCCCCAGGGCAGGTCCTGAACTACCATCCTCTGAATCTTTGCTTCCTTGTAGTTGGGATTACAGAGGTGAGGCACATACCCAGCCTTGTACATACTTTGTTTTCTAAAAGACCTTGTGGTAATGGAAGTAATGACACCCTACTAGAAAAGAACACATCTACCACCTAGATTTTGCTTTCTAAATGCCATCAGAATTCTTTTTTAAAATTGAAAAAAAAAAACTGGGGTTTTAACTCAGGGCCTCATGCTTACTAGGCAAAAACTTTATCACTTGAGCCACTCCACAGCAATTTTTTTTGTGTTGGGCATTTTGGAAATATAGTCTTGAGAACTATTTCCCTGGTCTGGCTTTGAACTGTGACCCTCCTGATTTCTGCCTCCTTAGTAGCTAGGATTACAGGTGTGAGCTACAGGTGCCTGGTTATCAGCATTCTTTAGAGAAATATTTTTTAATGCCAATTTCCATGAGTCTAGAACATCTGGTTATGACACATGATTTAAAAAATGTCAAGGATGACCAGGTGTGGTGTTGCATGCTTTAAACCCAGCTACTCAGGAGGCTGAGTCAGAGGCTGAGTCAGAGGCTGGTCAAGGAAAAAGCATATATAAATAGATTGATGAATAAATAATAATAATAAATAAAACTAATTAATTAATCAATTAATTAATAAAGTGAAGGAGAATGAAAATCCCTTTCTTGCAGTTGAATGAACATAATAAATGTTGAAAAATAAAGGATGAAAAAAGAAAGTTGTATTTTAACAATAATTTTATTACCAATTAATTCAGTTAGGATTTGATGATAGAGGATAAGGATGATGGGCAGGGTTTTCATAAGGTCTAGTGTAGGAGAGAGGTGGACCAGAAGAGAAATAGACGGGCCTGTGTTCTGATAAAGTAGCAGAGGGGAAGGGAGGGCACAGCAGAGAGGGAAAACCTAATGAATCCAAACATAAGAGGGTGGAGAAGGTCACTTAGCAGGAGAGTAGAAAGGCATGCACTAGGGTGATGTAGCCTATAGAACTGCATGTAACCATGTATGCTTTAAACCTTGTTTTTTACATTTTATTGCCTTTATATCCTGCTTGCAAGGGTACAAAAAGTGAGACCCCATTGTTCTCAGGCATCAACCTTTGGACATGAATCTGCTGAGTCTGTGCTGGCACAATGAAGCGTTGCTTCCTTGCCTCGGAGTCCCGTGTCTCTGTTCAAGTTTCCCATAACACTAGGACACTGGCATTCTCCAGGAAAATGCTCAGTGACAGAGAGAAAAATGGTGAAATTACAGTGAGGTCAACACTAACAGGGTCCAGATATTTGGGATTAAGATCATTGGTGATAATATGTTTGGATTTTTTATAGTCCTGAAAAAAGCACCAACTCATGTTTCTTGAATCCTGCCAGGAAAGCATGGCACAGATCTCATCTTGAGGTAACACTGCACAGATCCAGTTAAGGGTCATCCTGTAAAATATAAGACGAATTGACTTTAAAACTATTTAATATATTTTTGAAAGGGAAACTTGTAGTTTAGATAAGACTGAATTAATGGATATTCTTTGATAAGAATCTGGACCACAAAGAAAAAGAGACATTGCTGGCCAGTGGTGTTGTATCTGTTGATTTCCTGATGTGGAGGTTTATATGGTGGAAGACATTTGGGTAAATAGACACTGGAGTGTTCAGGGATATTGAGGGCATCCTGTCCTGAGCTTGCACTTACAGAGTTTTTAGAACGTTGATGATCGCATACATAGGGTAAGGGAAGTGTGGAGAGAGGGGCTAGTATGGAGTAAATTTCTGTATTAGTTCCTCTGCAGTGGGAACAACAAATACTATCACATTTGGGGTTTCTTACCTATCCACATCCCTCCCGTGTGTGCTCTCCCCTTATCATGTGACCCAATTCGACCATATTGCTGCATTTGCCCTAGATCTAAAATCCACATTTGAGGGAGAACATACGATTTTTGGTTTTCTGAGCCTGGCTAACCTTACTCAGAATGATGTTCTTCAGTTCCATCCACTTACTTGCAAATGATAAGATTCCATTCTTCATGGCTACTAAAATACCACATTTTCTTAATCCATTCGCCAGTAGTGAGGCATCTTGGAGGTTTCCATAACTTGGGTATTGTGAATAGCACTGCAATAAACATGGGTGTGCAAGTGCCTCTGGAGTAACCTGTGTTGCATTCCTTGGTTATATCCCCAGGAGTGGGATTGCTGGATCATATGGCAGATCTATGTTTAGATTTTTAAGAAGCCTCCAAATTATTTTCCAGAGTGGTTGCACAAGTGTGCAGTCCCAGCAACAGTGTACAAGGGCTCCTTTTTCCCCACATCCTTGCCAACACCTGTTGTTAGTGGTGTTTTTGATGATAGCTATTCTAACAGGGGTGAGGTGGAATCTTACTGTGGTTTTGATTTGCATTTCCTTTATGGCTAGAGATGGTGAGCATTTTTTCATGTGCTTTTTTTTTACCATTTGA
This sequence comes from Castor canadensis, assembly GCF_047511655.1. Classification (NCBI taxonomy): domain Eukaryota; kingdom Metazoa; phylum Chordata; class Mammalia; order Rodentia; family Castoridae; genus Castor; species Castor canadensis. Next base: position 32,080,316 of record NC_133389.1, on the reverse strand, counting down.
ATTTCTTCTTTTGAAAAAGTTCTGTTTAGTTCAGTTGTCCATTTCTTTATTGGTTCATTGATTTTGGGAGAGTTTAGTTTTTTAAGTTCCCTGTATATTCTGGTTATCAGTCCTTTATCTGATGTATAGCTGGCAAATGTTTTCTCCCACTCTGTGGGTGGTCTCTTCAGTTTACAGACTATTTCTTTTGTTGTGTAGAAGCTTTTTAATTTTATGAAGTTTCATTTGTCCATTCTTTCTCTTAGTTGCAGAGCTGCTGAGGTTCTACTGAGGAAGTCCTTGCCTATACCTGTTACTTCCGGAGTGTTACCTGCTCTTTCCTGTACTAACTTCAGAGTTTTAGGTATGATAAGGTCCTTGATCCATTTTGAGTTGATACTAGTATAGGGTGATAAACATGGATCTAGTTTCAGCTTTTTGCAGATGGATAACCACTTTTCCCAACAACATTTGTTGAAGAGGCTGTCTTTTCTCCATCACATATTTTTAGCCCCTTTGTTAAAAATAAGGTGGGCATAGTTGTGTGGATTCATATCTATTCTGTTCATGTCTGTCTTTGTGCCAGTACAATGCTGTTTGTATTGCTATTGCTTTGTAATATAGTTTGAAGTTGGGTATTTTGATACCTCCAGCGTTGCTCTTTTTACTGAGTATTGCCTTGGCTATTTGTGGTCTCTTGCGTTTCCAAATGAATTTTAGGGTAGATTTTTCAATCTCCATGATGAATGTCATTGGGATTTTCATGGGAATTGCATTAAACATTCAGATTGCTTTTTGTAGTGTAACCATTTTTATTATGCTGTTTCTACCAATCCATGAGCATGGGAGATATCTCCACCTTCCATAGTGTTCCTTGATCTCTTTCTTCAGGGGTTTGTAGTTCTCCTTGTAGAGGTCATTCACATCCTTTGTTAAGTTTTCTCCTAGGTATTTGATTTTTTAAGGCTATTGTAAATGGAATTGTTTCCATATATTCTTTCTCAGTTTCTTTGTTATTGGTGTATAGAAAAGCTAATGATTTCTGTAAGTTGATTTTCTATCTTGTCACCTTGCTGTAGCTGTTTATTGTGTCTAGGAGTTTTTGGGTAGAGTTTTTTGGATCTTTAAGGTATAGCATCATATCATCTGCAAATAGGGATATTTTGACAGTTTCTTTACCTACTTGTATTCCTTTTATTTCTTCTTGCCTAATTGCTGTGGCTAGGAATTCCAGTACTATGTTGCATAGGAGTGGGGATAGTGGGCACCCTATCTTGTTCCTGATTTTAGAGGAAATGGTTTCAGTTTTTCACCATTAAGTATGATGTTGGCTGTAGGTTTGTCATATATAGCCTTTACAGTGTTGAGGTACATTCCTTCTACTTAGTTTTCTTAGAGCTTTTATCATGAAGTGGTGTTGGATCTGGTCGAAGGCTTTTTGTGCTTGAGATGATCAAGTGACTTTTGTCTTTGCTTCTATTAATGTGCTGTATTACATTTACAGGTTTACGTATGTTGAACCATCCTTGCATCCTTGGGATAAAGCCGACTTTGTTGTGGTGAATGATTTTTCTGATGTGTTGTTGGATTTGGTTTGCCATTATTTTATTGAGGATTTTTCATCAATATTCATTAAGGAGATTGGCTTAAGATCACCTTTTTGGTGGTGTCTTTGTCTGGTTTTGGGATGAGTGTAATACTGGCTTCATAAAATGAGTTAGGCAGTTTTTCTTCACTTTCTATTTCATGGAACAGTTTAAGGAGGGTTGGTATTAGTTCTTGTTTAAAGGTCTGGTAGAATCCAGCTGAAAATCCATCAGGTCCTGGGCTTTTCTTGTTTGGGAGATTCTTTATTCCTGCTTCAATTTCATTTTGTGTTATAGATCTATTCAGGTGATTAATGTCCTCTTGGTTCAATTTTGGATGGTCATAAGTATCTAGAAATCTGTCTATTTCTTCAAGATTTTCAAATTTATTAGACTATAAGTTCTCAAAGTAGTTTCTGATGATTTCCTGGATTTCCATGGTGTTTGCTATTAGCTCCCCTTTTGCATTTCTGATTTTACTGACTAGGGTTTTTTCTCACCTCATTTTAGTCAGGTTTGCTAGGGGTCTGTCAATCTTGTTTATTTTTTCAAAGAACCAACTTTTTGTTTCATTGATTCTTTATATATTTTTGTTTGTTTGTTTGTTTCTATTTCATTGATTTCAGCCCTTATTTTTATTATTTCTCTCCTCCTTGTTTTGGGATTTGGTTGTTATTGTTTTTCTAGGAGTTTGAGATGTAGCATTAGATCACTGATTTGAGATCTTTCTGTCCTTTTAATATATGCACTCATGGCTATAAACTTTCCTCTCAGGACTGCCTTTGCTATGTCCCATAGGTTCCAGTAGGGCATGCTTTCATTTTCATTAACTTCCAGGAACCTTTTAATTTCATCTTTTATTTCATCAATGACCGATTGATCATTGTGCAATGTGTTGTCAGCTTCCAATTGTTTGCATGTTTTTTACTGTGTTTTTGTTGTTGAGTTCTAGTTTTAATGCATTGTGATCAAATAGAATGCATGGTATTATTTCTATTTTCTTATATTTGCTGAGGTTTGCTTTGTGTCCTAAGATGTGATCAATTTTGGAGAAGGTTCCATGGGCTGCTGAGAAGAATGTATATTGTGCAGAAGTTGGATGAAATATTCTGTAGACATTGGCTAGGTCCATTTGATCTATGTTGTAATTTAGATTTAGGATTTCTTTATTGATTTTTTGTTTGGATGACCTATCTATTGGTGATAGGGGACAATAAAGTCTCCCACTACCACTGTGTTGGAGTTTATAAACATTTTTAGGTCCTTCAGAGTATGTCTGATGAAATTGGGTGCATTGACTTTGGATGCATATAGGTTGGCAATTGTTATTTCCTTTTGGTGTTTTTCCCCTTTTATTAGTATGGAATGCCCTTCTTATCTTGTTTAATCAATGCAGATTTGATGTCTACTTGTCTGAGATAAGTATTGCTACTCCTGTCTGTTTTTGGGGGCCATTGGCTTCGTAAATCTTCTTCCAGTCTTTCACCCTAAGCTAATGCTTGTTTCTGTTGATGAGATGGGTCTCCTGTATGCAAAAGATTGTTGGATCTTCCTTTTTAATCAAGTTTGCTGAAGAGTGTCTTTTGATGGGGGAATTAAGTCCATTAACATTCAGTGTTAGTATTGATAGGTATGTGGTGATTCCTGTCATTTAGTTGTCTTTGTTGTTTAAGAGTTTGATTGTATGCAGCTAAATCAATGTTACTCTCTATTTTCTTGCCTTTCCTTCTACTGTGGTTTGGTACCTCCTGTCCTTTCATGGTTTTATATGCTTTCATTTTCTGTGTGTAGGATTCTTTAAATAATCTTTTGTAGTGCTGGCTTGTTGGTTATATATTGTTTTAGTTTCTGCTTATCATGGAAGACTTTTATTGCTCCATCTCTTTTGAATGATAGTTTTGCTGGGTAGAGTATCCTAGGGTTGAAGTTATTTTCATTCAGTGCCCAAAATACTCCATGCTCTTCTTGCTTTTAAAATTTCCTTTGAGAAATACGTTGTGATTTTGATGGGTTTATCTTTGTACTTATTTGTTTTTTCTCTCTTATAGCCTTCAATATTCTTTCTCTATTGTCTGTGCTTGTTGTTTGAATGATATGTTTTGGGGTAGTTGTATGGGTCAAGTCTGTTTGGTGTCCTGGAGACTTCCTGTACCTGAATGGGCATAGTTTTCTCTAGACTTGGGAAATTTTCTGTTATTATTTTGTTGAATATATTATGAATTTCTTTTGCTTGCACCTCTTCTCTTTCTTCAATGCCCATGATTCTCAGGTTTGGTCTTTTGATGGAGTCAGTGAGTTCTTGGATATTCCTTTCACAGGTTTTGAGTTGTTTGAGTAATAGTTTTCAGCTTTTCCTTCAATTTCCATTTCATCTTCAAATTCTGAGATTTTGTCTTCTGCTTGTTCAAGTCTGCTGGAGTATCTTTCCATTGTGTTTTGTGTTTCTGTTTTTTGTTTTTTTTCCTGAGGTTTTCCATAACATGGGTTACTTCCTCTTTAATATCGTCAATTTTCATCCTTAATTCACTTATCTCTCTTTGGTGTTCTCTGTTTCACTTTGGCATTTATTTAGTGCTCCTATGAGTTCAGTTAATTGTTTTTGTGTCTTCTCATATTCTTTATTTTTGTTATATTGGAATTTCTTGAGTGCCTCCTTTACATTTTGGTTGACTTTGTCAAGTAACATCTCCATGAAATTCTCAGTGATTTCTTGCAGGATTTCTTTAAGGGTGTTCTTGTGGGCTTTGTTGGGTTCCTTTGGGATAGTCTGTCTTTGTTTTATTGGGGTCTGGAACTGGGTATCTGTTTTATTCATTTCCCTCTGGATCCTGTACTAATTTATTTTTGGCAGGAGAATGGTTTCCATCCCTTTTCCATCTTCCCATCATTCTACTTGGTGCTGTTTCTGTCCCTGTTCTGTGTGTAATTTAGTATTAGCTAACTTACAATAGTAAAAGTAATGAAACCAAGAAAGAAAGTGAAAGAACAAAAAGAAAGAAAAAATAGACAACCAAAGAAATTGACAGGGAGAGATGGTGTACTAACCAACAGTGAACAAGATAAGCTCTTAGAGAGAAAGGGAGAAAAGAAAAAAGAAAAAAAATTCAGGTTCAGGAACAATGAAGTTTCAGTCTTAGTAGTTCTAGTGTTACTCCTTCAGCATCCAGTCATGGTGTTAGTTTAAGCAGTAGCTCTGTCATAGTCTTGCCAAGTGGTTGGGTCAGGAAAAAGTTTTGTGAACCACTATCTGCCCTATTTCAAGCAGCAACACATCTTCCGTCTACTCTCAGCTGGCTACTTTGCAGGCTTTGTTTACTGATTGTTTTTGAGGTGAGCTGCCTTTCCCCCCTTCTCCAGTGGAGAGGCTTGCCAGCTGGCTACTTGTACAGTCTCTGTTTACTGAAATTTAACAAGGACAGCAGCTCCTTGATCACCCCTCTTCTCTGGTGGAGAGGCTTGCCAGCCATCTACTTTTGCAGGCTTTGTTTACTGAAAGTTCACATGGAGAGTGGCTCCGTGCTCTTCCTCCCTTTTCTGGTCTGCTCAAAGCATCCTGCCCCTCTCTGCTGCATGTCCTTTTCAGTTCCTTGTTTGTTATTCAGTTTTTGGTGTTTTTTGCAGGGCAGGGGTCAGTCTGTCCAGGAGGCTATCCAGGTTTATCCCAGGAGTGGCTGTGGGAGTACCACGTGCTGCTTCTTTGTTCACCTGTTGGTCTGCATCGCCCAAGCAGGTTTGGAGCCGGCATCTGGTGGTGCAGGAGCCCTCCTGGTTTCTCAGTGTAACATGGTGTGGAGAAGCTTTGTGCGGGCTGGGGGTGTGGGGTGTAAGAGTTTTGCTTATTCTTGGTGGGTTTTTTTTCTGCCAAATGTGGCTCCAGCATCTCAGCAAGATTATTGATTTATAGAGCTAACCCTGTCTGCTTCCTCCCTCTAGTCACCACCTTGGATCCTCCTTTACTTGTTTTTTAAAGATTGAAATTAAGCATCTCAAAATAAACTATTAAAAATAAACCCTAATGATCCTAAAGAATTTGAAATTTATAGCCACCAAGAATTGTTTTAAAAATGTAGATACATTTTATTAAATGCCTAAAAACTCTAAGGTGCATTATTGTATATGGACTCAATCAATCTGGTAGTCAAAAGCATGGTGGTATGTTTAACAATTTTGTGAAAAACAAAGACATAAAATTTTTTAAATAAATAAATTTTTCATTTTTGGAAAAAGCTCCTATTATCTGCACAATAATTGTTACCATTAGTTTGCTAATTGGTAAATATTAGAACTTTCTAGTTTTTTTAATTGAGATAAAACCTAGTTTGAAATTTTCTTAAATTCAACCTTATTTTTTTACCTTATAAAGAGATAAAGCAAATGAGAGGAAGAATAACAATTATGTAGATTTGTCTAAAATTCTTTATGTTCAGTTTTAACCAGTATATAGCTGGGAACAAATCACGTCTTATTTTATATAAGTTTACTTTATATAAAGAATTCTGCATAATTATTCCAAAGACTGGCAGGGGCAAAAGGAACTCAAACTTTCCAGGAATTTCTAGAATATGTGAAATAGAGAAAGACTGAGAAACTTTAGAGTTTGGAGAAGACTGAATTAGTGGATAGTCTTCATTCTCATTCCTCTCGGATCCAATCCAAATCAAGGAGGGATTGTTAGTAGTTGTGTTAGAGACACACAGGTTGCCTCAAAGTCAGCCCCATGTCAAGCTGCTTTGGCCCCTGGGTTTATCCTGTGTCAGGCTTGGTGAATGGTAGGCTTCAGATTGCCTTCCTTAATTTCAGGCCACCTGGGGGCATTTCTGCTTTTTCAGCAGAGTTGCCAGGAAGAACAGAATAGCATCTTCCCCACCTGGAAGAGTCAGGCCCAGCTGTCTCTTCCAGTCTTGGGGAGATAATCCCTTTATTTCAGGGTTGTTTGTCCCCAAGTGGGAATCCTTTGTTTTCTCTAAAGCTTTTTGGCTTTTCAACAGCCAAAATAGGTGACTTTAATTTAATATTTGCCTCCTGTTACTTTTTGATAAAAAATATAAAAGTATAGGTTATGCACCTGCTTAAATAGGGGAATAATGAGGAAAAATATCAGGAAAAAAACCACAAAATACTGTCCATACATAAAACATAAGAAATTGACAATAACACCAAAACCTGTCTACCAGTAGATGGAGCTTCAATCTTTCAAATAATTGAGAGGCTTTCTGGATAAAAATAAGGACTGTAGAATTACTACATGCTAGACATAGGTCTTACATAAGTTCATTTAATAAACTAACTTCTTGTACTAAGGAAGCAATGTTTTATGCCCTCTTTAGAGATGAGCAAACTAAATTTCAAGATTGAGTATTCTGCCAAAGATCACTCAGTTTGCTCAATCTGAACCCAGATGAAAATAGAACACACTTCCTCTTTATGTTCCTCTCCAGCTTTAGTAAGGGAATTTCCCTTCCTTTGTTCTTTATTTGATGCATTTTATTAACAGCAAAGAATGAAATACAATTCCTTAAATCCTTTGCATATATTAACCTTCAGAGAGAATAGAAATAACCATTATATTCTGTGTTCCTTTACGAGGCCCTCAGAAAACTATTATTGTTTAGATAGTGTCTCACTATGTAGTCCAGTCTAGACTGGAACTTGACATCCTCCTGTCTTTACCTCCCAAGTTCTGGGATTTCAAGCATGCACCACCACCATGCTTGCCAAGGCAACTGCTTTTTGAATGAGTCATACCCTTTCTGATATATGGTTCTTTGCTCGTGCAGTTATCACCATCATAAGCCATTTGTTGGTCCTTTCTACTAATAATGTACTTGCTCTTTAAGTCCAGATCCAGATGTGCAAATCTCACAAACTGTATCTCTTCTTGCTCTTTGCTCTACTCTGAGTGAGTATTCTTGTATTCATTTTCTAATATTTCTGAAATCCCATTATCATTTTTCAATTTATGATGTGTATAATTAATTTTTATGCAAGGCCAGAGACAATGCACATTTCCTGTGGGAGGGGATGTCCCACTGTTTTAACAAATAATAGGTATTTGATGTGTGCTTTTTTGATTGAAAGAGCCATTTCTACAGGAATCAGTAGGGAAAAATGGAAAAAATGATCAGTGTCTCCCACTACTGGAACTGTTGTTTCTGAAAGGTGTTTGTGGCACATGTTTGGAAATTTATACTTGTCTTGTTATTTCCCAAATAGAAATATCTGTCCCTTAAATTTAAGACAGATAGTTGATTTGGAAAAATGGACTTGGTTCTGTTCTCTTAGATAGCTGCATAAATAGCTTGCATGGGTGCAGTCATACTTGACCATGAAATTAAAGGTTTGTCCTGTTTCATCTCTCACTTTCACAATGAATGATATTTAAATAAGTCCTGTCTCACCAAATAATGATATTGTCTCTACTTTGCAAATAACCCATTTTCTCTAATAGATTGCTTTCAGGGAAATACTGACAAAAAAGTAGCTGAGAATAAGGGTCATGGAGTCCATCTTTCTTTCTTGGACTATGAACCTTCAATTTCAAATAATCTCAGGAGGAAACTTAAATAGGAAACTCAACCCCATCCTTCAGCTCCTGCTCATTTATCAGGTTCTACTTAAACAGGTTTTGGCTGGGTTTTGCTTTGAGTCAGCAAATGCAGACTAACTCTTTGCCTCCAAATGGGGATATAGAACTTCTTAATTTAGCTGCAAGCACCTTCCATTTTATCTGCAAAAGCTATAACTATTTAATTGGAATAAAATTTATGTTAGGTGAATGTTAGAAGCAATGACAATATTATTGTTGACTCTTTGGAAACAGCCTCTATTCAGATCCCATTTCCAGACCAGAATCACCCCAAAATTAAAAAAAAATGTATTATCTACATTCTGGTTATACCTCAAGGAACACATTTCACCAGGCCTCATGATGAATCATTTCTGCTACATTCATCATTTAGTTTAAAAAAAAAAAGCAGAATGTGCCACATTAACCCCTGAAATTCTGGTTTGATTTTATGATAGTCCTTCAAGTTTTAGATTTGTTATACTCATTGACACAGTCCTTAATACTCGTAACTTCCATGAAGCTAAATCAAATGGACATTGGTTTAAATCTTACTGACATCTCATAGCATTCATACTTCCACTTTAACATATACTCCTTTCTTGCTGTCCATCTTGTTTCCATTCTTATCATCTAGGATGGAGCCTTGAAGTTCTGTTAGTACTTAAAGTTATGATAAAGGAGAATGAAATAGCATAGAATCTCAGAAGGATTCTCTTTGCTTCTTATTCCTTAGCTATTTCATTATTTATTATTCATTACTGGCCTCTTCAATTGTTCTCAGTACCCCTTTATTTTGACATTTATAAATACATATGGTGCATAGTTTATCAGTCCTGAGGTCAAGATATATCTAATTGTCTGCATCATTTCTCCACTACTTACCTCCAGATCCCTCAAAAACTATCTGACATAGTAAACTCACATCCCTCAAGACTATTCTCCAGTCTCCATATCTTTGGAAACAAACTCTCCACTTTTTGTGCAAACTAAAAAACTAGGGACAACTTGTAGCATCTCTCAGTCCTCACCTGCTTCTCTCCTTTATCCAATCAGTGACCAAATTCTGACTTGTTATCTAAGCACCTCTTGAATCCAATCATCTAGCTTTCCTTACAGTTTTGACATCTGAAAAACCTCCAAGCTATTGTCATTTGGATGCAATGAAATCTTCTTAATAGGATTCCCAACAGCTCATCTGACTTTTTATTAGCAATTTGCACAAAATAAACAGAATGATTTGTCAAAAATACTGATTTAACAATCTTATACTCCTCAATGTATTCCCATCACTTTAAAATTAGAAGCTTAACTCTGAACAGGCTCCTCTTGTTTGATCCCTGTCTTCTTCCACCTCCTTTACGCTGCTTCTTCAAGAGCTCTCAGGATTCAGTTACACTGGCCTTTCTGTAGATCTTTAAATATGCTCAACTTCCTCCTTCCAGTAACTCAGTCTTAGTACTCCCTCTGGACGTCCTCATTCCTTCTTCACCTGGTTAACACTTGCAATTCTGTATTTGCCAAACCTATGTATAATATCATGTCATATCATAATCTTCCATAGAACTCTTGGAAACATTTAAAAACAATTATCTTTGTTTGTTTTCTGTCTGCATCCTCATCCTCTGCTAGAATGTAAACTCTCTAAGAACGGCCTATCTTTTTTAGTGTCATCCACATAGTTCCTGCCTAGAGCAAGCACTCAGTAAATGTTTGTTCAATGTAAAGAGGAAGCAAGAGGTTGAGGATGAGGAATGGGTATTTATCTTGAGCGAATATTACCTTATCAGTTCAGTTCATGGACTCTAAAGCCAGTGCCTAGATCTTAGGCAGGTTCCCTCTTGCATTTCTTACCCTGATTTATACAACTGTTTTTGGGATAATTAGCTTGACATTTCTCTCATAGATTACTCTTCCATGTTTTTCTTGCCATATTTCCCTCCTTCCTGAAAAGTCTAGAAAAAATTTTGAACTGGAAAAGGTTTTCCAGGTTTCACATGACACATAACACTCCAGTATAGTGTTCTCAATACAATCTAATACAATATGTTCAACCATCTTATTCCTATTCTGTTATCATCTGAGCCTTTAGTTAATTTGTAAAGTATTATGCTGTTTAAGAAAGGATTATTATTACATGTTAAAGACAATAAATTTCAGGTTCACTTCTAATTACTTCATCATTTCAGGGTACTCTACCCCACCACTCCTATGTCTCCCATATCCCACTATTGGAAAACCTGAAAGTCAGGACTCTTCTGGTTTCACATACAAAAATTTGAAACAAACTTATTCAATAAAGAAGAAATTTATTACCTCATACCTGAAATATCTAAGGAGATAATGGTTTCAGTATTACTGTATTGTGGAATCAGATTAAGTTCTCAAGGCTCAATTTATTCCCTGTATTTGGCTCTGGTTTCTGTTATACTGGCTTCAGTTTTAGGTTCCACCTGGTAACAAAATAATGGAATCAGATCTAGCTCATATATTCACTAAGGTTCACATTGAGCAGGAGAAAATAAATCTATTCCCCAGGGTCTCAAACAAAAGTACTTTCATTGAGGTTTTGGAACTTTGATTGGCTTGGTACAGAATGAGTACCCATCACCAAGCCATCCAGTGTTAGTGACAGAATGAGCTATTGGTTCATAGCACTGCTCACATGATCCACTCCAGGGGTTGGGGTTACAGTCAGCTTCCCAGGAAATGCACATCATAAGAGTGAGGCAGGGGTCAGGGAGGCCTGACAGACCTGGGAATAGTTTGAACTACATGATTAGAAAAGCAAACATTCACTCTATCAGCTTGTATTGAGTCTCCATTCTCACAAGTTCTCTCTATCCATATTGAGAGAAGTAGTGGATAAATCCATGAATCAATAACATATTGCCTCTGGAGTCACAAATTTAAGTGAAAAGTCTGTGTAATCATATGTCAGAGAGGCATTCAGTCTTGTTTAAGATCCTAAATATAATAAATGATCATGACTGTGAGCAAAAGATACAGATCATTATCTGAAAAAAGTGATATTTTAATGAAGTAACATGTTAATAATGTATTTATAATGGATTAAATATCAAACAGGTTTATGAGCCTTCTGTTTTAAGCATTATTTGTTAACTGGTTTCAAAAATAAAAGTGGCCATGAGCCCTACTCAACATTTTTATCTTAGGAATAGTGAGAAAAGAGAAATTATCACAGGTAAAGTTCATGGAAAATGGCATGGACATCATGCAGTTTGCTCAATTTATGAATGACCTTATCCCCTTGGTATCATATAGATTTCTCTTTGTGAAAGAGTTTCAGAAAAACAGACCCATGGGCTAACCTGTTAGAATTTCTAACTGCAATGAAAATGGTTGTTCAGTGTTAGTACAGATTTAATAAAGGGGGAGGGCAGGAATTTATTCTTCTTCTCCAGGACAATAAATTTCCAAGTCCACCCACACCTGCCAAAATATCACATTTATAACCAGAAAGTAGTTCACTCATCTACCAGAGCCACTTTCAGCATGCAATTAGAATTCTGCTACCTCAACCCTGTGCCCTAATGTTAGAATTATTTCTGGCTGCATATTGCAAACACTATTCTGTTTAGTATACATGACTTTCTTAAATGTTTTGTTCTGGGAACCATTTACCATTGATTTGTGTCCAGGTGCATTTATCATGTTAGCCTGGCACAGTAATTAAATGGCTGAAGTCATTCTGTGTATGAATACACTGTGCTCATTATTACCATTTCACTCAATTCAGCATCATCTGTAGAGTTCCAAATATTGCTTTTACATCACCAGCTGGTACATCCTCAATAACATTTTTCTAATATAAATGCTTTTCATTTCCAGCTGTGGTTTTCACTCCTAAAGTTTCATCAGTTGTAGATTACAATATAGATTTGTATAGTAATGAAATGCAGTGCTAAGAATGACTAAAATAGTTCCTACACTTTGTCTCCTGCCTTTAGAATGAATCTCATTCCAAAAGATTAGACTACATTTTATTTTCACACATTATTGAGAAGAATCCTCATTTTTCCTTCCAGTGTTTATTGGGCTTTACATAGTGGCTATGAAAATTGTCTGCTCAGCTCTCCTGTGGCATGGAGTATAATAGATAGAGCCAGTTACTATCCCTTTAGATCTACCACACTTCCACTCTGTTTTTTCCTGCACCTGCTCACAGCCAGTATGTGAGCAATGAAGGGGCCAAAAGTAAACCCATTACCACAAAATATTTTACTCCTCAAACATGTGATTTGTACTTGAGGCTTCCCATTAGCCTTGTCCAATATTTCTTGGAACTGTGCCATAGCTGGACACTTTCTATCCTAACCCTCTTCCTTTCCTCTCTTCTTCCACAAGTTCCATACCTGTATCCCAGTCTGCAGGCTCTCCTTTTTTTCCCGTTCTGTCTTCAAATACACTTCTACCATGGCTAATCCAATTTTGATGTCTCCCTCATAAAGGACACAAACCAATGGAACTTATTGTTAGAAAATCCTTCCTTAACTTCAATTACAATTCTACGTAGTAAAGACACAAAGTCACACTCCAGTTTATTGTTTGGTAAAGGTGAGAAAAACCAAAAAATTCCTATGTCTTAGAACTCAGACTAAGAAATCTAATATCACTCTTTTCTTCTGACAAGCATAGAATCCCTGTAACTTAATATGTCATTACTAACTCACATACCTAATTTATTTTTCTCATCTTGATACCAAGTCTTAGATTCAAAGACAAGTGTTCTTTGAGTTTTAGCATCTCAGAAGTTGTGATGTCTTTTACAATTATGAATATGTCATAATTTAATTCTAGTTTTTTTTCTAGTGGTAAATAAATTAATGGGATATCTTAAAATAAAAGGCATATAAATTCTGTCAAATTCTGTATCTTTTTTTCTATACAGTATTTCTATATTTCAAATGGGAATGTGTATGCATATGTATTCATGTATATAGCCCTGAACTGAGCAATTTCTATATCCTCCATATCCATTTGATCAGTGATTTGTGTAATGGAAGTGGGAGCTCTGAAATTCTCCATGTTTCAGCTCCATTTACCAATCCTAATACAAGACTTCTTTTCTAGATATCTGAAAAATTGTTCAAAATTTTGAAATGCTTTAATCCCATGAGACTTTTTTCTATTGAGCCCTTAGTCAGTTTTATGAATATGTGACTATATTGAAGACTTATAATAAAGATGCTCTTTTAGAAGAAGCTCATCTGCTTTCTTTAAATCAAATTCTTATTTGCATTCATTTTGTGTGCATTTGCTTCTAAGAAGAACACATTGGAAATTTTTTCCAGAAATGTCTCCACTGCAGATAAAGGTTATCACATAATCAGTTGGTAAATAAGGGAGAAAAATGACTAATATTTACTGGCAATGTAACAGAACCATTAAGAACACAATGTATGGAGTGAGACCTTTGAGTTCAAGTCTACATATTATGGATTAGTTAACTAGCTTAAGATAGCTGATATTTGTTAATTGTATAAACACTTCCCTATGTGTTTAGGAGGTCATGCCAATTATTCATCATTGCTTAGCTTCAAATCCACTCTTCCTATTCTTTTTTTGTGATGTTTGGGCTGGAATTCTACAAAGCACAGGTGCATTGTCAGAAGTTTCCAGTTGGGCCTTGCACTTTAGGGAGATTGGAAGGCTGGAGGGGGGAGGAGGGACTCTTTCTTTTCTGCCTCCTTGTTTTTCCTGTCATTGTCACCATAGCAACATTTCTTCACTCAGGCAGCAGCAATTCCTTCCTGTGATGGCAGCTGAATCCAATTTGTGCTTGTTCTAGTATTTGTAGAACCAGCCTTATTGCACACTCTAAGAGACATCAGCATCTGGCAGTTGGTGTTGCTGTCTCCTTTCAGAGACTTCATTGTAGCCCCATAGGGTCTCTTCTCAGAAACCAAAACTCCCCACTAAATAGCAATATCCCTTCCTCAGAGGTCAGAGCTTCAACTCCCTGCAGCCCTCTTCTAATTTTGTAAATTTTTATAATTCCCATCTTGTTTCTTTGTTTCCAGGTCCTGGGGTGCTAATTGCTTTATGCAGTTGCTGCCTTGGTAATACCTTAGAATCTATGGTATGTTAGCATTTGTTTAAAACTGCTTGCAAAAGTTGACTTTGCTCTTCCCAAGTTTCTCTGGAAATTGTGGTTAGGCTGAAAACAAAATTAAGTCAGTCAGTGGGTTTTTCTTCATATTGGGTCTTTGAAGAGGAGAGAGAGGAAGGGAAAAAGAGAGAGAGAGAGAGAGAGAGAGAGAGAGAGAGAGAGATGAATATTCCATAAGAGGCTCAAAAGAAGACAGAGAAATGGGGAGGGTTTCTTTTTCCTAAGGGTCTGTAGTTGTAGTTCCAGGGGTTCAGAGGGTCAGCTGAGACCATGGGCTGTGGTGATCAAACAGTTCTTCTCATGCTTAAATAGTTGCACAATTCAAGGAGGAAGAAGCCCTCAACATAACTCTACAAATTCCCCCTCTAACCAGGCAGATTGCAATTTACAACATAATTTTACAGAAAGTGGAATGAAAAGTAATTTTATTTTTTATATAACTGAGTCATATCCACTTCTACAGTAATACAGTGATCATGGTGGAAGTAATTCTAGTGGCAGTCATAGACCTGGAAATAATAACAATTTTACAGCTATAGCAGAAGCAGCATTAGTAACCATTTCTGTGGTGATGGTCACTGATATTCTTGCTATTTATTTTCTTCTGTGCAATACAAACACATATATCTTCAAATAAATCAATGTTTTTATTTTAACTGATTCCTTTCTACAAATGTGTATGCCAGTATAAGAAAAGAAGTGAGGGCAAAAAATGGTAGTAATATGTGAAAAGCATACTTTTAAGTTATGAAAAAAGAGAATGTTATTTTTTAAAACATTTTAAAATTCTGCCTGGAATCAAAGGAGGGTGGGGGAGAGAGGGAGTAGGTGGGGGACAGGGAGGAGAAATGACCCAAACAATGTATGCACATATGAATAAATGAATAAAAAATTTTTAAAAAGCTCTGACAAAAAAGACACCTTTATTGGAGTCTAATTAAGATATTATAAACCACGCATACTTAAAGTGTGCAATTTGATAAGTTTTGACATAGATACACACTCGCAAAACTATCACCACAATCGTGATAGTGAACATATCACCCACTAAACTTTGTTCATGTCACTTTTCAATCCTTAGCTCCTGCCTCTTCCCCTTCATCCTTCCCAAGCATCCAGTAATCTGTTTCTCTCATCATAAATTAGTTTGCATACTCTAGTTTTAAGTAAATGAAATAACAAAATATTCAGTGTTTTTAAAAATTTCTCTGACTTACATAATCATTCTGGGAGTCATTCACATGGTTGAATGCATCAATAGTTTGCTCCTTCTAATCATTTAGCATTATTCTATTTTATGCATATACCATACTTTGTTTATTCTCCTGTTTATATGCATGAGTTATTTCAAACTCTTGCCTCTGTATATGATTTTTGACTATAAAATGTTCTTTTACTACCCATGTTGTATACTCACATAGACATGCATGATCATAATTTTATTAAGCTATCATATACAACATGCTACATGGCATGATCAATGATCTTGAAGTTTTTCTTTATTGCAATGTTTTCATTGACATCAAAGGGAAATCCTCATCTCTATCAAATTTTTGTCAGTGAAATAAAAATGAAATGTTCCACTGACTGATTTCCCACTATAAAGAATAAACAATAGAAAGAAACTATTATCAGGGCTCTCAGTGGGGATTAAAAACAATTTGCCATGGCATAGAATAAACACATAAGTTTGGTGATAGATCTCTGGAGATGATGATTGTGAGCAAGGTTTGGGAATTAGAGTTCAACCCCAGTCTTCAGGAAGGTACAGTAAGTTGGCCTTATTTATGGATTTATTACTCACAGTTTTGGCCAAATACAGTAATAATAAATAAATAAATATCAAAAGAAATTTCAAAAACAAAAATCTTTAATTCCCTAATGCACATTTCACAGCTCTGTTGATGCAGAGAAGCTGTCAGTGAGTTCCATGTTAACATCAGGTGTATTTAAATCTTTGTGTGGTCTGTTGAGTGCCTGACTGCCCTTAATTTTGTGAAATTATACCTCCCAAAAAGCACATTGTGCCTAAAAAGCAAGGTAAAAACTATGGTGCTCCTCTCAAGCCAAAAAGGACACAACTGCTTTCCATGACATTGATGACCCTAAGAATGTCATTAATGGAAATTGGTTACAACATAAAGTACTCTGTTATGTAGGTTATTTTTACTGCAAGTAATAGAGTCTTTATGAATACACATACACACACAGAGTAGCATAACCAAGGTGTGTTCATTTCTTCCTCATACCTGTAGCCTGGCTGAGGTCAGTACAGGTAAGGTCCGATACTTCCATTTGGAAAGAATGGTTTCTTCTGTGCTGTTATTCACCATATATATATCTTCTATATTCAAGGCCACTGCATTGCCTCCAGTGTTTAGGTTCTACAGCAACCATGTCTTCATTCTAACATGTACAAATGTGGGGCCAGCTGGCAGGAAAAGAGGACTTGGCTCCTTCTTTTAAACATAATTTTTGGCAGGTGCACACACTACTGCTCCTTATAACTCATGTGCCAGAACTGAGCTTCAAAGGAAACCAGAAAATAGATCCTATTCCAGGTAATCACATGCTCTGCTAAGAATTTGATATCCTATTACTTTAGAACAGGAGTTAGCAACCTTTTCTACAGAGAGCAAGATAGTAAATATTTTAGGCTTGGCAAGCCATATGATCTCTGTCACAAGATCTCAAGTACTTGTGGTATTATAGTGCAAAAGCAGCCATGGATAACATGTAAATGAATGATCATGGCTGTGTTCCAATTAAACTTTATTCACAAAAACATTTGATGAATTGGATATGACTCAAAGGCCCCAGTTTGCCAACTCCTGTTTAAAAGAATGACAAGAACAGATATTGGGAGGCAAAGTCAGTGGTTTTTGACACCATGCCATTGCCATGAACACTGTGGAAGTAGAGTTCAAAATTGCCCTTTGTCAGGCCTACTACTCCAAATTTGAAAACACTTTTCTGGTAGTCTGACCTTAGGATGACTAAAACTTTGTTTTCCACAGGACAGTCATGCCTACTCAGCACTTTTTTTTTTTTTTAACTTTAAAGTACCCTCAAATCCAATCATGTTGCTAACAGAGATTTACTAAGAAAAAAGAAAGCATATAAAGATTCATGAAGAATTCTCACAATAGGTTTTATATGTAACAGTTAAGAACTTGCATAGCACAAACGCACATAAAGAGAAGAATAAACAAGGTGTGGTATATGCATAAAATAGAATAATGCTAAATGATTAGAAGGAGCAAAGTATTGATGCATTCAACCACGTGGATGACTCCCAGAATAATTATGTAAGTCAGAGAAATTTTTAAAAACACTAAATATTTTTTTGTTTCATTTACTTAAAATTAGAGTATGCAAACTAATTTATAGTGAGAGAAACAGATCACAAGATGCTTGGGAAGGATGAAAGAGAAGAGGCAGGAGCTAAGAATGGAAAAATGACATGAACAAAGTTTTGTGGGCGATATGTTCACTGTCATAATTGTGGTGACAGTTTTGTGAGTGTATATCAATGTCAGAACTTACCAAATTGCACACTTTAATTATGCATGTTTTATAATATCTTAATTAAACTCCAATAAAGGTATTTTCTTTTCTTTTTTTTTGTAAGAAACAATTTTTTTTTTATCTTTTCACATGTGCATACATTGTTTGGGTCATTTTTCCTCCCTGTCCCTGGCCCTTCCCTCTTCCCCCAACACCCCTGACTTCCAGGCAGAACCTGTTCTGCCCTTTTCTCCAATTTTGTTGAAGAGAAGACATAAGCAATAATAAGAGAGAGACAAAGCTTTTTTGCTAGTTGAGATAAGGATAGCTATACAGAGAGATTCCTAGCATTGCTTCCATTCACAAGTGTGTTACAACTCAAGTTGATTCATCTCTACCTGACCTTTTCACTAGTTCCTGATCCCATTGCCATATTGACCTCAGTTGCTTTAAGGTTCCTGTATTAGCTCCTCTGCATTAGGGACATTAGACGCTTTAATGTTTTGGGTTTCCTACCTATCCCAATACCTCCCAAATGTGTTTTCCCTTTAACATGTGACCCAAGTCCAATCACATTGCTGTATTTGCCCTGGATCTAAAGTCTGCATATGAAAGAGAACATACAATTCTTGGTCTTCTGAGCCTGGCTAACCTAGCTCAGAATGATGTTCTCCAGTTCCATACATTTACCTGAGAATAATATTTCATTCTTCTTCATGACTGAGTAAAACTCCATTGTGTATAAGTACCACATTTTCTTAACCCATTAGTTTTTAGTGGGGCATCTTGGCTGTTTCCATAATTTGGCTATTGTGAATAGTGCTGCAATAAACATGGGTGTGCAGGTGCCTCTGGAGTAACCTGAGTCGCATTCCTTTGGAATCCCCAGGAGTGGGATTGCTGGATCATATGTCAGATCTGTGTTTAGATTTTTAAGAAGCCTCCATATTTTTTTCCAGAGTGGTTGAACTAGCTTGCATTCCCACCAGCACTGTGTGATGGTTCCTTTTTCCCCACATCCTGGCCAACACCCGTTGATAGTGGTGTTTTTGATGATGGCTATTCTAACATGGGTGAGGTGGAATCTTAGTGTGGTTTTGATTTCTATTTCCTTTATGGCTAGAGATGGTGAGCATTTTTTCATGTGCTTTTTTACCATTTGAATTTCTTCTTTTGAGAAAGTTCTGTTTAGTTCAGTTGCCCATTTCTTTATTGGTTCATTGATTTTGGGAGAGTTTAGTTTTTTAAGTTCCCTGTATATTCTGGTTATCTGTCCTTTGTCTGATGTATAGCTGGCAAATATTTTCTCCCACTCTGTAGGTGGTCTCTTCAGTTTAGAGACCATTTCTTTTGTTGTGCAGAAGCTTTTTAGTTTTATGAAGTCCTATTTGTCCATCCTTTCTCTTAGTTGCTGATTTGCTGGGGTTCTGTTGAGGAAGTCCTTGCCTCTACCTATTATTTCCAGAATATTCCCTGCTCTTTCCTGAACTAAGTTCAGAGTTTTGAGTCTGATTTTAAGGTCTTTGGTCCATTTTGAGTTCATACTAGTATACGGTGATAAACATGGATCTAGTTTCAGTTTTTTGCAGACAGATAACCATAATAAAGGTGTTTTTCAATGTGTCAGTTTGAATTTTAAACTTTATGGTATCTACATAGAATATGCCAAAGAAATATTGAAATATAATGCTCTTTCCTTTTTAGTAGCACCCAAATAATGACATGAAAGAAATTGAATATAGGAAAGGAAAAACATATGTAATAGCTATATTAAAGTTATCAAGCTAAACCTATGACTGTATGGACTACCAGATTTTCCTTTAGTTGACAAGTCATAGAAGAATCTCTAGCATTTCCATGGCTGAAATGATACCAACTACCTCTAAACAACTTTAACTGATATATTGACTTAAAATGTAAATGATTGATTGCTCAGAAGTAAAATATTTTCCTCTAATCAATATTATTGTCAACAAAATCAAATTGGCCATCACAGTGATGAATCTTGCTTAAAATGTCTGCAAGTTAGTTGTATAAAGACCTGCACTCCAATTCATCTGTGTGTGTTCAAACACACTCTATTACATTTGGATTCTTCATTCTCTATCTGGATAGAATTCACCTTTGCAAACCCTTTTATAACTGTAAGAGTCTGTGGTTCTTCTTTTCAAATCTACTCATGCCATGTCTACTTTGTTAAGATACATCAACCTGCCTGTGTGCCATGTTAAACACAAATGGAGAATAGTCAAGTATTTTCACAGCAACGCCTCAGAATATTTGTGAATTTAATCAAAACATTCATTCTTTTCTAATATCCTCACCTTGACTCAATTTTCCATTCTTTCAGGAACTATTTCTATCTTTTGAACTTTATGGTATTTAGATTCTCAAACTTCATCTCTTGGACCTCTTAAAAATATGGCTTTCTGCCATTTATACTCTTGTTCATCTCTAGTATGGAACCTTCACCTTGCCTTGCCTTAGTCCCTAGTATTCCAAATCCTAGAGGACACAAGTTGGTTCTTAACAATCCCAAGAAAGATTTTTCCACAGTTGAATGAAAATGGCCATAACATAGAAATATATATATTTATATTTTTGACCTATATATCTTTAAGTTTCACTTCAAATACTAAGGTCGTTACAGGCCTGCCCTAATCATTCACTCTTTTCTCCGTATCTCTGGTATATGCTGTCCTTTAGCTTTTACCCTTACCTTTATTTTATTGAATAATTTTGAACTGAAAGTACTCACACAGATCAGAAGCTTCCTAATGTACTTCCAAAGAATCTGATGATCTATAATATTTTATTCTTTTTTTAGAGAAGTTATAAATTTCCCTTATACCTCTTACAGCAATAAATACCCTCCCCCACTATTCCAGCACCACACTATAGTGATAGGATTGTTACATTTCCTAGGAATAATAAGTCTACATTGACACATTATAATTATCCAAAGTCCATAGTTTATATTAGGGTACATTCTGGTTGCTGCAAATTTTGTGCGTTTGAACAAAAATATGACATGTACACATCACTATCACATTGTATAAAGTATTTTAATTGTCCTAAAAATCCTATGTGCTCTTCTAATTTATTCATCTTCCTGCTTCTTTAATCCCTGACAATCACTGACTTTTAAAAAAATTCTACCTATAATTTTGCTTTTTCTAGAATGCCATAGAGTTGGAACCATACCATAAGTAGCCTTTTCAGATTTGCTTCTTTTACTTTGCCATATGAATTTAAGTAAACTTTATGTCTCTTCATGGTGTGATAACTAATATTTTTAGCAATCAATATTACTCTATTTTCTGGGTACACAGTGTTTTATTCATCCATTTACCTACTAAAGGTCATCATGATTGTTTCTAAGTTTTGGCAATTATGACTGGTTCTGAACCTCCACATCAAGGTTTTTGTGCAGAAATTTCAACTCCACTAGTAAATCTCAAGGAGCACAATTTTTCTATCATATAGTAAGAGCATATTTACTTTTGTATGAAAGTGTCAAACCATATTGTGCATGTCCGCCAAACATTTTTACCAATATTTGGTAAAATATTTCATATGGTAAAATTTTGAAACAGGAAATATTTTTGTAAAATGTTTTCAGTGTTCCATATTATGCATTTGGTTTTTGCCATTAATTTTTTTATTAGAGTATGTTCTTATTTGGGGGGAAATAATTGTGATAATTCTATATAGGCTCATATTATTCATTGGTTAGATCACCCCTGTCATCTCTCCCCTTCAAACCTTCTCCCTGCCCTGCTTAAAACTCTTTCAAGAGGTTTCTTTGTTGTATTTCATATATGAAGTTCATCAACCATATTCCCTCACCTTAATTTCCTTTGTTCACTCTCCCCCTTCTACACGTAACCCGCCCCCCAACACCACACCAATTTTACAATTAAGTCTTTTGTTATTAATATCTAAGTGGATGTTCAAAGGGGTTTTTCAATGTGTATCTGCTGTGGGTGTACTTTTCTTTGGTCAGTTCAACTGCCTCCATTACATTCCCTTACCCTTTACCTCCCAGCTCTTATTTTTCAACAGCTTTCAATACATATCCTTTTTTCCTCTACCTTCACAGATGTGATGTTTTACAGTATTGTGATGTTCTATTGTTCTTTTTTCCTTTCTCTCCTTCCCAGAGTTCCATAGAATAGTTCCACTATTACAAACATAACAAAATTATGTCTAGTAAGACATAATTTTAAGATAGCTTATGATATTATGTTAGCTTTTCTTTTTTTATCAGAGAGACAAAACACCTGAGCAAAACTTCTTAAAATAGGAAATACTTATTTTGGCTCACAGTTTCAGAGGTTTAAGTCATTCATGGTGGGAAGGTATGGCAGACCAAAGCAACTTACTTCATGGTGGTGAGGAAGTGCAGAGACACCAAGCCTGTCCTAGTGGTCTTTCTCAATTTTCCTCTTTTATCTAACATATTGGATCATGTTACCCATATTATTCAGGGTGGGTCTTGCCCCTCTTTGTTAATTCTGCCTGGAAATGTGCTTACAGATACACCCAGAAGTGTGCTACACTAATCTCATAAACATTTCTCAATTCAATTAGTTGACAATCAACATGAATCACCAAAAGGCTTCCCTTGGCACCTAAACACATCTCCTTAAACCATACTTAATCTCCAAATAAAGATAATGAACAGTAATAATTTCACCTAGCATGATATAACTATCCTGTGTACAACTTAAGATGAACTAATTCCTTCCCCAATGTCTCAACAGTTCCAGTACTGCTCAGAAGTTCAAATCCAAAGTCTTCCCAGAGATGCAAGGAAAACTCGTTAAGTGTGAACTCCTATAAAAAAATTAATAAAATAAAATAAGCTGTATACTCACAAGATAGAATGGCAAAGAATAAACACTTGTATTACAAAACAGAGGAAAAGACAAACAGCAAGGACAGATGAGACAAAAGCAAGACCAAAACCTACCAGGACAAACATTAAATCCTACATCTCTAAGTCAGGCACCAATGGCACATGGTGTGGTGATGCCATCTCCAGCAGGTTTTGGAAGCCCTACCCCTACAGCTTTATCAGTTGTAGCCCAAACGATCTTTCTTTTGGATTGGTTCCACTTATTTCCTGTAACTTTTCTCAGCAGACATTCTAGGACCACTTCCTGTGACCTTTATTGTATCTTTGGCTTTATCTCAAAGTTTCTCACATTTCTGTCTCAGGAACTACTTGCAAGGATCCTGACCCTGCTACATATTGCCTGGCCTCCCAGGCCTTCCTTTGAATTCTGTGTGGAAGCCACCATGTCCCTATAACTCTTGCATTATATATGCCTGGAAAACCAGCACCCTGTATATGATTTTAAGGGTCTGCTCCTAGCTCAAACAGTGTCGCATCCCTTGTACCATGGATATAGTGGCCTCTGAGTGCTTGGAAGGCTAAGTGTAGGGAAATATTTCACTAAGTTGCTTTGTGTGAGCAAAGGGCCCTAGAGCTCTCTTTTCAAAGTAAATTGTTCAAATGGATTAAAACACTCTTGATCCTGTGATGGGTGGGTTCTGGATCTATTCCTGAGATATCCTCAAGACATCTTTCCTGTTTTTCTGATGCAAAGTATTTGGCTTCTTTTTAATGGCCCTAATCTGTTCAGTAGCTACTCTTTCTTTTGTCTCAAATTTACATGGCTTTTCTCTGGTCAGACAGCAAAATTTCAAACAATTCTGCTATGTTTTTTTGCTGATGATTATCACTGTAAATTTGCCTAAAATCAACTAGCAAATACATTTAAGACTAAGTGACCTGCATCACTGACCCCCAAAAGAGCTACTCTCTCTTTTTTGCTGAACACAATTATCTCTTCTATCTTCCTGCATGGAATTCTCATTGCTATTCTACTTTCTTCATTTCTCTTTCTCATTCTTCCTGTTTGTTTATATTTCTCCTAGCCTTCCTTCAAATCTCATTTTTCAATATTCAGTTATTTTTTTCTCTTTGTGTCTATCTCTCTTCTGTAATTGCTGAACTAACACTATATTTCTAATCTTGCCTTTGTATATTAATGACCTATGTTTGACAAGCTTTTCATTATAAATGTACTGAAAGTAGCCAACTTTTGCTACTAATTGAAGCAATAGGATAATTTATGAAATTCTTAAAACAAGACTTTATTATTTAGGTAAACTCAAAATAGCTGTGCTACTGAATGTTTATTCCAAGCATAGTTCAGTTACCATTTTAGGAAATGGAATCCTTGCGCCACCTGGTGTCCCTAAAGGAAATTCACAGTGACATATTCCACACTCTTAAGGTTATGTTTGTTTTATTCTATCCATAAGATTTCTTATGTTAGCTGCCCTAACCTTACTATTACATAGGGATTTGTTATTCCTGATTCACACAACCTTCTTCTGCATTCCATCCCATAAGGAGAAAAAAATTACTTCCATCATTTCCTCTCTTTTTAGTTTATTGATATGAGATCAGAAAACTCTAGGTCTGGAAGGGAACTCAAAAATTGTTTAAAACAAACTTTTTGTGAATTTCAGCTAATAAGTTAAGGGGCAGAATCATCAGAAAGGACTCTTCTTTCCTCCCCATAAAAATCTTTTGTTATATGTTCACCATACATTTTCTCAAGAATCTTAGGCTAAATTAAGAAGATAAGACATAGCTAGAAAAATAACAATTAAACATATGCATAAGGTAGAAGATAATATGAACTCTATGGATGAACACTACTTTATTTTTATTTTTATTTTATTCATATGTGCATACAATGTTTGGGTCATTTCTCCCTGCTTCTCCCCGCTCCCTCCCTTACCCCGCCCCTTACCCCTCCTTACCCCTCGCTACCTGGCAGAAACTATTCTGCCCTTATCTCTAATTTTGTTGAAGAGAGAGTATGAGCAATAATAGGAAGGACCAAGGGTTTTTGCTAGTTGAACTAAGGATAGCTACACAGGGAGTTGACATGCATTGATTTCCTGTACATATGTGTTATCTTGTAAGTTAATTCTTCTTGAACTAACCTTTTCTCTAGTTCCTGGTCCCCTTCTCCTATTGGCCTCAGTTGCTTTAAAGTATCTGCTTTAGTTTCTCTGCATTGAGGGCGACAAATGTTATCTAGTTTTTGGGGTGTTTTACCTATCCTCATACCTTCCTTGTGTGCTCTCACTTTATCATGTGATCAAAGTCAAATTCCCTTGTTGTGTTTGCCCTTGATCTAACTTTTTATAGTTTCTGTTGTTTAAAATGGAGATTATTGGCATAATATGCTTATTTACATAGCTGATCAAAACAAATAGTATAGAGGATGTTTGCCATACTTTAGTTGAACTTTTCTTTTTTATTATTATTATTATGTTATTGTTGTATTGGGAAATGCATTATGACATTTACAGAAGTTCTTACAATATATCATAGTTGAATTTACCCCCTCCATCATTCTCCTTTAATTTCCCTCTCCCCATTCCTGGAAGTTTCAACAAGTCTCATTTTTCCATTTTCATACATAAGTACATAATATTTCTATTATATTCACCTTCCTACACCCTTTCCTTATAACATCCCCCTGCCACTGTCACCAACCCCCAGGCAAGACCTGTTTTACCTTTCTATTCTACATTTCTGAAAAAAAAATTGTTTTTTTGCGGTAACAATACAGGGTGTTTCATTGTGACATTTCCATATATATATATATATATATATATACTGCAACAGGAATTAGTTCATTCCCGCCCATTTTTCTCCTTTATACCTTATTTCCTTTCTGATGGTGATTTCAACAGGTTTAAAATTTCTATATTCATTGTTATATAGAAAGTACATCCACCATCATTTCCAGAAAGATCCAGGTAAAGGAAATCTGGGGCTGAAGAAAGGGACTGGATTATGGGAATGGTAGGGGCTCATCATCAAGGGCCAACATGTTATAAATTGGAGCATTACCAAATATCTGATGAGTTGAAACATCCTAGGGAAAGCAGCATGTCAGTATGGAGAAGGTGTATGATACTTATAATCAGGTTTCTAGTTGGGTCTGGAATGTCAAAGTTACCTCAACTTCTAGATAGAGGGGGCAACTGGGAAGAATTAGAATAGTGTTATTTAGCTTCTAATTTTACTCAAGTAGAAGACTTGAGTCCTACACATTAATTGATACATATTAATTATGCTTCAGAAATGAAAATAACAGTCTAACCTTACAGTGTAGGACAACACAGAAGAGTGTGTAGAACCATGTTGGGTCACTGAGTACACAGAATTCAGAGAACTTGCTTCATCATTCAAATACTGAGACCATTTGCTGAGGAAATATAGCCTCTATCTGTCCTACAGTCTACTCTAGCTGAGAATCCTTTATCTAACACTGTTTCCTGGGTCCCTACTCTGAGTTGAGCACTGTGCTGGCTTCTAATACATTTTTTAAAAACAAGATACATTTTTGGACAACATGAAGGTAGAAGCTAGTTGTAGCTTAAACTACAGGTTACTATATTATTTTTCTGCTAGTAGATGTTGCTGGAAAGTCTTGTTAACTGCTTTAGTGTAAATTATTTTGCAATTGACACTTTGCAAATGTAGCTTCAAATAATACACCAAAATTGAACATCTTTGCGTTATATTTTAAAACTAAACTAACTTTGGCCAGTTGAAGTCAATAAGTTATTTGTGAAGGAGGAAGCATTACTTATGGCAAGCTAGCAAAGAGATTTGTGTGCATAAGTAAAACTGTGCCAAAAAAAGCAGGACTAGAAAAACTTGGAACCCACAGAGTACATTTTACTCTGACTCTGAAGACAAGTGAGACAAATGCAGTTCTTCTTTTCTATAAGCATATTAATGTCTTTAAATGATACTGATTGGTTCCTGGTGGACCTACCAAGATGGTGAAAGCAGTGAATGAAGTAAAGAATGAATGTCAATAGTTCTTATCATAGACTATAACTCCATCCTCTTTAGCTCATGGGTGAGTAGGTATCCAACCTAATTCCTTATCTATCCCTATTAGCAATTTGCATTCTAAATGTTTTCTACTCACCATCCCTTCTGATAATGTTGTTGACATCATTAGCAGTTAGAAAGTAACAAGTATCTTTTGATTGCAAAGAAAAAGCAGCTGAGATATTACAGACTAGGGAGTTCATCAAGACTTTTTGACTCTTATGAAACAGCTATCATTCTAGCCCATCTTATTGACAATGCAACAGACTGAACCGATCAAGATGACTGACAGCTCCATTTGCAAGGCAGCCATTTTAAATGGCAGTTTCACTTGTACTGTGTCCATTTTGAGTGGCATATCAACACCATAAACACTATGTTTGATTGACAGCTTCATATACAAAGAAGTGAAGCCAGAATATCTCTGAGAAGCTGAAGAAAAGGGATGAAAGAGATTCATTCTTTAGGTTTTGATCTTCCCTACTCCTTTTTAATAGTACTGTGAATATTTCATCATCAATGCTACAAGAACATAAAGTACACACATGTAAGGAAGATAACACTTGATTTCTCACAGCTGTCCTACAAGTCAACACGTTTTGCATATTGTCACATGAAAATGTTTGCATCTCTCTAAATAATATAAAATATAATCATATTCTATATTATTTTTGAATTTTAGCTATGCCTACTGAATGTCCTCATTGCTCTATCAACCACCAAAGGGGAATGACATTTTCATATTTCATGTATGGCACATAATTTCCATAGAATCTTAGCAAACCCCTTTGACATTAAATTTAGTTCACTGAAAACCAGGAGAACCAACCAACAATTGGAAATGTCTACCTAGAATGTTTAATTAAACCTAAATGTTAGTATAAGCCATGCTAAGAATTTGAACTTAAAGAATTTCCAGAGCTTTGTGGATGAGTGATTTAAATGACCTCTTAAGTTTCTTCCAAGTGTATGCATGTATTTGCTGTCTTCAATACAAATGACACCTTACCCTTGTTGGACAATTACTGCATTAGGACACAAGATTCTATAACCTTCTTGTCTCTTCCAATATGGAAACTATATAGAATCTATCATCAGTCTAGCACTGTGTAAATTTTAAAGTTTTCTTATTTGACCAACAAGCATCCTTTGGCATTAGGTTTCTTTTCAAACATCGACCTTCTTATTATAAAACTGCTTCTACTTTTGTTCTGCTGTGTTTGTTTTGTTTTTAAGTGAAATACTAGACAGCACAAGCACTCTGATACTCTCAAGGTCAGGAGCTCTCAGGGCTTCTTTTTATCACAATACTTATTTTGATTTTTAATTAAGGGGTTCCATATTCATTCCTCCCCTCGGCAGTCTGTGAACAACTTCAGGACAGGTACTGTGTCTTATTTACCTTCATGTCCCTCATATTCAGGTTGGCATATAGCAGAGGCTTTGCAAATGCTGAGTGAGTAAAGAGGAGTGCAGCTCCACTTGGAGCTATTGCGTCTTAGAGGAAGACATCAGATAGGCACACGTTGCCATCTTGTGGCCAATGTACAGCAGTGCACAAATAAAATGAAACTTTGCTAGGACATGGCAGTGAACTTTTAGAGGGCTGCAAATGTCCTTATAAATGTCTAATGACAAAAGAGGAAATATAGTATAATTTTCATTGTCGAACACTTGACATAGGAATTCACAAGTCATAGCATCATTTTAATATTGTATTTTAAACATTTCTTTGATGACCAGTTTTAGAAAAAATTCTCTAGACTTGGTAAAACCTGGTCATATACTCCAGTTTGCTTAACTATGCAAATGTTATCCTTCCTTTCAAATATTTCCTTCCTATTAACCTCATTCTTCTGCCTTTCCTTTCAAGTCAGGTGCTCTTGCTAACACTTTGTCAAGGGCACAGACTCTCAGCTACAGGCAGATTTTACCTAGGAAGCAGAGACTAAACAGAGTATGTCCTATTATCTATATATTTTCTAAATTTATGAAACCATTATAGGACACCAGTGACTTTTTTGGTGAAATGACTTGAACCTGAAGTTGGTACATACCTGTTTGTATACTCTTTGGATTGCATGTGTCTACAAAATTGAAAACTGTCCAATGGGGTCTTACAAAGATATTTTCCAATAGCTATATGGCTTCAATTATCTTAGAAGTTATGTCTTTCTCTGGTGATATTTCATTTTAGAGTAAAAAATCATATTAAGTAATATTTATTTAATATTATTATGCTGAAATGTCATAGGTACCTTATACAGAACTAATATATGACTCCATATTCTAGCAAGCTTTTAATCTACCATGGAAACTCATATTCTTACTAAAAATATATACAGCTGGTATGCTTCCAATTCTAGCGATAATTGAGTTTTAGCTGATGACTTTAGACCAGTGCCATAAAAACCACATAGGACAAAATATATGAATCAACTCTTTAGGTATTATAGAAAGGTATTACAGGATTCTGAACCTTGAGTTCTGCACCTGCACTGACTTTCTTCCAGGGAATACTTTTCAAACTACCAAATCAATCAAATTGTTCAAAAATAAAATATAGGAAGGAAAAAGAGTGAAAAAAATGAGCAGAGGATCAATGACTTTGAGGAACTTTTCAAGTGTATTAATATAAATATACTAACAGGAAAAAGTACCAAAACCTAGAATTCTACATTTAGTGAAGAGAAAGAATTGCCAATAAACCACACTACAAGATTTATTAAAAGAAGTCTGAAGGACAGAAGGAAAATGATACTATATGTGAATTTCGATCCATACAAAAGAACCAAGATCACCAGAAATAGCAAGTAAATATATGAAACTTTAAAGGTATTATTCAATATAGTAAAAATACATGTATGTAAATGGAAAAATGAGACCTATTGAAACTATTACAGGAATGGAACAAGGGGGATAAAGGAGAATAATGAGGGTATGAATTCAACTATGATATATTTTATATTGTAAAAACTTTTGTAAATGTCACAGTATAACTTCAGCACAACAATGATTAAAAAGAAAGGAGTATTAATGCTTCAGATACTTCAGAAGGATCTGAGTTTCAGAAAAGGAATCATGACCAATTGTGAACAAATGAAATATGGAATGTGTAGGGGCAGAGAATAATTAAAAATATCGGCCAGGATCATGTGAACAGCTGCAAAAATAAAAACGATAACAATGTAGCATTTCTCCTTAACATTGTTATAAGTATTACATATTCATATTATATAAATCCAATGTTTGCTTCATTCCCTCTGTAACCCTCTTATCAAACCTAAGATTATGAGTAATAGTTAAAGTCATATCTCAGAATTTATGTAACAGGACCTAAAAAGAAGAATATGAATAGATAAAAACTGAGAGCATTTCACAGAAAGACACAGATGTTGTGTCCTCATCTGAGGAAATGGTTGATGCATTGTATATCTTTCCTAGGGAAAGATTGGCACTTTTTCTTGATATATATGACAGTCATAACAGACTGGGTGTGATGATAATTTTGTATTGTCTTCATTTGGAGATTAAGCATAAAAAAAGAAGCGTGTATAGCTGCCAACTTGACACTTAACAAAGTAACCACACTTATGGAATTAACACAAACCAGAGATATGTCCTCAATATAGTTTTGACCACCTAAGCATGAATCCATGGAACAAAACTAGGATTTTTGACATTTAATTAGCCAAACTTACTGATATTCCCTTTGTCCAATTCTCATATAAATAACAATCAAAATGAGAGCTTGATCTCCTTAAAAACTGATCTCCTCAAATGAACTGAATTGATCATCCAAAAAAAGTATTATTCAAATTTATTTAAAAACTACTTTTTAAAAATTGTTTTATTATTCATATGTGCATACAAGGCTTGGGTCATTTCTCCCCCCTGCCCCCACCCGCTCCCTTAACACCCACTCTGCCCCGTCTCTCTTCCCCCCGACCCCCTCAATACCCAGCAGAAACTATTTTGCCCTTATTTGTAATTTTGTTGAAGAGAGAGTATAAGCAATAATAGGAAGGAACAAGGGTTTTTGCTAGTTGAGATAAGGCTAGCTATACAGGGCATTGACTCACATTGATTTCCTGTGCGTGTGTTACTTCTAGGTTAATTCTTTTTGATCTCACCTTTTCTCTAGTTCCTGGTCCCCTTTTCCTATTGGCCTCAGTTGCTTTTAAGGTATCTGCTTTAGTTTCTCTGTGATAAGGGCAATAAATGATAGCTAATCTTTTAGGTGTCATACCTATCCTCACCCCTCCGTTATGTGCTCTTGCTTTTATCATGTGCTCAAAGTCCAATCCCTTTGTGTTTGTCCTTGATCTAATGTCCGCATATGAGAGAGAACATATGATGTTTGGTCTTTTGGGCCAGGCTAACCTCACTCAGAATAATGTTCTCCAATTCCATCCATTTACCAGTGAATGATAACATTTCATTCTTCTTAATGGCTACATAAAATTCCATTGTATAGATACCACATTTTCTTGATCCATTTGTCAGTAGTGGGGCATCTTGGCTGTTTCCATAACTTGGCTATTGTGAATAGTGCCGCAATAAACATGGGTGTGCAGGTGCCTCTGGAGTAACCTGTGTCACAGTCTTTTGGGTATATCCCCAAGAGTGGTATTGCTGGATCAAATGGTAGATCGATGTTCAGATTTTTAAGTAGCCTCCAAATTTTTTTCCAGAGTGGTTGTATTAGTTTACATTCCCATCAACAGTGTAAGAGGTTTCTTTTTTCCCCACATCCTCGCCAACACCTGTTGGTGGTGGTGTTGCTAATGATGGTATTCTAACAGGGGTGAGGTGAAATCTTAGTGTGGTTTTAATTTGCATTTCCTTATTGCTAGAGATGGTGAGCATTTTTTCATGTGTTTTTTGGCCATTTGAATTTCTTCTTTTGAGAAAATTCTGTTTAGTTCACTTGCCCATTTCTTTATTGGTTCATTAGTTTTGGGAGCTACATTTTCAATGATGCCAGGGCTCCCATATACTGCTCCCAGTCAGTGATTGAGTTTAGCCTGGATTTGTAGAGACACCTGTTTGTACAAGATGTGCATCCTATGATGTTGGCTTTGTTCTTCAAACTGCAGAAAGGCCTTGTCTAACACTTATTAGGTTTTGTGTTGGTCTAGGATAGTTATACTCAATCGTCCTTTCCTGAGTTATTTAGTTTCCAGCTGTTTGCATGTTTTTTGTCTTTACTTATGTTGTTGAGTTCTACTTTTACTGCATTGTGATCAGATAGTATGCATGGTATAATTTCTATTTTCTCATATTTCCTGAGACTTGCTTTGTGCCCTACGATATGATCTATTTTGGAGAAGGTTCCATGGGCTTCTGAGAAGAATGTATATTGTGTAGAAGTCGGATGAAATGTTATGTAGACATCAAGTAGGTCCATTTTATCTATTGCATATTTTAGATCTTTGATTTCTTTATTGATTTTTCATTTGGATGACCTATCTATTGATGATAATGGGGTGTTAAAGTCTCCCACAACCACTGTGTTGGTGTTTATATATGCTTTTAGGTCTTTCAGGGTATATTTGATGAAATTGAGTGCGTTGACATTGGGTGCATACAGGTTGATGATTATTATTTCCTTTTGGTCTATTTCCCCTTTTATTAGTATGGAATATCCTTCTTTATCTCGTTTGATCAATGTAGGTTTGAAGTCTACTTAGTCAGAGATAAATATTGCTACTCCTGCCTGTTTTGGGGGGCCATTGGCTTGGTAAATCTTCTTCCAGCCTTTCATCCTAAACCTATGCTTATTTCTGTCAGTGAGATGGGTCTCCTGTAAGCAACAAATTGTTGGATCTTCCTTTTTAATCCATTTTGTCAAGCGGTGCCTTTTGATGGGGGAATTAAGTCCGTTAACATTAAGTGTTAGTACTGATAGGTAAGTGGTGATTCCTGTCATTTAGTTCTCAGTTGTTTGAAGGTTTGATTATGTGTACCTAAGTTGAGGTTACTCTCTATTGTCTTTCTTTTTCTTTCCTGTGGTTTGGTGCTGCCTGTCTTTTCATGTTTAAGCTGTGTTTCACTTTCTGTGTGCAGAATCCCTTGAAGAATCCTTTGTAGTGGTGGCTTTGTGGTCACATATTGTTTTAGTTTCTGCTTATCATGGAAGACTTTTATTGCTCCATCTATTTTGAATGATAGTTTTGCTGGGTAGAGTATCCTGGGGTTGAAGTTATTTGCATTCAGTGCCCGGAAGATCTCATCCCACGCTCTTATTGCTTTTAATGTTTCTGTTGAGAAGTCTGCTGTAATTTTGATGGGTATACCTTTGTATGTTACTTGTTTTTTCTCTCTTACAACCTTCAATATTCTTTCCTTAGTTTCTGAACTTGTTGTTTTAATGATGATATGTCGTGGGGTAGTTCTATTTTGATCTGGTCTGTTTGGTGTCCTGGAGGTCTGTTGCATCTGTATGGGAATATCTTTCTCTAGATTTGGGAAATTTTCTGTTATTATTTTGTTGAATATATTACACATTCCCTTTGCTTGCACGTGTTCTCCTTCTTCGATGCCCATGATTCTCAAGTTTGGTCTTTTGATGGAGTTGGTGAGTTCTTGCATTTTCTTTTCACAGGTCTTGAGTTGTTTAATTAATAGTTCTTCAGTTTTTCCTTTAATTATCATTTTATCTTCAGGTTCTGAGATTCTGTCTTCTGTTTGTTCTATTCTGCTGGATTGGCCTTCCGTTTTGTTTTGCAGTTCTGTTTCATTCTTTTTTCTGAGGTTTTCCATATCCTGGCTGGTTCCTCTTTAATGTTGTCTATTTTTGTCCTGAGTTCATTTATCTGTTTATTCATCGTGTTCTCTGTTTCACTTTGGTGTTTATACAGTGCTTCTATGGTTTCCTTTATTTCTTCTTTTGCTTTTTCAAATTCTCTATTTTTGTTGTCTTGGAATTTCTTGAGTGTCTCCTGTACATTTTGGTTGACCTGTCCAGTATCATCTGTATAAAATTCTCATTGAGTACCTGTAGTATATCTTCTTTTAAATTATTCTTGTGGGCTTCATTGGGTCCTTTGGCATAGTTTATCTTCATTTTGTTGGATTCTGGATCTGAGTACCTGTTTTCTTCATTCCCCTCTGGTTCCTGTACTAATTTTTTGCTGTGGGGAAACTGGTTTCCCTGTTTTATCTGTCTTCCCGTCATTGTCTTTGGTGTTGTTACTGTCCCTGTACTGTGTGCAATTAAGTATTTTCTAGCTTGTAATAATAACAATGGTAATATTTAGAATGGAAGGGTGAGCTGAGATGGAAAGCCAGAAGTTAAAGAAATGGGAAAAACAAATACACAGACTGGAATGAGAAAACAGAACAAGGTATCAGACAAGAAGGTTTCAAAGGTATAAACAGGGAGCTTTCTTGTACTAATCGACAGTAAGCTGAACAGACATTGGAGAGACAGAGAGAGGATTGAAAATCAAAAATAAAATAAAGATAAGAATAAAAATAAAAAATAAGTAAATGAAAGAAAAATCTATGTATAAAAATGTATTAAAATAAAATGAAAAAATAGAAAATTTTAAAAAACCAAAAAACCAAAAAACCTCCAAGTTCAAATGCAATGAAGTTTCAATCTTAATAATTTGGTTGTCCATCTCAGTCTCCAATCCTGGAGATGGTGCCTCAGATGTTGTTCTGTAGTTGTCTCATCAAAGGGGATGCATAAATTAGAACAAAACTACACACACATGCACAAAAAAAACACCACCAAGTGTCCCAAGTTCAAATGCAATACAGTTTCAGTAAGTTTTTCAGGTTGCAGATGTAATTTGGTTGTTCTCTCATCAAAGGTAGGGAGACAAAGAAAAAAAAAGAGTCTGGAGACAATTCTGAGAATGGTATCAGCTGTTGCTTGCCTGCCTGCTGCTGTCAGCCTGCTGTTGCTGGAGGCTTTATTTATGCAGATCTCTGGGGTGAGCTTAGCACTCACCTGGCCCTGCAGGCTTTGTTTACTCAGATTTCTCCTGTGCGTGAGCCTCTGCTACAAGCTTTCCCCTTTCTAAGCACACTGGGAAAGGTGACATTGTACCCGCGTTGTCAGGCCTGAGTGTTTAATTACAGTTCATGTGGGAGGTGGGTCTTCCCCCCCTCCTGTGGAGTTTTCCTCCCACCGCCACTTTCACAAGCTTTCCTGCTCCTGATTACTGGGTGGTGCTGCTGCTCCTGCCAGCCACCATGTTTGTTTACAGTTCACGTGGGAAGTGGGTCTTCCCCTCTCTCCTGTGGAGTTTTCCTTCCTCTGCCACTCTCACAAGTTTTCCCGCTCCTGGTTGCTGGGCACACACCCCTGCTCCTGCCAGAGCCTCTCAAGCCCACCTGGCTTGTTTATTTCCAGTCCCAGAAAGGATTCCCTTCCCCCAATCTTCAGTGCTCAAGGCACCCCACACTCTTTCCTGTGTCTTTATTGTTCTTATTGCTTATTAGTCAGTTTCTCTTTTTTCCCCAAGTGGAGGTCGGTCTGTCCAGGGGGCTATGCTGCTCTGGCCCAGGCTTGTCTGTGGGAGTACCGCAGTACCACGAAGCTCACCTGGTCCACGTCTTCCAAAGCCATCTGGGCACTGGCGACTGGCGGCCCGGGGGCCCTCCTGGTTTCTCTGTTTAACATGAAGTGGAGATTCTCTGTGCTGGCTGGAGGTGTGGAGGGGTCAAAGTTATGCCTTTTCTCAGTGATTATGCCTACAAAGTGTGTCTCTGCCGTCTCTCCAAGATTTCACTATAGTAGGCTCGCTTTCTGCTTCCTCCCTCTAGCCACCATCTTGGAATCCACCATGCTGTTTTTATTGCTATTGTTTGTAATATAATTTGAAGTCAGGTATTGTGATACCTCCAGCATTGCTTTTTTTGCTGAGTATTGCCTTTGCTATTTGCAGTCTCTTTTGTTTCCAAATGATTTTAGGGTAGATTTTTCAATCTCTGTAATGAATATCCTTGGGATTTTGATGGGAATTGCAAAAACATGTAGACTGCTTTAGGTAGTATAATCATTTTTACTATGCTGATTTTACCAATCCATGAGCATGGGAGATCTTTCCACCTCTGTAGTATTCCTTGATATCTTTCTTCAGGGTTTGTAGTTCTCCTTGTAGAGGTCATTCACATCCTTTGTTAAGTTAACTCCTAGGTATTTGATTTCTTTTGCAGCTATTGTAAGTGGCATAGTTTCCATATATTCTTTCTCAGTTCATTCATCATTGATGTACAGAAAAGCTAATGATTTTTGTAAGTTGATTTTGTATCCTGCCACCTTGCTGTAGCTGTTTATTATGTCTAGTAGTTTTTGGGTAGAGTCTTTTTGGGTCTTTAAGGTATAGGATCATGTCATCTGCAAATAGGAATATTTTGACAGTTTCTTTACCTATTTGTATTCCTTTTATTTCCTCATCTTGCCTAATTGCTCTGGCTAGAACTGCCAGTACTATGTTGAATAGGAGTGGGGATAGTGGGCACCCTTGTCTCACTCCTGATATTAGGGGAAATGGTTTCAGTTTTTCACCATTAAATATGATGTTGGCTGTAGGTTTGTCATATATAGCCTTGACAATGTTGAACTATTTTCCTTCTATTCCTAATTTTCTTAGGGCTTTTATCATGAAGTGGTGTTGGATCTTGTTGAAGACTTTTTCTGCATCTATTGAGATGATCAAGTGATTGCTATCTTTGCTTCTATTAATGTGCTGTGTTACATTTAAAGATTTGCATATGTTGAACCACCCCTGCAAGTTGGATGAAGCAAACTTGGTCATGGTGAATGATCTTTCTGCTGTGTTGGTGGATTCGGTTTGTCACTATTTTTTTGAGGATTTTTGTATTAATGTTCATTAAGGAGATTGACCTATAGATCACCTTTTTGGAGGTGTCTCTGTCTGGTTTTGGGATGAATGTAATGCTGGCTTCATAAAATGCATTAGGAAGTGTTCATGCACTTTCTATTTCATGAAACAGTTTAAGGAGGGTTGGTATTAGTTCTTCTTTAACGGTCTAATAGAATTCAGCTGAGAATACATCAGTTCCTGGACTTTTCTTTTTTGTGAGACTATTGGTGCTTCAATTTCATTTTGTGTTATAGATCTATTCAGGTGATTAATGTTCTCTTGGTTCAATTTTGGATGGTCCTAATTATCTAGAAATCTGTCCATTTCTTCAAGATTTTCAAATTTATTAGAATATAGGTTCTCAAAGTACTCTGATGATTTCTGTGGTGTTTGTTGTTATCTTTCCTTTTGCATTTTTGATTTTACTGATTAGGGTTTTTTCTCTCTTCATTTTAGTCAAGTTTGCCAGGGGTCTGTCAATCTTATTTATTTTTTCAAAGAACCAGGTTTTTATTTCATTGATTCTTTGTAGGGTTCTTTTTGTTTGTTTGTTTCTATTTCATTAATTTCGACCCTTATTTTTATTATTTCTCTCCTTATGCTTGTGTTGGGATTTGCTTGCTCTTGTTTTACTAGGAGTTTGAGATGTAGCATTAGATCATTGATTTGAGATCTTTCTGTCCTTTTAATATATGCACTCATGGCTATGAACTTTCCTCTTAGGACTTCTTTTTCTCTGTCCCATAGGTTCTGGTATGTCATGTTTTCATTTTCATTAACTTCCAGGAACCTTTTAATTTCCTCCTTCATATCATCAATGGCCCATTGATCACTGAGGTATTTGTTGTTCAGCTTCCAATTGTTTGCATGTATTTTACTGTTGTTTTTGTTGTTGAGTTCCAATTTTAATGCATTATGATCAGAGAGAATGCATGGTATTATTTCTGTTTTCTTGTATTTGCTGAGGCATGCTTGTGCCCTAAGATATGATCAATTTTGGAGAAGGTTCCATGGGCTACTGAGAAGAATATATATTATACAGAAGTTGGATGAAATATTCTGTATATGTCTGCTAGGTCCATTTGATCTCTGGTATGGTTTAGACCTAGGATTTCTTTATTGATTTTTTGTTTGGATAACCTGTCTATTGGTGATGGGGGTATTAAAGTCTCCCACTATCACTGTGTTGGAGTCTATATATGTTTTTAGGTCCTTCAGAGTATGTTTGATGAAATTGGGTGCGTTGATGTTGGGTGGATATAGGATGATAATTGTTATTTCCTTTTGGTGTATTTTCCTTTTTATTAGTGTGGAGTATCCTTCTTTATCTCATTTGATTAATGTAAGTTTAGCATCTACTTTTTCTGAGATAAGTATTGCTACTTCCGCCTGTTTTGGGGGGCCATTTACTTGTTAAATCTTTTTCCAGTCTTTCACCCTATACCAGTGCTTGTTTCTGCTGATGAGATGGGTCTCCTGTAAGCAACAGATTGTTGGATCTTTTTTTTTTTTTAATCCAATTTGCCAAATGGTGTCTTTTGATGAGGGAGTTAAGTCCATTCACATTCAATGTTGATATTGATAGATATGTGGTGATTCCTGTCATTTAGTTGTCTTTATTGTTTAAGGGTTTGATTGTGTGTAGCTGAATCAAAGTTGCTCTTTACTTTCTTGTCTTTTCTTCTCCCGTGGCTTGACACTGCCTGTCCTTTTATGGTTTTGTTTGCTTTCATTTTCTGTGTGCAGAATTCCTTGAAGAATCTTTTGTAGTGGTGGCTTGGTGGTCATATATTGTTTTAGTTTCTGCTTATCATGGAAGACTTTCATTGGTCAATCTATTTTGAATGATAGTTTTGCTGGGTAGAGTATCCTAAGGTTGAAGTTATTTTCATTCATTTCCCATAATACCTCACTTCATGCTCTTCTTTGTTTTAAGGTTTCCATTGACAAATCTGCTGTGATTTTGATGGGTTTACCTTTGTATTTTATTTGTTTTTTCTCTCTTACAGCTGTCAATACTCTTTCTCTGTTCTCTGTGTTTGTTGTTTTAATGATACTATATTGTGTGTTAGTTCTATTTTGGTCAAGTCTATTTGGTGTCCTGGAGGTTTCTTGTACCCGAATGGGAATAGTTTTCTCTAGATTTGGGACATTTTCTGTCATTATTTTGTTGAATATATTACAAATTCCTTTTGCTTGCACCTCTTCTTCTTCAATGCCCATGATTCTCAGGTTTGGTCTTTTGATGGACTCAGTCAGTTCTTGCATATTCCTTTCACAGATCTTGAGTTGTTTGTCTAATAGCTCCTCAATTTTTCCTTTAATTTCCATTTCATTTCATCTTCAAGTTCTGCAATTCTGTCTTCTGCTTGATCTAGTCTGCTGGAGTGGCTTTCCATTGTATTTTGTATTTCTTTTTCATTATTTTTTCTAAGGTTTTCCATATCATGGGTCACTTCCTATTTAATATTGTCAATTTTCATCCTTAATTAATTTATCTGTCTATTTATGGTGTTCTCTGCTTCACTTTGGTGTTTATTTTGGCTCCTGTGAGTTCACTTATTTGTGTTTGTGTGTTCCCATGTTCTTTATTTTTGTTGTCTTGGAATTTTTTGAGTGCCTCTTGTACATTTTGGTTGACCATGTCTAGTAACATGTCCATGAAATTCTCAGTGATTACTTGCAGGATTTCTTCTTTCATGCTGTTGTTGTTGGCTTCATTAGGTTCCTTAGCATAGTTTTTCTTTGTTTTTTTTGAGTCTGGAACTGGGTATCTGTTTTCTGCATTTCCCTATGAATTCAGTATTAATTTATTTTTTGAGGGAGAATGGTTTCTAACCCTTTTTCATCTTCCCATTGCCCTGCTTGGCACTGTTTCTGTCCGTGGTCTGTATATAATTTAGTACTAGCTAACTTAGCATAGTAAAACTAACAAAACAAAGAAAACAAGAGAAAAAAAGAGAGAGAGGAAAAAAAAAGAGAACCAAGGAAATCAACAGAGAGAGGTGGTAGACAAACAAACAGGGAACAAAACAAACAAACAAACACATTAAAAAATTCCAGGTTCAGGAACAATAGAATTTCAGTCTTAGTAGTTGTGGTGTTACACCTTCAGCATCCAGTCTTGGTGTTGGTGTTTAAGCAGAAGCTCTGTCTTAGTCTTGCCAGGTGGTTGGGGAGACTTGCCAGTTTTGTTTTTTTTTTTTCCTGTCTTTCAGTGGCAGCTGCTTAGTCAGCTCCTCCCTCAGTGAGGTGTGACTTGTCCTCAAGTTCCAGAGATAAGCTCTGTGGTTCACCAGTTGTACTGCTTTTGCTTTTCCCCCTTCCTCTGGGACAAGGTCAGAGATCCATCATCCAGATCCCTACTGTCACTGTTTTATGCTGGTTTGCTGATTGTTTTTCAGTTTTGCAACATCGTTTGACATTGGATGTTGCTCACTGTCTCAGGAGATGAGCTTTGTGTACTGCTATCTGTCCTATTTCAGGCAGTGTTTTATCACCCACTCTCTGTCAGCCCATCTCTCTTTTCAGCCTTTGTTTACTGGAAGTTCACATGGAGATCATCTCCTTGCCACTCCTTCCTTCTTGGATGTGCTTAGAGCACCTCACCCCTCTGCTGCATGTTCCTTTTCAGTTCCTTGTTTATTATTTGGTTTTCTTATCTTTTTTTGTGTGTGTGTATGGTGCAGGGGGGTCAGTCTGTCCAGGGTGATAAGCTGGTTTATCCCAGGGGTGGCTATGGGAGTACGGCATGCCGCTTATTTACTCACCTGTTGGTCTGCTGGATGTCTCCCAAGCAGGTTTGGAGCTGGCATTTGGAGCCAGAGTCTGGCAGTGCAGGAGCCATCCTGTTTTCTCAGTGTAACATGGTGTAGAGAAGCTTTGTATGGGCTTGGGGTTCAGGGTGTGGAAGCTCTGATTTCTCTTGGTGCTTTTTTTCTGCCAAGTGTGGCTCCAGCGTTTCAGCAATATTTTTGATTTAAGAAGCTCATACTGTCTGCTTCTGCATTCTAGTCACCATCTTGGATCCCTTGAGAATTGATTTTAACATAGGTACAATCACAATTCAGTGAAGAAGTGGTTGTTTGATTTTTTTTTAACACATAGTGTTGGAAATTTAATATGTATATGCCAAAAACAAAGGAAAGAAGAACATCCCTTTATACTTGTCAATAAGTGTTAAAAACTAACTCAAAATATATCATTGGCCTAAAGGTAAAACTTTAAGGATTAAAACTTCTAGAAGAAAATATTGGGCCAATTTATCCCTTGTTATTTTACATATTATGAACTTAGTTTAAGAAAGAACATTTAAATGCAACACTAAAGAATCATCCACAAAAGAAAAAAATGAGGATTAAAAAAATGCATCCAGAATATAAGAAATAACCAGAAATAACATGGACAAATGATCTAAACAAAAACTTTACCAAAGAGGATAAACAAGTAAGCACATGAAGCTTTAGTGCCCTATGGCAAATGAAGCCCATGATAAGATTCTATCTACTAGAATATCTAAACTTAAAAATACTGAACATGACATGTGTGTGTGTGTGTGTGTGTTTGTGTGTGTGTGCACTTGCATGTGCATGATCGACAAGGGTATATAGAAACTGGAACTGCATACACTATTTTTGGAAATGTGTAATTGTATAACCACTTTGGAAAACAGTTTGGGAGTTTCATTAATATTAAACATACACCTACGAAATGACTCAATTACTCTTGTCAGGTATTTACCCAAGAAAAATCAAAGCACATATTCATACAAAATCTAACTATAAAAGTTGATATTTTTCATATACTAGGCAAAACCTAGAAACAACTCAAGTATCTACAAAGTGGTGAGTGGGTAATTTTAACTATATGTACGTAACATGCTAAAAACTCAATGAATCTGAAATTGTGTATTGAGTAAAATAAATCAGATACAAATAACTCATATGTACTATCTAAGTTCATTTAGATGAAATTATGGAAAAGCCAAACTAATCTAAAGATGGAAAGTAAGCCAATGGTTGGTTTTCTAGTGGTAGGCAAAGATTTCTTAAACATGTCATATAGCCATTAATCACAAATGTCATGAGAGCAACAAATGATAAATTGTACTTTGTAAAAATTATTTTCCCCTTTTGAAAACAAGACATATAATACATACACAAGTTAAAGACTGAGTAAAAATATTACATGCATTTCATATCAGGGATTTATTTTTATAATATAGAAAACATTCCTGTAAGTTAATAATAAAAAGTTAGACATTTTAATTTATAAAATGGAAGTGTTAGAGTTTTGTCATTGTAATCAAAACTGAAACAACTTAATGGAGGTAGGATTTATTTTGGCTCAAAACCTCAGTCCAGGACAGGCTGGGTTGGCTCCATTGCTTTGGACTGTAGGTGAGGCAAAACCTCATAACTGCAGGAGCATGTGATAAAGGTGTCTGCTTGCCTCATGATGATCAGAAAGCAAAGAGAGTGACAGACAAGACCAAGGTGCAGGGGAGAAGACTAATCCTTCAAAGAACACCTCCAGTGACCTACTTTTTCCAACTAGATTCTACCTCCTACTTGCCACCACCTCTCAATAACACTATAATATTATGAATCCAATTTTGGATTAGTCTTTTGATTAAGTCACAGCCCTCAGGACCCAATCACTTTCCAAAATCCTATTAGCTGGCAACCAAAGCCCCAATACATGAGCTTGTGAGACTTTTTATATTCAAACCATGACATTGAGCAAAGGAAACTTTAACTAGGAAAATATACAAACAGCTAAACACCACATGAGAAGATGTTTAACATGATTAATCATTGTAGTTAATTAAATAGTGCCTGACAAAGAGATACATATTTCTTTGAATGTTGCCTGTTAATGTTCACAGATGTAATTATGCTAAAGATCCTGAGATAAGGATGTCATTCTTCATTATATTGACCCCAAATGTGATGATAAGTTTCCTTATAAGGAAAAGACATAGTCATGGACAATGTGAGGATGAGAGGAAGAAGCTGGGGTGATTTGATTACAAACCATGGACTGCTAAGGACCAAGAGAAGGTAGAAACTTCAAAGAGTACAGTTCTGCCAATACCAAGAGTTCAGACTTCTGACCTGCAAAGCAGTGAGATATTAAATTTCTGTTATTTTAAGTCATCAAAAAGTGTAATGACATCCAACATTAGCAAGAATGTGAAAAAAAACAAAACTTCACATATGGTTGATATAAATGAAAAGAAAAGTTCTATTATTTTCTAAATGTTTTGTGGTTTCTTACAAAATCTTTCTCAATGATGGAATTGTCTTTGAGCTTGACTAATGTGTGAGTTACCCAAAATAGTCAGCTCTTATCAAGTCATACACTTAAGAGATTAGCATTTTATTATACTTAAATTATATATTTGCAGAAACAAAAGAAAATATAAAAGCTATACTAGAAAAATAGTAGATGGTTATAGAATCTGAACAGAGGTGTCTTCTGTGAATGTCTCAACTATAAAAGATCATGAAGGAACTTTCTGCATTTAAAAACTATTATTTATCTAAAGTTGGTGTTGGTTACATAAGTATATAAAACCTCATCAAGTTTTAGCAAGTTATTGTTGGTTACAGGGAGGTCAGTAAAAAAAATAGAGATACCATAATGCTGAAATCAGCAATGATTCCAAATATATAGGAAAATAATTGACCAAGAAATTTAGTAGGAATAGTTTTTATTTGCATATGTACTATGGTGCAGTATGAGGAGGACAAGTTCTTAGAGAACTTGAAGTCTAAACTGAAGATTTTAAAACAAAGAAACAAAAACAAAATGTTGTGGTGGTAGGAGCTACAAGATAAGTAGCAGAAAAATGGCCCCAAAAGAAGATACTGGAAGATGACAACTAAGCACTGTGCTTAGAAAGGAGTGGTTCTAACAACCAACTGTGGGAATTAACCTATAAAAATAGATATGGAGTAATTTATAAAGCACTGTGAATCTGAAAGTTCACACCTTGTACCATTTATAATCAATATTATTCAACCACTGGCATTTCTACTCAAATTCTGTTTTGAGTACTTATTTTAAGATCCTTAGTAACTAGTGTCATAGACAAATTAGAGAAAACCAGATTTTGTTGGTCATGATGATAAAGGAAAGAAGCGTCTCAAAAAACAACTATTCTATTTTCAATATCACAGAGTTCCAGAAATCTCTGGCTAAATGTGTTTCCATCCCTTCAAGTCATGGGCAATACTATTACTACTTGTTACAAGAGAAATTTCTGGGAGTCACTTAGGAAAAAGTGTGGGTTTTGGAATCAGAAAGTTCATTTACTAGGTGTGTGGCTTTAGAAAATTGTTTAATTCCTCTGATCCTTAATTTTTCATCATAAAGTGAATTGTAAGGAATTTGATGAGGTAATTCATAAAAAATCATAGGCAGAGAACTGAAGGTGCATCAACTCTTCCATACTTGATAGTACCTCCCCTCTCTAAGTCTTCACACAGGCTGGTTTGTCTGACAGCAGGTTGAGAATTTGGCAGTGAAGGCAATAACTAGAAAATCTCCTGGCATTTGGAAAGTCTTAGGTAGAATTTTTGTTCAAGAAGAAAAGGAATACAAGAGCACATAATGCCATATGGTTAATTTGAGTGGCCAACTTATTTTCTTGGGAAACAGAAAGAAAGCCCAA
Source organism: Castor canadensis (assembly GCF_047511655.1). NCBI lineage: Eukaryota > Metazoa > Chordata > Mammalia > Rodentia > Castoridae > Castor > Castor canadensis. Next base: position 32,036,079 of record NC_133389.1, on the reverse strand, counting down.
GAGTCAATGTCCTTATTCTTAGAGATGAACCCCTAGTTCTCTGTCATCAGAGAACCTTTTATTTATTTTATTTATTTATTTTATTTCCTTTATTCATATGTGCATACAATGATTGGGTCATCACTCCCCCTCTTCCCACTACCCCCTCCCTTTCCCCCAACCCCTCCCTTTCACCCCCATCCCCTCGCTTCCAAGCAGATACTCTTTTGCCCTTATCTCTAATTTTATTGAAGAGAGAGTATAAACATTAATAAGGAGGACCAGGGGATTTTGCTAGTTGAGGTAAGTATAACTATGTAGGGAGATTCCTAGAATTGCTTCCATGTATATATGTGTTACTTTCTAAATTGATTCTTCTCAAGATTCTTCTCAAACTAACCTTTTCTCTAGTTCCTGGTCCCCTTCTCCTATTGGCCTTTGTTGCTTTAAAGTTTCTGCATTAGTTCCCTGGCATTGAAGACATCAAATGCCATCTTTTTTTGGGGGGGGGGGTTACCTACCTATCCTCATACCTCCCTTGTGTGCTTTCGCCTTATCATGTAATCAAAGTCCTATCCCCTTGTTGTGTTTGCCCTTGATCTAAAATCCACATATGAGGGAGAACATACAATTTTTGGTCTTCTGGGCCTGGTTAACCTTGCTCAGGATGATGTTCTCCAGTTCCATCCGTTTGCTTGCAAATGATAAGATTTCATTCTTCATCATGGCTGCGTAAAATTCCATTGTGTGTAAATACCACATTTTCTTAATCCATTTGTCAATAGTGGGGCATCTTGGTTGTTTCCATAACTTGGCTATTGTGAATAGTGTTGCAATAAACATATGCGTACAAATACCTCTGGAGTAATCTGTATCCCTTTCCTTTGGGTATATCCCCAAGAGTGGTATTGTTGGATCAAATGGCCGGTCTATGTTTAGATTTTTAAGTAGCCTCCAAATTTTTTTACAGAGTGGTTTTAAAAGTTTACATTACCACCATCACTGTAAGAGGGTTCCTTTTTCTCCACATCCTCGCCAACATCTGTTGTTGGTGGTGTTTCTAATGATGGCTATTTTAACAGGGGTGAAGTGGAATCTTAATGTGGTTTTAATTTGCATTTCCTTTATGGCTAGAGATGGGGAGCATTTTTTCATGTGTTTTTTGCCCATTTGAATTTCTTCTTTTGAGAAAGTTTTGTTAAGTTCACTTGCCCATTTCTTTATTGGTTCATTAATTTTGGGAGAATTTAGTTTTTTGAGTTCCCTATATATTCTGGTTATCAGTCCTTTGTCTGATGTGTAGCTGGCAAATATTTTCTCCCACTCTGTGGGTGTTGTCTTCAGTTTAGAGACCATTTCTTTTGTTGAGCAGAAGCTTTTTAGTTTTATAAGGTCTCATTTATCTATGCTTTCTGCAGAGAACCTTTTAACTTAAAAATCTCAGCATCTCTGGCACCACCATCTTTGTTCTTCTCAGGTCTCTCATATCCCATACAGTCTCTTGTTAATTCCAGTTTCCTTGCAGTTTCATTATGGATGGATGACTCAAAAGTCTATGTCTTTACTTAAGACTTCTTCCCTGAATTCCAATCCTGTATTTTTACTGTTTATTATGATATTGTTTTTCTATTTTCAAATTTAAAAAAGTAACACAAACTCAATTTCACTATAATTGAACTTATTCTCCAGAACTTCTGTATATATCCATGTGTAGAGTATGTATAAGCACACGTGCATTCCAAATTTATGTAACTTTCATCAACTACCTGGCAACTAATGTAAAAATACAATAGTTGTCATTAACTATTCTCCCCTCCTTCCACTATATCCACCTGCATGGATCACTATTTCTGTTTACTTTTATTTCTTTGTGTGTTTTCTTTTTGTTTTTTGAGGCAGGGTCTCACCACTACCTTTGCCAAGGCTGGCTTCTAACTTGTGATTCTACTGCCTTGACCTCCTGAGTAGCTGGGAGTAGTATAGATGTGCTGTGCCATGGCTTTGCCTATTAACTTTTATTTCTTACATTGTGCCTTTTATCCAATTCTGATCAGCCGTCATCTTTGCATAGGTCACTATGTACTCTCTCTGGGCTTGTGAAAGAACCACCTCGTCCTAGTGCTTCTATTATTGCTTCACAAATTATTTATTTATTTATTTTTGGGTTACTGAAGTTTTGAACTCAGGGCCTCACACTTGCTGGGCTGGTGCTCTACTACTTGGGCTACTCTGCCAGTCCCCAATTTACTTTTTCCTCCTTTCCCCTAAAGATATAACACTTGATTGTATTTAGCAGAGAATAGATAACAAGTATGTACGCATTTGTTAAGTCTATACCAAGTACTATCTTCTCTCCCTGAACAATGCTTGAAAATGTAGAATTGCAAATCCTGCCCCAACAAGTTTGGTAGATTTCCTGGGTGGGGCCCAGCCAGGCATCAGAACTTTGGATGAGTAGGTGGTCTAGAGTTCAGGTTTTGAAAATAAATACAAATGCATATTCCCTCTTGAACAAGAGATGGCAGTAAAGTCAAAGAAAAGGTTTTTCCTAGCTCCAATAAGTGCCAGGAAACAGAGGGGCAGGGCTCTTTCACTCTTAATCTGTGCACAGACACATGTTTTAACATAAAGAACTTTCTCAAGATTGCTGGTTCAAAATATAGCTTTTATGATATAGTTGAAATTATAATACCTCAAGATTATTTTACTTGATGGAAAGGTATTCATTTAGTACTTCAAATTTAAAAAACCTAAAAAATGTATACTATTGTGCTATCATTCTCTTTTTTCACTTTTAGTGGGTTTTTAAAAATTTTACTATTTTGTTATTAGCATACACTAATAGTACTAGGAGTTTTCATTGTGATAATTCCATAGATATGTACAGTGAACTTTGAATAAGTTTATCTCCTCTATTATATTCCTTTCTCTCCCATGAAGAATTTATTTATTATACTCAACCACTTTTTCCTAATTTATATTTGAAATGATTATTTTAAATCAAGAAAATAATGATTTGAGTGTATATATGTATATATATATACATATACATATATGCATGATTATTTTATCTTTTCAACAAATAGCAAATGTTATTTATTTCAGGACAGACTCTGGAAAAATAATACTCATACTTGTGAAGGATATGAATAAACAAGAGCTAAACAAGATCAGAATCATCTTATAAGTAATGTAAATGGTAACAATATGATGTCAGACTATCCTTGGAAAACTAAAGGTGATTTCTAGCAAAAGGAGACTTGAAGATTGAAGCTTAAATTTTCTAAAAGATAAAGACAAAGGGTTTAGAAAGAAGTTGTTGGGAGGAGTTTTCCCTATAGAGAGAAACCCATTATGCAAAAATGGTGACTTTGGGGAATCTCTTGTAATTTAATTGCTGGGGAAAAGATTTGAGTTTGTATATACAAGAAATCTAGTCACAGTGATAAAAAGAGGAAGCCAGACCATGAAAGGTCTCAATTGCTATGTTAAAGAATAGGAAATATTCCCAAGGACTTTACTGTGAGTAAAGTAAAGTAGACAACTATAAAGTAGACAACTGCATGGCTTCCTCACTTTCATGATACCCTTTGGTCTTCAAAAACCAGCTAAAGTGGTAAGGAAAAACCATCTAATATAAATTCATTAAAGAAGCAAAGTAACAGAAATATTAAGTGACTTCCCCCCACAATCATACATCTCTGTTTAACACAGACATAGAAAAAGAACTGAGGTTTCAGTTAAGACTGGCACTCTGTGCAAGACATTGAAGAAGCTCACGTTAACTGCACTTGAACTCACAGACCACTGCCACTGCCACTGTTGAGGACCAACTTTGGGTCAATCAAAAATTAAATGTTTTGAATGAAGTATCTCTAATCCTTACTAAAACCCACCATCATAGTTATTAAACATCACACCACTAAAATGTTGAAACTCTGAAGGTCAGGTAATTAAAACAAATTTTAGAGAAAGGGAGATTAGATGGAATGCAAATTTTAATGATCTGTAGTTTACATACATTTCCTCTTTGGTTGAGTTAAGAGAATAAGGTTTGGGTAGTTTGTGCTTAAGAAAGAATTGTGTTTAAAACTAGAGAAAAATGACAGAATTTTAAGTATACTTGTGGATTTAAAACTTTGCTATAACTTGAATTTGACCTTATATTCACACTAGAACATTCTCATTTTGTACTCCTAAACAGCTCATGTGAAGATAATCTTCATAGTCATACTTTGTAGATGAAGAAATTGATATTTTGGTTAGGTTAAGAAGCTTGTACCTACATAGCTAATAAATGTCAGGCAGACAAAGCAAATTGCAAGACAAAGAGTGAAATGCTATTAAGTCCATTTATATGGACAGCATATAATAATAATGAAGCAAGATTCCTTATCTTTGTAATGATATTTTATTTTCTGATTATAAGAGTAATGTATGTTCATTACTGAAATTTAAAAGGAAAATGAATTATCACCCAAATGACTAAAAACCAATGTCATTTATAATATAAAAGGAAAATGTTCCAAAAAGAGTGATGATGGCAATTAACAAACCTTCTATTACCTCAAAGTTTCTTAAAAAATTGTCTTTATTAATAAGAGGAAATAGCAAGTTCACATCATATCTGATGGATAGAAAATAAAGTTATTATTGAAGGAAGTAAACTTTTAAGTATTCATGGAAAATACAAGAAACATTGAAAAATCAGGCACCAGTGGCTCACAGGCAGAGATCAGGAATATATCAGTTCGAAGCCAGCCTGAAGAAACAGTTCCCAGGACCCTATCTCAAAAAAAGTACCTCACATAAAAGGCTGACTGGTGGAATGGGTCAAAGTGTCAGCCCTGAGTTCAAACCCCGCATCACTACAAAAAAAAAATTAGAATTTTGTAAGAGTCATATTGTCTAAGTTGTAATAATAGTGTAAACTTTTTTTTTTTTTTGATGATATTGGAGTTTACACTCAGGGCTTTGTGCTTTCTAGGATGACACTCTGTCATTCAAACTCCATCTCATTTTATTCTTGTTATTTTGGAAATAGGGTCTCATTTTTTGCCCAGTTTGGTCTGGACTTCTAGCCTCCTGTTTTAAGCTTATTTTTGTCACTGAGATCACAGGCGTGGCAATCCATGCCTTTATTCTGTAGGGATTTTGCATACTTTTTTTTTTTCCTGGGTTGGCCAGTAGCTGTAGTTTTCCCAAACTCAGCCTCCTGAGTAGCTAGCATTACAGGTGTGAGCCACCAGTGCCTGGCTCAAACTAATATTTAAATATTACAAGAGAAAACAGGTTAGAAAATAATAAAAACAAAGACAGGATCTATGTAGATCAGTCCTATACAGACAAGAAATGCATTGCTTCGAATGTTTCTTTAATATTATTACTAATTATAAAGGCAGAAAAATGTAGGAAGTCTTCTTTTTGAAGAGGTGACATTGCTGGAATCATTTGCCAGGAAAACTAAGTAAGAAGATGGCAGAAGTGCAATAATATGTCTATCACATTTGAGTGACATATTATCAGAATGTCTTTGATGGCAAGTGGCAAAATGTCAACTCAAAGCACTTTTAACCAAAAAAAAAAAAGCTTTTGTTTTAATTCAATGAATTCTGGAGAAGCTAGCAGGTATAACAGAAGAAATTAAAGAATCAAGGCTGCTGGGGACTATCAGTGCAGATAGTATGGGCTTCAGGCTTCCAGTTCTTCCTCTGTTTCTCTCTCTCTCTCTCTATATATATATATATATATTTCATTTCTTCTTTATGTAACTTCAAAATGATCAGAAATTTGTAAATTCTTAGCCTTATGAATTTGTGACCTGAGAGTATTAGATTTTTTTTATTTACCATATTTTATTTTATTTATTTAGTGGTGCTCTGGAATAAACCCAGAGCATCATGCATACTAAGCAAACATTTTTTTCTTTTTTTATTCTTTTATTCACATGTGCATACATTTTTTGGGTCATTCCCCCACCCTGCCCCTCTCCCCCTTCCTCCTTCAGTTCCAGGTAGGTCCTGTTCTTCCTTTATCACTAGTTTTGTTGAAGAAAAGAGACAAGCCTAATAAGGAAGACAAGGTGTTTTTGCTAGTTGAGTTGAGGATAGCTCTACAGAAATATTCCTAGCATTGCTTTTGTGTACACGTGTTGTGACCCATGTTGATTCATTTCTAACTGATCTTTACTCTGGTTCCTAATGCCCTTCTCATGATAACCTCTGTTGCTTTAAGGTTTCTGTATTAGCTCCTCTACAGTAGCGACATCAAACACTTTCATGTTTTGGGTTTTCTACCTATTTCTGTATCACCCAAATGTGCTCTCCCCTTATCATAGATTTTTTTTTTCATATGCTATAATTCAAACAACCTCATGGCAAAATTTTTCAAAGCCTCACTTAAGTCATTGACAGGTAACAAGATATTGTTCTTTCCTTTGGACAAAGGTAAGTCTTCATAAAAGTGGTGGTGAAATTATTCTGTGCAGCTCAAATCAATGTATCATACAAACATCCCCCAAAATGAAACTAAACAATTGAAAAATTGTAAAACCACATGAATGACAGCCAAATTTCAATCTTTAGTTTTAGATGAAAGAAATATTGTATGGAGGCAAAGAAAAAAATAACAGGAAGCTCTTGTAAAACTTGAAGGAAATAAATATGTATATGCCTCTTCTATATACCTCTATCTCTATAATTATATTTCTGTATCTATACATCTATGCATGAATTTAATGAATCATGCAATAAGTGGTCCTTTGTAACACCTAGTATATGTAATTAGGAGAATGAGGAGGTACACCCCAAAGCTTAAAGAAGTAAACACATACACAGATAGAGAAAGATCCCAAACAAATATTTTCTTATAATTTAGGACATTTGAAGATAGCTCGTTATCAGTCTGGTACACTGTACATTTTCAGTAGCTCTAGACCTCATTAATGAGTCTGAGGCTTCAAATAGTAAACCAATTTTCATTTTATCATTCATCCATCTCTCTCCTCTCTTCAAACTCATTCTCATTATAAAATCCCTCCACTTATAATTTATCTGGGAATCCCTCAGGTATACCACATGCATGTCTGTCCACTGTCTAATGAACTGTCCTGGTAACTTTCTGTGTGGCATTGACCAGGTTTTTCCTCTCTGACCTGATGTTAAGCATCGATACTTCCACCACACTTCACTGGCTTCCAGGTGTGACTGGAAGCCATTTGCCCCTTCGTTTTTCAAAAAATAACTTTTGGCAGGCCCATAGTTGCTGGGGATTGTTATCCAGGAGTTTTAAAAAAATGTTTTTTGTTTTAATAGGAATATTCTTTTAAGAGATACACACATATCTTATAGGCTATAGGAAATGAAACTGCATTTTCAATTTTTTTTACAATTCTCAGACATAAATCCAGATGTGATCTGGGCAGTTAAATAAATCTGATGACAGATAATGTGCTCTCTTCAAAAATGACTGTTCTCATGGTCAACCAGAAGACATTTTTATTTCAATGGACCCAAGGTCATTATTATTACTGTTTTTACTTCCTTGGGGATGGTTGTTCTCTCAGGTTCCTGCTAAATGCAAATTTTCTGCAAAGCAGGAAGCTGGACATGAGTTCAGGTGTTTTGATTCTTAGTTTGTTTCTCTAAACCCTGGTAACAACCAGGAAAAATCTATTTTTAAAGGGAAAACTAATCAAAGACAAACAGAACTATATATAGCTAGAGAAAATCATATTATGAATTGGACAGTTCTGTTTCCCATACTTTTTATTGGGAGGAGTACATGTTACTACTTGCTTTCCTTCAAACTTTTGTTGCTCATCCAGGTCCCCAAATGACGTTATCACTTACAGCATGATACAACACAATATAGTATCAATTTAATTTTGTTTTATCTTGTCTTGCTTTCTAATTGGTTCTTGCAAGTCAGTTATCTTCCTAACTAGACAATGGATCTTGTGCAGGCAAGAGCAACACTATTTTCCATATGAGGCTGTGCGCAGAGCAGAGGCTCAGCAAATATTACTTGCTTTCATTCATATCCAACCTATGAGTCTTTCTCCTTTCCCCAGATTGTATACTGAAATCATTAATATAAAAACAAATTTGTATAAGAAAAATTTTCAAATCATGTTTTTATTTTATTAGCATGTAATTTTCTGAATATGGCAGAAAAATCTCTATCTGTTAATGAATGCTATTTCAAATGCTGTTGTTATAAGACTTTCAAATCTCATTAACTAAACCAGGCATTAAAAGTACAATGATAATAAAATGAAACAGGGAATTATTGATATTAGGCTTAGGTAAAAGTCTAATATCAGGAAAAGAATGTAGCATGTGTAAATGATGACCCAAGAATAAGACGCATATTTATAAAGTGCAAAGAAAATGCTTCTCTACGTGTTCTTAGTACAGGCAACAATTTCCTCAGCCAGCAGCAGCCTTACTAAAATTATGGACATAAGCATGAAAATGTTGTATATTTTAACAAGGGTATGTTGATATTAGCATTTTTTATGATGTACATTTTCGATAGTGATGATGAAGAAAGAAATGCACCATATAAAGATACCATCTGCTAATTCTAATTTTCACATACAGTGGTTCAAACCTTTATAAAACCTGCTCACATTCATAATTTGAACCCAAATTTATTAATTGCTATCTATGTCAAAAACTTTGCAACACTTTTCTGAAAATGTAGGGAAGAAACAATATTTAAGCAAGATGCACATGTTCCTATAAAGTATTGGTCTTGCCTTAAGCATTTTCTTATCTCTCAGTCAGATATTATACACTCTGGAGGGATAAAGGAAAAGCAAAAGACAAAAAAGAAAAATCAAGTGAATAATTAAGCATGCAGTTCTGACATATTTAAACTCATTAGAGAATCACAAAATGTCAGCACTAGAAGCAATCTTCAGATCACTCTAGACCTACCTACTACATAACTGAGATCCAACAACATGCAAGTAGAATTATTTACTCAAATCTGCTGTTAACTGAAGGTAGAACGCTTAGCTCCTGATGGCACAGTAGTCGCCTAACATTCTTCCGTATGATGATGAGTGTTCAATAAAATATCACTCTGCTCCCTCTTTTCCCGTTTGCTAAAATCCTGTTCTGTTAAAGCCTGCATCTATTCAGCCCTATCTTATCTTTCTCTGAGTACTGCTTCTGTTGTTTAGTGTGGCTCCTATGAAGAAAATTTGGGTTATGGAAACCCTAGAAGACCCAGAGCCTAGATACCCTGCGACTGAGATATTTATGACATCTCAACCATATCATTCTGTGCCTTTTGGGGTTTCACTTTTCCATCCTCCCAAAACTGAAGAAGGAAGTATATATAAAGATCTGCTATTCAAAATGTGGCCTTAGAACTAGAGTGTTTGCACCTGGGAACTTGTTAGAAATATAGACTCTCAGCAGACTAACTGAATCAGCATTTGTATTTTAGCAAAATGTTCATGTGATTCATGCACAGGTTAAAGTTGAGGAAGTTCTGAGGGGATTTAAAAAATGTTTTTCCTCCTTTTACATACAATTCAAGCTTTTTTAGTAAGGACGTGATTCAGCCACATTAGTTTTGCCACTAAGAAAAGGCTTGCTGTCAGTGATATACATAGGCAGAGAAGATTTTTGCAGGTCTTTTGGTTCTTACCATCTAATAATCTCTCCTTCTTCATAGTCATAGCTCTGAAATAGACCTTCCTCCCACTTCAGTTCTGTTTTTTGCCCTCATAATGAAGGCTTACCACTTTCTGAAATCTTTGTCTACATGACCTCATCCAGCTGGGAGATCATCCTGCCAGGCCAGCAAAGGACTAACCAAGCACATCATTCCTTCTGACGACAGCACCTGGGAAGACAAGTAACTGGGCAAAGGTTACCTGGCAAATGGGAGTGGAAATGAAAATCCAGGGAGATGGCTTACCACCTGGCGAGGTTCTAAAACCATTAGAGCACTTTGGGTGTAATGCGCTCTCAGATGCATTATATTTCATGCACATTTCCTGCCCTGCAGCCATTGTTTCCACTGTAATTACAGACTCATATTCAGCTGCCTTGAAAATGCTGATGGGTGTAAAAGAGAACACTCACCACAGTGGGTGGGAAGAGCTGGTCAAATTGCAAATCTCCTATTGTGTAAGGCTTGAAATCTGTGATTTTGGCTCATTCTTCACCACACATGAAAAAAAAATTCATAAGCACAATGTGTCCTCAAAGCCCCCCCCCCACCCCTTGGCAATTGTTATCAGAAAGGGCTAAGCAGAAATGAGCAGGCAGGAGATGCTGCAGATCTAAGTGGAAGGCAAGCAGATAACCTCTTATTTATGGATTTAAAATCACAGATTACATAGGTCAGAATTCATACCTAAAACTAGAAAAATGTTGCCTTACATGATTGGATAGGCAGTATATTGTTAAGGTGGCTTGAGTCACCATTATGGTGCCCCAAAATAGGCCACTTGCAATTCATTCCTGTGTAACAAGAAATTATTTGTTATTTGTGATTATTTTTAAATCACTTCCCATTCAATTATCCATTTTCTAGAAGGATAGGTATTAATCCTCAATACATAAAAGCAAATAAATGCCCCAAGTATAAGATACCCTCCTTTCCACTGGACCAGAGCAGCTCTCATCTATTAGTGTCCTCACTGAGCCTGCAAAAAGATATCCATGCAGAATCTTTCTTGGCACAAGAAAGTAAGCAACAAAAACTTCTGGCAATTTGGAGACAGTGTGTGATAGCTTATAATTCATTCTTGATTCTAAGAAATATTAATTGTTCAGAAATTTAAGTTTCTGAACTTAATCATATAGAAATAGTCTGCATAGTGTTTCTCCCCTGCTACATCCTCCCACATACACTCAACAAACTTTTTATCTATTAACAATTAATTATTAAATTTTATTATATAATTAACAAGATTTAAAAATAAATGAAACAGGGATTTTTCTTTGTCCTCACCTTGAATGCCATAGAGTAAAGAAGCTTTCATGTGTATTTGCATATTTGTTTTAAGATAAGTTTTTATTGGGGCAAGCATCACTTAATGAGGACATATTCTGTATTAGGCACTCTTTTTGTTTTTCAGTTGCATGGGGGGTGTCATTGTGACATTTACATATGTGCTTACAATCTATCTGAATTAGATTCATCCCCTGTATCATTCCCCTTCATCCTCCTCCCCCCTTCTTAGAATAATTTCATCAGGTGTTAGTGTTCTATTTTCATACACATATAAAATGTACATAGACCACATTTGACCTCCTTCACCCTCTCTGTTAATTATCCCCCTCCCCTGGACAGGATTTGTTTTACTTCCCTGTCCTTCATTTTTTTAAGTGTGTATTGATTGTTCAAGAGGGTTCTGTCTTGGTATTTTATAGTTTAGTCAGATTAACGCCCTCTACCCCTCTATTATTTACTCTTTCTAAAATTTTATAGACATAAAATGCCTTACCCACTTTTGAAAATAGGCTGGCAGTTTATTAAAATGTTATCCATAAATTTACCATACAGCATAGCAAGTTCATTCCTGGGTTTCTACCCAAATGAAAACACATTTTTAATAAAAAATTGTTCAGTAAATGTCATTGTAGCATTATTCATAATAGCCAAGAATGGAATCAACCAATTTTCACTTATCAGAAAGTAGTTAGAAAAAGTGAGGTGATTCCACTTCATGATAGTATGCTACCCTGCAATTGAAAGGAATGAAATATTGATACATAAAACCACAAAAATGAACTTCAAAAACATTATGTTAAGTGAAAGAAGACAGATATGAAACCCACAAATTTTCAATACCCTTTATAAGAAATGCTTAGAAGAGTCAAATCTATAAAAATAGAAAATAGAACAGTGGTTGACTGGGACTGTAGGTGGGGGATGGGGATTTATTGAAATGAGTATGGAGAATTTTATTGAAGTGATGAAAATATTTTAAAATTGGTGATGATGTGCTCAACTTGATAAATTTGCTTAAAGTTAAACAGGTGATTTTCTGATGTGCAAATTATACATCCATAGAGATGTTAAAAACATTCCCACTGACAGGAAAGATAAAGAAACAATACAACATTGAATGAGAAGGGAGAACTTAAGAGTAAAAAGAACTGAGGGCGCTCTCTAGCAACTGCAAGAATTTTTTATCTTCCTGATGGAGTAAATGACATCAATATTAGTAGCCATATTTTAGAATGGAGATCTAAAGTAGGAAGATGATGAGATAAGAAACTTCTCAAATGCTCTCTCAGAGCAGCCTGTTGTAAATGGTCTCTCTCTTTTGTTTTTAATCAGTCACTTCCAACAGGTTTAGATTGGAACCGCTTTTTATTATTCTCTAACATGGAATTAGATTTCTTAAACATTCTTTGCTTTTGCTTCTATAGCTTTCTCCCTCCTTTTTTTCCTATAAATCCATCATTTCAAGACCTTAGATTCCTTAGTCATCCAGAGACTATATTTCTGGGAAATAATCAAAAGCCAGGGCCTATAGTGAAGAGCCACTTGCTCATTCGTAATGCAGGCAGGGCAGGCACAATGAGTACAGATTGAAGACCAATACTGTTCATTTGTGTCTCTTCACTAACTTAAAATATATACTAGGAATTTTGGGGTTTGATGTAGAACCATTGGGTTTTGCTAGTATTTAGTAGGAGAACAGCATGGTCGTTTTGTAGTTGGGTGAAGAATTGATGAGATGGAGAGATGTTGATTTGATGAATTGGATGAAAAATTCCATTCAATTGTTCTATTTCAGTGGAATAAAACAAACTACAGACATTAAAGTTGTGTTTGGGATTTTAAAATAAATATGGTATAAATCAATTGAATATGTGGAAAACCTGTACTATTGATTGGAACAGTTTTACCATTAGTCGAGTTAGAAAAATGTACATGTGTAGTAGGAGGTCTGAATGATGGAATATGCAAATTAGGAAGGTTTCAGTTAGTGGGGAAGTAGAATGATACCTATCTTCTATGGCATAGCATTTAGGATCTAAATGGATTTTAATAGTCCAAGGACTTATGATAAGCAATATGCAAATAGTTTAATTTATAAGAGAGTTTAGTAAACAAAGACAAAAGCTATTCATAAAATGAATAACTTCCAGAAAATCCAGCCTTGAAAATATAATAAAGTTATATTAGAAGTCAAGACCAAACTGTCATAATCGGGCACTACTTGAAGGCTTTGTCACTCTGCTCAAGATGTAAAGATCCTATATCCATTAGGAAAGGGCAGTGTCCCTTTGATTGATAGGGGAAAGCACTGTACTTTAATTTTCATGCAGTTCCATTAATTTATGTACAATTGGTAAAACATAGAAGGAAATAAGTATGTCATTGGATCAGGTCATGATGTCCTGGACAACCAAAAAGAAAGACAAAAGTCTATTTAAATTATCAAGCTTTATCTAGCTTTCAATCTTATTAGTTGCTATACTTCCAGTGACTTCAAATTGCATGCATATAAATTGCTTCTGATTCATGATTACAGATCTCTTATCAAATTTGAATATTCTTGCTTGCAATATCCACTTTATCTGCAACGCTCTTTCCTCAATCATTCCATGTCTAATTTCTGTGCATTTTTTAGCAATATTCCAAGTTCCAAGTTTTCACGAAAATGTCATCTAAAATGCTTTTCTCTAGGGGGTTGAAAATGGTGAAAATACTGTGTACACATGTGTGTAATTGGAAAAATAATACCTGTTGAAACTATTCCAGGAATGAGGGAGATAAAAGAGAATGGTAGAGGGGGTTGAATTCAAGTATGATATATTGTAAGAACTTTTGTAAATGCCACAATGTACCCTCACCCAGCACAACAAGAAAAAAATAATATGCTCTAATCCTCCCTGTCTACCTGGCATTGTACATACTTTCATAAATGTAGTCTCTCCTTATTTTGAAGACAGGCCTTTGGTGCATAGGTAGTGGGTCTCATTCAACTTTGTATCCCGTTACAAATTTAGAAATGGAACTTACCAGATAGTACACATGCCACAAATACTTGACAAATATAAAAACATAGCAATAAGTAAGCTCAAGTTTTCCTACTAAGTAGGGTATGAATTAAAGAACAGAGTCTCTCATTTTTGCTTTATTCTGAAAGGAGGTTGTTTTCTTGTGTGATGCATTCCATTCTCCTTTTTAGTGTAAGACATTATGCCCAGCAATTAAGCAGTTAGAGACAAGTAGGGAGTTTTTCTGTGCCATTCAGAAGCAATTGCCAGAAAAGGGAATTAGCAATTCCTTCGATTAGAATGTTTAGCAACTGCAAAGAGTGACTCATTGAATGGCATGTGACAGGGAGTACATTATCTGGTGATTAAAGGGTCACAATTAGATAAAACCCTTTTCCAATATGTCTGCTGCAACTCCAGCCCAGATGAACAATCTCCCTTTTCCTACTGAGCTAATGCAGGTCTCAGAATAATGGGAGAGAGACTTCTGCCACCCTCTATCATTTCTGCAAGGTTCTGCTCTGTAATAGGTGGCAGTAATTCAGTTGTAATTAAACAAGACCTGATATATTATTTCCTAATGAACTCAAGTGAAGTCATCTCCCACTTCTTCCCAGTGTCTCTAATTAGGCAATAAGGACTCTATCATGAGCAATAAAGATCACTTTTCTGGGCTGGTGATAAGAGATTAGAAAGTACACAGGGAGGCTTTCATGGCCCAGAGTGAGAGACAGGTAGGCTGCGGTTGTGGATAGAACATCCTCCATTCCTCTCACCATCTGCTCCCAAATTACCTAGGTGGCAAGCAGTGATGAGGAACAAATTGAACTGAAGCTAGAAGAAGAAACTTGAAGCCATCAGTCATCAGCCCAGCAATTTAAATCAAAGCTTTATTACATGTGTCCTTTGCATAATTATTCTGGCACTTTATTAACTTCCAAGTTTTTTCTACGTACTATCTTGTTGAATATTTGGAAAATTCAAGGGAATTAAAACAGAGGTTTTAAAATTTTTTCTGTTTAATGAATGAGCTAATCAGGATTCTAAATGTACAAAGGTGGCAACATTCACAGCTGTCCACAGCTGAATACTATAACAGAGTCCAATCAAAAGCTGTTTTGGTTATAAATTGGTTGTCTGTGATATCAACCAATAAAAATATTCTCCATATTCCTTTGAATGTTCTAAGGTGAGCAAAAGGCTGTTTTTTTCCTTTCCTTTCATTCAGTTCATCTAAGGTAGTAGCAAACACAAGTGGTGTCCAGCCCTCCATGTTTTTATAATATTGGGTATTTCAGCATAAATGTCAGGATTGTCAATAGTATACTCTTCCAATTCTGGGTTTTGTGAGAGCTACCTTACAACTATACATTGTAAGTGAGAACAAAACAAAAAATAATCCTTGTGTTTTATAGACATGAACATGAATTCTGTCCACTGGAAGGGAAAACCTTCTTCCCGGTGGAAAAGACAGTTTGCAGATTCACTTCAACACTGTTGATCTACAAATGTGTCTATATTTTGATTTCTCCTTTGTCTTGGTTGGAATATCTGTTTGGTTTTCTCATATAAGTTAAATAAAATCCTTATCCCATGTTCATTTTGTATCTGTATGAGTGTAATTATGTTACTCTTTAAAAAAAAGAATTCTTTTAACATTTTAACGTAAATGAAGTTTTATCAGTTTACATACTGCCAAAGTCTTGTTTCACACTGCAGCAGTGAAGTGAAAAAGTTGAACATGAATAGTTGTGATAAAGACTGCATGGCTCCCTAAACAAACATGATTTACTATCTGACCTCTAAAGAAATAGAACTTGCAGACTTTCACTTAAACACATACCCAGCCAAACCCCATGCATCTAAAGGAGCCACTTTTAGATATTTTCCTACATCATTTAGGCATCAGGATGGTGGCATAAGTGAGAACTGGTATAATAAGCCTTCACTTTTCCCTAAATTGCTAAAAGAGCTATTTTAGAGCATAAGGGCTGGTTTTGGACTGGATGTTAAGAGAATTGCTATGATTAGCTGTGGGACATTTAGCAAATTTTCATATTTCTGGGTTAGAGCTTTTTCATATGTAAAATGCATGTATAATTTTTGGTCTCATTTTAATATTTTTATATTTATCTTTTAGAGATTAGCAAGACTGAAGTTTTTCCTTGTCAATGCTATTTTTTGGAGGAAAATCAGAATAAATCAGATCAGATCATTCTGTCCTGAAACAGATGGAACCTGTGTTTAGAGACTATTATAAAACTAACACATTGGCTTAGAAAACTATCTACTGCCAACCTGCTTCTGCCTCAGAATGACTGAGTTGTTAGATGTTGGGTAGAAAGGCAGCAATGCCTATGTTGAAAATAGAGTAGCAATAGGGCCTGGGGTGGACTTCAGAAATCCTGGAAAAGAAAATGAAAATCTGGGTTTTAGCTGAAGAAGATTGCTCCCAAATTGTTTTATCTCCTAAAAATGCTACATCTCATCATTTAATCTTATCCATGTTTTAAGAAGTTGCATTATCAATTTAAACTTTGAGGTCAATGAAGTTTATTTTGGCTTTCCCCCATGATTTCTTTTTCCTCACCTACTTTCTTCTTGTGAAGTAACAATACCAGGTATTCTCATGCTATACTTTGAGCTGTAATCATACCTGTCCTCCTCCAACAAATCTTGCTATGAATTCTGACATCTCACCTACGAAACTCCACTTCTCTTACTAAACTCTTTATTTAATTCTCTTGCTTTTGCTTTGCCCTCAAATATCAGCAGTATCAGCACCCCTCAATTTTTAGGCTTTGGGTTTTGACTGGCTCTCTATGTCTCACATTTTCATGTTTATACTGGAACTATATTGCCAATTTTCTGGACCTGTGACTTGGTAGCAGATCATGGGATTTCCGAATCTCAATAAGCAAGTAAACCAATCTTTTATAATAATGTCTTTTTCTTTTCCTTCCTCCCCCCTCCCTCTTTCTTTCTTTCCTATCCATTCATCTATACATCTATCATCCTATTTATCTCCTATTAGTTCTTTTTCCTTGAAGAATCCTGACTAATAAAAACACTAAAGACCTAGAGGAAGTCAGAGGACCTGTGGTTGGAGTGAATGAGGACTGTGTTTAAGATGAGTAAACACTGACCTATCCTGACCATGATAATGCAGATCTTTAAAGGTCTTTTGAAGGGATTACAGCCTTATCCTGAAAAGTGATTTTCCCTAGAGGGCTGTGATGTGAAGAATACTTTGGAGAAGGCCAGAGTGGAATTGAGTTAATGAGGTAGTGATCCACTGGAGTTCAGCATGCAGTACAACTTTTAGTTCTTGTTATGTGTACAGCGTGATCCTAAGAGATTTACCAATCTTCACTCATTCCAATATTTTATAGTTGAGCAAAGTAAATGGGGAGAGGGAAAATAACTACCAAGATTGCATAGGTAACTAATGGTGGAAAAGGAATTCACACACAGGCATCACACTTCAACATCTATGTCCTTAACAACTGTGCTTTTTTGTCTTCTGGGAAAGTTTGCAAAATGACCTGAAAGTTGATGTTGGAGGGACTTTTATATCTCAACAAGAGACACACTACATGTGTGCGAGTACACATCTACAGATATAAACATGTATTTGTACACATTGTTGTGTCATGCCCAGACAGCTCACTGGAAAGTTTAAAAGCATAGATAGAAGGCAGGCAAATATTGAAATCAGTATGGTTTTCAAAAAGAGCAGATCAATGAGTGATTTCTGGGTTCAATGTGAAAGTTAGCAGGCACTAAAGGTTACTGGGCATCCACCACTAAGGAAAATCAAATCTTGTTGCATTCCTCCTGGATTGGTGTTTATAATTAATACATTGTGTATTTTTCTCATGGGACAATGAGATCTGGGAACTAGCTGGGAACTTAAAGCAAGTAATTTAACCTCTCTGAACTTGAGCTAAAATGTATCAATAAGATCCACCTCAAAGAGCTATTTTGAACCTTTGGAGATGGCACACATCTGCTAATATTATACCTGTTCTCTCACTGCCTATTTCTGGAATCATCTTCCTCACTGACTGCCTCCCTTCTTTTCCTGCTTCCTTCTCTCCTCTCCTTTTATCGTTCCTTCATTTATTTTAATTTTTCCAAGATTTTTTTCATTTATTATAGAGAGGAAATAGGATTTTTTCAGTGTTTTGCTATATTTTTCATTCATGTATTTATCAAGAGACTGAAAAATAAACAAGCAATATGTAAATTATCACATATTTTTTCTTTTCTAAATAGACAAACTTAAAATTAATCATCAAGACCCTAAGACAATTTGAGAAGCACACAATATTGTATTCTTTTTATTTTTTCTCCTTAAGACAATATTTAGATTCCCAGAATGCCTCCATTCTTTCATTATAATGAACATACACCTGCCTTTTAAACATATTTGGGCATTTCACAGAATTTATAGGATTACTCTTTTTAATAGGATCTATCCTTCTCACTATTAAATTTCTATTGGATATGTGCTCCTATTTATGGACTTCTAAGAACAGAATGATCAGTTTAAAAGTGCATACTAAGTAGACTTGCTGTAAAGAGATTTTGGTGATTTTTATATTATTCACATATGCCTTGGCTCTTCAGCTCCTTGATACTGACATCAGCATTGCTTGAGAAAGCTGCTGGGAAACCCTGTATCTTCCTGGAGCTTTATCCTTTTACCATGCATAATGAATAGTTGAATTAATTATTTAAGACTGGATTTATGTTTTCATCAAGACAAACACACTGACCCCTTTACTAATAGTCAGACCAACTTTCAAAAAGACTCTGCTGCGACTCAGCAAAAATGACTGTTGAACTTTGAATTTAGTTTGGGGATGAACCATGATTCTGAACTGAGGTGAGCTGAGCTGAGCTGACACTGAGTCCTGACCCTCTTGTTTTGCTCTTGGAGATATACTCTCCATAGTGTGCCAAAACCTCAAGCAGTTGACAAAAATGAAGAAAAAGTAATAAGCCAGACGTGCTTTCTGCTGTAAAATATTAGCTTGTTTAATTCTTTTGGCTTGATTGCAAAAGGATAATAAACTTTGCTCAAAACCTAAAATGATTTATTTAGTTTAAAAAAATTACAAGCCCATTGCCCTTGAATTTGGAACATGGTAAGATCTTTTGGTTCCTACAAACAGCCTCACAGAGCTCATCTCAAATCAACACTTCAGAAGAAATATTTGCAAATACCTTATTTATAAATAACTTTTACCTAGGACATATAAAGAATTCTTACAATATACATCAAATTACCCAATTAAAAGTGCACAAAGCATGTGAATATACATTTTGCCAAAGAAGAAAGACAAATGGCCAATAAACGTGTGAAAAAATATTCAATTGTATAAGCCACAAGGGAAACACAACTCAAAATCAAAATGAGATAGTATTTCTTACCCACTAGGATGGCTATGCTCCAAAAGACAGATTATAACAAGTGTTGGTGAGGATGTGGAAAAATCAGAATTTTAATTCACTGCTGGTGGGAATATAAATAGAGCAAACACTTTGGAAAAAGTCTGCAGTTTATCAGAAGTTTAAACAGATGATCCAGTAATTGCAACCCTAGATATGTGCTCAAGAGACTTTAAAACATATGTGTACCTGAAAACTTATACATTAATATTCAAAAAAGTATTATTCATAATAACCAAAATGTAGAATCAAACCAAATATCCATCAACTGATGAAAGGAAAAATTAAATTTAGTAAACTACACAATCAAATATAATTCTACAATAAAAAAGAGTGAAGTACTGACTTGTGTTGCAATAATGAACCATGAAAATATGCTAAGTAAAAGAAACCAATCAAAATAGACTATATATTGTGTAATCTTCTTTACATGCAATGTCCAAAGTAGGAGAATCTCAGAAACAAAAGGTTAATGTGGATTGATGTGGGCTGAGTGGACTGGGAGAAAATGGGGAATGACTGTTAATGTGTATAGAGTTTCCTTTGGGGTAATAAAATGCTTTAAAATTGATTGTGGTAACGTTTTCACAACTCTGAAAACACTGAAAATTATAGAATATATGCAAATTGCAACTCAATTTTACTTAAAGATGTGCAGACACATCAATATGTACATGCACACAAATGTATATACACACACACGAAGGAAAAAGTAATACCTTTCCCTTAGTCATTGCAAGTATCAAAGGTGACCCTCCAATATTGATGAAAGGCAAGTTAATCAGAGAAACACATTTATTTAACAAAGTTTTGCATGACACAGAAATAAGGACCAAAGATTCAGAGAAAACTGTGTTCTTTATGATAACTCTGATGAAACAAGAGCTTTGTGGAGAAACATAACTGGACAGAAAGAGATATTACACTAATGGTATAAACTCTGGATACCGAGTGAGAATCCAGGAAAATCTGTTTATGCAGATTCTTCCTGATCTCTATGGAATATTTCTTTCCTCTGGGTACAGGGAAAATCATCTGTCACATGAGGGTCTTAAGACAAACTTGCAGGGAGGGTAGGTCCAAGAATTCATCTTCCTTTATGGCCAGCTATCACACAGAAATGCAGAGGAAGTTTCCAGTGACCTTCCCTCTTTGGAGTTCCTCTCAATCTCTTTAAGTTCAAAGTACATTAAGGTAACATTCCTCTAGTCTATCTAGCCACATGTATGCTTAGACTCTTCTAATTCTTACCTCATTTGTAGGATCATCCCTGGCATCCTTATCTAAAATGATATCCACTATACTCTACCCCTTACCTGGCTTTATTTTATTTTTCTTTAAACAGTTGTCCTATTTAATCAAATCTAAGAATATATAAAATGTAGCCTGATATCAGAGATGTTAAATGTCTCTTAGATTTGTCAAAATATCACATGTATTTCCTATTGGTTATGTTAAACTAAAACTCTTGAGACCTACTAATCTTTGAAATAAAAAGATTTTTTGAGACATTATTAAGGATGTAGCCAGTAAAGGACCAGCTCCTAGATAAAGTTCCCACAACTACTAGCAGCAGAGCTAGATAGAGTTGGAAATATATCTACGGGACCTAGAGCTAGGAGCATTTTTAGAGTGAAAATTTGGGGAAAGAAAGCATGAATTATTTAAATTGAATCTATGTTTGCTATAGATAGTCAGGTGGGATGACATGGAGCAGGGAAAGTGTGGGTAGGAGGACAGTCTACAAGCAGAAATAATGTTGTTTTTAAGTTGTTTGGGGTTGTAAGTAGCATGGAATTGCAACTAGAGGACCAGCTGCCTGGGTTTGTATAAAGGTTTTAATATACATTCAGAAATGTGGAACAGACTTTCCATGGTTTGGTTCATAGCTGTTAACTGATTAACTTTTCTTATCCTTTCTTCTCCATCCTTTTAGTCCTTTTAATTAAACTTACACATGCACCTTTCACTTATTAGATACTTGTTGTACACTTATTATCTATTTTTGTCTGTATCCTCAAAGTTGTCCAGGTTCATTGTTTGCATCATTACTGTAACTTATCTGCCAATAACATGCCTGGTACATAGTAATACTCAACATCTGTTGAATGCCTGAATGAATGATGTTAGTAAGGGGAGCTTACCATTCACACTATACTATACTGCTACTGTCATACATGAGACAGCTAGGACTAGATTGTAAGTGGAGGGCAGGTATTTGGCAGTGTTAATGCTTGAATCTTCTCATCAGTTATTTCCCAGTTTGCAGAGCTATTGGTTGAGGAAGTCAGGTCATGAACAGATCTTATTATTAAAAGTCATGAGAAATCTCCTTTATGCCACAAATAGCAAAGGAGTAGATGTTACTGAAAGTGTGAATTGTTAACTCTAAAGTTTAAGGTCTCACAGGCAAGTGACACTTTTGTCTCTAGGAATTTTATTCACCCAGAATACTGTGGATATAAGAAAGGGTATTGTGTGTGTGTGTGTTGAAAAGAAAGTCAGTCTTTGCGATGGGAAACTCACCTTTACAGGCACTCTTCAGGAGAATTCATTACCACTGTGACATTAGAAATATAGCATCTGACATTTCTTCTTCTCTTCCTTTCTTCTTAAATCAAATAGATACCTTGTGAAAAGAGAACATAGAAAAGAGCCATATTTTAAATTAAAAGATTTATCCAAGTGCCAGTAGCTCACACATATAATCCTAGCTACTCAGGAAGCAGAGATCAGGAGGATTGTGGTTCAAAGTCAGCCTTGGCAAAATGATCATGAGACCATATCTCAAAAATACACAACACAAAAGAGGACTGGTAGGTCAAGTGGTAGATTGCTGTCTAGCAAACATGAGGCTCTGAGTTCAAATCCTAGTACCACCAGAAAAATAAATAAATGAAAGATTTAATGTTAATGTAGGAAAGACACATAATAAAGAGATTTGGGGGATTTTCCTGTCCTTCCTTCCTAAAATAATACTACTTGGCAAAAACTAGCACAGAATATCAACCTTAAAATTCCTTTGATGTGTAAACTTAATTCTTTGTTTTCTCCTCTTTCTCACTGTATTAAAAATGTAATCCAAGGAATTCCTTTCATTTCCTTTGAGGGTAAAAACTTACCCCTCTCTATCCTTAACCTACATGGTTGCTGATAATTATGCCCTGTATTAATTGGGTTCAATAAAAGCAGTTGAGAGAGAGTGTGAGCCTCCAATTCTTATGTCCATAGACTTTATAACTTGTTTCTCCCAGTGATACCCAATGGAGTTTTCTCATTGTTAGTTTCCTTTAGAGCTTTACCTATTGACTTCCCATCAGATGTGCTGTGCTTTGTTCTATAAGACTTCCCTTAAATCTTTCTGGTTATCGTATATGGACAATCATACACCTCATACAGACACTTAACCAAAGACACTTGAAACTTACAGAAAAGGGAATTTATGATCCAGGCATGGTGGTACAATTACAATTCCAGCTACTCAGGAGGTGGAGATCAAGAGAAAGGAGGGAGATAAACCCTAGGGAAAAAATGAAAGACTATCTAAAAATTAAATAAAGCATAAAAAGGCTGGGGGTGCGACTCAAGTAGTAGAGAACCTGCCTCGCAAGCACAAGACTCTGAGTTCAAACCCCAGAACCACAAGACCTTAAGTCCTACAAGAGGGACCACAAGGCTACTTGGGAAGAAATTTCTGCACCTGTATCTGACAGTGTTAAATTTAAAAAAAATGGAAAATCTGAGAATTTGATGTTAAATTCTCAGTACAAAACCCATACTTATTTTTTTTATTTGTTTTTTTGCTCATTTATTCACATGTGCATACCTTGTTTGGGTCATTTCTCTACCCTGCTCCCCTACCTCACCCTTCCCCCCAACTCAGTTTCAGGCAGGTCCTGTTCTGCCCTTATCACTGATTTTGTTGAAGAAAAGACATAAGCATAATAAGAAAGACAAAGCATTTTTGTGAGTTGAGTTAAGGATAGCTATACAGAAAGATTCGTACTATTGCTCTCATGTACCCATGTGTTACGACCCATGTTGATTCAACTCTAACTGATCTTTTCATTGGTTCCTGACAAAACCCATACTTCTTTGGCACAAGGATATCCTTGAAGCAAAGACAAGGTGGAACAAATATGTGTTCAGTATTTGATGTTTCAACACTCATCTGAGTTTCATAGATAGTAGGCATATTACTTTGATAGGTTGCCATAAGAAAATACCACACACTGAGTGTAAACTACAGAAATTTATTTTGTCACAATTTTGTCTTGGTTAATCAATTCAACTTAAAGTTCAATTTTAATTAAGTATGTCTACATTACCTAATTGAACATTCCTATAATTTATGTGTGTGTATATAAAACACAATGTTCCTTTTAGACAGAATCACATTATTCAAGTTTCAACTATAAAAGCTAATGAGTAATTTTGGCTTCTTTTTCCATTAGAAGGATCTGTGAATAGCTTATCATATCAGTATGTTGGTGGTTATATTATCTCTTTAAATGAAATTGTAGTAGAAAATTCAAGGAAGAGATACCAGTGTATTTGTGGTTCCTTTGTTTCCAATTAAATGAAATAAAAATTTTTTCTAATTTTCATGATGGTAACATTTTCTATGATTTAAAAAAAGGTTTTATATGTTAATTTTAGAACACTATTTGTTTAACAAGTAGGATTATTCAGGATGGCAAATGTATTTTAAAAATATAGCATTTTAAAATATAGCATTTTAAAATATACTGTTTTTGACCCCTTTATGTGTCATGAGACACATGGCCTAGCTGTGAGTAGATAATAATAATCATTCAATAAATATAAATTATGTAAAATTAAATATAATCTGACATATGCACAAATTTAACATTATGGCAATAATTTAAGAAAAAAGAAAAGTAGAATTGATAAGAAAATTCTATGAGTGAACTGGGAAAAAATTTCATGAAATACCCGTGCTTAACTAAAAAATAATCTTAGGGCAGAGAGTCATAAAACATGAGTCCAAATCTCCCATGTTTCAATTATTTGTTGTATAACCTTGACCAGGTGTTCCAAAAACCCTGATTCTCATTTTAATCCTTAAAAATGGAGAAAATAGCCAGGCATGATGGTGCACACTTCTAATCATTGTACTCAAGAGATAGAGGCAGGAGGAGCAGGAGTTGAAGGCCAGCCTGGGTTCCATAATGAGTTTCAGGCCAGTCTGGGCTATATAGCAAGATCCTGTCTCAAACAACAACAAGGAATGAGAATGATAACAGCTATCTATAAACTTGTAGTCTTCTTGTACCCCTCTGACTTAAATATGTAGATTTCTAGGTATTCTGAGAATATGAATATTCATTTTGGGGAAATTCTGAACACATTCTCTTTAAGAAGAAAGAAAATTTGCTCTTAGTTTTTGCATACCAAAACAACATCAAAATGCACTATTACAGAGATACGTTCATAATTAATGCTGAGTATTGGGTATAGAGGGATTTTCTTACACCATTTACTCTATTTTTGTTTGTATTTGAGTTTTCCTCTAATTCTAATATCACTATTTTATTCTGTAGCAATATGAAAGTCTGCATGACTGACTTTACCATGATGTTTTATTGTAAATAATAAAAATGTGGTGTATTCTGTATGCCTTTTTTGTTTGCTTGTTTCCTATAAGTTCTGTCTTTATAACAGATTTGTAACAACATATTAATATTTATAATTTTTCTGTCTTCTCTATTTAGTTTAACTCTCTTCAAGATCTACGAAGATATTGAACTAATAATCTTCATTCTGGGCATTGATGAACCATATTGTTTCCCATTGTTTCTAATCTTTTAAGTACCTACATTCCTTTTAAAGTAGGTAGAAAACATGTCACAGAATTCTTCATGCCCATCAGCTGTGAGAACTATCTATTTTTGAAAAATGTTTCTAGCCTGAGAGATCTAAGATGACAACTGGAACACAGTCACAGACCTTCTGACCTCTGTAATCCAGGGACCTTGATAAGAAGCTGGAGATCTGCTTGATCTAGGTAAAACACCAGGGAGAGCTGAAACATCAGCATTCTAAACCCCTAGCTCATGAAGGGCCTCTCCACACAGCCATATACTAAAAGAATAGCTGGTGCCACACCCTAAGCCCTGCCCCATAGGCTCGTGGAGCCGCTGCTCCAAACACCGTGGGATTTTTGATTCTCCGGCCCTGCTCCTTTGCCTGGCAGGGCTGTGCTACCCCAAACTCCCACCCCTCAGACCCACAGGATCTCCGTGGGACAAGCCCTTAAGGCCAGGGATACACAGACATTTATGATCTCTGCCATGCCACAACCCAAGGCCTGCACAGCCCTGCAGGAGCTCCATTTAGCTGGGCTGGCTCCCCCAGCCTTGCATGATCTTTGCTTTGCCACCTATGCCCTTCAGGCATGCCACGCCTATGTTCCAAAGGCCTGCTACTTCACCTCAGCCAAAGGCCTCCACCTGAAGGCCCATGAGACTCCACCCACCATCCACTTGCCACAGGAAGGCTCCAAACCTACCTAAAAGACACACACAGACAGGTCTGGATGCTAAAGCACTAGCATCAGAACAACTAAGACTGCAATTCTACTGTCCTAGAACTGGTGATTTCTTTTTTTTTTTTAATTTTAATTTTTATTTTTTTCCCTTCTTTAGGGGATTTTCTGCCTGTTTTACTGTTTGACCATCCACCACCACTACCTTTTTTTTCCTCTTTTCCTCACTACTCTATTCCTTTTATCTTCCTATCTCTCTTTCTTTTTTATCCTTCTTTCTTGGTTTTGTAAGTATTAATACTGTTACCCAACTAATACTAAATTACACATAGTTCAGGGATAGAAACATTACTTAGTGGAAATATGGGAAGAAGAAAAAAGGAAGGAATCCACTCCCCCCCAAAAAATAAAGGACTAAGGGATTTAGAGTGAAAGGAAGAAAATGGATACCCAGACCCAGACTCCAACAAAACAAAGAGAAACTATACCAAGGAACCCAATGAAGCCCACAAGAACAACCTGAAGGAAGAAATCCTACAAGTAATTAATGAGACTTTCATAAAGATTTTACTAGACATGGTCAACCAAAACGTACAGGAGGCAGTCAAGAAATTCCAAGAGGACAAAAAAAAGAAATATGAGAAAACACAAAAACAAATAAATGAAATCATAGAAGCCCTAAATAAACACCAAACTGAAACTGAGACCACCACAAACAGAGAGATAAACAAATTAAGGTCAAAAATTGACAATATTAAAGAGGAAGTAACCCATGGTATGGAAAACCTCAGAAAAAAGAATGAAACAGAAATACAAAACAAAATGGAAGGCCATTCCATCAGAAAAGAACAAACAGAAGACAGAATCTCACAACTTGAAGATGAAATGGCAATTAAAGGAAAACTGAAGAACTATTAGTTAAACAACCCAAGACCTGTGAAAATAAAATACAAGAACTCGCTGACTCCATCAAAAGACCAAACCTGAGAATCATGGGCATTGAAGAAGGAGAAGAAGTGCAAGAAAAAGGAATGTGTAATATATTCAACAAAATAATAACAGAAAATTTCCCAAATCTAGGGAAAACTATGCTCATTCAGGTACAGGAAGCCTCCAGAACACCAAACAGACCTGACCAAAATAGAACTACCCCACAACATATTATCATTAAAACAACAAGTATGGAAATTAGAAAAATAATATTGAAGACTGTAAGAGAGAAAAAATAAATAACATGCAAAGGCATACCCATCAAAATCACAGCAGACTTCTCAACAGAAACATTAAAAGCAAGAAGAGCATGGAGTGAGGTCTTCCAAGCACTGAATTAAAAAAAAACTTCAACCCTAAGATACTCTACCCAGCAAAACTATCATTCAAAATAGACTAAACAATAAAGTCTTTCATGATAAGCAGAAACTAAAACAATATATGACCACCAAGCCACCACTACAAAAGATTCTCCAAGGAATTCTGCACACAGAAAATGAAAGGAAAAAAACCATGAAAGAGCAGGCAATACCAAACCATAGGAGAAGAAAAGGCAAGAAAGAAAAGAATAACAATGATTCAGCTACACACAATCAAACCCTTAATAGACAAAGACAATTACATGACAGGGATCACCACATATTTATCAATACTAACACTGAATGTTAATGGACTAAATTCCCCCATCTAAATACACGGATAGGCAAACTGGACTAAAAAGGAAGATCCAACAATCTGCTGCCTACAGAAGACCCACCTCATCAACAGAAATAAATCACTGGCTGAGAGTGAAAGGCTAGAAGAAGATTTACCAAGCCAGTGGTCCTCGAAAACAAGCAGGGTTAGCAATACTTATCTCAGAAAAAGTAGGCTTCAAACATACATTGATCAAACGAGATAAAGAAGGACATTCCATACTAATAAAAGGGGAAATATATCAAAAGGAAATAACCATTATCAACCTATATGCATCCAACGTCAATGCACCCAATTTCATCAAACATACTGTGAAGGACCAAAAAATATATAAACTACAACAAAGTGATAGTGGGAGACTTTAATATGCCCCTATCACCAATAGATAGGTCATCCAAACAAAAAATCAATAAAGAAATCTTAGAACTAAATTACACCATTGGTCAAATGGACCTAGCTAATGTCTACAGAATATTTCATCCAACTTCTGCACAATATACATTCTTCTCAGCAGCCCAAGGAACCTTTCCCAAAATTGAGATGAACTTAGGGCACAAAGCAAGCCTCAGCAAATATAAGAAAATAGAAATAATCCTATGCATTCTGTCTGACCACAATGCATTAAAACTAGAAATCAACAACAAAAAAAGCAGCAAAAAACACGCAAACAATTGGAAGCTGAACAACACATTACTCAGTGATGAATGGGTCACTGATGAAATAAAAGAGGAAATTAAAAATTCCTGGAAATTAATGAAAATGAAAACATGACCTTCTGGAACCTATGGGACACAGCAAAGGTAGTCCTGAGAGGAAATTTATAGCCATGAGTGCATATATCAAAGGACAGAAAGATCTCAAATCAGTGACCTAACACTACAGCTGAAACTCCTAGAAAAACAAGAACAAACAAACTTCAAAACAAGCAGAAGGAAAGAAATAATTAATATAAGGGCTGAAATCAATGAAATAGAAACAAACAAACAGAAAAACATACAAAGAATCAATGAAACAAAAAGCTGGTTCTTTAAAAAAATAAACAAGATTGACAGACCCCTGGCAAACCCAACTAAAATGAGGAGAGAAAAAAACCCAAATCAGTAAAATCAGAAATTCAAAAGGAGAGATAAAACAAACACCATGGAATCCAGGAAATCATCAGAGACTACTTTGGGAGCCTATACTCTAATAAATTTGAAAATCTCAAAGAAATGGACAGTTTTCTAGATACTTATGACCATCCAAAATTGAACCAAGAGGATATTAACCACCTGAATAGATCTATAACACAAAATGAGAGTAAAGCAGCAATAAAGAGTCTCCCAAAAAAGAAAAGTCCAGGACCTGATGGATTCACTGCTGAATTTTATCAGACCTTTAAAGAAGAACTGACACCAACCCTCCTTAAACTGTTCCATGAAATAAAAAGGGAAGGAACACAGCCTAACTCATTTTAGGAAGCCAATATTAATCTCATCCCAAAAACAGATAAAGACACCTCCAAACAGGAGAACTACAGGCCAATCTCCTTAATGAACATTGATGTGAAAATCCTCAATAAAATAATGGCAAACTGAATCCAACAACACATCAGAAAGATCATTCACCACAACCAAGTTGGCTTCATCCCAGGGATACAGGGGTGGTTCAACATATGCAAATCAACAAATGTAATACATCACATTAATAGAAGCAAAGACAAAAGCCACTTGATCATCTCAATAGATGCAGAAAAAGTCTTTGACAAGATCCAACACCACTTCATTACAAAAGCTCTAAGAAAACTAGGAATAGAAGGAATGTACCTCAACATTGTAAAGACTGTATATGACAAACCTACAGCCAACATCATACTTAACAGTGAAAAACTGAAACCATTTCCCCTAAAATCAGGAACAAGACAAGGGTGCCCACTATCCCCACTCCTATTCAACACAGTACTAGAACTTCTAGCCAGAGCAACTAGGCAAGAAGAAGAAATAAAAGGAATAGAAATAGGTAAATAGGAATAGAAATAGGTAAAAAGCTGGACATCGATCTACCATTTGATCCAGCAATACCACTCTTGGGGATATACCCAAAAGACTGTTACTCCAGAGGCACCTGCACATCCATGTTTATTGCGGCACTATTCACAATAGCCAAGTTATGGAAACAGCCAAGATGCCCCAGCACAGACGAATGGATTAAGAAAATGTGGTATCTATACACAATGGAATTTTATGCAGCCATGAAGAAGAACGAAATGTTATCATTCGCTGGTAAATGGATGGAATTGGAGAACATCATTCTGAGTGAGGTTAGCCTGGCTCAAAAGACCAAAAATCGTATGTTCTCCCTCATATGTGGACATTAGATCAAGGGCAAACACAACAAGGGGATTGGACAATGAGCACATGATAAAAGCTAGAGCACACAAGGGAGGGGTGAGGATAGGTAAGACGCCTAAAAAACTAGCTAGCATTTGTTGCCCTTAATGCAGAGAAACTAAAGCAGATACCTTAAAGCAACTGAGGCCAATAGGAAAAGGGGACCAGGAACTAGAGAAAAGGTTAGATAAAAAAGAATTAACCTAGAAGGTAACACCCACGCACAGGAAATCAATGTGAGTCAATGCCCTGTATAGCTATCCTTACCTCAACCAGCAAAACCCTTGTTCCTTCCTATTATTGCTTATACTCTCTCTACAACAAAATTAGAGATAAGGGCAAAATAGTTTCTGCTGGGTATTGAGGGGGGAAGCGGGAGGGGGTGGAGTGGGTGGTAAGGGAGGGGGTGGGGGCAGGGGGATAAATAAACCAAGCCTTGTATGCACATATGAATAATAAAAGAAAAATGAAAAAAATAAAAAAAAAAAAAAAAAAAGAAGCTGTCAAAATATCCTTATTTGCAGATGATATGATCCTATACCTTAAAGACCCAAAAAACTCTACCCAAAAGCTACTAGACACCATAAACAGCTACAGGAAGGTGGCAGGATACAAAATCAACCTACAAAAATCATTAGCTTTTCTATACACCAATAACAAACAAACTGAGAAAGAATATATGGAAACAATTCCATTCACAATAGCCTCAAAAAAAATCAAATACCTAGGAGTAAACTCAACAAAGGATGTGAGTGACCTCTACAAGGAGAATTACAAACTCCTGAAGAAAGAGATCAGGAAGACTACAGAAGATGGAAAGATATCCCATGCTCATGAATCGGTAGAATCAACATAATAAAAATGGCTATACTACTGAAAGCAATGTACATGTTTAATACAATTCCCATCAAATCCCAAGATTTTCATCACTGAGATTGAAAAATCTACCCTAAAATTCATTTTGAAACACAAGAGACGGTGAATAGCCAAGTCAATACTCAGTAAAAAGAGCAATGCTGGAGGCATCACAATACCTGACTTCAAACTATATTACAAAGCAATAGCAATAAAAACAGCATGGTACTGGCACAAAAACAGATATGAAGACCAGTGGAACAGAACAGAGGACCCAGATATGAATCCACACAACTATACCCACCTCATTTTTGACAAAGGTGCCGAAAATATACGATGGAAAAATGATAGCCTCTTCAACAAATGTTGCAAGAAACTGAAACTAGATCCATGTCTATCACCCTATACTAGTATCAACTCAAAATGGATCAAGGACCTTAATATCAGACCTGAAACTCTGAAGTTACTACAGGAAGGAAAAGGAAACACTCTGGAAAAAATAGGTATAGGCAAAGAATTCCTCAATAGTACCCCAGCAGCCCAGCAACTAAGAGAAAGGATGGACAAGTGGGACTTCATAAAATTAAAAAGCTTCTGCACAACAAAAGAAATGGTCTCTAAACTGAAAAGACCACCCACAGAGTGGGAGAAACTATTTGCCAGCTATATATCAGACAAGGGACTGATAACTAGAATATACAGGGAACTTAAGAAATTAAACTCTCCTAAAATCAATGAACCAATTAAGAAATGGGCAACTGAACTAAACAGAACTTTTTCAAAAGAAGAAATTCAAATAGCCAACAAACACATGAAAAAATGCTCACCATCTCTGGGCATAAAGAAAATGCAAATATAAACCACACTAAGATTCCACCTCACCCCTGTTAAAATAGCCATCATCCAAAACACCACCAACAACAAGTGCTGGTGAGGATGTGGGGAAGAAGGAACCCTATTCGTGGGAATGCAAGCTGGTGCAACCACTCTGGAAAAAAATTTGGAGCCTTTTTAAAAATCTAAACATAGATCTGCCATATGATCCAGCAATCCCACTCCTGGTGATATACCCAAAGGAATGCAACACAGGTTACTCCAGAGGCACCTGCACACCCATGTTTATTGCAGTGCTATTCATCATAGCCAAGTTATGGAAACAACCAAGATGCCCCACTACTGACGAATTGATCAAGAAAATGTGGTACTTGTACACAATGGAATTTTACTCAGCCATGAAGAAAAATTAAATCTTATCATTTGCTAGTAAATGGATGGAACTGGAGAACATTATTCTGAGTGAGGTCAGCCAGACTCAGAAGACCAAAAATAGTATGTTCTCCCTCATATGCAGACTTTAGATTTACAGCAAATGTAGCAATGGATCACTTGACAAGGGGAGAGCACATACGGGAGATAAAGGAATAGGTAGAAAACCCATAACATGAAAGCATTTGATGTCCCCACTCCAGAGGAGCTAGTACAGAAACCTTAAAATGACAGGTTATCACTAGCAGGGGATCAGGAACCAAGGTAAAGATCAGTTAGAGTTAAATCAACATAGGTTGTAACACATGGGTACATGAAAGCAATAATATGAATCTTTCTGTATAGCTATCCTTACCTCAACCTGCAAAAATGCTTTGTCTTTCTTATTATGCATATGTCCTTTCTTCAACAAAATCAGTGATAAGGGCAGAATGGGACCTGCCTGTAACTGAGGTGGGGGGAAGGGTGGGGGATGGGGGAAGGATGGAGAAATGACCCAAACAATGTATGCACATGTAAATAAATAAACAAAAAAAAAAAAGAAAGAAAAGTGTTTCTCCATTTTGAGTGGAGAGGAATTGTATTCTCTCATCATGTCCCTGATTCGCTAATGCAGTAAGCTGGGGCATGAAAATATTTGGCTTTATATATATGCATATGTGTGTGTATGTGTGCATGTGTGTATATATTTGCAATTGGGAGGTACCTTGGAAGAAACTCACCTCTTTACTATTTATTTTTTCACTCATTCAACACCTCTGTGTTGATAAGCATTGCTTTAAGCTCTGAAAATTAAACAGTGAGCAAGACACACAATACTCCCTGCTCAATTGTAGCATACATCAGGGAGATGTGGGAAGAGAATATAATTACACAAATGAATAAAATAAATGGCATGTCAGATTTTAACAGTATTATCAAGAAAAATAAAGCATAGAAGATTAGAGTGATTGAGGAGACAGAGTATTTTAGGAATGACAGTGAGAAAATGATTACTTCTAATGTGGCATTTAGGCAGACACCTGAAAGACACAAGGTTATGAATTATGTGGACGCCAGCCAGATGCCTGCTCTAGGCAGCAAGAAGAACACATAAAGTTTCTAATAGATAAGTGACTTGACCAAGGAACAAGAAGAAGCTGACCAAGACTGGAATGAGTTGAGATGGGGAAAACAGGGAGCAAGACTTACGATTTCTGTTCTCTCTCCAAATCCAATTGGAAGCTTTTCATGGCTTAAGTAGAGAAATATAGTCACTTTTAGAGCCTGAATATATTGCAAGGCAATGAGGTAAAGAGTAAGTGGGAGTCAGATTACAAACAAGAACCTAAAAAGAATGTAAGGGGGCCAGGTTGATTGAACAATTGGGGAGATTGGCTACAGCAGGCATGGCAGACAGTATGTTGAGGTATGCTGCAATGTGGAATTTATTTTTAATTAAATGTCCCACAATATAATCTACTTACAGTTATTTTCCTTTACAATTTCTAATTATCTAATAGTTTGCTATGATTTCCTATTCTGGTTATCTGGGTATCAGATCTTTATCCAAACTAATCTCAACATCCATTTGTGGCAGATTTAATAGTCTGTAACAAATAAAATATAAAAGAAAATATCAAGGCTACATTCACCTTCTCACATGAAAATTAGCAAAGCAACAATTGTTGTTTGAGAGAGAACCCAGTGTCCTTTATCTTCTGCATTCATTCTAAAAAGGGCTGCATCTAGAGACTTAGCTCACAATGCAGGAAAAGACCTTTTCCTCCCCTGGTAGCTTAATGTAGTTAGAGAGGGTCTCAAAGAGAAGCGAAGGAAAATCTTGCTTCTTCACAGATCTGGGGATTGGGGAGAGGAAAGCACTCTCACGAATACTCTGTTGGGTCTGCCCTATTACATGTTTATTTCTCTGGGAGATAGCTGTCAGAAACAGACATAGGGACCACATTCAAGTAAATGTGACCACCTGTCATAGCCAAGCAAAGAGAGGACTTGAAATTTATTTCCAAAGCTGTTTTAATTTCTTTTGTGGCATGAATGCAGAATTGAAAGAAAGCTAATCTCTAATGGTGGATCTAAGGATAAGGAAAATAGTGGAGGTCAGAGGATCAGAGGAAGGAAGCAAGGTCTTGGGGGTCTACAGTCAGTGAGAACTGAGGAAAGGCTGAGTTAGTAAAGAAAAAGAAAAAGATGTACCATTGACCTGGGCACAAGAATACACCATGGCTTCACCAGTCACAGGCTTCAACATAATAACCTAGCAGAATTCAAGTATTCAAAGTAGTAGACAAGACATATGAAGAATAAGCAAATGCCAGAGAACTCCATTTACTTCACCCCATGTATAGGAGGCTTCCCAGACCACACATACTTTCCCTCATTTCCATGGATTCTATCTTGAAAAGTACACTGGGAGAAGGAGAGATGAAAAAAATTTATCCAAGAGATGATACTGTTTACATTAGTAGATTGTAATAAACTTCAAGTTACATTGAACATTTAATTTTCCTCCCAAGACAATGGACAAGGTATACAGATGAAATATCAGAATGGAAATAAAGAAAATCAAGAAATCACATTATCTTTGCACATTTACATTGTACATAAGGAATTTCACTATTAAAATACATCCTTAAGTGTGTGATTATCTGTTTAGTGTCTGTCTTTATAGATGTGTTCCATGTGAAGAATATACGTTCCACAGGATCCCCAAAACATAAAATGCTCCCAAGAAATACTGAATTATTTGGTGAATGATGAAATAAATGGGCAAATACATAAATTAATGAAGATATGCTAAATGATCATTACATTGTATTTCTAATGCATAGATACAGATATTTCTGAAATACAGTGGTGACTAGGAACATTGAGAAGACAGAGGCCACAGTTTCTGCCTTTCAGAAGTGCAAGGAACTGACTCAGAGGACAGACAATGCAATATGTACCAAAGGGGAATGTTTTTCAAAGTGGTTGAAATAGTTGAGCCACAGAGGGGGAGAAAGTGCCATAGGAGTTGCTGTTTGGAAGCTTTTGTTCCTTCATGTTATTATTTTTTAAAAGAAAATTTGCTAAAATAGAATTCATAGCATAATGCACAACATTTCTCTGCTGTCACAAAGAGCAACAGAGTTGGCTGAGCATTCTTACAATCAATTTGGAAATCTTATTATTTCAGGAGGATTTTTTAGTACCAATTCTCCAAAGAAATATTCTCAGCAATTAACTCATGCTTTCCAAATTTAAAGCATACTAATTAGATATTTGTCAGAGGGAGAAGGGGAAACCTTCTAAGAAACTAGTGGCTTCAAATATAGTACACATAAATTAACTCTCAAAAAAACTCCTCTATAAATGTATCATCTCATCATACATTTATTGAGTGGGCCACATATGTTTTTGAATTCCATCCTCTATTTGTTCAAATGTGTATGGAACACGTGTTAGTTCTAAGCATAGATTTTCTTGACAACATCTGCTTTTATCTATTAGTGAGTATTCATACAGAAATTATTATAGCCTTACTGTATGTCACACATTATGAAAGATACAGAAGGAGAGAAAGATGCCTAGGGATCTGCATTCTTCTTGAGGACATGAACTGAAATATATGCTACAAACTAGAATATGATCTAATGCTAACATTGTTCTGTTTCTATAGGAATATGAGTAACCTACCCCATGTAGGAAATAGATCTCAAACTGTGCCTCAAAGGGTGTAGTGCCTTTCATGAAAACAATGAAGAAGGGTAGATGATTCTGACTATGAATATTTTAAACTTAGCTTTAAAAATATTCTGAATAGGGACTGAGAGAGTAACATGCTATGTTGAAAGGGGAAAGTCCTGGAATCCAGGAAAGCTATGTTGTGATCTGGATTTGGCTATCAGTTCACTATGCAGCATAAGACACTGTCCAGGAATTGAACTAGAAAAGAACTAACCACAAAAACATTTTTTTTATTTTTGATGCAGGATCTCACCGTTGTAATCCAGGCTGGCCTCAAACTCATGATCTTCTATCCTCAGTCCTCTGAATGCCAGAATTGTAGGCATGTGCCACCATGCCCAGCTCACAAAACACTTGCTTATTTAGATAGTAAAATGTGACTTGATCTTAAAGTCACCAATGTTATGCTATTAAACAGTTTAAAAACAGTCAAAATTAGAATTCAATATTTCTCAAGTAAAAGTATCATGAGGTTTCCTTTCCTCTTTATTAATGGCAGAACTGAAGCCAATCCCAAGGCAAAGGTGCTTAATACATGTGAATAAACAAAATGATTGATTGTGTCACAATTCTAGTGTAGTTATATAAGTCCTTATGAATCACTGGAGTTTAGAGACTGCAAATGAAGTAAAAGGGTGTCAAATACAAGATTTTGTGATGACTTTGAAATCTGAATATGTTTTGCTTATGTTCACAGTTTTTAATTACTAATAATATCTTTCAAGTTTGTTGCATATCATGTCTCACAATAATCACCTTGTAAGATTTATTCTTTTTTGTAAATCATTATTTCCCATAGACAGATAATACCACTCATATCAAAAGAATTCATCTGTTTAAGCAATGAATCTGAAAAACCACCTAATATAATGCTTCCAAGAAAGCTTCAGAGAGAATTATAAGGGTAATAAAACTCGGGAACAATTGGGAAGGAGCTTAGTGACTTACCAGAAAGGGAAGATTTCTTCCCAGGAATGAGTAGCCTGTCTTCTTTTGTGAAGTTGTGAGATGGTCTTCTCTCCAATCCTCTTGACCTCGATTATACTAAAATCTACATTTCTTTATTATCTCTAGCATAGACTCCTCTCCTGAGCTTTAGAAATTCACATATACAAATGCTTTCTGAACATTTCTAGCATGTTTTAAACTAAAGACAGTATTACCTGGTCTTAATCATGTGTTGTGGTTTAAGTATAAAATGTTCCTCCAGAGACATGTGCCAAAGGCTTGGTCCTTCACTGGTGGTGCTATTTTAGAAGGTGATGAAACTTTAGGAGGTGGGGCCTATCTGGTGGAAGTAGATAGGCCCCTGCATTTATCCTCTGCATTTGAGGGATATTTCCCTGTCTTGGAAGGCCCTTCCCACCCTCTACTTCCTGACTGCCATAAAGTAAGAAGCTTTGCTCTGCCATGTGCTCCCAGCCATTATGATTCTGCCTCATTTCAAGACTAAAGCAATAGATCCAGCTGATCTTGGACTGAAATCTCTGAAATCATGAGCCAAAATAAACCTTTCCTCTTTTATTTATAAATTACTTTGTGTATTTGTCAAAGTGAAAAGCATTAACATACCATACTAATTCTTCTCTTTCTAATGGAATAAGCAAAGAAAGCAAAATTCAATTTAAAACTCTCCTCTCACCTCACAATTGTAGCCAAAACAGTGTCAAATACTACTAATTTTGTGATCCTTGAATTTATGAATAATTACTGTTTCCCATTTCTGTTCAATTTTTTATTATGGTTTATACAGTCTTCCTTCAACTGGCACTTTTTGACTTTCCAAAAAGTTTTCTTACTATTCAATATTACACTTTACACTACAAAATGGACTGGTTATATTAACTGATAAATATTCATTCTTTTGTGTTCTTTGGTGTTTATACTACCTGGAGCTCACTCCACACAGTATTATTTCCTTTCCTTGGAAAATTACCTCTTCATTCTTTAATATCTACTTCCAGTGCTAATTTTTCCAGAAAAATCTTCCCCAAATCCATCCTTTCCCACTGCTATTCTGTGTTATTCTACTGTGTTCTTACTGTACATTTTTCAGATTCTTGACTTCAAAATATTACAAAGAATGATATATTTATAGATATTGTCTTCTCACTATTCCTTAAGCTCTTAAAGGCAGACATGATATAATATTTGCCTTTATACTTTCAGGATTTAGCTAGAGTTTGGAATACCAAAGTTAAACAGTATCATTAAAGAATAAAGAAGTATTTTAGTAATACATTAAAGACAGAATAGTTATTAAAGGAGCAATAAGATGGAAGCAATAACTTAGGAACTGGCAATTCTGGCTTGATTTAATCATGTTTGCAGTTTATTTTTCTTAAAGAGTCTTAAAATAATTCAGTATTTGTAAAATTAATTCTGAATGAAAAAGGAAAAGCAGCATTGGAAGGCAAAAGAGAAACATTTGAAAATGTTCATGTAACATTTAAGCTCCTGGCTTAAGCCTTTGCATAAAAAGATAGTGACAGCAATGATAACAATAACGACAATGATAAGGCACTATAATCTGAGCCATATGCTGTGTTTCAGAGTTTTAGGAAGGATGGTTGCATGACACCCCCAGATTCCTAAATCTCATGAACTAAGTACTAGGCAAGCTGTCTTATTCATTGTGTTCTCACATAATGGCTAAAATGGGCAATTACAGTTAAAAAGACAACAATTACAGTTGCTCTTCTGACACTTGGAAAGCATACGGCTTTGGTAAATTGTCTAAACTTTCCCAAAGTCAGTGTTCTCACCGTAAGCTGTGGATGACAGCAGCTCCCGTCCATGCTGCTGATGATATTTGGTTTAGGTTATGCATGAGTATTAGTCAGGGTCCTTATACCAGCCTCAAAAACTGACTCTATTTACTTAAGCAATAAAATACACTGGAAAAATATAAAATATCTATACACACAATTAACCCTTGTAATATTGGAGTTTAAAAATGACATTTGAGATAAACTTTTTAAGGGCAAGAAGCAACAAGCACAGAAAAAACCACCCAGAACTATCTGAACACAGTGCCACTACTGTTGATTATACACCTGACCTCCTTTATCTTGTCATTCTAACATAGACTTTATATTGCTAACCCCAGATCCAGAGTCTTGTGTAGGAACATAAAACCATCTATGACCTAATTTTGTTTCCTCACCATTTTTGCTGAGAGTTGAAGAGAGATGATTACTTTTCTATGCATTACTAGATGGTCAAGCTTCCAAAAGTTGCAAATATTATTGAGAAGTCATACAAAATCGATAGGAGAGCTTCAATTACAGCTAATAAAAATGGCAAATGACCATTGCAATCATCCACAGGCACTTTTCTTCCCTAGTAGTACAAAAATACTCCTCCCTATCACAATTCCTCCTAGAAAGAAAAGCATACTCAGTGCAGTGTGAAAGAGAATAACTCAAATTCAAATTTGTTACTTCACCCACCCCTAAATTCAGGATCATCTATTATGATTTTTTTCTTGGTATTTTTTAAAATATTGACTAGAGGTTCAATTTAGCCAATAATAAACACATTATGAAAATATAATTAGTAAAAATGACAAGAAAACAAGCAAAACGATAAATAATTGTGAAATAACCAAAAAGGAAAACTATAAAACACACTACAGCTGTTACCACAATACATTGATGTCACTGGTGTTTATTAATCTTGTCCTCCACCACCATCCAACCACTCTTTGCCTTCAACTAGCATCTCAAGTGAGAAGGAGCAGTTAATACATGATATTCAAACAAAGAACAAATCAAACAAACAGAAGCTTTATTTCTCAGTGTTTTAATCTTGCCTATATTAGGTTGCTGAGAACTTTATTCACTTAAGTAAACCATTTTAGTAAAGTGTAATATATAGAAAAGTACATACAGATCAATAGCTTTCACAAACTAGTTACACCCATGAAGCAGCACAGAGATTTTGAAACAGACTCATTAGCTGGCCTCTTGAGTTTCCTTCTAGTCTTTTCTGCCTTTAAAGATATTCACCATCTTGACTAATAATGGTATTGATTAGCTTTGTCTGTTAGTCTTCCATTAACTTTTACTATAGTATTAGAGGGTGTTCAAATTCATCCCCTGAGTTCCATCCATAACTTCACCCTGGCAACACTGTGTTGAAGAAACCTATTTTTTTCCTGACAGTCAAAATCAATCACCCCAATTGACACAATGCCTCCTTCTTTTATAATCTCATTGCCTGCTAGCATGAGGAACACTGGAGCAGGTTGGTAAGAGTGAAATAGTATACTTGCCAGGTGCAAGTTAACTGCTTCTTCTGTTTTCTGTTTATCAGACTAACGACAATACATTTGTCACCAGGTGCCAAGGGCAATGCAATTTTGCTTCAGTGAGAAATCCACATTTGCTCTTGGTGTTCATCATGTAATCCATTGCCATTCTTCAATGTCACAGGTGTCTTTTGAATTTGGCCATATGAAGACATAATGAGGATGACAAGAATTAGCTCCTCAACATTTTATAAGCATTAACAGTTGCATTCATCTCTGACACTCTTGTGGGCACACTAGGCACCTTAGAATTTACTATTTGGGGAGCAATAGAGGTTCAATGACTCACATTGTCACTTCTATGAGCTTTTACTCCATGAATTCAAAGAATGAGTTTAG
The DNA here is from genome assembly GCF_047511655.1 of Castor canadensis. Lineage (NCBI taxonomy): Eukaryota > Metazoa > Chordata > Mammalia > Rodentia > Castoridae > Castor > Castor canadensis. Next base: position 31,995,594 of record NC_133389.1, on the reverse strand, counting down.
TTATCCTGGCAATTATTTGTAGTAGACTCAGTGTTCTCAGAACCAGCATCGTAAAGTTTCCAACATCTTGGGTGATTTAACTTTTTCTTTTTGTTAATCTAGGCATGTAAAGCATAGAAGAAGCTTCAGAATACAAATCATGGGGGTATTAAATTGTCTTTCATCTTTTAAAACTAGTGTAAATTAATTGTACAAAGGGCTTTCATTGTGATATTTCCATGTTGTTTTCCTTTAAGAGTGTAAATTCCTCTGGGCAAGGTGGTGCCACTTATAATCTCAGGTACTTAAAAAGTGGAGATCAAGAGGATTCTGGTCTCAGGCTGCCCTGAGTAAAAACATGAAAACCTATCTGAAAAATAACTGAAAGTCAAAAAAGGGCTGGGAGCATGGTTCAAGTGGTAGAGTACTTGTCTAATGAGTATTAGGCCATGTGTTCAAATCTCAGGAGCACCAAAACTTTTAAAAAAAGAATATAAGTTTCTCCAAGTAGCTTTAGGTATGAACTATGATAAGAACTGATTTCATTAAGTTAGAAGACATAAATCTCTATTTTGTTGTGTAAAAGTAGAAAATCACCTGGTTGACTACCCTCTGTTTTGTTCCCAGAAATACCATAATTAAGTAATAGCATCCAAAGATATCTCCAGATTAGATAATAGTGATCAGTTATTATTATCCTCCAATTATTCTATATATAATGACTTTGATACTGTTTATATGGTGCCACTTGATCTCTACTACTTAAAGATATCTTTGCACTTGTAAGAGCTAGAGAATTGCTTACAGAATTCTGATTATGACCTGCAATGGGTTCAATGTCTCTTCCAAAACCCATGCTGAAATTTTTTATATAACAATATTAAGAGGTGACATCTTTTGGAAATGGTTAGGTTCTGAGAACAGAGCCCTCATTAATAGATCAGTGAATACTCTCAAGTGTAGGTTAGCAGTTGTGGGAACAGTTTCCTGATAAAAAAGAGTGATCTCAGCAATTTTTTTCCATGCCTTCATACATTTATTTACCCTTCTGTCATGTTATGACATGACAGATACTAGTGCCCCAGTTACCACAACAAATAATAAAATAAATAATAAATTATTTTCTTTCTTTATTACCAAGTCTATGGTATTTTGTTATAGCAAACTGAGACACGAACATTAAGAAGTTTTTACATATGCTGACATTTCTTTTTTGTCACAAAGGAACTTAGTGGCAGGAGTATTCCTATAATGGGATATTCTGTAGAAGGTAGTACAATGGAACATAAATGGTATACTCTACGATTTCATTGAATCTGGATTTCTGCTTGCCAATCAATGAATTATAAGAATCACTTCATGAATCTGTATCAGTCTCTGGTCAGTTCAACCATGTGGGGACATTGAACTTCTTATCTCCAATATTCCGAAACTTTTTCCTACATTAGTTCTCAGACTTAAAATAGGAAGTTCCTGAATCTTCTGGTTTGATAAATTTCTCCTTTGGTTTGACTACAACAGATTAAATATGCTGGAATGTGATTCCACTTTCATATCTGGAGACAATGAAAACTAGGGGCAAGGAATGGAGAGAACTGGCCTCTTTTTTCAAGACAAAAGTTCTCTAATTAAAAATTTCATCATCTTAGGGCTGGTGCAGTGGCTCAAATTATAGATCACCTGTCTAGCAAGCATGAGGCCCTGAGTTCAAACCCCAGTACCACAAAAAAAGAAGAATTTTATCATCTTCATATATTAGCTGGTGAGAAATAATATCGTAGACAAAGAGAACTGAAAATCACTGAAAGGTGGTCCCATGGAGAATGAAGTCTTTTAAATTCTCTTATATGTCTCTTTGCCAATTATTAGTACTTCATAACTTCTCTTATCAGTTCCAAAATCTGTAAACAAAATTAGTGTTATAAATTGGTAATCACAGAATCAATCTTCACATTTTGTTTTCAACCATTTTAACCCTGAAAGAAAAGAATTATTGTTTTGTATTATTAAATTTAACATCTTGAACTTGATTTTTTTTGTCCAGATAGTTTCTGCTAGAATAATCAATCATTTCATTATAAAGCTACTGAATTACTTTTGCCCTTTATACAGCCCCTAGAACCTTCTCTTCAGTGGACTTTTGATCTGTGTGAACATAACTGGCAATTCTGACACTAATTTTTAATCCCATGTATCTTGAGATCCCAGATTCTAATTCTGAAACATTAATGGAATATTTTCCACTTTGCATTTAAGTAAGACAAGAAAGAGTATTTCAGGTTCTTTACATTTTTTTCTTATTTAAAAGAGTAAATGGAGGGGAATTTCCCTTTACTTCTCATTTATTTCATTTTATTTTTATCTCATCTACATGCCAGACATACTACAGCTCTGTATTTATCATGCTAAGCATAAGCAAAATTGTATGTAAAACAAATTAATAAAATGAAATGTGGAGTTTGGGGCCCAAGAAGTGATATGGTGAGTTCACTCGTACTTTCTCTTTTATTTATATAGTTTACATATTATCTGCCAAAAAGTTTAAAGCAGTCATTATACAAACCCTTTGTGAGCAATTATGAACATGCTTGGAACAAATAATAAAGAAAAGAAAGCCCAAGAAAACAAATATAATATGTAAAGGAGAACCAAGTGGAAATTTTAGAATGGAAAAATACAATAATTTGGGTAAAAACAAAAACAACCAGTGAATAATCTCAACAGAAGAATGGAAAAAATAAAGCAAATAATCTAAGGAGATAAAAATAGAAATATTAAAAACAGAAAATAAATGAAATGGAGCAAACTGAAAATAGAATTTCACTGACCCTTGAGAACACAGTCACTTTCTCACAGTCTGAGAAGAGGATAGAAAAAAACAAAAGACTGAAAATACTGTTTGAAGAATAATAGCTAAAATTTCTCCAAATATAAGGAGAAAATGTGCCTATAATTTCAAGAAGCTGAATGAATCCCCAATATAATAAATTCAAATAAGCACTTACCAAGATACATCATGGTTAAACTTCTGGAGTCTAAAGACAGTGGTATCTTCAAAGTCTCAAGAAGCAGTGACACCATACCTAAAGAAAACAAGCAGTTAACAAAACAGTTGGCTTACTATGTGAATTCTTTCATGTCAGAAAGAAGTAGCAGTTAATTTTTATGTGTTGAAGAAAGAATGCCAATTTCAACTTCTATATTAGTCAGAATTATTCTAGAATAAGGAAATAAAGGAGGAAATGGATTCATTACTCAAAGGAAAACTAATAGAATTTTTAGCTGGTAGGCCTAAAAAAATATATAAAGGAAACTTTTGAGTCAAAGGAAAGAAAAAAGGATAACAAAAACATCACAAATATCAAGGGAGAAAGAACAGTTGAAAGAACAAAAATCTAGATAAAGTAGACACATCGAGATGAATCTCCAACCATAATTAATGGTATAATATAGTTTTAAATATATAGAAGATTTTTTATCATTTGTTCATATGTGCATACATTATTTGGGCCATTTCTCCCCCTGCCCCCTCACTTTCTTCCCAACCCCTTTACTTCCTGGCAGAACCTGTTTTCTCTTCTCCAATTTTGTGGGAGAGAAGACATAAGCAATAATAAGAAAGACAGAGCTTTTTTGCTAGTTGAGATAAGGATAGCTATATAGAGAGATTCCTAGCATTGCTTCCATGCACAAGTGTATTACAACCGGAATTGATTCATCTCTACCAGACCTCTTCACTACTTCCTGGTCACCTTCCCATATTGACCTCTTTCGTTTTAAGGTTACTGTATTAGCTTCTCTACGGTGGGCACATCAAACACTTTTAAGTTTTGGATTTCCTACCTTTCCCTATTCCTCCTGTATGTGTCCTTACCTTAGTGGTGACCCATGTGTAATAATATTATTGCATTTGTTTTAGATCTAAAGTCCACATATGAGGGAGAACATATGATTTTTGGCTTTCTGAGCCTGGCTAAATTCACTTAAGATGATGTTCTCCAGTTCCATCCAATACTTGTGAATGATAAGATTTCATTCTAGAAGAAATATTTTGACAATTTTATTACAAATGCTATAAGGTGAATAATAAAGAGATGTAATATTTCTATGTTTCATTTAAACTGATAGAATTTCAACATTAGTAGACTGTGATAAGTTCTGTAAAATTTAGAACAAAAACTTTTCAAAACATATTGAAAAACCCACTAAGAACAAAACTTAATTTTAATAAATAATTAACCTACCTGAAGGCAGAACAAATACAAGAATACAAAAAGGTATTTTTGAAAAATCTTATGGAATTTTGTGTGGTGATGCACACTTGTAATTCCAGCAGCTGGAAGGCTGAGGCAAGAGGATCATGAGTTCAAGACAAGCCTGGGATACACTGTGAGTTCTAGTGTAACACAAGTTACATAAAAAGATTCTGCCTCAACAGTAAACAAACAAACCAAAAACATGGAACAACTAGAAGACAATAAACAAAATGACACGTACAATATAAAATAGATTGTTTGACTACATCTAAAAATATTGAGATAACATTTGTAATTTAAAATATTGGTGAGAATGAAGAAAAAATGGATATATCCATTTTCTGGTGAGAATGTCATTTAAATGGTACAATCATTTCAGAACATAATTTTGCAATTTATTTAAATAGAACTAAACATACTTATTCTTATTATATGACCTAGAAATCACATTCATTCACACATTTCCTGGAGAAAAATTATGTCCACACAAAATTTTTATTGAAATATTTAAAGCAGCTTTGTGTGTAAAATCCAGAAAGTAGAAATAAACTAAGTTTCTTTAAAAGGGTGAATGGTTAAAACAAGGTATGCCATAATAGTATAAAAACATTAACAAACTAACAGTTTGGTGAACTGACAGGTAATATTCTGAGTAAAAATAGTAACAAACTCAAAAAATTGCATTCGTGTGATTCCATTTATGGACCAGTTCAAAATAATACTATTACAAGTATGGGAGGCAGATTCGTGATAGCTAGTGGTTAGAGTTGGTGGAGCAGAAGAGTGAGAGTGTAACTGTGAAGTAAAAGCATCAGGAAGTCTTTTATACCTTGGAACGGTACTGTCCTTACCTTGTTACTGTGGTTGCATCATTCTACACATGAAACAAGATGCCACAGAACAAAACACATATATTTTATCAATGCCAGTTTCCTAATTTTGACATAAAATCATAATCAATGAAAGATGCAGCTAAATGAAGAATTAATTGAAGGTTATATAGAAGCTCTCTGTACTATCATTGCCACGTTTCTGGGAATCTAGCATTATTTCAAAATGAAACGTGTTTGAAAGTTAAAGGCAGGAATAGACAAGGTTGTGGGGTATGTTTTATGTGAATGTTAGTATTCGCAATACAGGAATGAACTTTTTTGTAAGACAAGTTGCAGGTCAGGGCTGTCAAGATACCGTGCTCTATGCATATTCACTTGTACAAAAACACCCCAACAAAGATAAACTACATAACGACAGTTTATCCTCCTAAACACTGTCCATGAGAACAACAGAGTTTCTCATTATCAGGCTTTGGTTATGGATGCACTCTAGAGTGTGAGGAACTGGACAAAATTTTAAAGTAAAAATTCAGGTTAGAACTAGGATTTTTATATAATGGGTTATATGACCTATGTCTGTGCTATGCGGTTTGTCATTGCATTAATGATGTTAATAGCATAATATAAAATAACTTAACAAACATGATATGACATAACACAACTAATGTGAGGTTCTTGCAGTAAATAGGACTATTGTTTTATTATATTGCATGAATCCAAGTGTTCATGGTCCAAACACCAGTCTGTACCCCTGTACAATTGGGTAAAAAGTAAATATCCCAGAAAAAGTTGAATTTATAAAAAACAACTTACATACTGGGAGAAATATGTGAAAAACATATCTAATAAAGGACTAATATCTATTTCATACAAACAACTCTTAAAAATGCAACAGTAGAAAAACAAAGTCATATAAAAATACATGAAAGATCTGAATAGATACCTCAACCAAGGAAGATATATAGATTGCATAAAAGCCTATAAAAATATGCTCAACATAATATATCATCAGGAGATTTTTAAATAATACAAAAGTAAGATACTACCACACACCACAAAATGACTAATTATTTTAATGACAATATCAAGCTCTGGCAAGAATACCGAAAACAAAACAATTCTCATTCTTTCCTGGTTGGAATGCAAACTGATGCAGCCATTTTGGAAGACATCTTGGCAGTCTCTCACAAAACTAAATATATTATTGCCATATGATCATTTTGGGTATTTACCAAAATGAATTGAAAACTTATGTCCACACAAAAACCTGCACATACATTTATAGCAGCTTTATTTATGAATGCCAAAGCTTCAATCATAAAAAGATGTCTCTATGTGCTGAATTTTTCTCCAAAATTTATATGTTGAAGGCACTAATTCTGGAACTTTGGAATTTGACAGAATTTGGAGATAGTCATTAAAGAAGTGACTAAGATAAAATGATTGCTAAAAAATGAATTATCAAGCCATAAAAAAGATACAAAGAAAACTAAAATGCATATTGTGAACTGACATACACCAATTAGAAAATACTAAATACTGCACAATTCCAACTATATGATATCCCAAAAGGTAAAACTATGGAAACAGTAGAAAGATAACTGATTGCCAGAGGCTCAGGGGAAGGTAAGAGAGATAAGTGGAAAATAGGGGATTTTTAGAACAGTAGAATTATTGTGTGTGATATTATATGTTGACATATGCCATTATACATTCATAAAACCCCACAGACTATACAAAACAGCAAGTTAATAATGTGGGTGAAAATGATGGGCTGTAGTTAATAAAAATGAATTATTATTCGGTAATTAATCATAGTTAGTTGTACCAAATAAATGCAAGATGTTAATAACTGGGTGGCGAGACCAGGGGTTAAATGGGAACTCTGGATTTTCTGCTTAGTTTTTCTATAAATCTAAAATTGCTTAAAAATAATGTATTCATTTAAAAATTAGCTTCTGTCTGTAATCCAAGCATTTGGGAGGAGGTTACAGGAGGATCACGAGTTTGAAGTAGTAAGACCACGTAGTAAGACCCTGTTTTGTTTTTAAGCTAATGCATATAAATTTATGCGTATAAATTATGCATATAATTAATGCATATAAATATAAAAACAAATGCATATAAATATAAAAAATCAAACAACAGTCATCACATTTGTTTTTATGTTATATACGTGAATTGAGAAACATAACAGGTAAAGCAGAATAATTTGTCTCTATGACAAAGAAACATAAGATGTATAGTAATCTGCTTAAAAGTTCCTACTATTTCAGTATCATGTACTAAATCTATTTGGGCTGCCACAACATATTAGTATAGGTTATTTGGCTTATAAACAATAGAAATTATTTCTCACAGTTGGAAATTGGCAGTTCAAGAACATAGTGGTAGCAGTATCTGGTGTGACCTTGTTTCTTGGTTCGCAGAGGATACCTTCTCTGTGTTCTCACATGATGAAAAGGTCTAGCTATCTTAGTGGTCTAGTGGTCTCTTTTATAAGTGCACTAATCCTAATCATGAGGACAACAGCTTTGTGATGTAATCACCTTCCAAAGGCCCCATCTCGTAATACCATCACCTTAGGAGTTGCAACTGTGAACCCACATTCATTGTCTTTTCCTTGAAAAAGTAACTAAGTCACAGTGACAAAAAGACAAATTGTTGGGGTAAGGAAAAGATTTATTTGGAATACTGGAAAAACAAAGAAGATGGAGGCTATTGTCAACAAAGACCATTTTGCTTTTGCATTGCATGCACAATGGTTATACAGGAAGTTATGGGAGGCACCAAGGTAGTTACAAATTTCATGTGGTCTACTTTTCTGCCACATGCAGGCTGCTGTTATCTGTAGGTCACTGGATATTCTGGGTTCTATAAATCTAAAGAAAATTTACTGATGAGAAAGTTTTATGACTAGTATCTTTTTAATACTTTTTTCCGTGAATAGTTAATTCTGCAGTTAATTATTAAGATATAAAAGATATCTTTCCCCCAGAGATCAGGGGAAGATAGCAAATGGCTACTTTTTTCTAGATCAGGGGAGATAAAAAAAGAAAAACACCTTTCCTACAGAGAACACGGAAAGTAACATTTACTAGAGAATAGTTTTTAATCTGTTTGGTGTCTTTAGTCAGAGGTGTCTTCCACCTCAAAGCCAGTGGGAAACTAACAACATATTGTTCAGTTACGTGACCTCCAAAAGTCAACTAAAAGCAAGTGGAACTAGATGTTTTAGGCATGTCTCCCTCAGTAACAAGGTTAGGATTTCAACATAGGAATTTCGGGAGGGCACACAAGCATTTAGACCAATTACTAATTAAATGGACAAGTTATAAGATTCTACAATCGTTTTGAAGACATCATCCTTTTCAAAGAAATTTATTTTTGTTCCTCTTTTTAAGCCTTATTTTATTTTTTAAACTGGGAGATTTTTATCTTTACATTGCCACCCAACTAAATACAATTACACTGAATACAATTTTTGCTTCATGGATCAAGTTGCTAAGATCAGGTGCTGATATTTAATATTTGTTTCGTCCTCTCCAGGTCTTATCTACTAACCTTCATGAGATAGGCTCCTTTATTTTGCTGTTTTCTTCTCCTCTTTCCTTCTCTCCCCACTCCTTCCTCCTTTCATTTTTTATCTTTCTTTATGTCCCTAAAACTCTTCTCCACAAAAGTGATAATATTCCTCCCCAGAATATGATTGTCATTTAATGAACAGGTTTGAGAATGAAAGTAAGAATTCCTTAGAGAAAATATTCCTGTAAATGATTGTCACTCTGATGGATATCAGAATATCTCCAGACAGCTGAAAGGAAAATTAGGCTTGAAAATGTCTCAGAAGGAGAACTGCAGAGTTATGTACTACATTTAGTGCTGTGCCAGAGACTGGAATAGACAGATACAGGCACAGACACACATATCAACATGAATAAGCAATGTGTGCACACAAAATCATATTTCCATTTATGACTCTATATTAGGGTCTTAATTTGCTTTTTTTCTATAGCTAGTACATTTATTTTTTATTTTTTATTCATTTATTCACATGTGCATACATTGGGTCATTTCTCCCCCCTTCCTCCCCCTCCTTTCTCTCCCCCCAAATCCCCCTTTGCTTTCAGGCAGAACCTGTTCTGCCCTTATCTCTAATTTTGCTGAAGGGAAGATATGAACAATAATAAGAAAGATAAAGCATTTTTGCTAGTTGAGATAAGGATAGCTATACAGAGAGATTCCTAGCATTGCTTCCATGTATAAGATTTTTTTTTCTTGCAGTTTTGGGGCTTGAATTCAGGGCCTATGCTTTGAGCCACTTCTCCAGCCCTTTATTTATGATGGGTTTTTTTTTGGAGACAGGGTTTCACAAACTATTGTCCAAGCTGGCTTTGAACTATGATCCTCCTGATCTCTACTTCTTGAGTAGCTAGGATTTCAGACATGAGCCACCGGCACCTGGAAGTACATTTTAGGATTTTTAAAGATTCTATATTATATCCCATCTCACATTTAGAAGTATATTTATTACTACATTATAATGGGAACTCAATATTTCAAAACATTTTTCCCTGGATCAAAAACTTAAGTTTAGAGGTGGGAGCTTGGCTCAAATAGTAGAACACTTGCCAGCAAGCAGAGGCCCTGAATTCAAACCCCAGTACTGCAAAAAAAATGCCCTTAAATTTAGTAAATATTTAATATTGAATCAAGCATATTTCTCATCAAACTGAAATTTTTAGCTTAATTAATAAATACAGAGAATGCAAGTTATTAATTTCTGGTGAATAAATTTGGCAGAAAATGAATGTGTTTGAGGTAATGGATGACTAATATTAATAATAACACAGAATAAGAACTCTGCCTTCATTGAATTTGACAAGAAATAGGATAATATAGATACAGGAGGGATGACCACAACATGGTCATGTTGTTACTGGTAGAAATCCAGAAGAGTTTTAAATATATTGTGTTTCCAGGAGTGGTCATAGACTGTCTAACACCAAATGTATTTCTCCAGATCTTCTTTGTCATTACTGCTCACAGCAGCCAGATGAAAACATCAAGTAGAAGATGTAATTCCTTAGTGTTGGGAATTGAGTTATATATGATCACTAGTACCGAGATCAATCTTACTGTGTTAAAGGGTTTATTGAGTTGACTGCAGTGCTTCATTCACATCTGAGTACAATAAGATAATCTGAAATTTCAAATCAAGTAAAATTGACGTACCAACAATATAAAGTTGCAGTGGGAAAAAAAGGGAGTTAAGGAAGCAAATATCTCACTATCCTCTAAAATAAAATTCTGGGAAAAATAAAAAATATTTCTGAACAAAATGAGATAACATTCATACCAAAATTCCCTAGCTTAGCATTAAAATTAGCAGGAAATTATAGAACAGAGACAGAATATCTGAATTATTGGAGAACAACTGTAAACCATATACATATGAAGAGCTGGACAAATAAACTTAATTCCTAAAAGAAGTCAGGTAGCTCTTATCAGCACTGCTAATTTTCCCTTAATTAATCTGAACATGCACCAACTACCCTATTTTATCTTGTTACTGATTGGTTTTCAATGGCACAAATCTTAAGCTCTCAGTTCAAGAAAAGCTTCAAAATAATTTTATTTTTCTAGATAAAATTTGGTTTGGACCCATGGTACTTTGGAATTGACTCACAAAATAATACTCATTTTTCCAAAATTGTTTTTCTTCTAATAATTAATCATAAACTTTGGAATCTGCATAAACTCTAGTTCAATAGATTGCATAATTTATGAGCTATAAAATGAAACTATAATATAGTAAAATATAATACAGTATAGCATAGCATCATAGGATAGCATAACATGATATATTATAAATAATATATGATATAAAATACTAAATTAGTTTATGCCATCTTATGTTTCTGTTTTTAAATTTACAGCTTTTTTTCCATCTTTTCAAGAAAATTTTTAAAATTTCAGTTAGTTTTGGGTAATATATTTATGATTTCAAAAATATTTTGGAGCTATTTCTTTTCGTGATCATTTCCATGTTGATGAGAGAAGAACAACTTTTCTTCTGAACTTCACTACAGAAAGTATATGATTCTTTTTTCTTCTACACAATCTAATATTTGGAAATGACCTAGGAAACATGCAATTATATATCAATCATACATTATTTTCTTCATCAATTCATGTAAACACACAGAAACAAAAAAATACTTGCATGTCTAAACAAGCATACATCAAACACAATGTTGTTCTTAAAGGGATGAATTTGGTTTTTGCTTTCAAAATGTTCCTTTTTTAAATAAAGGAGAACAGAAAACAAATAAAACAGAGTCTCTAAGGACTATGACATTGAGTTTTTAAATAGTACTTTAGCAGTGGTAACAAAAATTTGGATTCTTAATAGAAAAATTAATAAAAGATGTGAAATGTATGATGTAATATCATGGAAAATATGTGTAGTAAAAACCAGGAGTTCAGAATTTTCATCCTGCATCTGTCATTAATTATCCATGTAACTTTGGCCACTCCATTTATGCTCTCAAAGACATCTGATATGCCATAGAAAAGAGAAACATACATTCCAGTAATTATCAAAGATCAGGCTGTGAATGTCAGAAATACCTTAACCAAATATCTGAGTGTCATTAAAAAGGAAGAACAGAAGTTTACAACATCAAAAGAAAAGAAGAATTTCCCAAGAGAAAGAAAAACATGTATAAAATCCACAGAAAATAAAAATGATCTTTTACAAAACTAACTTTTTACTAGCCTAGATATTATAAAACTCATCTTGGGCTTATCAAAAGCCAACATACTAGCACTACTACCTATACTCTGATAAAACTTAGAACATTTTGGTGCAATTTACTACTTTTCTAATTTACATTCACTTATTTGCATTTAGCTTACACATATACACATACATGCAAAAACACAAATCTAGGTAAACCCCACGTGACATCCTTATTGGCTTAAATAATAAATATGCATTTAGCTTTGATCATTAATAGTTTTTATTGCAGATCTAAATTCCTCTCAGAAATTGTTTTAAAATCTGCCTAAAGAAGCTATTCCTTTAGTGTAGATTTCCTTATGATGAAAATAACTTAGTTTCTCAATGGCAAAGTTTCTTTTTCCATATTTTAGTATGAAGGTATATTTTTGCAATGTACATGATTCTAGTTTGGTAATCATTTTCTTTGTTGTTTTAATGATATTGTTCCATCGTTTTCTAACTTCAGTGATTTCTTATGATGTGTCAGCTGTAATACTAATTATTGTTTTTTCAAGGAAACAACAAAGGAAATATATTAAAATAGTCTCTATACTATTCCTTTTTCTCATAAGGTAGCTTTTGAGAAGCCTGGATGTGATTTTTCATTCATTTATTTTTAGACATTTTCTTTTCATTTAGTACCATTTTTTCATTATTTCTGGAATTCTAAACATCTTTTTATGTTTACAAGACATAATTTAAATTTATGTCTCTTTTACCTTCTTTATTTCCTTCTTTTACTCTCTTCTAATTTTATTTCCTTTTCTCTGACTTATTTTCCAATTTATAGTCTTTGGCTGTAAGTCATTAGATGCTCTGGTGCATCTAGTTATTTATTTCAGTTTTCATGATTTTCCATTAATAAGTTCATATATTTTTTTAAATTTTCAATTCCCACTCAATTCATCTTGTCTTACATCTGCCTACACACACCAGGCACATATCTGACAGTCACTTTTTCTAGTCCCCTTTAATATCTGTGCACAGCCTTTGGTCTTACTTTCTTGTTTGCTTTTTCTGAGTATCATTTTCTAGTGTGGTACTTAGTATATTTGAAAAGAATGTAGGAATAAAAATACAGAAATGAACTATAATATCATGATGTTATCTTATGGCAGAAAAGGTAATTGGTTGCTTTTAGACAAGAAGCCAGGTTCACCTTAACAAAATTTCAGAGATAGTGAGAGAATTCAGAGCTGCCTTTGAGCTCTGCTTTATAGCTCATCATTTCCAGTAGGGTGAGCACTTTAAGATCTGAACACAGAATATGGTGTTCTTACTGACCCATGTCGTCCCTGAAAGTTTTTTGTTTCATTACGAATTTCAAGAAGTTATTGAGATTTTTGATGAACATCTCATCCTTTTCCCCAACTCTTCAAGAATTAGGAGTATGCCTCCAGAGAAAGAGTGATTCCAAATGCCAGGCTGTCTTCTTCCTGTCTCAGTCTTGTGGATGTAGGCTGTTTCTTCATTGTTTTGTCTTTATTTGATTACTTCAGGATATATTTTTGATATTTTAGATATAATTTCTACTTAATATCAATGGGAATTTGGCTTTGAATAACCTCAATCTTTAATATCAGAGATATGCCATATGAATATTTTATGTTATTGTCTATGATGTGTATTTTTGTCTATGATACATTTTTATTTAAAGCAGTGGCTTTATTAATACTTAGCTTGGTAAAACTTCCCTTGGAATTTTTTAAAATATACATATCATGGCTATTATTTGGCCTGTACCTTTTCCATATAAGTTTTAAATCAACTTAATCTAATTTTACAAACTTATTGGTATTCAAAGTATAAGTATAATAAGAAAATAAATGATATAAATATTGGTGTAGATATGCTCATATATTTTGTTTGAGTTTATACTTATATACCTTTAAAACACCCAAATTTTAAAAGAATAAAATTTCTGAGGGGCTAAGATGGTTAGATAGAATATAAGTGAAAAAAATTATTACTTTATTGCCATCCTGTTGCTATAAGTCACCCAGAAGTCAAAAGGCAGAAAGATAGAAAGTGAAAAATAAACAGAAGAAATCCATTTAGAAGAAGCTAAGTAACTACAAAAATGATAAAAATTCCTACGAATATATTAAGGACAACACACAACCCTTTTCAAAAAATATAGACTTTCTTAATGACATAAAATAATCTGAAAATGAAATTAATAAAAAAAATGTTCTTGGTTAAGTTCTGTTAATTGTGAGACTATTACTCTTTGCCAGTCATATTGGTTATAAAAATATTTAAATGTTTTACTTTTATTCAGTTGCTCATTTTTCATTTTTGTTATCATACATGTTTTTTTTAATTCAAAATTTTGGTATAGGCTCACCAGTATCATGCTGAATTATGGTGCCATTTGCTTACTCAATTCCAGTGATCAATTTTTAGAACTCTTACTTCAAATTTTGTTTTGAAACTGAGTTATTTGACACATATTGTTTCTCTCCCTTGATTGTTTCTTTATTTTTAGTTTAACCAGTTAGCTGTTAATTATCCTTCAGATATTTTATTATTCACATTTTTGAAGGCAAATTTTTTCCTGAAGGAAAAAAAAGGCAAGAATGAACCAAAGAGAAATACCAAATTAATTCAAAATAAAGGTGACACGCATTCAAAGTGGAAAGGCAATTGCTTTCCAAGATAATAGAGGATAAGTGAGGCTGCAGAGGGTATTATTGCCATGGGTGGTCATGAGAACTTACCACTCTTGGCTGCTTCAAAGTGAAAACTGACAAAGGACATCAGTGACTTGAATTTCAAGACAAAAACTGGAAGGGCTCACCCCATCCAACTCTGAGGAAATTAAAGAGCAGTCAAAGCTACAATAAATAATAATAGGTAGCATTTCTTCAGAGTACTTTTTATGAATACATTCATTAATTCTTTATTACAGCTCTATCCATTTCAAACCAGTTTGATCATAGTACAAGCACGAAACCTAAAATTAAGAAAGATGGAACAGTAGTCTGAGTAAATGTGGCAAGAAAGTTCCAAAGTCAAAAGTCCAATCCAAGTTCTTTTGTGTCTTCCACCCAGAAACTTGAACTAACCTTTCATGTCAAGTCTCTTACTGAACTTTGGGGCATGTTACACCATATGTTATTGATGTTCTTACATAAAGTATTCTTAGACAATAGTATTTTTAAATATCTAGAATATTTTTCATATTTAAATTCTTGAAGGATACAAAAAATAATCTTCAACGTATTTCTGATGGCATTTAATTATCTTAGCCATTGTAAAGGTTTATGTGCATACCATAAAAATGTTAATTTAATTGTTGCATATTATAAAAGTATCAAATCACTTTCAAGATATTTTATACTGAATATGGTTATCTAAAAAGGAATAACTATATTATTCCTTTCTAGATACAATAATCTCTAGAAATATTGCCAATATGTGGCAATATGCATAAATTAGCACATGTATAAATGGCAAATGCATAAATATTTACTCAATTTTAGTATAATTTAGTAAATTTAATCCTTAGTATAACTCTCTTAGGTAGTTTCCAATATTGACCCATTTTACAGCTGAGAACAGTGAGACTTAGAGAGGCAAAGTAAACTTTCCCTGAGTTACACAGTTAGTATACATCAGAATTGATTTCACACATAGCAAGTCTAGCTACAGACTCTCCTTTCAACATCGTATTGTACCTGTCAGCATGGGGAGAGTGAAGTGTGCTAAGGCAGAGTTACCAAACATGAATCACTCTCAGAATCCATCAGCCCCAATCCTAGCAGTGTGTCTCCACCTTTTTGGTTTGGTTTTTGTTTGGTTGGTTGGTTAGATTTTAGAGCACAGAATAAACTGATTAACAGCACATGCTTCAGAGTCAGTTCTGTCAAGATCATATCCTGGAATAACCATTTACAAATTTTGGACTCATGATACTTGGATGCAGTTTGCCTCAGATTTCACAACTGTAAATTGAGAATAAAAGCATTAACTATCTGGCTAAATTGTTTTAGAGCTTAAAAGAAAATATCGTGGCACATAGTGTACTTAAAATTTCTCATATGAATCACCTTTATGACTCCCCCCAGATACATAATTTACATAAAATAAATGTGCAGAATTAGCAGTGGTTAATACCCCCTTGAGGAGGGATGCATGTTCAAGTTCTTGAACAAATGGAAGGCCTTAGACTTGCATGTGAGTTGGGTCTTAGTTATATAATTTAATTTCTACTACAAAATAGAAATGATCATTCTTTTTTGAGAAAAAGAAAAGCATGAAAGGACCTTCCTTTAAAAAATAAAAATAAATCCTGTCTTAAAATTGGCAAAATCACCTTCCCCAACTTTCATTGCACTTAAATGGCCCAGAAAAATAACTATTATCCTATCAGCACTAACCATGTTATTTGCTTTCTGCTGTTTTATTGATTTACCTTTAATGCATAATTATCCAGTGTGCTAAACATTACTAATTCAGGACTGGCTTAACTTCCTATCAAATGAAGACTCTCTCATTATTCTTCCCCAAGCTATTTTTCTCCTTCCTTTTCCAATTTTCTTAGTCCTGTTATGCTAAATTAGAACATTGGAGACTGTCATTTGTTAATGTAAATGAGGTGTTCCTGTTCACATTTTTCAGGAGTCAAGTACCCATTTGTTATTGTGACCGCTATTCCAAGTGCTAGTTTGGTTTATGTACTAATGATGAAACCATCATTCTCTATTTGCCAACTCAAGTAGGACATTTGAAGAATGCCAGTACCCGATGGATTATGACTGAGAAAGATATCTGGATAAGGATGGTGATAGACAGGATGAGATGAAATGAAATGACTATAACAACAACAAGGGACCAGGGATCCAGAAGCAGGAGGACATACCTACTGAGTGATGCTTATGGGTGGCTTCACACCTCAGTTTGCTATCCAGAAGGTAACTTTAAAAATGTTAGCATTTCCTTGGTGTTTGTTGTTATCTCCCCTTTTTCATTTATAATTTTATTAATTTGGTTCTTTTCCTTCCTCATTTTAGTCAGATTTGCTAGGGGTTTGTCAATCTTATTTATCTTTTCAAACACCAGCTTTTTGTTTTGTTGATTCTAAAACCCTTCTGCCTAACAAAAGAAATGGTCACCAAACCAAAGACACTGTCCACAAAATGGAAGAAAACACAGTTATACATCTGACAAAGGATTAATAACCAGAATATATAGGGAACTCAAAAAACTAAACTCTCAAAAAATCAATGCCCCAATGAAGAAATGGGCAAATGAGCTGAATAGAGCTTTTTCAAAGGAAGAAGTACAAATGACTAAAAACCACATCCCTGGTCATAAAGGAAATGTAAATCAAAACCATCACATTAAGATTCCATTTCACTCCTGTTAGAATAGGTGCCATAAAGAACACAAATGACAACAAATGTTAGTGAGGATGGGGGGAAAAAGGAACCCTCATACACTATTTGTAGGAATGTAAATTAGTACAACCACTAGGGAAAACAGTATGGAGGCTCCTCAAAAAACTAAAACTAGAACAGTCATATGATCCAGCAATTCCACTCCTAGGTACATAACCAAATGAATGTAAGTCAGGTTACAATAAAGGCACCTGCACACCCATGTTTATTATAGTATTATTCACAATAGGTAAGCTATAGAAACAGACAAGAGATGCCCCACTTCTAATGAATAGTTTAAAAGATTGTGATATTTATATACAGTGAAATTTTATTCAGCCACAAAGAAGAATGAAATTTTGTACTTTGTAGGTGAATGGATGGGACTGGAGAACATTATCTTAAGTGAAGTTAGACAGAAGCTGCAATTTTTCTCTCTTTTGTGGAATGTAGACTTAATACAAATATAGCAATATTATGAAAAACAGGTAGGACAAAGAGGAGGTCACATATGAGAAAGGGAGGGTAAAAGAAGGAAATTAAGAAGGTGCATATGGTTGATGTACTCTCTATACAAGAATGAATGTAGAATTTTTAAACTAGTTGAAACCACCATTAAGAAAGGGACTAAGGTAGAAAGAAGAAAAACAGAGATTAACCAATTCAGGTTATAATACATATGTATGTGGAAACATCACAAGGAAACTCCAGTTTTTTGTGTTTTTTTTTACAAAATTGAAGAACAGGAGGGCAGAATGTATCCTTTCTGCAGGTGTTGGTCCCAATGGGAGGGGGAGGATGTGGGGAAAGTGTGCAGGGGGGGTGAATATACTGCAAATACTGTGTATACATGTATGTAAATGAGAAAATAATACCTGTTGAAACTATTCCAGGAATGGCAGAAGGAGAGGATAAAGGAGAATGATGGAGGGAATGAATCAAGTATGATATATTTGTTATATTGTAAGAAATTTAGTAAATACCCCCACCTAGCACAAAAAAAAAATTTTTAAATGTTTGGGTTCAGAAAAAATACCCCCAAATATGCCAGCTTAGATTTCAAACTAAGGGACCCTGGGAAAAACAAATGTAAGAATAGCTATAACTCCTAACATTCCTTAAGTCTCCTATGTCTTCCTAAGGACCAGGTCAAACAAAGAGGTATACAGTTGCCTTCAAGTTTTCTCACTAAAATTTCATTCACTAAGGAAGATTAACTTATATCTCAGAGGAAGAGATTGAAATTCAAAAACTGCACCCCAAGCCCAAGCCCAGAAAATCTTTGTTCTAGGCCATTGTCTGTTCTCTAGTTTCATCGTCTTCTCTAAAAGTTATTTACTATCCTTCTAAAACTACTTAAAGTCCCCCACTTCCCTCTCCCTAATGAAGAGTTTATTTTATCTTTAACCATCTGATCCCTGTTTGAGTTTCATATTTTGTACAGTCTTGTGCATATAAGGACATTAATAAATTTGTTTACTTTTTCTTCTGTTAATCTGTCTATTGTCAGTTTCAGTCAAGTCAATTATTAACCCTTCAGGAGAAGTTTTAAACTTTCCTAAAAAAATTGATTAAACTCTACAAACACAAGAAAGGTAAAATGTTAAAACATTCCACTCCAGCCCTCCTTTTTCCTATCTTACCACTTTTTCTTATTTAGGGAAAATGTCAAGTTGGTATATGATGTATCCAAATCCATAAAGACTTAGTAAGCTCTGTCATGGTTTTCAATGCTGGTTATTATCTGATTCTTTCCAGAAGCCTTTTCACTTTAATTGGTATATAACTAAAAATTCTGTCAAACGGAGAGAAATTACACAGTAATCATGGAGATTCAGGCTGTTGTGTGTGTGTCTTGTCACGTTATATGACATAAGAAAAAGGTGGGAAGGTATATTTTAAGGGAAATAGAATATGACAAGGCTGCTGTGAATTTCTCACCTCAAAATTTGCAAGTAGCTATCCACATAATTAAATATATTTTATATATGTATTAAATATATATGACACTCAAGAACTAAAATAAATGCCACCCTTGGTCAAAAGGGAAAGTAGACATTATTTTGGAGGGATTTTTTTGCCATCTGTATTTTATGATTTTATTTTTCTGGTGGTACTAGGGCTTGAACCTGAGGGCTAGTGCCTGTGGGGCTGAAGCACTACCACTTAAGCCACACTCCCAGACATTCTATTTTTAAAAAGACTTAAAATCTTGAAAGTATGTAATATACAGTTACCTGATAATTACTTTTCATGTCTAAGTGTACAGAATTTTTATTTCTAACATGAAAAATCTAATGCAAGATGCATAACAACCTAAATAACTGATTTTAAAATATGCTTTCATTTGAGTCAAGATGTTTTGTTTTAGTTTCTTCAGTAATTTTAGTCTTGAAACAATGTAAGGATTTTTGTAAAGCTGAAATTTATTACTTTACAAGAAATACAAGATGTCATGTATTAAATATTTTATTAAATTTACCATTAATGAGAAAACTATAATTCTTACAACTAGTTCAAAAGAAAAGTTTAAAATGGTACAAATTATATACAGAATAGTTAAAACTGTCTTTTTTGATAGGGATGGGGGACTGGGAGGATGGATGGTGTCAATTGAAACTCTATAGTTCTTTATTTGCATGTTCATAGATAAGAATTATTTTGCTTTGTTATCAGTGATCTTTATACATAGTTGTAAAATAGCTGAAAGGTAATGAAAGATCAAACTTTAGAAACCCAGAGTGGTGTACTCAAATAATCCACAATTTTCCATTGAATACATCCACTAATATCTTCTGCTTATTCTAAATATTTTTACAAAATGCATTTTATTATTTTTAAATATTTCATGACACAAATATTCTGCATTTCAAGATAAAGAAATATTTTTAATTATTCAAATTTTAAGAAACTAAGGGAAAATAAGTTACAGCAATTTTGTACTCAAGGTGCTGCACAATCAGGATTGAGAAATATTGTACACACACTTCTGAGAAGGAAGAAAAATCTGCGGCATAGGAAACTGTCAATATGAAACTATTCAAAGCGCATGGCCTTATAATTTCCTGCCACAACAAAATCTCATAAACTTCACATCAGTGGGAGGCACTTTGAAAAGAAAATTTCAAATCAGATAAAAATTTGTACATAGAAGATATTTTGTAGAAATAAATGAAGATCACCCTAATGTGAACAGCAGAGGTTCATTATTGAGAGTCTTCTATAGCAAGGGAGAAAACCTCTGTCCCTTGCATTTGGCAGAAACTCAAAGACAACTCCACAGTGAAAAAAAAGGAAAGGTTTCAGGAATGCTTTGAGTGAAGGATATTAGCATGAGGAAGCTGGAGGCAAGCTAAGTGGAAATTGGATATATTGTATAATTAACTTGGGAAATATATTTGGCTTTTGCTTGTTGTTTCTGAGTTGGAAGCTGGAGTTTAAAAAAAATAGAGAAGCTGATGACTGTTTGACCAGTTTATTCCTATTCTGAGACAATTACTTCAGAAATTGTGACTTCTATCTATAGGCAGAATCTCTAGTCTTATAAAGCCCCAAGACTGAAAATTCCAACTCAGACATAAGATCCAAAATGAAGCTAACTGCTTATCCAGGTACTCTAACTGAAGGAATTCCTAAATCTTTGTTTATCTGATAACCAGAAAATGCTCACAATAATGGGAATCACAGAAATAATAAAGGCTGAAAGAAACATATCATGAACTCCGGCAACACTATCACTTCTTCCCTAGAGGAAGCACAGCTCATTCTCAACTCTTTGGCCTGAGAAATAATAGGCAAGTCTATTGTTCTAAGGGTATTGTCATGGTTATAGTGCTATCATTGCTAAAATTTTCTAATGCACTTAAATCAACAAAGCAGAACAAGTTACCCCTAGCCTTCCGAAAAAAGCAACTGTGGCTTTCCATGGTTTATCCTCAAAAACCTATGAGATTTGTCTTCTTGATCTCTATTGGGAAAGTGTGATTCCTGGTTCCTAAGCATTTTATGGGAACTATTAATTGTTTCTATTTTTATCATAGTGAGTATAATGCCAGTCTTTTGCAGTCTACCAGTGTTTTGCATACTTCTGCATAGCAGTGTCTCATGAGAAAACTGCCACAATGATGTAACAAAAAAAACTAAGAAGACCTTGCAAGTAGTTGACTGCAGAGACAATTGAACAAACTGCAAGAGGTCAAATGCTTATAAATGAGAAAATGATGAAAAGTGTGAAAACAATTGTCCATATATGACAACAAAGTTCTGACCCCCAACCTCTGCAGCAACCATCCGAAGAAGTCAAACCACAATCTCTGAAGTCATTGTCCCAGAATAGGAATAAATTGGTCAGTTGTCAGTGTCTCTCCTTTTTTTTTTTAACACCAGCTTCCAACTCAGGAACAATCCCTATTCTGAAGTGCATGGGCATGAATGAAATAACATCTAGCAGAGACACATGGGGGCAAAGGGAATCGTTCTTGTTGTGAGGTCAGAACCAAGGCCTTGGAGGATGAGGATTTAGCTCAGTGGAAGAGTGCTTGCCCAGTAAGTGCAAGGCCCTGAGTTCAGTTCTCAGCACAGGAAAAAAAAAAAAAAAAAGAGCTAAGAACCAAGGCCTTACCTTACCTGGGTTACAAATTCAAGTTTTTATTAGTCTCTGCCAGGTGGCAAGCATTTGGCCCATAATTCTAGGAAGATTGATGAGTACAAATTAAGAATTTCCTAGTACCTGATCAATAAATTATAACTTTTTTCTCTAGATAGAAAAACACTAGCAAAGCCAGAGGTTGATTTTTTTTAAGGTCATTTGTCCGTGTTAGTGAAAGGAAGTACCATTGGCTGTAATATCTCTAACATCTCAAAGATGTTAATGGCATTAGTGCAGTCTGTGATCAGGAAATCCTGGTTTTTGTGCTGCAAATGGAAAAATCCATGCAAAGCATGTGTATAAGGTGAGGTAGGATAGCTTTATTGAGAAAAAGGGAGTCACCCATTCTGCCAGGTGAAGAAAGGGAAGAAGAAGAAGAAGAGGGCACAGTGGGTGCAGGTGGAGTCTGCCAACAGACAGAGAGCTTTTCTTCTTCAGGTTCCTTTAAAACCTACACTACCCCATGGGAGGGCCAGTCCAGGAGTTCCCACCCAATAATGAATGAGTGGGGAGAGGCATGGGCAGTTCCCAGGCAGGTGAGGGTGGTCTGTCTTATCTCCAGGCAACCTACATGAGCTCCAAACTTTTCCTATTTTCTAGCCTGCCTCAAACTCCCTCTCAGAGACAATATTCCAAAAAATTCTTTTTTGCGGGGTGGGAGGTACTGAAGGACGATGGTCCATCTTTGGTAGCCACTTCATGCTGACAAGGAGCTGTAGACCTTATCTACAAGGGGAAATTGTCACTCCTATTTCTTTCCCTTGGGGCTCATTTGGACACAAGGTATCTAAATTATTGTTCAGCATAGTTAAGGTTTCTCACGGAGCTCTGGGCTGATCGTTGAGATCTGGGTTGCTCATGGAGATCTAATTCATTTATAGAGTTTGAGAGCCTTGCTGCCTCATGATTCGGGGCCTAAAGGCTTTTATTCTGGAAGAGATTAATCTGATTTAGAAGGCATGACCTGAACATTTAACATTGATAGGAGCATCAGAAGGGACTTACCAGGTGTGGCAGAAAGGACAAAGTAATTCTGAAAAGTCACAGGGAGTCTTATGGTTACTTTACTAATAGGTGTTTATACCTGTAGCAATTTTTAACCCTTAGATGGCTCTCTGTTTGGACTGTAGTTAAGGGCTGACTACATTAGGGGCCAGGTATATTGGGGGCAAGTGTTAGTCCAATTAGAGAGTAAACATTAACTCTCTAATTAACTCTGCATAGTTAGTTATATACAGAAAGAAGATTCACAGTCTCCAAGCAGAAGTTAGATACCATTGAAAGTTATATTGCCTTTGCTTAAACAGAAGACCTTGACCAAAGACATGACTTTGCCTTTTACCAAAAGCCAAGAAGGCTTAAATATTAGAGCACATGCATAAGAGCCATCTCTTCCTGCCCCTTTTTAAAACCTCTTGGCTTTGGTTACTTTTAGACATCTGGCATAATTGACTCTATCTGGATCTGGAGAAGTCCCCTCACTTGTGTAGTCCTTTTGAACTATCTCTGGTGGCTGAATGCCACTTGTTCCTCTGAGAAGTTGGGGTACATTGACCACTTGGGGATCATGTCCTCTTAAACTATTTCTCTGAACAGTCATCTCTAAAGATTTTTCCAATTTGGTAGTTTTTGCCCATTGGTGTGGAATGGTTTTTCCCAGAAAGTCCTGGAAGTCAGATTTTGTCCTACAGAGGAGGGAGACATGAACAGGTCAGAAGTCAGTGCCAATGCAACCTTTTTGGTCAAATTAAGCAGCAAAGAGATTTATAAAAAATGGCTCTTAGGCTCTTAGGGCTTAATTAATCTATTTGCTTGTCCCATAGGGGACGTACTGACACCATTAAATTGCTGTAAAGTGTCAGCAGCTAACAATTACAAAGTTTTACAAGCAAAATACAAAACAACCCTAATACTTTAGAAAGTCTGTGCTGGTTGATGGATAGGTGTTTGTCAGAGTCATTTTTCATGAGCTTGCCTATGAATGTTTTTGAAGAATCACTGCTGTAATGACAAAATTTAAAGTAACTATGGTTAATTACAATTTAAACCTTTAACTTTGGTTAGATAAAATAATATGTTAAAAACCCTAACTTTTCCAATAGATAAGGGAAGGCAGTGTTAGTAATTTTAAATAGACCCTGTTTTGATGCTCAGTTATATATTATATATATATAAAACAATGTTTATCAAGTCAATGTCAGAAAACCAACTTCATCTGATGAACAGATGTAAGACAAACCATGTTTAGCTGACAAACAAATGTCAGGCCTAAATGACAGAAATTTTAGCATTTGTCATAAAGAGCAGAAATGTCAAAGACCTTATTAGAAGGTACCCTAGATAAAAGAACTATAGCTGCTTATGTGTATACACTTTAACTCTAAAAACAATTTTATGACATTTAGATACACATATAAGACACTAGGAGTATTAGAACCATTTAAGGAATTTTTACTCACTTTAGACTTAGTTTCTGTAGTGTTATTGCAAAAATGCCTTAGGTTTTTGTGTTTGGCATGGGACTAATTTAAGCAGGATGTACAGAATAGTAAATAATCTTAAATGTGGTATAAAGAGAACTAGTCATCTTAATTTTGGTTAGCAGGATCAAAGCACTTCCCAACACTTAAGGATACAGCCAAATGAATATGTTGGCTTTTCCTATGCTGACTGGTGGAAAGAGAGAGAGGGAAAGGGGAGAGGAGAATCCATTCGCCCCTTTCCCCCAGCACCTGCACAAGGGCTGCTGAATGGAATTCCCTATGCTGGCTGGAGGAAAGGGGAGGTGGATTGTTGCCCTCCTAAAGAGAGAAAAATGAGAACATTCTAGGTTCTTAATGCATCCGTCTTGAATCTTCTGAAAGCCTCAACAGAGGTCCCTTCAACCTGTTTCCATCACACATCTGTGAAGCAAGCCAGTAGTAAGTACGGTACCTGGCTTCTGAGTCAACCATTCCTGTAAGGGCCAGTCTCATTCCCCCCAGCAAGAGGGTTTTTGATGGGATGTTGATCCTGAATTTTAACCCAACTATTAAAACATCAGACCTATTATGACCAGTACAGAATCCAAATTGTACCAAAGAAAGATTGATTGGCTGATCCAAACCCATCACTTATGGATAGTTTTTATATGAGGCCATGGGATTTTAGTCAGCTTCTAAACTGAGAAAAATGAGAGAGTATGTATAATTTTTAATGGTAAACCAATTACAATTAACATCTCAAATAATTAAATACAGAAACAGAGATAAGGGGTTAAGCATATTACTAGATCTGAAGGTTAAGATTTTGTTTGATTTTGGTAAAATACTGTATTAGCCTACAGTACCAAAACATCTTGACAGTTATTTTGATAAAATGGAAACCCATTTTTAAATACACATTAGTATATTAAATTTGAACTTTAGAAAACTTTTATGCAAATTTAAAATATAAACTCATAAACTTAAAGGCCTAAATTTGAATATTGAAATAACCTTTGTAAAATCCCAAATTTAAATAGCACTTTTAAATAAAACTCTTAGTAACCTTATATGTTAAAAGACTTAAGAAGAAATTTAAATTAAACCGTCTTTTAATAATAGCAATCTATGAGAACACATGGGTCAATAAATCTAATTATAAAAGAGTTAAATGTAAATGATACTCAGGATGAAACAGAGATTATTGTTCACAATTTTTTTTTTTTAGTGTTAAGGCAGAGAATAATTAGGCCTGATTGGTATTAGAACTTTAGATAACCTTTGAGAGAGTTGGGCACATTAACTTTATAAAAGTAGCTTAAGAACCATCCTAAAGACATCTAAACACACTCTGACACATAAATGTTATGACCTTGGCATGCCAGTGAATATAAGCGTGCACAATGAGCTCAAAAAAAGTAAAAATTAAGTGGCCACAATTGGTAGGAGTTAAAGACATGTACAGAAAACACACAATGACACACAAAGCAATTACATTAATTTAGAGTGTACTCTTAATCCATTTCTTTGTTATTATCTTTGGAAGATTAGTCAGCTTGATTCCTAAATAGTTCACAACAGATCTTTCACACAAATACTCTGTTCTTGGCTTAGTCCTTAACAGATTAATACAGTAAAAACATGTATAGAAATTACATTAATCTAGAGAATTTTAACCACAAGTTAGTTATGGAGTATGGCAAGATGACATCACCCATGAGTTTCCTATTCCTAGGGAGTGGCAAGATGGCACTGGACACATGGTGGCTTCATCATGGTGGCATTCCCTGGGACCACACAGTCTCTCCAAAGTGTCTCTAAAATGGAACACAAAGACTTGTTACAGGCAACACACAATAGCAGTCTGTTATAAGAATAAAAGATATTTCCCCTTGAAAGACAAGTGTCAATGAGTTAGGCATGCTAATGAAAAGGCCAGATAAGTTGAAGCAAGCTAAGGTGGGTTTTGAAAGGTTTTTTTTTTTAGCCTGCTTGGATGTGATTTCACTTAATAATAGAATTTTTTGCTTTGAATATAATTTCCTGTCTTTTAGTTTTAAAGGCTTATTTAAATTTAGGATTACTATGGCTAAGGCAAATGTCAGTAAACTTTAAGCTTTGTTATTGTTCAGTTTATTCCAGGTGTTTATAATTAGATCCTGGATTTCCTCATAAAGGGGCCTTCTTGTTACCTAGAAAGCCAAGAATCCAAACCCTGTAGAACCCAGCCATTTACAAATGTATAGTTTGGAAAGGACCTTAAACAAGTTTAGAATCTGACACACTACTTTGATCTATAGAGAACAAAATTTTAAAATAAAAATAATTAATTGTAAGATTAAAACCTCTAAATAAATTGTCTATTTTAAATGTCCACATATAAAAATCCATTTTCTTTAACCTCTTGGCTGTAAGCCGAATTTCAGCAGAGAACAGTTAAAGTTAGAATTTTTTAAGGTTTATTGTATTTTGCATTTTAGAATAATAATTATGATGGACAGTATTAATTAGCACTATATTTTAGTGTAAAAAGGTGACATTGTATTAATACATTTTCCCTTTGATTTTTTCCTTTAGTGTAAATGAATTTTAAATAAGTTACAATTTTTTTCATTATAGATATATTTTATAGGTGACCAATGTCAAATCCTTAATTAAATTGCATTGTTTTTAATTTTAGAAAACGTGCTTAAGAGAATTTAAATACATTTAACATTTAAGGACAGCAACAATTAGCATCACAGCTACACAGATGTAACCCGTATGTTAATTCAGATCTGGCTAAATTAGGGAGGTAGGTAAGAGAGTGGGTTAGAGAAAGAAGGTTACAGATAGGAAGAATGCGGTTTGGTTAAGCATGAGACCTTGGTCACTAGAAGTGGCACCTTATGTACCTTCTCCCCAGTGCCCCAAGCTCCTTGGCTCCCCCACTGGTGGTGGAGCTGAAGTAACTTTCATTTAATCTCTTAGCCAGCTAAGGCATTCCAGCCTTTCAGCTGGAGGCTGCTGGACAAAGCTCCCTGAGGATACACACACATATGCACAGGTGCTGCAGCCCCCTTTGTATGTTGCAGCTGTGACTGTAACTATTTCAGCACATATACTGTCTACACTGGCCCCTTAGTCACAGTTGCTGTGCTCTGTGGCTGGCTAGGAAAGGCTACCAGACGCATGGCCTCCAGGGGCAGGACTTCTGGGTCTCCAGAGGCATGACCTTTGGAGATAGGTTTTCTGTTTTCTGAGAAAAATACACACATGGCTGTCCATGCAGCTTTCTCGACCAGACATCTGGGAAACCATGCATGAACATCATAAACAGTGGGTGTGTTGTTACCTGAGTGGCCAGCAAGGCAAATGTGCACGGGTGTTGTAGAGAACTACAAGTATGGTTTCTTTGAGTGGCCAGCTGGGAAGTCACACAGACTGCACCACACTGTGTTTACCTCTCTCAAGGGGTATCCCAGGAAGCCATGTGTACACACTCATCCCCAGGTGCTAGCAGCAGCCAGGACACTGAACTCAGAATAGGAATCAAGGCTCCATTCCCTTTACTGCTATTGTGTTTCCCCACAGGTAAAAAACCTGTAGTTTTATTTCCCCTTTCCCTTCCCAAGGTGGCAACTGCAAAGGGTACACAAGCCTCCCAACCCACAGGTAGCAGTTTATTTGTTCCCTGTCCATTCAGTTCCCTCCCCCATTTTTTGAGCAGCCATGCTTTCCCAAGGCAGGCTTTTTATTTTTTTCTTAAAAAAAAACCTGTTGCTGTATGGGCTGACTGATGTATGCCTTCCATCTGTTGTTTTAAAACCACTGGTTAGGGGGAGAAAGAAAAGAAGTAAGGAAGGATGAGGGAGGACAGGCAGAGAAACTTAGCCCAAATGGCAGGAGTTGTTTCTAATTGTGCCCAACTATGTTGGGAGTTAGAGACCTAGGAGTAAGATCTACCACAGTGCTGCAAAGGAACAAATGGCAGGGAGGGGATTAAGAGTTAGGGAAGATAGGGTTGAGGAAGGGGCAGTCTGGGTTCCCTGGTTCATCCCCTGGGGCAGGACCAGGGAACCCAAACATGAACTGGACAGGGAACCAGACATGAACCCTGTCTTGGGGCACTTTTGGGAGCTTGTGAGTCCCACAAATGTCGCATCCTGCCAATCAGGGTGCGATCTGTCTGTGCAGGTGTTACAAAGGAGTCCTGAACATCTGGTGAATGCCCTAGTGTGAGGATGTCCTACCACCAAAGCCGTAAGAGGTGTTTGATTCTGAAGGGTGGTGAGGTGTGGTACTAGAGGACAGAGAAAGATGGATTAAAATAAAGATCAGCAGAGATAGCATATTGGGATCTCACTGGTCAGTTTCTCCTGGCTGGCTTTATCACAAATGTTAAGGGCGCTGGTGCAATCTGTGATCAGAAGATACTAGTTTTTGTGCTCCAAATGGAAACATCCAAGCAGAGCACGTGGATTGGGTGAGGTAGGATAGCTTTATTGAGAAAAAGGGAGTCACCCATCCTGCCAGGTTAGGAAAGGGAAAAAGAAGAGCGCATGGTGGGGCAGGTGGAGTTCGCCAGTAGAGAAAGAGCTTTTCTTTTTCAGGAGGATTTAAAACCTACACTACCACTTGGGAGTGCAGGCCCTGGAGGTTCCCACCAGGAGGGATATGGGCAGCTCCCAGCTGGGTGAGGGTGGTCTGGCTCACCCCCTAGGCAACCTACATGAGCCCCAAACTTTTCCTAGCCTGCCTCAAGATTAGAATTTTCCAGAAGTTTTTGATTTTGCTTTTGTTTTTGTTACTATCATGGGGACCAAGAGCTATACCTTTAGAGGCTCAAAGTTTCTATTTGTGATAATCTAAGAATCACTTTAGAATGAGGATATTATGAACTAATAAATATCTAAAAGGAAAGAAATAGGAAAGGTGCCTTTATTGGTAGATAACATCCAGATGTCATTAAAAAATTGGAAGAAGAATATTTATAAACAAGAGTCTGAAAAATAGAATAGAATTAAAAAGGGGTATTAGTGCAACAACCTGCATGCAAACTGTCCAGTATCTGAAACCATCACTTTTTCAAAGGTGTAATTACTATCAGGATGTACTTCTGAAGATTGACGACTTTTAGAGGAGTTCAAGAATTAATTGTTGGAGGTTTCCTATTGTCTTCCAATTTTCTACAATTCTGCTTCTTCAAGTTGTAAAATGGAATCTAAGAATTGGTTAGCTTCCTGGAGTTTCACTTCTGTATTTGTTGTTAACAGCACCTGATCAAGTCCCTTTTAATGAGTCTCAAGAGAAGCTCTTCTCTGATGTATTTTCAAGTGATGAAATCGATCACGATGAGGCAGTTTAGCAAAATGTAAAACCGTAAAGTTAATATATTGGTGAGAGAGGTGGTCATAGTACATGAATCCTTTGTAATATTTTAGTGGTATCTCCATGAAAGACGATAGAATGTGACATCATACATAAAATTTCTAAATGTGTGACTTTTCCATATACTTATTATAGTTATATGTGTTCTGTGGAAATCGACAGTATGACTCTAAGGACTGGAAGTACAAACATTTGTTAAGAAATGTCAAAGTTTTCTGAAAGCTTGCTAATTTTGATTGCTTCAATTTAAAATTTAATTTAATGCAAAATTTCTTTCAACTTTCCATAAGATTGTTATTTATAAGAACATTGTGATTTTTTTCAGTGAATGGTAAATGTTTGCAGATTTATTTTATAATTCTTCCCAGAAATATGTGCTTTCAACACTTTTTATATCAAATTTGTATACTCCAGGGTGGAAACACAAAATCAAGTAGGTTTTTAGAGGTGGTAGGGGCTGATCCTTTTTAATCAATGAAAACATCAACCTATTTTCAAAATAGAAATAAAATACGTGGCACATATTTTCATTGAGAATATAAATCACAGGGAGATTGGAACTAGATAAGCTTCATTTGAATGTATTAAAAAGGCCCTTGAAATGTTCATTACCAGCCATGTTTAACTAAAACAGCTTCAAATTAGGTTTCAAATTTCAAGTTTAATTTTCATTGTGATGAGAAACCCATTCTTCTTTAGCTTTCAGAGATTGTTGAAAGGCATTTTTGGGTCTATCCTGAAATATCTCTTATAGCTTCATCTTTTTCTATTTGCATGATTGAATTATAATCAAATCCATTTTTATCAGAAATGTCTTGGGTATGGCTTCTAGTGGCCAGTACCCTACTTCTCAAACCTATTTAGACTTAGGTTTATGGTGGACAGAGAGACCCTGTAGGTCCTTTTCTCTATAAATTCAGTTGTCTTCTGCCGTTCAGGATTGAGCACATGACGTTCCAACCAATCATGGTTTGCACAAGTTGATATGTCAGTTGTGGAAGATAGAATATTGGCCCTCCCAAAAATGTCTATGTCCTGATCCTTGGAACTTGTAATTACGTTATCTTATGCAGCACAAGAAGGTTTTCAGATGCAATTAGAAACCATAAACTTGGAAGACTATCCTGGATTAGGTATATGGACTGAGCCACATACATGAGTCCTTAAAACTGGGAAACCTTTTGGGGCTAAGATCAAAGAAAAAGGAGTAAATCATAGATTTACTGTAAAGTTAAAAAAAAAGCTAAGCATGGTGGTGAATTCCTGTAATCCCAATATTTGGGAGGTTGAAGTAGGAGGATTGTGAGTTGTAGCCCAGACTGGGTTACATTCCTTGGCACAGAGCCAGACCTTGTCTCAAAAAAAATAAATAAATAAAAATAAAGGATAAAATCTCCCATCCTTTTGTGTTCTATGAGTCATCCTTCCCCACATGACTTAAGTAAAACTTCTGGTAGTCCTTCCTTCCCTGTTTACTTATGACTAGGTTAAAGATTTTCCAAATTTCCATTCTTTGCCTCATAAATGAGTAGTTGGACTAATTGTATCCTGTGATCAATTTTGAAAATGTATATTGTTGCATTGATTTGATCAGACTTTAGTTAAGCATCTTTTCTTCTTCTAGTCCTCTGAACCTACTGCCAGCATATAGCTGAGCACAGACTGACTACAATAAAAGCATTCTCTGACTGTGGATTATACTTTCTTCCCACCATCTTATAGTTTCTACCCATACTTGTTCACTTCTCCCTAACAGAAAAGCTGTTTCTACCTGACCTAGATGATTGTGGATCATCAGATGGTTGAGGTTCATCTTATTTCAAGTCCCTTTTGCTTCTTTTGCAGTAATCCTTTTGAATAAATTCCTCACCTAAATTGCCAGCTGTTTATTTGACACATTACAGTTTAAAAATTCTCAAAATAGCTCATTTAACTCTATTGCAGGCAAAACTGGATTGTGTCCTTGCTTTTAGAATAAACTAAAAGTCTTTGATATGACAAGCAGGCAATCTATCTAATTTATTATCTGACAGCCAATTCCCATCAGCTCAGAGCAAGCAGCACCATTGAAATGCAAGTGCTTATCTGTCATGAACTTTTCTATTACTGATTTTTTTCTAACTGTATAATCTTATAGCTCAGTATTTCTTCTGAGTGCATATGGGGATGCAATTCTTCTCAAAATTTTTATTGCAAAATAACTTCTTAGCTTTTCTGTTGTAGTTTGCTTTTTCATGCATGGGAAGAGAAAGAATGAAAAAAATCCTGGAGGGATTATAAAGAAGGAAAAGGGGGTTTTGAGCTATTAATATGGCTACACTAGTTCTTGTTTTGCAGTATGACAAAATAATTTAGCCCAAGTTGTTTTTGCCAGAGGCAAAGATCCTTGACAGAGTAAATCCTGTAAAGTAGGAAAATAAATATGATATCACAGCCTGTGGTGATGGGAGAAGGTGTCAAAGGAATACCAAATAGCAAGAATCAAATCAGCTTAAATGATGGGTCCAAAGGTTTATTCCTTATCTGCAAATATAACACAGTATCTGGTGTGTGGGTAAAATCATTGCCTTATCTTTGACCTTTGGTACATTTCTCCATCTCCTGTTCCTTGTCTCAAATGAATGGAAAAATATTATCATTGACATGCTACAAGTATTGTAGTGCTTTTCCCAGGGCACACTGTTATCATTCACTTTATAACCTCTGTGTGGATAACAATCCAGATAAGACTGTTGAAAAGCTACTAATCTAGCTAGTTACAAATGACATACATATACTAACAGTGAACATAATTAAATATTGATTTTTAAATATACTCTGAGATTAGTCTCTCATTGTAAAGGAGGAGGAAAATCACTCTTATCCCATCTAAATCTGAAGTGGGCTCTTTGACTGGGTTTAGAAACCAAATTGACACAAGATAGATTAACAGGAGGAAAGCAAACAAGTCTTATGAATTTTTACATGTACACTGTTATCTTTATATGTGAGTAAAAAAATCCATGGAAACGGCAAAAGCCATATATATATATATATATATGTATATATATATTAGCAGTATAATAATAAATTTATGAAGAAGTAAAAGGACGTAAGTCTGGGAATATGGTCCAGTGGTAGAGTGCCAGGAGCAGTTACTAGGAGATACATTGGAGTTACTTGAAGCCAGTGGAGCACAATG
The DNA here is from genome assembly GCF_047511655.1 of Castor canadensis. Taxonomy (NCBI): domain Eukaryota; kingdom Metazoa; phylum Chordata; class Mammalia; order Rodentia; family Castoridae; genus Castor; species Castor canadensis. The sequence continues at coordinate 31,962,697 of NC_133389.1, read as the reverse complement.
TGAGTATATTATGAAGAGTTCATTTATAAACTTTAGTGAGTTTATTTATTTTATGTCCATTGGAGTAGCAATTCCCAGTCTCCAGTGATAAGAACTATTCTTTGACCCTGGTACAGAGAAGGCATCCCTCAGAAAGGAGCTTGGTTGTCTGCTATGGGTAGGAAAAGGCAAGACAGACAGACCCTTTTGCAACTGCAGTTTCTCTAATATTTTTAGTTTGAAGCATTAATATGTCAAGTCAATGTATTTTGGGTTGGCATGTCCTTGACTCTTTCACTATAAATTCTGTATTTATTTTTCCTTTAGATTGAGAGGTACTGGAAAACAGAATAAGGAAGATTTGTTTAGGATAGGACACAAAAAATAAAGAGTGGGAGAACATTCAAGTTAATTCCATGAGATGTGGCTGGAAAATAGAGAAGAAGCAGTTTAGCAGACTAGAATATGTCACTTCAAAATATGTTTTTTCATAGGGATTATTTTGAGATTGAGGTGGGGTTAAATAGATGAGCCAACAAAGCAATTAAAAATATTAAAAGGGCCAAACTCAGGAATTAAAACAGAACTAGAGAGTTAAGCTGAAGAAAATCAGATCAGCCTGCTTTCCTCCTCTGACACTCCCTTTTAGATGCTAAATAAACTTGCAATCTTTCTGAACAGGGAAATATAAAATAAAAAACAAGTCTGCCTTTCCCTTTTAGAAGTTAAGATGATGCAACCTCCTAGTAGGTAGAGAGACAGAAAATTAAAGGACATGTCTGACAAATGGATGCCTTAAAGTTAAACTGATCATCCCTGCATTTTGGGTAAGCCTAGACCACTGTCTCCTTGTTTTCAAGTAACAAGATCCATCTTAGCCCTGTTTTGGATAATAGACTCACTCTAACCCATTGTTTTGATGTTTGGAAACTTAGAAAATTGATTAGGGGCTTCTAAGGGACATGACCACCTGAAGTCCTCCAGTAAGACTGCAGACCAAAACCACCATTTTGAATCTTCTTTGCTCCCATCTCTTGGGTGTAAGGCAGGAGTTATTTCTCTGCTCCTTTCCCATTTCTCCCTACTTTACCCCATTTTGCTAGAATAAATCCTTGTTAAATTGCCCTCTTGTGAGAAACTCCTTTTAAGTGAGATCCTTCAAAATGCCTTTTGTCATAGATCTCAAGTTCCTGCAAATTGCAGGGAAATTGGGAAGCTGATGGACATTACCCCCTCCACTCCCATCCTTTCCTTTCTCTGGTAACAAGAAACCACAGACATAAGAGAAGCTTTGCTAACAGAGTATAAATTACCATTTTGTGAAGAGAAACTGGCATTTATAAAGGAAATCTCCACTTGTAAGAAGATTTCCTTCTCTGTATCAGGAAGAAAAAGAATGACTCTTAATCATGAGATTCATTAAAGCAAAAGATGCAGATTTAAATTTAAATTAAAATACTTCAGTGAGCATTCTATAACTTGCTTCTCCACACTCTTCTTCCTTTGGTTAGCTGAGGATGATATTTAAGCCCAATTCGATGCTGTCTTTTTGAGTTACTCATTCCCTGCATATATGAGATAAAAAACTTTTGTTTGCTTTTTTGTTGTTAGTCTGTATTTTGTTACAAGGGTTTCACCTGAGAATTTAAAATAGTAGAGGGGAAAGGATTTTTCCTCCCCTACAGCAATGTGTCTGGAGCAAAATACAAAATTAGTAGAGTCAAAAAAAGATAGCAGTCTCACATGATTGGAAACGCAGTGTCTCTGCTTTCTTTAACTGTGATACGTTGCCCTTTTTCTAACATATTATGTTGAATGCTTAAGTCACTCATTTTCATGCCTAAGACTAACTTATCTTCCTAGTACTATTTAGTCTTAGTTCTATCTGTTATGACATGTAGTTCTCTTCCTTAATAGCAGTCTTCACCTTTTTCTAATCAAAAACTTGCTTAGAATTGTATTATCAGTCTCCCCAAATTTCAGAAATCTTTTTCACTGTTATTATTGCTATTTTGATTAGCTCTTATTTAATAAGTATATGAATTGGATCCAAAGATTATACTTTATTTTTTCTCTTCTTCTTGGAATTTTCCTTTGTGATCTTTGTGTGTGTGTCTGTGTTTGATGGATGCAATGGATATCTGCTCCTTAGTAAATGTTATTCTTAATTATTAATATTCTTTCTTTTTCTCTTGGTGTTTATCTGTTCAATCATTTTTGATTTGCAGAAAATATGTTCATCTTCCACTACTCATATTTTCCTTTCAGTTCTGATGCAATAGTTTGGTGTCTGAAATTTCAAGACATAATAGCATTGTATTGGGTCATATGCTATATTTTTATATAGGCAGTTACCTATCAAGTTCAAATATATGCCTTACTTTTATATAAGGATGAAAAATATATTATATATTCATATTTACAAATAATCAGACAGGTATAATCCATGTAATTGAAAAATTCTAATTTCAGCAAATATTCTAAGTGTTTTTTAAAAAATTGCCATATAATATTACCTTTTCATACTAGCACTTTTGGAGTTTCTGTTCTATTGATATAACTGACTATTCTATAGCAATGCTATGCCATTTGGATTATTATAATTTGAAAATTCGTTTCTGTATTTGGCAAAGAATGTCTTCCATTTTAATTGTCTATTCCATATTTTTCTGCTTTTTCATGTTTATATTTATGTAAAATTAGAAGAATTTTATCAAGTGACAAACAAAAGCTCAATAAGTTTTTGAAGTTGACTGTACTGAACTGATCTTTTTATCAAAGAGAAAGCTTTTTTTCTCTGAACTTGGATTCAAATAGCCTATATTTCATAGAAATAAGTAGATCTCCCAAATGAGTACAACCAAAGACTATTTATTCAAAACCAAAGCAATTATTCACCATCACTTCCATTTGACAGAGACTCAAAGGCACTAAGTAGGGAAGTGAGAAAGCTTTAAAATGGAGAAAAGACTTCATTAAGTCTTGGTGAGGTGCTGACATAACTATTCTAACTAGAAGCTGTTTATGCTATATTATTGGATAGAGGAGCATATTTGGTTGTCTCCAGTTGGTCTTATATTAAATGGAAAACATTAAGAAAGCTGTCAGATAATAATCAAGTCCTGGCCATTTTTGGTCAAGTTGTAGAAGAGTTTTTGTATAACTTTCTGGACTTTTCACTAGCAATGTTATACTGACTTCCTCAACTAGTTTACTATAATTAATGGGATGGCTTGCTGGACTGGTTGCTGGAGGACAAGGGTCAGAGTTCTCTTTCTATTTATAGTCTGGTCATTGCACACTTGTATTTTAGCCTGTCACTGACTCTATTCTGTTAATTGTTTTACCTTATGCAAATTATTTAAACCCCTGTTTTCCTAAATTTTTTTTAACATATTTTCCTGGTGATGATTAAAGGAATAAAGAACTTAGAATGGTGTCTGATATTTAGTAAATAATATGTAAGTGCTTGCTATTACTTTTTATTTCCTCAGAGCTTGAAAATTTTATAATTTTATTAATATTTCAACATGTTTCTAATAAATATTCTTGCCTTTAACTGGGTATGTTTTAAATCTTGAAACTTGTTTTTAATATATAATAAATAAATCTATTACACTTTATGTGTGTATTTTCTAGTTGGTCATTTTCCCAAACTCTTACAGGTTTTTCACAAGTTCCATATGTTATTTTTCTATGTATTGTTTTAGGTTTGTGTAGTTATTTAAAGATCACATTGTGGTTTCCTCTCAAACACTCATACTTTTTTACTGTCTAACAATGACTAGCACAAACAATTTTTTCTTAGATTTAATGTTAATGATTCATGTATTTTTCCTATAAAGAAAAAAGCTTGCATTGGTTTGTGAAATATATATTTAATCTTATTAATAATTATGGTTCTACTTATTCCTTGCTAAGGTTGTATATATGAAAAGATGTTGAATTATGGTGAATGCTTTTCCACAACAAATCACAGTTAGTAATACTTTCCTTTGACCTACTGATATGATCAACTAAAATTCTAAAATTCCAAAGCATATGACTATTTTTGGCATGCCAATTTTGCAGTTCTTGATATGTTTTCAAATAATAACATAACATATAACATAAAATATAATGCTAAAATATAATACAAGAATGGAACAAGAGATTCTAAAGATGGATTTTGCAAAACAATAGGGAAATAGACTGATTTCTATAGAAACTGATGAAATTTAAAAACAAAAAGGCTGTGCCACAGGCTGGTGACCAAGCTTTTAGCACATGGACCTTTTGGGGATGCTTATCCAAACCATAGCAGCCACCTATGATTGCATAAGATTGTATAAATTAATACTGGAAAACACTTATTACCTAGAACAGCACCTGGAACCAAGAGGTCACTGCATCTTTAAAAAGTATAACAATAATAAAGATTTTTGTAGAATTTGAAAAATTATGATAAAATTTATACAAAAATTTGATGGGCATTAAGTAGCAAAAATAACTTGAAAGGAAAATAGTAAACCAGTTATAGAAAACTTTTCCGTATAAAATTCAAGAATTTACAAATTCAGCAATTATCTTCTATGGTACTTAAACAGGGACACAATTTGTAGGCCAGTGGATCTGACTAGAGACTCAGCACAGTCCATACAAACATGAGGATACGTTAAATCATGTCTGTGCATTTCAAGTTAGGGAATAAGAAAGAATTTGTAAATTGGTGGTGAGATTTTTTCCAACTATATCAAAAAATATTGGAGTGCCTGGTGGAGTGGCTCAGATGGTAGAGCACTTGCCGAGCAAGCATAAGGCCCTGAGTTCAAATCCTTGTACTACAAAAAATTTTTAAAAATATTGCAGCCTTACTTAAAAATATGTAAAAATAAATGTATAAAATTCCAGAAAAATAATAAATTTAAAATAGGACACATTTAAATAAAAGTAAATAATATCTTTGTCATTTAGAGAAAGAAAAATTTCATACAGAATATAAATATCATAAAGGAAAAATCCAGCCATAAAGGAAAAGATAGGCAGGTTAAAAGATTTGCAACTAAATGTTGTTTTGTTGTTCATCACATAACTACAAGTATAATGAAGAGACCAGAAACAAACTGGGGAAATTATTGCAGCACTTTCAACTAGAATCCAAATAAAAAAGATAGATACAAAAATTACAAGAGGTAATAATAGGAAACATGAATATGCAGTTCAATTAGGTAAAAATAAAATGTTTTACAAATATTGGTAAACCTGGTTTATTTCAATAGCAACAATTTAAATGCAAATGAAAACTAATGCTATAACATTTCAGGTCCCTTTAATTGTCAAGAACAAAAATATCTGTCATTATCAGTGTGAGAAAACACAGAGATCAATCAATGGGTTATTGATATGCCTACTAGTGGTAGTCATATGAATCAGGAAGAAGTCTGAGGAGAAATATGGCAATGTCTAATGATAGGAAAATTTGTACCCTTCACTGCAGTATTGTTTGCATTGGCTCACAGATTGGGGAAAAATTAGTAGGACATTTAGTAAATGAGTTCTTGTGTGTTAATATCTTTGAGGTGTTTTAAAATTATTAAAATAAATAATCATATCAACATATATAAATACAATACTCTTTTAAATACTGAATAATAAGTCAGGAGTCAGGGTATATGCTTATCATCCAAAGCTTAGAAGAGAGAAGCAGGAGGATTATGAGTTCAAGACCAGCCTGGGCTCCATAGTAAAACTCTGTCTCAAAATGACAAAAACTAAAACCCAACAAAATACAAAATAAAACATTGCAGGTATTGTGGTTATGTTATTAAAAAGTCATGACATTTTAGAGATTATAATAAAATAGAGGCGATATGATGATGGGAATTTGCTTCAAAATAGTTCACATGGAGATGAAAGGTGGATACAAACAGAGATATAAAAGGGATGAGTTTTATATAAAGATCTATGCTACCTAGGAGTCTATCATGTACCTTTGTACATGATGGAAACTTTCCATATGAAAACACTAAAAGAGTGAAAAATTATTTGTGCAGATAAAGAAAAATAATTATAGATCATGGAAATTATTATAATTTAGTGAATAATTAAGTTATTTTATAGTTACTCAATTATTTATGGATTTCTAAAAATGGTATCTACCCTATATTTTAAATGAAAATTGCATATAATGTATATTTCCGAGAATTTCCCAACAAATACGAAACAGATTCATATATATACCATAGACAATGACCAGATTTCTTATATTACCCTAGGCAAACAAGAAGTGATACATTCTTTGCATATTCAGACATTTTTTGAATTTACTTTTAAGTTAATATAAATGATATGAATTCTTATATATTTCTATAGTTACCCAAAGATTATAGTTTAAAAATGCTTCAGAATGAACATATTGAAATTATTTTATAGACAACATCAGCTTATCTTCCTCTAATATCATTATTCTTGCCTTTTTCAAATGTCTTTACAATTGCCATTCCAGAGCATGCAGATTTTTTGAAAATATTATTTAACTTATGACTTCAAATTGATATACTACTTAGCAAATGAGTTTTTACTTTCTTAAAAAGGGCTTTAATGAGATGAAGAGATCATGAGATTATGAGATAATTCTTTGTTAGCTGTCATAAGAAAATGATTCCACTCTGTTCTTATGATTTGATTGGTGATCTTTGTTTATGAGTATGAGGGGAAGATAAGAAAAGGAGAGAAAGAGAGAGAGAGAGAGAAAGACAGAGGGAGAGAGATCTTCGTTACTATTAGAGATCTCTCAGTCCTACTTAGCCTTAACTTTTTATTTGTTGTGAACATGTAAATACAACTGTAAATTATCCAAAGAACCTGTAAGTGACTGGCTTGACCTAGAAAAGGTAGTGTGAAAATACATTGGTGATAAGAAACCTCTGAGTCATTACCACCTTTAGGGGCATCCTTTCCTTTGGTTTAGTTACATGAAAAGAAATTAAGCCCTTCAAGATTTTTTTTCAGCTGAGGGTAACCATGGAAGATGATTGAAGAGCAAAGACCCAAAGACTCTTCAATTTTCCAAATTGCCTTAATTTGATGAAGAAGCAATGCTACATTTTGCTAAATTATATTATGATAAAGAGAAGCTGGTAGCTTCTCAGCATGAATCTGAAAGCAAATTATTTCCACAAAAAAGTACAATGTATTTAACTAGACAAGTAATTACGTTGTGGTGCTACTATCTCCCCTGCCTCCCATTAGAAAAGAAGAATTCAATTATCACTCCATTGGATCAAAAAATAATTTTAGTGCTATATTCCAAGTGAATTAATTTATTTCAAAGCAGGTTCCAATGAATTTTTAGATTAACCTTCATGAATTTTGTTGAAGTCTTTATTCAATGCTTTCTCTTAAAAATCAGACTTAAACCTCTTTATGTTTGATTAACATTTTCTCTAACATTAATTATTTCTTAAATTATGAATTATATTATATTTAACCTACAGCATAGGATAATTAAGTTTGTTGTGAAGTTTAATCAAATTATTATATGAATGTGTATCTAGATGACTTCATGGTTTAATTTCCATTATTTTGCAAAGTGAAATAGACACAACTACTTAGTAAATGTGTATGCATACATACACAAACAAGTTAAAATTATATGAATACATACATTAGAAGAATACCTTTATTATATGGTGTCTTTAAGAAAAAGACAAGTATATATGACAGAATTTAATTAAATTGTTATAAATACATTTCCATTTTTTCTTTGTTTTCAACTTAGAAGACTTTTATTTCTTTCACTTGCCTAATTGCCCCAGCTAGAAACTCCGCTAGAATGTTGATAGAGTTTAAGGTTAATACAGGCTTTAAAAATAAATTGAGAAGTATTCTAACCCCTTCAAATTTCTGGGAGAATTTATGTAGAAATGTTTTCATTTCCTATATCAGTGTTCTGATTCATCAGTAAAGACATCTGGGCCTGAAATTTCCTTGTGCAAATGTTTTTAAAAACACAAATTCAAATTTGTGGAAGTATAAGACTATTCATGTCATAAATTTATTTTAAATGAACTTTCTTATTTTGTATCTTTCAAGGAATTTTCCATTTTATCTAAATGTTTCCATTTATTAGCCTAAAGTTATTGATGGTGTTTCCTGATTATCTTTTTATTATCTCTTGAAATCTGTAGTGATGGCATTGGTTTTATCTCAGATATTAGTATTTTGTGTCTTCACTTCATTTCCTGACGAGTGATGATAATGGTGTGACTCATTTATCTTCTTGGAGACTAGCATTGGTTTTTATTCAATTTCTCTTCTTAGATCTTGCTTTTAAGATTTGTTAGACAAAAACAAAGCAATGTGTGAGTTTGAGCTAATATTCTTCCCTTAATGAGATCAGACTTTTCTGGATGTGCTCGCCAATCCCATGAATTTTGAGGGTCCCCCTGATCCCTCATGGATAGGAAACCATTCCTAACTCTAAGTGTTCCAGGCATTGTTTCCTCTTATCATTTCAGGTGGGTTCTCTCTCCAGCCTCAGAAAACTTCCTTTCAGCCTGTTCTGAGAAGTTGCAAATATCCAAAGAATTTCTTTGTAGATCTTTGGATTTTTAACTCTGCTAAGATCCACTCTCTGGTACTCTGTCCTGTGAACTCTAGCTGCCTCTGTGTGCCAGGTTTTTCAGCTGTGTGTACAACTCAGAGTCCAGATTTCTTCTGGGTTGCCACTACTTTGGCTGAAGCCTAGGATTTCTCTTAAGGAAGTAAATAGTCATAAGGCTTATGTTGTTTGTTTCCATTTTCTCACTGATTATTTTGCTTCATTGTCTGCCACTCAGTGCCCTGAAAACCATTTTTTTTGTATATTTATTCATCTTTACATTCTGTTCAGGTTTGAGGATAAATCATGTTGGTGTTAATCCATCTTGGCTATGGGGAGAAGAATTTCTTGTTCAGAAATACAGAATCCCATATACTTTTAATCATTGAAGTATACGACAGTATATGTTTAAATACATAAACAGGAGTATTCTGTCCATTTTTAGCTCCAGATTTTTAAATTTTTTGTTAGAACTAGGGTTTGAACTCAGGACTCTACTGCTTGAGCCACACCTCCATTCCATTTTGCTCTGGTTATTTTGGACATGGGGTATGGCAAACTATTTGCCCAGGCTGGTCTCGTACCTTGATCCTCCTGATTTCAGCCTCTCAAGTAGTTAGTGTTAACGATATGAGTCACTGGTACCCAACTCAGATCTTTTACTCTTTTGATTGTTAATTCTTTGATACCCTTTCTTTCAAACAATTCCTCATATTGAAATTTAATATATAAAATAGAGTTTTACTGGCAATCATCCTCTTCTCCTTCTCCAACCTTTTAAAGTGAGTCCCAGGGTATTTTCAGGTATCTTCCAAGTACAAGGTTCCAAGCACCCAGTGTTTCCTTAACACCTTTCTTACTATTCATCACCTGTTCGCCTTATATAGTCACCAGACCTATCAGATTAAGACCTAATCTTTGTGACCTCTTTTCACTTTAATTGCCTCTTAAAAGCCCTGTTTCCAAATGTAGTCACAGTGGTGGTTAGAGCTTGATGGTATGAATTGGGCAAGGACACAAATCAGTCCACAAGCAACTGTATGCTCACGAGGTTAGAGCAAGTGTTGGTGCTAGAGTGTGCACTGTGTTGTGTGAAAGGAAGGAGGGAATAGAGGCCAAATATGGGAACTTTTACTTTCTTGTAAGTGCTCTTAACTTTTGTTTCAAAGTTATCCCACATTACTAAAAGTAGAAGAAGATGAGTAGGAGAAAGAAAAGAAGAAAAAAGACACATTTCTTCTGGAAGAATATTAAAGGATAAGAGTAAGAAACCATAGTATCTAGTATCCAAGTAATTGAATTGTAGCTACTTGACATGGATGCATAAATATTTCATAAACATATTGTCTGTTGCTAAGTAAAAATATTTTATAATCCTAGATGAATGACAAAAGCACTCAAGGAGAGTCTTTGCTTGATTTTGTTTTATTTGTGTATATTGATGGAGAGGGCCTTTTGTTGTTTGTTTGGTTTGGATTTTTGCAGTGCTAGGAATTGAACCCAGGGCATGCTAGGTAAGTACTGTACAATGAGCTATACATTCAACTCCTGGGTATGATATTTGGAAATATTAATTTAATACAGGGGATTTTTATAATGGATCCCACATAAGCATTACCCAGCATGAACATAACAGTTTGTTTTACTTCCCTTAAATCTTTTTCCAAAATAATTCTAGAGCTTTTTAAAATAAATCTTAGACATCATCATATCATTTTACCTGTAAGTAGTTCATTATATATCTCTATTATAACTGTTATTTTTAAATAACCAACAAGTCACTATCACATCTGTCAAACACAAGCTCCTTAATTGCACAGGATACCCTGTCAATACTCAAAATATACATTTGTATACATATATATATATATATACATATATATATATATACACATTCAACTTTATTTGTTCACATCAGGATTTGAATAACATCTCATAAGTCTCTTTTTATGGTTAATAATCTTTTTGATTTTCTACCCCAATGTCACTTGGTGTGTCAGTAAAGTTTACCCTGTAGATGTTAGAACATAACATGTTTTTTTTCTGAGTTTTTGATTTCTGCTTCATGGTGTTGGTGAACTTGTGTCTCTATATCCTATAGTTTCTATGTACTTATGCTTACATTTAAGATTTGATCAAAGTTTAGGGTTTTCTTTTCTTTTTTTGTCATTAAAATAATTGCTACTAAGGGTACAGAGACAAAATATTGTGTTTAAAGTCACCCAAACTAATTAGCTGCTTCTGGAGATTCTGCCACTCCCTTCATGTATGGCTTAGCCTGTGAGTTTCCATTTGTTTCCAATTTCTACATATTGTGGTCTTTGCCTGAATTTTCAAAGCTTCAAAATCAAAACAATACAAGCAGGTACATTCTTAGAAGTCTGATTGCTGTTCCTATTTTCTTAGTTCTCTCTTTTCTCATAAAGAGTAATCATATTTAATTAGCTCTTTATTTATTCATTATATTTATCACTTGAAAATATAAGCATGGATGTATATATGCTCATATTATCAACATTACAACAGCACATTTATAATAAGGTAAAACTATCTTACAATAAAGCATGTCTTTTTAGTTTGGATTGTTTATACCACATGAATACTGTCCAATGCCATGTTCTATTTTTAACTTTACAATGCACCCTAGAGATATGAGATGGTCTTTATTTCTTGTTAATTTGACAGGAAGTTCTAGCATGCCTTATTCAACTAGTGTCCTGTAATGGACAGAGCTCTATTTCCAGTTCCTTGCTACTACCAATATGTCACAATGAACAATCTCATGCAATCTATATCTATATCTATATCTATACATACATCACTTTGTTATTTTGTATTTTTGCCACAGCCCCTCAGGAATAGATTACTGGAATGATATTTCTAAGATTAACAGTGAAATATATACTTTAGATAGAGATTTTTAAAAATTCTCCGACACAGAGGTTATAGCATTTCAAATTCCACTAGCTGTGATGCCAAAATATATACTTCCTTCTTATGTATACCAAGGGAAAATAACAGTTAAATTGTCACATTTTTGGTAATTCAATACATGAGAAGGGGTATTGGAGGGTAGTTAATTGATATTTTTATTATAATAGGCCAAATTGAGCAGTTTTTCATAAGATTAAGGATGACTTGCAGTTATTTTTCTATGTACTGCCTTTTCAGACATCTGTACAGTAAATTAATTTTTAAAAATATTCTGATATTTAATTTGACTTCACTACAAATACAGTAATATAGAACACATTGGAATTATTAGAACATTTTTACAACATGCATTAAAATTAGAAGCCATATGTTCAGTGAAAATAATTTTTACCATTTGGAGGCTTCTTAAAAATCTAAACATAGACCTGCCATATGATCCAGCAATACCACTCTTGGGGATATACCCAAAGGAATGCGACACAGGTTATTCCAAAGGCACTTGCACACCCATGTTTATTGTGGCACTATTCACAATAGCCAAGTTATGGAAACAGCCAAGATGCCCCACTATCGATGAATGGATTAAGAAAATGTGGTATTTATACACAATGGAATACTACTCAGCCATGAAGAAGAATGAAATCTTATCATTTGCAGGTAAATGGATGGAACTGGAGAACATCAACCCGAGCGAAGTTAGCCAGGCTCAGAAGACCAAGAATCGTATGTTCTCCTTTATATGCAGACTCTAGATCAAGGGCAAACACAATAAGGGGATTGGACTTTGATCGCATGATGAGGCGAGAGCACATAAGGGAGGTATGAGGATAGACAAGAAACCCATCCCCCCAAAAAAAACCAAGATAGCATTTGATGTCCTCAATGCAAAGGAACTAATGAAGAAACTTTAAAGCGACAGAGGCTAATAGGAGAAAGGGACCAGGAACTAGAGAAAAAGTTAGTTTGAGCTGAATTAATTTAGAATGTAACACATATGTACAGGAAATCAATGTGAGTAAACTCCCTATATAGCTATCTTTATCTCAACTAGCAAAAGCCCTTGGTCCTTGCTATTATTGGTTATACTCTCTCTTCAACAAAATTAGAGATAAGGGCAAAATAGTTTCTGCCTAGTAGTGAGAGGGTAGGGAGGGAGAGGGAGGGGGTGGGGGATAGAAAGGGGGTGGGGGGAAGGAGGGAGAAATAACCCAAACATTGTATGCACATATGAATAAAAGAAAAAAAATAATTTTTACCTTTGCAATACCAAATATTAAGCCATAGTTACACTTTTGTAATTTGAGACAGAGTCTAACTGTATCTCAGGCTATTCTCAAACTATCTATGTGTTCCAGGTTGTCCTTGAACTCACCATTTTTCTGTTTCTACCAACTCTCAAGTGCTGGGTTATAGGTGTGCACCATCAGGCCTAACTTAGAATTTTTATTGTATGGAAAACCAAATCCCAATGGTATGTATTAAGGAACATTGAGAAGAAAAGAAAACAGTCAATACAAGTGCTTTGAAGGCTTCTGGTAATTAGAATGGCCATTTCTTCTTGTTACAAAAATCAGAGAAAAAATTGAATAACATTTATAAAACAATGAATGTACAGGCACCATGCAAAATAAGTGAGTACATATATGTGAACTATATGAGCAGGAACAGGGATGACTTCGGTACATGAAGTGAAATATCAGTAGAAATCAGCCAGAAAGTATGTATTACTCTAAGAAAAATGGATTTTGTCTGACAATCAACAGGGATACACCACAAGCTTTTGGGCTGGAATGTGATATGCTTAGGTTTAGAAGTTATGTGCAAGTCACTGTTGATGAGTGACCAACGTGCAACTGAGAAAATTGCTTATGTTAATTGGTCACCTTTTTATTCCATGATGCTGCCTGCATCCAGTCCACATCCATTTCTAGGAGTGTCTTGTTTTTCACTGGAATTGCTGAAAGAGAAGTCTGCGTCAACAGCCAGAAAAAGTATACATTCACAGTTTTTTATCCTAACACGATAACTCTAAGCTTCCTATATTCAATCAATCAGTATTTATATATTGATTCTCTAATATGCATAAGAACATGGTCAAGCGTAGAGGAAAATACCTTCAATGATTTTGGTTTATAGTTGTGAAAATTCGACATACCTTTTAAAGACTTCTCAGCAATATTGAAGATTAGATAACTTGTAAAGTTTTAACCTTTAATTCATGTTGCTCTCAAAGAAAAGTGAGACAGTTTCTAAGTAATCAAAAATGGAAGAGAAGTTAAATCTCAGAGAGTTGTCTACTGATGCTTCTAGTGATCTACTTGAAGGGGGAGTGGAAGAGAATAAAGGAGAGGTTGCAGGATTTAAAAAATCAAGAGACTTGCAAATAAAGATCTTATAATTAGCTGAGGAGCAGGGAAGAATTGACGTGACCCATGTATAAGGTTGATGATACTAAGGGCATAAATATAACGAATGTAAATAAATATGGAAAGCAAGAAAGATTACTTGATAAGAAAGATTGTTTATTCAATTCAGCAAGAAAGAGTGCTTGTCCAAACAAGGAAACAAAGAATGAGTCCTTTCTAAAAATTCATATTTACAGGCTTGCTATCTTGTGGCTTTGAGGCACTATTCATGTTACTTACATGTCTCCTTATAAGCTAGTTCAGTTATGAAAAATTGTCTCTTGGATAGTTGTAGCTCAGGAAATTTAAGCCTAAAATGTTAAATTATGAAACATAGTAGAAAGAACTTATTGTGTCTATAGAAAAATAAATAGCAATATCAGATTCCTCACAAGTACACACAATACAATTTTCAGGTATTGACAATAACTTGAGTGTGTTTAAAGATATTAAAGAAAGAATGAAAGCACACACACAAAACACGGATACTATCATTAGCAACTAGCCAAAACAAGTGGATCTGAATGAACATCAACTAGAACTTCTAGAGATGATCAATATCATTTCTAAAATTCAAAACTCAGTTGGTAGGCTAAGTAGTGAATCAGACATAGGCAAACAACAACTAGGGTTTGCAAAGTAAAATATTAGAAGAAGTTATACAGAATCTACATGCAGAAAATTGGAAAATACGAATGATCGAGACTCATTAAATTGTAACTGTGGACCACCAAAGACACAGGAGGGATCTTAAAAACAACCTTTGAGAATTCCCTTTGAATGTTGACTTTAGAATTAATAGTGAAAGACAAGACTATAAAATAGGTACAGTTTTGGGGTGAGTTCTTGTGGGAGGGAGGAGAGTGTAAGGAGGCAAAGAAAGTAAAGGAATTTGGCTGATGGGCTTCATATATAAATAGGAAACAGAATGATGAAACCTCTTGTAATTACTTTTTTTTTCATTTTTCTTTTATTATTCATATGTGCATACAAGGCTTGGTTCATTTCTCCCCCCTGCCCCCACCCCCTCCCTTACCACCCACTCCGCCCCCTCCCTCTCCCCCCCCCCAATGGGATGAGGAAAGGGTGTCAGGAGAGAGATGGAGGGTGTGACCTAACCAATGTACATGGTAAAATTGTTTAGAATTTTTGCAACAATCTCCCCTGTACAATGAATATATGCTAAAAATGGAGAAAAAAGGAAGTAAACTCTAAGAAATGACACATGGACAGTCTACTTCTCAGTAGGATTTAATAGGAGCCAAACTTCTGTGGATATCTTTACCTAGAATATATACCATAGAAGCACTTATAAAAATCAGTCTAAGAGAATGGTTACAAATGAGTTTGATCCCAAATTACCTATAATTTCCAGCAGGCATTACTATAAGTAAACTCTGACCCTTTGCACTCATCCTAGCCTTATATCCATCATTCCCTTAACTTTTCTCAATTTGATTGCCATCCTTAGAAGTCATTCGTATGTATCATATATATTCTTGTGACTTGCACAGTGTTCTATGCACAGAAGAAATATAAAAGTTTAATACAATTTAACAGACTTGAGTCATTCACAGGTAATATATATACACACATACGGTTTCTTCTCTTTTTAATGTTTTTATTAGTGTATTTTAATTTCCAAAATATGAGCTTTGTTTTGACATTTTCATACATGTATGTAATGTACTTTGATCACAGTCAATCTCCAAAAGTAAAAGGGGGAGTATTTGGAAAGCAGAAGAAGACCACTGGGAGGGAGGACAGGGGTAATGGTGAGTATATATACTTTCAGAAACTTCATTAATCATTTCTACAATGTCTGTTTGATGCTCATAAAATTCAACTATTTTTGTTGGAAGTGGTTGTGAGAATGACAGTATTATTTTGCAGTGTACTGGACTGCCAGACTGACATTTTTACTTTATCAATTTGATGATAGGCAGCTTTTTGTGAGTTTGAGTAAGGTTCTATGTTTAGGAAATGTGATATGAAAAAATACCTGTATTTCTTGCATATTCCAAAATTCACAGTAAAAATGTGAAATCGTGATAAATATGCAATAAATTCTGTCCATTTTGCTATTCATCTTGCAAATTATTAAATTTGAGTTTTATAGAGTATAACATTAAAATGTGAGTTTCTTTAAGCTATTTTTAATTACACAAGAAACAGGTACTCATTTTGAAAATATGAAAAAATGGACCTAAGTCCATAGTTCTGCTTTTAAAGACAGCCATTATTCAGACTATGTTGCAGAAATTTCCACATACTTCCCACTCATGGTCATGTTCATAAATACAGAAATGTGAATGTGATCTTTTATGATATGTTATATGTGTGTATGAAAATACATTATTTATACAGTATTTATCTATACACATGTGTATAATTTTATAATCTGCTTTTCCCACACAGTTAATATGTTTACGTATCACTAACAATATGCTTCTACTGTTAATACTTTCATGGTAGTTTACTTTTCAGCCATGCTGTAAGTATTTAACTGATCATTTTGTTGGATTTTAAAGTTCCAGTTTTACTTACTCTCATCGTTATGAGAAACTATTATTTTATTTAAATTTTAGAGCAGTTTTGGATTTACAGTAAATACAAGTAGAAGGCAAAGAAAGTTGTCATATACCCCCTGAACTCTCCAAAACAAATCCCCCACTATAAGCATTCCTTACTAGAGTGGTACATGTGTTATAATTGATGAACCTATGTTGACAAATTATTACCACCTAAGTCCATAGTATACTGCTTGACATTATATATTCTATGGGTTTGGACAAATGTGTGGTGACATGTGTTCACCATTGCAGTGTCATACAGAGTAGCTTCACTGCCCTAAAAATCTTCTGTGTTTGACCTGTTTATCCCTTCCCTCAATCCCTGGTAACCACCAATTATTTTATTGTCTCCACAATTTTACCTTTCTCTTAGTGTCATACAGAGTTTGACACATACAATATGTGGTCTTTTCAGGTTTGCTTCTTCACTTAGTCATATGCATTTAAAATTCTCCCATGTCTTTTTATGTTTTGGAAGGCCAGCTCTTTTTAGCACTGAATAGTAAGTAGTTCATTATGTGGATGTACATTTGCTTAGCCATTCCCCTCCTGAAGAAAATCTGTTTTGTTTTTTTTTTCAAATTTTTGGAGTGTTTTTGCTGGGAGAGGATTAAACTCAGGGTCTCATGCTTGCTGGGCAGGTGATGAACCTACCATTTGAACCACTCTGCCAGCCCCAAGAATTCACAGTTGTGAACAACACTGCTGTCAATATTCATATAAAAGGTTTTTTTTCATAAAATAAGGTGAAATTTTATTATGATCAACATTTTACAGATAAAGAAACTGGCACACAGAGCAGAAAAAAACAGTTAGTATATCATCAATTGCCAGGTATGATCCAGGCACTGAGAGAGGCCAAAAGAATAAGAAAGAATAGAATGCCATCCTGAATCTTCCAAAAAAAAAAAAAAAAAAAAAACCCTGCTTATTCTTTACAGTGGAATGGAGTACATACAAAGAAATTTTCTCATTTGTTCCTCAAATTGCTTACATTATTTGCATGCATACAAAACATAATTTAATTCAATATTAGATAAATTGATGAAATAAAAAATGCACAAAGGAAAGAGACTGGGGTTTGTATGAAAATCAAAGGTGAGTGCTTTAGAAGACTTGATAAATGAGTTACTAAAAGAAAATTTTCCAAATTAGGTATGGGTGAGGCAACTGTAAAAAGCTGAAAAAAATCCAGAAGGATTTTGCACTTAGTTAACTTTGCATGGATTATTGAATTTACACTCTAAAGAAATCAAAAATAGAAATTCCACATGATACATTACAGATGGATTTGTGGAAGAGAGATACCACAAATCCCCAAACTTTGACTTTCATACAAAGAAAGGCTTTAGCCCTCTTGTACAGATTTTTTAGAGGAGAGAGTTTCAGCTCATTTGGGTAAACACCAAGGAGTAGAACTGCTTGGTCATATGGTAAGAGCACATCAACTTTTGTAAGAAATTGCTAAAATATCTTCCAAACTGAGTGGATCATTTTGCATTTTCATCATCCATGATCTAGAGATCCTCTTACTACACATCTTTTGTCGTTGTTGTTGTTGTTAGCATATCATAGTTGTACAAGGAGGATAGTTGTGTCATTTACATATGTACTTACAATACATCTTAATTAGATTTACTCTCTCCCTTGTTCCCCCTAACACCCCTCCTCCCTTCTTAGGACATTTCAACAGGCTTCATTTTTCTGTTTTCATACATGAATACAAAATACTTCCACCATACTCACCCTCCTTCATCCTTTCCTTATGCCCTCCCCCCTTCCCACTGTTACCTACCAACAGATAAGAACCTGTTTTACCTACCTGTCCTTCATTTTTCAGAAGTATATATCATATATTTTAAGGTGTATATTGATTTAAAGGGAAATTCACCTTGACATTTCAGACATGTATAGATCATGTTTTAATTGATGAACACCTCCTTACTTACTCTTTCTTTCTCATCCTGCTCCCCTATGGTTCAATATCTTACAGTGCATTGTATTATAATATCTTCAAACATAGATTCACTGTTTCAATATTTTTCACTCTCTAACATTCTCTTTACTTCTCCCACCTCCTGTAGTCCCCTCAGAGAGATCCACTAATACAATCATGTTCTCTCTCATCTTTCTGTGTCTCTGTATATGATCAGATGTATATTTATGAGTATATTTATCTTATATGTCTAATTTCCACATAAGAGGGAGAACATGCAACCTTTGACTTTTTGAGCCTGGCTTACTTCGCTTAACATTAGATTTTAAATTCTGTATATCCAAGAAAATATTTCTAAGCTTTCCATATTTATAATGTATCATTTATTGAGTTACTTTTTTCAAAATTGTTTTCTATCCACCATGTTCTATTAGATTATATGATACAATGATGCATACATATAACATGCATGTTGTAGTTATCATACTATATATAAATTTATGAGTATAGTATGTTTGTTTCTATTTTGTGTCTCAAAGCAAACTTAGACATAATATAATTTTAAGACCTGCCTCAAGAAAATCAAACAAAAATGATGTGGCATTTGTTGGCACAGTGGGCATTTTACCTGCTTTAAAAATCAATTAAAATGCTTTGACATTCACCTCCCTAAATACTTTCTACTGTGCCAATAAAATTGAGAGCCTGAAATTCTACATTCCATTTAGAAAGACTAAAGAAAATTGCATCCACTAAGCTGGATTCATGTAAAAGAAAAAAAGTCAAATTTTGTATTCATTCAGTGAAGCACTTTCTGAAGTGTGTTGTTTTATTTGAATCTAATGCCATTCCACCTCCTCTGTCTTTTGTCCTATACAAGGCAATTATAACCCCAGATTGCTACATGGCCCAGGAGCACCAGGAAGACTGTTAACACCTCGCCTCTCTGGCACAAGACTACGCTCCACAGCTTATTAAGATTCAGGCATCAGCACCAATGACTAACACAGAGCACAGGCTTGGGATTTACTTCCAACTCATTTAATTACAGAAATCAATGAACTTCTGGAGCTGAGCCAGGTGAGAGAAAATGATCCTAGACCTACTACCATTTAGTTTGTGCTGTCAAGACAGTTCAGCAACCCTGCCTAAAAAGAAATTATTACAATCTACAAGACCCCAACCTGGTAAAATGGTGAGAATAAAAACATCTGAAAGATTTGCTTTTGGATAAAAGATAAATATATAACGTAAGTTCACAATTATATTAAGACACAATGGTGTCAAAATTTTTTGACTATGACCCATTATAGGAAATATATTTTCTGTACAATGTTAATATATTTTGCATTAGAATACTACAAACATATACACATACAATACAACACAAAAATTACTACCAATGAAAGTTTCTGAGGAAGAAATAAGGAAAAATACATGGCATAGCAAGATGTCTGGCAATTAGTATGTTATCTAAATAAATATCAGTGACTTTTCTTAAATTGTTCTAGAATACATCAGTTCAGAAATATATATAATTTCAAAAGTGAATTTGTTTTGAAAAGCAGTCAAGTTGTCAATGCATGTTAAATATTGCTATTAGTATTAGAGTTATTATCCTTCTCTATCTGCATGTAAATACTAGAGTCATATCATTGCAGTTATTTGGTGTATCTCCCCATTATTAGACACTGAGCACTTACTCTTCTTCCCTTCATTGCTATAACCACAGTTTTAGCTAAAGCAACAGCATTTCTGTAGGTTACTCTTGTCATTCAGCATGAGCTAGTTTCCTTAGAGATAAGTGGAAATTACCCTCCAATAGATGGTGAATATTCAATCATTACCTTACAGAGGAAAATCGATTCATATATTGTACCCATGGTTGTAATTTTTCTCCAGACTTCCACCTTTTCCCTTGCATTTTTTTCAGTAGTACTATTATTTTCTCTGTCATCCACACTTGAGATTCTGGATGATTTTTTGCTAAGTACAGTACGTAAGAATATAGAGCAGGAGTAATATGCTTACAAATGAAATACAACTGATAATCTGGACTTTAGGCGCCATCCCAATATTATAAGCACATAAAATATATTACTTTTTGGTCTTCTTCATTAAATATACCAAGATATTATTTTGATTGGAGTCCAAAATATTTTTAACAAGCATATATTTAATAATAACATAGTCTACAATATTATAAATGCTTTATCTGAGGCTGTTGACAGAAAGTTTAAAAAATAGACAATATTGATCTGAAGAATTCACTACCTATGCCAAATAGAGAAAGAATAGTTTTGTGATATTCGTTAAAATTATGAGAAAAAATGTACTGGGATCTCATGAGGCCAGACACTGGATAGTGATAAAATTGCCAATCCAGGGTGAGGGTTGGTGGTTCAAGAAATGGATAGATACCTTAGCCCAGTCTTGAAGAATGCATAGAAATTAGTCAGTTTAACTGTCTGCTACAGCTGCCTACAATGCACTCAGACTGTGTGACTTGAACAACTTGAAAAATATGTACTCCCCCAGTTCTGGAAACTAAAAGTCTAATATCAACGTATCAATATTTTTGGCTTTTCCTGAGACCTCTCTCCTTGTCTTGTTGATGGCCATCTTTCTTTCTATGTTTTGATATGGTCTTTCTTCTGTGCTTGCATACACCTAGCAATTCTTTTATGTGTGAAAACTTCCTCTTGTCCAGACTAACAGCCTTGTTTTAACATAATCTCATCTTTAAATTCCACATCTGCAAGCAGAGTCAATTCTGAACTATTTGGAATTAGCTTCAGCATAAGAATTTTTGAGGGAACACAGTTGGGCAGAGAGCAGTGATTTGGTGAGTTCTGGCTTTTATTTCATTCGTTCATGTAAAATCAGTTATACTATAATGAGAAATGCATGTCCTGAAACATCTCCATTCTCTGAAAACTGAGCTCACATAAAACTATGAGGCCTCTGGGCAAAACATGGTTTGGCCACACACTCAAAAACTTTATAAGTAGCACATCAAAAAGAGATAGGAACCTAAATATATGGCAAAAACAGTTTTATACATTTCAAATACCTAGGAAACACATAAATACTACACCAAAATGACACTGTATCTTGAGAAAGATCTAAAAGTATTTATGGAAACAGATACTGGAAGAGTTGCAGCTTGTGAGTTACTGTGAAAGTGGAAGGAGATTTTTCTGAATAGAACTTATCTGAAATGGAAAGTTGTAACAGGATGTGGAAAGAGTGTGGCTCATAACACACAGAAGATTAATGAGGCTGAAAAAATTATGAAGTGCAAGCCTTTTGCATATTCCCATACTACTTGCTTCTTTTAGATGTAGTTTTCTTAGTCTTTCTCAAAGACAAAATAGCACATAAGCAAAAGCATCAAATTTATATTACATTTAAATAACCAGCTGCAACAGAGTTGACTTACTCATGAATGTAACCTTATCAAGTATCCACACAGTGCAAGGTGCTATGATGAGGATAAAAGAAAATAGAAAATAAAACTTCTGCCCTCAAAAGGTTCACAGTCCACTAGAGAACATAGTCAATCAGAAATCAGAACTCTACACTGCTTAACACAATGATTTTGGAACTACTAGTACCCCTGTTTGGTAAGAGCAAAGCATGAATTGAATGTGACTGAGGATAAGAACTGAGGAAAAGCCTCTAGGGATGTAAGAAGAGGAGATCTACCACCTGGATTTGTATTTTAGTGCTGCTACTTCGTGCTGTGCGATTTTTGTGTTTTCAGCACATGCTCCTTCTACTCTGTGCCTCACTCTGTACATCTATAAAACTTCATAACAATGTCACCCACTTTTTTCGAACTGTTGGGAAGACAAAAGGAAATTGTGCTATATAAAATATTTAAAATAATACCTGGATAACACAAAGTATTCTATTGGTCCAAATTGAAATTATTATCAATATAATCATCATCAGAGTTAGATTTAATTATTATTATTCTATCTATGAGCTAATGGGTCACATAAAGGAAAATGACATTCCACCCAGAAGTGATAGGATACAAGGATAGGGATATAAAAAAGGAAGTGGCTACATTATGTTTTATGACATGACCTTTAGGAATATGTATTGAGGAAGGGTTAAAAAATAAGGAAGAAAAGCCAGG
Organism: Castor canadensis; assembly: GCF_047511655.1. Taxonomy (NCBI): domain Eukaryota; kingdom Metazoa; phylum Chordata; class Mammalia; order Rodentia; family Castoridae; genus Castor; species Castor canadensis. The sequence continues at coordinate 31,940,142 of NC_133389.1, read as the reverse complement.
TGTGGTGATTCATTCCTGCAATACCAGGTACTTGTGAGAAGGAGATAAGAGGATCATCATTTGGGAATAGCCCATACAAAAACTTAGCAAGACTCTATCACAACAATAAACCAGGAGTGGTGGTGTGTACCCTAATTCAAGCTGTGTGGAAGGTGAATATAGGAAGATTGTGTTCTAAAGCTAGCCTGGACAAAAAGCATTAGATCCTATCTTAAAAATTACTAAACAAAAGGACTAGAAATGTAGATTGAATGGTTGAGTACTTGCCTAACAAGCACAAGGCCTTGAGTTAAAACCCTAGTACTAAAGAAAATATTGTTTAAAGAATACCTATAATCCAAGTGAGGATTTAGTAAAGACGGTTACAGGTAGATGGAGACAAGAGAACTTACTACATTGACCGAAGATGAAAAATTAACCTTTTGTGACCTATTCATTATATCAAAGGAAGAGTAGGGAAGGATGAATTTACAGAGTGCTAAATTTCTGTTTTAATTAACTGAATAATTTGGCAGATCATTCACAAGACTGTATATTCATCTTTAAAGATAGATTTGAAGAGCAAAGCATAAATTTCACTTTTGACTTAAGAAAATTGAAAGTCCTATAGACAGCACAATGAATAATATAAATAATGTTTTTTAGTGGATGAGAAAGACCTAAACTGGAGGTCTGGGTTCAAATAGTCCACATTAGTATCAGCAGTATCCAAATGTGTAGAACCAACATTATGTCATCAAGATCAGCATTTCTCACAGTTATTGGCACAGTGATCTCTACTCTCAACTCTCAACTCTCTTGTTCCTCAATTCCATCCCAACGTAATTTCAAGATCCTTCTAAATCATGGAACTATAAACACAAACTTCTCTGGATAATAAGACCCTGATAATAACATGGCTGAAATATATCTTTAAACCATTTTCTTTCCTTGTCCCTCATACTTCTTCTTGTTACCAGCAAAACTGTGGGTCTTGTTATTATTCAATTTACCACTTAATATTCTTCTTTCATGAGGAATTTCTGCCTCACCCTCTACTTTAATGGTCTATTCTCAAATATTGAAGTCATTTTCCATGCTCAGGTATGTGGTCCTTTCTGCATTAAATTTCCCATAAATGACCACCATTCATGTGGTATCTCCATTCTTAAAATCACCCCAACATTATCTCCTGATGCCCTCTTCTGGAAAGATTTGTATATTTTTCTTATCTGGTTAAATTATGAAAAGTTCATGACTATACTTTTCTGCCTAAGATACTAATAATGGAATGTTATGTAAAGCATTTATGGAAGCAAGCCAATATGTAGGAGCCATAACTTAGCAAAACACTTTACAAAATAGATGTTTTTACACATGACTTTTCAAAAAACAAAGCAGTAGCAATATGAAAGCTTAATGAAAAATACAAATAGCACAGGTGTCTCAAAATATGGTGGTGCTAATTTATAAGAATTAAAAGTGTTTTAAAATAATGACCAAGTCTTTTCATAAGCATCTCATTGACAGTAAATATTCATATAGAGGTGTCTCAGGTTGGCTGTATGACATGGCATATCAAGAGCTGAGTGACAGGAACATCTATTAAGTATGCAAACTATTTCTTAGAACTTAAACCAATGGAAGATTTTTGCTGGATAAATGTTTAACAATGATGTATCAAAGAATTTCCAGAGTGCGGGGGTCATAAAAAGAAGATCCACTTTTAGTTGAATTTAATATATTCTCTGCAATTATTACAACAAAAACCTTTACCACTCTCACTTTACCCTTTGAATGGCACTTGATGAACTGATAAGATATTCAGGAGCAGGATGAGATATGGATAAAGTTTGGAATTGCAGAATTTTTAGAGCTCTGTGCTTTTGTGAGAACAGCATGGAGAATATTTTTTGCCATAAAGTTAAGGAAGGTTAAACACCAAGACTGAGCGCTGGGATGTTTCACTTTAGGAGATCAGGAAGAGAGGAGGAATGAATATAGTAGTGGTTAAAATAACATTAAATCTGTGTAGGGTTCTGAAATCTAAATGAATAAACTAAAAAGAGAAAAATTTGTGGTGCCAAAGAAAAGAAATCAGTAGTGACTTTATGAGTTATGTGGAGAATGAATATTGACCATGAATTTATCAATATAGTCATGAAAAACTAGATGAGAGAATGATTTAAAAAATTTAAAGAGATTTTTGATCAAGGAAATTTGGAGAAAGCAAGAAAATGTTTTCAAGGAATTTTCCTGTAAAAAAATAACAAATAATAAGAAAAAAAGCCTGAGAGGGCATAGGCAAAAATTCACTTAATGCAGACAAACCTGTGGAAAGGAAGCAGTAATCACCATGAACCAAAAGACAATTGCTACATATCTAGAGAGGAAGATAGGATACAGAGTTTTATGAAAGGCCTAAGAAATAACATTGATGGTCAATAACAACAATGAAGTTTTGTTCTTGAGTCCCAAATTCTTTTAACCCATGAACATTGTCATTGGTCTATGTTAGTGACTCAGAGTTTTTGGCTTGCTTTCTAACTGCAATCTTTGTTTTCCCATGCTTTTTTGTATTGTAGATTACTCTCTAATTGTCATTATTGCATCACCCTATACAGGTGTTATGTTGAGAAATATATAAAAAGATATTACAGTAGAAAAGTTTCCTAGATACTCTTATGTGACATTTTTTTTCCTATGCTCCTATCCTGTGTATTTATACTGCAAATTTTTCAACACTATAGCACCATCTCTGTTAGTATACTGTTGCTATTCTTTGTGCTTTAATCTTTTGGTTAATCAAAAGAGTGACATAGATCAATGAAGCAGGACACACCTTCAGATGTATGCCACTCTATCTGGACGATTCTCTTGGTTTTGAATGTAACAAAATAAAATATTCAACTCGAAATTGGTTAAACAATGACATACCATCTCAGAAATAAGGAGCATATAGGCAGGCAGTGCTCAATATCAGACAGTTCAGTACTTTCAACTTTAGTATGTCCTGAAAGCTGCCCTGTTTCATTTCTGCAGATATGCTCCTCCAGATTGGTTTCATTCAAAGCTTATTCTCCTGTTTGTAGATGATATCCAGGAGTAGCTTAAGCATGCTAATTCTTAAAATTTCTCAACAGCTAGAGAATTACTAGCTTTACTTGACTCTTTTTATAAAAATAAGAAGAATCTTAACAAATATTTCCAAATAGTAATAATATCTTTGCAGTTTTTGTCTGGTTTGGAGTCACATTAACATTCCTAAATCAAATTTTGACAGAGAGAAGGGAAATGTGCTTTTTCTGAGACCACATTCTCCTGGGCAGATAAGCTATTTGAAGAAGAGGCAGGGCTAGGAGTGGCTCAAGTGGTAGAGCACCTGCCTAACAAGTGTGAGGCCCTGATTTCCAACTCCTCTACTGCCAAAAAAACAAAAAAAAAATTCCTTGAAGAAGAAGAAAACAATCAACTATAAATAGGGCTTCATGAGAATGAGGAAAAAAGAAAAGAATAGATAACAAACAGGCAGCCAACAGAATAAAGTATAATTTCTGTTCATAACCATTAGAACACAGCAAGAGGTATTAAGCTGATACATGGATCTTTGACATATAAATAAATAATTAGTTCAATAAACCTGAGTCAATATGAAAAATATGAAGTTACTGTTTGATGCTGTGCAAAGCAAAATAGTGTATTGCATTTCTGAAGCACCAAGAATTTTTTAGAGATAACTGCTTAATGAAAATATGGACAGACAACACACATACGCTTACTAGAACTCATTGGTAAGGATTCCAGGGTTGTTTGTTTCTTCTTCACTCTCAGTAAATTTTTTTTTCTTTTGTCATTTTCATATGTGGCTTCTCTGTTCATTTTCTGAGTAGAAAAAATGTTTCTAATTAATACTAACCTCTTTACTAACACTTCTTAAAATGCACTACCTATTTGGAATACATAGGATGCAAAGTATGGGAAATATAAATATAACAGTTTAGAATCCCATAAGGCAACAGTCTTTGGTATTTAAGTTGATTGCAGAATTGATCCCTGAAAATGCTGTGATTCCCTTTAATTTGTTTCTCTCTCTGAAATGAGGAAACAAATTTACTGAAGTTACCTTAAAGCAATTCTATTCAAGATGTACTCTGTAGACCTGTATATAAAATATTGTTTATTGGCCTTTAGTGACATAAGTACAGAAATTGAGAGTGAGTATTTAGGAACCATGGCAATTTGATAGAGTGATTTTTTTCTGTTAAATGCAATAATAGTTTAAAAAATGGTTTGCGTTTATATGGTTATTTTCCTTTCATTCATTTTTTAATGGTTGGTTTTATCCATTTTATTTTTTATCCATGACTACTGGGTTCTAGGAATGATGTATTTCTTTACCATAGTTTGAAAAGCACTCATCTCATGTCTTCCGGACTCATTACCAGCACCTTCATAAACACGTTTTTACATTATGTTATTGAAGGACATATAAGGGAGACTAACAAGTAGAGTAAAAAGATGAATTATGCTGCTATAGATGTTACAACAGAAACACATTGCAGAATTGAGATCAAAATCCAGTTTTTTAACTAAGATAGTTTTTAAAATCTGTATTTTTGGTTGGATATCTGGGAAATTTATGTACTATGGCTATTGAAATCCAAACAGCTGCCCAAATCCTCCATAAACTATACAAATCAATAAGAATAACACTTGTGTAATATGCATAAGGCCTGGATTTAATCCTTAGAATTGAAATAAGTGAATATACAAATAAATAAATAAGAAAGAGCCAACATTACAAATTTCAGCTTACAGTTCATTTAGTTTCTTGAAGAAGAAAAACAAAGTAATTGAACAGAAATAAAAATTTAAAATAAATTCCAAGAAAACTTTCCATAAATTGGAGTCTTCAATTTACATATTGAAAGGACCAGCAAGTATCTTATAAAGTGGTTGTGGAATGAGTAACCCTGAGACATGTACTAGTGAAGTTGTTAGACTTTAACAATTAAAAACAAATATCTCACTCCCTCTGAGCAAAAAGTCCAACCACATTAAAAGGACAAGAAAGAAGATAAAGGAAAATGACAAAATGGACAGCATGATGGGTCCTTTTTCCCACAGAAACAATGAAAACCAAAAATTGCCAGAATCAATTTGATCAGACCTCTAGAAAATAGACAAATGTTTACAGTAGTGCTGACAAAATACTGACCAAAGGAAAAATCAACTTAAAAATGGTAGTAACATTTCATGGCTTTATTACATGCTCCACCCTTCTTCCTCACTCAGCTAGTCTTGTAAACTTTATCTTGTGATTCCATATAGGACCTATTCCCTGATTCCAGAGGGACTAGAACACAGAATAGGTACATTTATATAAAGCATATTGTGATTGCCAGGGGTTGAAGGGAGGACATAATAGGAAACTAGTGTTCAATGTGTACAGTTTCATTTGAAAAGATAATCAAGTTCTGGAGATAGATACTGGTGATGGTTATGAAACAATATGAAAGAACTGAATATCATAGAACCATGCACTTCCAAATGGTTAAAAATGTTCATTTTGTTATATAAATTTTGCTATAATTAAAACAAGAACAGTGATCAAAAGTGTAATGGTTAATTTTATGTATTAACTTGAATGAGTCACAATGTGCCCAAATATTTGGTTAAACCATTTTGGGTGTGCTGTAAGGAAACTTCTGAATCAGTAGACTAAGTAAAGCAGATTTGTCTTTTCCAGTGTGGTGAACTCACACAATCTATTGAAGAACTGATTAGAACAAAAGTATGAGCAAGGGAGAATTCACTCTTTCTGTCTTTATAAAAACTTAGAAAAAGAAGAGTTTTTGCAAAATAATATACATGACAACTGAGTATTCATAAGAAATTCTGAAGGGCAGGATAAAGTGGAATAACAGTTTTAAAATTCTGAAGATAAATAAGTAGAACACCATATTGTCAACTCAGAATTCTATATTCAGCAAAAATATCCTTCAAAAATGAGTGTCAAAGGTATTTTGGATAAACAAAAGTGTAGCATTTATTGCCTGTACAATTGCATTTTAATAAATGCTAAAGGAAGTTCTTTAAGTAGAGAAAGACAGAGAGACACAGACCGAATATGTACATAGAACAAAAAGTAGAAAAGATAAGACAAATAGGGCAAAATGTAAACAACTGATAAATCTGGATAAAGGGTTTATTGACATTTCTGGGCTATTTAAAATAAATTGAAACTATTTTCTTGCTTCAAAATAATATTTGTTATAAAAATAGATATTTTCAAATCCTAACTATCATCTCATCAAGTACAATCAATAAGAATACCTGTTGAATATCTTTTCTATGCACATGAACTTGTGTGTACTATATGTTTATGAATGCAATAAAGTAGGATCATTTTGCTCTAGGTTTAGTAATGGCATGGGGTAGATGTGTAATCCTATAAAAAATATTGTCTAACTTTTGTAGAAATAAGATTTTATAAATTGAAAAGGAGCATGCTATTGATTTTACATTCTTCAAAGAAAAATATGATAATTTTTTGTAAATCCTTTGCAATTGTTAGTCTCCAGAGGTACAAAATTTGGTAGTATTCTCATTATAACTACAGTAAGTGATAGGGTTCTTTTCTTATTGCTGGAAGGGTTTATTCAACATAAATTCAATTTTAAAGTCACTTGGGCCACTTGGAACAGTGGAATTCTGCCATTTGATCATTTAAAAATTAACATACATCTATTTACACCATATGTAAATATACCCATTGTTATACAGTATGACAGAAAATAAAAACAATTCCATCAACAATATACCACTTATAATCCTATGGGAATGTCATAAGATTTTAATGGAAATGAAAAATTTATATTATCTAGTGATGTCATAGCTGATATAACAACATATCACTCAGATGTTTTGTGGTGATGCTGATACAAACAAAGGAATGGCACTGCCAGTCATACAAAAGTATAGCACATACAATTATATAGTGCATAATACTTGATGATGATAAGTGGTTTTTTTTTTTATTTTTCATTTGTATACTTTTCCTTGTTAAAGCACTCTTCTTTCCTTAATGAAAGAAAGTTTGCTGTGAAATAGTTTTCCAAGTCACACTGGCAGTAGCTTCATTCATCTCATGTTTACCACATCTTTATTGCATCAAGAGGACACAAGATGTGGGGCTGAGATGTAGCATTAGAACACTTGCCTAGGATGCATTCTGAGACCCTAGGTTTGCAAAGTTTGGTCCTCAGCATTGTAAAACAAAAGACCAAATATCAAGTTATTGGCTGGTACAACATAGTTTTTTATAAGTACAGTATATGGTGCTCATAAAATCACATAGTGATGCATTTCTCAGACTTGAACATATATGTAGCCTTTAAGTTAAAATACCTGGATGTTTTCAAAATCATTAAGAATGTTTATTTCCTGAGTCTTTCTTCTCAATCCTTTGAATTAATTCATTTGTTTCAATTAGTATCTATTACACCATCAGGCAGCAACAACTTGAGACATTGTTCGATAAATATTTTGGTCTGGGAAGCAACTTCAACAATAGGCCAATTCCAATAAAGCTTCTCTATGAACAAAAACTTTTTAAGCTTGTCTTTCAGTGAGTACCCAACAGATCAGATCAGATGTCTAATTGCAGTTCCTGACAAATGAGATCTGTTCTATATCCTAAAGTACAGGGAACACAGCCTTTTCTTTTTGTGGCTACCACTGAGGTAAAGAGTATAAGGTGGACTGGAGTAAATTAAAATTTCAAAAAATTTGCTGTTATTCTCATGAGTCAGCTTTTCATTCTTGAAGTAAGTGTTCCCCAGTTTTCCTTGAATAAAAGTTCTCAAAAAATTTCAAAGTCTACAGGATGAAATTTATAGGTATCTCCATTAAGTAAAATGACTTATTGGCATAAAAATATTTAAAGTAAGCTCTCATGTCTTGCAGGATAGTGTATGTCAGGCAAGCAGAGCTGGAACCAAGCCACCTTACTGATGTGGGAAGGCAGAGAAGGAGCCAGAGCTTCAGATTTACATTTGGAGAGACTCCAAGATGCTGAAGTATAAGTGAGCATCACTTTCCAGTTTTTCCATGATACTCTGAAGTTGCAAATTGAGATTTAATTACTATACAGGGGAAACTTCTGCTACAGAGTTGCCATGATCTTTTCAGGTATTGTGAGCTAGCTGGGAAGCACAGTGAAAGACTGATGCCTAAGCTGGAGTCCTCCAACTCAACATCCAGATTCTTGACCACCATGCTACTCTACCACTAGTTTCAGTTATGTCAGCATAAAATGAATGGAAAGTCAGTAGGGAATCTCAATGAAAAACTAAGTTGGGTGGTGCGAGGAATGACAGTAAATGCAGAGCCTGGCACAGTGTCACCAATGTGGGAACCACAGGAGTTGAGAAAAGAACAATGTGTGAGTTGGTGGAGGCCTGGGAGACATTGAAGTTTCTATAAGTCAAGGACTGAGTGGGACCTGAGTTGACACCAGTGAGAAACAAGCCCACGGTAAATTGTGAGGTTAGGAGTCCTGTCCATGGGTGCAAGGAGGAAGCTTGCAAGCAGTGTTTTCTGTTTACCTGCTGTACTGGTAAACAATACCACTAAGCTAACTTCCCAAACCAGATAAGCGAAGCTGTCCCACCATGTTCAGATATAAAAAAACTGAATAAATAAAAACAAAAACAAAACAAACTTCACTGAGGGAAAGTAAGCCACTCTCCACCTCAACAACATATACTGTTAAAATACTGTTTCATACAAGAAATACTGTTTTGAACCAGTGTAAAGATCAGTTAGAGATGAATCAACCTGGGTTGTAACACATTTATACAAGAAAGCAATGCTAGGAATCTGTCTGTATAGCTGTCCTTATCTCAACTAGCAAAAATGCTATGTCTTTCTTATTATTGCTTATTTCTACTCTTCAATGCAACTGGAGAAAAGTGCAGAACAGGTTCTGCCTGAAAGGGGGGGAGAGGGTGGGGGTGGGGCAAGAGGCAGAAATGACTCAAACAATGTATGCACATGTGAATAAATGAATAATAAAAAGAAAAGAAAAGAAAAGAAATACTGTTTTTTACATTGTTTTACCTTTTTTGTATGTTTTGTTCTTCTCTTGTTTTCTTCTTTTTGTCTTTTTTTAACAATAATTGTTGTACCTCTATCTTAATATCTGATTCTTTTATCTTCTTTTATATTCTACTATGTTATTACTCAATTATTTCTGATAAGTTCAAACTGTATTCTTTCCCTTATATATTGCTTATTTGGTTTCATTTCCCAAATTTCTTTTCTTTTTATTGAATTATTAATGTCTATACATTTAAAATATTTTAGCACCTTGATACCCTGTAAGTATTCTATTTCCTTTCATTTGCAGTCTTATTGCAGGAGGAGTTGGTGTTTACAATTCGTTTTTACTACTTGTAAATATCAGGTTTGTTTTTGAATTACTGAATTTGTTATTGCTTTCTGCTTCCTCTCCTCTGAGTGATAGAGAAAGAGATACCCAATGTAATAGATATGCAAGTTTTAATGTAGAGGCACAATATGAAAAAGCAAGGCAATATTATTTCAACAAAGGTCAACAGCTCCACAGTAATGGACACTCACTAATGACAGTGAAGTGGTTGAAATCCAAGACAATGAATCAAAAGAATGATTATTTGAATAATCAGTGAAGGTAAAGGTGGCACATATAAACACTTGAATGAATTCAAAGAGAACATAAATAAAAAGCTGAATGAACTGAAGAGAAAACAAATAAGCAACTGAATGATATAAGATAAACCATGAAAGATATAGACATCTTAAAGAAAATCGAGTTGAAATTCTGAAAATGAAAAGCTCAATAAATCAATAAAAACTCAGTTGAAATCTTTTGTCAATAGACTAGATTAAATTGAAGGTAGAACAACAGAGCCTAAGGACAAGGTAGAGAAATTAGAACATTCAAAAAGATTAAAAAAAAAAAAGAAAAGAAAGTTCAAATGGGACATACAAACCAGTGGGACACCATTAAAAGATCAAACCTATGAATCCTGGGCACAGAAGAAGAGGATAAAGCCAAAGGCATAGAAAACATATCCAATAAAGTAATAGCAAAAAAATCCCCCAAATTGTGTGTGTGCGTGTGTGTGTGTGTTTGAGAGAGAGAGAGAGAGAGAGAGAGAGAGAGAGAGACAGAGACAGAGACAAAGAGGAGAGAGAGACAGAGACAGAGAAAGACAGAAAGAGATGACCTTTGAGGTATAGGAAACTTTTAGGACACCAAACACACAGAATCAGGAAAGTAATTCTACAAGACATATCACAGTTAAAACATTACAGAACAAGTAAAGAATAGTAGAAGTTGCAAGAGAGAAGTGCTGAGTTACATATAAGGCAAAACAATCAGAATAACAGATTTCTCAACAGAAATTCTAAAATCAAGGAAGGTGTGGTATGATGTATTTCAACCCTGAAAGATAATAACTGCTAACACAGAATACTACCTCCAGAAACACTATTCTTCATAATTGAAGGAGAAATAAAAATATTCACGATGGCTGAACACTGGTGGCTCATGCCTTAATACTAGCTACTTTGCAGACAGAGGTCAGAGGATTTCAGTTCAAAATAATTCCAGGCAAAGAGTTCACAAAACTATGCCTCAAAAATACCAACACAAAAAATGACTGGTGGAGTGGCTTAAGTGGTAGAGCAATTGCCTAACAAGTGTGAGGCCCTGAGCGCAAGCCCTAGTACCACAAAAAAAGGTCATGATAAATAATAACTAAAAAAAAAAAAAGACTGCTTACCCAGCACTAAAAAAGATACTTAAAGAAATCCTACACATAGAAGATGAGAAAAATGCAACCATGAAAATATAGGAGAGCATAAATCTCACTGGACAAGTAGATAAGGAAGTGAGGTGTAGGAAAAACATCAAATATACACAAAAATTAACAGGAATTATTACATAACTTTCAATAGTAACATAAAATGTTGATGATATTAGTTCAACTACAAGACAGACTAGCAGATTGAATTAAAATATAATACCCAACAATTTTTTGCCTAAAACAAACTGTTTTAGAAACAGCAGTGGTTCAGGAGTGGTTACATTCATATCTGACTAAACAGACATCAAAAAATTAGTCAACAGACATAACGAAGTTCACTTCACATTGAAAAAGGCAATAATCAATCAAGAGGATATTATAATTATAGGCATATATACATGTGTATATATATATATAAAGATGGACACATCACATCCAATTTCATTAAACAAACACTACTGAACATAAAAGCACAGTCACCAACCTAATAATGTAGGTGACTTAAATAACTCAGCTTCATCAGTGACTAGGTAATCAAACAAAACTATCAACAAAGAAACTTCAGAAGTAAACACTATAGATCAAATAGCCTTAATACACATCTACATAATACTTCACCCAACAACTACAGAATATATATTCTTCTCAGCAGCCCATGAAAGTTTATCTAAACATATCATATCTTAGGACATAAGCAAGTCTTTACAAACTCAAAATATATGAAATAACTTCCAGTATTTTATCAGACCACAACGGCAGAAATCAACTGGAATCAAACTAGAAATCAAGGGCAAAGGAAATTATAGAAAACATCCAAACACAGAAGACAGTTGACCTATCAGTGAATCATCAAAGAAATAAGGAGGGAATTCAAAAAATCCCTAGTGTCAAGTGAAAATGAGAATATAACTTATCAGAACCTTTGGGGCATGGCAAAGACAGTGCTAAGAGAAAATGTTATAGCTATGAGCCAACTACAATAAAATATCAGATAAATTTCAAGTAAATAACCTAATATTTTCTTTAAACTCTTAAAAAAATAAAGGAACAAGACAAACCCAGAATTAGTAGGCAGAAAGAAATAATAAAGATCAGGAGGCAGAAGTTAATGATATGGAGATTTAAAAAAATACAAAGAATAAATGAAACAAAAAAGTTGAGTCTTTGAAAAAATAAACAAGATTTGCTGACAAATCCTTAGTGAAACTAACAAAAGGAAAGAATGTCAAAACTAATAAAATTAGAGATGAAAGAGGGCTATCACAACAAATAACAGTGAAATTCAGAGGATCATTAGGGAATACTTTGAAAGTTAGAGTCTAGAAAATCTAGAAGAAATGGATAACTTTCTAGACACATGTGACATACCTAAAGTGAACCACTTAAAAAATATATAATAATCAATGAGATTGAAGGAGTAAGAAAGAGTTTCCCAAAAAAGAAAAGATCTGGGCCACATAGATTTACTGTTGAATTCTATCAGACTTTTAAGGAAGAATTAATTTTAATGCTTCTCAAGTTATTTCATGTAACAGAATGAAAAGAAATGCCAGCAAAGTCATTCAGTGAAGCTAGTATTACTCTAATTCTCAAATAAGGACATCACACACATCTATGTTCATAAACATAGATGTAAAACATTTTAATAAAATACTTAGAAACTGAATTTGATAATACATTAAAAAGGTAATGCACCATGAAGAAGTTGGTTCAGCATATACAAATCAATAAATGTAATGCAGCACATAAAAAGAGTCAAAAGCAATAATCATATGATAATCTCAATAGATGCAGAAAAAATCAAAATCCTTCCATAATAAAATCACTGAAGAAAGTAATAGAAGGAATGTCTCTCAATATAATAAAGGCTATGTATAGGGAACCTATAGCCAACATCATAATAAGTAGGAAAAAATGGAAACAATTTCCTGTGAAATCAGGAATGAGATAAGAGTGTCTACTCTCTCCATTCTTATTCAAGATAGTGCTAAAATTCCTAGCCTGAACCCTTAGGAAGGTGAATGAAATAAAGGGGATGAAATTAGGAATGGAAGGAGTTAAATTATCCCTATTTGCATGGTATCATCCTGCACTTAAAACACCATAAAAAGCCACCAAAAAATCCCTTCGAGCTAATAAACACTTTTGGAAAAGGAGCAAGATATAAAATCAACAAAAAAGTAACTTTTTTATGTACCAACAATGAATAGGCTGAGAAGGAAATTAAGAAAATGAGCCCATACACAATAGCTCCCCCCCAAAGCCTAGAAATAAACTTAACTAAATAGGTGAAACACCTCTGTAAAGAAAACTATAGAATGTTGAAGAAAAAAATTGAAGAAGACACTAGAAGATAGAAAAAGATCCCATGTCCACATATTAATATTGTGAAAAATGGTTATAATACTGAAAGCAATGAACAGATTCAATGCATCCCCATCAGTGTCCTCACATCTTCTCCAGAGAATTAGAAAAATCAACCCTAAAATTTATACAGAAGCATAAAAGACCCTGAATGGACAAAGCAATCCTAAGCAAAAAGAACAATCATGGAAGTATCATAATCACAATACTTTAAATTAGACTACAAAAACAGCCTGGTACTGTCACAAAATCAGACACATAGCCAAACAGAATATAATTCATGGAAGATCCAGAAATAATCCCACATAGCTACAACCACCTTATTTTTGACAAAGGAGCCATAAACATATGTTGGAGAAAAGATGGCCTCTTTAACAAATGGTGGTAGGAAAACTGAATATCCACATGTAGAGACTTCTAACTTCCACTCTACACAAAGATCAATACAAAATGACTAAAACATTTTAATGCAAGACCTGAAACTTTGAAATTACTGCAGGAAAACACTGAAGCTATAGGTATAAGTAATGACTTTCTGAATAGGTCTCCAATTGCTCTGCAAATAAGAGCAAGAATTGACAAATGAGATTGCATCAAATTGAAAAAAGCTTCTACTTATGAAGGGAAACAATTACCACAATAAAGACACAACCCAGAGAAAGGGAGGAAATCTTTTCCAGCTATTCATTGGACAAAGGATTACTATCACAAATATATAAAAAGCTAAGCACAAAAGAACAAATAATCTAATTAATAAATGAGAAAATGAATTGGACAATTCTCAAAAGAAATACAAATGATAAATAAATACTGAAGAAATGTTCAACAACCTTAACTATAAACAAAATGCAAGTAAAACAACACTGTGATTCCATCTCATCCTAGTCAGAATGGCTGTCCTCAAGAAAACAAACAGTACCAAATGCTTTTGAGAATACAGGGGTAGGGAGATAGATCGAACCAGTATATGATGTTGGTAGGAAAGTGAATTGTTACAGTCACTATAAAATCAGTATGGAGATTCATTAATAAACTAAAAATACATAAAATATATGATATGTTTAATGATCCTGTTATATCACTCCTGAATATATATCTGAAGGAATGTAAGTCTGCATACAGTAGAGATTCCTGAACACTTATGTTTATTGTATCACTATTCACAATAGCTAGGCTATGGAATGAGCCTACATGCCCATAAAGAAATGAATGGTTAAAGGAAATGTGGTACATTTACATGCATTAGAATATTATCCAGCCCTAAAAAATGAAACTGTCATTTGCAGAAAAATGGATGGAACTGAAAATCATCATGCTGTAAAATAAGTCAAGCTCCGAGCTCAGAAAGGTAAATACCACATATTTTTTCTCATATCAGATTCTAGTTCTAAAATTAAGGATACTTGTACAAGGGAGACTGTGGAGGGAACAAGTGAAAGGTGAGAAGGGGAATAGAAAGAGTACAGAGTATGAATTTAAATGAAGTATACTATAAATGTGTGTATGTGTGTGTAAATAGCATAGTGAAACTAAAAGCTATTCAAAAAGATGGGGAGGAGGTAAAAAATAAGGAGAAACAGAAGGGGTTAATTTGATCAAAATACACTATTGTCACATATGGATATATCATAATGAAACCGCTTTGTACAATTAATCTAGACTAGCAAAAGCATTCATGGTAAAGGTCTTGGAATATATATCAGTAGTAGAATGCTTGCCTGACATTGCCCTGGCTAGGTTAACCTCCAGAACCACAAGAAAAAGTATTTAAAGTTATGAATATTTATGATACTGGTATGGAAGAAGAATTCAATAGTATATGAAACATAATTGGAAAATTTCAAATATATTTGTTTTAAAAGAACAAAAGGAAATGCAACCAAATGTTAAAACTAAAGATTGAATTATGTGCACCTTAATTTCACATGTTAAATTTTTTATGGGTAGCATTTCAGGATGTGACTATATTTGGAGACAGATATTTAAAAGAGATAAATAAGATAAAAAATAATAATTTTGTTTGTTTTTGTACATGTTCAATATGAACATGCTAGTCTGGCTCTCAGCTTCTATTTCCTAGATGCAAAAGATTTCCTTCCTTCCTTTGTTTCCTTTCCTTTCCTTTTATTCCTTCCTTTCTTTCCCTTCCTTCCTTCCTTCCTTCTTTCTCAATCTCCTAGTTAACTCTTTGTAGCCAATAACTGTGCTAAATAGACCACACAGCTTGGCAAGTGCACTTCTGCATAATCAGTACTCACAGTTTTAAAGTAAACAATACTGATTACATTAAAATGTTCCTTTGCAAAAATAAGAGTTTGCTTTTGCAGTTCAGTGGATTTCTCTATGAGGCATTCATTCCTACCCATTTGGAGCCAGAAGCGTTGCTTCTCACAGGAGTTTACAGGTCAAGGTCTTATAAAGTGTTGTTTTTTGAGTCACGTATGTTGGCCAACCTGAATTGTAACCAGCAAATTACTCTCAAATACAATGTATTAAAATTATGTGTTTGCCAGGGAGAGACTCTATGAGTAAAGTAACCTCTCTTGTACTGCCTTCCCATTTATCCTGAAGGCTGCATGTGATGAGAAGAGTATGGAGGAGAAGACAAAGGGAATTTCAAACCTTGTATAACTGGCCCTAAATAGAAAACTTGGCTCCCCTACTGAGATCTTCTAGTGTCTGTGTGTCAGAGTACAGGTGGGAAATGAAATGCAGAAGGACATTTGGAGAAGGGTGGCTTTAAGCTACTTTCTCATAACCAGGGACAAAAATGTTCCCACTGTCTTCTTACCCTGGTGTATTAGAATCTAGCAAAGCTACCAAAATTAGAGGACTCTCACAAAGGCCTTTTTGAAAGAAAGTAAATAGTGAGCAGAGCTAATTTTTAAAAGTCACAATCAGAGGGGAATGATGTAGCACTTGCAATTATGTGTAAGAGAAAGTTAAACTAGGAAGGGTCTCAATTCACAGGAAGCAAGTATCCAGCTAAGGACTCTACTAATGAATTCAGAAAGACTGTTCTTGCTTTGAAAATGTCAGAGTAAGAACCAGCTAGCTCATATAAAAGCAAGCACAAAAAAACTCAGCAGCTAATGATGACAATGACTATCTGAGCCATTTTGATATTGATTTTGAGGACTTTTTTTGGATCAGATAAAAAAGTAAATGCTTTATTTTACAGTTAACAGATTTGGTTTAAAAATCCCTAAATGTTTAGTAAATCAAATCAGTACTAATATCTAATATCCAAAATAAAGAACTAAAATGCTTGAACCAAGTAAAAGAAACAGACCTTAGTGACAGTTGCCAATGAAAAAGTGACTAAACAGAGGGTAAGAGAACGAAGGCTCAGTTATCTGTATAGTGCAGTGCAGGAATAAGACAATGATATTTAGGTCTTTTGGAAAGCATTGGCTGCCTGAAATACCAAATACCTAGAATATGCTATCTCAAATAAGGTAACAAGAAAAAAAAACCTCCAAAGCTGTTAGGAATTCCAGAGTAACTTGCAGAGAACCATTTCCATTACTATACATAATTTACTAAGTATAAATTATCCTACTTAGTCTTAGGTGTTACTATTTTTTCCATGGAGAACTAAGATAAGAAGTAAACAACATGAAGATGCCTAGCAATTCTTTATGAAAGCCTTGAGTTTTTCTAGAGTCCACACTATTCCTTTCTGCTCTAATTATCTCATCTCTTGGGGATCTTCCCCAAATGCCTCAGATGCATAGCTACCTGTGAGAAATAGTCCCTCTCCACCATTAAAATGTGTTTTGGGAAAATGTTGTGTTAAAGGCATTTACATTGAAGTGTAACTGATCAAAACTGTACAAATAGTACTTCAACTGGTGAAAAGCTTTGGGCATGGAGAAGTGGAGTTTTAATGGAGGGTTTCAGATGAGAATCATTAGGTAGGACTAGTATGTGGTACTTACTTGTGAAACCTCACTAGCATTTGTATGTCCTCTTGTCCTATGTCAGACTTTCTTTGCTTCCTTCCCTATTCCTAAGAGGCCCATTTTAAATTTAACTGGGCTAAGTGAGCACAACTACAACAGTCTCTCAAGGTATGCTCATGATTTCAAAGACTTTCCCTTGTTGAAAATAAGATACCATGAACTGAAGAGTGATTGGAACAAAGCATGCCTAGGCACAGTTAGGGAAGAGAAAATTGGAAAATTATGCAAAATGGTAATAGATCTCAGCAAGAAATTACCAGTGACTGTTAAATTTAAATGAAATGGGAAGAAAGGAGTTGAAAAGGGAAACTGCAGGGAAATGGCATCACTGCTGATTTTGACAAAGGTGGCTGAATCCAACAAACCAACTCTCATATCCATTGATTTGAAATGTGTCACAGTCCAGAAGGACTTGGCAAGGAGAAAGATCTGCAGTTGGACTTTCAGAGTGAGTAGGTACAAAAAGGATGAGTGTTAAGGACAGTTTGTATTCAGGTAATATCAGGGGCCAAGTTGAGCCATTATCTATATCTAAGAGATGACCAAGGATCTTGGCCAGTTATCCTTACAATGTACCCTTGCAGTGACAAAGGCCTTTTCTTCTCTTCCTTCCAGATTGCAGGTTGTTAGGGTACAAATGTTAGGGTACCTTTGAGGCTTGCAGCCCACTCAGCCTGAAACCGGCCATGGCTAACATGACCCAAGCCACCACTTACTGGAACTAAGGGAGGTGGGACGGTTTCTGGGAACAGGGACTGTTTATGGTTAATCTCGCTAAAACGGTATGTGAGTCAATGAGTTAAGACACCTGGTGTTTATCAAGTTCCTGATAAATAATCTTCAAGTAATCTGGCCCCACCACCAGGATATGGGAGATACCAGAAATATGTGACCCCAGGGACCATAAAAATTGCTGTGTAACCGTGACTAATGTCTAAAAAATACAAAAGCAGCGTGAGTTTTGTATTCGGGGTCCGTGTTGAAACCCACTGCGTCGGGCAGATATCCGGACCCCAGCTGGCTGGAAATAAACCTCGCTTTGTGACTTACATTATTGTGAGTATCTTTTGTTCCTCTGAGGGGTAGTCAACTTCGGATCCCAACATCTGGAGGTCCCACCGAGATCTCAGCCCCTCCCTGAAAGGAACAAACAGCCTCTGATACCGAGGTTTAGTTGAGAAAGACCGCGGAAGGAGGATTGGCCACCTCCATTTGGAGGGACTTAGAGTCCCCGTCTGAATTTGGTTGAGAATTCTCGTTGAGTGGAAGGAAAGGGTTACAGCCCTAGAGGCTTCACTATTGGAAGTCATGGGAGACATCCCTGATGGTCAGGAACCATGCCAGCGTCCTCAGTGGATGCCATTTGGGCGGTCTTTGGGTAAGGATCCTGAATCTGGTGTGAATGGAATTACGCCTGTGAGAGTGGTCTGGTTGACTGGCTGGTACTTGTGCATGTTAGAGAGTCCTGTGCAAATTTGTTTGTCTTCTGGAATTGTCTTTCTTGTTCTTTGCTATCTCCTCTGTCCATCTCTCCTGATCATCATGGGACAGGCTCAGGTAAACTCCTAAGACCCTTCTTCTGAGTCATTTTTCAGAACTCCGCGCTAAGGGACACAATTATGGCATGAAAATTAAGAAAGGGAAGTTTGACACCCTTTGCTCAGCGGAATGGCCAACCTTTAATGTAGGCTGGCCTCCTCAAGGTACCTTCTCCTTGGACACGATTAACAAGGTCCGAGATGTCATTAATAGACCCAGTCTTCTTGGCCACCCTGATCAATATCCTCCCTACGTCCTTATGTGGCAGACTTTAGTAGAAGACCCCCCTTCCTGGCTGCGGCCATTTATCCATGAGTCACCTACAGACCGGCCCATGATACTAGCCGTGTCAGGGAACACCCCACTCCCGTTAATTCCCTTAAGAAGCCTATTCTGCAGGAGACCCAACTCTCCATCCATCCTTGATAGACTTAGATTGTGAAGTAAATCCCTCACCATATGCCAGTGCCGCACCACTCCAGCCAGAGGCAGATGACTCCTCTGAGCGTCCCCACTCGTCAGCCTCCCTGTCTGCACCACCTGCCTCAGTCTCCGGACCGGTGAGGGGACTCAGGCCCCATAGGCAGCGAGAAGAAGCCCCAGAGGAGGAGCCCTCCTTCACTTCCACCGGACCCCCCATCCTCCCAGTGCAGGCCCTGGGTGGTGCTGGTCCCAATGGGGGACACACCTATCAGTATTGGCCTTTTTCAAGTAGTGACTTGTAAAACTGGAAAGCCCAGAATCCTCCTTTTTCTGAGGACCCTAGAAGCCTGACTGATCTGTTCGAGTCCATTTTGCATACTCACAGTCCCACATGGGATGACTGTCAGCAGCTCCTTAAGACTCTATTCACCACTGAGGAACGGGAACGGATTCTCACTGAAGCCAGAAAGAATGTCCCCGGTGACAATGGGCAACTGACCACCCTGCCAAACCTGATTGATGATCGTTTTCCTTTAAACATACCCAACTGGGACTATGGGACCGCAGAAGGTAGAAAGCATCTCCGGGTCTACCGCCAGACTTTTATGGCAGGCGTCCGGGCGGCAGCCTGCTGCCCTACCAATTTGGCTAAGGTAAAGGCAATAATGCAGGGGGAAAATGAAAGCCTGGCTGCATTCCTTGAGCATCTTTACGATGCATACAGACAGTACACCCCCCCTAGACCCACTAGCGGAGGTGAATCAGTCAGCTGTGATAATGTCCTTCATAAATCAGGCTGCCCCTGATATAGGAAGAAACTATATAAGAAGGAAGGGCTTGGGGAGATGACTACCCGGGATCTGATGAAAGTAGCTGAAAGGGTTTTTAACACCTGAGAAACCCCAGAAGAACAAGAGGATAGAATCAGGAAGGAGAATCAGGAACTACAAGAAAGGATTCAGAAGGAGGACAGGGAACACCAGAGTAAGGAAAACAAGAAACAGCAAAAAGAGATGGCTAAGATATTGCTAGCAGGAGTCCAGGGTCTGGCCGGACCAAGTTCTGGATGGACCGGCCCCACACGTCCCCAAAGAGATCGACCCAGGCTAGACCAGGGACAATGTGCCTATTGTAAGGAATATGGACACTGGAAGAAGGAATGTCCCAAACTCCAGGGTTGCCCGGGACCAAATAGCAGGCCCAATAATGATGCCCGAGCCCTGTTAGCTGGAATGGACAGTGACTAGAGGGCACAGGACTCGGACCCCCTCCCCGAGTCTTGGGTAACCATATATGTGGAGGGGAAGCCTGTGAGATGCATGGTGGACACAGGGGCCCAATATTCAGTCCTTAATAAACCTACTGAGCCACTGTCCCAGAAAATTAGCCTTGTGCAGGGAGCCATTGGATCCAAGGCATATCAATGGACTAGCAAACGTCAGGTGGATTTGGGCCGACATCAGGTGGCCCATTCCTTTCTGGTCATTCCTGAGTGCCCTGCCCCCCTTCTGGGATGCAATCTGCTAACTAAGGTGAGGGCTCACAATCACTTTGAGCCGGACGGTATCAAAGTGACAGATGGACAAGGACAGCCCCTCCAAGTCTTGACCATGTCTCTCGAGGATGAACGTCACTTGTTCTCCTTGCGGGACCCTCCCCCAAAACCTATTGAGTGGTCCCCTGAGATGGCTTATTGGATTCAAACCTACCCCCAGGCTTGGGCAGAAATAGCAGGTGTGGGGCTGGCGGAACATCGAGCCCCGGTAATAGTAGAGATCAAGGCTTTGGCTCAGCCCATCCAAGTCCATCAGTATCCCATGTCTTCTGAGGCATGGAGGGGGATTGCCCCTCACATAAACCGTCTCCTGGAGGCCGGAATATTATGGCCCTGCCGTTCTGCTTGGAACACTCCACTTCTCCCCATTAAGAAACCCAGGGGAAAAGACTATAGGCCAGTCCAAGATTTAAGGGAAGTAAACACAAGGGTCAAAGACATCCACCCCACAGTCCCCAACCCCTATACCTTGCTGAGCCATTTGCCCCCCTCCCATGTTTGGTATACCACTTTGGACTTGAAAGATGCTTTTTTTAGCATAGCCCTAGCACCCAATAGTCAACACATTTTTGCCTTCGAATGGCATGATGAAAATACAGAACCCCTGGACAGCTAACATGGACTAGACTTCCACAAGGTTTCAAAAACTCCCCTACTCTGTTCAATGAGGCTTTTAATCAGGATCTGGACTCATAAAGCCGGAGCCACAGTTCCATCACACTTTTGCAGTATGTAGATGACTTGCTTCTGGCAGCTGCCTCTGAAGCTGAGTGCCACTGGAGCTGAGTGCCACTGAAGCTGGCAAGCCACTGGAGAACTCCTCCAGGAGCTTGGGAAGTTGGGCTATCGGGCCAGTGCAAGGAAGGCTCAAATTTGTAGACAAACAGTCACCTACCTGGGGTATGAACTAAAAGAGGGAACCAGATGGTTAAAGAATGCTATGAAAGAAACTATTCTCAGACTCCCCATCCCCACCTCAGCTCGAGAAGTCCGCGAGTTTCTGGGGACGGCAGGCTACTGCCGGCTGTGGATATTGGGGTATGCTGAACTGGCAAAACCCTTATACGAGGCAACTAAGGACAAGGCCCCTTGGGCCTGGGGGCCAGATCAACAAAAGGCCTTTGAGGAGCTCAAGACCGCTCTCCTGAGAGTCCCGGCCCTGGCGCTGCCAGACCCTCTAAAGCCCTTCACCCTCTTTGTAGATGAAAGAAGGGGGATAGCAAAAGGGGTACTAATGCAGCACCTAGGGCCCTGGAAGTGGTCAGTTGCTTATCTATCCAAAAGGTTAGACCCAGTTGCAGTGGGCTGGCCCCCATGCCTGCAGATCATAGCGGCAGTTGCCCTAATGGTAAAGGACGCAGATAAGCTCACTTTTGGGCAACATCTGAAGGTGGTAACCCCCCATGCAGTAGAGGGAGTCCTAAAGCACCCTCCAGGTAGATGGATGACCAATGTCCGACTGACTCATTACCAAGGGCTCTTGCTGGATGCTCCCCGAATCCTCTTCTCCGACCCAGTTTCTCTAAATCTGGCCACCTTGCTGCTAAATCCGGACCTGGAAGCCCCTCTACATGACTGTCAGGAGATTATAGCTGAAATCACCCAAGTGCACCCCGATCTCCAGGACTCAACCCTACCCAACAGTTAGCTGGTATGGTATACAGATGGGAGTAGTTTCGTCTCAGATGGGGTGCGTAAGGCAGGCACAATGGTGGTGGACCAAGGTGGGAGCATAATTTGGAGTGCCCTGTTGCCCCCGGGGACCTCAGCCCAGAAGGCCAAACTGATTGCGCTGGCAGAGGCACTCAAGCGGGCTGAGGGAAAATGAGTGACTGTTTATACCGACAGCTGTTATGCTTTCAGCACCATCCATGTACATGGCGCCATCTACTGGGAAAGAGGTTTCATTACAGTGGAAGGAAAGGAGTTACGTAATCTCCCAGAGATCCAGAGACTACTGACTGTGGTGCAGAAGCCCCAAGCTGTGGCAGTAGTACATGTTCCTGGTCACCAATCTGCCCAGACTCCAGAAGCTACGGGGAACCGGCGTGCGGACAAAGTGGCCTGAAATTCTGCTTTGGCCTCCACGACCCTAGCGCTGACCTTACCTGTGCCCGAGCTTCCACACTTGCCACCGTGACCCGAGTACACCATGGAAGACAAACAGTGGATCCAAGATCACCGATGCCCAGATCACAATCAGAAGGCTGGTATCGTGATTTTGAAGGGTTGCTGATCCTTCCTGAAAAGTTAGGACTGTTTCTCCTCTCCAGTTTACATCGAGCCAACCATTTAGGCAAGAAGAAACTACTCACCCTCCTCGAGTCGGCCTGCCTCCGGTTCCTGCACCAAACAGCCCAGATTCAAAAGATTGTGGACCAATGTGTTAGGTGCCAAGCTATGAAACCCAGCAAAAGAGGACTCCTACATACAGGTACATGGGTACGAGGGAGGGCGCCAGGACGGAGCTGGGAAGTGGATTTCACTGAGGTGAAGCCGGGAGGGTATGGGTATAGGTATTTGTTGGTTCTGATAGACACCTTCTCAGGCTGGTTGGAGACTTTTCCTACAAAACGAGAGACTGCTCAGGTTGTAGCTAAGGTTTTGCTGGAGGAAATCATACCCAGATATGGCATCCCTGAAACTCTAGGCTCTGATAACGGTCCGGCTTTCATCAGTAATGTCCTACAAGGGCTGGCCCGGGCAGTGGGGATTAATTGGAAACTGAATTGTGAATATAACCCCAGAGCTCAGGGCAGGTAGAAAGAATGAATCGGACCCTGAAGGAGATCTTATCTAAATTAGCCATCGAGACTGGCAGAGACTGGGTGGCCGTCCTACCCTATGCCATCTTCCGGGTTCAAAATTCACCATATGTACATGGATTGACACCTTTTGAAATTCTATATGGGGTTCTGCCCCCCATTGTTGTCTGAACACTACTGGACCAATACCCCAGTATGGCCCCAAATTACTTGGCCAGCTTAAAAGCCCTACAGGAGTCCAACGTGAAATCTGGCCCATAGTGCGCACCTTGTATGAGACAAAGGACACATCGAACCCAGAACATGGCATTGTCCCAGGGGATTGGGTATGGGTAAAGAGGTACAGAGCCCGCACTCTGGAAGAAAGATGGAAAGGCCCTTACCTGGTCATTCTGGTTACCCCCACTGCTCTTAAGGCTGACGGCATCGGGCCTTGGGTCCATCACTCCCATGTGCATCAAGCCAATCAGCAGGAACAGAAAGCAGCTAGATAGTGGACCGTGCAGTGGCACCCAGATAACCTATTGAAGCTGAAGCTTTTGTGACCCCAGGAACATGCAGAGTCTTCAGGAGCAGCCACGGATGGGTTGGCTGGTCGCTCTGATCTTGCTCAATGCCCAGAGCAGGAGCTTCACAGAAACCAACCCTCACCAGCCCTATAAACAAACCTGGATACTCACCGATCGGGAGACTCATACCACCCTTAACGAGACTACTTGCACTGCCCCCATAGGAACTTGGTGGCCGGAGCTTCAATTCTGCTTTAGAGACATCAATCCTGCCTACAAGTCTACTGCCCCGGAGTCAGCCCGACATTGTGGTTTTTATGCTTGCCCCAGCCACAAAAAGAACAAGGACTGTGGGGGGATACAATACTTCTTCTGTAAGTCATGGATATTTGTCACATCTAACCATGGTGAATGGAAGTGGGGGATATCAAAACCAGACCTAGTCAAATTTGCCTTTGTAAACGGGGTACCCTGGGGGCACAGAATTCCATCACCCACCCATGAATGCCAGCCCACAGATACAGATAGAATCAAGGTCACCTTCACTGACAGTGGGAAAGAGGACACCCCTGGGTGGATACAAGGCAAGGTGTGGGTACTTGTGTTTTATAAATATGGTGGACATTCTGGCTCTACCGTAGTAATTAGATTAAAAGTTGAGCCCATGGGGCCACCATCCAAGATGGTAGGCTCCAACAAAGTACTCAAGCCGCCCTATGTAGAGCCACCTCTCTGACATCACACAACCCCAGTCCCTACCCGGCCTCACACAAAGGCTAGTATTAAAACTCCAGGACCATTAGGCACCGGCCCTCCCTTGGTGAAGTCCATTCTCATGACCAGGTCCACAGACCCCCTCTGGAATTTGGTAAATGCTGCATTCCTAACATTGAACCACACCAACCCTAATATGACTACCTCCTGCTGGCTGTGCTATGATGTGAGGTCCCCATTCTATGAGGCAATAGGGCTAAATGTCACCTACGATATCTCAACTAGTGAAAACCCCACTCAATGTTCCTGGGGAGACCGTAAGAGAGGTCTGACCATACAACAAGTGAGCAGCCAAGGGACCTGCTTAGGGAAGGTGCCGGTGGGAAAACAGGACCTATGTGCTGTTGTAGAAAACAACCCCACCTGGGGCGATGGTATTAAGTGGGTAATTCCAAAAGGCAATGGATGGTGGATATGCTCACAGTCCGGGCTCACCCCTTGCCTATCAACTAATGTGTTTAACGGCTCTAAAGAATTCTGTGTTCTAGTGGCTGTGCTGCCCCGCATCATCTATCATTCTGAGGAGAGCCTATATTCATACTGGAATACAGGAACAAGTGAGAGAAAGAAGAGAGAGCCTATTTCTGCATTAACCATTGCTACCCTACTTAGCCTAGGGGTGGCTGGGGCAGGAACCGACATAGCCTCCCTGGCTACTCAACATAAAGGGATGTCCTCGCTGTGTGCGACCATAGACGAGGATGTAGAGAGGATAGAGGCCTCCATTAGTCACCTGGAAAAATCACTTACCTCCCTATCTGAGGTAGTGCTTCAGAACCGACGGGGTCTAGACTTATTGTTCCTTCAGCAGGGGGGAATATGTGCCGCCTTAGGGGAAGAATGTTGTTTTTATGCTGACCATTCAGGGGTAGTTTGGGAGTTTATGTCTAAAGTGAGGGAAGGACTGGCAAAAAGGAAATGGGAAAGGGAAGCCCAAGAAAATTGGTTTGAAGCTTGGTTCAATAGGTCCCCCTTGTTCACTACCTTGGTCTCTACTCTGGTGGGCCCTCTGGTCATACTACTGCTTATCTTAACCTTTGGTCCTTGTATTCTGAATAAGCTAGTGACCTTCGTGAAAGATCGAATTAGTATAGTCCAACTAATGGTCCTGAGGCAGCAATCTGAACAGTTACCTAGCCCTGAGGATGTTTACACTCGTCGCCCAGATGAGCATGATTCCTTATTATGAACAACTAAAGGGGGGAATGTTAGGGTACAAATGTTAGGGTACCTTTGAGGCTTGCAGCCCACTCAGCCTAAAACCAGCCATGGCTAACATGAGCCAAGCCACCACTTACTGGAACTAAGGGAGGAGGGATGGTTTCTGGGAACAGGGACTGTTTCTGGTTAATCTTGCTAGAATGGTATGTGAGTCAATAAATTAAGACACCTGGTGTTTACCAAATTCCTGATAAATAATCTTCCAGTAATCTTGCCCCACCACCAGGATGTGGGTGATATCAGAAATATGTGACCCCAGGGACCATAAAAATTGCTGTGTGACTGTGACTAATGTCTAAAAAATATAAAAGCAGCCTGAACTTTGTATTCGGGGTCCTCATTGAAACCCACTGCATCGGGTGGATACCCGGACTCCAGCTGGCTGGAAATAAACCTTGCTTTGTGACTTACATTATCATGAGTGTCTTTTGTTCCTCTGAGGGGTGGTCAACTTCAGACCCCAACACAGGTCAAGATGACTTCCACTGGAGCCAAATGGTTTTTAGATTTTGTTTTTCTGCAGAAATATCTTTTTTGGTCCCATAATCTATCTGTGGGCCTATACAGGAAGATGTAAGTGATTTCAGGGGTTGGAAAATGGAGAATAAGGAAGAGATAAGAGTCTCTGATCTTCACTGGTAGTAACTAACAATGTAATTAGTGCATTCAGTTTAACTCAATGCATATGTTTAATGGCTACTTAGAACCTGTTGCAATCCTGGAGATATAAGTTGTAAAATCAGGAAAAACAGACACATGGATAGTTTACTATAGCTCAGTCTACACATGTTGTTAGAAATGGATTAAATGTAACATGAAAGGAAGAAAGGATAGGAGGCATCTGAGGAATGGGGATCAATAGAAATATTTTAGGAGAATTATTATAAGAAGAGGATAGTAGGTAAACATCATGCTTTCATTTCCTTGGAAGAACACATTATTTTTTAATTTTCTCCCATTTTTCCTTTCCTCCTTTTTTCATTAAGAAAAAATACTGGTGCAAATTTTACACTAAAATGACAGTGATCATTATGAAAGTAATAGACTATGGAATTTTCTAATTTAAATTAGGTCCATTCCTATTTTACTAAACAGGAGAAACTGTAATAAAGTTAATTAAGAAAAATTTAATCTAAAGAAGAAATTTATACCAAGCATGCATCAATCCTGGTTTTTAAAGACATAGGCTTTGGGTAAAGCAATTGTGCTTCAGAGAGGAACTGAATGATTATTACAAGTTTGGACTTCAGAGATCCTGAAAATAAACAAGCAAACAGAATAAGTAAAAAAGGAAACCTAGCACAGTGCCTCTTTACCTCAAGTTCAGCCTGCTTACCTAGTTACACATTCCTTGGAACAAGCCCCCTATTGGTTTTATTTAACAAAAGAAGTGCTTCTATTCACATTGGCATCCCTTTAGTGATTGTTGATTTAAGGGAAATTCAACAGAACCAGTAGGAGAAACTGCCACAGTTCTGGTTACATGTTCCAAAACAAAAGAGTTAACATTGAAGATTCAACATCTAGGAAGATCCATAGTGTGACAATTCATGTTGTGTGCATATTTCTTCTATTTCTTCAAGTGCTTCATTTAAAGAAGTGTTTATTGACATGGTTAAGTGCTTTCTTTGTATACTAGGTTTATAAGAAAGGCCTCATTTATAGAAAAGATGGTGTGTGTTTTTTTTCAGGTGGGTCAGTTTTTGTTTTGAAAAATAATTGCCAAATTAATTCTGTCATTGTCAAAAGGCATAAGTATGTGTGAATCTTCTCAAAATTTAAAGCTTTCTGATTTTTCCTTATATGATTAGTCTGACAAACTTTTTATATGTATGATTAAGTTATGCATACTAACTACTAATTTTCCTTCCTTAGTTTGGCATGGAGACACTCTTAGGCTAAAACAGGAAGATTATGAGGTCAACCTGGCCTACATAGCAATACCCTGTCTCAAAACATCCAAAACCAAACCAAAATAACACAAAATCAAATAATTTCCTTTTCTTAAGGGCAATTGATTAGTTACCTTAATTACTTCTGCAAAATCCTTTCTGTAATTAACATAGACACAAGAGAAGGAATACATTGTAGAGATCTACTTATAGTTTATTTTAACAGCCCCTGCTTAACAGCGATAGACATTTGGCTTCTTTTTCAATCACCTCTCACTACATGCACTCTATTCTTTATATTGAAAGGTTCTATAAAACTTTTCATGTCACTGACTTTTCTGATCAGCTTAAATATGCCTAGTGAATTTCCACTTAGTTCTTTATATTTAGTTTCTCTGATGAAAATTCTTGTATTTCATCCATAAGAAGAATGGGTTCCTATACATAATTCGGCAGAGTTTAAATCTGTTTGCTAACTCAAACATCTTTGGGTCATTTCTCCCCACTACCCCCCCTTTCTTAACCACCCCACTCCCTCCTTCTCCCCTCCTACCCCCTTGATTCCAGGCAAAAACTATTCTGCCCATATCTCTAATTTTGTTGAAGGGAGAGTATGAGCAATAATAGGAAGGACCAAGGGTTTTTGCTAGTTGAGATAAGGATAGCTATACAGGGAGTTGACTCACTTTGATTTCCTGTGCATGTGTGTTACCTTCTAAGTTAATTCTTCTTGATCTAACCTTTTCTCTAGTTCCTGGTCCCCTTCTCCTATTGGCCTCTGTCGCTTTAAAGTAGCTGCATTAGTTTCTCTGTGTTGAGGGCAGCAAATGCTATGTAGTTTTTTGGGTGTCTTACCTATGCTGATACCTCCCTTGTGTGCTCTCACTTTATCATGTGATCAAAGTCCAATTCCCTTGTTATGTTTGCCCTTGATCTAATGTCCAAATATAAGTGAGAACATATGATTTTTGGTCTTTTGGGCCAGGCTAACCTCACTCAGAATAATTTTCTACAGTTCCATCCATTTATCTGCGAATGATAACATTTCATTCTTCTTCATGGCTGCATAAAACTCCATTGTGTATAAATACCACACTTTCTTAATCCATTCATCAGTAGTGGGGCATCTTGGCTGTTTCCATAACTTGGCTATTGTGAATAGTGCCACAATAAACATGGCTGTGCAAGTACCTCTGGAGTAACCTGAGTTGCATTCTTTTGGGTATATTCCCAAGAGTGGTATTGCTGGATCAAATGGTAGATCAATGTTTAGATTTTTAAGGAGCCTCCAAATTTTTTTCCAGAGTGGTTGTACTAGTTTACATTCCCACCAGTAGAGTAAGAAGGTTCCTTTCTCCCTGCATCCTCGCCAACACCTGTTGTTAGTGGTGTTGCTAATGATGGCTATTCTAACAGGGGTGAGGTGGAATCTTAGCGTGGTTTTAATTTGCATTTCCTTTATTGCTAGAGATGGTGAGCATTTTTTCATGTGTTTTTTGGCCATTTGAATTTCTTCTTTTGAGAAAGTTCTGTTTAGTTCACATGCCCATTTCTTTATTGGTTCATTAGTTTTGGGAGAATTTAGTTTTTTAAGTTCCCTGTATATTCTGGTTATCAGTCCTTTGTCTGATGTATAGTTGGCAAATATTTTCTCCCACTCTGTGGGTGGTCTCTTCAGTTTAAAGACCATTTCTTTTGTTGAGCAGAAGCTTTTTAGTTTTATGAAGTCCCATTATCTATGCTATCTCTTAGTTGCTGAGCTGCTGGGGTTCCATTGAGAAAATTCTTGCCTATACCTATTAGTTCCAAAGTATTTCCTACTCTTTTCTATACCAACTTTAGAGTTTGGGGTCTGATATTAAGATCATGGATCCATTTTGAGTTAATATTGGTATAGGGTGATAAACATGGATCTAGTTTTGGGTTTTTGCAGACTGCTAACCAGATGTCCCAGCAGTTTTTGTTGAAGAGGCTGTCTTTTCTCCATCGTTTATTTTTAGCCCCTTTGTCAAAGATAAGTTGGTTATAGTTGTGTGACTTCATATCTGGGTCCTCTATTCTGTTCCACTGGTCTTCATGTCTGTTTTTGTGCCAGTACCATGCTGTTTTTATTGCTATTGCTTTGTAATATAGTTGGAAGTCGGGTATTGTGATACCTCCAGCGTTGTTCTTTTTACTGAGTATTGCCTTGGCTGTTCTTGGCCTCTTGTGTTTCCATATAAATTTAGTGGTAGATTTTTCAATATCTCTGATGAATGTCATTAGGATTTTGATGGCAATTGCATTAAACATATAGATTACTTTTGGGAGTATAGACATTTTTACTATGTTGAGTCTACCAATCCATGAGTATGGGAGATCTCTCCACTTTCTATAGTCTTCCTTAATCTTTTTCTTTAGAAGTTTATACTTTTCCTTGTAGAGGTCATTCACATCCTTTGTTAGTTTACACCTAGGTATTTGATTTTTTTTTTGAGGCTATTGTAAATAGAATTGTTTTCATATATTCTTTCTCAGTTTGTTCATTGTTAGTATATAGAAATGCTAATGATTTTTCTATGTTGATTTTATATCCTGCTACCTTGCTGTAGCTGTTGATGGTGTCTAGGAGCTTTTGAGTCTAGTTTTTTGGGTCTTTAAGATATAGGATCATATCATCTGCAAATAAGGATATTTTGACAGTTTTTTACCTATTTGTATTCCTTTTATTCCTTCTTCTTGCCTAATTGCTCTGGCTGGAATTCCAGTACTATGTTGAATAAGAGTGGAGATAGTGGTCATCCTTGTCTCGTTCCTGATTTTAGAGGGAATGGTTTCAGTTGTTCTCTGTTAAGTATAATGCTGGCTGTAGGTTTGTCATATATAGCTTTTATAATGTTGAGGTATTTTCCTTCTAGTCCTAGTTTTCTTAGAGCTTTTATCATGAAATGGTGTTGGATCTTATCAAAGGCTTTTTCTGCATCTATTAAGATGATCAAGTGGTTTTTGTCTTTGCTTCCATTAATGTAGTTTATTACGTTATTGATTTGTGTATGTTGAACCACCCCTGCATCCCTGGGATGAAGCCTACTTGGTTG
Organism: Castor canadensis; assembly: GCF_047511655.1. NCBI lineage: Eukaryota > Metazoa > Chordata > Mammalia > Rodentia > Castoridae > Castor > Castor canadensis. Next base: position 31,909,223 of record NC_133389.1, on the reverse strand, counting down.
TGGTGAATAATCTTTTTGATGTGTTGTTGAATTTGGTTTGCCATTATTTTATTGAGGATTTTTGCATCAATGTTTATTAAGGAGACTAGCCTATAGTTCTCCTTTTTGAGGTGTCTTTGCCTGGTTTTGGGATAAGTGTAATACTGGCTTCATAAATGTGTTAACCAGTTTTTCTTCCCTTTCTATTTCATGGAACAGTTTAAGGAGGGTTGGTATTAGTTCTTCTTTAAAGGTCTGAAAGAATTCAGCAGAGAATTCATCAGGTCCTGGACTTTTCCTTTTGGGGAGACTCTTGATTGCTGCTTCAATTTCATCTTGTGTTATAGATCTATTCAGGTGATTAATGTCCTCTTGGTTCAGCTTTTGATGATCATAAGTATCTAGAAATCTACCCATTTCTTTAAGATTTTCGATTTATTGGAATATAAGTTCTCAAAGTAGTCTCTGATGATTTCCTGAATTTCCATGGTGTTTGTTCTTATCTCACCTTTTGCATTCCTGATTTTACTAATTTGAGTTTTTTCTCTCCTCATTTTAGTCAGATTTGCCAGGAGTCTATTGATCTTGTTTATTTTTTCAAAGAACCAGCTTTTTCTTTCATTGATTCTTTGTATGCTTTTTTTGGTTTCTATTTCATTGATTTCAGCTCTTATTTTATTATTTCTCTCCTTTTATTTGTTTTGGGATTTGCTTGTTCTTGTTTTTCTAGGTGTTTGAGATGTATCATTAGGTCATTGATTTGAGATCTTTCAGTCTTTTGAATATATGCACTCGTAGCTATAAACTTCCTCTCAGGACTGCCTTTGCTATGTCCCATAGGTTCCAGTAGGTTGTATTTTCATTTTTATTGACTTCCAGGAACTTTTTTAATTTCCTCTTTTATTTCATCAATGACCCATTGTTCATTAAGCAATGAGTTATTCAGTTTCCAGCTTTTTGCATGTTTTTTGTCATTATTTTTGTTGTTGAGTTCTAGTTTTATTGCATTGTGATCAGACAGAATGCATGGTATAATTTCTATTTTCTTATATTTGCTGAGGCTTGCTTTGTACCTCTATTTTGTTGAAGGTTCCATGGGCTGCTGAGAAGGATGTATATTGTGTAGAAATTGGATGAAATGTTCTGTAGACCTCAAGTAGGTCCATTTGATCTATTGTATATTTTAGATCTAGGATTTCTTTATTGATTTTTTGTGTGGATGACCCATCTATTGATGATAATGGGGAGTTAAAGTTCCCATGACCACTGTGTTGGAGTTAATATATTCTTTTAGGTCCTTCAGGGTATGGTTGATGAAATTGGGTGCGTTGACATTGGGTGCATACAGGTTGATGATTATTATTTCCTTTTGGTCTATTTCCCCTTTTATTAGTATGGAATATCCTTCTTTATCTCGTTTGATCAATGTAGATTTGAAGTCTACTTAGTCAGAGATAAATATTGCTACTCCTGCCTGTTTTTGGGGGCCATTGGCTTGGTAAATCTTCTTCCAGCCTTTCATCCTAAACCTATGCTTATTTCTGTCAGTGAGATGGGTCTCCTGTAAGCAACAAATTGTTGGATCTTCCTTTTTAATCCATTTCATTAAGCAGTGCCTTTTGATGAGGGAATTAAGTCATTAACATTAAGTGTTAGTACTGATATGTATGTAGTGATTCCTGTCATTTAGTTGTCTCAGTTGTTTGAAGGTTTGATTGTGTGTACCTAAGTTGAGGTTGCTCTCTACTGTCTTGCTTTTTCTTTTCCTGTGGTTTGGTGCTGCCTGTCTTTTCATGGTTAAGCTGGGTTTTACTTTCTGTGTGCAGAATCCCTTGAAGAATCTTTTCTAGTGGTGGCTTTGTGGTCACATATTGTTTTAGTTTCTGCTTATCATGGAAGACTTTTATTGCTCCATCTATTTTGAATGATAGTTTTGCTGGGTAGAGTATCCTGGGGTTGAAGTTATTTTCATTCAGTGTGCGGAAGATCTCACCCCACGCTCTTCTTGTTTTTAATGTTTCTGTTGAGAAGTCTGCTGTGATTTTGATGGGTTTACCTTTGTATGTTACTTGTTTTTTCTCTCTTATAACCTTCAATATTCTTTCCCTAGTTTCTGAACTTGTTGTTTTAATGATGACATGTGATGGGGTAGTTCTATTTTGATCTGTTCTGTTTGGTGTCCTGGAGGCCTCTTGCATCTGTATAGGAATATCTTTCTCTATATTTGGGAAATTTTCCATTATTATTTTGTTGAATATATTATGCATTCCCTTCGCTTGCACCTCTTCTCCTTCTTCGATGCCCATGATTCTCAAGTTTGGTCTTTTGCTTGAGTCAGTGAGTTCTTGCATTTTCTTTCACAGGTCTTGAGGTGTTTAACTAATAGTTCTTCAGTTTTTCCTTTAATTACCATTTCATCTTCGAGTTCTGAGATTCTATCTTCTGCTTGTTCTATTCTGCTGGATTGTGGATTGGCCTTCCATTTTGTTTTGTACTTCTGTTTCATTCTTTTTTCTGAGATTTTCCATATCCTGAGTCTTTTCCTCTTTAATATTGTCTATTTTAGTCCTGAGTTCATTTATCTCTTTATTTATCTTGTTCTTGGTTTCACTTTGTTGTTTATTCAGTGCTTCTATAGTTTCTTGTATTTGTTCTTATGCTTTCTCAAATCTCTATTTTTGTTGTCTAGGTATTTCTTGAGTTTCTCTTGTACATTTTGGTTGGCCATATCCAGTATCATCTCTATAAAATTCACATTGATTACTTGCAGGATATCTTCTTTCAGAGTGTTCTTTTGGGCTTCATTGTGTTCTTTGGCATAGTTTATCTTCATTTTGTTGGAGTCTGGATCTGAGTATCCGTTTTCTTCATTCCCCTCTGGTTCCTGTACTAATTTTTTGCTGTGGGGAAATTGGTTTCCCTGTTTTTTCTGTCTTCCCTTCATTGTCCTTGGTGTTGTTTTGTCCCTGTACTGTGTGTAATTCAGTATTGTCTAGCTTGTAATAATAACAATGGTGATATATAGAATGGAAGGGTGAGAGGAGAGGGAAAGTAAAGAAGGTAAAGGAAAAGGGAACAACAAACAAATAATTGAAAAAACAAATAAATAAACAAACAATAACAAAAAAACCAATGCCAAAGAAATAAACAGGAAGAGATAGTGTACTAATCAATGGTAAGGTAAACAAGCATTAGAGAGACAGAAAGAGGATTTTAAAAAATCCCCAAGTTCAAATGCAGTAAAGTTTCAGTTAATAATTTTGGTGTTAGTCCCTCAGCCTCCAATCCTGGAGATAGTGTCTTAGAAGTAGTTGGGTTGTTGTCTCATCAAAGGGGAAAAAAAAAGAAAAACAAAAGCAAAACAAAACAAAAATCCCAAGTTCAAATTGAGTTTGAATCCTTCAGCTTCCAATTCTAGTTCTATCATTGTCTCATCAAAGGAAGAGAAAAAAAGAAGAAGAAAAAAAAAAGAGTCTGGAGACAGCTTTGTAAATGGCTATCTGAGGCTACAGCTCACTTTCCTGCTGCTGTCAGCCAGCTGTTGCTGGAGGCTTTATTGATTGCAGATCTCAGGAATGAGTTTAACACTCACCTAGCCCCGCAGGCTTTGTTTTATTAGAGTTCTCCTGGGCGAGGTGGCCGCTGTTACAAGCCTTCCCTTCTGCAAACACTGGGGTAGGTGGTGCTACACCTGCTTTCTCTGGCTGGCTTGTTTACTTACAGTTCTGTGAAGGATTGCCCCTCCTCCACTCTTTAGAGCTCAGGGCACCCCCACCCTCTTTGCCACGTGTCTTTTTGTTGTTGTTATTGTTGTTTATTCACCTTTTTTTCCTCTTTTTTCCCTGGGTGGAGGTCAGTCTATCCCTGTCTCTTCTTGTGGACTGGCCATCCAGGTGAGGACAACAGAGACAGAAATCAATAAGGAGAAAGGAAAGGAAAATTCCTGCTCAAGTCACATTGTCAGTTCTCTCAGCATCCTGAGTGACTCACATGGTCCCAGGACTACAATCATAAAATCAGTTGGAAATCGAAATGACATATGGCTTATGATTGGAGGTACTTTTCTGTCCTGACCTCCTGGTCTCCCACCTAAAAACTAGGCCTCTAAGTCTGCCTGAGCACTCTACTAACTGTTTTCTCCTTTAAGTCTTGCTTTTGAAATGGGTAGTTTTTCCATTGTAGACATGTCAAGACCAGGAGGAGAATCAGGTCATATCCAGGTCATTGTAGGCAGCAATGCTGGGTTGGTCTATTCCCTTTCTTGGCAAGGTACCATGAGGTCAGGATTATGAATCCATACCCTCAGCCTCATGTGTGCACAAGCTGGAGGGAACAAAGACAAAATTTCAATTCTCTGTCTAAAAATGCCCCATATATTTAAAATTAAAATCTCAATTTTCCAGGTTATGGCATTAGCTAAAATGTGACAGAACAGCCATCCTGAGTTGTGCTACAGATTCCATAAGCCATTTGAATTTTTTTTTTAATCAAGCCCCTTACCAAAAATTAACTTTTGAGGGGCTAATTCATTCTACCTTTTCCATGCTTACTATCGCCAGTTACAATGAAAATATAATCCTTTTACCACAACAGTCTGCCCTTTTTTTAGCCTGTCATACAAACTCCAACTTAAAAACAAATTTTTAGTATAAAATAAGAGGGTGGACTCATTCACAGATCTCCTTGAGCATCGCATATCCATGTCCTTTGAATAGATGAGGATATGAGATGCCAACACTACACACAAGACTAGGCTCCCTAAAATTCACTTTAAAGATTTGGCTAATAACAAAGCTAGTGTAGCCCAAGGTAAACTATTATTAAAAATTATTAAAAACACTCTAGAAGTAAATCTAAGCCTTCAATATTGAAAAGTGCATTTGGAATTAATTTGTGTGTCATTGTGTGAATTTTGTGTATGTCTAGTGTATGATTAACTTACCAAAGATAAATGTCTGATAGCTATGGCAACTGTCTTATTGGAGACAGACTGACTCAAATACTTTCCTAGAATTGACTCTTGCTTTAGCTATCAAACTGCCCAAAATGACTCCTAAAAGAACAGAATGGGACACATTTCAATTTGCTCCTAAAATTTAAAAATAACTGATTATTGTGGCCACTTAGTACTTGTGGCCACTTAGTTAATTTTTATATGTACTTGAGCTCTTGAATCTATGTATGCTTAAAATGACATTTATGGCATGCCTAATTTAAAACTCTTTGCATATGCGTGTGTTTGAACATCTTTAGGATGATTCTTATTATAGAGCTAATGTAAAGAAACAAAAGGCTTCTGTTTCTTCTTTCCCCCCCACCTCTTCTGCTGTGACTTTTAAGACAAACCAGTTTTTCAAAGTTTTATGTCAATCTGATCTAATGAAAATGCAGGCATTATTTTATGAATGGTAGCCTGTTTCATTCTGTTTCATTCTGTGTAAGTGTAATTTACTTTCAATTCTTTTATAATTATATCTGTTAACAAATGGTGTCTTTATAAACTACTTATTGTATAGAAAAACAGTTTATGATTGCCTTTCTTCATGGGTCTATAAAGGATATAAAAAGGTATTATGTGTATTTTTGTGAAAAAGTTAAGGGGAAAAAGAAAGTGCTGTTAAATAAAAAAAGATTTTGTCAAGAAAGGTTTGTTTTAAAGGAAAAGCAATAAGGGCAAGCCATCAAAAGGTCTAAGGCATCATATAAAGATCCTGAATAGGTCTTAAAATCATATAATAGATTAAACTTATAAAAGCTTAGGTATGTAATTAAGTTGACTATAATCTAAGTGCTGCCTGAAAGATTTTCTAGGGTAATGTTAAACTAGAACCTGGTTCTCTATGTTCATAAAATAGCAAGACTGCCCTAATGTTGTTCTATTCTTAGTAAGAAATGTAAAAAACTTTTGTAAAAAAAAAAAAAAAGATTTTTATCAAAAGAATTACTCATGTTTTCTGTTGATTTTGTCAAACTTTTAAATACTTAGAAAACTAAACCTTAACTAAGTCAGAGTTCATTTCAGTATCTGTTCATGTAAAAGTCTCTTAAATGACCACCTTATATCTGTGTGATAGAACAACTGTTGTTTTGTGTAATTCTGGCACAATTTGTATGTCATAGATTTATGACTTAAAGTATGTAGAGCTATATGTCTAGATTTTATATAAGTATTGTACAAACATTTGCAGAGTTAAAAGTGTGTCAGCTTAATATATGCAAAATGACCAGCTAAAGTTCTCTTTTACCTAAAAGCCTTACATCTAAACCTTTGGCATATAAAATGGTTAATGAAACTTTTTGCAGCTCTGCTCTTTGTAATCAGTAACATTCAGGAAAAACCTGCCATTTGGACAATCCTACTATTTAAAATCTGGCCTATATTTGTCTTAGCCAGATAAGTAGTAGTGTATATAAGAAATGTACTTGTGCATTAGGAGAAAAGACTATTTGGGATTATAGACACTATTCCCCTAACTTGTAAGAGATATAAAGTTTGACTTTAGTCAGTGCTGTACATCTATTATCTTAGTAGCCAAAAATTCTAGATTTTACTCCAAAGTAGAAAAAGGAAGCTAAATTAATATGTATATCTAACATCTACGTAGCTGTAATGCTAATTGTTGCCATATCCTTTGTAGCATATTTATGCTCCCCAAATATATAAGCCTTCTAAAATGCAAAGCTAAGAAAAGAAAAAACAAACAATACCAAACAGGTGTACTGTGTCCATGCTTTCCTAATTGTAACAAGGAGCACTTAATGTTACTAGCATAATGCCATCAGTAATGATTATAACTAGATATTCTGATAATTCCTAAACTATTTTTCAGTATTTTAACCATGGCTATTCTTTTAAGTCTTGTCAATTGCAGTCTGGGTCCTTCTCTGGAGCATTTACAATCAAACTCCAAAAAAATGACTCTAGCAAATACGTATTTTTCACCTGAGTCAACTTTTTAGATATTTGCTTTTGTTGGCTTTTTGCAAAATTTTTAACTGTTGTCTGTTGACATTCTGTAGCATTTTTTAGTTGTGAGGACATCATCTGTAGTCCAGACAGAACTAAAAATGTATGCCAGTTAAGCCTACTTCTTCTAAACCTCTTTTTTTACTTATAATTTGACCAAATGTGTCTCAACTGGCACTGGCTTCCACCTGACCTGCCTAATCCTTCCCCTCCAACCTTGGAAACATCCAGGAAAGCTATTCTAGCACAAAGGCACTTTCATTAACCAGGATGGTTAATTGACAAATCTTCAGAGGAGACTCTTCAGAGACAGTCCGGAGACAAGAGGGGAAAATCTGTCCCAATCCAGATGGAGTCACCTGTGCCAGACCTCACAAAATTTACTAAAGCCAAGAGGTTTTAAAGAAGTGGTCTTACATAGGACTACTAGATATCCAAGCCCTTGCAAGCACCTCTGACAGAAGGCAAACTCATATTTTTGGTCAAGAACTTCTATTTAAGTAAAGATAAATTATTTTTGCTGGCTCCAAGCTTATCTTTTTAGTAGTCTATGGTCATGAAGTTATTTTTCTCTATGCAGTATATTTAACTGGGAGTATTCTGACTTTTACTCTGTATTCTACTTGATAAAAATATTTCTAGTTTTAGACTTAAATAACAAATACTTTTGATTTAGCTGTTAGTTATCTGTCCCTTCTCCTGTATTTATCACTGGTCAAAACCCCTAATTCCATAATTCCCAAGGTACTTAAATTGCTTTTGCTGAAAAGCACTGACTCCCTACTTGGGCCAACAGATTAATGCAATAACAAAGTACCCTCTGGGAAGCAGATACCAGGTCCTAACAAGACACTGAATTTATAGAGGCCTCGATCTTAGACTTCTCAGCTTTGAGAATTGGGAGAAATAAAGTTTATTCTTTTTAAATTGCATAATCTCATGTATTTTGTTATAGTAACAGTGACAGACTAATATAACCAACTGCACACAAATCTTGACCTTAGAGTTTCTCAGAAATGTCAGTACGTTATGCTTTAATTAAGAACTCAACCCTTTTAAAAGAGAAAATCATCATGAGATGATTTGATTCCAAAAAGTAGCACATATAACACTAATCATTTTACCAATGAAAACTCCTTATTTCAGAAAAATATAAGGTCAATTATAGCATCCTACCTATAGGTACTAAGGAGCATGACCTAATGGAATAAACTAAGGATTCTTCACTGAAAGACACATTAAATATTTATAGAGTATGCTCTGTGTGTAAAGAACACTATTAGAATCACTGTTGTGGGTAAATTTCCAAAGATGGACAATTTTCTCCAGGCCACTGATAAAATTCAATTACTTGCTCTAGACAAGTTTCCAGTTTCTGAGTTTGTCGGCTCCTTCTGCTTTCTACAACATCCCCTAAGTATTGAATATTGTCTAAAAGGTGTTCCTGATTTTCAAGTAAATGTTCTTCTTTCCAGATGCTAGTTTTGAGACATGGTGTCAGTAAGGGCTTGGAATGTGCACTTTTGATAACTTCATGGAACTTTCTACCACAGTGGACAGAGTAACCCTGGTCCCTCTTGGAACGCAGATCTGTGGGAATTCTGGGCCAAATACAATTTTGCTTAGGGAATAAGAACTGGAGAGTTGGAACTGTAGGAACATGTTGGATTGCATTAGGCAAAGCACAGAACACTCAGTTCTTCCTGTCTTCACAAGAACTCCTTTGTGTCCAGAGTGTAACACCCTAGTTATACAAGATACATACTTGGCCTGAAGGAATCTTAGACAATTAGCAAGCTTTTCTTTGGTCATCTCTCACTTTTCTTTTTGTATATTTGCCTGTCTTAAATGCTACTCCCCACCCTCCAATGTACTCATTATCTTTATAATGGTCCTTTAGTTCCAAAGCATCTCTCCAATATTTTGGACTCATCTTTTCACTTTCTTTTTTTTCTCCCAAATGCTAATTTAACTTTTTAAAAAAAATTTTATTTTTTTATTATTCATATATGCATACAATGCTTGGGTCATTTCTCCCCCCTGCCCCCACCCCATCCCTTACCACACACTCCACCCCCTCCCTCTGCTCCCCACCCCTTCGATACCTGGCAGAAACTATTTTGCCCTTATCTCTAATTTTGTTGAAGAGAGAGTATAAGAAATAATAGGAAGGATCAAGGGTTTTTGCTAGTTGAGATAAGGATAGCTATACAGGGAGTTTACTCACATTAATTTCCTGTGCATGTGTGCTACCTTCTAGGTTAATTCTTTTTTTTTTTTTTCATTTTTCTTTTATTATTCATATGTGCATACAAGGCTTGGTTTATTTCTCCCCCCTGCCCCCACCCCCTCCCTTACCACCCACTCCACCCCCTCCCGCTCCCCCCCTCAATACCCAGCAGAAACTATTTTGCCCTTATCTCTAATTTTGTTGTAGAGAGAGTATAAGCAATAATAGGAAGGATCAAGGGGTTTTGCTGGTTGAGATAAGGATAGCTATACAGGGCATTGAGGTTAATTCTTTTTGATCTAACCTTTTCTCTAGTTCCTGGTCCCCTTCTCCTATTGGCCTCAGTTGCTTTTAAGGTATCTGCTTTAGTTTCTCTGCGTTGAGGGCAACAAATGCTAGCTAATTTTTTAGGTGTCTTACCTATCCTCATATCTCCCTTGTGTGCACTTGCACACTTTGATCTTGTGATCAAAGTTCTATCCCCTTGTTGTGTTTGCCCTTGATCTAATGTCCACATATGAGGGAGAACATATGATTTTTGGTCTTTTGGGCCAGGCTAACCTCACTCAGAATGATGTTCTCCAATTCCATCCATTTACCAGCGAATGATAACGTTTCATTCTTCTTCATGGCTGCATTAAATTCCATTGTGCACATTTTCCACATTTTCTCGATCCATTCGTCAGTAGTGGGGTATCTTGGCTGTTTCCATAACTTGGCTATTGTGAATAGTGCTGCAGTAAACATGGGTGTGCAGGTGCCTCTGGAGTAACCTGTGTCACAGTCTTTTGGGTATATTATTACAATCTGTATGTTACACCTGTGTGTTAGTCATACTTTCTTGATACAACCAGATACCTGAGAGAAACAACTTAACAAACTTAAAACGGGAAGGATTTGTTACAGCTCACAGTTTCAGAAATTTTAGTCCACAGTCTTTGGCTCCATTGATTCTGGAACCATGGTGAGGCAGAACCTCATTGCTGTTGGACCATGTAGCAGCGCTTACTCATCTAACAGGGGACAGGAAACAGAGAAAGGAAGGGACCACAAACCAGGTATAACCTTCAAAGGCATAATCCCAGTGACCTACTTCCTCCAGCTAGACACTACCTCCCAAAGTTTCTAACACCCCCGAAAATAACACCACCAGGTGTGGACCAAGTAAACAATGCATGATCCTGTGAGGGGCATTTCATATACAAATTATAACAACCTGATGTAGTAGAAGTACTGTGCTTAAGGCCTAAAGATAGAAATATGACCAAGTTATTGACAAATCAATAACTCCTCCTCTTAGCATATTTGTCCAAGGGGAAAACAGAAGGCAAAAGGATTTGCCAGCACTCATTCTGGTTAGCAAAGAGCAACCCATTCTTACCACAGTCATTTCTCTTGTAATTAAAGCCAAGCCTTATGTGAGCAGGACATTGTCAATAGCATTTAAGTACCATAATGTAGAAAGAAGTGAGAGAGATACAGAAATAAGAGGCCTAAAGGTCAAAGAAATAACATTATAATATTACCAAGTACTAGTTCTCCCAGAGAGAACCAACCTATGTTGTCTTCAGGGGAAATTAATGTTTCCTGTTATCTAAGAAGTATAGTTTATGTGTAACAGAATTCTCATGAGGGTTTTCAATAGTGTGTTCTCTGAAGTGGAATGAAAAGACCCACATTCAAATTTACTCATGACTCTAGAAAAACATACCTCAGAATCCTATGGTCAATAAATCCAGGGTTTATTTAAGGCATGTTATGTATATTTACACATGCTAGAATTGTGCCAAGGAACCAAATCTCTTTTTTTGTGAGGAGGGCTTTGTGAAGTATACCTGAATGCTGAAATTGGGGGGTGGGAAGCCTGATATATTTGCTGTGCACTATGACTGTAGTACATCAGAGATCTGTCTAATCTTCTGTCTCATCATATATCCTGATCTTGATCTGAAGGGTTTGATTTACCCAAACACCATTTTCTTGTCTACTACAGAAAATAAAAAGTGTGACTCCTTTAGGTGGATTACATTAAGGAAAAATATTGATTTACTTATCAGAGACTAAGAGTCCTATCTCCTTGAGATATGCTAGTGGAGACTTTTGATATAAGAAGGAGCAGCAGTATAATTCTGCAGAGTTTCACAAAGTTTTTTTTCCTACTTATACTAGCCCAAAGGAAAAAAGAAAGTTATACAATCATATGTAAAGCACAATTACAAATGTACATATAATATTACACCTGTTTAGGAAAACACACATGCCAGTTTTTTAAAGTTACATGTCCTTGAATTCCCAAAACTCTCCACCAACATATATACATCTATAAAATATTATTAAATAGTAATATCCTTTACGCTTTAATGTATTATGTGAAACTATACTTTCCTATAGTCTTCTTATCTATGTAAATGGCAACCCCAACTTTCAAGTTTTTAGTCCCAAAATACTGATAGTCATTTTTCCTCTGTTCTCAGTCTCCTCATCCAAACCAGTCAAGTTTGTTGTTATCACTGAGTTCAAGTTATTTCCAGAATCAAATCTCACTTTTTAATCCTCATTATTTTATCTTTTCCTGGCCCTTACATGAAGCTCAAAATTACTATGACTATTCCAACTTAAACACTCATCTCTTTGCCTTTTCTAAATTAAAGTAATCATAGAAAACTTTTTTTTAATGACTGAAGATATATAAGACCATATGGAACTTACTAGATTAATGTAAAATTGGTGGCCTCAGAAAGCCATTTACCTAACACCTGCCCTATGAAGAGACCAAGCTCAGAATCATTTCATGCACACAGCAAACCGATGGCCTTGTGCATCTTACAAATTTCATTCTAACCTGACCTGGGTGATTTTCTGGAAGATGGCCTACTCACCTGAGATCCTTGAAGTAAAGGACTACCAGGCAGATGCCTTGATGGATCATACTCTTCGTATCATTCTTCTCCTAGATTGGGCCAAAATCTAACTGAGAGATATTTTGGGAATTAACATCTCTCACAAGCATGAACTAATAAGTATTGTTACACAACACACGTTTTAATGCTACCTATATTTATGTGTGGAGTCCAAGGTAGTAACTCAAATAGCTTGCAGCTGGTCTTGGAATTCTTATGGAATAAAGAGAAAGTCTCTACCCTTATGAATAATAATAATAATAATAATAAATAATAGTGTAGGTTATTTTGCAAACATTTAGAGTATCAGACCAGGACTATCTGTTAGGCAAGAAGAAGGTTGGGAAACCATATCCAAAATGTCAATAACGTAGCTAGCTTTTACTCCCAAGACCCATTTAAGTAGATTTAGTGCTAAGAAGAAAAAGCGTTAATTTAAATCTGAAAGGGAATTTTTCATTTAGCCCAATAGTCTCTCTCAGGTAGTGAGGAATATGAGACCTAGAAGGGCATACTAAAATTTCTCAAGTTTTTCCCATTAGTTAGAGATTGAACAGAGCCTAGAATTAGGTTTTCAGGTTTTAGTGTTTGCTTTTCTCATTGCCCAATATAGTGAGACCAGGAAGGACTTTAATTACAACTAAATTTTCACAATGAATTTCTACGAATTCTTTTGGGTTCCATTTCCATTTTTACTTTTTTAGTCATTTTTTTATGAATTTATGACCCCTCGAATAATATTATTCAGAATATAGTATATACCTTAGTCAGCTCTGTCACAAATTTCTTTTTTACTCACTACTTTCTACACATTTATATTTACATGTATCTGTCTCCCACAGAAATAGTGCATAATAAAACTAAAAATTTAAGTATATCTTCCTTTATATTGTCTCTCATGCCCTTTTAATTGCTGTAACTGAGATTTTAAACCAATTTTGTCAATCATTTTCTTTTACATGACTGCCATTTTTCTGGTTTCATTTCATTTCTTTTCTTTTCTCAGTTTATCAAACAACGATCTTTTTTGTATTATACATAATTTGGGATACTTGGTGGGTTTTGGAGTGGGTTGAAAGATGATGTAGTATTGGTCTATGGGCTGCATACACTGTGTTTCCAAAGAGAGCATCCAGTGAGTCAGCCAAACCAACTTAGACAGAAAGGCTGGAGACACACCAAATGTACATGTTCTACTAGAAGCTATTCTAGAAGGGAAGAATAAAACTAGAAAAGCAGGCTGAGATCAGTGGGGCATAAGAGGTAGACCAGAAACTTCAGGTAGTCTATATAACCTCTCCTATGGATGGTGGTGGGGGCTGATCATAAGAGAATTGTGATTGTCATTAACTATGTCCATTAAATATTTTTAACATTTAATATCATTTCCAATGAGCCAAGTCTCATTTCCCAGGAGACATTTTGACAAACCTCATATCATCTTATTCCCATTTTCACTTTCTTTGGTCACAGAAGTGTCTGTTGTTCAAAACCTCCATCAGCCTGAATAACCATAAAAGTATGCCCATGCATATCCATTTTCACCTCATGACTTGCACTGGACCTGTAGCACAAATAAGGAATCAAATGTTTCTATTTTCAACCACTAGGATATAAGATTGCTATTACAATGTAAACCATACAATCTGTATGAAACAGGTATTCAGATGATGTAGATACCACTCTCACACTCAGATGATTTTCTATGAGTAAAGAAGAATCAGACATCATCTGTGTTTATGTAGAAGCACATTTTTCCTGTGTACTAAAATATACATCCAGATACGTTCATCAGGATCTTGTAGACTAGAATGTGAAGTTCAAGTGGAAGTTCAGTAAGTGAGGTCAAGCAGACCAGGATTTTTAAAAAAAGGCTGATTTACACTGAAGGAGTCAATCTGACTTTTAATGTCACTGCAGCAGCCATTGGTATCCACACAAGTAGATTTAGGATATCCCTGTCTCCAAGGAGATGTCTCCCAGAACTCTGATCTTCTCTTAGGCCAGTGCTACCCAATGGAAAGTATATGAAATGCCTTTCCATGTGGAATATACTTGAGCTCACTACAGCCCTCTTTCTTCTTCCTCTAACATCCTCTTCCTTTTAGTAGCTTCTGTTTCAGGATACAAAGAGAATAGAATTTTTGAAAAACAAATAGTATTATTAAAAAATAAGAAAAAAATACAGTTTTCCCTCAACTCTAAAGAGATAGAAAAAAAGAGCATTCAGTGAAGAGAACAGTGGCCTGGTCCCAGAGCTGGTAAGTTACTTTATCTTGCTTTACTTTTGCTTAACTGCCAGTACAGGATATTAGTAGGTTATTGTTAAGGCTCTTGTTTAGCCCTAACATTCATTGACCCTAAGTCATTTTTTTAAATGCCTCATAACTCTTGGTAATCAGCACAATAATACTGTATACTTGCAGAGAGTCCCTACAATATATTATTCTCAAATTTAGAAAAAAAGATTATAGAAAAGCTACCTGTTACCAAAAGTGTTTGTTTTGAAAAAAATTTAAAATGAAAAACTTCATCAGCATAAAAGATGCTGTAGTACTTTAAATTTTGTTTTTCTTCTGAGCCTTCTTTACACAGCAGTTTGAATTGCTTCCTAAGTATTTATAACTGACAAAAAGCAAATGGCATTTAGAATAATGATTAGAGTTACTAATATATGATATTATGATTCCATCAAATTCTGTTTTGGCTATTAATTGGAAAGGTGCCAAAGGATTCAACTAAAGTCAGATTTTCTTTAACACATTTAAAATTTTTAAGATATGTGTTACAGTCTTAACCATCTTTTGGAATTAGTCTTCTTATTACTAGCTTAGTGGAATTATCATACCTCTATCTGAACATGTAGTTTAAGGCTCAACTACAATTTTCTTCATCCTATGGTGCAGGGCCCAAATGTTTTCCTTTCAGATCTCTGACATTCATAAAAAACCTGTCAGAGCTGCACACTGATTCTTCTTGTCATCTCTGCCATGGTTAAAATTAAATTCTGAAACACATTTTTAGCACTTTCTCTCCAGAGGTAAGGGGTTTCCTCTACCCTGAAATGGAGTCATTCTAGTTCTCAGTCTCCTATACACTGCTAACTTGCTAAGTAAGCCTTTCACGATTTCCAAAAACAGCTATGAATTTCAACCTTGTACATAATTCTTATAATGAAATTTTTCTCCATAGCGTTTAAGTTTTCTAGCTATGATATAACCCAATTCTTCACAACACATATTCCCGTTATCATAATTAACCAAAGCTGAAATTAGTAATAATTATATATTTCATGCCACGTGCTACACTCTTACCCCCTCCTGGTACTAGTGTTATTAGTTTGGACTCTTTCCAAAACAGGGATAAAGCATATACCTAAAGATAGATATCCTTTTTGGAAATGTTTCCAAGAAACAAAGGTAAGTAACAAAAACAAAAAAAAGGTAAAGCCAATACAAAGCTGTGCAACTGATTTAAACAATACTAAATGAAAAGCATTGCTCAATGCAATGAGATATTCTAAGAAAATTTCTAAAATGTCTCATAAATAAGGAAGGGTAAATGTTTATTAACTATCCTCATTCCTTGCTATACGCCAGTCCACAAGTTTAGTATAAAGAACAGTAGAACTTGCTAGAATCTAAATTCTGCAATTGCACTCTTATTCTAGGGCAGGTACTCATGAGTCTGTGCATTAATAGGCCCTCAGGTGATTCTGTGCAAACTTGTACTTGAGGGTCATTGGACTAAAGGAGGGTTCTGTAGACTAATCCAGGTGGTTACTGTGTTTTAAACTAAACTTTGCACACATGCTCACTCATTAGTTGATTCTTTATGACTGGTTTCTATAAAATAGGAAAATTCAGTAGTTGCAACAGAATCTATACAGCTTGCCAAAGAGGAAATGTTTACAGTATGGCCCTTGACAGAAAAAAAATTTGAAGATCCATAAGCTTAGAGTTTAGAAAGAGAGACTATGGTTGCATAGGCTATTTCGAGTTGATTTTATACATATGCATTTTGTTTGCATTTATATGGATAGATAAATACACACATACACATGCATGTACATGCACAAAATCATGCTACAGAATTCAATTTTTAAGAGAGAAGTAATGACATAAAGGGAAAACTACTAAGGAAAGGTCAGTTGGGGCTTCCAATGTTAGGAATTGGATAGTTGCAAAACATGAGAGAAGGTCACTTTTCAAATAGCCTAAGAAAAGGTGAAGACCAATTCTCAAATGGTCTAAGGAAAAGTGGGGGTGTAGGTGAAGTAATAAATTTCTTTTATTTATAGAACTAGCTGGTTTATGCTAAGTCATAGTGAGATGTAAGTGGATTCAAATTTTAAAACTCATCAATACTTCCTTATTTTATATTCCTATGTAAAGCATCCACACCTTTTCTTTTTCTTTCTGAATTAAAACTCAATGTTTTCCTTTATGAAGTCAGAAATCATATTTTGTTTGAGTGTCAACTTCTCTGCTAATGACTGAGTGATCTTGGGCAAATTATTTAATATCTCTGAGCGTCACTATATAACATTCCTGTGTAACAGGGTACCCATAAGGAATATCATTTCACTGAATATGAAAAATATTTGGCAGAATGCCTGGCACATACTTAGGATCTCAGTCAGTATTGTTAACTGAAAATATCACAACCAACATTAGCTAGATTAATCAGAACAGAAAATTATTAAGATATGTTAATTAGGACACAAATGTCAGAATGCTACACTTGGAATCCACACAGCTAGCAAAAACACTCAGATTCACTATGGACTGACTGACAGCAGTAAAGATGCTACAGCTACTCTTGGTACTCATATACCTGGCAGCTGACACTGGTGAAATTAACAATAGCACCTGTTGGTTCAAAGCCCCCTGGAAACTATAGCTCTCCACAAATACCAGGACAAAAACTGGCTCTGCTTGGTGAGTATTTCTTCTGGTGATTCAGTTACCAAATCAAGGATAAGAAGACAAGTTCTAATTCAAGGTCTTCTGAGACTCCTCCAATCAGGAGAGTCTAGGGCAATTGCATCCCAGCTTTACAAGAGACAAAAATGAGTTAAGTATTCTTCCTTGAGTAATGATAACTACTAAGGGAAAAAATTACCAAATATGTTCACACTGTTCTTTAAGTTACCAATAACCATAAAACAAGGGCAATGTCCAGTACGAGTCACATTATTATTAATTTCCTTCTACTTCTGTTGCCCTTATAAAACTTAACAGTCTTCCTTTTTGCTAATAGAATAGAATCTCCCACAATGAAAATTTCATTTATTCAAATTGTATATTTGCATGCCATCATACTTTTCCTCTTCATCTGTTGAAGCTATAAGACATTATAAGAAATGAACACAAATTTTACTACTTATGTCAACATTTAAATGTAGAGGAGCATTCATTTCTCTGATAAAAATGTCACAGGTAAAGGAAACAAAGTCAATGTTGATTTAGTGGCTACTGCTTCATAATGCTATTTGGCCACATTTGAATCCCTTTCAACAATGGCTGATTTGTTAAGAGGCATGAATTAAATAATCTTCTTCAATAAAGCTAACTCGGCCTGTCACTTCCCAGTAAATTTTATGTAAGTTGCTCAATGATAAATAAGAACATTTAGGACTTCAACTTTCATGTACTTGTTATTTACATTTTTTTTCAAGATAGCCAGAGAGTAGACAAGGAGACCTATATTCTAATTTGGCTTAGATCATCATCAGGTATTTATGGATCTTTAAGACAAATTATTTAAGGAGTGTGGTACACTGTTTTCCATTTTTCTTTAATAGAAAAGACTTTTTCTATCTACCAATATTTTATGTCATACCTTTTAAGAAGACTGGCATGCATAATTGGTGTGGCCGTATTGCTACTGGTAAATAGCTTTGAAAGAATAAAGTAATAAATATGTGGTCATTTATGATTGAACAAAGTCTCAGAAATAGTTAAGTAGGTGATGATATTAAACTAGTTAGCTTGAATGAGAACAAAAGGAGCCTATCTCTTATAACACAAATAGTACTAACAATGAACCATACTGTGTAGAGAGTATAGAAAACCCCTTTGTCCTCTCCTTTTGCTTTCTCTTTTCCAAGTTGCTAACAAATGGCTGCATTTTGGACCAGAAGAAATAGAAGTTTGAGACATGATCTGGCATTTTCTTTGTCCATAGAAGATGAGGATAATTTTTTTTTCTTTCATGTAGCCCTTCTACAGAATGAGTTTTTGGTAATTTTGAGATAGCAGGGATACTGGATAATTTCAGACTGGGGTAACTTTTATTCTTATACTCTTTAATGTGCACTTTTCCTATGCCAAGAAGTTGGAATTCTGTAAAAGGAAGGCACGATTTCTCATTTAATTTTAGGATTACTGTTTTACTCCAGAAAGGGGAAAATGAATTCCAAGCTTTGGTAATACTACTATAGTCTCTCTATAATTTATGCATTACCATTTCACCAGGTTGGCTTAAAAATGTCTATTTGGGTTAGGCCCAAGCCTTTTAATGTATCAAAGGGAAACATTGGTTTCACTTTTAAATAAAAGCACATACTTTCTGATACATTGCATGAGATATCTGTATAACGTGTAGTTCAGAATCATAGACTCTATGATGGAAAATTCAGATGACAAGACAATATCAACCTAAAGACTTGTCATCACAAAATGACAACTCTAAGAAGTAATAGGGCAATAAGCTATTATTTATAATATACTTGAGTTAATGGAAAGACATTATTATCTTCTGATTATTATGGTACTTTCGTGGAAAATCAACATGATATATTGTGTGCTTCTTCCATTCTCTCAGCAGTAAAAATAAACTTGGTGAGGATCTTCTTCCAAATTGGCCATCCTGGTGTACATTTTAGATAATGAATCCCTTTTTTCTCCCCTTTAGAAGTCACCATTTCTTCTTCCTTCACTAGAGAAATTAAGGCCACTCAAGATATCTTTCTACATTATCACCTGTCATTTCCACTACATAAGGATGAAGAAAAGGCAAAACCTGGCTTTTAATTCATTTACAGGTTTGTATGTGGCTTAACTTATATTTAGTCTTCTTTTCTTCCCAATAACTGTAACTCTTTGATTGGTCTGCTAGATGTTGATATGTAATAAAGTAACCTCAACAACTTTCTGCCCTGAATCTCACCTCCAAAGCAAAACATAAGCCGGGATGATTTCTCTTTTCAATAGAAAATGTAAGCAGAGTTGAATCCAAGTCAGCTCCACATGGTTTTTATGTGCATGTGGTTTCCAGGGAAACGTTGACCAGATATTTCTAAATGTTCAGATAGAAACTTATGTTCCTCAGATTCTGGCTTTGAGTATGCTAAGATTGTTCATGGCATCAAGGAAAAAGGGATAGGTAATATTGAAAAAAGTTACTTTTAAAACTGAATTCCATTTTTAAAGTTACATTTAGAGTAGGCCTAAAATTTAAGTGAGAAGAGAAATAGATTCCTTTGTTTGGATGAGCAAACAAATTTATCTTTAATTTAGGGTGATTTTTTTTTTAAGTTAGAAGTAAAGGGAGATAGTAAGTTTCAATTTTGGTGTTTCAGTTATCTAAATTTTTCTATTCTAAATGAAGGCTGTTCACAGGAAAGGGCAATGACAGGTACTTGACCCTATTAAAGGACTGTATTAGTAAGAGAGCCAAAAAAATGAACTAATGAAAATAATTTGTGTTAACCTTTCAATTTATATAAATGTGATCTATATTAATGATGATGATTATGAAATTATGATAAAAACAATTACCTCAAAGCAGTTTAGCTCTTCACACTAATGGAGGCTATAATTTACTGTTTCCTGAAATAATAACTGTCTTACTTTTTCCTGAAATTATACCATTTTTACCTATTCAAAATTTACTTTCTACTTCAGGCCCTTTTCACATTTTGTGTCTGCTAAATGATTCTTATTTCATCTGTTTTCTCAAATTCACCTACAAGTAATAAGATATTTTGGTTAATTTTATATCTAAAAAAGAAAAACTTTCTAATCTACTTGGTACTAAACTATTCAATAAGTTATAGCTCTTTGGAAGTAAAATATTATCACTGGATAATACTCTTTCTACTTAAATTGTCCTCTGATCTTACCCTTCTATTGTTAGAAGTTTGATTTAAAAAGACAG
The DNA here is from genome assembly GCF_047511655.1 of Castor canadensis. Taxonomy (NCBI): domain Eukaryota; kingdom Metazoa; phylum Chordata; class Mammalia; order Rodentia; family Castoridae; genus Castor; species Castor canadensis. The sequence goes on along the minus strand of NC_133389.1, from coordinate 31,888,984 downwards.
GAAACATGCTTTTATGGCAGGAATATGGAAGGAATAGTAAAAGCAGAAAAGGAAGAGAAAGATTGAAAGATGGTGCACATACAATGGCAAGCATGAACTGTTGGTACCTCAAGTGTCTCTGACCAAAAATAGCAGAATAGCACCCAACTATGTGAATTAGTGACTTTTTCCTATGTGCAGGAAGTAAAGGATGAATAAAAACACATTTTCTCCTTCTAATACAGTTCTGAGAAGAAAGCAGTATTAGTAAAACACTCAATTGTATAGACTTAGGGAGGAATTCAAGAAGAAACAAAGACAAAATATTCATTCTATAATCATTTTGACTTGGACTGATTATTTAATATTATTATTGCACTCATTTGGAAACCATTGTCATTTTTTTTACTTTCTGTTTGAATTCTTATCACCTAGCATAGTCTTTAGAAAAAAGTATGTATATGTCCACTACATGTGTGTCCAAATAGTTAGATGATGAGACAAGCTGTCCCAGAGAAGAAAACCTTTCACCCAGACCTGAAATCATGGAGTAACAACGAGAGTCTGGGCCATGAAGCAAAAAAATGATTCTCAACTGGACAAAGTATACATGGAAATGGAAACATAGCAGATCTCATGAATATACCCCTTAAATATTTTTTCATTTGATCTTTTCTAATTCTGGCAACCAATTTAGATAATTCATAAGTTGAATTCAAATATTAGATATGAATTTGCTGGTTTAGACATATCCTCATAAACTAACTTAATAATTGATATCTTTTATCTCATGCTGTGAAAATGCCAACCTTTCAGTTCCTCCAAGTGTCCCAGTACAGATGGTCTCTTATTGCAGAGCCAACAACTGTCAGTTTATTTTACCAATATCTAAGAGACAGAATGATTGCATTTACATCAATCATCTTGAATAAGAGGGACAAAAATCACTGCTTTATTGCAAAATAAATGTCTCCCGCTTTCTAGAGCAGTATCTGATTACAGCACTTACTTTTGATAATGTAGGAGAAAGTCAGTCATGTGACAACATTCTATTCTGTTGAGTCAGAGGTGGGAAAACAGCAATTTTTCAGAGGACATGCAAAAACTGACTCATAGCTCCAGAAACCTTCAGTCTTCTTTTGAGGACAAGAAAGTGTTCCCACAAGGATCCAGCAGAATTACTGACTGTCTAACACTGTGGCAGTGTCTTCATGTACCAGATGGCTTAAATGTGTTGACTGACAGGATGAGAAAGCAAAATACTCAAGTATCTTGTTCTCTCTACTTGTTTTGACAAACTTTAGTACCTATACAGCCTGTGATTTCAACTCGGATCATAACTACAGGCTGATAAAATTTTGCTCTCTTTACAATTATGTCTGTCTAATTGGCTAGACTGACATTAGTTATTCTGTCAGAAAATTGAAAAAGACACCAATAGACAAGGGAAAAAAGTCTCATTAACCTGTATTTCACTTGACAGACAAATGAGTTACGTAGGCTCACAAATACTGGTTCCAGTTTCAAAGGCTACTTAATGAGCAAGAAAGGACTGTATTAATGGATATTATATTTTCTTTTTACTTCATTGCATACATAGATAATGATTATATATGCAGCGTTATCTTAAAATGATACAATTTGGATGTCTTACTTTTTATTTAAAGTGTCTTACTCAAGTATATAATTATATTAATTAGCAGACAGAGTGTCTTCTTAAGACATAGGCAAAATTTTCCTACATTTTTTCCTAAATAGCACCAAATGCTACCTAAGATATATTACAGTACTCAGTAAATAATTTTGCATTATTGGTCTTTGTCTTTTGCTTGACATTTGTAGTTTTCTTTTCCAAATGCATATTTTGCATATCAAAATATTCAAACAATTGTGCAATTTTGTGTTTGCATATTTTTCTTTCTTTACTGTTTCATATAGCATACCCATTTAATTGTTTTGGAATTATAGGCCAAGGGAAAAATAAAACTTTCCATTTTTATTAAAGTGATGTCCTCTTTGCAGTAAGTTAAAAAGCAGCTGAACAAAAACGCTTCAAATTTGGTAGGTGGCTAGGACTCCTGAGGAATCATGTCACAGCTAAATTTCAGAGAAATACTTGAAATGAAAGTTTGGAGCTTTTTAAAGGCCTCTTGTGAGTCCAAACTTTTGACAGATGTCAAGATTTTAGGAAATCATTTTGAAAGAGAATGCAACTCTCTTTTTACCTTGGCCCACAGAGATTAAAGCAAAGAGTAAATCAACCTTAGGGTTCAAAAGAAAAGGCTCTTATCATAATAACTTAGAAAGATTGTCATTCTAGCAGCCTGATGATTGAAGTATCACAGGTGCTGTGGTGCAATTGGAATCATCTTGGCTAGACCATTAGAAGCATTAGATAAATTTAGGAATCTCCCTTATCTTCTCTAGGCTTCAGTTTCACCATGTGCCCAGTGCACGTCACACTAATAGCAACTGGGTCTTAATTGTAATATTGTAAAGATTCTTTGAAAAGATAAAGAAACTTAAAATTACTTTGCATAGCCCCTCAATACACCTATATCCCTGCCTACAACACAACATTATTGAATTGCCTTAAATCTCCTAGTTGGTTTTGTTGGCATAGACCTGACACAGTGGTAAAAGAATCTGAGCTCCCATCATTGTCAAATCCAGCCATTGTGATTGTTTTGTTTGGTGCCATGGGAGTTAGTGCATGAAGACAAGTCATTTTAAAGACTGTTGTTTTCAAGATGATGAAATTAACTATGTGACCTAATTTGAGCAATCATATGGGCAAAATACCTGACCCAAACTTAACTCTAATCACTTCCATTTCCAAATTTGTTAGTAATTTGAGTTTTCACTGCTATTCATTCTAAGCCACATTGATTTGCAGGAGAGAGTGGGGAATAAATGAAGCAATGAAGAATGAATATAAGGACTGTAGTAGTCTTTGTTGATAGTAGAGGCAGAATTTAAGAACCTTTTTTTAGAAAACATGTTTATCACCACTATCACTTAACATAATGTGGTACAGAAAGAATTTTGATGTGGAGTACTTGTACTTTATAAAACTGTACTACAGAGGTCATAGTAATTAGTAAGATGAAATATTTGAACCATGCTTGAAAGGGCATTTAACATTGGGATTTTTAGAGTGTTATGTGTGCATGCATTTCACACTAATGATAGAAAATGAGAAGAAACTACTGTTAGCCAAACTTGTGCCCAAGTAATTAGTCAATAGTTGATCTTTAAAAAAATTGTCACCCTTACCATAATAAACCAATCAACTTCGATTTATACTAAATCACTTTAGTTATTATTTACATTGTTATATAGAATATTTAAAACATACAGAGTAGAATCAGATAGACCAAGTTCAAACTATGGCTATTCAAACATCTAGTACATATTTGAGCAACTGGCTTAAAGTATCTGAGCTCATCTATAACATGTGAATAATTTTATACTGTTGAGGGGTATAGTATACATGAAGTAATTGTCATACAGCCTGCCATTATTTTTCCATATAACTATCATCTAAGCAGTTATAGATTGTTGGAGATAGTGGCAAAACTTTTTGTGCCCTTCATAAAAGACTTAAAAACCAGACTGGAATTCAATTGAACTTTGAAAACTTCTAACTTTAGAACACATACAATCAGTGTATAACATTGGCCACATGATATATGAACTAATGCATCAATTTGCTTATGCCAGTTGCTTCCACTGAGCTCAATATATAAATATGTATATATATACATATATTTAAGTAAATATACATTTAAATTATGTATATAAATTAATGCATATTAATTTAAAATATGCTGTCATATCCTGTGACACATGCCTTGGTTGCTTTCATTTTCTGCTAATTATTCCCACTAGATTTTTCTCTTTTTTTTTTATTTTTCTTAATAAAATTAAGCTATTTATGGCATTTAATTAAATGCACCTCAACTCATTTATGGAGAACCTTCCTACAGTCATCTCAAAGTCTGTTGGAAAGTGACATAATATATAAGAATGAATGGAAACATTACTATAACATAATGAGTTAGGATGACTAATTTTGGTTCAGAAGATGTTATGCAGAATCTAATCACCCACTTCTTTGCATATCAGCACCCCACCAAACCTATAAGGGTCTTGCATATACTGTTAAAATGGTGGAATTACAAAGTTTTGGACTATTGAAAGAGAATTGGCGCATACAGGCCAATTGTATGGTATTGATCATGTATGGTGTCACAGCTAATACATAGTCAATAGGAAGTGTTTTGTTTTAATCAGTTAAAATATCAATTGTCTCAAATAGCATCTAAACTTTAAGAGACATATTCATTGAACTATAAAAAAATGAGAACTCATTTCAGATGTGAGTCTAAGACTCAGTCATGGAGGAGATTGGGGATGAGAAAGATTAATTCAGATCAAGTATCAAATTTGAATTAGAGGAGAGTGAGTAGAATTCTAAGCACGTCAGGACAAATTTGCCCATAAACATAGGACTATAGAGCATATTAGCTACAGGAAGGGTCATGCTAAAAAATCATAAATTAAGAGCAATATTTTGGCTGGTGCAGTGGCCAAAGTGGTAGAGTGCCTGTCTAGCAAGCATGAAGCCCTGAGTTCAAACCCTGTACCACCAAAAAAAAATAGCAATACTTTTGTTGATCTTTTGATACTGGTTAGAATACAAGTTTTACTCAGTAAGTATAGTATAACATCCATTGTTGTAAAGGTGCCAGGCTAGAGGAATATTTGCATTCTGAACAAACTGAGTTTTATTACTTAATCTTATATTCATTCAATATATAGTTTTTAAATGTTAACGCTATGCCAGGCAATCTATTCAACAAATTTTGGGAGACCACGTGGGTTCATTTATAACATAGATTACTTGCTTAAAGCACAAAGATAGATAGTGAAACCCATTAAAATTGTATAAAAAGGGTGAGGGAAGGGGGATTAGAAGGAATAATACAGGGGGGTGAATTTTATAAAAGTACAATATAAGCGTTTATGGAAATACAACAATGAAACCCTTTTGTTCAACTAATGTACACCAAGTTCAAAAAGACAAAAGAAGGTTTTGTTTGCTTGTTCCCTTATTTTTAAATTAATTCTAGGTTAGCTGAGAAAATAGAAAGTAGAATGCTTTTTCATAATACACAATTGAGCAGAATAATTTGGGACACTCATAAAAGACAGTAGGTGGCCATTCATGCCTGCTCATTTGTCACATTAAAGCATGAATAAAGAGCAGAATCATAGCCTATGACTTTCCTGCCATTAATATGACACATTTCTCCTTTGCTATAAAGGTGACCGGGGCTATATCAATAGAAGATTCTCTTTAAAAATTTCAAAAGACATTTGGTGTCTGATGAAACTTGTCACAAAGCTGATTATATATATATATATATAATCAGTTTCAGGTTTGGGGAAACAACCTCTGTACCTCTACGTCTGCACTGCACTAAAACCACCTCTGGGAACCACCTCTACAACTTCACACTTGATGGCAGTATTCTGCAGCAAATCTGGGAAATCCTCAAGCAGGGCTCAGACTGGATTCAGATTTATTGGGAAGCAAGGCTCCATTTGAATGTGTACATTTTTCATATTGAGAGTCATCATTGCTTTTTCAAACTCTACAAATGTCTTTTAAATGACCATGAAAGTAAAAAGACACTGAAATGTGGGAGGCAAGCCTTAATGCAGATGTAATAATTTTTACCCCCTACTTCTGAGTTCCCAAATTATCCAACCACAGAAAGAAAACAATTAGCATGCCAAATACAAAGGAATAACAGAGACCACTGTCTTCCTTTGGATCCTGGGTCATTTGTTTTTGTTCCCTAGATAATCTGGTAGGTAAAGGACAGGGAAAGAAAGATTATAGATTGCTTTAGATTATCTTTCAGGGTTTATATATAATTGTGGCACTGTAGAAACCCAGATCTTAGGAGACCAGAGCTTTCAATGAGAAAAAAAATAATCTAATGACAGGAAGATAAAATTGTCTAAGGTATATATAAATATTTAAACATAAATAAATGTGAACTTGCTGTCTATAGACACAATCATGTGTCTATCTGTATGTATACATCTGTGTATGCATGTGTGTGGGCCCAATGACATCAATTTAACTCAACCAGATATTTATTTCTGGATATGATTGTTGGAACTACATCATATAACCATCCACAGTACTATTCCAAATGCTGTTCAAGACTGTAGATAATTAAATATTTGTCATTACATTGGGAAAATGGAATCAATAGCAGACTTTCTAGTTAAAACTTGTACCTATTCATAGTTTTGGCACTTGTTATTTCAGATGGAATTGTTACTGATCAAAATTATGCAGTATTTTAATCAGATGCTTAAATTTAGCCACTATTATTAAGCAAACCATAGTCTCACCATATTCCTACTGCAGGTAGAACCAAGTCTTCAAAAGGGTCTTTTCAGGATAAAGTAACATGTGAGGTCCAGAAAATTGAGTTAACTTGATCTTTATAACCCTTCGTCTTTTCAGGAAATACAGCCAGGTAACAATAATTGTATTGGCCCAAACACCAAATTTTGTTTTCTTTCTTTCTCCCAGAGACACTATCAGCCTCAGCCAGTGATTTGACTCCTGTGGGTCATTGGTCCCAGATGAAATTGAAGCCAGATGATATTATGCAGAGTAAAGTGATAACTTCAGAGACCAGCACTTAGAAATGACTAACACGTATCACAGCACCCAGGGCAAATTTGCCAATCTTTTTGGTAATAGCTCTGTAGGAAAAGTATGTCAGGTTTTGTTATAACTATTGTTTTGACGATGGGGGAATAAGAATGCAAAGATATAATAATTTTCCCTATTAAAAATTTAGAAATTGGTCAAAAAATACAAGACTGGTATTTGAATTCAAGTCTCCTCACATTTTGAGCAATGTCTTTTTTTTAATAATTATTTTATTCACATTACTCTGTACAATTTACAAAGTGCTTATCTAGGGACTGTCATTATTATTATTACTATTGTTTCTGTCATTTTTACATTGTTATTAACATACATTAGTTAATATATGTAAACATATATTAGTTTACAGGGGGGATTCACTGTGACATTTCCATATATGCTTGCAAAGTACTTTGGGTAAGTTCATCCCCACCCTCATTACCCTTCATCCCCTCCTTTCATGGTTCTATTTTCATAAAAATATATAAAATATATCAACCATATTCACCCTCCTTTACCCTATTTACCCTCCCCTTTCCCACAAGTAGCCATTCCTGTCCTTCATTTTTAAAGTGCATATTCAATGTTCAAAGGGGTTAGTCATATCTCATGCATGAATATACTGTACATTAATCAGATTAACTCCTTCTATTTCTAGCTCTTACTCATTCCCTCCACACCATTTTACTCAACAGATTTCAGTACATTCCTTATGCTATCTTCCTAAACAGATGAAATATATATATATATTTTTTTTTTGTGTGTGGGTCTCCTATATCCTTTATTTATTTATTTATTTTTATTGTTTTATTATTCATATGTGCATACAAGGCTTGGGTCATTTCTCCCCCCTGCCCCCACCCCCTCCCTTAACACCCACTCCACCCCTTCCCTCCCCGCCGCACCCCCTCAATACCCAGCAGAAACTATTTTGCCCTTATCTCTAATTTTGTTGAAGAGAGAGTATAAGCAATAATAGGAAGGAACAAGGGTTTTTGATGGTTGAGATAAGGATAGCTATACAGGGAGTTGACACATATTAATTTCCTGTGCATGTGTGTTACCTTCTATGTTAATTCTTTTTGATCTAACCTTTTCTCTAGTTCCTGGTCCCCTTTTCCTATTGGCTTCAGTTGCTTTTAAGGTATCTGTTTTAGTTTCTCTGCATTAAGGGCAACAAATGCTAGTTAATTTTTTAAATGTCTTACCTATACTCATATCTCCCTTGTGTGCTCTTGCTTTTATCATGTGCTCAAAGTCCAATCCCCTTGTTGTGTTTGTCCTTGATCTAATGTCCACATATGAGGGAGAACATACGATTTTTGGTCTTTTGGGCCAGACTAACCTCACTCAGAATAATGTTCTCCAATTCCAACCATTTACCAGCAAATGATGACATTTTGTTCTTCTTCGTGGCTGCATAAAATTCCATTGTGTATAGATACCACATTTTCTTAATCCATTCGTCAGTAGTGGGGCATCTTGGCTGTTTCCATAACTTGGCTATTGTGAATAGTGCCGCAATAAACATGGATGTGCAGGTGCCTCTGGAGTAACAGTCTTTTGGGTATATCCCCAAGAGTGGTATTGCTGGATCATATGGTAGATCAATGTTTAGCTTTTTAAGTAGCCTCCAAATTTTTTTCCAGAGTGGTTGTACTAGTTTACATTCCCACCAACAGTCTATGTATGGGAATATCTTTCTCTAGATTTGGGAAATTTTCCGTTATTATTTTGTTGAATATATTACACATTCCCTTCGCTTGCACCTCTTCTCCTTCTTCGATGCCCATGATTCTTCAAGTTTGGTCTTTTTGGAGTCAGTGAGTTCTTGCATTTTCTTTTCACAGGTCTTGAGTTGTTTAATTAATAGTTCTTTGGTTTTTCCTTTAATTACCATTTCATCTTCAAGTTCTGAGATTCTGTCTTCTGTTTGTTCTATTCTGCTGGATTGGCCTTCCGTTTTGTTTTGCCGTTCTGTTTCGTTCTTTTTTCTGAGGTTTTCCATATCCTGGGTGGTTTCCTCATTTATGTTGTCTATTTTTGTCCTGAGTTCATTTATCTGTTTATTCATCGTGTTCTCTGTTTCACTTTGGTGTTTATACAGTGCTTCTATGGTTTCCTTTATTCTTTTTCTTTTAAGTTCTCTATTTTTGTTGTCTTGGAATTTCTTGAGTGTCTCCTGTACATTTTGGTTGACCCTATCTAGTATCATCTCTATAAAATTCTCATTGAGTAATTGTAGTATGTCTTCTTTTAAATTATTCTTGTGGGCTTCATTGGGTCCTTTGGCATAGTTTATCTTCATTTTGTTGGAGTGTGGATCTAAGTATCTGTTTTCTTCATTCCCCTCTGGCTCCTGTACTAATTTTTTGCTGTGGGGAAAGTGGTTTCCCTGTTTTTTCTGTCTTCCCGTAATTGTCTTTGGTGTTGTTACTGTCCCTGTATTGCGTGCAATTAAGTATTTTCTAGCTTGTAATGATAACATGGTAATATTTAGAATGGAAGGGTGAGTGGAGATGGAAAGCAAAGAAGTTAAAGGAAAGGGAAAAACAAATAAACAGACAAGAAGGAGAAAACAGAACAAGGAATCAGACAAGAAAGTTTCAAAGGTATAAACAGGGAGCGTTAGTGTACTAATCGACAGTAAGCTGAACAGGCATTAGAGACAGAGAGAGCGTTGAAAATAACATATAAAAAAAGATAAGAATAAATATAAAAAATAAGTAAATGAAAGATATATCTATATATAAAAAAATAATAAAATGAAAAATAGAAAATTTAAAAAAAATCAAAAAACCAAAAAACCTCCAAGTTCAAATGCAATGAAGTTTCAGTCTTAAATATTTGGGTGTCCGTCTCAGTCTCCAATCCTGGAAATGGTGCCTCAGATGATGTTCTGTAGTTGTCTCATCAAAGGGGATGCATAAAGTAGAACAAAACTATACACACACACTCACAAAAACCCCACCAAGTGTTCCAAGTTGAAAAACAAATAAGCAGACAAGTAGGAGAAAACAAAACAAGGAATCAAAGAAGAAGGTTTCAAAGGTATAAACAGGGAGTGTTAGTGTACTAATTGACAGTAAGCTGAACAGGCATTAGAGAGACAGAGAGAGGATTGAGAGAGAGACAGAGAGAGGATTATCTCAACCAGCAAAACCCCTTGTTCCTTCCTATTATTGCTTATACTCTCTCTACAACAAAATTAGAGATAAAGGCAAAATAGTTTCTGCTGGGTATTGAGTGGGGGAGCGGGAGGGGGTGGAGTGGGTGGTAAGGGAGGGGGTGGGGGCAGGGGGGAGAAATGAACCAAGCCTTGTATGCACATATGAATAATAAAAGAAAAATGAAAAAAATAAATAAATAAAAAGAATAAAGATAAAATAAGTAAATGAAAGAAATATGTATATAAATAAAAATAAAACAAAATGAAAAATAGATAATAAAAATAATAATAAAAAAAACCTCCAAGTTCAAATGCAATGAAGTTTCAGTCTTAATAATTTTGGTGTCTGTCTCAGTCTCCAGTCCTGGAGATGGTGCCTCAGATGTTGTTCTGTAGTTGTCTCATCAAAGGGGACACATAAAGTAGAACAAAACTGCACAAAAAAAACCCCACAAAGGGTCCCAAGTTCAAATGCAATACAGTTTCAGTACGTTTTTCAGCATGCAAGTGTAGTTCGGTTGTTTTCTCGTCAGATGTAGGGAGAGAGAAAAAAAAAAAAGAGTCTGGAGACAGTTCTGTGAATAGCTATCTGCTGCTGTGGCTTGCCTCCCTGCTGCTGTTATCCTGCTGTTCCTGGCAGCATTATTTATGCAGATCTCAGGGGTGAGCTTAGCACTCACCTGGCCCTGCAGGCTTTGTTTACTCAGAGTTCTCCTTTGCCCAGGCCTCTGCTACAAGCTTTCCCCTTTCCAAGCACACTGGGGGAGCTGACACTGCACCCGCTTTCTCAGGACTGTGTGTTTGTTTACAGATCACGTGGGAAGTGGGTCTTCCCCCCTCTCCTGTGGAGTTTTCCTCCCTCCGCCACTCTCACAAGGTTTTCTGCTCCTGGTTGCTGGGCACGCGCCCCTGTTCCAGCCAGCCTTGCTTGTTTAAGATGAAATATATTTTAATATTATTCACTCTCTATCATTCTCTTTTCCTCTCCCTTCTACTCCTACTCCCCTCAAACAGTCCTGCTATTACAATCATGTTTTATATAAATATATATATACATATATATACACATATATTTGTATTTATATGATCATGTTTGTATTTGTGAATTCATGTATCTTTTGTATGCATACATCCACATATGAGAGAAAACATGCAAACTTTGTTTTTCTGAACCTGGCTTACTTTGCTTAACATGATGATCTCCACTTCCATCCTTTTACCTGCAAATAACATGATTTCATTCTGCTTTATGGCTGAATAATACTCCATTGTATACATATATCACATTTTCTTAATACATTCATCAGTTGTAGTGCATATGGGCTGTTGTACATAGCTTGATTATTATGAATAGTGTTGCAATAAACATGATGTGCAAGTGTCTCAATTGTATCCTGACTTACATTTATTTGGACATATGCCCAGAAGAGGTATTGCTGGAGAGTACAGTAGTGTCTCTTTTTAGTTTTTTGTGAAACTGCCATACTGCTTTATGTAGTGGCAGTACTAATTTCTAATCCCACAACCACTGTATAAGGCTTCCTTGCATCATGACCAATATCCATTGTTTGTGTTCTTGATGATAGCCATTCTAATTGTGATGGGGTGAAATCTCAATGTTTTGATTTGCATTTCCTTTATGGCCAAAGATCTTGAGCATTTCTTTCATGTATTTATTGGCCATTTGTACTTCTTTTGAGAATTGTGTGTTCAATTTATTTTCCCATTTATTCGGTGGTTGTTGATTCCTTGCAGGGTTAGCTTTTTGAGCTCCCTAGATATTCTGGTTATTAATCCCTTGTCAGATATATAGCTATCAAAGTTTCTTTAATTTTATCATTGTCTTTTCAATCTGATGACTGTTTCCCATGCTGTAGGGAAGCTTTTTAGTTTGATATATTCCTACATGTCAGTTTTTTCTCTTAATTGCAGCACTATTGGAGTGCTATTCAGAAGCTACTGCCTATGCCTTTATATTCCAGAGTTACCCTGTTATTTCCTGTACTAGTTTCCAAGTTTCACATCTAACATTAAGCTCTTTGAATTGATATTAGTACAGGATGAAAGACAAGGATCTAGTTTCAGATTTCTACAAATGAATATCCAATTTTCCTAGAATCATTTATTGAAGATGCTGTCTTTTCTCTAACATATATTTTGGGCTCTTTTGTCAAAAATCAGGTTGTGTAGTTACATGGATTTATGCTTGCATTTTCCATTTTGTCCCATTGGTCATTCTGTCCCATTGGTATGATTTTGGGTCAAACTGATTTTATTATAATAGCTTTGTAGTATAGTTTTATGTCAGCTATGGTAAAACCTCCAGTGTTGCTCTTTTTGCTCAGGATTGCTTTGGCAATTTCAGGTCTTTTGTGTTTCCATACAGAATTTAGGATTTATTTTTCTATCTCTGTGAAGAATATCTTTGGAATTTTGATGGAGGTTTTATTGAACATAAAGATTGCTATTGGTAGTCTAGCCATTTTTACAATATTGATTCTACTGCTCCATGAGCACAGCAGAGCTTTCTCTCTTTTGATGTATTCTTTGATTTCTATCTTTAGTAATTTGTAATTTTCATTGTAGAGGTCTTTTGTTTTTTTAATTAAAATTTTTCCCAGGTATCCTATTATTTTTTGAAGTTAATGCAAATGGGATTGTTTTCTTGATTTCTTTCTCAGTGTTTTCATTGTCAGCATATAGAAAAGCTACTGAATTTTGCATATTGATTTTGTATCCTGCTATTTTGTCAAACGTTTATAATTTCTAAGAGAATTTTGGTGGAGTTTTTAGGGTCTTTTGGATATAAAATCATGACATCTGCAAATAGATTCTCTATTTGAATCATTTTTTTTCTTTCTGTTATCTTACTGCTCTGTCTAAGGATTTTAAAACCATATTGAATAAGAAAGGGGAGAATTTATACGATTGTCTTGTTTCTGACTTTAGAGGAAATGGTTTTAGTTTTTCCTCATTTATATGATTTTGGCTGTAGGTTTGTCATATACAACCTTAATTATGTTGAGGTACATTCCTTCTACTCCTAGTTTCTTCAGAGATTTTATCATCAAAGGACACTGAATTTCATCAAAGACTTTTTCTGCATTTATTGAAATGATCATGTGTTTTTTGTCTTGCCTCCATTTATGTGCTGTACTACCTCTATTGGTTTGCATATGTCAGCCCATTCTTGTACTATTGTAATGAAACCAACTTGATCACAGTGTATGACAGTTTTGATGTGCTGTTGAATTCAGTTTGCAAGTTATTTTATTGAAAATGTTGGCATCTATGTTTATTAAAGAGGTTGGCCTATATTTCTCTTTTGTTTTTTTTTTTTGGGATAAGTGTAATACTAGCTTCATAGAATGAGTTTGGTAGTGTTTCTTCCCTTTCCATTTCATGAAAAGGTTTGAGGAGTATTTGTATTAGATCTTCTTTCAAGGTCTGGTAGGATCTGTCAATGAATCCATTGGGTCCTGGGTTTTCCTTTGTTGTGAGCTCTTTATTACTGCTTTAATCTCATTGCTTGTTTTATTTAAATAAATAAACCATTTACTTAATGTTTATAGCCACTTGGTTCAATTTTATTTTTTTAAATGCACCTAGAAAATTATTGATTTCTTCTAGATTTTCCAGCTTAATGGAAAATAGTCTTTCAAAATATTCCCTAGTGAGTCTCTGGGTTTCATTGTTATTTTTTGTGAAATCCCCTTTTTCACCTCTAATTTTATTAATTTAGGTCTTTTCCATCCTCCTAATCAGACTGGCTGAGGGTTTAGTCCATTTTGTTTACCTTTCCAAAGAAACAACTTTTGTTTCACAGATTATTTTCTCAGTCTCTATTTCATGGATTTCAGCCCTCATTATTATTTTTGTTTGCTAGTTTAGGGTTTAGCTTCCTTCTAGGAGATTGAAGTACAACATTAATTCATTTTTTTGAGTTTTCTTTCTTTGTCTCATTTTTAAAATGTAGATGCTCATAGCTATAAACATTTCTCTAAGCACATACATGCTGCTGTGTTCTGGAAGACTGTGTTTTCATTTTCATTAGAGTCTAAAAATCTTTTATTTCCCTTATTTTTTTTGATGACCCATTGGTTATTCAACATGTTGTTCAGCACCTATGTGTTTGAACAGTTTACATAGTTTCTTTTATTGTTGAGTTCTAGTTTTATTCCACTGTGGTCTGAGAGAATACAGGAAGTTATTTCAACTTTCCTATATTTGTAATGATTTTCTTTATTTACCAAAATATGGTCTACTTTGGAGAAAGTTCCATGGGATGCTGAGAAGAATTTGTATTGTGCTACTTCTGGGTAAGATGCTCTGTAGATGTTTGATAAGTAAATTTGGTGTATAGTGTCATTTAATTTTGTAGTTGTTTTGTTGATTTTTTTTATCTGGATGGCCCATACATTGGTGATAGTGGAGCATTGAAGTCTCACACTATCATAGGGCATTTATCTATACTTTTAAGTCTAGAAGTGTTTGTTTAGTGAAATTGGGAACACCAACATTAGGTACATATAAGTTAGCAACTTTTTTTCCTCTTGTTGTATTGTTCCTTTAATTAGTATAGAGTGACCTTTTTTGTCTTTTCTGACTAATTTAGGTTTGAAGTATAGTTTATCAAATATAAACATAACTATTCCTGCCTATTTTCAAGATCCATGTCCTTATAGGAAACTTGGCACTTTTCCCTTGCAACTTTCCATATTCTTTGCTTGTTCTCTGTACTTGATATTTTAACTATAATATGCTATGGAGAAGTTCTATTTTAGTCATATCTGTTTGCAGTCCAAGAAGCCTCTTGTAGCTGGATAAGCATCTCTTTCTCATGATTTGTGAATTTTCTGCTACCATTTTGTTGAATGTGTTTCCTATGCTTTTAGCTTGCACCTCTTTGCCTTCAATGCCCATGATTCCTAGGGTTTGTTTTTTAATGAAATCACATTTTCTATCTGTAGTACTTCATTCTTTTTTCTACATATATTCATCTGATTTTTAAAATTATATCTACTTGTATCCATGTGCTGAAACTCCATCTTCTACTTCAGTCATCTAAAGTGGTTTTGACTACATATTTTTATTTGACATAGGAGCTTTTCATTTCTAGAGCTTTAATTTGTTTTTTTTTTTCAGTCTTTCTTGATCTTCATTGAAATTCCCTTTCATGTCTTACATTGTCTTCTTTATTTTATTTAGGTGTTTATTTGTATCATCCTTGAGTTCATTGAGCTGTTTCTTTATACCTTTTTTGAGTTCCTTTAGTTGCTTCTTTGCATTCTCATTGAATTCATTTAACTATTTATTCATATTATCTTTGATTTTATTGACTTGTTTTTGCATGTCTTCCTTAATCTCATTAATCATTGTTTTGAGCTCAGAAATTGAGATTTCATCTCCATCTCCACTATCTATTGGATACTTTGTTTGTGACTGTTGACCTTTAGAGAGTCATAGTTCCCTGCCTTTTCATATTTTTATGCCTCCATATTCAGATTTACTCAGCTGTAGTCAATTAGTTGGTTGGGTTTTAGTTACCTAAAGACTTTCCCTTGAATTATTTTCTATGTTTTGGCAGAAATGGATAGTGGTTAGGTTGTTGTGTCATTTCTGACCACTGACTTGGGGTTATAATTTAGCAAATTCATCCATTCCATATCATACCAGATACTTAAGTGAAGCAGAATACCATTGGTGGTATTATCTATATAACCAATCAGATATGAAGGGGACAAGTGTTCACATATTATTTGGGGATTAGATAAATAAAATTTGTTTGCTGAGGAGTTAAAACTTAGTAAAAACAAGGGGAGGGAGGGAGGAGACAAGGAACAAGGAAGATGTAGACAAATGGACTGAAGTGTATGTACAGATACATATATGTGATATGTATAATATATGAATACATATACATCTGAGAAAAACTGATATTCTGATATAAAAAGCACTTTCAAAAGTTATTAAGTGATGGACAATCCCATAAAAAACTGGGCAGAGAACTAAACTAAGTACTTTTAAAAGAGACTATATAAAGCCAATAAAGAAATGAAAATGTATGCCTGATATCATGGATCATTAGGGATATGCAACTTAAAACTTCAATAACATTATCACTTCTTATACAGCAAAATGCTAAAGTGAATAAAGGAGACCTCAGGAAACACTGGAAGGATTTGGGACAACTGGAACTTTCACTGCCATTGTGAGTATAAATTCATTTAAGCACTTTGGAACACTGTATATAGTGTTTAATTAAGTTGCCTTTCTTATCTTCCAGAAAATTTACTCCTTGGAATATACCTAGCTGATATGCGTACCTTTGAATGATAAGCATATACTGATAGCAACATAATTATTGTTAGTCCAGAATTGAAAATACCAATGATTATCAACAGTAGAATGGAAAAATCATTTTTGTAGCATTGTGCAAAATAAAAACATACAGAAAAGTCAAACTAAATGATCTTATCTTTATAAAAGCAAAGCTATTATGCATTAATAGAGAGCAGTATTGTGACTATTCTTGGAGTGAAGACTGTAGAGTTTTTAGCAGACAAATGGGAGAGATTTCTGATTGGTGGTCATATTTTATTGTACTATCTTACTTGTTTTTATACATTTAGTTTATCACTGTCCATCAATCTACTCCACTTTTGTAAATGTTTGTGTATTGCATATCTATCTGTAATGTGTCCATTAAAAGAATATAAAAGTAGCATTTCTAAAAGAGACTTTATAGAGAGAACAGGGTAGAAGACATGGCCTAATGGGAGATAGAATAAATGTTACCAATATTGAACTCTCAGAGAAAATAAAATTTATGAATAAATTGAGGAGTTACATAATTTAAGAGAAGAAGGAAACTTGAGGATGAAATCGCCAATGATATCACATATACCAGACTTCCAATAAATAAGAATGCATACTAAGTGATTAGATAGGTATAAACAACCTAGGTAAACATTTTTTTTTTCTAGTTCATTGGTAAGTGAAGTCAAATTTTAAAGCAAAGAGGGAAACAGTGGCTGAGGAATTAGAAGTAGGAAATGTTAGCTCAACTTTTTCAGAAAGTACAAGCTACAAAGGAAGGCAGAAAGATAGAAAGGTGCCTAGAGGGACAGTCTGGTCTTGGGAAATAATTTTCGGGATCAAAGTTATAGAAACTGGAAAAGCACCAACTAAAGGGGAGTAGAAATTATTTATGGAGTATGGTATGGAAAAACATGCAGGACTGATTTCAGAACAAAGGTGAAGTGTTGGACATGAAAAGAAGTTGTACCTAAATTTCTCATTGTCAAGAAAATTATTCCTCTGTGTATGAGTGTGTGTGTGTGTGTGTGTGTGTGTATGTGTGTGTGAGAGAGTGAGAGAGAGAGTAAGAAAGAGAGAATGAGAAAGACAGAAAGAGAGAGAGAGAGAAAGAGAAAGAGAAAAGACAGATTGAAAATGTGTATTTATGGGTGGATGGAATTTACTGATAAAATCAGACCTACAACACCTGATATTTGGAATAAATAAAAATATTCTGATTGAAAAGAAGGTAAGGAATTGACTTCAGGCTTATTGAGCTACCAGAGATGCTATCCTACACTTCTACATGAAGTTTACTTGATTCAATGAATTGGAACTTTCTGTCTCTGTTTCTCTCAGAAGTTAATTCTCATCTGGATTGTAACTATCCTTAATTCCAACTGGGTCTTCCTACAAACATAACACCACCTTTGAGCAGCATCTCAATAAGGAATCTTTCCTGACTTGTGTCCTTCCTAACTTTAATTAGCTCCTAGGCACTCCTCCTAGTTTCACTACCATGCTTCTGATTGTCTGTTCTTCACCTTTGCTACATATCCTATGTATAGACAGATTTTCAGTATTTTTATAACTGTAGGTTAAATAATTAACAGCTTTTTGGGTGGGGACTAGAGCAGTATATAGAAGTGATCTAATAAAACAATTTCCAAAGTAAAAAGGATACAAAAAACTCATGAGGATGACTATGTTTTTAATAGAACAAACAAACAAAAAGCTTTTCTTTTGCGACAAACAATGACAGGTCAGTGTATACGTCATTGCATGAGAACAAGACAACCATCTCTATGAATGCTTTTTGGGCTTCTAATGCTCACAGAAGAGGAAGAAATTGCAACACATTGAGATATTAAGCTGACTTCTATTACAATCAGAAAAGATGCTTTGGGCTCTAAGTCTAAAAAAATGGGAAGGAGAAGGTCACAAAAGGTTACTTTAGTCAAGCTTAATGAATTCAATATGCAGGTCTAATTTAAAGACAGTCAGAGCTTACTAAGAAAGGTAACCACATACTCCTGCATTATAATTCACAAAGAGATACCCAAGTACATACTGGCCAATTACCAAACTATATAAATCCCGGCCCAGATTTAAAAATCTATTATAAAGCCCTGTGTGCTTAGGATAATTCTTGCTGTAAGCAATATACTCATTTCAAAAGTAGCCAACCTCTAAAAACTTTTAAAAATAATTGTAACTCATTATGGTAACCAATCTTTCTCCTAGTTTTCAAGTGTGCATAAAAATCTATCTTTAAATCTGACTTTCTCCTGATAAACACATAAATCAGATCAGTTTTAGCTCAGATTCTACACCCATTTCTATTTCCGTGTCTTTAGTTATGTCTTTCATACACTCTGGAATGCCTTCTTTAAGACTATGCTTATCTGACATATTCCATCCTGAAATTGCAAGCTGAAACTCCATAAACTAATGATTTCCTAAATAATTTCAAAATCAAGTAAATAATTATTTGAATTTAGTCACATTTTAAAATTACAAATCATAAATTTTTACTCTTGAAATACTTTATGTACAAATAATTCATTTAGCTTTCACATGTATAAATATTAGGGTATTTTCTTGAGAGATCTAAAAATATATTAGTTAAGCACTGATTTCACTGCAGAAATTTGAGGTTATTATTATTTTTGCATTTAATGTAAATTATATTCTGTGTTGGATAATAAGCCCTGTGCTTTTCAAATGATTTGAAAGTCACATTTTTTGCCTATTTATTTTGAAGGTGGTTTGATTTTTTAAAAGTAAAATCATTAAACTTATACAATGGTAGCATGGAAATTATCTGTGGTGTCTTGTGTGATTGTGCTTCAGCCAGAGTGGACATACTTTAAATTATAAAATATAAAGATTAAAGTACAAAGAAGTATATGTTTATCATGTCTACTTCTAAAAGAACTTTTTTCTTCATAGCTACATAGCATAATATCACTGACATTCAGAGGGTTTAAATTAATTCCATGGGTTAAAAAACCAGTTACTAGTGTCTGTGTTCATCTAAAATCTTTATTCTTTTAATGTTCTTTCAGTATATAAAGGTGCCGCAATGTTGACACCCAAGAGAAAAGTCATTGTGATCATTGTGGTACAATTTCTCAAAATAAACTGTCATGCACTTCAAAGAAACCTGTGATTTTATTTAATTTTATGTTTCACACTTCAATATTTGCTACCTGGTTTTCCAAAATTAATTGCAATTTCCTTGAAAATTAGAATTATTATGGTGCCCAGAAGTTCAGAGTACAAAGGATATTGCTTCATATTGATTGATTGCTTTATTGAATTCAAGTCAAAAGTGAAAGAGCCACATTTGTTTATGTCTTTACCAACAACACGCAGCAAGTTAACATGAATATCTGTTCCAGCTTTTCATGACTACGAAGGTTTTGTTCACCTGAGATATAAATTCTTTCAGTGTTCACACCAATGTATTTCACTTTATTAAGTGTCCTAAGATGAAATTTAATCAACTAGGAATGCTACTACATGTGAAAATTCTTCTGAGTTTTAGAAATATTTTCCTAATATTTTATCCATCTTCATTTGTATAAGTTCATGAGAATATTTTTAATAGTAAGTTAATCATTTTAATTTCATGTTTTTTTCCAAAAACTTTCTCTCAAAGTATTAGACGTCAAAAGCATTATGTAGAAGTAACATTGACTCATTTAAGAGTCAGAATAGAAGAGAGAAAAAGCACCAGGTGAACAAAGCAGGAAGTATAGCCTAGCAAAACCCAATTTCCTCCAGTAAATAACTGTGTGCAGATAACAGCAAACAAGTAATTTAAACGGACCAGATGAGTCATTTATCCATTGTTCAGAGTTAGCAAAATTCATTGCACTATAAGAACATCCTGGTTATTGACACAATTTAGTGCGTATGTCATTTATCAAGAACTCTCTAGTTTAAGGAAGTAGTTTAGAGACTTCTTCCAAAATCAAAAGTGAGAAGACATTTGAGCTTAGAGGAAGAGGAATGAAGGCATCACTTAAGCATGCTTTCACATGGTCTTGTTCAATCAGGCAACATTCTTCAATGAGGTGCTTGCTAAGAATTGTGAAAAAAATTTAGTCTCATAAAGAAATTACCAGAGTTTTAAAAATATGCATAAATTACACTTAGCACTCAATTGTTCTCATATATTTTTATGCATATCAATATTTCATCTCCCTGACTTTATCATAGTTTTTTTGTGAATAGTGATCATGTATTTTACACCTCAATTTTATTTCTAACAATGCTAATATCAGAATCGGGGTTTAACAAATGCAGACTGATGTAGATCAAAAAATTGCTTAACTAAAATTTCTTTTCTAACTAGTTTTCTGGGAATCATCATGTTACCATGCTAGACCAAAAAAAGCATTTTTTTCTAGAAGGGTCAGATAGTAAACATTACAGTTTTGTGGGCCAGATTGTCTCAAATAGCTACTCAACTCTGTCCTTTTAGTACTGAGTTAGTAACAAAAAATAGGTAAAGTGTTGCTGTATTTCTGTAAAACATTCAGAAAAGATGGCCCATGATTTATAGTCTACTAAATTCTGCTCTAGATATCTTTTGAAATTTTTATACTTTTCTGTTATAGGTGATACTTCTAAGAATAAGGGATTATATAATGGATTATTTTTAAAAGATGAACCCAACCAATAACTGTGTTATGCAAAATCAAATTAGCTGTTAGATGCTCAAAGACTTCTATGGTGAAAGAATCACAAAGAACTCTACTGGATCTATTTGCCATGCTGTCCAAAATTAACACATTTGGACACATTCATAAGGTCATGGTACTAACTTCATAAATGCATAATTTTCCTAAATACTTAGGATAAATTAGTCATCTAATTATTTTATTGGTACCCATTATTACAGACAAGCAACAACAGGTCCTACAATGTAGATAGATAGATAGATAGATAGATAGATAGATAGATAGATAGATAGACAGATAATAGGTAGACATAGATATATAGATAGGCTTATTGTTGTTTTTGAAACTAAAATCTACATAACAGAGTACAATAATTTAAAACACATAAAATTATTTAAATAATTTATGGCAATTCAGATATTGAGAGATTGAGCACACAGTAACATGGCATTATAAGTTATATTTATTAATAATATCATTTTATGAGAATACAAACAAAAAAGTCATCATGTTATAAAATAGAATGAAAATATCCTATAGTTTGAAGTTATACATTACTTATGCTTTGAAGTTTTGAAAGCATGCTTATTTCTTTATGCTTATTTGTCTCTACATTGTGGTGTTGTGGTCGTTTGTTTTTATCTTGGTATTCTATTTGTTTCTTGAAATATTTTTAACAAATCATGCCACTTCAGAAAGTATACCTTTCTACAAAATCAACTTGAAGTTTGCCTAAAATTCTTCTTACTTAGTAGGCTATATAGAAACCAAGGAATAGGACTTTATGTCACCACATCCACACCTTCAACTGAAAAAGCTTGACTTTGTTCCAGTGGGCAAAGAAGATCCAGTGTGAGGTAAGGAATAATCCTTTGGAGGTGGTTGAGAAGAGAATGGAGGGTGAGTAAAAGGACACTGCTGATATAGGTGTATTTTGATAAGTGGGTTTTGTGTTTGTGTTTGTTTTTTCATAACTGAGGTATAAATAAAGGAAGATATGAGATCAAGAGAATTTGTGTGTGTGTGTGTGTGTGTGTATGCTGTAAATTATCCACATAATAAGGTAGAATTGACAGTGCAGGAGAAAATTACATGAGTGCAAATCCTTAATTAAGAAAAGGTGTGGGATCAATGACAGGCAAGATTAGAAATGGAGAGATCATTGTGGCAGAGGGAAACAGAAGTAGCTGAGCACAGATGTCGGTAGGTTGCAGACTCAGAGGATGAGGAGAGGTGGAAAATAAGACATTTCCCTTTTGATAGCTTATAAGATTCCTGCTAAGCCCATTGACATCTCTCACAGAGGTTGATCTTCTCAGGGAGGGGCAGGAAATTACACAAATAGACTTTTCAAAGGATCAGTTAGGTTTTCAAAAAAAAAAAAAGATGCTCAGTTAAACTTGAATGTCATGAATACATTTTAGTAGTTTCTCAAATATTGCGTGAGACATAATTGTTTGCATAAGTAAAACCTGAGATTTTAATTTTGCTAGGTGTCTTGTACATATATTTGCAAGATCTGACAACCTATCCACGGTCCAAGTAGAAAGCATCTAAGCAAATATTGGTAAATAGAAATAGGCGGGTTTTACAAGATGCTCAGTTATCATCAGGTTACATACCATCTTTTTGGGCAAAGTGGAAAAATGTTTGAGTTCAAACTTCCTGGTATGTAGGAAAAGTGATATTTAAAGGCAGCATCAAAGATTACCTATGAAACATAATTTTATGCTTTAATATTTCAATAGTGTCCTATTCTGTTGTCAGCAAGTGTTTAATACAAGTTTAGGAAGCTAACAGGTACATTAGGTACTTAGTTTGAAAAGAATTTGCCAAATTTTTATGAGTAACATGAACTAACTCAAATTAATTCCTGGCATTTCTTTCTTTTCTTTTTTCTGTTGTTGGGGAGCAAACCTAGGCCCTCTCATGTGCTAGTCAAGCATCACCAGCCACTAGTTCAGTGCTTTATTTTTCTAAATGCTTTACATTTTCCAAATGACAAAACTGGGCCTGTATGTGTTAGGTTACTTGTACAGCAAGTTGTCTGTCCATTGTCAAACTATTTCTCCATGCCAGTTTACTGCCTTCAGCAGACAATGATGTTGCTAAGAAGACTGGAGCCCTGCTAAAGAGTTCAGGTAAGAATTGGGACTAGGTCCTTTAGATGCATTGTATATCTGGGAGGCAGAGTGACAGAATGAAGAACAAAGAAAAAGTTACAAAGAAATGATTTGAGTGCACTCTGAATTAATGTGATTGTTTTGTTTGTCATTGTGTGTGTTTTCTGTACATGTCTTTGTCTCCTACCAATTGTAGCCGCTTAATTTTTACCTTTTTGAGTTCGTTATGCACATTTATATTTGGCATGCCTAGGTCGTAACATCGATGTCTGGGTGTGTGTTTAGATGTCTTCAGGAAAGTTAATGTGCACAAATATCTCAAAAATTATCTAAAGTTCTAATCCTAATGAGGCCTAACTATGCTTTGCCTTAGGAAAGAAAACTTATGGACAATAATACCAATCTGTTTCATTCTATCATGAATGTAATCTACATTTAACTCTTTTGAGTTTTTTAAGGTATAAGGTTACTAAAAGTCTTATTTAAAACAGTTATCTAAATTTGGGGTCTTACAAAGGTTGTTTCAAGATGCAAATTAAGGTATTAAAGTTTATAAGTTTATTTATGTGTGATTGGGTTGGCTATAGTTTAAAGTTTGCCTAAAAAGTTTTCTGAGGTCAAAATTTATGGTACTAATGTGTGTTTAAAAATGGATTTCTCTTTTACCAAAATAACTGTCAGGGATTTTTGGTGCTATAGGCTGATACAAAATTTTTCCAAAACAAAACAAGACTTGCCCTCCAGATGAAATATTGGGGTTCATTTCCTGTCACTATCTAAACCACGACTCTCAGTCATTGGGTTTCCTAATTTTATACTTACTCTCTTATCTCTGTTTCTGCTTTTAATCATTTGTGACATTAATCTTGTTGGCTTATTATTATATTTTTAGAAAATGCACTTGTTTCCCTATTCTTCTCAGTTTGACAAGCTGACTACAGCCCCATGGCCTGATATGAAAATTGACCATAAGTGATGGGTATGTGCCAACCAAGCTTACCTTGGTGCAATTTGGATTCTGTATTGATCATAATAGTTCTAATGTTTTAATAGTTGGGTTGGCATTCAGGATCAACATCCCATTTAGGAACCCTCATGCAGGGATGTCAAGAGACTGGTCCTTTGGAGCAGAAGGAAAACGGGGCCCCTGGTGAAGGCCTTTAAGGCAAGCCAGGTCTAAAGCACCTTCAGTCAAGACTTCCAAGGTATAAGAGGGATGCCTTGAAGATCTTGGAATCAATCTTGCTCTCTACCTAAGGGCACTATCCTCTTTCCTTTTTCTGCTCTTACTCTCTACCAGCCAGCATAGGGAATTCCATTCAGGAGCCCTCCTGCAGGTGTGGAGGGGTGAATGAATTCTTCCCTCCCCTTTCCCTCTCTTTCTTTCTATAAGCAAGCATAGGGGAAGCCAACATACTTGACAGTTTCCTTTTACCTGTTTGATACTTTGATGCTGCTAACTAAAAATAAGCTCTTCATAGCACATTTAAGAATATTTGCTATTCTTTACATCCTGCTTAAATTAGTCTCTTGTCAGAAACAAAAAAACCTAAGGTATTTTTCTAATAACACTAAAGAAACTAAATTTAAACTGTGTAAAAAAATCTTTAAATGGTTCTAATACTCCTAGTGCCTTATACATATATCTAAATGTCATAAAATCATTTATAGAGTTAAAAGTGTATACATGTAAATAGCTATAGTTCTTTAATCTAAGGTACCTTATAATAAGTCTTTAACATTTATTCTCTTTATTGCAAACGATAAAAGTTCTATCTTTTAGGCCTGACTTCTGTTTGTCAGTTAAACATTGGTTTGCCTAATATCTGTTTGTTAGCTTAACATTGGTTTATCTGACATCCATTCATCAGATAAACATTGGTCTCTCTGACATTGGCTAGATATATTCAGTTCAGTATCAAAACAGGGGCTATTTGAAATTATTGAAACTACCTTCCCTTAACTATTGGAAAATTTAGGGTTTTTAATTGTCAGTACTGTATTGACAGTATTTACCTAACCAAAATTTGAGGTTTAAACTGTGATGCTGCTACTGCTTCCTTTATATGCTATGTGTCTTTGTCTTCTTTAAATATATAAGCCTTCTAAAAGACACTGTACCAAGTTGGTGTCTTAGCTTCTTTTACAAGTTTGGGCTTATGTTCCCAATTGTGGTAAGAGAGGTTTAGTAGTATTTTACTATTATATTAATTGCTAAACTATTAACCATTGTTAGTTTAAGTTTAGTCATCATAGTTCTAACCCTACTGGGACATTTATAGACAAGCTCATGGAAAATGATTCTGACAAGTGTTTATCTGTCAACTAGGACAGACATTCTTAAGTACTGGGGTCATTTTGTGTTTTCCTTATAAAGTTTTATAACTTGTCTGCTGACACTTAACAACAATTTAAAGATATTAGTACATCCCCTATGGGACAACTAAATTTAGTTAAGCCCAGCCTAAGGGCCATTTTAAAAATAAATTTCTTTGTTGCTTAATTTTCCCAAAAAAGTAGCATTGGCTCTGACTTCTGATCTGAATCTCCCTCCTCCGTGAGATGAAATCTTACCTTCTGGACTTTTCAGAAAAAGCCACTCCTGCACCGAGGTACAGAACTGCCAAACTGACAAAATCTTCAGACATGACTGTTCAGAGAAACAGTTTAAGAGGATGTGACTCCCTAGAGGTGAGGATCCCCCAACTTCTCAGAGGAACAAGTGGTTTACTAAGCAATATTTAGAAGTAAAAGACATGCCAAACATGGTGTATTTGGTAGCAGTCACAAGTGAATTGAGGAGAGTTTGTAAGACGATGGCAGATATGGATTTGGGTAAGAATTTAAGGCTTCATGAAGATTAGGCCTTCAATCATTTACTCATTTCTCAAATATATATTGAGGTAACACTTAATCATGTGTTACGGCTTGTATTAGGAGTAGGACATTTAAGAATGAATCACAGTTCCTGAGAAATTCAGAGAAACCCCAACAAAAAAGAAGTAGTAAGAAAAAAGCAATTTATACTAGTTTTATAGAATATTCAAACATCAACTAACTCTTTAAATGTGCAAGTTTTCTGGAAACAAACTATAAACCGCCGCTGAAAAAATATTAACAAAGTCTAAATAAATAGAAATATACATTGTAAAAGATATGAAATTGAAGATTCAGTATAAAGTTATTTCTCTGCAGTAATTTCAGTCACTAAAAAACTCACATGCTTATCCAAAAAAAAAAATACATAGAAATGGAAAAGGCCAAGAGTACACCCACCAAACTTGAAAAGATTTTTTTAAAATGGAGAGTTTATAGTATAATAAATTATAATTACCACCCTATGCTAATTAAGACTTTGTGTACTTAATACAAAGATAGTCAGATATACAAATGGAACAGTATAGAGAGGCCAGAAACTCACCTATGTACAACAACCTGATATAAGATTAAGAACAAAACGAAAACATCCTGATGCAATGTGGGGAAAATAGGCTTTTCAATTAAGGGGTAATGTGTCAATTTGATATCCCTAAGGAAGTAACTGAATCTTGAATTTTTATGGCATATAATATAACTAATTTAATTTCAGATGAATAGTAAATATAAATATAAAACATATGATAAAATCATCTAACTATCCATCAAATCAAGAATGGATAAAGAAAATATATTTATATAACTGAATATTATTTACCCATAAAATAAGCTATAAATACATGTGGTAAAACATTCACAAACCTTGAAAACATGATGTTCAGTGGAAGAAGAAAAATTAAATTACATATATTGCTTGTTTTCATCTTTATTAAATGTCTAAAACAGAAAACTATGCAGAACTAGAAAGTAACTGAGTGATTGCTAAGGTACTTGGAGTTGTAGAGTGATAGAGGAGTGATAGGTAAAACAGATAACTTCTTTTAAAGGTTATAAAAATATTCTAGAATTGATGGAGATTCTGTTTTCCCATATCTGCAATTATACTAAAATACAATGTATTATACCGTTAGGTGTAAAAAAGTGTTAATTGTACCTTAAACTGTGAGTTGCATGGATTGTATAGATGAGAATAATATCTCAGCATAGCTGCTATTTTTTTGAAGTAAAAACTTAAGGAGCTGTAAACAAAGATTTAAAAAATGCAGGGCTTTAGGTCATAAACAAAGATTTCATAAACAGTAGAGAAAACACATAAAGAAACACAATAACTTGGGCTATTTTTAAATCAAGACTAAACACCTATTTGCCTTTAAGAGAGAAAAATTTGTAAAATGCATTCTGCATAAAACAACCATGCTCATAATATATAAATAACTCTCAAAATAATAATCAAATGATAGTCTTGTGTAAAATCAACCAAAGAGCAGAAAATATAAAAGAAGGTAACCAAATAACCAATAAAACTATGAATAAAGATGCTTATCATCATTAGTGACAAAGAAAATACAAATAAAAATACTTCACAATCCCACCACATACCAGTTGGGTACAATTCATATGAACAAAGTACATTGTAGGCATGTATGAGAAAGTCATAACAAAACTCAAATAAATAAAATAAAAAAGGAAAATATATTAAGTATTTGTGAGTGTATGGATCATCAGAACACTTGTATATTGTGTCTATAAGGCAGTATCTACTAAAAGTACTTCTATCTGTACTCGATAACCCAGTATTTCCACTCAGGTATATTTTAAACAAAAATTGCAGATATATTTACCAAAAGCATGCAAGAACCTTCATTGTAACACTATGCTATTCCAATGCTAGGAACTACTTAATATCTATGAGGTGTTGATAAATAGGTTGTAGCTTCCTTACCAAATGAAGTATTATTGAGAATGAGGACTCTTCAACCACACCCATCAACATGGATGAAAATCAGTATCATAATAAGACACAATCATGAAGAAAAGTCTAGACACAAAAACATGCACAATAGACCTTTCCATTTAATATAAATTTTAAAAGCACTTGACACAGTTGTGATAGAAGTGTAGGTATTGATTACTCATGAGGGTATGTTAGAAACTGAAAGAAGGTGAAGGGGATCAGAACATGCCATCCCAAAATATGTCACTTCATAAGAAAGTTTATTTTACACTGAAGGCAATTGAAAAACAGCACAGGAATAACTCTCAGTTCCCCCATTCTGTCTAAAAGCAGTGCAGAAAGTTTTATTTGTAAAGTGACAGTCTTCTATTTCTAAAGACGATCTCTTCTCCTATATGTGGAAAAGAATGAGTTATCCACATAACAATATTACTAAGCAAACCTTTGCTACCATATGATGCCTAGTCATTTTTTCACAACTTACCACAGCTTGGAGCCCAACCCCTCTTCCTTTATTTAGTGGCTTTTCTACAATTTAATACTCTTTGTTGGGAAGGTACATAACCTTGAATCTACTTACCTTTTCAGTTATTTACTACATTTGTTCATTCAAGCTGCTGTAACAAAATACGTTAGACTGAGTAATTTATAAACAATAGAAACTTATTACTCATAATTCTGGAAGTTGGAATGTACAATATCAATATGCTGTCAGATTCAGTGTCTAGTCAGGGTATCCTGTGTGTGCCCTCACATGGCAGAAGGGGAAAGACAGCTATCTTTTATAATGGCACTAATCCCATTCTTAAGGGTAGAGACCTAATGAAGTAATCATTTTTCCAAAGGGCCCATCTCTTAATAATATCACATTGGAAATTACTTTCCATTATATTAATTTTCTAGGGAAACCAACATTCATAATATAGCACCCATCGCTGAATTTTCCCATGGGTATGTACAATGAACATGCAAATTAACTCTGCTATAAAACTGGTCTGTTAATCTGTCTTTAATCAGTTTAATTAGCAATGCTCTTACATATAAAAGATAAAAGGGTAAAGTGCAAGATTTTTTCCCCGGCTACAAAGGCACAGAGGGGTTGCTAGTAGACTTAATGATCTGGTGGTTTTTGTTTTTGTTCTTGACCTGAGAAGTAGTGACACAATATATTCATTTAGTGAAAATTCATTGATGGTATACATATGACATTACATGTGGTTTACTTTAATAAAAGCATAGTTGAATCATGAAAAAGAGAAACATCAAGGGATATTCAGGTAGGAAATAGCACTGGTAAAGACAAGGATACAAAAGAGCACCATTTATATACAGAAATAGTAAGGATAGTTCGAAGCCAAAGGATTTTAACTTCCATTATTATCACAGAAAGAAAAGTGAGAAAAGCTATTTTAAAAAAATTATTTCACTTTCCTGCACAGAAAAAGCTCTACTGTGGAAGCTCTTATAAAACTTAGGTCTTATTCCTGAATATCAGGTACAGTAGTTTGTAAGCAAGGAAGTGGAAAATAACCCACTAGCCTCAGGTGTTTGAGTCCTTTTGGGACTTGAGATGTCAATAGGACAATTTGGGACTTCTGTAGTCTACTATTAGAAGGTGTTTTTGTTCTGTTTTGTTTTGTTTTTGTGAGACTGGAGTTTGAATTCAGGGCTTCACTCTTACAAAGCAGGTGCTCTACCACTTGAGTCACATCTCTAATCCTGTAGTCTACTATTGGAAACTTTTGTGAAATAGAGGCAAAGATGTCCTATTGAGCTTGAGACAGCAATAATTTCTAATGGTAAAATTTCAGGTTTTACTAAGCTGAAAAGGGCAGGCATTTGGGAAAGAAGATGGAAAAGAACTTTCTGTAGTCAACAAATGTGCCTAGAATTCAGCAAAGATTTTAGTCACAAAACCAAAGCAAGAAGGGAACAGAGTCACCTTTGCTTTCCCCAACTCAAGGGTAAATCACTAGTACAGAAACCAGGAAGTAAATTTGTCTCCCTTTATGTAGGTCTAGTGAATTGATGCTTTTACTTATGCCTAATTCAAACTTCTTTTCAGAGTGTCACATGCTTCCACCGAGTTGCCTGTATTAAACCGTACCAAGTAACATTAGGAATAGTAAGTTCTCAATGTGCTCTTTCTACTCTTATGCCTAGATATCTATCTAATGAATAGATTGTTATGATGATAACGATGCATATCTGTGACCTAATCTTCTTATATTCATTTACTCAATTTGGTGCTGAAGTTCTTCATCCAACAGCTGTCTTTACAGTTCTTTAAATTTTATGTTTTTTTCCTAACATATCCCTTGTAGTAGAAGCTGCCAGTTCTGGCTCCATCTGTGATCTCCATTTTCTATTTAATAACAGAACACCTAATTTTTAACAGGAAGGAAATGAAAAATATTATTGCATCTCCCAGTCTCATTTGCAGCTAGACATGTCATTTTGCTTAGTACTTCCAATGGGATGTAAGCAGAGTCATAATGCTCAAATTCTAGGAATGTCCTTAAAATAAGATGGCATACTTAATTCTTTTGTTTTTTTCTGCAGGCTAACTACAGGCATAATAGATTTTGAGAAGAAAACCACCATGCTAACTATTGCAGAGAAATCAATTAGAAGGAACTCGTGTGCCTGTACACTTATTTTAGAGGAAAATGAAATATATTCTTTTTATTTAACCCACTGGTTTGTTAAAGGATCTTTCACTGGCAGAAATTTAATAGTTATTGAGGCATTTCTGTTCCTTACATGTCAGCAATGTGACCTTTGGCAAGTTACTTAAGATTTTAAAGCTACTTGCTCAATATGTGAAATAGGAACTACATGATACCTGTCTCAGGTGGTGTTTTGTGTAATATGTCTTTCTTTCTGGATCGAGATTATGGTTGAACATAGTAAGGACTCAGCAAATGTTTGTTTCATTGCTATTATCACAATCTTTCAATGACCTAAATATATATAATTGCAGGGTTATTAATTACATGTTTTCAAATGCCTGATGAATAAAAATTCAACTCTTGACTTCTGTTTACAATAGCTACTTTGATAGCCCATAACTACTTCTAGGTCATCATACCTGAAAACAAACTCAATGTTTTCAACTTGTTCTTTTTCTAAATTTCATATTTCTATGAATGTCATCATTTTCCCCTTAGTTGTGCAAATAAAAGTATGATTATATTTTTAGCCATTTTTCCAAACTATTATCCCACAAGTCTTTCAGACTATGTCTTTTTTTTCCATTTTTTTACTAACGCTTTACAAAAGGTTCTCATTAGGTTTCCATACATTCACACAATGTACCTTGATCAAGCCCATCATCTCCATCACTACCCATCATTTCCCCCTCCTTCAGATCATGCCTTTACAATCTTTCTGTCGCTTTATATCCCTCCTTCAATCTCCTCATCTCTAGTTCAAATACTCATTCATTTGAATTACTACAGGAATCTCATAATTTGCCTTTCTTCCTATACATAAGCATTGAGAATCTTTTTATAGATGGACATTTAGTCAGGCCATCATTATGTTTAAAATTTTCTCCAGGGCATGCTTTTGGATACAAATAAAATCCAAACATCATACAAACTTCTACAAAGTTTATGCTCAATCTCTGCCTAACTTTCAATTTTATTTCCTGACTCTTTACTAATCAGACCCTTAACTTCAGTCATAAAAATGGCATGTATGGGCTCATGCACTTTTCTAAGTACTGTTGACAGGGACAATTTTTGTTAATCTGCTGAACAACTTTATGAGGACAATATACTGCCAGATTAGGAAAATGAGACATTGAGAAGTCAGAAGTTTATTTAAGTTCTCATAGCAAGCAAGTGGCATAATCACAATTCTGGTCTGCTTTCTTCACCTTAGGGGATGTAGCTCGCCCTTTGCCATAATAAACCAAAATGCACTGTGCATACTGTATTTTTCCCCTTTTTCTACTTGGCCCACAGTGTACCATTGTCTGGACTTGTGGCATATAGTCTGAGAGATCTCAAAATATTGTCTTCATTGTACATCCTTTTCTGACCCCTGCAGAAAGATTAGGCACCCTTTCTCGTGTGTAGGGCAAGACATGGTCTGATTTCTCTTACAACCCTTGCCCTTTATGGTTAGTACTTATCTATCATTCTTATCAGGTTATGAGCAGCACTGAGATTTTTGTCAATTTAGTATCAGAGAAATAAAATAGTGCCTGGATGTAGTAAGTACTCTACAAATATTTACTGAACATGTGAATATAAATAAAAAGTAAAGTTGAGTGAAAGAAAACCATCATGATGATGGCATAACCATACACAAGCATGCTAACACCCATGCAAGTGCATATGTGTGCATATAACAGAACAATATCTATATTATGCAGTGGGAACAATAGTTGACAGAAAGTTAGGTGTTCTAAATTCTAGATTTATCCTTGGAGCTAATAATCTGTTATTTTCTGGATCTTACTTAGGCTTTTTTTTTCTATTTTGGTTTTTGAAGCAGCTTAATTATGAAGAAAAGTAGGTCCCTTGAAGAGCTTTACAAAATCAAATGACAAGTTATATAGAGACATAAACACCCCTTGTTCCCTCTCAGCTACATGGAACAGAGGTTCTTCTTGTTGGACATAGACACTGATTGATGCTGTGTGTGAGAAAACTTTGCCTCTTCCTTCCAGAATCTGCTTTTAAGAAAAAAGATGATCTCTTTTAACGACATGGGCATAGGTTCACATCTTCATCACAGCATGAGATAGCAAAGAGTTATCCATCATGCTGCTGATAGGCCATCCACTTCCCCACTCCCCCAATTCTGAATTATCTGCTAGAAAAGTCTCCAATCAGAACCTGCTTCCTTCACTGCACTCATTCTAGGTCTATCACCATAGCCACCCTCCAAGATTTTGAGTGTCACTGCCCTCCACTTTGAATCACTGTATCTAAATAAGGCTCCACTCAGGAATTTCTAACCCACTTGACTATTCCACAGAAAATTTTTTGAAATAGACTTTACTCAAGTAGATGATTTCTAAAGGCCCTTACATATCTAATTGATATGATTTTATTTTGCTGCCTTGGGACTGAGTTTCCAAGGACATATTCTATTAATAATGAATTGCAGAAAGAATGTATTATTACTCATAGGCCACATTTTTGCCTTCATTCTAAGAAGAAAGGCAGTGTTAGAAGTATGGTATGATTTTCTTTGAATAATACTTATAAATGGAAGTTTACAAAACTGGGATAAAACAACACATGTGCTATTGGCCTCTACTTACTCATAGGGTTAATGTGTTTGTCCTACTAACTTAATTGCCAATGACATTTAATCAAAGAAAGAAAAGATCATATACATATAAATTGAACTAAATGAGCAAAATTTTCAGACATGCTTAGAAGGTTTTTGGGAGATGAGAACAGAGACAGCAAGTTGTGAATAGCCACATCAAAACCACAGAGAATGGCAGCCTTTGGCAGAAACTGAACTTTATAAATAATAATCAGAGAATCAAATGTAATAGCAACTTTCCCCTATATTTCAGAGAATCCTAATGTGAATTATTATGGAACAATCTGCAGAAGACTTGAAATTTGGGAGGTGAAGGTGAATATAAGAAATTTTTCTAGATAATTCACTAACTTGTGAGGTATTCCTTTGGCTAATGCTATATTAATTTTTATTTTTCATAAAAATGCTTAAGATTTGAAGAATGAAAGACAGAATTCTTTGCCTCTCAGTTGAATTTCAAATGATCTCTCTTTTTTTATACAATTTCCTGATAGGTCTTTAAGGTAGACTAGGTGAACTCAAAGGAGCAAGTACTCACAAAAGACACAATGAGGCATACATGTTACATATTTCCACCTATCTGCAGTGCATTGATTTAAAAGAACAAAGCCAAAGGAAGAACAAAGTTCAATCCTTTTGTTCTAAGTAGAGCAGACATGCTAGACGTCTCTAGAGTGAAGGCATAGAACCTGATCAATGAGAAGATATGTGTAGTACAGTCATATAACTATATGCTGGTGGATTAATACCTTACAATTAGTTGTGTTTAGTTCTTAGCTGTCATGAATGATTTGAGTAGCATTATGTTCTGTCTCCTTCAGTTGCATTTTTCTGCTTATCTACTTCTGTGAAGCCAGCTAACCCAAAATTTAGTAGCTTAAAAAACAATTTATTAGTATCGTTAAGATTCTGAGGATTGGCTGAGCTTGGTTGGATTGTTTGCACTTAAGACCAATTATGTGGTTGCAGTCAGATAATCTCTGGGACATTGAAAGGATGGACTGGTTTAGATGTCTAAGACTTACATGGCTGTTAGCTGGGAGCTAAGGCTGTTTACAGGAGTACCTATGAACAGTTTTTTCATATATCTTAGGTTTCTCTGCCTCTTCATTGAATTCCCAGTGTCATTTCTATCATATTATTTTCAACAGCATAGCCACTATCTTCCTCAGTTTCAAGGAGGAAGAGAAAAAATTCTATT
The DNA here is from genome assembly GCF_047511655.1 of Castor canadensis. NCBI lineage: Eukaryota > Metazoa > Chordata > Mammalia > Rodentia > Castoridae > Castor > Castor canadensis. The sequence goes on along the minus strand of NC_133389.1, from coordinate 31,854,656 downwards.
ATGTTGGTGGACTAGCAGTAATATCTCATTGTAGAAGAAAGTGTAGAATGGGGAATATTACTTTAGTCCTTTTTGGGAAAACATACTTTTCTATAATTATTGACATGTGCATCTTTGAGTTACTAAGCTTTCAGATAGCATATGTTTAGAACTAGCATAGTTCTCTATATTTTGGAGTCTCTTACTTGTCTTCTAGAACTCTTTTTGGCTATAAATGCTATATTACTTAAATATTCTGGGCTCTGATGTTCTCTTAAGCATCAGAAAAATCTTTCCCTGTTAAAACTGTGCTGTTCTGTGTTCTATTTTTTTTCAAGACCAACCTTCCTACTAGTAGTCAAGGAAGATGTGGATCATTGGACTTTTGTCTTTAGTATTATTATCTATGGTCAGGGGTCTGATGATAAAGTTGGGTTCTTGAGAGACTTGGAATACCATGAATATGTATTTGTTATTGCTGACTAAGATTTTGGTGACAGAGTGCTATGGAGAAATGAAGTTTCATGTAAAAACTTCATGAAAATATCCTTTGTCACTCAGTTTTAAAGTTTAGAACAAATTTAAACTTTACAACAGATTTAAGAAACTTCTTTTATTTCCCTTGATCAAGGGTACAGCATTGCCAAGTTATATAATTTCAGGCTTATATAACTTTACAGAGAAGAAACTTCTCCTTCACAGACATTATCAACCACAAAGGAGACAAACACACACACAAACAAAGCCTTTCACTGTAGATACAAAAAATAATTCTCTCTTTATCTACTTTTCTCTTTTATAGATACAAAAAATAATTCTCCTTTTATCTACTTTTCTTTAATATCTCTCAAGATGTTTGCATAATTAGTCTTAGACAAACAACAAAGTAATTGTCACATGGGCCAAGATAGTTTGGTATAATAATTAAAGACCAGGGTTGCAGGCAAAGAAGGTGAGTTCAAATCCCAGTCCTATGGCTTACTATTTGGAAGATAAATATCTTACTGCTGTTTGTTTTTCAACTGTGGAATGAGGGCTGTGATGGTAACTACTTCCAGAACTTATACGAATTTTATATACCTTGCATGTAGCAAGTACTCTAAGTATTTGCAGTCATTCTTATTTTGTCACTGGCCACTTTTGAATGACCTCCATGATGTTAAAGGAGAGGAATAGACTCTGTGTCAATATGAGATGACATGCATCCTTTTGATGTGTTCACTGGTTAATGTGTTGCCCCTCCCAGGCAATACAATACTGTGAAAACCATCATTGTATCAATATGCTCCTGCTGGGCCCATGACTCCTCAAGGAAGAGAGCATATGGTAGAATTTCAGGCACCATAGGAGGTCAATGAGGGAATATTTCTGTTGAATGGGAAAACTCTTTTAGAGTTGCAGATTTTATCTACTTATCAAGTCAGTTGTTCTCCTTAAGTATAAAAACAAAATTATTTGCAAGTTTCTTTCTGTTTTTCATTGTAATGTTTTATCCTACAGTTCTTCATTTCTGAAAAAACCACAAGGTCAGACCATGACAGAGGGTTGTAACTACTCAAATATAAAGAAGCACTGACTAGCGATTAATTGAAATTCAAAGCCTACAATCTCATAATCAGAAACTTTTTCTTGACTCTGAAAATTAGTAGGGCAATACAAAGAGGTTGAAAAAGAAATATTGCTTTAAAAATATTCTGACTTATTACTAAAAAGCTAACAAGAAAAACAATCACACATCAGTGTGAATTATATCAACAAACAAAACACAAGCAATACTAAAAAACAATAGCAAAGATTCAGCACCTATTCTAATTTTACCTAACTTTCCATAAAAGATCTATGGCATTTTACTAATTAACTTTTACATTAGGAGAAATTAAAACCCAGAGATATCAATCAGGGTGTCCCAGTCCTGACAGGGGTGGTTCTGTGTGCCCAGAGTCACAATCAGACATCTCTGTTTCTGTGCTCAGCCTCTAAAACCCTCTCCCCATGCACAGTCTCAGTGCTCATCTTGGCAAGAATCACTCCATAGTCTATCTTAGATATTTTCCTGCTTCATATTTCTTCATCTCTCCAGACCAACTCTGTTCTACCCAGAATAAATACAAGGCAAAGGCACTGTATCTAACCTTGACCTCCACCTCTTCTGTTTCCATAACTGTAACATACTCCTCTCCTTCACTATGCAGATATAAGCTGTGGTCTTCCTTAGAGCATTTTCAATGTGATCATATTTGCACATCATCTCCTGAACTCCCAAGTTCAGTGCAGTTTTCTCTCTACTGAGGTCCAGGTGCCATTGCTACAGTCCAGGGTAGTCCACATCATAAGTCCTGCTTTGTTTTGCCGTGTAGAACTTGATTCCACGAATAGGGCAAGCTATTGTGTTTCCTCTTGGATCTTTTATATAACATACAATAAGCTGTCAGTAAATGCTGGGCAATTGAATATTGGCCAGTTCTGTGACCAAAAAACCCCAAGCCTTGTGTTTAGTGTGTCACTGATGCAGAATTTCATAAGAATTTATTTAAAAGAATAAGTTCTTGGGAATGGAAGTGATTGAGACTAGTTCATAGAAAGTGCTCTTTCATAGAAAAGTGCACATCCCTCCTTCTCCTTTGCAGAAAATGTCACTGTAGCACATAGGTGGAAAAAATGTAAAAATTTTATAAATACAAAGTGCAACATAAATAAATATGGGATAGATATGTAGTTGGTGTGAATTCATGATCAGATTAGGCAAAGGAGTAGAGTCAATACTGGAAAGCAAAAAAGTAAATTGACAAGCCTTTGCCAGATGGCTTTAAAAAGTTTCATGACATGAGAAAAAACAATAGATAAGGTAATCAATGAAGAAAAAAATATGCAAGGTAAGGCCCAATAATTTGAAAACCTTCACATGTTCACTCAGAGATGTATGAATGCATCCCCTGTTTTATGTGCTGAAACGTGGGCTTCTGTTTAGCTTCTCTGACTCCCAGTTTCATTAGAAGACAAAGAGACTCAACCGAAGAATTGCAACAGGTTGTTTCAGTCATTTTGAATTCTATCCATCTTCTAATAGGGTTAATCTCTAGGAACAGAAGTAGGGAAACTTTGTAATTAGCCATTCTTTTCTATTTTTCTGGAATTCAGTTTCCCAATACTACCCAATTCCATTGTCCCATGGCATAAAATGCTATCAATCTGCCCTTTGGTTTATCCCTAACAATGGCACACCTATATATTGAGGCTTATAGCTGCTACTTTCTTGGGTACCTAATGTTGCTTTCACAGGCACATGGAAGACAGACACAAATCCCATTTACATATATGAAAACTGAGTCTTAGGGATTCTAGTCAACTTTTCCATAAGGTTTTGGAGTAGGCAGTTGAATGCCAAATCCTTGTTTCCTACTCTGGGTTGTGTTCTCTCTCTGGGCCCAACACTGATTGAAGGTCTCTCTAATTTGATATTACTAAACATGCACCATTTGTCGCACAGTTTTGTTTTCTTGCTCTAATTTAGTACCCAAAGCACACAACTCAACTCTCAAGTTCTTCATTTAAATGGAACACCTGCTCTCCAAAAATTGCAACATAACACAATATGATCTGTGTTTTTTGCTTAAAGTTGTTTATTGACTTAATAAGTTATCTCAGTAAATATCCATTTCAGAATGACCCAGTAAGCTTAATGAAATAGTAAAAATATGAGTTTCAGGACCTGAGTAAGGATGAAAATCGGGCATGGAAAGGGCTTCTGGTGTTTTTCTTCTCTTCAGATCTCCAACATTTATTGCATGTATACCAAATAAATGTTTTTTCTTCACCTTACAGAAGCAGGAGGTAAGAATGGACAAGAGTGGAGATTCAACAAATATAAAAGGGAAAAGTCCTACCTTTCAGATTCGATAGATATGTAAATGTGAATATGGATGTAAATGCAGATATATTTCTCTTAATGGAGGGAAGATTGTAAGTTAAAAGTACAATTTACAATTTAGCAGCATGTGGTCAAGCTCTGATTTTTGTGTTGTTGGGATGAAGTACTTTATGAAGAACTGAGAAAACTCTTTATATATTCTGGATAACTAGTCACATCCAGAACTCAAAAATTAAATGCCAAAAGCACAAATAATCTAACTACTAAATGAGAAATTAATTGAACAGATAGTTCTCAAAAGAAGCAGTACAAATGGCCAATGCATACATGGAGAAATGGTCAGTATCCTTAGCCATAAGGTAGTGCAAGTCAAAATGACACTGAGATTCCATCTTACCAGTCAGATTGATTATAATCAAGAATATAAACAACAGCAAGTGCAGATTAGGATGTAGGGGAAAAGAGAGCTTTATACTTGTTGGTAGGAGTGTAAACTAGTACAGCCAGTATAAAAATCAGTAAGGAGGTTCATTAAAAAACTAAAAATAAAACTACTGTATGATCCTACTATACTACTCCTGGGCATTTATCTGAAGGAATGTAAATCAGCACATAATGTAAATAACTGCATACTCATGCTTATTGCAGCAGTGTTCATAATAGCCAAGCCATGGAATCAGACTAGGATTCTATGAACTGATGAATGGATAAAGAAAATGTAGTATATGTACACAATGTAGTATTATTCAGCCATAAAGAAAAAAATTATATTATTTATAGGAACATGGACAGAGCTGGAGATCATCATGTTAAGTGAAATAAACCAGACTCAGAAAAACAAACAACACACATTTTCTTTCATATGTGGAGTATATACCTAAAAAACAAAACAAAACAAAAAATAGGAGCATGAATATAAAGGGGGACTGTTTGGGAAGACAGTGGGATGGGAGTTGAAGGGAGAAGGTGACGATGGGTGAATATGATTTCAGTACATCACATGCATGTATAAAATAGAAAAATGAAATATTAAAACTTATAAAAGGGATAAGGAAAGGAAAATAATAAAGGGTGTGATTATAATCAAAGTACATTATATACATGTATGGAATCATAACAATATACCCCATGTAGAAATTTTAGTTAAAACTAAGAGAAGGGATAAAAACCACCATCAGGATGGAGTTTTAAAAGGTGGATTTGAGCTGATCTCTGAAAGATGTGTAAGCTTTGGATATATGGGGAGAATGATACTGGTGCTTCACCTACAGTTACATTGCTGGAAACACATCAACATTTCTGGAAAAGACTACAGTGGAATCTTTACCTGATCGTCTTCCTCATGCACTGGAATGCAAGAGTAAATATCATGTGGAGAAAAGAAGGGAACAGTATGCTTCTGATATCATGAAGACCTTGTCTGAAAGCCATAAGAAAGAACTCATAGTAGGCAGGGAGGGACTGCCTGTCACATGTGTTAAACTACAATTTCCCAAGTAAAACTGCTTTCCAATTTCTGCTTTATCTCTTCCCTTGAGCCCTACCACAGCACCAGGCCCTGGGATTCCTCAGACTTGAAACACTTTAGAATACTTCTTCATTGCACCCCAGGGAGACAGCTAAATTCTAGCACATCTGTGCATTTTACAGAAACTGAAGCATAGGCAAATTATTTTCTTTTTTTGGAGAAAAAGTGTCCAACCTTTTTACCTTCATTGGATTCTGAATACAATTTGTTTCATAGCCCAGATGGATGGTTTGTAAGAGTGAATATGATCCAAACACTTTGAAACAAGCAGAGGTATGAGTAAGGAGACATGAACAAGCTCAACATCCTCATTCAACCATCAAGACTCACAGTTTACATTTCCCTTTGCTAGAAATTTGAGCATGCATAATTCTCATGTCTTTTTCTCTCTCTCTCTAGGTGAATGAATAGATTCTTTTTTAGAACATTTTAGCTATATGGAAAACTGAGCTGAAAGTATACATACAAATACCTCTCTTCCCCCAATAGTTTCCCCTATTATTAATATCTTGTATCAGTTTATGATATTTATTACAATTAATGTATGAATATCAATAAGTTATTATTAACTAAAGCTGATAGTTTATATTTGAGTTCACAATTTGTGTTACATAGCATTTTGGGTTTTGGCGAATATAAAATGTTACATACACATCATAATAGTGTCACATGGAAAAGTTTCAGTGCCTAGATATTCCCTTTGTACCACATATTCATCCCTTAATCCCCTCATGCTTCCTTTTCAAATATCAAAATTTGTAGGACTATAAAGTGAGGGGGGGGTGCTTACAGTCAGCCATACATGACCCTGCACTGACAGATTTTTTTATAAAAGAAACTGAAGGTAAAGTATAATCTCATTTGATAAAGTAATGGTTGCCATAGCCTGCTAATTCCACATTCTTCCCTACTGCTCTATCATTACACTGTGTTTCTCAGGGTAGACCTAAAAGTAACATCCAAGTGTTTATAACACAAATAAGTAAAGCACCAATCTTAAAGTGATTTAAAAAAATTAATCATAATTTCCCTGGTTCAAAAATATTCTGATATCTTCCCTTGTTGTTGGAGTATACAATGCAAGGTCTCATTTGGAAGTTCATTAAGTGGGGAGAGGAAACAACAGAGACTCCCTCATCAGAGCTAGAGCTACCTAGTGGGGGCAAAAGAGAAAGTTTAGAAGGATTCCATTTATGGTCAGATTTTGGGTCCAGGCTCTAAAACATAAAAATGAATGGCTCTTTGAAGTTTTATTCTAAGACTCTCAGACTGGCTCAACAAGAAAAGAAGAGAAACAAGTTCCATGGGCTGATTCTTTGTGCAAGAACCAAGTAATTTTTGCTAAAGGATCTGTTAGTGTCATCGTTAAGAATGTGAGCTCTGGTTTCAGTTTTTTGCAGACTGCTAACCAGTTTTCCCATCAGTTTTTGTTGAAGAGGCTGCTATTTCTCCATGGTATATTTTTAGCACCTTTGTCAAAGACAAGTTGGTTATAGTTGTGTGGCTTCATATCTGGGTCCTCTATTCTGTTCCACTGGTCTTCATGTCTGTTTTTATGCCAGTACCATGCTGTTTTTATTGTTATTGCTTTGTAATATAGTTTGAAGTCAGGTATCGTGATACCTCCTGCATTGTTCTTTTGACTGAGTATTGCCTTGGCACCTGCACACCCATGTTTATTGTGGCACTACTCACAATAGCCAAGTTATGGAAACAGCCAAGATGCCCCACTACTGACGAATGGATTAAGAAAATGTGGTATCTATACACAATGGAATTTTATGCAGCCATGAAGAAGAATGAAATGTTATCATTCACTGGTAAATGGATGGAATTGGAGAACATCATTCTGAGTGAGGTTAGCCTGGCCCAAAAGACCAAAAATCTTATGTTCTCCCTCATATGTGTACATTAGATCAAGGGCAAACACAACAATGAGATTGGACTTCGAGCACATGATTAAAGCGAGAGCACACAAGGGAGGGGTGAGGATAGGTAAGACACCTAAAAAATTAGCTAGCATTTGTTGCCCTTAATGCAGAGAAACTAAAGCAGATACCTTAAAAGCAACTGAGGCCAATAGGAGAAGGGGACCAGGAACTAGAGAAAAGGTGAGATAAAAAAGAATTAACCTAGAAGGTAACATACAGGCACAGGAAATTAATGTGAGTCAACTCCCTGTATAGCTATCCTTATTTCAACCAGCAAAAACCCTTGTTCCTTCCTATTATTGCTTATACTCTCTGTACAACAAAATTAGAAATAAGAGCAAAATAGTTTCTGCTGGGTATTGGGGGGGAGAGGGAGGGGGTGGAGTGGGTGTTAAGGGAGGGGGTGGGGGCAGGGGGGAGAAATGACCCAAGCCTTGTATGCACATATGAATAATAAAAGAAAAAACAAATAAACAAACAAACAAACAAAAGAATGTGAGCTCTGTGATGAGGCAAACATAAATTCAAATTTGGCTCTAGAGGCTGTGTGAACCTCCTACATCCCAATTTCTCAATCAGATACAGTAGCAACCATGCCTTTAATTTGTATTAGTGAAGTAGAAAATGAAATAACAGTTTGGAAACAATTCACAGTGAGTAGTCCTAGTGCAAACTACTAAAAGAAATGCTAGAGAAAGAAAATGTTAGAAAAGAAATCATGGAAGCAATGCTAGGAATCTCTCTGTATAGGTATCCTTATCTCAACTAGCAAAAACGCTTTGTCTTTCTTATTGTTTATACTCTCTATTCAACAAAATTAGAGACAAGGGTATAACAAATTCTGCCTGGAAGCGTGGAGGGATGGGGGAGAAGAGGGAGAAAGTGGGGGATAGGGGAGAGAAATGACCCAAACAATGTATGCACATATGAATAAACGAATGCAAAAAAAAAAAAAAAGAAAGAAATCACAGAGCAACGGCCGAGAGGGTCAGTTCTTATATGTATGTATGTGTGTATAAATGGTGTATGAGCAATTATAGAGAATAGAAGTAATCTGATAACTGACGCAAAGTGGTATATGTGTTGGGTGAAATTCTAAGAAACAGAGCTAGGAAATTTGTACAAAAGCATATATTCTATAAGTTTAAAAAGAAACCAAGTCTAAGAGTGTATGCAATGCCAGGGATCCCAGTTGAATCATCTTACTTATTCAGCTTTATGCCTTCATGATCTTACTAATAAGAAAATTCTGCTTTAAGTAATAGACCTATACTATGTTTTATTAATTGCTATCATTAGTAGTTCTATTATTTAATCAATTTCAGTGTCCTATATCAATAAAGTCTTTTAAAAAAATTTTTGCTACTTTACAAAGGTAAATCATAGCAAATGCTCTACTCTAACCAGAAGTATATTAAATGATTTTCTTGGTAAAGACACTGCTTTAACATTGGCCTGAACTTCTTACTCCACCCTCCTAAGACCACTCATTGGAAGACATGGATTATGAGCTACATCAAAGCTGCAGCACCATCTTCTCAATATGGCATTACTAGACAAACATCTGAATAAAAGGTTAAAACAAAAGAAAATATTTAGCAGGAAGTTAAATTGAATTTGAGGAATTAAAAATTGGCTTTCTAAACTGGTGTGTTAAGATTCAACCTTTCTGTAGAACTAAGCCCTTGAGGCTGGTGGAAACTGAGAGCTAGGGGTCAGCAAAAGTCTCTGACTAGTGATGAAAATAACAAGCAAGCACATCAGGATTCCACTAGTTCTTAGAGATTATTACAATATCTGTAGACATTTGAGACGTGGGGTTGAAAGTATCTGACTTCAATGCTTATAAAAAGCATGTTCTGGGAGGAATTTTTTTCTCCAACATCTAAAAATTCAGTCTGCATTTGCAGGAAGAATTTGATATGGAAAAAGGAAGCAATTTTTATCATTATGTTAATGGTGTCACCCTGCACTTGCTGTTGATGCCAACAGTCCTCAGGATGCAAGGCTGTCTTCCATACATAGGTTTGTTCTTCTGACCTTGTAACACACCTTGTAATTCCACCTCCAGGGTGGGAGGTCCATGGAAGTATATACCTGGCCATTCCCATACATATAGGAAATGACAATTTCATTTTTCTATTTCAAATCCAGTCTGTGGGTTTTATAGTAGGGGTTCTTTGATTTTATGCAGGGCTAGCAGTGTAAGGGAAGCTGAGAAACTGTTCCAGCAGGCTTTAAGCATATGCCTGATTTTGTTTACCACAAACAAAGTCTTCTCAGCTACTGTTACTGTTACCGTAGCAACAAGATTGAGGTTACATCTATCAACAAAGCACCACATAAGGCAAAGGCGAGCAGTTAGTAAAAAAAGAGCAATGATAATTATATAGCAGCCAGTTGCCAGCTCAAACAGAGTCCTATTTCCAAATTGTAGTTCTATTTTCTATGTAGAATGGCAGGTAGAACTCAATAGATATTAGAAGCCTATCTCTGTATTTATCTGGGAGATGGAATAATAAACAGCTGGAAATTCCCTACAGATCTTAACTCAGCTCTGTGGCATAACCCTATTAGGTTTATTTGCCTCAGTATTGTAAAAGTGCCTCATTAATGAGTAAGAATAAAAATAAGAATGGCTATAAAAAATTAATTTCTGATTTTAAATACGATTATTACCACAAAGATTCAAAAAACAAGAATGACTTACAGAACAAAGTAAAAGTAAAGGAACACAATTCCCTGTTCACTTCATTAAGACAAGTAAGTTTAGGGGGGCTGAATTCATATGTGATACATTTTATCTACTATTGATCAAATTATTACTGTCTATTCAGTTTATAGTTTCATATTTTAATTGAAAATGAATAGAGATCAGAGAGATATGATGAACTACACACAAATATAAAACATTGATTCAGTCACTAAACTTTAATTTACTATTGACAATGAGAACAATGAGTCAGGTATTGTTCTAATCCCAAATGTTGCTAAAATGAATTAAAAGGAGCTCCCATTCTTAAAGTTAATGATGAAATACAAATAATTCAGGCAGCATGATGTATAAAACAATGTTCTAGGCAGTTTTACTAGGCAATTTTGGTGTTACATGAAATAAGTTATATTCAACTATATAAGTTATATTCAATTATATTCAGAAATGAGTCATATTCAATTACATAAGATCAAAATACTGCCGACAGATTGAAAATGTGATCTTAAAGGCAAAATGACAAAATATTCTAAAAATTTCAGCCCAAAACCTTTTATCTTTTCATCTTCTTCTTTATCACCAATGTCATTGCTAATTATTTCACCTGTCAATTTGGAATAGAAGTTAATCCAGATACAGTAAAATCAATTAGTAATTGCTTAGCCTGTGCCTTGGCCTGCACATTCATTTTCTTGGGCTTCTGTAACAAATGCTACAACTTGGGTGACTTAAACAACAGAAATTTATACTCTCCTAGTTCAAAAGACTAGAAATCAAAATCAAGGTGTCCAAACAGCCATGTTTTCCACAGAAGTCCAGGTGATCTTCACAATGATTCAATGTAACAGTAACATAAGTTAATTAGTTTGGTGTTGATACTAGTTCCTATTAGTATGAGGCCCTGAGATTGCTCAACTTGTCCAGGACTTCAGAATCCATGAGTATTAGAACACACAGTTAATCCACATAGCTTGATTCCAGAGCATGAGCTCCTAAACAGCATAGAAGATTACTAAGCGTTAAAAGGGGAAAAAGAATTGAACAGGTAATAGTATGTATGGCCATAAAGGGGAGTTAAAATTAAAACATAGACAAAAATGACAAGTCTCTATCCTGTAGTAGAAAGGGGAATGACGTGTTTAAAGAGGAGACAGAAAATTTTTGAGCATTCTTACATGAATCATGGACATGAAAGGTGATGCTAGTTAGAGTATAAAGGCTGAAGAAAAAGGCAGCACCCATATCTTCTTGGTTTTAGAAATAAAACCCTGCTTTACTGATAGCTTTGCATTGGCTACTATGTGGAGAATGGAGTGATAAGAACAGCCTGCAAGAAAAACCTGGGAGGAGTCAGTGGAACTAGAATATCCCACTGGAAGAACGTGAAAGCATGTAAGGATTAAGTCAAAGGGACTTGATGATTGAATAGTTGTGGGGGGTGACAAGGATAAAAGAACAACAAAACCAAAAAACCTACTTATTTTTCTTTGCACATTCTTAATAAATATCTCAATAGTTTTGAGCCAACTTTGCTTTCTCAATTTGATTGCTTTGCTATTTATTTTTCACCATCTTCTTTTCTTTCCTATTTCTCCTCAGTCTGGGTTTGGAATATCACTTTCATTTTAATGGTTTAATACCCCTTTCTTTTTTTTTTTTATTTAATGAAATTGCTCCTGTAGGTCAGATTCCATTCTGAAAGCCTTCCAGGTTTCTCACTCATTTCAATTTTCTTAATCACTAGCCTAGTTTTCTTCAGATCAGTCCTTTGTTCTCTTCTGCCCAGGGCAGGACAGGCATCTCTTGCAAGTCACATGTAATTATTCCCAGTGCCTTGAAGCTGAACCCAACCAGTCTCTCAAAGCACACTGCCCAAGGTTTCCACCCTTCATAGATCCCTGTGAGTGTTTACCAGTGTTCCTTTTCTCAAACGGAGAGATTTTTTCCAGTGTAGTTTTACTCAGCACCACAACTTGCAGGTGCAGAATAAATTACCCCACAGAGTCAGAGGAACATAAGTGAGCATTCTTACTAATATTATAAAAATAAAAATATTTACCTTCCTAGAAGACTTGCAGTTTGGAAAGAAAGTCTAGAAATATAATCAACAAAATGGTCATGGAAGATTGTACAGTGACTTGATATATTTTTGGTGGTACTAGATTGGACAATGATAGACAGTGATCTGCCACCATTTTCTACCCTATAAATTTATAAATCAGTTATCATTTCATTCTGACAGTTAATTTCTTTAACTCAATGAACCTGAATTTCAACAACCTAATGTAGAGTAGATATTATCAAACTTTTCAGCACAACAGGAACCCCTAGGCATAACTAGGCACCCTAAGCTCACACCTGTAATCCTAGCTACTTGGTAAACTGAGATTGCAGTTATAAACTAGCCTGGGAAAATAGTTCACAAGACCCTATCTCCAAAATAATCAGAACAAAATGGACAGGAGGTATAGCTTAAGTGGTAGACAGCCTGCTTTGAGAGTGCTTACTTTGCAAGCATGAAGCCCTGAGTTCAAACTTTGGTCCCACCAAAAGAATGATAATAATAAAGTAAAGAAAAGAAAAATAAACTCCTAGAGAAATTAAAAAAAGACAAAGAAGTAATGGAGGAAGGAGAAAAGGAAAATCTCCAGTGTCCCGGCTCCATTAAATGAGAATTTATAGTGGTGGGGTTGCTTCTCAAATTTTAATATGCACATGAACCACCTCCGAATCTTTGGAATTGAAGATTCAGTTCCAGTTGTTTTGGGGCAGAGCCTGGGATTTTACATTGAGTATAAGGGGAATGGGAGACCACTTCTTAAATGTGGCCACAGATTATAATTACTCTGGGAAAAAAACTTCAATATGTTAAATTAGAAAAGGTTCCCAGATTCTGTCCCTCAAAATAACATTAAATCATGTAATATTACTCAGTATCCTCTTACTTTAGCCAATTGCCCTGTTCAGAGACAAAACCTTCTGATGATTGCAAAGAAGTAAAGAATCACACTCCATAATATGGCACCTTAGTATGCTGACTTTTAAATTGAAGCAGCAGATACTAAAAGATAACTTTATTTTGTATCTCCTTGTTTGCTTAAAGTGCAGGTCTGCCAAGGAAGAAAACAGTTACTTCTTAACTGAATTTTCACTAACTAAATTTACATTGGAGGAAGAAAGATTGAAGTCTGTTAACACACCTGGACAGATTTTTATCATATACCATTGTCTTCCATTTTCATTCCAGTCAACATTTTAAAGAGAATCATTTACAATTCTTTGTCTGCTATGTGGGTCAAAAAGTTTTCATCCAAGGCCATTGTATATTTCTACAAATCCATTGAAGTCCACTATAAATCCCTTACTATCCCACTATGAATTGTCTACATGTCTCATTCTCCTCATTTTTAAGCTTCTAAATCATGTTTGACTATTGGGTAGTCATATTAGGGGATTGCCTCCATGCATGTAATAAATTTGTGTGCCTTTTTTCCAACTAAATTGTCAGATGATTGTAGTGGGCTCAGAGGTAACTCTAGGTGCAATAGAATAGGATTCTGTGAGATTCTGTCACTGTGATAAAATACCTGAGATAACCAACTTAAAAAGCAGAAAGGTTTATTTTGGCTCATAGATTCAGAGATTTCTGTCCATCATTGGCTGGCTCAAAAATTTTTTTGAGTTTGTGGTGAGACAGAACATCATGATGGGAGCACATAGTAGAATAAAGCTGCTCACCTTATGACAGCTGAGAAGCAAAAGAAAGGAACAGTAAGGGGCTAGGGTCTCAATATCCCCTTCATGACCTAAATTCCTTCCACTAGGCTCTACCTCATAGTAGGGCAACAGTCTGGAAACCAAGCCTTTCATACATGGGCTTCTGGAAGACATTCAAGATCCAAACTATAGTAGGCTCTGTCAGAAAGTAGGGTTTTTCCTTTTCACATGTGCAGCTGTGTCCTGATGCTGGATAATTTTATTAACAATCTCTGGAGCATCAGCAGACACTGGACTGTCATTCACATAAGAAGCTCTCCCTCCATGTGACTTGACTGTCAGCAAGCTGACAACAAAGAAGAGACAACAAACCCTATGAGCATTCACAAGGTGATTTCCCACAACTAATACAGAAGAACTGAAGTGTTGGGAATATGTTTTGTTTTGTTTCAAATTCAGTCCTGGGCCTATTTTCTAGCCTCACCATTCAAATGGAATTTGAATCTTTGGGGGTTAGAGTTCATTTACTTTTTGGCAGAACAGAACTTCCTGTTTCTAAGAAAAAGGCCCCAGAATGCTTCTTTAACGTCAAAGACTGTTACAAAACAGTGCTCGATGAATAGAATGCAAGTGAATGAGAAACACATGGATTAAGTTTCCATTAACATCCACATGGATTTAATAATTAAGGGAAAACGCTTGACAAAGAAAGAATGTTTTGAGTTTTGCTGAACTGAAATTTGTTTTTTTTAAAAGTGCTTAAGGCTACTTATTGTGAATCTGATAAGTGCCTGAAATTACTCATCCATAACCAAAGAAACTCAAATTGGGCTCACACATTTGAGACCCAAGTCATATACTCTATTCTGTTAAAACCAACAATCACCAGAATTGAGTAAAGGAATGAGCTGTGCTCTGATCATTGAGCTGTCTTAAGTAATTTGGTATTTTGTACATAGGGGGTGAGTCATAGTTTCTGACTTTTTAATGGATTTGACTTCTCTTAATTAGGCAGATTTTAATAAAATACACTTACCCATCCACCTGAAATCAAAGTAAAATGTGCCTCTATTGTTATGTGATGTAAAATCACCATTATCTTAGAAGTCAGTTTATCGTGGACCAGATTCCCTCCCTTGGTAGGTGAAGTAACAGCAGACTATTCAAGATGCTTCAACAACTTCATACTTGCAAACAAGAAGGTAAGACCAGATTAAGATTTCCCAGTCTTACACACCTTGGACTATTCACCTTATAAAATTCGTCATGTTATATCATAGGTGCAAAACAGAGGAAACTGGCAGGGAGCAAAATGGTTTCACAATTATTGTCAATAAGTAGAAGGTTGTAGAAGATGTATCTTTGATAGAATATATTTTATCTGATTTCCACAGGTAATGTCTAAGAAATTCTGAACTTAATGTCCTCTGAGAAGTGATCTTGCCTCAATTTTCTATAATTGTTCACCTATTGTTCAGAAAGAGGTTCTAACAATACAAAGACATCAAATATTATCTCATAATCTATTATTCAAGGCTGTTTCTGTACCTTAAAGAATATTAAATTTAAATTAAAAATATTTATTGTCTTACCAGTTGCAATGTTCAAAGTGAATACTTTTGAAAACTGCATTACCACTTCCTCACTCCTAACATCCATTCAATCATCAAATTCTAAAACCTAACCTTTAATCCTTTAACTGTCTTAGAATTTGCTCACTTTTCTCTATCCACATCCTTGTGCTTTAATTCAGACCTTTGCAAATCTTTCAACTGGATTATTTCAATAGACTACGGAGTCCTTTGTTTCTTTCTCTTTTCTTGCAACTTATGTTCCTTATTAAACCTGGAATTCTTAATTGTTTCATGGACAGTTGTTAAAATATTCTAAAATATATTTGACTGAAATTATAGAAGAATATTGACTAATAATAAGGCTCCAGACTCCAAATTAGTAGAGTCCTTCTTCCACTCTATTATAATTAAATATTCATATTGAGGCTTTCATAATTTCTCCAATATACATAAGTATGCATTTCCAATGTTTTTGCGTAACTGGATTCATATTGAACTCATTGTCAGTCTTCTCAGTTTCATTTTTAAAAAAAAGTGATCTTGAATATTAACTATGTTATTATCTAAACTATTCTTTTATAAATTTATAATATTCAGTTTTGTAAATAATCTCATAAGAGCTTTTGCTTTTTGTTAAAGAAGGTGCTAATTAAGTCATTTTTTAATTGAGAATTAGTGAAATAGTCTTTATGAACATCCAAGTTGTTACAAAAATTTAAGTTTTATACAGAATTCTGTAATAGATACTCCTGTGAATAAATCCCTTATTTATTTCAGAGAATTTGCAAGTTAAATTGCTAAAAGTAGGAATTGCTTGGACTAAGTACACACATTTCACATTGTTAAAACTACTTCAGATTCTTATAAAAGATATTACCTTCATTTGGACATTCACTAAATGTCTATGAGACTATTTTCCACACTTCTATCAATACTTTTCATGTATTGAAAAGTCATTCTTACTCCTTTTTCAGCTAGTAACACATTTTCTCTTTTTATCAGAGTTTTATTTGTGAGAAAATAAGATACATGTAAATATCTATATTATATGATTATAGATCTTTATAATTATAAACTTTGTTATTTTACTTTATATGGCTTATAATTTTTTTGTTTTGATTTAGTACTCATATTGGAAGACTTTCTCCCTTCCTGAGACCACGTGAAGTTTCTTAATTAGTAGTATAAAATATTTTTCACATCATATTTAATGTTTTACTTTGATTTACAAAATAACTGGTTTTGTGAGAGCAGCAAAATGTATCATTTGTAATAATGACTCATCATATATTAAATTCTTATGTAGACTCATGGCTATTTGTCCTAATCTATTGATTTATTAGTCTTTCAATGTTAAGAATTAACTATTTTAACTATAGCAGCTTTATAATGTATTTTAATATTTTCTATGATTTTGTCCTTTCTCATTTTTAAATTGATGCCTATTTTAAAGTTTATTTTTCAATTGAGATATAGAAGTATCTATAAATTTACCAGAAAAAGAACAGAAGTGACATTGATTGAGATTATGTTGAATTTATCAAATTATAAAGGTGAAATTGGCATTTTTACACAGCATATTTTCTAATATATTTAGTTCTCCTTTGTGTGCTATGAGATTACATAGTATTAGTTTTTACTTCTTACTTTGCAAACTTATTCCAGTTCATTTCTAGAATTGGATTATGCAACAGTCCCCCTATTTTATTAACATTATCAAAAGTGTTCTTCTGTGTAAGGAATGGGATGCAAAGTTTTAAGTATGACCTACCAGGATCACAATAAAATACCCTTTGCTTTTCCCATTTTATGTCATAGTCTCTCATGATTCATTTTGTCTGGTCCCTCTGAACTGCTCCTAGATATTTCATCATTTCCTAAGTATCACAATTCTTAACCTAGAAAAGTTACTGCTTTTTGTCCCCTAAGAATGAACACATAATTATATGAGTTTCAGGACAGAACAATCTAGTGCTGCCTTTAAATATAATGAGAACCCATAGAATGACCAGATAATACTAAATTCAAATATATTCAAGGTATATGCAACAGATATTTTTATATATTAAGTTAAAAGTAAAATAACAGTATTTCTTCTGCTTGTAAATTGCACTTAGAAAAATTATTTTTTCTTTTCTTTTTTGGGCTATATCTTCTATAAATAAACATATAAGAAGAATCATTAAATCTCAGCCATAGAACCAGAATTGATTCATTGTCTGAATTTTTGCTGTGAAAAAGCAACATACTCTGGCGCGGTGGTTCACACCTGTAATCACAGCTGTTCAGGAAGGGGAAGTAAAAGGATCTGCATCTGAGTTCAGCCTTAGGCAAAAAGACTAAGACCCCACTGGAAGAAAACAACTAAGAGTAAAACAATTGAGAATGTGACTCAAGTGGTAGAACACTTGGCTGGCAAACATGAAGTCCTGAGATAATCCCCAGTACTGCAAAGAAAAAATAAACAAACCAACAAATAAAAAATTATTACAGTGTTAAATAAGCCAAAATTTGTATACTATAATTTGTGTAGTAATTGACTTTGTATAGTATAGTAATATATCCCTCCTCATCCAGGAAAGATAAATAGTCTCTTTATTTAAACTTAATTATTACAGTTGACACTATTAAAAAGAAAGGAAATAGATTAAAAGACTTAAAATAATCAACATCATGGTAGAACACAGCTGTAACTGCTTTCACGGTAGTCTCAAAAAGATATGCCCATGTCCTAACCCCCAGAATCTGTGGCCTTATTTGTAAAATGGGTCTTTACAGTTACAATTAAGGATTTTGATATGAAAAGATAACACTGGACTATTGAAGTAAGTCTTCAGTCCAATGACAACTGTCCTTACAAAACAGAAGTAGAGGACAATTTGACAGATAGAGGAGGAGCAGACACAGAAGCAAGATGCCATATGAAGATGGAGGCAGATATTACCCTTGTTATGGGTTGAATTCTCAGCCTCCAAAATCCCTATGTGGAAGTGTTAATCCAAAGGACTCAGAATATGACCATATTTGGAATAAGGGCTGTTAAACAGAAAGTAAAGATAGGTGAGATCATTAGGATGATTCCTAATCTAATATGATAAATGTCTTATAAGAAGACCATATATAATATACACTTTAAAAAAGTGAAGGGCAGCAGGATAAAATAAGTCTTTTCTGTGATGAAATACCAGTAGGAGGGGGATGGACATAAGGAAAGGGTGAACAAGGATGAATATGGTGGATGTATTTCGCATTCATATATGAAAATAGAAGAATGAAACTTGTTGAAATTGTTCTAAGAAGGGGGAAGGGAAGAGGGAGAATGACTGAGGGGGTAAATCTAAGATAGCACATAATGTAAATATCACAATAAACCTATTTGTACAACTATTATATGCTAATATATTTTTAAAAAGGAAAAAGATATAGAAAAACACAGAGGAAAGACTTCATAAAGACAGAGAGGAAGACAGCTATCTACAAGCCGGGGAAAGGCCTCAGAAGGCACCAACCCTGCCCCAACCTTGAACTTGGGCTTCTTGTCTCCAGAACTCTGAAGACATAAATATCTGTTGTTTCAGGCCCCTAGTTTGTGTTCCTTTGTTATAGCAGCCCCATACAACTAATATGAGATGCCGATATACATCTGATGCTACCAGATACTAGAAGAGGCAAAGTAGGATTTCCTTGTGAACCTTCAAAGGACTGTGATACTGGAGATGCTTTGTTTTGGACTTCTAACTCCAACAGCAACAGAACAAATGTTTCTGATGTTTTAATTCATCAAGTTCATTTCTTACTACAGTCTTAGGAAATTAATAAAATAACTTTTCTTTTACCAATAAATTCAAGTGGTTTTTTAAGTTCTCGTGGTTATTATTTTGAGCCATAGTCCATGAAAGATGGCTTCCAAGTCTCAAAAAAGCTATAGAGGAATATTTAAAGTCTTGGTTGCATTTATGTGTTCTCAGCCTCGTTTTGCCACCAGTTTTACAATGTTTGAGGTTGGGAGTGGAGGTGAAATGGCACTAAATGTCAGTGTATCTGCTTTCCAACATTGAAATGATCGCAAGGGGAGTTCCACATTAGGCTTTACATTATATCTCAATGATATTTAGAATTGGTTTTTAAAGTTTCTTTTGTAGGAAAGACTACTGAGAGAGAGAGAGATTAAAAGATAAAGATGTTTGTGTGTGTGTGTGTGTGTGTGTGTGTGTGTGTGTGTGTGTGTGTGTGTATACAGAAGAGATCATTGGGAAGACCAAGAGTAACTGGAATGGAAAGGATGCTACCAAATTCATAAGTATTCATAAGTATTGCTTCCTTTACCATTTTCCTAAACCATTTCCTGACAATCCATAGCCCTGTAACAACTCTTGTGAAATTTTCTTTCTCATATTCTAAATACTTACATCATTATGCTTATGACTTTCATTATCTCCTAAGTAATTGAAGATAATGTAATTGTAAAAGCATTTTGATGATCTGAATAATCTTGGATAATCTTGAATGATATTGAACAATCTTGGCAAAAAATAAGTTCCAGGTTGCAGTACCTTACTACCAATGAGCCTGGGAAGAGGTGAACCATTTCCTCATAATCTCACAGCTTCAGAATTGTCTTCAGTCTCATTTATCTTATTACTTGTCTACTCCCCAATATAGTGTTTCTCTTTGAGTTTTTAATAATGATGATAGTATACCTTATTTGCATTTAATTACATGTAATTCTCTTTCAGAAATACTACAGTCAATACCATCTGTTCCTCTTTCCACTACTTTAGCACATTATCTCCAGAAACAAGTTTGCCACATTCATCCCAAGGTGTAACAGAGCCTACCCTGTTGTACTGTTAAAATTTGTTCTAAGTCTACCTTCGTCATTAAATCTTCCACAGACCATCATTCTTTTAAATACACTGTGCTCCACTACATCATTGTTTATTACTTCTGTATCTACACTTTCTGACCTCTAGAAAACTAGGTACATGAGAGCAAGAATCATCTTATTCTGAAAGTTCCAATAATAGTGTTATGTATGTACAGAGGAATTTAGCAAATATGTTTGAACAAATGATTTGATAAGTGAATTTATTTTTCATAATATCCTTATGAATTATGTGAGAAAACTACTCATATTTTAGAAAGTGAGCTAGAAAAATTTCATGGGAAGTCCAGGTTCTTAGTTGAACTGAGACCATTAATTTCTCATTCCTTATTTTTTTTTCTTCCCAAAGTCTGCTTATCTGTGTGTCATAGGAATATGGCATGGATTTCACTGCAAAGAGGTAATGTTCTCTGGGCATTTAAGGTATATGGCAACAAGGACTTTTAAAACCTACTGTTGAAAGAAAAAAAACAAATGATAAAACAAAACATAGCACAATAAAAAAAAAGATCACTATGAAAGTTGAGGGGAGGCACTTCTGGAGGGATAATAAACTATGATTCTACTTCATTTTAAGAAGAAATCCTAATTAGAAACTTTTGCCAGCTATAATAATGAAAGGCATATATATATTTTGTTTAATCAAAAGGATTCTGATTCTGATTTTTTTGTTAGTAATATAACAAAAAAGTAATAAAACAAGCAACTTCATTCTCAAGTAAATCCAAATTACTTGAGGGCACAAGGGTCAACGACACTCACACAGATGTTCAGAAGTACAAAACACACACACAGAGGACAGCAGACAAAGCAGCAGACAGAAGCACACTGCATGGAAGAAGGAAGGTAAGATAGTAATGACATGGGCTGCAGAATTAAACTTCATCAATACATTATGGTTTTATGGATGTTGACTGAACAGGTTATTCTTTAGGCAAAAAGAAATGGGAATTGTGTTATAAATAAATAAAAATAAATAAATAAAACCTGGGTTGGAAAAGGATTAGAGAAAAGAAATCCATGGATTACTAGTTGCACAGCAGTAGTCTAATGCACCATTAGGTTGAAGGTAACACTTTACTATCTAACCATACCGCTTCTTCAGCCAAGTTGACATTTAACTACAGAGAACACTGGTTTCTTCTCCAAGTCAAAGATATCCAACCTATTTACCTCATTGGGATTTCAGAGTGTCTGAAATGTGAAACACGAAAGCAGGAATAGACGTGCATAATATGCACATGCTTCTTACACCATAGATGTTTCTCTCTACTGTCCCTGACTGCAGACTTTCAGAGTAGCCCAAAAAGACTACAGGAGAGAGAGATGCAGTGGACCAAGCTCATTAACAAATATCTAACAACAAAATCACAAAACAATCTAATTAGAAAGTTTACATCTGAAGTAGTGTCCTCATGGAAATGTAATGTCTAGAACCACATTTTTCACTTGCTTTAAAAAAATTTAAATGTAATCTCCTTGTCAAATTGTGTCCTCACCTACACCATTGTTCTTGGTGTTTCTGGACCCTGAGTTCTTTCTCAGCGCTTGGAGGGAGTGACAAGACACAAAATCATCTTTCTGCAATCCTGTGCTAGGACCACACACACAGGGGACGCTTAGAGACCTGGCCTAGGAATTGCATCATGGCATAGGGTAATAGGTCCCTACCAACAGAGGAAGGTAGGATGCTTAAAGATCCAGGAACCTGAAACCCTCCATCTCTCAAGGGAGATGGTAGAGGGTTGGGGATGGCTAAATGCAATTACACAGATCATAATTAAGCCAACACACTCAGGTGAAATGGTGCAGTAATGGCTGTCTTCCCTTGTTTACAGTGGCTAAAAAAGTTTACACATCACTTACAATACACATGAGAAGCTTCCAGTAGTGATTGGACAAGAGGTCACTTTAAAGGAAACTGTGTTTTGCTTACTTACAGGATTACAGCAGCAACAAACATGGAAGTTCTCTATGCTCACATGGTTTACTAAATGAGCAACCTAACCCCAATGTGGTATAGTTAGTCACACAAGATCAATCAGCCCTTATATGGAGTAGTTACTTATATGAGGTCAGACAACTCATATAGAAAAGATTCTGTATTATGTTTCATGAATTTCAATTTTAAGTCCTATCTTGCTGCTGCCACTGTTTGTTTATTTGCTTACCCTATGTGTAATTTGTTAGGAAGTTGGACAGGCCTGCCTGGTTTTAATGTGCACTTATATCACCTTTGCCTCAATATGTCTATGTCCACAATTCAGGAATGGAGATAACAATGCCTAGCTCACTAAATGTTTGATTAAACAACTAAAATTTTAAGAGACAGAAAAGGAAACTTCATAATTTTAAGATGAGAAAAAATTGTTTAAGTCGCAAAAAGCAAAAACCACAAATGCAAAACAATGAATAAACTGTACTTCATGAAAATTAAGCTCTCTGCTCTTTCAAAGACACTTGAGAAAATAAAAAAGCAAATCACAGTTCAGGAGAAAATATATCCAATCCCTATATCTGACAAAGGACTTGCATTGAGAATTTATAAATAATTTTTTCAACTCAATTATAAGAAAACAAAGACCCTAAAAATCAAATTAAGGACTTTGTTAACAGACACTTCAGAAAAGAAGATGTATTTCAGGCTAGTAAACATGAAAACATGCTTAACATAATTCATCATGGGCAAATGTGAAATAAAATTATAATGAGATGCCTATTTTATATCAATTAGATTGTCTAAAATTAAAGTTTTGCAACAGCCAGTGCTAGTGAGGAAATGGAGTTACAGAACTCTCAGATATTTCAGATGGAAGTGGAACAGTAAATAAAAACAGATCAAAAAAGAAAACTAAATAAAAATAAAACTAAACTAAAAACTTTATAAAACAGTTTGGCAATTTTTTACATTTAAACATTTATCTACACTATATCTAGAACTTTCACTCCTAAGGTATTTATTGGAAATGAAAACATACCAATAAATATCTTGCATGTGAACATTCAAGGCAAATTTATCTATAATATACCATACTAGAAGCAACACAAATGTCATCTGCCATGACATTTTCTACATGGCATAGTCTACTCAGCAATAAAAATGAACAAACTGTTGATAGATGTAATGTGGATGAATCTACACATTTATGTAAATGGAAAAATGAGACTTGCTAAAACTATTCCAGAAATGGGGATAGGGAGATAAATAAGAATGATGGAAGGAGTGAATTCTAGTATGGTATACTTGATATGTTATAAGAACTTTTGAAAATGCCACATTGTACTCTCAGCACAATAATCAAAAAGGATATCATTAATAACTAATAAAATAAATAAACATAGTGTTGCATGAAAGAAGCCAGGTACAACAAATAATTTCATAAGTCTATAAAATGATTGAAATAATTATATGGAACTAGGAGAAATCAGTGTATGTCTGGGGCAAATTGGGAAACTGGGATTGATTTTGAAGGGACAAAAGAGAACATCTTCAGGTGATAGAATTATGTCTCTGATAGGGTGGCGGTTACATACTTGTCACAGTTGGTATAGGGATGATAGGTATAGTTCATGGTCTTACACAATAAAGATGGCTTTACTTTATATGTAAATTATGATTAAATGATTTATTTAGAAGTCAATATGTGACTATGTCAGAGCTCACAGGGGGCTTTAGTCACATTGGTGCCGTTTTAGTTTTGAAGTTACATTATCAGTTCACAGACAACCCATTAATTATCCTGGTTCATAAAACACACAGACCATATATCCATGTGCTGCTATCATGAATCAAATATTACATAATGAAATGTATTAAGCAACTGAAAAAATTAGTTGAGATAGTATAGATATAAAGTGCTAGTCAAAGTTGCCAGCTTTTATGGGCTGAGAAATGTGTGGTAGCTCTACATGAGCTTTAGTTCATTCAATCACTGAACAAATGTATGGAGTAGTTTTCGTGTTCCAATTATAGACATGAGAACACAGATGAACAGAAAAGTGAAAGCCATGCATCACCACAGCATAGCTGGCTAAGTGAAACCACTTTTAACATGTTGTTCTTGTTCTTACCCAATCATGCTCACCCTGCTTCTCCTCGTACTGGGCTCCACACATGTTGTTCAGCCCTCTCGATAACTCATTGCCTGTTCCTTAAGGCCAGGAGAACATAATCCTTTCAGCATTGGTTGTGCCATGCCCCTGATAGTGTGAGTCCAATCATTTACATTTACATATTCTGGTTATCACCCTTAGTTTTGGCCACTTTTACCTCAAGTTTAGAAGACTAATCCCTTTGCCAAGTCTTTCTGTTTTTAGCCATTCCTTCCTCAAATGTATTTTGAATATGGAAATTAGAGATGTTTTTTTCATGTATAATTCTTGTGGAAAGCAAGCTCTTTGCAAATCTAAACTGGTTTTCAAATTCCCGCAAGATACAGAACTCTTCATGGTTAAGCAGCAACAAACCATGCAATCCAGCTCAAGCCAATGTTATGTTGTAGGCAGTGCACATCATGTCACAGCTCAAATTTCTCAAGGACACTCCACACATACCTCATGTTGTCCCTACTGTGTTCTGCTCCTCTTGTTATCCCTCTGAAGAACACTGCCTTCCCTTCCTTTTCGCTGAATCCATTGACTTACGATGCCCATGAAACACCACTGCCTCCATGAAGATTCTCTGACCACCCAAAACAAACCCAAACCACTCTGCTCTCTTCAGTTTTTTTGTTAGACTATATTTAAGCTACAATTTCATTCATTCATCTATTATATTTGTTGAATTTGTGCCATTGGTCATTCTTAATGTGTGGTGTAGGAAATCTAGTAGTGAATGAGAAAAAAAGTTTTTAATACACATTTAGATTATATTCTTGCATTTGTACTGGTGTTATTACTTGAAATCAGTTATAAACTTCTTGATGTCTGAGATCTTATTTCATTTTTGTATTGGTTAGTAGATATAATTCATGCTCACAATGTATAGTTAAGGAAAATAATCTAAACTAATTGTCATCGATCCCATTTCTAATAGCCAAGTATTACATCTATCTATCTATTCTATTGTAAGTGGAGAGAACTCCTTGACAGCTATCTGGATAACTTTCCCTGGATGAAGTCATTAGTGACTTCATCTACTATATACATTTATTCCTTATGTGATTTAAAAGAACAAAGAAAAAGGAATGTTATATTAGTTAAGATTCTTATATTGTTCTTTTTAATTCTCCAGAACTCAGGAAATGTCCCTCCCCTAAAGTAAATTTTTTTTAAATATTTTCATTTTTGTTTATTTATTTATGATTTTTTTATTCATATGTGCAAACAATGTTTGGGTCATTTCTCCTCCCTCTCCCCACCCCCTCCCTTACCCTCTACCCCACCCCCTCCCTCTCCCCCCCACCCCCTTGATACCCGGCAGACACTATTTTGCCCTTATCTCTAATTTTGTTGAAGAGAGTAAAATTTAATCAACTTGATAACATAGGATCTGCTATTGGCCTTATTATTCAGTATTCTTTATTGTGAAGTCATGGGGCTAAAAAATATATTACTTGTCCCACCTCATGAAGGAATAGTTTGCAATTAATAAAGCACCATGATGTAATGTATAGTGAAATGATATTAGTCCAAGGACAGGTTATATAATAAATTTTGTCATTCATGAGCAAAATAATTGTCATATAATGTCACTTGATGTATAAAATGATATATATTGATCATTTTATTTAAAAAGTTATTTCTATGTGGCTCATTTATTGTTTTTGATGAAGGATAAAAAATTTCAGAATTTATTCTGAATGTAATTTTACATGTAATATGGCAAATAGGTATGGCTTTTGAGAGAAAATCATCATTATCATCAATAATAAAGGGTACAATGAAATAATACTTCTGTAGAAATGATAATGGTCTGTTATAATGATGTGACACCATACTCATCTGAAATATAAAATGAATGATTATTATCATGAGTCATTGTAGGCAACAATAATTAATAATTTTTTATTATTATATAACATGACATGCAAAAACTCATAGAGATTCCTAATATATGAGTATGCTTTAACCTTGGCAGATCTTCTTCTTTCAGCTTACCACTTACATGAGGGGAATGTACTGGAGAGCATAGCAAATCAGAGAAACTACTGATTTGAGGGAGGAAGATGGACGCAGGAATACAAACATTGGAATTGAGAAGTCACAATTCTACCATGCAAATTTAGGAACTAGGTCAATATTCATAGAGTCTTCTTCAAGTGCTTTTTCTCAACTCCTTATATATTTCATTGGCTAAACTAACTCAAAATTCTCCATGAAGTGTTTGTATCTTATCTTATTTAGGAGCATTCTTTATGACTGGACAATATACTCAATGTCAGGTCACATCAAGACAGTGATATTTATGCAAAGATATAGCTTCTTCCTTAAAGTCACCAAATAATTGGAATAAGTAAAGACACTCATACTTGAGACCAAGTCTGGAATATTTAAACACTCAAAGATCAGATGATCACAGAGTAGATACTTCATCTTGAGTTGTGGGAAGTATTGTCAAGTACATAGAGTTCTAGGTAATGACATAGCTGAACTTTTCATGTTGAGTCTTAACCTCTAAAATATATTTACCAAGCTAAGAATTTAATTGGGAATAGGACAAAAATCACCAAAAATTGAGAAAGCAAGAAGGTGGAGCTGGTAAGAGACAAAGAAGAAAGTAAGAGAAGAAGAAAAAAGTCAAATAGGAAAAAAATGAAACAGATATGAAACTTATTTCTTAGGCCATATATATCCAAAATTTGTATTTTCTTCAAACAGACTTTTTCTTTATTTATGGCCAACCCAAATTTTCTTGTGCGTTTTCCATGCAAAAACCTTGCTAACAAAGTTCTGACTTAGAAGTGTGAATATTACATGTATTTTCTACAATTTTGCAAGCATATACTAACCTATTGATGAAAATAACTGGTTAATGAATTGTCATATTGTGCTAGTCATGTTCGGTTAGCAATATCTAGTTGAGAAATTACTGGGTGTAAATAATTTCCCCAGTTACCATGGCAAGGAAAAGATGAGCAGGACACAATTTCCACTCTCATAAAGCTTACACTTGAGTATCACAATTTTTTATGCATTTGTTCATTTAACTGATCATTAATTAATTTGTTGAACATCATTTGTGAGGTGTTTGGGGATTTACACATTGAACCTGGATGAAGCCTTTCAAGCATAGTATTACTCTTGCTCATATATCTGCTATACCTATGAATGAGTTCTTCATTCACTTCAGGATCCAATGGAGGCAAACTAAAGGAGGGAACCAAACTAAATATGGGGAATGAAGAAGGTTCCTTGAGGGACTAAGAAATAGTGAAGAGGCATGATAGAGATTAACAAGTTTGGTTTGCAATATCCATATGCAAGGAATGGCACAAGAAATCTCCCTATATACCTGTCTTTATGTCAAACTGGCAAAAACACCATGGTTTTCTTATTATCTTTTATGTTTTTTCTTCAACAAAATCAGGGAAGAAGAAGGTGGAACAGGTTCTTCTGGGTGGGGTTGGAGAGGGGGTTGGCCCAAACAATGTATACACATGTAAGTAAATGTAAAAATGGTAAAATAAAATTAAAAAAGAAGATTCCTTGAAATAATCTTGCAATAGTAGAATGAAAACTACAGATAAAACATGGAAAAATCAAATTAAAATAATAAATGATGTTTTCCTTTCAGGGAAAAAATGTTGTAGACTCACTTTTCTTGGCTCTTCCAAGAATATTCCCTAGGAATCATCAACATATATTGATGAAAGTACTGCAAGAGGAAGGAGATTTGGCCAGAGACCTGAGGACTTGAGAGAGAACAATGTTCACTGGGTTGTCTTCTTATTGCCTGGATACTACCTGACAAGGCTGGAGGAGGCCTGTGACCTGGGACTGACAATGGGATTAAAAAAATATGACCAAGGAAAGCTTGTTCTCTTTGACCAAAGAGCTAGGAAAGGTGAAGCGCAACAGAGACCTAGAGGGGAGCCCCAGCTCCTAATTCAACACTGATATTCCTGTGAGCATTCTGACTCATGAGCAGCAGAGGGACCCAGCCATGTCACTCAGGGCTTCACATCCAGGCCTGTGGATTGTTAGTTCTACTAATAGCAGCATTAGTGATAATAATAAAAGCATCTGAGTTACTGGATTTCCTGCCATACACAGGGCACCTGCAGGTG
The DNA here is from genome assembly GCF_047511655.1 of Castor canadensis. Lineage (NCBI taxonomy): Eukaryota > Metazoa > Chordata > Mammalia > Rodentia > Castoridae > Castor > Castor canadensis. Next base: position 31,826,233 of record NC_133389.1, on the reverse strand, counting down.
TTTGATCTGCAGCAGCGAAGCCTCCGATCTTCCAAGATACTGATCCACAAAAGGGCACTGCTGGGTGCTCTGTCTTAGAGGAATTTCTTCAACCATTTATTTATTTATGATAGCTTTATTTGAAAATTTTTCTTTCCTTCACCAAGAATGTCTTCATTTATGTTTATTCCCAATGGACACTTTCATTGACTTTGGAGTTCAGGTTGAGCAGATTTGGGGTTTTAATTTTAGCATCGAAAAGTAGTCTACCTTTCCTCTCCCCCTCCATTTCTGGTATCTATAGTTTTTTATTTAAGTTGCTTTTTCTGTATAGATAGAAGTCATTTCTCTTTCTGCTTTCTAGAGTCTTATTTAGTTTCAGAAATTTGTGCCTTAGCATGAGTTTCTTTCAGTTTATCTTGTTTGAATTCATTCAGCTTTTTGAAACTTCGGGTTTAAATATTTTGCCAAATTTCAAAAGTTTTCTGTTATTATTTCTTCAAGTAATTTTTGGCTGCTCTTTCCTCTCTTCTTCTGAAATCCGATAACAGGACTTTTGTTGTAATTAAATAAGCCTCTTTTTTAAAGTCTGTTTTCTGTCTATTGTTCAGCTAAGAAATTTCTTTTTTTGGGGTGTGGCAGTACTAGGGTTTGAACTCAGGGCTTTGTATTTGCTAGGCAGGTGCTCTGCCACTTAAGCCAAGCCCCCAGTCCTTTTTTTTCTGCTTTTTAAATTTTTGAATAAGGTCTCATTTTAAAGCCAGGGCTGGTCTAGACTGTGATCCTATTTATTCCTCTTTCATGGCTGGAATGACAGACATGTACCACCACACTCAGCTTTTTATTGGTTGAGATGGGGTTTCTCAGACACTTTGGCTGGGATTGCCTTGAATCCATATCCTCCTAATCTCTATCTTCCAAGGCATGAGCCACTATGACCAGCCAAGATTTCTATTATTTTTTCTTCTTTGATTCTTTTCTGTTATATCCATTCTACTATAGAGTGTATGTACATGGTGAATATTCTATTTCACTTATTGTATTTTTAAGCTCTAAAATATCCATTTGATATTCCTTTATATCTTCTAAGTCTTTGGTGAGAATTTTTATTTTTCTTAATTTGTTTCAAGTGTGACTTCTTTAAAGACTTTCTCAGATATTCTAACATCACTATCATCTCAGTATTGTCTACTCAGGTCCTTTTTGATCCATGTTGAGACTTTCCTGGTTTGTGTTACAAGTGATTTTCCATAGGACAGTGTATAATTTGGGTTTCCTGCTGGACTTTGAATATTTTATACTTCTGGTTCAGCTGGCTTTACCTGAAACTCCTCCTGCAGAGGAAAGGGTTAGGAAGTGTTTCACTACTGCTAGGAGGGAGTCTCCCCAGTTACTGCTGGCAGGAGCCCCCAGGGGCCTCCATTGACACTTCCCTCTCTTAGATCAGTGATGGCCTATTTCTTCTCCTCATGTATTTTCCATGAGCAGCATAGGGGCAGGTGTGATAGAGGGATGAAAGTCCTGGCTCCCTTCTCCCCTTCTGGCCTTCTCTGATACCACCTCAGTAGGCAGGGGTTGAGATACTTCATTGCAGTCCAATGTGTATGGTATTTCAGATTTCCCTGATTGATTTCTGTTGGAGTTTTGTTTTCTTTTTCTCTGTGGTGTTTGACTGGAATAAAAAGATTCTGGCCTAAAATTATGACTGCCTTTTCCTGGTTCTTAAACTGATGTGTAGGCTTTTGTTCAAGTTTTTCTTGTTGGTGGTAGTCTGTATCTTGTGGTATTCCTGGAGTCCTGTCATGTTCACCTTATATGAAGTACAAAGAAAGCCCAGGGAATTCACCACCATGTCAACCTTTAGGTCCCAAGGTCACATGTAGAGTCTTCTTTAGTTTATTTTATAAATGTTTGGGTTTTTAGTAGTACTTAGTGGAAGAAATAGGGGAAAAAAACATACAGTTCATCTTTTCCTGAAAGCTCTGTTCACATGTCCAATTCTAAGTGTACCTTGCATTCAATGAGCTAAAAGAATTTACACAAAACAAAATTCCCATAAAAACATTTTAAATGACTATTTTTTAAAAATATATGAGTATGATATTAAATTAAAATAGTTGAAATTGTTGACATTTGAATCTTTGATCTGTAAAAATGTAATTTTCCTAGGAAAATTATCTATTATGCAGCATTAAAAATGCAATATATTAGGAGGTCTCTATTATTATCATAGTAGCCCATATCATGAACAAAGAAGTGATGAAGATAACCCTTAAGTGATAGCATAGTGATACTACTAGCAACTCACAAACAAGGACATCCATGGCTATTTTTATGTTTTAATGAATTACACCTATTTAAGAAGTTTGTGTTGCAAATGTCAAGCATAGTTGCCAGGAATGCCTATACAGACTGTGCTTCGCACACATCTAAGGGGCATTCTCACAACACAGACATCAAGGCATTGCTCATTAGTAAGAAAAAATATTGGAAAATGACAGTGAAATGTCCTCCCTAATAAAATTGTTATGGTAGCTTTCCAAAACCTAGAAACAAAGTATCTTAAAATGGAAGCACTTTTTTAAAATGTGAACATAAATATCAATGGGCTCCTAAATAGGAAAATATACTATTTTTCTTCAGCTCCCTTTTGAGCCACTAAGATAACTAAACATTGAACATACTTTAATTTAGCTGAAGTGTGTTTCTAGGTAATGTTTCAAAGTAGCACTTGAATAGCAGCAGAGGCAGGGTACTTCTTTGTTTTCTATTCTGTACAGACTGTGTCTCTTAGACATGGCATAGTCCATGAGCCAAGGATAAACCAGAATGCAATCTTCTTTTCACAAGGAGAAACACTGATTATCACTAACAACCATCTTCATCAGGATCATAATAAAAGTTAATATGTCCCAGATATTGTAAATAAATGTTCACTGTTTAAAGAACACTCTTACTTGGTTTTGAATTTTTAATCTTTATATCTTTGCACATTTTTAAAATAAAACTGTTTGAGGTGGTGTAAGTGGCCAGGTGCCATTTTAAACAAATAGTTGCCTATCCCTACACTTTTATTTTTGAAACTAAGTAAATAATCTAGTTGATATATCAAAGGTCAATAAGTGTTTTCTGAATTTTTGCTTCCAACAAAGCACACTTAAGAGAACACCCAGGGTCAAGATCTGAATGTTATTGAAGTCAGGAAAGAGTTTAGTGGATTTGGGACACATGTGTACTTTAGATTGGCACTATTCCTGGAGTGGGACAAATTGTTCCTAACTCTTGCCTGGTGGTTACTGTTAGCAATAGAAAGTCATTAAATTCAATAGTGACCTCAACATCAAACTCCACCCAAATAGCTTCCAGTTTCACAGCTTGAATCTCCAATTGCATTGATTCATCTCCATCCCTTGTCTAGATAGTTTTCATGATGAGAGCTTTTCCTCCATGGACTGTACTTGATTTTGACAATCCTACTCTTGGTAATCATAGTGCTTTGAACTCATTCCCAGGCATGAGTTTCCACTGACTATTGTCAGTCAAGCTGTTCACTTCCAGCTGTTAAAGTTCAGAATCATTGGCCATAATTAAGAACTAAAGAAGGAATCTTCTTCCATCATATAAATGGTGATGATGTAATTGGAAAAAATCTCTCATTTGATTACATACAGCTCTCCAGTTTCATTTGTACAAAGTCTGTCTCTCCAACTAGTTTATAAAAGCTACAAGGACAATCATGTATTTTTCTTCTGTATCATTCATAGAACCTATGCATGATGATGTGCACAGTTTCAACAGTTAACTATGTTTAGTGGCTTAACTTAACAAGCCTTAGCTTTTCAATTATGTTTTTGAGGTTAATTATTTACAGAGGTATTTATAATTAGCCACATGTGTATTATTTTCACTGTGTACCTAACAGCAAGAAAAAACTTGCCATGCAAAAGGAGAACCACAGATTAAGGAAGAGAACCTTGATTTCAAGGTTCTTACATACTAGTAGAAGTACTCAGATGCAAAACATAAAACGGTACAGTATGGTTGAGATACAGACACAGAGCTAGAATTGTCGAAGGGAAATAATTCATGCCACTGCACATTCTTAGACAGATTCCTGAAAGGAATGATCTGTTAACTGGATTTTTAGAAGCTAGATTGAAATATTTGCAGAAATGAAAGAAAAAGGTTTTAAGAAAAATATATTCATTAATTAAATAATTTATTCAAATCAAGCACTTATTCAAAGTCTACCTTGTTATGTAAATGGTATTTGTGCTTATCTTCATCACATGGTTTCTGACATGGCAGAAATAGTGTGGGGAAGTATTTAGACATCATACCAGTTATGTCCTAAATGACTCAATAAACTAAGAACACCAGCCAGAAATAAGCAAGGATCACATAGCAACTTTAAAATTATTTATTTATTTGTTTGCTTGCTTGATTATTTATTTATTGGCAGTACTGAGGACTGAACTTAGGGTCTTATGTTTGGTAGGCAGGCACTCTTCCACTTGAGTCATGCTGCCAGCCCTTTTTGCTTGGGATATTTTGAGATAGGGTCACTCTTTCATGCCCAGGACGACCTGGACCATGATTCTTCTGTTTATGCTTCCCCTCATAGCAGGGGATGGTAGGCATATGCCACCAGGTCAAGCTATTGGCTGAGATGGGGGTCTCGTGAGCATTTTGCCTAGGCTGGCCTTAAACCACAATCCTCCTGATCTCCACCTCCCAAGTAGCTAGGGTTACAGGCTCACCCAGCTGCAAAATTATTTTAATGCAATTTTGGTGGAATGCTTTTTCATGTTGTTAATTCAAGATATAACTACTGACGGTAACACTATGTGTAATAAATACTAATTTTTACCATATGTAGAAAGGTAATAATAAAATAATATGCTTTAGGGGGAGAAATGACCCAAGCATTGTATGCACATATGAATAATAAAAAAATAAAAATTAAAAAATTAATAAATAAAAAAGTATACTTTACCACATATTTACTGAAAAAGATACATTATAGCAAATGAACTAAAATGCAATGTGTTAAGTATTATAATAGAGCTATGTGAATTTATTGTGCATTGAAGATACGGGATAATTTTTGCATGTGAATGCCAGGGAAGCTAGAGATTAGAAAACACATTTGAGTAAGACTTTAAAAATGAGGAATATTTTAGTACACTTTGTAGGAAAATAGAGATTCTGGCTTTGTGTGGCAGAGAGCAAAGCAGGAGGAAGGCAAAGAGTCAGGAACATCAGGTTATAGACACCATTTGGCCATAACCCTATGTAGCAAAAATGAGTTAAGAAAGTTAAGTAAGACCCAAGATTTATAATGCATGTAGAAGCACAGATCTGGAGACACAGACAAGGTCAGAGTTGGAGATACAATTCTTAGAATCTGGAACATAAGGGCCATAATTAGCATCACTGCTGTGAATAAAATTATCCATGAAAAGCTTTTGTACAGGCAGGAGAATCTGCAGACCCAGACGTTAACACCAGCTCTGCTATTTATTAGCTTTGTGGGCAAGTTACTTACCTCCCTAAACTTCTGGAGTTACTTTCATAAATGAACATGAGAGAATTACTCATTTCGCCCATTTATTGTGCTGGTTACCTGTGATGGGTCCCTTTTATAAGCCATAGAGCAGCTATGCACATAATGCAGAACACTGAGATCTCATTAATAACGCTATTAAAGAGAGCTAAAGATAGAATCCTAGAAAACATTAACTTTAATGCAATAACTAGTAAAAGACCAAAAGATAAAGTGTAGTCAAAGAGAAACAGTTAGTGTGTAACTTCTCAAAGCCTCATGGAATGAAGTTTCAAAATATGGAAAGACAGAGGGTCAAATTCCCAAAGTTACCACAGATCCAGAAAAAAGGGCTTAAAAGAAAGTCAAGAGATGTAAAATACGAAAAGTCTTTGGCAGCTCTTTGTTAGAACAACTTCTGTTGAATTTAATAATAGGAAGTTGATGTATAGACAGATATAAATAACAGGATAAGTAAAATTACAATACTCTGTTGTTGAAGCAACATAGACTACAGCATAAGTAGGGAATACAGTAGAGGAGATGGTTTTATTAGGGTGTAGATAGTTCAAACACATTTTTAGACAAAATAAATGACATGAGTGGAACAGTGGAAATTGATGATTAAAAGGAGATATTTGGTGGAAAATGTCCAAAAGATTTAAATAAATAAGATCAAAGGCACAAGTAGAAATGTTCTCTATAGAAAAAAAAGTGGAGAAGCCTCTTTGAAGACATGAAAATGGATAGAAATGCAATTAGATAATAGAGAATTTGTGAAAGCTTTACTCAAAGTGTATCCTATTTCTTGAGAAATTGAAGCCCAAGTGACTAAAAGTGAGAGGGTTATTGGCAGAGGAATTTGGAAGAGTGGAAAGCCTAAGAACTGCTCAGAAAGAAAAGGCTGTGAGTAAAAAATAAGTCAACATTTTTCAAAGCATTTATAGAGGACCACATGGCACTGAAACATATTAATAAAAAAGTGAATTCATCAATATGGTTAAATGATTTTCTCTGGGAATAAAGAAGACTCACTCATATGAAACGAGAAGAATGAACAATTGACTTGATCCAAGTGGGGAAAGAAATGAGGACACTCTCACAGGGCATTTTGTTTTAGTATCTGAACATGAGTTTAGCCAAGGGAAAGGAGACATGGATATTTTGAGAGAATGAAAGTGTATAAAAATACAGTTCTATCCCCAAAAACCTTCAACTATAAGAAGAAAGAGTAGAGCATGAGTAAAAACAATAAAAAACATACACCAAGTATTGTAACAATGATAAAACCATTGTCATAGGATTCAGGGAAAAGAATTAAACTAACTCAACTAAGAAAGTTTATTTGATGGAAAAGATCTTCATAATCTGTCAGGAAAGTTAAGAAAAGAGTCATCCTTTTACTCTCAGCTGATGGTTTCTTGTTATTTTAAATTTATACTTTTTTGTTCTTCACCAATATTATTAGGATTTGGAAAAATAAGTTGACATTATATCAAGTTATAAAATATGTACTCTGAAAGACCCTGAACACTAGGTAGCATGGTAAAGCTTATAAAGAATGATGAACCATAGGTTTAGACCAAGGCACATGCCTCTGTTCTGATGAAAGCTGGAAGCTAAGAATAGCTTTGAGATTGGAAAGAAGCACTGAGTATTAATGATCCAATAGAGAGAGGTCTTCTAATCTTGAACATCAGAAAGAAGTAATAGGATATAGGAAAGGTGCCAAGAAGATGTCACCTCCTTTTAAAGCTGCATAACTTTCAACAAGACTAAATAGAGTTTTTTGTAACTAACTTTTGAACAGTCAGCCCTCATACTTGAGATGTATTGCAGGTAAAAGTCAAACCATGTAAGAAAAAAATGAGTAAAAACAGAAAATACAATTCTTGGGAGTCAGAGACAGAGAGTTTTTTAACATGGGAAGTAAGTGGAGGTAAGTGCAGCCTACTAAGAAACCAAGGGGAAAACAAAATAGTCCTGTTTTATTCATGAGTTAAGAGAACTGAGCATTACTTACAAGTATAATAGTGACTACAGAAGAGGAGTAGCAATTCCCCCGGAAAGATCCATCTGATAGGCTATAACCAAAAGAATTCTTGAAGACTCTTTGGAAGGCAATAAGAATTTTACTAGTCTTAGAGTTAGTACCAATGAAAAGTTATCTTGGGTTATAATCTGGGTACTTTAGCCTAGTGTACTGTGGAGATACGTTAAATAAATGCTAAATGTGGCAAATTCATATGGGGAGATCTAAAAAAGGGACTAAAAAGATAGCAAAGTTTATATTTCAGTAAATATTAACTATTTAGAATTTATAGCAATTTCTAGTAGGTTGTATCTCTTTATGTATGTGTGATGCTCTGAGGGGTATCTCTCACAAAAAGTTCTATTGTAATTATAGTTATTCATCTTTCTCCAAGACAGGCACAGAAGTAGATACACTGAGGTTATGCTGATTGATTGCGAAGCAAGAATCAGGGCAAAGAACTAAGTCAGTCTGATTAAAGCTAGGAGTGGGAGAGGGAAGATGCAGAAAGATCATACAGAAGTCAGCAGCTTCGTTTGACAGGTTTTGACTTGTGCTTTTTCTTATGGGAATCAGAAATGAATTGTGAAATGACATTTCACTATTAGTGGAATTTAAAGCCTTCTTGAGATCAGAGGCATGGCTTATTCCTTCAAGATATCATTCAAGAACTTAATTATCAAGTGTTAAGCTAATTCTAAACCTCTGAGAATAAAAGAACTCTAAAGGTAAGTCATTCCAAATTACTTTTGGTCTTTCTGTAAGGACATTAAATATCAAGAAAGTTCAGATCTAATGTGTGGAGGATTTCCTCAATCACAGTCCATCAGTTTTTCCAATTTCTCCAACGTAGGCTAATGTGGTGTCCTGAGGAGTACTCAAGTTACCTCCCCACCTCACAGGAAAACAACATGAAAGACTGCTTTTAGTGTTTTTAAATTTTTTAAGAAAAGCAATGGAAGTCTCCCCAAAGGCAAAAAGGAAAATGCTCTATTATCAATTGAAAATACTTGATATAGTTTTCAATTCCTATGGATGTTAATGACATTCAGGTCTTCTTATGTACAAATGCTATTGATCAATAATGTTCTGAAAGACCTTCCATCATTACTGTGAATCCACCATTGCTTTCCACACATTCTACATTAACTCTTAAAAATGACTCTTTGGTCCTATAGAGTAGGATTTAGTGATTGAAATATTATGCCTTGGAACTTAGCCAGAATGTGTTTGAATCAAGACTACTAAACTAATCTCTTATGTGTTGGGGCTATTGTTTGCTCAAAGGAAAGTTGAGAAGGATGAATGAAAAGATGCTAGTAAAATCCTTGGTAAGTAAGTTGTTATAATTATGTGTGTGTGTGTGAGTGTGTGTGTGTGTGAGTGTGTGTGCTGGAGATCAAATCCAGGGCCTTTCACATGCTAGGCATGTGCTCTATCACAAAGTTACTATTCCCAGCCCAATTATTATTATATCTATACTTTCCAGCAGTGGAATTTTCCTTGCATTGTACCTATATCACCCTAATTCTTTAAGGTATAATCTAAATTCCACTACCCCCAACAATTTTACCAATACTATATTTCTATTCTAATTCACATATTTTATAAATCTAAACAATTTTAACAATCTGATATTATGCTGTTATCCAAAAACTATTTTGGTAATTATATTACTTTCCTATAGCTAGATAATTAATGAATTATAGGCAAGGAATGTGACTTTATATTTCATGTATTTGGATTCAACTCACAGCTTACCATGAGTAAGGCACATGATAGCTATTTAATAAATATGGGTTGATTAAACATATTATTATGTCATTACATATTGATTACTGTCTAGGCATTGCTTAAATAATGAGATCCTACTATCAATTTTTATAAATTCAGATTATTTCAGGCCATAAAAAATTGAAATTATTGAAATGTTTGATTTTTTTAAGAGATGCAGTTCTCTAACTCAGTAGATTGTAGAACTTTATATATACTGACAATGTGAACAAAAGTACCTAAATCATTGTTCCTATAATTTCCATGAAATTGACCTGAAATACTGGAATTAAAAAGGGAGACAAGACCTTCATTTGCTCAAAGGATAATGCCACTTATAGGCCAAAACTGTTAAGGAATTTCTTCTTAATAAAGTGTCAAAGAGCTTCAAGTTTCTATTCTTATTTAAAAATAGATTGCTTACAAAAATGCTAAGGTGAAACCATGTCAAAAATCTTCTGATACCGTTAATTTAGAAAGGAAAAATCAGAAATTAAGAATATCCCTATCAGCTGGCAGAATTTCAGCCAGCAGACCAGACTTCCTTGGAATCATGCTTGCACAGAACAGAAAGTCCTACCTTTGTGGAAAAGTTTCATCCCAAAGGGGATAACCATTAAGCAGATGATGGAGAGGAAACTAAACCAACAACACAAGACCTCTTCTGCCAAGAGCTGATGTTTGAGTTGGCTAAGAAGCTGGGCCTGGAATGCATATTTCTCAAGAATCCACTGCATTCAGCAGACAGCTTCTGTCTGGATCCAGAGGTCACAGCAAGTAGAGAATGATTGCTGTAAGGGATCCTCAGAGCATGTGGGTCCAGCAAAGTTAACTAGCCTCATGACGGACTATATGAGACAATCATTCCTCTCAGAAAAAATAGAGAAAAATTAAATGGAAAAACACAGAAAAATAAAAATGCCATTGAAAAGGTCCTACAATCCAAAGAGTCTGTTCTATAAAGATTTGAGAAAATGGTCACTCTTACAAGTATTTCCAAAAGAAAACACAAGGATACTTAGAACATTTCTGTTAATAAAAAGATTCAGGGAGGAAGAGTAAGTAATCATAAAGGTGAAATGATATCAAAACTTGCATTGGTAGAAAATTCTATTTGACAAGTTAAGAAGGAATGAGAGATAACTATACCACGTACAACAATGTGGAGTTAAGTTCGGTTATCACCATGACTACAATTAAAGGAGAGAAGGAAATGTAAAGAGCAAATGCAGGATCTCCTATAATTTATAAGAACTCCAGCAAGGCACACCAAAACAGTTGAAGTGATGATTAAAGAATTGCAGAAGCAAGCCAATATAAGTAGAAGAAATGCTCATGTCTGTGTCTACAAATTACTATGTATGAAAAATACTGAAAAACAAAATTAAAAGAGCAATATCAAAGTGCAAGCTTACTATTTTTTAAATTTTAAGTGAAAATCCACATAAAAATGCAGTATCGATAATAAATGAAAACTTTCATGTTAATATGAAAAATGTAATTCTAAAAATCAAATGCATACTGTATGATACTTTTTTTAGGTATAAGATGTTATGCAATATGAACAAGAAGCTGCTAAATTTGGCAAAAGAAAAATTAACCCAAATTAAAGACAAATAATAAGGAATTAGGAACATTTCTTACATACATCCATGAGGAAATAATATTCTTAAGTGATAAACAGTCCTGTCTGGGGCTTAGGCACCACTGGGAGGAGGGAGGATAAAGGGAGAGGGTTAAAGAGGGAGAATGTAATCAACATACTTTGTATACATATATGAAAATAGAACAATGAAACCTGTTGAAATTGTTCCAAGAACGGAGAAAGAGATGAGGAAGAATGCTGAAAGGGGTAAATCTAATTAAGATACATCGTAGGCACATATGTAAATGTCAAAATGAAACCTCCCTGTTCAACTAAAATTGTCTTAAAAAATTATAAGTAACAAAAAAGGCTTCATTAGTGAGACCTTCCTTGTATCTCTGGATGAGAATAGATGTCTTGACACATTCCAGCCTTTCAAGTCCTTTAACACCTGGGATGGCATGCCTTACATTATTTTTCCTTCCAGCATAGATGCAACTTCACTATAATGACGGAAATGTTAGCAAATGGCCCAGTGTCCTGGCTTGCCTTGTTCACCTTTGCTTCCCAAATCTCCAGTGCAAAGCCTAATGTAAATATAAATTTAAACATTTTGGTGTTACTTTGGAGAATATGAATATCCACAGACAGTAAAAAGTAGTATATAAACATGATGATTAAATAAAGGAAAAGTTGTATTTCACTAATATTCAAAGGAATAGCAAAAATGAGATTAATGTGGCAGATGGTGATGCTCACAATTGGCAAAAGTACAATAAAATAAATAACACTTTCTCACTACTAATGGGACTAAAAATTGATGGAACTTTTCTTGTGGTCACCTGGGAATATATACCAAAAAGATTATGTACATAGTCTTTGACACTGAAATTGTAGTTGTAGGAATGATTATCAAGAATCTAGTAATGATTATGATTAAGGTTTATCCTATTAGGATGTTTGTATCACCACAACATTCTTTGTAAAATTGAAAAGCTGAAGGTAATTCACATGATCAATCCTAGGTTATTGGTTAAGTGAAATGAGATGTATGAAAGTGACAGAATATTTGATTTTCAATATGAACTTTTAGAATATTTAGTGACATGTAATGTTTTTATACTATTATCTTAAAATTGTGGGTGATATATATAATGGACCAAACACCATTACCAACGAAAACTTATAAGGAATTACTTTATTGTAATGGTGAAATTCTTTGCAAATTGCCTGGTGTGATAGTAAAAATAAGGTGCAACAGAGGCCCTTAGGGTCTCCCGAATTGAAATGAATGACCCTGAACTGGATGTCATCTGTTTGCATTTTCTTAATGAGCATACTTTATATCCTTCAGGACAGTTGTTTCTCTTAGGTAAGTTAAACAGACCCCTTGCATTTTTAATTTGAAAAACTGATTTGCTTAGAAGGGAAAAAACCCTCATGTTTAAATAATGACTTCAGGGTAAATCTTGTCTAAGAAGAGACATTTTACAAGCACCAAGTCCAGAAAGCTGTTTCTCTGATAAGTGAGAATGTTTGAGAATGTTTGGCTTGGAAGAGTCAGAATTAATATGGCCTAGATCCCCCACAAGAGAAATTCTTCTGCAAAGCCCAGGGAAAGAGAGGGGAATTTATTTATTCATTTATCGATCCATTGATACTTACAACTATCAGTATTTTTGTTTGTGATTTCTAGTCTCTGAACTAGTGTTTTTATTTGGCTTTGTTCTGTTTTTCTAAAAGTCACAGTGTCTGCATTCTTTAGCAAGGACATGAGGATGCACCTTTTATAAATTGCACAGATTTTCCCAACACATATCCTTCCTTTTCCTGGGTAAACTCCATCCTTCCAACACCCAATAAAATCATCTCTCAAATCTTGTAATTGTTATTTTCTTCCTTTAGACACATATCAGAGAAAAATCACTGGAGATTTGCATTATTCTAAACAATTTATGAGAAAGTCTGTCTGACTGTATTTCCCAGTTGAAAGAACCAGGCCATTTTTATAAATGATTTATTATTGCTTTCTTCTGTAAACAGCAATAGATGAGACAGAAAAATCAAAGCTGATTAAGTAAAAACTATTCATATCTTTCTTCAAAACATGTATGTGTGTATATTTTATATACTTTTGTACTTTATAAGTGTGTTTATGTTTGAGCATTCTACATGGGCAAATAAGAACATGGATTTGCAACATTTGTTTTAAAGAACTCTATTCTCACTCATCTCATATTTGAAGATGGAACTATAAAAGGTACTAAATGGAAAACAGGAAAGTGTGCCAACAACCAGCTGATGGGAGACATCTGAAAGGAATTAGACACATTTTCAGAAGTACTTTTCCACTCCATCTCTGTGCCCCTGGCTAGCATGTTCTTTGTACACCAAATTCCAGCTTTGGAGAAGTTGCCAGACATGCAGGACCAATGCACTGCCTTGTGTCTCCTTCATTGATCAGATACAGCCGGGGAGAGACTGGGGCCAAGCCCCCCTGCTATGACTGTGTGAGACACTGATTCTAATGAATTTGTTTGTACACACATTCTCTGTGTGTGTATTTCTGTCTCTCTCTCTCTCTCTCTCTCTCTCTCTCTCTCACACATACACAAACACACACACACAAATGCACACACAAACACAAAATATTTATTCACATGCTTTCTGTAAAGGGGTAATGAAATGGGGAGAGAGGCTATTTGGATTTCAAAAGATAAATGACCTTAAGTCAATGGTACAAGACTTAAGTACAGGGCTTGTTAAACAACAAAGTGTTTTTAGAAGGTCTACACATACTGTTTCAGTGACTTTTCTTCCCCCTCACTTCGGTCTCAAAGAACCACTCTTTCCATTTATTCAGGCTCATCTATGTCCTGTGAAGACAAGACAATACTCTCAGTTAAGAAACATCTTTAAACCTGTTTCTCTCGGGATTTTACAAATCTAGGAGTCTGTTTTTGCTATTTGCCTACTGTACGCAAATCTTGGATTCTTGACTTTACCCTGCTTCTCTTTTCTCTGCATGGTTTGTAAATCCTGTTCCTTAGACTCCCTTACCATTTGCCTCATGGTAGCTTTGGTCTCAGATAGCACTGGTGAAGGACTACAGCACAAGAAGAAAAATATAGTAAGAGGGGTTCTTCTGTCCTTTTATTTTCTGGTGGCCTCTCAGAGTTGCTATGTCTTCTGGCTTAAACTCTTTTAGGGAAATGCCTCCTTTCTTGGCTTCTACCTTTTGCAGGTAACTTTAGCTTCTGGGCTGTGGTAATCTTTTTCCTTGCATTGTCGCACTGAGTCTTGGGTATGGGACAATGTCACCTTGCTCTTGCAAATCTTTTAGTGACCTTATTGTTCCCTGTTTTTGCTCTCCGCTATTAAAAACATCCCAGGAGCTGTGTTGATTCCCTTGATGTAACTACCAAAGTAGATTCTGTCCTGTTCTGTTATCAGACCTTGACTGACACACACAAAACAAAATGGGGGTGGTTAGTACAGGGAATTTTGGCTGCTTACTCTTGTGCTCCATAACACCACAAAAAACCTGCTTTTTCTATTCTATGTTCTTCATCCCACATGGCTTCCTTTGATGTAATATTTGAGGAAAAATATGAGATTCGGAGCACACCTTTTTCTAACTAAATGACCTGAGCTAATTTCTCCAAGTCTCAGTTTCCTTCCCTCACCATGGTACAATATTACCTGTCCTGATGCATTCCACTGAGATAATAGATATGGAAGCACTATACAGTGTACAACACTATTTGCTAGCAAGGTACAAAAGGTATTTCACAAATCTGTCAACTTGTGGACATTAGAACTTTTCATACACTTTTAGAGATGTTGTAATAAGCAAAAGTTTTTGCTTTTTAGACTGACTCCTAAAGGACAATACATTGATTCCATAATTACGATAGGAAGAAAAACTGATACATGGTATTTTTATATCATTTTTATTAGGATACAGGGCAGAAGGGTTCATAGTAACAATTCTTAGTAGGCTTACATTGTACATTGATTAAATCACCTCAAACATCTCCCCCCCTTGACCCCTTACCCTCTCACTTAAAGCAATCACAAGATGTTTCATTTTCTTATTTGCTATATGTATGTGAAGCCCACCAATCATATTCCCTCACCTTCATATACTCCATTCACCCTCCCTCCACCCACATGCACATTGTACTTATTTTGCAGTCCTGTCTTTCATTATTAATTCAAAAGTCAATGTTCAAAGAGGTTTCTCAATGTGATACATGGTATTTTTATAGCAGTTTGGGAAGATTGGGCACCTTATTTAGACCTCAAGTAACTCAGCATATAAACAGGCTGCTTTTGCCTAAAAAGATGCAGAAAAGATTCATTTTTGTTTCAGCATAGAATTCTTAGCTATTCTCAGTACACTTTGCACTTGACAGGTTTTATTTGCTTGTGAGATGTATATCAAAACCCTAAAATAAAGTAAATGAGATCACATTTTTAGAGGAGTTTCATGTATCTTTAGCAAATATTATATAGAGCTAAACCAAATTCATAAAGATGAACATATTTGCAATCAAAAGAACCTTAAACTAGAAGACAGAAAATCAATAACCTAGTATATAAGTCAGCTAATGCTACAATAATACCTTGGGAAAAAGCACTCAAAAGCCAGTGGCTTCCACCAGCAACTATTTATATTTTTCATATTCTTAAGTCAGCATTTTGGATGGAGCCCTGCTGGGTTTTCCTCTAGATTGGAGGTTGGGTTCAGCTCTCGTTCTTGGGTCTTCTCATTTTTGGGGGGCCAGTGACTACTTCTGTTATGTTGTGTTGATAAATGACAGGATTTCAAGAGGGTGAGCAGAAAAACATGATATATATTGAGATTTTAGTCCAGAATACACAGGCTGGTACTTGTGCCCTCTTGGTGTTGATCAATAAGGTATCATGTAGTTCAGCTTAACATAAATGGAGCAGGGGAATACACTGTGCCCATTCAACTGGATGGTATACAGTCTTATAGCAGAGGATTGATAGGTATAAATTTAACAAAGATAAAGCATTGAAGAGTTATAAACACAGATTGAAACTTCCAGAATTTGTTTTGAATCCAGCACCAGTTGGCCCATAGTATTCCTGTTAAATTCTTCATTAATTTATATGTGATAAATTAATTCCTATGATTTGTACACCTTTGCTTTATATAGCAATAAAGTTTTGCTCAAGAAATGAATCAAATTAATAGCAATGCACTGAAAGAATTTAACTATTTCAGGATAAAATCATTTTAAAGGATATTTTAAAATCATAAGGTTATGTGCCTAGATGATATTAAAAATGAATGATGTTCATTCACCAATATAATCTTTTAAAAATTGAATTAAAACATTTGTTATTCAATTAATTAATTCAATTAATTTAATTTATTAAATTTAAGCAATATTTTAAGTAATTAGACTTAAGGCTACTTTTTAGATGGCCTCACATTCTAATTTGCTCCCATTTTCAAGGATTGATGATACAAAATATTTTTGTACTATCTCTCTATTTTTATTTTCTCTCTCTCCTTCAGAGCCAGCCAGGCCTGGCACAATACCCAGAGCTGTGTATGAGATCAGGGCATCTGGCTCCCAGTTCTGGCTCTGCCACCAAATAGCCACATGACTTTGGACAAATTGATGGTTTTATGCCTTTCTTCCTTTGCAAATTGGGAGGAGTCACAGCTGAATCACTTCACTCAGAGGATCAGTGTAATGATCAAAGGAGATTCCATTTTGACAAACTAAGCTCTCAATGCGTTTAACACTTTCGTAGCAAGAACATGTTTTGTTTTTATTCTTATTTAGGCATGGCAAGGCCAATAGATCAGGAAACAATTGCTATTAAAAAGATAGTTTATTTTATTCACAGATCCCAAGAGAGGGAGACTATATACCTCGGTCAGCCATACAGGAAATCGTTAGGATCAGTCACCAGGGAGAGGGAGAAAGATGAATGATAGAAAAGTGCCTTTATTGGGGTTCCATGGAAAGAAGCAAGTGAGACAGACTAAACAGGCCTAGATTGGTTAGTTTGAATAATTCCAGCAGTCTTCAAAGCATTAGGAATGGCCTTAACTTTCTTAGTACCTGGATCTGTGGTAATTAGGAAGATACAGGGTAGTATGAATTATGGGAGAGTTTGGGAGTATAGACAGTGTTTGGTTTGTATTTAAAAAGTACCCTCCTAGGAAATGGACTCCTCTTGAGGTAGGGGAGTAATGAAGAAGGCAAGAGGCCAAGAACAGAGGATTCATGCATACACTATTGGGTTGTCCAGAATAAGATGTGTCTGACATATGCAACAGGACAGATGTTAAAGTTTACAGAAGTTACAGTTAATACTGAGCATTGTTGTTGAATATTTCCTATAAACTCCTAGAACATGGAAATTATGTCTCTTTAACCTGTATCTTCAGAGTGCATCCTCAACTTTCTAATAAAATTTTTAAAGGTTATTTACCCACTACATACCAGGTAACTACCACAGAACAATATCTGGATATAAATTCTATAATGGACCTAGAGCTATATCCATCTAAGATGGACAAGAAAAGTAACCATCAGAACTGTAGAGGGGAGAATACTCTTCATAATAAAATATTTTTCCCGAAGAAGTCCCTCTGTGGAGGTGGCACAAAGAACCTGTGGCTAGAAAGTAGAACTATTGTAGTGAGTACAAGTATGAACATGGGAAAGACCTGGGCCTAGATTCCAGTTTAGATTCAGTCAATGTAAATCAAAGTAGTTGAATAAGTACTGGTTGTATTGCTCATCTCTTCGAAAGTTTCTATAGCTGTCTTTCAACTCAGAATATAGCCCAAACATCTTGAAATAACACACAAGTCATTTTGAAATCTGCTCACCCACCATGCCAGTTTACTAGTCCTGCCTGTTGGTTGTCTTACATTTCAGACTTCAGCCAAGAAGAATTCTAATATGCCTTTGCAATTCCCTGAAAATGTCATGCTCTCTCTTACACTCTGTTCCTGAAACCACAATTAACTTTCTTCCTTTCTGCTCTTTTGCTCATCCTCCTGACTCAATCAGTTCTACTGATTCTTTGGGCCTGATTTTAGATGTCCTTTCTTTGGTAAGCCATTCTTGACCTTGCCCTTTGAAACTGGACTTGATTAACTCTAATGAGCTAGATGTACATCATCCATGAACTGAGGTTTAATTGCCTGCTTCCTATTTATTTTCCTAAATAATCTGCAAGATGCATTAAAAATAAAGTATGATTTTAATCACTGCAGAGTCCCAAACATCAAAACTTTCAATTTGGCACTATAGAAATTACTAAATAGTGTCATTTAACTCAGAAAAATTTGCTGGTTTCTGGAGCTGGGTTAAATTCCTCTGCTCTGTGTCTTCATATTTCCTAGTTGTATATCTTTCCTCATACACATTTTAGTTAGTATTGTTTATGCAGTTGTCTCCTCCATTAGACTTCAAGTTTATTAAGGACAGAAACTGTGATTCATGCATTTTTGTGTCTCTAATTTCTAACACAATGGTGCAACTTCTGTACCTAGAAATTGTATCAGTTATTGTAATCATTATCATTATTATGATAAATATTTTAGAGTAGATGGATAAATGAATAAAAATGCAAAAAAGGCAGATACCAAAATACATGTGCTGTCTCTCTCACAGAGTTGTTTTCTAAATACCAAGATAATATGAAAATATTCCTCACTAATAGTGAGGAAGATAAGCAAGATGTTATTAATAAAAACTACTAGAATACAGTGAAATGAAACAATATAATTTATTTCAACCCTCCCTGACCTCACAAGTTAGAGTTCTCTTGCTCATAATGTTATGAAAGTTTAATTACTATTGCTTTTGAAAGATAGTTAAGTTCACAGATTATTTCCTGCAGTAACTAGAAAACCAAGGCATTGATGTCAAACTAATGTTTACAGCCATCATGGCAACTCCATACTTGGTGTCTAGAATAAATGGTACATATCACTGGGTGGATAGAACCTGTTTTACACTATTAAATTAAAAGTATGTATTTGAAAATGAATGAATCACAGTAGCATTCAACTTTATCCAACATCCCTGTGGAAGATAAACAATGAGATTCCAGGAGGAGCATTTTCTACCCCTCCAACAGAATAATTCTGACCAAGTGAGCTGAAGTGGACAGTTCACTTCACAGAAGAGAAAATTCATGTGTTGTAGGTCAAATATCAATTTCAAAGTACAAAAATGTGGACAAATTACTCACAGGCTAAGAATTATGTTGAGGAATATATGAGAACTTAAAGAAGATCCTCCAAGCAAAGTTTGGTAGAGGAAAGGGAGAGTCATGAAGTCTTGCCTGGTGCCCTTCTAAGAACCAACAGTTCCACTTATCCACATTTGAATGTCATAGAAGAGAATACCCAACAGGAAGACCTGGCTATTAGTGTCCCCTCTTCTTCCTGCTAATTCTTCTTACCTCCCTGTCTCTATAGTGTCTGACTCATAGCACTTCCTTCTTCTTTACTCACAGCTGAATCCAGGACTCTGGTATGTGCAAACTGCTCTGTGTGTTCTTTCAAAGCTGGGCAATAATGGAGTGAGATCATGGCAGATTAAGGAAGAATGAAGAAAACACAAATTACTGAATCCAAATATAACAAAATTCACATTCCACATTTAACACTATTGTTTTGGCTGCCTCAAATTTCAAAGCAATAAAGGGAGAAGGCACATTTCTGTTTTTCCTCTCCTCATTACCTCAGGGCATTAACCTACTTTGAACTGAGTCTATGAGATGAGCTGGTTCTACACCCAAGAGGTATTATAATCACCCAGTTCAAAAGTATTCAACATATGGACATCATCACAACCCAAACTGACTTTATGTTCCTCATTTCTACTAAACGATTAAAGAAATCTAATCAAGACACATGCCTGTGTCAGGGGCTAGGCAATGCACCATTAAATGTATCATTGAGTTGTGTGCAGAGCTTGCAAGACTCTACAAACTCATTTTAATTTTACACAGACAAATTGAAAGACCCAGTGTCTTCATTAGAGCACGGCTCCCATTTTAAAAACAAAACAAAGCCCAGGAAGTCATCATGGAAAACAGAAGCTGCATCTTCAAATCACGTCCATATTGGCATTTCACAACTGTAGCCTGATTGTATTGTTAATTAATTCTCGAAATGCACAGTAAGCCAAAGGGACAATTTGAGAAGAGTGCTTGTCATTTAATTAGTAAATTAAGTTTTTTAATCTCAAATGTTTCTCTATTTAATTAGTATGTACTGTAGGCCAAAAATCTCACACCAGCTGGCTATTTTCAGGATAAATGGCTTTGCTTATTTCTTTCATTTATCAAGCCAGTAACTTTTCAGAAGGAGGGTGAACTTGAGTGGTAGTAAGGAGAAGGACTAAGAATAGCAGGATAGAAAACTTCATGCCTGATCATATTTTAAGGAGGGCAATGGAGGAAATTTCTATTTCAAGGTCCTACTCTGACATTTACACCATAGAACACTGTAGCTTGAGGAATTTTAGGGCTCATCTCATCCAACACTTCTTCCCTTGGCTGGGATATGTAAAGTGACACATTGGAAGTCACACACCTAGTTAAGTAGAATGGTATGAATGACTATCTAGGTTTTCAGATGTCCATGTATTTATGGCAGAGTATGCAAAGCATAAAAAGTACATAGAAAATATGTGAGGACTATTTTGTATTCTGAATTTTTACTTGCAAGTCTCAGAATATCGAGATTTAACTAGATTACATTGGCTTTAATGCATTACCAATTAATAATTCATGTCTCTAAATGAAGAATTAGTCAGCTTGTTTCATTTCACATTCTGGGAGCAGTTTTGTCATTTTGGAGCGAGGTTCCATGAATGTTTCTTAATATAATACCAAGATATGTCAGCTCCATCTTAACTCATATGTGCAGTGTCTTTATTTTCTTCTTAATTAAACACAGAAACTGCTGATTTGGGGGACAGAAATAGAATCTGATGAAGTCTGAATCTCTTCCCAGAAAATATTTTGTCTTTGGATCCAGATGTCAGAAGATGACACAGAAGTACATCTCATATGGAGGAAGTAGCAAAAAGCTACCCTTTGGGCTACAGCCTTGGTCTGAAAATAATTACTAGCTGCCCACCTGTTTACCCCAGGTATTAGGACTATTATCCAGAAGGTGCTCTGATGAAATGGCTCCACCCAAGTATCCCATGGTTGCCTGAGCCATTCTGACCCATTGTACAGAATGGTTAAAGAGCAATCAAAGAGTTGAAAATAAATTAGGAATTAAACAAGTGTTAATGAGTGGAAGCTGGTTAAAAAGCATGATGGATAAATATGAGATAGTTTCTTCTAGGAAATAATAATTAACAATTAACTTGGTGTAAAGAAATCATTTATGCATAAAAATCTCCATAAATAATAAAAGTGTATGTGCTAGAAGGCTAATATATAACAGCTCTGGAATGAAGACCACTGGCAGGTTATGTAAATAGAAGGCCATGTGGAGACAAGCAAGCCTGCTGCCAACTCTCCGCCAGTGAAAATGGGATCTTGTTTCTTCTGCCCCTTCAGCCCACTCATGTTGACTCCTTATAATTTGAGCAAGTTTGTCATCTATTTCAATACTGGCTGCAGCCTCCAGTGTTTTTAAATTTTGCATTCAACTTGCAAAGGTCTGTGTAGCCAGCTGGAGTCATCTGTGCATTGTGTTGTGTCTTTCCTAATTGCATGTCCCAATCCTGACCCCGTGGATCTGTCTAGTTTCTTGGTCATTTTGTCTGATTGATCCTACTGCCAATGACAGTAGTACTGGCTATACGTTGCAAAAAGTACCATTTTTACTGCTTCCAATTTCCACAGTGGCTGTAGGTAGGCCCTATAATTGTCTAATATAGTTTCTTTTTTTCATGTGCGATTGTTGCTCACTTGTATATAAATAGTGTTTGTCAAATGGGATAGTAATTGAAAACAGATTATTCTCATGATTATTTTAAATATGCCCCTATGAGTTTCTTTACCCAGCTAATGAGTTTCATTTTTTTAATAAAACAATTTTAACAAAGTAAACTTTTGATTAAATGGCAGAGATTCCAAAGTGGTTCAAGATGAGCCAATGGTTTTATTAAATGGACAGCATGGTTGTGCTTTCAAAACTTCTCATCTTTTATTGTCATCTTAGGGATACAAGAGTAACTTTGACCATTATTGTTTCAAGAAAATACAGACTGAATTTTGATTTTGAAGACAAAACTCAATTCTCTAGCAACTAGTGCTAGGTCATCATAGATAGGCTTTTTATAATTGTTTTATTGTAAATAAAACAATGTGTTTACTTTTGCCATGGCTAACAATCTCTGCCCACTTTTTTGACTTAATTTCTTGCCTCGTAAGTTTTACTTTCTCCCTTTAAGTTCCTTGAACATTCCTCTGCTAACTTTGTGCCTGTTCCTTCCTGTTCTGTGTGCAATGTTCTAGTCTAAATGTGTACAGCACTGAATCCTTCATGTATCTCAGGTTTCCACTCATGCAACACCTCTTCAGCCAGCCCATTCACAGTAAGCCAAAACATCATCCACACTGACACTGCTCAGCCTCACTCCACCCCATCACCTGATCTCATTGCCTTCACAGAATTTATTAATGTTTAATAATTCATTTCTATGTTGGCTTATCTTGCTCATTATTGCCCTTCTCCTCCATTCAACATTCTAAAATGTAAGCTCTACAAAGCAGCAGCACTATGCTTGGTTCATTGCTTTTGCCCCAGCAGCTAGCATACTGCCTGTCACCTAATACAATACACTTTAACTAATTATTTTCCAATGAATTGAGTTTTTGGAATAGCAGGAAGATATTCTAGAGAATTCCAAAACTATGGAATACCAGGATGCTTCATGGGGGTGCAAATGTTTTTCTGTCATGGGCCAGATAATGAATATTTTTATTCTTTGTGGACTACCTGGTCCACAGCTATTCAACTTTATACCAATACTGCCTTTGTAACTCAAAAGCATCCGCAGACAATATGTCAACAAATGGATATAATGCATTAACAACAAACTTTATTTACAATACCAGGTCACAGCTGTGGCATAGTAAATTGACCCCTGCTACAGAGCAAGGGGAGCACCTGAAACGCTTAGGCCTTTGATGACACATTCTTAGGAATCAGGCTACTTTTATTTAAGTCCTGGTTATTCCAACATCTTCAAGCCTATGAAATGAAGAAAATAATGGAATACAATGTAAATTGGAACAAGATGAAATTACATTAAAAAGGTGCTTTGTTGCATGGCATATACCAAACCCTGAATAATTATTCACATTGTATTTAATAATAAACTCTCTTTATTACTGGCTGTTTGTTTGTGAAATAGGATCTCATTGTGTGGCCCAAGCTGCCTGTGAATGGAGATCCTCCTGCTTCCACCTCTTGAGTACTCAACTAACAATAAATTCTTAAGAAGTTATTATAATAGATTAAGTAGCAAATGATGATGACACTGCAAATATGAATAAAGGAGTAGATGCAATTAAGAAATTTGGCTAGTAAAATTGTCAGTTCCCGGTGACTAAAGCGTGTGTTAATGATACTGGTACCCCTGATTTATTAGTTCCTTCTGTTTGGGAGTCTCCCTTCACTTCTCTGCTTACTGAAATCCTCGTTATTCTTTTAAAAGTGGCTTCAATTCTATTTTTGAGCAGCTTTGTCAATTCTTCAACAGAGTTCATCATTTATTAAATGCAACATCATACATAAGCTCTTTTTATTCTTGTTGCTTAAGAGAGTCAGGCATTTACATCTTTGTCTTCTACAGTGCATTATAAAATCTTTGATAATGAGATCATTCTGTGCTGTTATTTATCTGTTTCTTTTTTTTATATTGTATTTCCTATTACACAAAGCACAGTGACTTGTACATATTTTATAAATTTTCTTTTAGCGTATTTTAATTTTTTAATTGACACACCATCACTGTACACTTTTATGGGGAACAGTGTGATATTTGAAAGCAGATATGCAATGTGTGATGACCAGATCGGGCTAATTAGCATATTCATCACCTCAAAAATTTATCATTTCTTTGGTTTGGGCACATACAGAATCTTCTATACTAGCTCTTTGACATGTACACTTAATTGTCATAGCTACCCAACATTGCACCCCTATACCCATTAGCCATCTTCTATCCATTCCCCCCTCCCTCTTATATACCTTTTTCAGTCTCTGGTTACTGCTGTTTTACGCTTTTCTTCCATTATATCAAATTTTAGCTTCTACATATAAATGATGACATGCAGTATTTGTATTTGTGTACCTAACTCGTTTCACTTAACATAATGGCCTCCAGTTCCATGTTGTTGCAAGTGACAAAAGCCCATTCTTTTTGATGGCAGAATAATAACCAATTTTGTATATATGCTACCTTTTCTTTATTCATTCATCCATTAATGAATACCTTACTTGATTCCAAATCTTGGCTATTGTGATTAATACTGTATTAAATATGAAAGTGACAATGTTTCTTCAACATACTGATTATATATCCTTTCAAAATAAACTCAATATTCAATTTGAGTTCATATAATATCCTTTCACTATAAACTCAATATTCAATTTGAGTTCAATTTGGATCGTATAATATTATCTATTTCTGTTTTTGTTAGCAAAGTACCTGTAAATTCAGGTTTGATCTCAACTGGAGAGAGATGACAGTAGATACTTTGTGCATTGTTCCTTTCTTTGTAAAACTATTATGTGTCTCCATGATATGCAGCATCTTTGCCACATTCTCACTGCAGTCTTGCACTCTTCCTCAAACAATATATTAGAATAGCTGCTGGTTTTTCTTTGTCTTAATCCTTTATATGGGTAGAAGGATGCAAGGTATTTAGTCATATTGCTGACATCACACTTTCTCCATTTCATTGATCAATTTTTCTTTTCTTTCATTTTTATTTAAATTAGATTTATTTTTATTTGATACCTAAATATAGGATATATTCATTACATAGGGGAGGGATTCAATGTGACAATTCCTATTATACTTATATTGTACATTATTTACATTTCCCCTATCATCTCTCTCCCCTGCCCCCTCCCTTCCCTATCCAAAGCAGTTGCAAGAGGTTTCTTCATTCTGTTTCATGTAAGTATATGAAGTCCATCAACCATATACTGTCACCTTAATCTCCTTCCTTCACCCTATCCCCCCACAAGAATCCCCCATGCCTATTTTATAGTCCTGATTTTCATTATTAATATTTAAGATGATGTTCAAAGGGGTGTCTCAATGTATGCCCACTGTGGATGTTCTTTACTTTGACTAGTTTAATCCCTTCAAATACTCTCCCTTACCCCTTTACCTCTTGCCCTCCATTTTCAATTCACATCCTTATATTCTCTACCTTCATATCTTATGTTATGCGACATTACTGATGCTCTATCATTATGTTTTCCTTTCCCTCTTTCCCCGAGTTCCATAGAGTAGTTCCACTGTTACAAACATGTTCTACTTCTGAGTTTGTATATGATCATGCTTGTTTTTGTGCATATGCTTATCTTTGTATTGCTCTTCCATGTATGAGACAAAATATGCAGCTTTTGTGTTTCTGATCCTGGCTCACATCACTTAGTATGATGCCCTCCAATTACATCCATTTACCTTCAAACCAAATGTCATTATTCCTTGTGGCTGAGGAATACTCCATTGTGTAAATATACCACAATTTCTTGACCCATTCATCACTTGTAGGATATCTGGGTTGTTTCCAGAACTTGGTTATTGTGAATAGTGCTGTGATGAACATTGATGTACAGGTGTGTGTGCTGTAGCCTGTCTTTTGTTCTTTTGGGTACATGCAGTGGATCATATGGCAGTTTTCTCTGTAATTTTTTAAGGAATCTCCATTATGCTTTCCATAGTGGTTGTACTAACTTGCATTCCCTCCAGCAGTGTATAAGGGTTTCTGTTTTGCCACATCCTCACCAGCATTAGTTGTTGTATTACCCTTGATTATGGACATTCTAATTGGGGTAAGATGAAATCTAAGTGTTGTTTTGATTTACATCTCTTTTATAACCAGGGAAGATGAACACTTCTTCATGTATTTATTGAAGATGTATTTAACTCTTCCTTTGAGGATTCCTTGTTTAATTCACGTGCCCATTTCTTCATTGAGTTGTTGATTCTTTGGGGGCTGAGTTTTTTGAGTTCCCTGTAGATTCTGGATATTAGTCCCTTATCAGATGAGTAGCTGGGCAAGATTTTCTCTCATTCTGTGGGCTGTCTCTTGAGTCTGGTGACTCTTTCCTTTGCTGTGCAGAAGTTCTTTAGTTTGATGCAGTCCCATTTGTTCATTGTTTCTCTTAGATGTTAAGCCTTCTGAGTTCTGTTTAGGAAGTCATTCCCTATTCCTATGTGTTCCAGTGTATTTCCTACTGTTTCTTGGAGTACTTTCAATATAATAATAATAGTAACATAATATATTAATAATATATAATAACATAATAATATAATAATAATATGTTTCAATACTTATATTAAGGTCTTTGATTTACTTTGAGTTGATTTTGGTACAGGGTGAAACAAAGGGATCTAGTTTCAGTATTCTGCATGTGTATATCCAGTTTTCCCAGCAGCATTTGTTGAAGAGGCTGTCTTTTCTAAATCATGTGTTTTGGACTCCTTTGTTGAAGAACCGTCAAAGATAGATGCCTGGGTTTATGTCTGGATCTTCTACTCTGATTCATTGGTCTTCCTGTTTTGTTTTTTGTGCCAATACCATGCTGTTTCATTGTTATGATTCTGTAGTATAGTTTGAAGTCAGGTATTGTGGAAATTTTGCTTAGAATTACTTTGCTTATTCAAGGTCTTTTGTATTTATGATTATTTCAAGATTATTTTTTCTATTTTTGTGCAGAATGTCATTGGAATTTTGATAGGGATTGCCTTGAACATGTAGATTGCTTTTGGAAGTATGGCCATTTTCACAATGTTGATCCATGAGTGTGGAAGGTCTTTCCATCTTCTGATGTCTTCAATTTCTTTCTTCAGTAGTTTATAGTTTTCATTAAAAAGGTCTTTGGTTTCTTTCTTTAAATTTACTCCAAGGTAATTTATTGTTTTTGAGACTATTGTAAATGGGATTGGTTCCCTGATTTCTTTCTCAGTCTGTGTGACGTTGGTATATAGAAAAGTTACTGAAATCTGTGTGTTAATATTGTATCTTGCTACTTTGCTGAAAAAAATTTATGATTTCTAACAGTTTTTTGGTTGATTTTTTGGGGTCTTTTAGGTATAGGATCATGTCACCTGCAAATATGGATAGCTTGACTTCTTCTTTCCCTATTTGAATCCCTTTTATTTCTTGCTCTTGTCTTACTGCTCTGGCTAAGAATCCCAAAACTATATTGAATAGGAGTAGAGAAAGCAGACAACCCTGTCTCATTCCTGACTGAATGGTATCAGTTCTTCTCCTTTTAGTATGAAGTTAGCTCTAGGTTTCTCATATATAGCCTTTATTGTGTTGAGGAACGCAATAGAAGGAATCTTCTATTCCTAGTTTCCTCAGAGCTTTTATAATGAAAGGGTGTTGGATTTTGTCAAAGGCTTTTTCTGCATCTATTGAGAGGATCATGTGGTTTTGGTCCTTATTTCTGTTTATAAGCTGCATTATGTTTATGGATATATGTATGTTGAACCATCCTTGCATCCCTGGAATGAAACCAACTTGGTCATGGTGTATGATCTTTTTGACCTGTTGTTGAATTCTGTGTGCCAGTATTTTGTTCAGAATCTTTGCATCTATATTCATTCAAGACACTTCTCTATAATTTTTTTCTGGTTATATCTTTATTGTGTTTTAGAATAAGCACCTAATATAAAGTGTTTGGTTGTGTTCCTTCTCTTTCTATTTCCTGGAAAAGTATAAGAAATATTGATGTTAGTCCTTCTTTAAAGATTTGGTAAAATTTGGCCATGAATCCACCAGGTCCTGGGCTCTTCTTTGTAGGGAGACTCTTTATTGCTGCTTTAATTTCATTGCATGTAATTGGACTATTTACGTGGTTAAATACCTTCTTGGTTTAATTTTTATTGGATATATGCATCTATGAATTTATCCATTTCATCTAGATTTTCCAGTTTACTTGGATATAAGTTATTAAAGTACTCTCTAATGATTCTCTGGATTTTGTTAGTATTTGTGGTTATGGCCTCTTTTTCATCTCTGATTTTATTAACTTGGGTATTCTCCCTCCTCCATTTTGTCATGTTGGCTAGGGATTTATTGATCTTGTTAATCTTTTCAAAGAACCAACTGTTTGTTTCATTGATTCTTTGTGTGGTTTGTTTGCTTTTGATCTCATTGATCTCGGCCCCGATCTTTATTTCCCTCCATCTGCTGGCTTTGGGTTTGATTCATTCTTGTTTTTCCAGGAGCATAAGGCACATCATAAGATTATTTATTCTAGAAGTCTCTGTTTTTTTTTTAATGTTGGCTCTTATAGCTATAAACTTGCCACTTAGCATGGACTTTGCTGTATTCTACAGATTCTGTTAGGTTGTGTTTTCATTTTCATTGGATTCTAGGAACTTACTGACTACTTCAACCATCCATTGGTTTTTCAGCAATGTGTTATTCAGACTCCATGTGTTTGAATATTTTCTGGGGTTTCCTTTGTTGTCATGGTCTACTTTTATTCTGTGGTGATCTAATATGATACAGGGGATTATTTAGATTTTCTTGACTTTATTGAGACTCGCTTTGTGTCCTAAAATATGATCTATTTTGGAGAAAGTTCCATGAGTTGCAGAGAAGAATGTAAATTGCCTAGTTGTTGGGTGAGAACTCTGTAGATATTAACCATGTCTGCTTGGTCTAATGTGTGGAGTAGCTCTGAAGTTTCTTCATTAATCTTTTGTGTGGATGACCTATGTATTGGTGACAGTGGGGAATTCAGGTGTCCTGCTATCACTGTGTTAACATCTATCTATGGTTATTGGGCCATTAGAGTTTTTTTTAAATCTAGATGGGTGCCCCTCTGCTTGGTGCATGTATGTTAAGGATTGACATTTTCTCTTGATGAATTTCCTTTTTTTTTTTTCCTAATTTCTTCCAAATTTTTTAAAAATTATTTTATTACTCATATGTGCATACAGGCTTGGGTCATTTCTCCTCCCTGCCCCCACCCCCTCCCTTAACACCCACTCTGCCCCCTCCCTCACCCCCCCACCCCCTCAATACCGAGCAGAAACTATTTTGCCCTTATTTCTAATTTTGTTGTACAGAGAGTATAAGCAATAATAGGAAGGAACAAGGGTTTTTGCTGGTTGAGATAAGGATAGCTATACAGGGAGTTGACTCACATTGATTTCCTGTGCGTGGGTGTTACCTTCTAGGTTAATTCTTTTTTATCTAACATTTTCTCTAGTTCCTGGTCCCCTTTTCCTATTGGCCTCAGTTGCTTTTAAGGTATCTGCTTTAGTTTCTCTGCGTTAAGGGCAACAAATGCTAGCTAAGTTTTTAGGTGTCTTACCTATCCTCACCCCTCCCTTGTGTGTTCTCACTTTTATCATATGATCAAAGTCCAATCCCCTTGTTGTGTTTGAATTTCCTTTCATTAATATGAAGTGACCATCATTATTTTTTCTGATTGATTTTAGTCTGGTCTATTTTGTTGGATATGAGTATGGCTATTCTTTTCCATTTATGGGGTCCATTTGCTTAGAAAACTTTTTTCCACCCTTTGATTCCAAGTCAGTGTTTACGTTTTTCAGTGAGATGAGTCTCTTGTAAACAGCATATGGTTGGGTCTTGTTTCTTAACCCAATTTGCTATTCTATGTCTTTTGATTGGGGCACTGAGGCCATTTGCATTCAGTGTTACAGTTGAGAGGTGCCTGTTGTTTACAGTCATTTTTATTTCCCTGTTGTTTAGCTTTACCTATTATTTGTTTATTGGTCTGCTTGCTCAAAAGGGTTTATTCTTTCTTGAGTCTTTCTGTCTTACTCTAGGTACTTCTTCTATACAGAGAAATCCTTTAATTATCTTCTGTAGTGCTGGTTTGGTAGTCACAAATTCCTTTAGTTTTTCCTTATTATGGAAGGTTTTAATTTCTCCTTCAAGTAGGAAGGATAGCTTTGCTGAGTAGACAAGTCAAGGTTGACAGTTGCTTTCTTTCAGGGCCTGAATTATATCTTTCCATTAGAGTTTGAGTTGAGAAATATGCTGTTATTCTAATGAGTTTGCATTTATATGTGACTTGTCTTTTCTCTTTTTCAGCTTTCAGAATTCTTTCTTTGTTCTGTGTGCTGAGTGTTTTGATTATGATGTGTCTAGAGGTTTTTTTTTTTTTGGTCCTGACAGTTTATTGTTTTGTAAGCTTCCTGTACCTGAGTAACTCTCTCTTTCTCAAGGATAGGGAACTTTTCTGCTATTATTCTATTGACTATGTTGTCAGTGCTTTTAGTTTGTATCTCCTCTCCTTCATCTATACCCATGATTCATAGATTTGGTCTTTTAATGATGTCCCATATATCTTGCATGTTACATTCATATTTTCTTAACATTCTTTCATGGTCTTTTACTGTTTGGTCTAATTCATCTACTTTGTCTTCTGTTTCTGATACTCTATTTTCAACTTGTTCCACTCCATTCACCAAGCTTTTTATTGAGGTATTTATTTGGGATATTGCATTGTTTATTTAGGATTGATTTTTTTTCTAGGATTTCCATCTTTATTGGTTTCCTCTTTCATATCTCAGATAGTCTTAATTTCATTCATCTGTTTGTTTGTATTCTCTTTGAGCTCATTTTATTGTTTATTCACATCCTCTTTGAGGTCAAATATAATCTTTGTGTTTCCTCTTTGAGGTTGTTAATCATTTTTATTATTGTTTTTGGAATTCATTATTTAATAGCTCTTCCTCTATGTAGGGGCTTAGATTCTTAGTGGTCAAATTGGATTTTGAAGGAGAGCAGTTATCTTGCTGTTTCATTCTGCAGATTTACACATCTGGAGTTGTTTGGGGTTATGGTTTTAATCCCTGGTGCTCTTGTAATTAGAGATTTGGGTTTTTTTCTCCTGGAGCTCCATTCCTCAGAGAGGGATATGCTGGATATGTCACCCCTTGCAGGGTTCTTGTTGTGTTGCAGACTGTTTTCTCACCTCAGAAAGGAAGCTGGAGTTCCACTCTTTGATGTGGCACATGGGTACTCCTGCAGTCACTGTAGGGAGGCAGGCCTCCTAACAACAGCAGAGTAGCAAGTTACCACTCAGTGGAGGAGCTGAGACTCCAGCTCTTGAACAGGAGAGACATGGCTCTCCTGCAATGAGGCACTGTGTGAAGCACTGGGCTTTTGTGTACCTTGGGGAAACAGGGCTTTTGGTACTACCTGCTGAGTAGCAGGTTGTAGCGCTCCTTCCCTCAGTGGGGAATCTGGCTTTCTCAATCTTTGATGGAGGGGCAAGGGCTTACTTGCTGTCAGTAACAGTGGGGAGTGCTGGGCCTCTGTGCTCTGCAGGGAGGGAGGCATCTTGGCATCAATAGTATGGCAAAGCCTGGAACCTGGGGTTCACTTAAGTGTGTGGTAGAGAGCTCCTTGCACTAAGTAGCAAGTTGAAGGTAACCAATGGGCACCAAAGCCAGTGAGCTTGAATTGTCTGGTGCCCACAGGCAGTGGAGGCCCTGGGGTCTACTTGTATTGGTGCATGGGCTTCCAGGAGCCATGACAAGTGCCACAGGCATGGGGAAACCAAGCTTTCAAGCACCAGGAGTTCTGGGGCCTGCTTTTCAGGCATGGGCTCCAGTATAGCAGTGAAGTAGTGCTGCAGGCATGGGGAACCAAGCTGTTGGGTAGGGGGTACCCTGAGGTCTACTTGCTGGCGTAGGGTACCAGGAGCCAAGGTAGCTGCTGCTGGCTCAGGAGAACCAATCCTGCAGGCAGCAGGAATCCTGGGGCCTTATTGCCAGCCCAGGTTTCCACAAGCACAGTGCAGTGGTGCTACTGCTGGCACGGGGGACCAAGCCTGCAGGCAGTGGGAGCCCTGGGGCCTGCTTGCTGGTGCTGGCTACTAGGAGCCCTAGCAGCTGCTGTCAGCTTGGGGAAATTAAGCCTGCAGGTGGTGGATGTTCTGGGGCCTGATTGCCACCTTGGGATTCTAGGAGCACAGTCCAGTGGCAGTGCTGCTGGCTCAGGAGAATCAAGTTTGTAGTTTTGGGAGTTCTGGGGACAAATTTCTAGCCCAGGCTTCAGGGAACATAGCTTAGTTGTGCTGCTGCTCACTCAGGAGAACCAAGCCTGTGGCAATCAGGAGTTCTGTGGCCTGACTGCCACATGGGCTTCAGGGAGTGCAGTACAGAGGTGCTACTGTTAGCACAGGGGGAATGAAGCCTGCTGGCTTGTGCCTTCTGTTACCCATGTAGCAGTGGGAGCAATGGGTCCTGCTTACACAGGGGCACCAGTTTCCCTGGTGTTTCAGGGTGAAGGTAGCAGGCCACGTAGTGGGTAAAGTGTGGAGCTCCAAGTTCCTTTGTGTGCTGGGAAGCAGGACTTATCACAGAGTGTGTGGAGAAATGGAGCCTGGAGCTGTGAGGAGACTTCAGGGGCAGAAGATCAGTAGTGTTGAGCTGCAAGCTGTTCTTCCCATTCTTCCTGTACTTACTTGCTTCTCTATTTGCAGATTCAGAGAAGGCTTTGCTTTGCACTGGTTATGGGACACCATGGGCCTTTTGGGGTCCTCTGATCTTCCTTTTTCAGGGTAGGTAGTCGCTGCTGGGCTATAGAGATGTCAACAATCAGGATCTTGCTCCTCCCCCCAAAATCATATAATTTAAATATATCTATCTCCTAAAAATTTACCATTTCTTTATAATGAACACTGCTGAAATCCCTTCTTTCATGTTCTTGAAATATATAGCATGCAACTGTTCAAACTCACTCTACCATGCAAGAGCACACTAGACCTTCTTGCTCTTATCTAAATTATTTCTTATGGAATGACTGAATAAGTAACAGACAAATAATTTTTTTGAAACACAGAATTTCAACATCCACTAGAGTCCCTATCAATAAAGTACCCACAGACTAAATACTGGAAGATAAACAATGATGCAGCAATTTGACCTGTGTTTTGTTGCTAACATCTGCTTGAAGTGATGTAGCATCATCTTGGCTGCTTGCACGCCATTCCACTGGGATGTGTCTCCACCTACTCTCCAATCCCCATCCACAAAATCCCCATCGCCTGCCTTATGTGATACTTGGAACTATAAAAATAACAAAAAGATGCCTTCTTATGTATGATAATTAATGGGAACAACATGTCTTGGATGAAATATTACCAGCAAAATGAGGCAAAACCAGATGCTGTGCAATGCAATAACCAGCATAAAGTAGTAAAGAACTGTACTCCAAATCATACTTGCTTCCTTGAGAAACGTTTATTTTGAAAAATCAAATGAAAAATAATAAATATCTTTTTAAAGGCTTCATTTTTCAGTAAAGCAGTGGGTTCTTTCCCCAACAGTTTAGAAAGTTTAGACAGTTGCAGCCAAAATATTATAAAATTCATTTCTTGGGTTTGGTTTTTGTTTTCTTTTTCCCCAGGGAAAGAGAACTTTTGAAGAAGAGATTACATAAATAGAGACTCTTTTAGTGTTATTTTTTATCAGTATAAAAATTACACATATTTGGTTCAGATTATTTGAAAACTTCAAAGCTATAAAGATGAAAATAAAGATTGCTGATAATCTTAGCCAAAAGTAACCATCATTAACATTTTTATGTTTCTTGTTAGTCAGTTTATATGCCTCTGTTTGTAATGTTTTCTTTAAGGTATTAAAATTATGGGCTTTTGTCTTTAGGTCATGTTTTCTTACAGTCTTCCACCTCCAAAGCTGAGCCATGAGCTTTGTTTTATTAGAGAAGCAGAGGTTAGAGTCTCCTATGAAAAACAAAACCAGAAAACATTCATCTGCTTTTAATATTGGATTTTTTAAATCCATAAAAAAATCCCCTTAAAATTATGGACTTTGAGTCCAATATAATGGACTCTAGAAAGTAGTCATCAATAAAGAAAAGAACATATTTTTTAAATTTTGTAGCTACTAATTAACTTATTATGACTTGGGCCTGGTGACCTATGTCAAAGACTTCTGGTGTGTTCCAGGAGAATTCAGGATATGGACTGGAGTCACGGACACATCATCTTGGTATGTCTGTTGGCCAGGGAAAGAAGGGACAAGGAAATAGAGCTAGAAGATTAAAACTAAGGGTTCTGTCATTCTCCACCACCACCTCAGGACCAACCTTAAGGGGCTGGGGAGAGGAGAAATGGAAAACTGTCAAAGAGGTATGAGGGACCAATTATTAGTCATATAATCAGCACATATACTATGAATCATATGACAGAGAAACAAGAACAGAAATTTTGGCTTGGCACTGCGTCTAGCACAGCACAGAGTATGAAGTAGTGGCAGTGGACATTAAGGTAATATCCACCATCATACCTGGTTTTGCCTGATATTTAAGAAATAAATAAATTGGATTTGTTCTTTTGAGGCTATATAGAGGACCCAGGAAAACATGGAGATTGGTGGGCATTCATCTAGAATAAGAAGGCATTTGCCATGCTGGTGAGCTTATAACTGGAGCACTAGCTGTGACCACAGATACCAGTTCATGACTAGCAGGTTTGCATGAAAGCAAAAAAGAATGAGTTGACCTAAAGAAATACCCTTCCAGGAGATGCACTATTCCACAGCATGGACTACTGAAGATCACAAGATCATGTTTACAAAGACTTAAAGCCTTTTTCCCCCCCTATTTCTCTTTATAAACCCAGCACCACCTTGGATAATACATCTTTGGTAGTGGAATAGAGGCCATTTATGTTTAACTGGCAATTGAGGTATTATCTGCTAAGTTTGAAGTAAACTGGTTCTTAATTCCCACTATGGGGTAAGCTTTATATAGACTGTGACATCAATAAGAAATATATATATGTATATATATATGCAATTTACAAAATGAAGACGTATTGTGTATCTCACATTAGATACTGATCTTTCACTTATCATTACGTAATAGACGTTCTCTAATTTATAATTATAAATGGACATGGAAATAACATTTTAATAGCTGCACTACATGTAATCATATAGCTGTACTTTGATTTATTAATTGGTTGCTTTATACTACATGTTATATTTATGTTTTGTCAGAATAAATAATGTTTCTATAAATACCATTGTGTATAGGTATTTGCCCAGTTGTTGATTCTTGAACTAAGGATAGAGTCTTACAAAAAGAGTAAGGAGGATGCATTGGTGAAAGAGTATAGACTTCTTAAACACTTACTGAAATATGTTGCCAAATTGTTTTCTAGAAAATGTTCAACATTTTATACTACTCAGAATAGAGTATTAAGGTGTTCATTATACCATCCTTTTACCAAAATTAAGAATTATTATGAATGTTTTATTTTTCTATGACTGGCACATAGTATGCTTTCATGAATATTAGATAAAAAAGCTAACAATCACATTACTACTTTAGTAACTATGCTTTTATTACCAGCAAAACTGCATACTTTTATTCTTTTTAAAATTATTATTCATTTATTCACATGTGCATACATTGTCAGGGTCATTTCTTCCTCCTGCCCCCACTCCCACCCTCTCCGCCCTCCCCCCTCCCTTCCAGACAGAACTTGTTCTGTGCTTTTCTCCACTTCTGTTGAATAGTAGAAATAAGCAATAATAAGAAAGACATAGCATTTTTGCTAGGTGAGATAAGGACATCTATACAGAGAGAGTCCTAGCATTGCTTTCATGTACAAATGCATTACAACCCAGGTTGATTCATCTCTAACTGATCTTTACACTGGTTCCTGATTCCCTTCTCATGTTGATATCTGTCATCTTAAGGTTTCTGTATTAATTCCTCTGGAGTGGAGACATCAAATGCTTTCATTCTTTAGGTTTTCTATCTAACCCCCTTACCTCCCATATATGTTCTCCCCTTGTCACGTAATCCAAGTCCTACAACATTGCTGTATTTGCCCTAGATCTAAAGACAGCATATGAGGGAGAACATTCGATTTTTGATCTTCTGAGTCTCGCTAACCAAGATGGTGACTGGGACAAAGCTGCAGACCGCGGAAGTGCCATGAACCAGGGACTGTGCTGAAATGCTGGAGACACACTTGGCTGAGGTTAAGCACCAGGGAGAGCTGAAACATCAACACTCTGAACCACTTTTATTCTTTAGTGAACATTTTCCTTCCTTTTTCTGTGAATTTTAAAACTATACTGTTCTCTTATACATGCAGGTGAGTCCCCTCCTGGCCAGTTCTTTCCTATTGATAAGTCTTTACACAAGTAAAATCCCTTGGCATCTCTTTTCTGTAAGCTCAAAACCTTCTCAGAGTGATTATGAATAGTCAAATTCTTTTTTATTATTATTACTTTTATCATTTTTCTTTCTGGTCTGATTCTTGGTTCTGATACTTTCCAACTGTGCAACTTTGGACAAAACACTTATCTATTCCATGCCTTCATTAAGTCAACTACCACAAAGATATTGATAATTATCCAATACTTGTGTTTAATATTCTCTCTATATATATACCTATATATATGTATACATATATATATATATATCCTGAATTCATGCTATAGATAGGATTTATTCCTAGTAACAAAGATAAAGGATAATTCAACAAGCCTAGAGTACGTATGTAAAAATACTTATATGTTGGAAGTACACAGATGACTCTTAGTCATTGTCAGATGTGCAGAGAAAAAGCAATTTTTGACATAATCTCTTAGAAACCATAATTTTAGACATCACATGTATTAATATATCATTATAATACTTCTGACTACCATTAACACATTGTGTCATTTTCTGACTTTCTTAGTGGTAATGATATTCTTTGTTCAAGCATCCACATATGTTTTCAATGCAAGAGTTCCCAATTTGTGAAATAAATGGCTCAAAATTCCACTGTCAGAGAAGGAGCAGAAAGAACTAACTCAGAAAAAGACCCAATATCTAACCTTGACTTCAGTAACATTGTGTGCTGATTAATCAGACTGACCACCAATAGAAATTCAATCCATTCAACTGATGTGTTCCTAAGATGCCTATTTCCAGGCAACCTGATATCTAGTTCCCAGAATCTCCCCACCCCTGGGGAAAATAATTTGGAAATCACAGTCAAGCCTAATGCATTTCTATTTAGGGATCTAATGTCTGGCAAAAAATAATATCTTTATCATTTATTTAATACATAAATGGGTTTTTATCTTTTCTGATCCCTCAAAGCTTGGCAAAGTAAAGGCCATCCATTAATCACTTTGCCCTTCAGTGAAGTGCAACCATCCAGTCTGTGAGAACTGTAGCTTGGTCAGCCGGGCATGTGGCCTAACTCAATAAAAACTTGGAAGTGAAGTCCTTTTAAGGGCACTGTAATTGGTCTTTGTTATAGGTCGAGATGATGAGATGGAAGCAAAAAGATTATTTTTCCCTTAGGTGTAGCAACCTATAAAGATAGGGATGACTTTGGAAGGGGACATATAAGTTTATGGTGGCAGCGATGAGTCCCAGATGAGACCCTTTTAGGGTATTTCCCTGGATACTGACATATCTAAGATTCTAAGAAGAGGATCTTGTCTTACCTCATTTTAGCATATCTAAAATAAAACTTAATATTTATCCTAAACCTTAATTTTCTCATTCCTAGTTTCCATCAATGATACCATTCTCCATGTTTCATGCTCTGAAAGCTGGGTAATCTCTGGCCTGCATTTCTCTTTTATCTCCAATATCTACTGGTCAGCACACGTTTAAACCTACTATTTCTCTGTAACCACTGCTCCCTCCACAGACACGGCAATTTCTGTTGAGCTAACTTCTAGTACCTTGGGTTTTTTTAAATTATTTTAATATTCATATGTGCATACAAGGCTTGGTTCATTTATCCCCCCTGCCCCCACCCCTTCCCTTACCACCCACTCCGCCCCCTCCCTCTCCCCCCACCTCAATACCCAGCAGAAATATTTTGCCCTTATTTCTAATTTTGTTGTAGAGAGAGTATAAGTAATAATAGGAAGGAACAAGGGTTTTTGCTGGTTGAGATAAGGATAGCTATACAGAGAGTTGACTCACATTAATTTCGTGTGTGTGTGTGTGTGTTACCTTCTAGGTTAATTCTTTTTTATCTAACCTTTTCTCTAGTTCCTGGTCCCCTTTTCCTATTGGCCTCAGTTGCTTTTAAGGTATCTGCTTTAGTTTCTCTGCATTAAGGGCAACAAATGCTAGCTAAGTTTTTAGGTGTCTTACCTATCCTCACCCTCCATTGTGTGCTCTCGCTTTTATCATGTGCTCAAAGTCCAATCCCCTTATTGTGTTTGCCCTTGATCTAATGTCCACATATGAGGGAGAACATAAGATTTTTCGTCTTTTGGGCCAGGCTAACCTCACTCAGAATGATGATCTCCAATTCCATCCATTTACCAGCAAATGATAACACTTCATTCTTCTTCATGGCTGCATAAAATTCCATTGTGTATAGATACCACATTTCCTTAATCCATTTGTCAGTGGTGGGGCATCTTGACTGTTTCCATAACTTGGCTATTGTGAATAGTGCCGCAATAAACATGGGTGTGCAGGTGCCTCTGGAGTAACCTGTGTCACAGTCTTTGGGTATATCGCCAAGAGTGGTATTGCTAGATCAAATGGTAGATCAATGTTTAGCTTTTTGAGTAGCCTCCAAATTTTTTTCCAGAGTGGTTGTACTAATTTACATTCCCATCAACAGTGTAAGAGGGTTCCTTTTTCCCCGAATCCTTGCCAACACTTGTTGTTGGTGGTATTGCTAATGATGGCTATTCTAACAGGGGTGAGGTGGAATCTTAGTGTGGTTTTAATTTGCATTTCCTTTATTGCTAGAGATGGTGAGCATTTTTTCATGTGTTTTTTGGCCATTTGAATTTCTTCTTTTGAGAAAGTTCTGTTTAGTTCACTTGTCCATTTCTTTATTGGTTCATTAGTTTTGGGAGAATTTAGTTTTTTAAGTTCCCTATATATTCTGGTTATCAGTCCTTTGTCTGATGTGTAGCTGGCAAATATTTTCTCCCACTCTGTGGGTGCTCTCTTCAGTTTAGAGACCATTTCTTTTGATGAACAGAAGCTTTTTAGTTTTATGAGGTCCCATTTATCTATGCTATCTCTTAGTTGCTGTGCTGCTGGGGTTTCGTTGAGAAAGTTCTTACCTATACCTACTAACTCCAGAGTAGTTCCTACTCTTTCCTGTATCAACTTTAGAGTTTGTGGTCTGATATTAAGATCCTTGATCAATTTTGAGTTAACCTTGGTATAGGGTGATATACATGGATCTCATTTCAGTTTTTTGCAGACTGCTAACCAGTTTTCCCAGCAGTTTTTGTTGAAGAGGCTGCTATTTCCCCATTGTATATTTTTAGCTCCTTTGTCAAAGACAAGTTGGTTATAGTTGTGTGGCTTCATATCTGGGTCCTCTATTCTGTTCCACTGGTCTTCATGTCTGTTTTTGTGCCAGTACCATGCTGTTTTATCATTATTGCTTTGTAATATAGTTTGAAGTCAGGTATTGTGATACCTCCAGCATTGTTCTTTGGACTGAATATTGCCTTGACTATTCGTGGCCTCTTGTGTTTCCATATAAATTTCATGGTAGATTTTTCAAACTATTTAATGAATGTCATTGAAATTTTGATGGGAATTGCATTAAACATGTAGATTACTTTTGGGAGTATAGACATTTTTACTATGTTGATTCTACCAATCCATGAGCATGGGAGATCTCTCCACTTTCTATAGTCTTCCTCAATCTCTTTCTTCAGAAGTGTATAGTTTTCCTTGTAGAGGTCTTTCACATCTTTTGTTAGGTTTACACCTAGGTATTTGATTTTTTTTGAGGCTATTGTAAATGGAATTCTTTTCATACATTCTTTTTCAGTTTGCTCATTGTTAGTGTATAGAAATGCTAATGATTTTTCTATATTGATTTTATATCCTACTACCTTGCTGTAGCTATTGATGATGTCTAGAAGCTTCTGAGTAGAGTTTTTTGGGTCTTTAAGGTATAGGATCATGTCATCTGCAAATAGGGCTATTTTGACAGTTTCTTTACCTATTTGTATTCCTTTCATTCCTTCTTCTTGCCTAATTGCTCTGGCTAGGAATTCCAATACTATGTTGAATAGGAGTGGAGATAGTGGGCATCCTTGTACGGTTCCTGATTTTAGAGGGAATGGTTTCAGTTTTTCTCCATTAAGTATAATGCTTGCTGTAGGTTTGTCATATATAGCTTTTATAATGTTGAGGTACTTTCCTTCTATTCCTAGTTTTCTTAGAGCTTTTATCATGAAATGATGTTGGATCTTATCAAAGGCTTTTTCTGCATCTATTGAGATGATCAAGTGGTTTTTGTCTTTGCTTCTGTTAATGTGGTTTATTACGTTTATTGATTTTTGTATGTTGAACCATCCCTGCATCCCTGGGATGAAGCCTACTTGGTCATGGTGAATAATCTTTTTGATGTGTTGTTGAATTCGGTTTGCCATTATTTTGTTGAGGATTTTTGCATCAATGTTCATTAAGAAGATTGGCCTACAGTTCTTTTTGGAGGTGTCTTTGCCTGGTTTTGGGATAAGTGTAATACTGGCTTCATAAAATGTGTTTGGCAGTTTTCCTTCCCTTTCTATTTTGTGGAACAGTTTAAGGAGGGTTGGTATCAGTTCTTCTTTAAAAGTCTGATAGAATTCAACAGATAATCCATCAGGTCCTGGATTTTTCTTTTTGGGAGACTCTTGATTGCTGCTTCAATTTCATTTTGTGTTATAGATCTATTCAGGTGATTAATTTCCTCTAGGTTCAGTTTTGGATGATCATATGTATCTAGAAATCTGTCCAATTTTTTAAGATTTTCAAATTTATTTGAATATAGTTTCTCGAAGTAGTCTCTGATGATTTCCTGGACTTCCATGGTGTTTGTTGTTATCTCCCCTTTTGCATTCCTGATTCTACCAGTTTGGGTTTTTTTCCTCCTCAGTTTAGTCAGGTTTGCCAGGGGTCTATCGATCTTGTTTATTTTTTCAAAGAATCAACTTTTTGTTTCATTAATTCTTTGTATGGTTTTTTTGGTGTCTATTTTGTTGATTTCAGCTCTTATTTTTATTATTTCTCTCCATTTGTTTTGCGATTTGCTTGTTCTTGTTTTTCTAAGAGTTTGTCATTAGTTCATTGATTTGGGATCTTTCAGTCTTTTTAATATATGCACTCATGGCTATAAACTTTCCTCTCAGGACTGCCTTAGCTGTATCCCATAGGTTCCAGTAGGTTGTGTTTTCATTTTCATTGACTTCCAGGATCTTTTTAATTTCCTCTTTTATTTCATTGATGATCCATTGTTCATTAAGTAATGAGTTATTTAGTTTCCAGCTGTTTGCATGTTTTTTGTCTTTACTTTTGTTGTTGAGTTCTAATTTTACTGCATTGTGATCAGATAGTATGCATGGTATAATTTCTATTTTCTTATATTTGGTGAGGCTTGCTTTGTGCCCTAGGATATGATCTATTTTGGAGAAGGTTCCATGGGCTGCTGAGAAGAATTTATATTGTGTAGAAGTTGGATGAAATGTTCTGTAGACATCAAGTAGGTCCATTTGATTTATTGTATATTTTAGATCTTGGATTTCTTTATTGATTTTTTGTTTGGATGACCTATCTATTGATAATAATGGGTTGTTAAAGTCTCCCACAACCACTGTGTTGGCGTTAATATATGCTTTTAGGTCTTTCAGAGTATGTTTGATGAAATTGGGTGTGTTGACATTGGGTGCATACAGATTGATGATAATTATTTCCTTTTGGTCTATTTCTCCTTTTATTAGTATGGAATGTCCTTCTTTATCTCATTTGATCAATGTAGGTTTGAAGTCTACTTTGTCAGAGATAAGTATTGCTACTCCTGCCTGTTTTCAGGGGCCATTGGCTTGGTAAATCTTCTTCCAGCCTTTCATCCTAAGCATATGCTTATTTCTGTCAGTGAGATGGGTCTCCTGTAAGCAACAAATTGTTGGATCTTCCTTTTTAATCCATTTCGTCATGAGGTGCCTTTTGATGGGTGAATTAAGTCCGTTAACGTTAAGTGTTAGTACTGATAGGTATGTGGTGATTCCTGTCATTTAGTTGTCTCAGTTGTTTGAAGGTTTGATTGTGTGTACCTAAGTTGAGGTTACTCTCTACTGTCTTGCTTTTTCTTTTCCTGTGGTTTGGTGCTGCCTGTCTTTTCATGGTTAAGTTGGGTTTCACTTTCTGTGTGCAGAATCCCTTGAAGAATCTTTTGTAGTGGTGGCTTTGTGGTCACATATTGTTTTAGTTTCTGCTTATCATGGAAGACTTTTATTGCTCCATCTATTTTGAATGATAGTTTTGCTGGGTAGAGTATCCTGGGGTTGATGTTATTTTCATTCAGTGCCCAGAAGATCTCACCCCATGCTCTTCTTGCTTTTAATGTTTCTGTTGAGAAGTCTCCTGTGATTTTGATGGGTTTACCTTTGTATGTTACTTGTTTTTTTCTCTCTTATAGCCTTCAATATTCTTTCCCTAGTTTCTGAACTTGTTGTTTTAATGATGATATGTGATGGGGTAGTTCTATTTTGATCTGCTCTGTTTGGTGTCCTGGAGGCCTCTTGCATCTGTATGGGAATAGATTTCTCTAGATTTGGGAAATTTTCCATTATTATTTTGTTGAATATATTATGCATTCCCTTCACTTGCACCTCTTCTCCTTCTTTGATGCACATGATTCTCAAGTTTGGTCTTTTGATGGAGTCAGTGAGTTCTTTCATTTTCTTTTCACAGGTCTTGAGTTGTTTTTTCCCCAGGTGGAGGTCAGTCTGTCCAGGGGCTATGCTGCTCTGGCCCAGGGTTGTCTGTGGGAGTACCATGGTACCATGAAGCTCACCTTGTCCATGTCTTCCCAAGCCATCTGGGTGCGGGGTCTGGGTCTGGTGGCCCGGGGGCCCTCCTTGTTTCTCTGTTTAACATGAAGTGGAAATTCTCTGCACCGGTTGGAGTTGTGGAGGGGTCAAAGT
This sequence comes from Castor canadensis, assembly GCF_047511655.1. Classification (NCBI taxonomy): domain Eukaryota; kingdom Metazoa; phylum Chordata; class Mammalia; order Rodentia; family Castoridae; genus Castor; species Castor canadensis. The sequence continues at coordinate 31,783,142 of NC_133389.1, read as the reverse complement.
TTTGCCACTTCTCAGTGAATTTGCCTGTGAAGTGTGTCCCCAACGTCTCTCCAAGATTTCACTATAGGTTGCTCGCTTTCTGCTTCCTCCCTCTAGCTGCCACCTTGGAATCCTCCCTAGTACCTTGTTAACTAGTCCTTCAATCAAACCATAATCATTCAGCATGTGTTCCCTTTTGTAAATAAATACCCAAGGTATATGATCCAACTTTCATTGAGAACAAAGATTTTTTTCTAACATTTATAGTAGTATTTCTGTTTGACTTTCAAGTGCAAACACAGCATATGGCCCCAACTCTAGTCTTATCTCTATTTCTCAATATCTTTCTTTTCCTACAGTGGTCTGTGTCTTTGCATATTCTCTTCCCAAGGAAGGTTCAAATCCAGCTTCTTTCAAGTTCCTATTCCCATATTCATTCAAAAGTAAGAATTTAAATTGAGCATGTAAGATGGATCATTTCCAGGAACTTGTATTTTGTAAGCAAAAGATTCAGTAGATGCCAACACAGCCCAGATGCCAACTTTTCAAGTTTCCATCCTCATGTTTCCAGCAGTTAGGAGTGATGGCTGATGACAGTTCTCAGCTTTGACTTTGTCTAGGACTGCCATTGGTTGAGGAAATCAAACTCATTGAAGGTCATGGAGGAAGCCCACATCCAATGACTGGTTGATGTGGGATGTGAAAATTCGGCCTTCATGATAGTTCAGAATGCCCATTCCAGCTTCAGTCTTTATCCCACCCAAATCCTTCATGTAACATGGAGTTCATCCTTATCTTCTGCCCAACCCACCTTCCTTCTCTCTTCAAGAGATGCCAACTTCATGGCCCCTCCCCAGAAACTTCCTGTGTGAAAATCTATCTCTTATTGAGTGCTGGGGACCCATTCCATAGCATCTACTTTAAGATAGTATCAACTTATTTTTGCAGTTTTAATGGATTGTTTCAATTTTGAAGTAGGGAAATTAGAAAGGTAATCAGATTTTAGTGGGCATAATGGGAAAGAAAATAAATATTATTTAGCATTAGCATGTATTCAATAACTTCATTTTAACCATTTTTGGGATACAAACATAATTATATTTCTACTTCAACTTAATTTATAATTCACTTGAGATTGACAATTACAAGTTTTGTGTCTCTCAATTATGTTGCAGTTCAAGAACTTAAAATACTGGCATACAGAATTTCCAAGTGGTAAATAAATAATGAACTCTTTTTCTCTTTTGGAAATAAAATAATTTTTAATACTTTAGCTTGAAATAATTTCAGATTTATGGGAGTTACAAACAGCGTAAAAGAATCCCCACAAACTCTTTACTTAGATTACCCAAAAGTTCAAATTTTACCAGGATCTTTTCAGCTTTTTCATTTCTTCTCTCTTTCTATGCATGTATGACTTATCTTTCTGTAATCTTCCCTTTTGTTTTGTGATTGAGTAAAAGAGAAGAAAGTTCCCCCAAGATTAAATATGGGATATTACTTTCAGGCTCCACAGTAGTAGTAGGAAAGTGTATCATTTCAATATAGCACTTCTTAGAGGAAAATGTCAACACCAAACATTATGGGGCAATCTTTAAATGCCAACACTTCATATGAATATTTCTGTGCACAAGGGCAGTATGGATGAATATTTAGCTTTAGTTCTAGATCCTTTACCTACCATGTGCGTGGCTCTGAGTTAAACTCCCAGCAGTGGAGGAAAAATAATAGGAAGATACAGTAGATACTGAGGCTTCCAACAGCTCAGATATGTTGACTATGTGTGATGATCAATTTAATTTATAAGTGAGGATGAGCTGCTAGCCATCCTCACATCCAAATTATTCTATCCTTTAAAAATATCTGGTTGCTTACCCTATTTATAGATAGAAAAATATAGGAAATAGTAAAAGGATATGAAAATTAATTCCTCCAATGAGGAATGGGCACAAAACTTAAGTTTAAAAAATCAAACTAAAAAGAAATTCAGTGCACACAAAATCAAATTTTATAGTTTGAAATGATCACCTTATAAACAGTGGGATGCAATGCCAAAAATAGTTGGTATTGTTTACCTGATATTCCAGAGTAATTGTATTTTCCTTTAACTTTTACAATTCTCCTATTTGGAAGACAAATTATAGTCTCCTTATTTATAATTGAATGACACCATCAGATTTCATTGTTAAGTCTGTGTTTATGGTTTGTTTTTCACAAATATGCTTCTGACTGAGAGACCATTGGAAAATATGCCATGCTGTAGAAATGGAGTTTCCCAGTACCTCAAACAAAGCAATGAGGAACATAGCTTGGACACTAAGTCACCTCCAAGTGCAAATGGTAGCAAAAAGCTACACACAAAAGAACCTGTGCCATAATGTAAATCCTATTCACAGTGGAGGGACAGTTTAGTTTTAGCATAAGAGTATCTATCACATTAAATTATGCTGCTAGTCTGTATTTTATTAGTTTTGTAGAGCTTCTTAATATCTTATGTGTAAACTTTATTTTATAGTTGCATAAAAATATGCATACACATTTGTATATTCAGTTTTGTGTTTGTAGCTAATTAAGTAACCTTATAATCAAGTAAGCCAACAGGAGTATGATTTATGTGAGCATTTCCTTTAAAGGGTCATAGATTGCTCATTTTCATAAATTGATTTGAAATTCCTATAACATGAAATAAGTCATTGTAATGTACATAGTTCAATGGCATTCATGACGTTGTGAAAACATCAGTGCTCTCTAAATCAAAAACATGTTCATCCTTCCCAAAGAAATCTCCTACATATTAACCAGTCATCCCTCATTCTTCCCTCTGTCCAGTCCCTAGCAACTACTCATCTACTTTTGGCCTTTATGACTTTAGTTTTTCCTAGTATTTCATAAAATGAAATCATATAGTGTGTGGCCGTAACTGTGGTCTTTTGTTTCTGCCTTCTTTCACTTGTAATGTTTTATAGTTTTACTCATGTTGTATCATGGTTCAGTACATCATTGCTTTTTGTGGATAAATAGTATTCCATTATACTGATGTATCCTGTTTTGTTTATTCATTCATCCTTCAATGGGTGTTTTATTTCTTTCTTCTGGCTTTTGTGATTAGTGTTACTATTTACACTTATGTATAAATATCAGTTTGATCTAGTCATTTTTTTAAGCCTATGACTTGTAGACATAGAAATGTTTGAGAACTGTCACATTTTTCATTAATAAGGGAGTAATTTTGCTATGAGCTTGAAAATAAAATACATTTCTCAGACTCATCCATTCTAATTTATTCACCTTCTTAAAACAAAAGGACAATGTTTTCATCTATTAATCTTAGGTTGTTATGAGAAAACATATTTTAAATATCCTGACGCACATGAACCACCCTCTTTCAGGTTTCACATACACTGTTTTCCAAATAGCCTATTTCCTTAACCCCTTACTAAACTTGCATGAATTCTTTCCATGGTCCCTTATAGGTTGGGGGCACATACAAGATTCAAATTAAAGAAAGTATTCCTCTCTCTTCCATGTGAAACAATACACTTCAAAGAAATCACATTTATATGTTTCTGACTTATATCTGCTTGTCCATTAAGACATCTACTGGCTGGGGATGTGACTCAGTGGTAGATTACTTGTCTAGCATGCACAAGGCCCTGGGTTCAATCCCCAGCACCACACACACACGCACATACACAAAGATATTTGCTGAAAATTCTTTGATGTTACAGAAGTTGCAGAAAATTCATTGGTTAAGAAGATGGTTTCTTAAGTAAGTGTAGAGTAGCACTACAGGTTTAATTTGGTTGACAAAATCATCAGGATTACATTTCTTTTTTGGGGGGTTCTCTCTGATTAAATGGGTATATTTGAGCATTTCATCCCTAAGAATGAATGTTTTGCTTACAATGGATCTTTGTATTGTGATACATCCTTAAGTTTAAAACTACATCACCATGTAAAAAATTAAGACAATTAGTAAAACTCAGAGCAAAATTAGTTTTAAACAAGCAGGGAAAAATGGCAAAATTTCTGGCCTCGGTGGTTCTGGGTCATAATTAGCCATTAGAATTACTGCAATAGTTATCCTATCTCACTGATCATGTGCCTGTAACATTAGAGCTAGCAAAAGTGCAGTATGATTGTGTTAAAGAAGTAAAAAACATAGCAGCTCTCTGTGGTTACGTAGAAGCGAAAGAGGTGAAATATTTTTTCCTGGTGTCTCCCTCATGGTTCTCCACAGAGGACCTTTAAGTGATTGGTACATATATTTCAAATTGAATTAATTTTCTTTACCATCTTTCATCTCCCCAAGTCTTTAAGTGATTTAGATTTTATGAAGTAAAACTTGAATTCAAGTACTGAGGGGTTATGGTGAAACAAAGTCTGTAAGTGAAATGGATTGAAGATTTTCAAAATCCCCCCCAGTACTGTTCATTTGAAATGTTCTATTCTATGTTTATGGGAAGAGCAGGGACAGGTAGGAGAAAATAAACTTGAGGGTTAACCATGTCTGAGTGCTAATTTGTGCTCTGTCTTTTGACACTACTTTGTAAAGCATTTCTCTTTCTGTGTCTCAATTTCATTTTTCACTGAATGGGGGCTATAGTTGTGAAGTTTATATATCATGATATTTCTAAAATTGCCTGTCAAACCTTTGAGTATCACATTATTCTTTTAGTTGTTTGGTTTTTTTATTTGTTTGGTTTTTTTTGTTGTTGTTGTTGTTTGTTTTTTGTGGTACTGAGCTTTCAAATCAGTGACTTGCTCTTGCTAGGCAAGAACTTTACCATTTCAGCCATATTTCTAGCCTTTTCTCCTTTGGTTATTTTTCAGATGGGGTCTTTTACTTTACATTCAGGATGGCTTAAGACTTCAGTCCTCCTCCCTCTGCCTTCCAAGTAGCTGGGATCACAAGTATGCACCCATGGCTGGATGTTGGCTGACATAAGAACTCACTAACATATTTTTTTGAGGGGAGGGTCGTTGGGTTGCCCCAAACCATAATCCTCCTATCTCAGTCTCCCAAATAACTAGAATTACAAGAGTAAGCTGTCACACCTCAATACATTAATCTTAATAAGTGTTGTTTTCTTCCTACATTCTCACCACTAACCTCTGGGCAGAAATTGGGGAGTATGAAATATTTTTTCCTTTAGTTTTCTCTTTTATTTATATATCAAAAATTGAGGCCCAGAGGAAAAATGTAAATATATAAATTTACAAGATATGCATCTTTTAAAAGTGTTAAATTTTATTCATAGATCCTCATTTCATACAAATGCTCCAAATTCTAGCTTTGGGTATATTTCAAATCCTTTCTTCATTCCTTATAAAATCAAGAATTGAGTGATTTTATTTCATTTTTATCTGAAAGAATCTTCCAAGTGACCCATACCCAGGACTAGCAATTAAATTCACAATTTATTAACATAAAGCAGTTCATTTCCTATCTAGACCCTGCTAAATCCAGAAGGAAACAATTTTGCTTTATTTAAAAGCACTCTGAACATTCATTACATTTGTTTATGTAGCTACCTTTCTCTTATTACAAAGTAAATATATACATATAAAGTAAGGTCCAGAGAATTGTCATCTTTCACAGGTAAGACAATATAAGGGAGAAAAACACAATTTTCTCTCTAACTTTCATAGTTCTTAGAACATGCCCCAAGAGCCTTAACAAATTAGAGAAAAACAAACAGAAGATTAACAACATATATAACTCATGTCTCTGAGATACCCAGAGAAATTGACCAAATCTCAGAAAGATGTCTATGAAATTAAGAAAAATATCATCATGATATAAAAGAAAGTAAAAGTTCTGACTTCTAATGAGAACATACATATCTGTGGTGTGAATCGGGTTCCTGAGTAAGCCATTACTCTTTCTTCATGTACATTTATTGCATGCTATGGCAATTTGTAATTGGAAGTTTGTAAGGAAGATGGGGTAGAGACTATTTGGGATTTTCTAGGATGAGTGGTCTACAGCCACAAGAATAAGTCTCTAAGTCTGGGATATGGGGCTCTCTTCCTGGACAATGTTTACAAGTTTTTGCAATTTCATTTTCTTTTGAATCTCCTACTATTTCATATTTTCTTCTACACAGCATATAATATACTATATTAAATTACTAGACAGCTATGGAATTAATAAAATTGTATACTTATGTTCTTAATATAACACACAAAATGACTAGAATAAAGGCAAATATCTTCCCACAGTACTTAGTCAAATATTCATGGTCTCTAGATTTACTCTCAGAGATAGATTTTAAAATATACTTTATACATGGTATTATCTGTTCAGTTTAGGTACCTTATTTCATTTATTGTTCTCTCATACAACTAAAATTTCTCGAATCGCATGCATACACTTGCAACACAGGTCATATGACTTGATACTCAACTAGATGTATTTACCTAAAACTTTAAAAATTATTCACTGTATGAATTTTAGACAGTAGTTTTCCTGAGAAAATTGAATGCCTGAGAACAAGCATATAACAGAAAAATATTAATTGTTCTGCTATAAATTCTGTCTCATTTTTTAAAGTTTAGTCTTGTACAGTATGAGGCTGTTTTTGGAATTAGGCCTTTTATACAATTCTAGACCTTTAATTTCTAGGATAACTTCAAGAACATCCTCCTCCTCAAATACATATCATCCACTTCCTTCAAAACTCTCTTCCTCTTTGAGCACTTAATTAACAATGCAAATATTTTTCAATAACAGTTATGCAAATTTCACTTTTAGCTATATTTAAAAAAATACATAAAAATAATTATTGTCACCACTAAGTTTTAATTTATCAATTCCAATCAAACATTTATCTCTCCTTACTTTGGTTGCTAAAATATAAAAATATTGCTCAACTACTGAGTCCTTACTTTTTTATTTTTCTTTCTCTGTTGTTCTTGTGCATATTTCAGTTCTTATTCTCTTTTCTTTCTCTTCTTGTCATTCTATCTCCATTCTCTTTATCCCCATTCCCTTTTCTCTACTCTACTCTCTACTTCTCACTTTTCCTAATTAAAGTTGTTTAAGATTAAGCAGCTACCCAGGCTTGGTGGCTCATCCCTGTAATCCTAGCTACTTAGAAGACTGAGATTGGGAGGACCACCATTCAGGGACAGCCTGGGGACAACAGTTCATGTGACTTCATCTCAACCAATGGCTAGATGTGGAGGTATGAACCTGAGCTCAACCCCCAGTACCACAAGAAGAAGAAGGAGGAGGAGGAGGAGGAAGAGGAGGAGGAGGAAGAAGAGAAGGAGGAGGAAGAAGGAAGAGGAGGGAGGAAGAAGAAGAAAGAGAGAAAGAAGAGGAGGAGGAAGAAGAAAGAAGGAAAGAAGAGGAGGAGGAAGAAGAAGAAGGAGGAGGAGGAAGAGGAGCCTTGACTCCATGATCACTTTTTTAGTGAGGTGTGTTAGGAGTTCCCATTCTGAATTTGCACATCCACAGCCTAACCTGTCATGGGAACTCCTTGACTTTTCTCTATAGCATATGTTAATATTAGTATCACCACTTGTCATGCTTTGTATTGGACCTTTATCCTCTCTTTCTCCCACTAGATGTATGATGTGTGAAAATAAGTATTTTTTTAAATAGTGGCTCATTTTATCTTGCTTTGTTTAATTTTTTTTTATTTCTATATACATTTGCTTTAGGAGAAATCCTGGCATTTGGTAGGAAATAAATATATGTTGAATAAAATAATGGAATTTCAAATTTTGTTTGGAAACAAATTCTCAAGAGAAACTTCAACTTGGTTATCTACTCAAAGAAAGTTGAGTTTATTTGTTAAGCTGAGCTTGTTCAGAACAATATGCTAGAAAACTCAGGAATGTGTATTATCTAATAAGGCTCTTTAGTCTAAAAGACCTTCTACATAAAAGACCTTCTACATCATATTGTTCATTTCATGTTATTTTATTCAAGTTGGTCTTGACTCCTTAAGTCTTATCTTCTCAATACAGGGGAACTCCACTAATAGAAAAAGCTCTAGTCTTTGCAAAGCACTAATAGAGAACTGAAGTCATGGACTCATTAAACTTTTGGTTATTAATATATGGCTTTATTAATATTAAAGTGTGTGTGAAGTTTGGAGTTTAGTTCAGTGGTGAAAAATTTGACTAGCATGTATGAAGCCCTATTTTTTAAATTCCCCAATATACCTTTGTGTGTGTATGTATGTATGTATGAGTGTGTGTGTGTTTTATAATATTTTCCCCCAATTCTTGTCAAGTCATACCACATGACTGCACCAACAGAGTCAACTTGATGAAATCTTTGCTAATTATAAGAATAAAATTCATTGAAAGAGACCCACACCTGAAGGAAAATGGATACCAATAGCTGAAAGAATGACAGACATAACAATTTGAAGCTCAGAACCTGTATACATCACTTTGTACATTTTAATTTTATTTCATTAAGGTTTAGATTTGACTGACATTTCTGTGTGACATTTGTGTTTCCAGTTTTCATAAAGTTCAGTTCTCTTTCATAGTTTCCCCTTATCCCCCAGAATCTTCAACTGCATATAAAAGAGAAACTAGAAGTCTTGTTTCTAATTAATTTGGTGACTGAACCTAAAAAGGAAAAAAAATCCTATTTTCAGATGTAGACTGGTGGAAACACAAATGGACAAATAGAAGCTTGTGACTAGATAGCAGAATTCAGAGACAAAATAAGTTGCTTCCAACTCTAAAAGAAAAACACAAAAAAAATGTTTATCTTTGTGGAACATAATCCCCAGGGTCACATTAATTCTTGCCAATTCCATCACTGAATCATCACTTGCCATAAAGTGTATGAAAACAACATTATTTTGATTGTGTTTGTGTTTACTCTTATGAATAGAAACTCTGCATTTACATATAATAAACTGTTGATTCAACTAATTTGTCAACCAAAAAAATCCAAGAATCTTTATATTAGGGCTTTATAACTTTGCTTGCTTCTTAAAGGTTATTAAAAGAAGGACTATAATAAAATTTAAAGCAAGATTCTTGTTTGAGAATAAAATTATGTCATAAATGTGCAATATCAGCAGATTATTGTTACTGTTTTGTTTTACTAGTTATACACTTGCATTCAATACAATGCTATGGAAAAAAGAATTCACACAAAATGGCTCTAAAGGTAAATGATCTAATTGTAGAAGGAGAGTTAATTTTATAGCATAGCTAAAACAAAATTTGATGGTGATCAAAAATATGAAAATGGAAACAGGGTGAAGCTAATAAAAGGTAGCGTGCATAGTTGTGTAGGTAATTTTCTTGGGTGGCATTAAAATGAAATGCAAAGCAAATGAAATAAAAAAATCTATTCATGTGCCTTATGGAACCATAAATTGCAATGACATTACAATGAAAACAACATGATTTGCCCAGTCAAAGCCAATTATGTTAAGGGAAAGAGAGCGAGACAGAAAGCAATGGACATCATAAACACTGTCAGTCCACATCTTCATCTATTTGGCAGTTAAGCCAAGTTAATCTACTCTTTTACATAATTCTTCATAAAAATGTTCTGGCTGAGGACAGAGGAGTGTGAGTTCAAAAGAATAAAAATATCTGTGCTCAGGGACTCTTTTAGGGGTTATTTGTCTTTTTTGTATTTTTATTTGTCTGTTAGTTTTTATTACCATGCACAGTTTTAATATAGACACACTATTGTTGCTGACAATTATTAAATTATTTTCTCCCATTTGGCCTCAAATACACTGCTAGAAAATATGATTTAATCCTCCCACTAAATTTATTACCTAATAAATATTCTAAAACCTACACCAAATAGGAATAGTAATCATAGTGTCAAGGGCATTGAGCTAGAAATTATGAAACCTGGGTTCCAGTTATATGAAGCTTAACAAGAATAGGCTATGTGACCCTGTCAAAGTAACTTCAATGTTCTCGATTGCCACATAAATGATTGAAACTAGGTAACCTTCAAGAACTTTTCCAGTTGCAGCATCCCATGAGGTGATATTTGAAGAGCATTTATAATAATCAAAAATGCTTTATTCCTATGATGCAATTTGATCCTCAAAACAATTCCTGTTATTAGATGGAGAATATGAAATGACTTATTTAAGAAATAAAATAGTATTGGGTAGTGTTGGTTAAAAAATAAATACTGTATATAGAAAACACTTTTTGAGTATTCACAATATAATCTTTTCCAGTGGGGATGTAGTGATGAGCAAGAGGTCTACTAGAATTGGTCCTCCATGTCATTGGGTTCTGCATTCAAAGATGCTATCAACCAAGGATGGAAAGTATTTGAAAAAATCCCTTGAATCCCTTGGATCTGTACTGAATATGGACACATTTTTTAGTCGCTACTTCCTAAACAATACAGTGTAATAAGTATATACTAACATTTACATTATGTTAGGTGTACAAGTCATCTAGAGATGATTTAAAGTATACAGGAAGATGCACATAGGCTATATGAAAACATTATACCATTTTGTATAAGAATTGAGCACCTGTGGATTTTGCTAACTGAGGGTAGTTCTGAAACCAATCCATACATGTACAGAGGGACTCTGTCTTTACATGACAAAGCTTCCAATTTAGTGAAAAGGTTATCTTCCATCTAGACCTGTCCCTTCCAGAAAATTAGATGCTAAGAAGTTCCAAGTGTCCTTTATCAAATATAATCTCAGAAAAGCCAGGCTGATAAAAATAATCAAAATAATTGTACAAGTTAATGATTTTTTTTTAAAAAATCACGTCAAAAAAGACCCATTTAACTTTAACCAAAATTTTGGTGAGGAATTTTAATTGTAATCTACCCCAACACACACACACACACATACACACACACACACACACACACACACACACACACACACACACACACACACACACACAAACGCACACTCCAGCTTCTTCTAATCTGGAAACTGCTAACACTAAGGGGAAGCTTCTCTAGCACAGATTGGGAAGCCCTACTGTGGACATAAGGAACACTAAGAGACGCCAGAGCTGAGTTGGGGACATTGTTGAGCAGAGCTACAGGCTATTTTATGCATAAGCTATTCTATTATTTCATAAAAAATTATTTTGAAATCCCCAGCAAACCAGAGCTCTGTGTTACCTTCTCCCCAACTCACCATGCTATCCAAAGAGGAAAATAAGCCTGGTAGAACATTTCTAGCCAGGGGAAAAACATTGTTCTTTTTTTTCTACAGAGTTCTCTGACTCTTACCTAATAAATCTAATTAAACACATCTTTCTATCCATGTGCTGTTTTTAAACAAAATATTCTTTGCTCCCTTAATTTTTCTTCTTTTTAAAAATAGAATGTATATATGCTATTTTTTAAAGAGGATCCCTTGTTTCTTTGACATGTTAGAAACATCTTCCACTCCAGAATGGAAACATTATACTTAAACAGTTGCAAGAAAAACAAATGACTGACAGGTTGCAAACACAGGTAACCCTATATACATAAGCACCACCATAAAGCACAATAAACCTTTAACTTATAAACTTTTACAAGTCTTAACACTTAAATAACCAATACTTGCTGAGGCTGAAGCAATTTTAGTGACTAGAAATAAAGTATAGGTGGCACGTTTCTATTCACTAGCTTGTGTGGCTTTCCTTGTCTAGTATTTGCTCATTTTATCACCAGTGAGAATAAAAGATAATGAAGAAATTCATTAAAATAAAATATTATAGCATTGTTTTCTGGACTCCTCATGAGCTATAGGCCTCCCTTTTCTTGTTCAAAGAGTGTGTGTGTGTGTGTGTGTGTGTGTGTGTGTGTGTACAGGAGAGAGAGAGAGAGGTAGGTGAGTAAGATAACTAAATACATAGGTAATCAGGTGTAAGAACAGAATTACATAGAGGCAAAAATAAGAGAGTTTTAGACTATATAACTAAGAACTGGTGGGCAAGATGAAAAAATTGGACTCTACTCTGATTTGCTAGTAGGTAATAAAACTGGGCAACTTTCTTTTTATTGTAATATTCATAATCACAGTTGCTTCACTTATAAATGGAATTACTAATATCTCCAAAGCATATTTTTTAAAAAGTAACAAACATGATTCATCCAAATGTATTATTAAATGTTGATAATTCTATTTACCTCATTAAACAAAGAAATAGGCAAATATTAAGGTTAATTTGGAGAACAGACACATGTAGATAATCAGTAATGCTGAAATGAATTTTCTTGCAGAAGCAAACTAATTAATATTCTATAGAGCAATAAAATATAATATTTAGGGTAATCTTTTATTTGGAATAAAAATCATTTATATTTCTGCTAGATAAAATTAATTTGAATTATTGAGGGAAAGGATTACTTGCCTTCCCTATCAATTATCTATAACCTAAATTCTATCTCTGCAGAGTTGGCAGCATTTTATTCTTTTAACATTTTTATGCTTCCTGGCTATAAAATCATAGAATTCTAACCCGTGATCATTAAACTTTCTCAAAACTGTAATGTGCTACATGATCTTTGAAAAGAATAAAATAAAAAGTGACATGATTGAAGTTTAGGGCTGAAAATGTAAAATATGACATGAGAAATGTTATACGTAAAATTTAAAGATACTTTCAATAATAACTTAAATGACCTATTAGAAGATTAATACAATACAATATGACTTAGAGATTTTAAAAACAGAAAAATCAGGCTTAATGTCAATTTTCAAATCCCTGACAGTAGCAAAGTAAGGATGAGAATTGATACACTGGAATAATACTGGGATCTGACATTGTTGCCTGAGAATAAAACCAGGATTTAGAGATAGAACAGTATCAGTAGTGAAAAGGCTCGCATGGAAACCATTGACCAAAGCTGAAGCAAACAAGCTCTGACAATAATAGATATTGAATGAAGGAATGAGGATATGTACATTACAAAGTGCTATGAAGCTCTGAAATGATCTCAAACAGTACTATAGTTTATTACATGGCTGACATATTTTGCTCAGATAAGAACTTGGAATAAACTTCCTTTCTTCTGGAGAATGTGACATTACACTTCATCAGACTTCATATATAAGCTAGTGACCTCAAATACTGGCCTTCAAGATGAATAGAACATCAAGAGTCTGACAGGACACTTGGAAGGTCAAGCTGTGACAATGCCACACCTTGTCAGCCTTTGGGCTAATCTCAGTAGCCTTGTCAGCCAACTTTAACACTGTTCTCTTTCATTAAGTGACAGTATGTATTCTAAGAGATCTTGGCTGTGTTGGTTCAGCCAGTCTTTCCTGAACAGAAATGTTTGTATGAACATATACTTCAAACTTTAAATAGACTTTACTCTTCATTCTAATTGATCAACTAGACTAATAACTTTGGAACTCAATGTGTGGCTAATGTTCCTCATCTATCAAGTATGTAATCTTTGTTCTCATTAATCTTCCCCTCTTTAAGCATTGTGAACCAAAAGAAAAAAATGATTTCTTCGTATGGCAATAAGCCATGTGATTCATGAACTCATACTTTGATCATCTGCTCATTGTAACTGCACAAACGCAAAGCAGACACACATTAAGAAATAAAAGAGGAACAAGATCAGGTTCAGAGGAATAAATCTCTGGAGTGCTTGGTTTACATCAAGAGAGCCAAAACACCTTGGTTTCATTTCACCACATCTTGGTTGGTGCTGAATACTTTGTGTCAGATGCCATCCCCTACAGAGTCTTCAGATAGCCAGCAAAAGGGAACTATTTCCAAGTACTTTATAAAAGGACACTATACAGAACTGGAGACTCAAGGCCTGGCATTTTTCACTGGTTTAGTTTTGCCTAGCCCAAGTGCAAAGGAAAAATAGGGCATTTTTTTTGCCAAGTGTTACAAACTTTTTGTTGTTGTGCCTAGTGTTCACTTTGACTCTGGTTTTACAAAATGCATACAAACCAACTAGGTAAATATTTCATACATTTTCCTTGGGCAGAGGACATATTGATACATGCACAGTGAAGATATTTGTTGCTTGGGAGTGTTTTTTGCTGAAAATAACAGAAAATCTTACTAATAGTGGCTTGAACAAAAGGGTTCATTTACTTCACATAACAATAGTTTACAATACTGACCGTGGTACATTTCCATGATTCCAAAAGGTACTCACATTTTTTCATTCTGCTTTATCATATTCTATAACTAAGCTATAACTATTTCTTTTATCACAATATTATAGTCATAAATGATACACAAGATGTTGTATTTGAATTCTCAGGAAGAGGAAGAAAAGGATAGAGAGAAAAAAAGTTTCTCATCCTCATCACATAGTTGTTCCTATATAATTTAGTTCATCCTATATAACTCCTATATAACAGTCACTCGTTGTTGTAAGGTGGTGAAAATGTATGCTTCTTATGCAAATCAATTTTTTGCTTCAAACAAAGCAGAGTCATACTTGCAAAACTGTAGAATATTAATACTTAATTTATAGGTGACAGTATTTAGCTTTTTAGCCACATAAGCCAAAATAAGCAGAGAGAGCATTATATTCAAATACAAAGTATAATAGTATGAATATATGGTAAGGTAAGATTCAGAGACTAGCATCCCTAAGGGTAATGTTCAGCCATAAAGTTTGACAAAATCCTGCCACTTACAGCAAGGTGGACAGTCCTAGAGATCATGTTAGGAAAGATAAACAGGCACCGAAAGACAAACACCACATTATTTCAATCACACATGGAATCTAACAATCAAATAGGCTCATAGAACTAGAGAGCAGAACAGCAGGTTCCAGAGAGTGAGGAGGAGATGGGGAAGAAGGGTGGGAAGGTTTTGTGTATAGGTATCATGTCACAGCAGATAGGAGAAATAAGTTCTGGCGTCCTATTTCACAGAGGTTGATTATAGTTAACAATGTTATATGCTCAAAAACAGCTTAAAAGACAAGATTTTGAATGATCTCATCACAAAGGAATTATACATTAGATGGTGGGTGAAGGGAGTGTCCTAAGTTATTCAATACACAATGTATAAATGTAAAAAACATCACTCTGTACCCCATAAGTATAACCTTTCAGTATAAAATTGAAGACTGTAATTGATTTCTTTAATTTACCAGGTGAGCTTCAAATTATTTCTTATACTCCACTCACATCTAAGTGATAGGAACTACTGGAAAAATGTAGGGGACAGGAATTATATCCCAGAAATACTGTGAACACAGGGTATACTTTTCTTACTGTCTTTACCAGAAACTTATAAGCTAAGGGAGAGAATGGGATATGAGACTCATAGATGCCATTTTTGTCTTTCAAAATCTGCATAACATTGTACTATATTCACACATCTCAAATATGGTGCTTAGTGAGCCAAAAAGAAAGAGAAGAAACATATGATATGATGAATTATTTTCTCCCAAGAATAATGGTTGCTATTTTGTCATTGTGTGACATGTTAAGACCTTCAGTAGGGAAAGGTGAAGAAAAGAAGGGTCAAGTTAGTCATATTTCGCTAATTTACTGATGGGGCCCTACTTCAGGCAGATTTTTGGACTTCAGCTCTTCACATAAGCTCAGCAATCTGAATAGTCTAGAACATTGAAATACATGCTTTTCAACTAAGAGGAAGGATGAATAAATGGGACTTCATAAAATTAAAAAGGTTCTGCACAACAAAAGAAATGGTCTCTAAACTGAAAAGACCACCCACAGAATGGGAGAAAATATTTGCCAGCTATACATCAGACAAGGGACTGATAACTAGAATATACAGGGAACTTAAGAAGCTAAACTCTCCTAAAATCAAAGAACCAATTAAAAAATGGGCAACTGAATTAAACAGAATTTTTTCAAAAGAAGAAATTCAAATGGCAAAAAAACACATGAAAAAATGCTCACCATCTATGGCCATAAAGGAAATGCAAATCAAAACCACTCTAAGATTCCAAATCACCCGTTAGAATAGCCATCATCAAAAAACACCACCAACAGCAGGTGTTGGCGAGGATGTGGGGAAAAAGGAACCCTAATCCACTGCTGGTGGGAATGCAAGCTGGTGCAACTACCTGGAAAAGAATTTGAAGACTTCTTAAAAATCTAAACATAGATCTGCCATATGATCCAGCAATCCCACTCCTGGGTATATACCCAAAGGAATGCAACACAGGTTAATCCAAAGGCACCTGCACACCCATGTTTATTGCAGCACTATTCACAATACCCAAGTTATGGAAACAACCAAGATGCCCCACTACTGATGAATGGATCAAGAAAATGTGGTACTTGTACACAACAGAATTTTACTCAGCCATGAAGAAAAATGAAATCTTATCATTTGCAGGTAAATGGATGGAAGTGGAGAACATCATTCTGAGTGAGGTCAGCCAGGCTCATATGCTGACTTTAGATCTAGAGCAAATGCAGCAATGTGGTTGAACTTGGATCCCAAGACAAGGGGAGAGCATATACGGGAGATATAGGAATAGGTAGAAAACCCAAAATATGAAAGCGTTTGATGTCCCTACTCCAGAAGAACTAATACAGAAACCTTAAAATGACAGGTTATCATGAGCAGGGGATCAGGAACCAATGTAAAGATCAGTTAGAGTTAAATAAACATGGGTCGTAACACATGGGTACACAAAAGCAATAATAGGAATCTCTCTGTATAGCTATTCTTAACTAGCAAAAACGCTTTGTCTTCCTTATTATGCTTATGTCTTTTCTCAACAAAATCAGTGATAAGGGCAGAACAGGACCTGCCTGGAACTGAGGTGGGGAAGTGGGGCAGGATGGAGAAATGACCCAAACAATGTATGCACATGTGAATAAATGAACAACAACAACAAAAGAAAAAAAAAAGAAATACATGCTTTTACTACAGCTGATACTTTGAAGAGACAATACTAATTCAAACTGTGTTGCCATGGATTTATGTATGAGCAAATACATTCATATGTCAAACCAATAGATCCAATATTTTGTGTCTACATCTTTGTACTGAAATAGTAGAAAATGGTTCCTGTTCGGCATTATTTCCTTGTTTTATCACTCTTGGAAGTGATAGGCTTGTTATGTAGAAATAAAACACAGAGAAAGTGCCAAAAATTCTGAGTGCATGTGTATGTACGTGTGTGTGAGTGCACGTGTGTATATGGGTATGAGTGATACATTGTGTACCCAACCCGCATGTGTCTGTGCAGCTGTGATGTTTGAGTAACATCACACTTGGCATGTGAAAAGTGTACAAAAGAGGTTGAATGCCTTTCTTTAGAATGCTAATTACCGATAAAACATGGTTACCATTTCCTGGAACCTATGTTGAAGTTTAGAGAGCCAGATTTAAAATAACAACAAAAAAGCAAACATGCAAGCAAAAACAGATATCTGTGTCCTCTCATTGCATTACTATCAAGCAAATACTAAAGTTCCAGTAAAAGGTTGCAAAATAATTTGAGTGCAACACTGTGAAAATGCTGACACATAGCAAACTCATAGGACAATTGCAAGAATTAAACCAATTAATACTTTCAAAGAATGTAGGATCTAGAGTTTGATAAACAACTGAATAAAATGACACGTTTATTATATTTCATAATAACATTAAAAAATCCTTTTACATTCCCAGACTTTTTTAAACCGAACACTAGGAAGACAATTTTGATTTGCATAGACTCTTGGGCATCAGGTTCATGAAAAACTATGTGTTTATCTTAGTCTTCTTGATCACAGAACTATTTTTTTAGATCTCACTCTTTGGCCCAGGGAAGACAGAGCTTGATACTATAAAGAACTTTTCAGGGTCTGACATTTTACTTAGATTGGAAGCTAGTAATTTTAGTTCATCACAGTTTCATGGGTGTTTGTAGAAGGCATAGATTCCTGGATTAGAAATGAAGGACAGTTATTTCTTATTCATAGAAAGTTATAGTCAAAGTATTAGCTGTTTTGAGCCAATTCACCAAATCCTTATCCTCACAGTATAACACAAAGAGGACCAGATGATCTTATACACACCCTGGATTATATTAACAAAAGATAACTCTAAGTTTAGGAGACTGTCATCTTTTAAAATGGGTGCTAACCAGAAGGTAGTGTTATCTTTCTTGTGAAAACTACCAGGAAATTTTATAAAAAGGAATTTCTTAATCCGATAAACAATCTATGAAAACTTATACTCATTATATCTAATAATTAAAAACTAAATGCTTTTTGTCCTTAAAATCAAATGACACATATATTGGAGGTCCTAGTTAGATCATAAAGAATAAAAGCAAGATCTGTCTTGTAAAGGAAGAAGTAAAATTATCTTTAATGTCACATGACTTGACTGCCCATGTAGAAAATCTGTTAGGATCTATAAGAAAGCTGTCAGAAATAATAAATTCTTTTAGCAAAATTGAAATAAAGTAGATAACTATATAAAAATAATTGTAATACTTTATGCTAGCAACAAACAATTGTAAATTAAACTTTTGAAATGTAGACATTATGTATAATAAAAATAAAAGAAATACTGAGGTTAATCTGGCAAAAGATGTGTAAGACAAATATACAGTACACTAGAAAACACTGCTTGAAAAAATTTTAAAAGATATGCACAAATGAACAAACATACCTCCTCATGAGTCTAAACTCTCAATAGTACAGACGCAAAATTGTCTACAAATTGATATATAGAAAAGTTATAATCCTAATCAAAATCTCAGTTAAGTTTTTTGTAGAGAATTCCAAGTTCATTCTAAAATACACCTAGATGTGCACAGACATTAGAATAGCTAAAATTAAAAGAAGAACAAGTTTTGGGAGGCAGATACGGAAATGTTTCATGATTCATTATAACACTACAATAATCAAGGTAAAGT
Source organism: Castor canadensis (assembly GCF_047511655.1). Taxonomy (NCBI): domain Eukaryota; kingdom Metazoa; phylum Chordata; class Mammalia; order Rodentia; family Castoridae; genus Castor; species Castor canadensis. The sequence goes on along the minus strand of NC_133389.1, from coordinate 31,764,352 downwards.
GATAACGAACATTAAGATAAGTAAATAATCTGATGGAACAGATCAAAGAGTAAAGAAACAGAAATCTACAGGCTGTGTGCAGTGAATTAAGACTGCAATCCTAGCTATTTGGGAGGCAGAGATCAGAATGTTAATGGTTCATAGCCAGCCCAGGCAGAAAGTTTGCAAGACCCCATCTCAACCAATGAGTGGTCACAGTTGCATGCACCTGTCAGTCCTAGCTACATGGGGAAGCACAAATAAGAGGATTGTGGTCCAGGAAGTCCCAGGCATAAAGCGAGACCCTGTAAACCTCAAAAATAAGCAAGACAAAAACAGCTGGAGGTGTAACTTAAGTGAAAGAGTATTTACCTTACCTAGGAAGCAGGAGGACCCGAGTCCCATCCTTAGTACTGCCAATAACAGAAAAGAAGGAAGGAAGGAAGGAAGGGAGGAAGGGAGGGAGGGAAGGAGAAAGGAAGGAAAGAAGGAAGGAAGGAAGGAAATTGATACACATACATAAAAGCAATTGATTTTTGCCAAAAGCAAGTTCAATGGAGAAAAGATGGACTTCTCAGCAGCAATTGAATATTCAAATGAAACAACAATCTAAATTTACTTTGTCCATACTTTATACCATATGCAAAAACTATCTCGTTATCCCAGAAGAAAATGTTAAATCTAAAGCTATACAACATGCTAGAAGAAGCATAGAAGATATTTGGTCTTGGTTTTAAGCAACCACTTTTGGTTAAAGGCAGGATATGCAAAAGGAAAACCTTGATAAATTAGACTTAAGCAAATTTTTTAAAAAATCTGTTTTTCTGAAGACAATATTAAGACATTGGAAAGATAAGCCACAAACCTGAAGAAAGTATTTGAATAACATTGGTTTAATAATATTTTTATCCAAATTATATAAAGTACTCTACAAACTCAAAAATTCATGAGTAAAAACCATAAAATAATATAAACTGTATGATTCCATTAGTATGAAATTCCAGAAAATGCAAACAAAGCTATAGTGAAATAAAACCCATTAGTGATTGTCTAGTGCAGGTTAGGAGCTAAATCAATACCTGATATTCAAAGGATTAGTATATTAACCAGATGCCAACATTCTGTAAGTCTTCAATTTCTTAGCTGCTTACTGATGTAGTCTGTATGGAAAATTTTGACACTTTAATGAAACCAATTTTAGATATATTTCCTAGAGTTCCTTTGATTTTTTTCACACATTTAAACGGGCAGTGACAATTTTTCCATGCTACATGATCTTAAGACTCACATTGTCTTCATTCTCCCTGTCCCAGAAACAAATGGTAGAAGGCTAAGTGGTAGCAACTCAAATGAAAAGCTGAGGTTTGGTAGAAAAGAGAGTGTGTGTAATTTCTAACATGCTTTTGACAATATTAGAGAAGAAGAAAATACCAGATTGGATAAGAAGAAAGTTTAGATTAATAACATCCCAAACTGTATGAACACAGCAAAGTTATAGAAAGAAAACGGAAATATGAAAGTGATTTTTTAGTATCACTGCAATTTCTATCACTTTAGCTATTTTTTCTTTCTTCCTGTCTTTATTTATCTCATTTAATAAAAGGAATATTTGACAATTTTGTCTTCATTTTATCAGGACTTCTATTCTCCTGATCCTAATGAATTCTATGGCACAGTTAACTCTGCAGCATGGAATCTTTAAAAACTATTTTAAAGTGTTTTAAAAATGATTTTCATGGTTTCCTAGGGGGTATGCATGACAGCAATGGAAGAAAATAAATTTATTTGGGAAAACATTTCTATATTTAGTGATTTATTTGTAACTCCATTTAACTGTTCGTAAAGCAATCCGTGTGTTGTCATTCCAAGTGAAAACATCATTCTATATTGATCCTACTAAAATTCCCTTTGTTTCATTTAGAAGAACATCATTGCAGGGGTGATGTCTGCATGAGGAATACTCAGCTGCATAGGCTTGAAACAGAATAGACTTGTCATGACTATGGAACTTCCAGTGACTATTTATGTATCTCCTGCAAATGTCCTTCCCTCAACACCTCTCTCTCTCTTTCCCTCCTCTTGTCTCAATCTCTCCCTCTCTGATATAAATGTAAATGATTTAATTCTGACCTATACATCAGAAAAACAACTGATTGCATTTTCAACCACTTCCAAACTAAGTAAACTCATAGGAAATAGTCAGCTTTATGTTTTTATCCTTGTACCAGTGTGGAGATCCAACCTGGGTAAGATTTTCCATCCCTCTAATATCAAGATTCATGAGTTTGAGGTAGGAGGATTGAGTTCAAGGTCAATCTGGGCTACATAGTGAGTCTCTGTCTCAAGAAAGACAGTGTCAGTCAAAAAGAAAAAGATTAAGTGTCAGTCAAATAACTGGTTGAATAAATGGAATTACAGAAATGAAATGAGAAAAGGTTCAAATATTAAATCAGCAATCCATAGGGGTTTTAAATGTCAGAGATGTTTTCTTTGTTATTTACTCTCTGTTTCCCAGTCTTTCCCCTCATATTTTCTCTCCCCTTAGTACCAATCTTTCCAAGGTCATATGAGAAAATTCAATTTCATTCAGGCCAAAGGCTTTGAGTTTCCCTTCTCACATATTAATCTTGTAAACAGAAAGAAAGAATAAAAGAGAAAGAGACAAAGACAGAGATTTAACTTACAGAAATACTATATCATGTCTTTTCTTATATTTACACTTTAGAATGGGAGATAAGGACCCAAAACTTAAGCAGATGTAGCACTTGAGTAAAAGACATGGGATGAGTCATGATGTTTCATTTCTTTCTGTGTAAGATTAGACAGCCCTGCTATGTGGGAGACATAATAATCTCAGAGGGTCTTCCTGGCTCTTTGGTATGGTCATAAGCCCCCAATTTGAGGCCTCACTCACATCTGAGAGATTGATAAAGACATCCATTGGTAGTTTCCCCTTAGAAGAAATCCTCTTCCTGGTATCATTTCTTTTGTCTTTATTTCCCGGCCATACTTTGCTGAAATCGCATAAGAAAAATGCCACCAATGCTCTTATACCAACAGAAATGTAATTGACTGCGTATGTTCAAAACTAAACTATAAATGGCTAATTTTTCAAGGATACAGAAGAAAGTAATTAGAAATGATGGTCTAGTTTCCAAATCCACATTGCATTTGCATTAACTAAAACTTATCTGAGCATCTGATTTTTAAGTTAACATTTATTAACACATACCATAAAGAATTGCATAGGTTTTTTGGAGGCTTCAACCATTCACAAATGAATAAAATTTTCCTTTAATTATTCCAAATTCTTGTCTTACACAATTCTTTGAAAAATTCCTATATTCTTGTTCAAATATGTTTTATTAGTCTTGATGGAAGAATGGTCAACAGACCCCATAAATCAATTAGGAGGCTATTAGTAACTCCTATGCTGCCCAAAGTTTGATTATGAAGTCCTTCATATTGTCTTGCTACTTTGTAAAGCTCTAACAGAAAAAAAAAATCTCTGTCTTCTCCAAATCTGATTAGCAGTCATCTCTAGACACTAAGTGATCTTAATAATCTAACACAAAGAACTCATCATTTCACCTAGAATGGAGAGAATTCATGAGAATTTTTATTTTGTTACACATGTATTGTGGTTCATTTTTTAGGAAAGACTTATTTTCAAGTTTCCCAATCAATTCTTTTCTAAGGGAGAAAGGTATGAGAAACCAAATCTTCAAACATATACTCTGTCAGAACATCAGATTAAATAAACTCACACACAACTAAGAAGCATTTTTAATTCTCTCTTCTCCTATTGATGAAGCCAAGAACAGTGAGCCTTCATTTGCCAGGAACTGTGGCTCATAATTTAATAAGTTATTCCCAGTTACATTAATCATCATGCAAGGAAAATAACATTGGCCTCATTTTACAGAAAAGGAAACAAAGGTTATAATTTAAGAAATTTGTCCAAGTCGATTAAAAATGAGAGGCAGGGCACAAACTGAAATCACCCTTTTTTACTGTCCAGACAATAAATCTTTACTTCTCAGAATATATTGGTGGTGATTTTCTACAGCTGGTAAGATTTGATAACTCCATTGTCGTATTATCACATCTCAATAAGCAAACTGGTTTAATAGATTCTTTAGCAATACTGAATTCATTTGTTATATGTATTTATGTGGCCACATTTATCTCAGGTATTATATTATTTTAACTTATAGATGCATTCCCAATATCAGAAACAACAGAAGCTAAATATTAAAAAGTTAATTAATAAAGTTAAGCCTTCCTCAAAAATATTATCAAAGCCTGCAAGGTTCAAGATGGTAGGAAGGAAATGAGTCAAAGGTGGTGTCTAGCCTTCCTGATGTTTGTTTACTAGGTATTTTCTGCAATTCTAACTAGAATGTAAGTTCTAGTAGAACTACTTCAGTTCTCTAGCTAGTGTACACAGATGAAACAGTATACTTTATGAGATAATAAATGGATGTAAATATCCTTGAATAACAAACCTTTGAACACAGAATAAAAAGGAACCCTTCATTTCCCCATTATTTTCATTGGCTTTGTATTTTCATGTTACCTTGATAGATAAGCAAAAGTCTTTCTTGATTTCCATCTATTTAGTTAATATTAGTAGATACTGTGGATGCCCATTTTAAAGTTACTCAGATCATAAACACAATCTGTTCAAGTCCCTCATTCTTAAATAAAGATACCAAGGTTGAGTTGATCTCCAATGTCACAAAAAAGGGACACCCAGAACTGCTGAGCTTTTGTCCAGAGTTCTTAACATCTCACGTATCCGCCTGACGGTGATAAGATGTTGCCTTCACATATTTTGTAGGACAAACAAATTTTTCTCTTTATTTGTGGTACTTTTCACAAAGATTAAGACAGTGAGAATGACAATCACATCAGGAAGATCAAATTGACATAACTACTCAATAAATACTGAGTGCTACCAGGCTTTACACACTATGCTAACTAATAAGGGAACAAAGAAAAAGACACAGTCTCTATTATTAAAATTATACAGTACACTGATTTAACAAACATTTAGAAATAGCACAAATGTTTGTATGTGGATGCTTAACTGGAATTTTGAAGAATGGTAAGAGTTTTCCTAGCGAAGCGGAAAGAAGGAAAACATTGCAAAATTAAGGGTGAGGCTGGCAAAGTGGCTCAAGTGGTAGAGCACCTGCCTAGCAATCATAAAGCCCTGAGTTCAAACCCCAGTACTGCCAAAAAATAAAATAAAATAAGGAGCAGGATGTGATCCAAAAATTGGAAAGTTAAAGAAATAGAATATTTGGAGGAGCATAGGATCTAAAATTTCTGATAGATAAGAGAAAAACTTTTATATCCCTGATGGCTTGTGAGTGTCTCAAGAATAGATCTTTTGATGATTTATTGTTAAGTAAAACATAACAAAATATTCTTGAAGAACATTTAAGGCAGCTTGGATAAATGGATGTAGAAAAAAGTATGAATGCTGACTAATGGGTTCATTATAGTAATGGGATCAGATGTAATCAATTTTGTCTCCGAATTCAATGTGATTCTAATACAAATTTAGCCTTCCATGAAAATCAGAAATTGAAACTGAAATTCATGTGAAAGATAAAAGAATAAAAAGGTAAATAACAGTCAAAACTAACATACCTTAGCATACAAAAAGACTGACAATAAAGCTGGAATAATTAAGAATGTGTTGCTTTCTTGAAGCAATAACAAATGTAGCAAGAGGACTCAGATAGAAGCATCTATGTATGAAAACCTTATATGGCAAAGGGTGACTAAAATTTTGGAAAATAGAGGGTACTATTTAATAGCAATGTTAGAGCTAATGGTTATCCATATAATTGCTTAAATATTAACATCATAAATTCTGAGTATATTATAGATTAAAATGTGAAAATAAAACTCTAAACTGTCAAATAGAAAGTATAGAAATAATATTATTGAACTCTCTTAGAAAGAATGGATGATTCTTAACTTATTTTTATAAGCCAGTAGAAAGCACTTGAAAAACAAATGTTCAATGTATAGTAAAATAAATGACTATATAGTTATTAATAAAAAACTAAACTATGATTGAAGCCTCCCATAAGGTTACTCTCAACCTCATTCTCACTAGGTACTCTATCATTAAGATGGCATTTACATGCATTTCCTTAAATTCATTACATTTATTTATTGCTCCATACAAAATATTCTATTGCTTTAAATCATTTTTGACTGATAAATTTATGTTGGTCAGCTTTCTGTCACTATGAAAAAATGCTCAAGAGAGTCAATTTTCAAGAAGGAAAAGTGGATAAACTCACAGTGTCAGTCCATGGTCACTGGTATCATTCCACTGGGCCTGCAGTGGTACAGTACATCATGATGCGAGTTTGTGGCAGAGGAGGTTGTTCACTTCACAGTGGCCAAAAGGAGAGCAACGGGGAGAGGCCAGGGTCCCATTCCCTCTTTCAAGAGCATGAACCCAGTAATGCAACTTTCTTCCATTAGGCCTCACCTTGTAAAATTGTCAACATCTCCCAGTAATGCCAAAGACTGGCAACCAAGTCTTTGGGGAACATGCAACATCTAAACTACAGCCAACTTGCTTCATACTGTTCTGTTGTAGAAATTCAACTTGATTTTTCAATTCAAAATTATATTTCTGGGATTAAGCCATTTTACACATGTAGATTTTCTTTATTTATTTTTACTTTATTGTGTAAAAATGATAGAGGATTATATAATTCATTTCAACAATACCTATGATATTTTATTTCTTGAAAAATATTTCAAAGAATCATACCATGTTAATAGCTGTTGTATCTAAGCAACTTGCATGCTGTTATTCATCTTGTAATGATTTATAACATGTTTATTCAATAATAAAAAATTCATGTAAAAATACTTGTAAGTATTAAACACTAATAAGAAATACATAAGAACCAACTTTTAAAAATTTGTGGTATAACACATTATTTTTATGAAGCTCATCCCCAGGTACTTGTTACAGATCCTCAGAAGAATTTGGCTGTTTTGATAGCACATAAAGTAATCCAAAAGTATTATATGAAACCACTCAGTACAAATATATGACATATAGGTATTTTGTGTTATTTAATAAACTATAATTCATCCTTATAAATCGTATGGGCAATAATTAAACTGAAATAGATATTCAAGACCTTTGAATGACATACTGATGAGAACAAATTAGTCTAAATTTTGGTGACCTGAATTTTAAAGGTTTCAAGAATTATCTTAATTTCTTTTTTGCTTGGTGTTGATGATCAAACTCAGGGTTTTGCCAATGCTAGACAAGCACTCTACTATATCCTCAGGTCTATCTTAATTTCTTATTGACACATACCTATGAAATAAATATTGAGATCATACAAATTTCTAAAAATTAAATATATATCAGTATCATTGTTTAATCTGTCTTTTAATTATTATATTTAATAATTAATATGCAAATACAGCATGTGAAATATCATAATCAAAATTGAAAACTTAATTTTATTATTTAATAACTTCTTCCATTCAAGCTGTCTAATGAAAGACATAACCCAGTTTTCAGTTTTTGATTGGATATGTGGGGCTCTTGAAGAGTTTTTGTTTGGAACTCCTATGCATATAAATATTTTTATTTAAAGGGGAATTATAAAATGCATGAGTCATGAAGTATAGTGATTTATGGAATAAAATTTAGACTAATATAAAAAGAAAGGAAATTTACATTTTTTGTTTCTTGTCCAATGAAGATTCTTCATAATGCCCAAGTATTGCCTGTATCTGTTCAGTTTCCTGTGATTTATTATCAATGCATAGTTCCTAGCTAAGTTTATATGTTATTTCAATAAATAGATTATCCATACTGTTACTATACACAATGCCATGGCTCAGGCTATTTTTACCTCTACATTTTCCTAATATCATTTATTTAATGCTGGCTGTACCATTACTCATAATGCTGGAACAGCCATTGAGCTACCCATTGGGCATTAGCTTCTAATGAGTTTTTCAAAGGTTTTTTACTGTTCTTTATTGATGAACATCTCATATGTAAGTCTTATACACTTATGCCTTACACATGTTGCCCCAAGAAGACAGAAAAGATAGGATGTTTATGGTCAGAATAAGAGTATCATAATTTGTGACACTGATGACACCAGGAAAAATTAAATAACACATCATCACTACATCAGAATCCAGAAATGACATGAATCAGACAGATCTATTCTGATTAGAATGAAGTTCTCAAGAGCCCTTGGAAGGACAGGAATAGCCAATCCTAGAGGACCCCCTGAATGGACCATGGAGTTAGCAGAACAGCTGAATGACATACTAGATGCCACAGGTAGGCAAACACAGCATGAAGGACACCTGGCACCAACTGTGTTTTCTTTTAGTGTTGTAACCTGAAGCACTATCAGAGTTGGATCAATAAAGCTGATAAAATGGGTCCATACTTCATGAATAGTGAGCAGTCATACCCCTAAGCCCAGAACCTATCCTCTTATGGGCAGGTTTATAGTGAATAACATACACAAGAATCACACAAAATCATCTTGTTAGCACCATTTTGGTGGCTTGGTCTCATGCAACCTGGTAATGACTTCCCTCTTAGAACTGGAGCCTTGAACAAGGTGCAGAGATGACTCCATAGAATGAGGCTATAGCTCACAGCCTGAGAGGATGGCATCAAGTAAAACCCACACATTGGATCTCAACCCAAGCTTAGACTTCCCATCCCTATGACGTGGGTAAGTCAGGCTACTCTCGGAGTAGCCTGGGACTTAAACATTTTGAAGGAAAGTACTCCAAAATACCCAGACCGTAAATGTATTGAACAGGGAGTAGGCCTTCTCTTGTCAAGGCCTAAGAGTGGTTTTGCTGGTAGTAATTTAGAGGGACAGAATCTGCAATCTGAAAGCATTTCGTATCAGTGAAGAGCAGTAATTACTAAAATTAAGCATAAAGTAAAAGTCCTTTTATATGACTCCATTAGAATAATTTAGCATGAAACAACTGAAGAAAAGATGAAGGGATGATCTATACTCACATATGATAAAAATACTCAATTTTAACAGGGCTTCAGTGCCTCATGCCTATAATCCTAGCTACTTGAGAGGCTGAGGTTGTGAGGATCATGGTTCAAGTTCAGTCCAGGCAAATAGTTTCTGAAACCTCATCTCCAAAATAACCAGAGTGTGACTCAAGTGGTAGAGTGTCTGCTGTGCAAGTTTGAAGCCCAGAGTTCAAACCCCAGTCCCACTCCCAGTTTAAAACTGGTTAAAGAGTTTTAAGCATCAGTATTGATGGCAAGTTTATATAAAAATGCCTATTTATTGGTCCAATTCAAAGATTTTAAAAAGTGTTATAATACTATAGAACGGGTATCATTAGTAAAACACCTAATATATTTCATACAATCTGATCAGAAAAGAATCAACATGCCATCTTGTGTAAATCCATGTCTATTTGGCTGTTCATTCCTATGTTTTATGTCTATCTTCCCAACATGACTTGTTATTTTTACTTTTTAGCATTTTCTCTCAATAAAAGAACTAAAGTCTATATTTTATATCTGAGTTTGAATTATACCAACATTTCACAGACATTTGTTTTTATAATTGTGTCTCCATTTGTGGAATTAAAGTATTTATTTAGAGAAATGAGAATTTCAAGCGTGGGTAAGCAGGTAAATGGATGCTGAGGGAAAGAGTCTTGTCATGACTGCTCAAATCACACCATGTGAACAGCATGACAATCTGCTCATTGACTTCCTACAGATTATTTTTAAAATATTTGATAACAGTTTTGTACTGGGGCTTTAATAAATATTTCTTATCTTCTTTCTGGCTCATGACCTTATTAAAATGATAATAAAACATCAAAATATATAAATCAATTAGAAGACAACAGAAGAAACAGAGGAGGGGCCAAGCTGACCAGAGATTTCAACAGCAGTTTGAAAAATCGAAAGCAGACTGAGGGATAATAAATGATGGTCCAGGTTTTAGAGAAACTTGGATCTTGTTTACTGGAAGAGAAAGGTATAGATGGCAAGGGAACTAATATGTCCACACAAGTACAGTAGAGACTGAGATCTTATTGCCAAAGTGTAGATCTTGAGTAACGCATTGAGAAAAAATTGGGTGTTCAATTCTAGGAAGGTAAATTCTCCTTCACTGTTATCATCGTGCGAAACAAGAAACATTGCAATAGGAAGACTTATGTCTTCTGGTAAAGAAATCTGAAGTTTTTTTTTCCTCAGGAAAAATTGAACATTTCCAGAATTCCAGATTCTAAAAATCTCCAATAAGATTTTGAGCTTACTAATCACTGTAAAACAAAAACCCTATCAATACACTTAGAACTGCCAAGCAATTTTAGAAGCACCATTTTTAAATATCAATTGACAATCATCATTGAATGAAATATTCTAACATGATCAATATAGAACTTAATGAAAACAAAACACGGACTTAATAGAGATCATGATAGGAGGCTATACTCAGTGAAATCTCTATCTCTATCTACCAAAATTATATCAATTATATATTTGCATATATTAAACATTTTATATTAATGTAATTTATGTATTATAAAATTATATATAATGTATGTGCAGGTATAGTGTGGGGCCAGGTATGTCAAGGTTCCCAAAGACTATTCCCAGTTTCAGTAATTCACTAGGATAATTCACAGTATTCTACATGTAGTTATACATTTTTATAATTTTTTCAGGTGAAAGGATGCCAAAAATTCAGCAAAAGAAAAAGTATATAAATGTAGAATGAAGAAAAATAGAGCAGATGAACCAATTGGTATGCTAATAAATATATACATGGAAATGTCACAAGGAAACTCCCTATGTAGCTCTGTTAAACAAACAAAAAAATTTTTTTCTTCTCCAAAATCAGAGAACAGGAGGGTGGAATAGGTCCTGCAGGAGAGGGGTGTTGATATCAGTGGAAGGGAAGAGATGGTGTGGAAAGGGTGTAGAATGGTGAATATGGTGCAAATACTGTGTACACATGTATGTTAATGGAAAAATGAGATCTGTTGTAACTATTTGAGGAATGGGGTAAGGAGGACTAAAAGAGAATGACAGAGGTGGTATATTCAACTATGATATATTTAATATATTGTAAGAACTTCCATAAATGCCACAGTGTCTCAGCACAAAAATACAAATAAATAAATAAAATAATTGGAAATGAACTCATTGAGAAGATGAGATTTGATTGAAGACTTAAGTTTCATTGAGGATGAAGACACTAGATTAACACCATGGAGTACACTGATTTGAGCATTTCATTGACATGTAGGAGGTAAAAAGAAAAAAATTATCAAATTTAAAGAGAATGTGGATTTAATTTTGGTTAAGCTACACTAGGTGCAATCCACTCCACCCACCTCACTGAATGTAGCTTTACCCTGGAAATAATGCATGATACAGCTATTCAGGAACTCTGAAAAGTGAACAATACCAGGAAAATGGGAGAGGAAAGACCAAAATGGGTCTTTTTTTGGTGAGCTTATTTCTTCTCCTTCACTATACTCTAGCCCTAACTTAACACTACCCAAAACATGGAAGCAGATATCATCACAGATAAATTTTCAGAGAGAGCCAGAAATCCTTCTAGTTCTGATTGCAGGAATGGGAAAGAGATCTCTTTGCCCTAAAAAACCATAAAATAATGTTTTCCTTTTATTTGCTTGTTTGTTTTTTCTTTTCTCTATTCTATCTTGAATTGGACCCCAAGAGATTTTGTGATGTCAGCAACAATGACAATGAGGTCCCACAGAAATAAAAACTCTGAGGGAAAGAAACTTCCTCACAGTTCTGATTGGCTGTGATCCCACTAGAGCAAATTCCCTTTGAAGAATTTTCCCTTACTCAAGGATGGTCAGGCATTCTGTTCCAGTCAGGTCTTCAAAGGATTAGATAAAATACACTCCCACTAAGAAGGGAAATTTGCTTTACTCCGTTTACAGACTCAAATATTTATCTCATTCAAAACACCCTCACAGAAACATCCGAAATAATGTTTGACCACATATCCAGGAACCTGATGGCACCAATAAGTTGACACATAAAGTTTATCATCACAGATAATCTTTAAAATTTGGGAAATAATAGATACTTTTTCCAGAGTATGTTAATGTGCTAACAAACATTTCTCCTTACTTCCCATATTATGTTTATGTGATGTGGCCCAAATGATTACACTGAGACTCATGACATTATGGAGAGGGAAGCTGCTCTAGGAAAATAAGGTGTAACTTCCTAAAAAAGTTCTTTTTCTTCTTTTTATTTGTAGCCTGCACTTGAAGTAATAGCTTCAGCGGCATTTCTTTGGTAATATATATATATATATATATATATATATATATATATATATAAAATGTATGTATATATATATATATCTACACTGTATAGACAGACACTGCAGTGGAGAGTCTGAGGCAAGGATATCTGTTTTATTTGACATGCGTATGCAATGTTGTTGAAGAATTACACATACTATTTGAAAACAGATGTTGTAAGCAGTCTGAGTAGTATGGACAATCTCATATCTTAATCTTTGTGCCCCAAAGGAAGATCACGTTCTTGAAGATGGTTCAGGCCCTGTTTGAAACAACAACATGACTAGCAATGACAGAGATAATTGTGTTTGTCAAGATATTGTAAATTATGCTGGGTAAAACCCAGCAGAGTCTAAACAATGAAAAGGTTTACTTCTCACTCACAATAAATGCCTACTGTGAATAAACAAAGGGCTCAGTTTCACACAGTTGTTCAGGGCCCAAGTTTATGAAGACTCTATCATCTTGAAGCTATATAATTCCTCTTTTGATGTATTAAGAATGAGAGACCTAGTAGTTGTGTGTGGCTTTCCAGCAATGTATTTTTCAAAATGTGACATGAATGCTTTGTGCTGAAATGTCATTAATTATAACCAGCCATATGTATCACCTCTATAAACGGAATGTTACAGTCTTCTGTATTTCAGAAAGTGGAGTACTAATATTCATTATATTATGATGCGTAGTCACTTCCAAAAGCCTGATAAGTAGAGAAATACCATTGATTTACCCATACACACTGGGATACAATTATGTCCTCTAATCCAGATGTTTATAAACAGATTTTTCCACATAGGATTGATCTCAGATGCAACCGATAATTTGGAATTGCAAATTTTTGGATTAAATGTGTGTTTTTCTGGGAAGAGAGTTCAATTTATAGGTATCAAAGTCCTATTTAATTTTAAAAACTAGAACTCATGATCAAGTGAAATGCCTTGTTTCACAGCTGGATTGTATGCTAGAAATACCTGCCAAGTTCCTACTAGTACTTGGTAGTCACAAAGTCCATGAGCACCTCCCACTGTAAGAGCCATCGAGGTTTTGTCTTTTCTGCCATTCTGTTCCCTTCCCTCCTCTTCTGTTTTCTTCCTCCCCTTCTCTCTTCTCCCTTTACCTCCTGTCTCCTCTCCTCTCTTCTATTTGATTTTGTTTACTTTCATTTTATTTTATGTGTAACATATGTACTGGTGACTGGACGTCTTGTAATATTTCAGAATTGCATTAAATTTAAAGACTCAGATTCTGTATTGATGATTATTTTATTCTCATTTTTGTTTGTATTTTCCATAATCTCTTGGCTTTCAACAGTACATATTTTACATTATTTTATCTCCTCCAGAAAGAAAGAAACAGAAACCACATCAGGAAAATATGGCCTCTCCATTATTTGTAATCTAACCAACAAATAACTAATAATAATAAAATACTAGAAATTCAAGTGATCAGACCTGTGAGACCTATGTTAGCAATTTTATCTATTTTATGTCTCTGTGGATTTGCCCATTCTGGATATTTCATAAATTTTCAATTATATCACATGTGGTCCTTTAAGATTGGTATCTTTTAACAGACACAGTGTTTCTAAGGTTCATCTATGCTGTAAATGGATCAGTAATATCCCATTGAGTGGATATACCACATTTTACTCATGCATTCATCACTGGATGGACATATGGGTTTCAACTTAAGGTTATTTATTATGAATAATGCTACTAAGAACATTTATGTACATCTTTTTTGCAGGAATTTTTTCTGTTCTTAAATTTTATGTATAGAACTGGACTTGATAGTCACAAGATAATTAAATGCTTAACATTTGAGGAATTTAAGAACTCTTTTTTTAAAGTGCCAATGTATGAAGGTCTCTGTTTCTCCACTTCTCTATCAACATTTAGTGTTGTCCTTCTGTTTGATTATGGTCATCCTAATGGCTGTGTTCCATTTATTTTTATATCTATTTTTCACCCACATGAAAAACACTTATACTCTATCCCTACCTGGAATAGGATGCAAAATAAATATAATTTGATAGAGGAATGGATAAATGATTAAGATAACTGTCATTCTCAAATAACTGGGTAGAATCAAGATTTTGTTTGAAGATTTTTATTTTAAACATTTACATCAGTTAGTATCAATTAAGATCTGGTATCATAAATACCACAATGGGATTTCAGACATTCGCATTAATTCATGCCGACATTTCTTATTACATATCATCAATTCACAGACACTGAATCTTTTAATAAGAATTACTTTAAGCTCACTCAACATGATGATCTCTAGTCCCATACGTTATTCCTGCAAAAGACATAATTTCATTCTCCTTTATGGCTGAATAATGCTCCATTATGTAGGTATACCACATTTTCTTAATCCATTCATCAGTGATTAGGCACCTATATTGATTCCATATGTGGCTATTGTGTATGGTGTTACAATAAACTTGGATGTGCAGCCATGGCTCTTCTATAGAGATTATCACATTGAGTAAGCTAGGCAAAGCTCAAAAAGCCAAATATCATATATTCTCATTCAATATAGAATCTAGTCCTAAAATCATGACAGTGATGTTATGATTATGATTTTGGTGGTGGTGACGACGATGATGGTAATACAACATGAATATAAAAGGGGAACCATCTGAGGGGCGACAGCAAGATGGGGTTAAAGGAAAGGGTACTTGAGATTAAAGATTAAAGTATATTATCTATCCATCCATCATCTATCTATCTATCTATCTTTCTATGAAAATAGCATAATGAAACCCACAAAACACTATTTAAAAAATGGGAGGGGAATGGGGGGCAAAGGTAATATAATAGAGGGGGTGAACTTGTTCAATGAACACTGTTCACATCTTTAGACTTATCACAATGAATCCCCTTGTACTATTAATGTGTACTAATAAAAGGAATTATTTTAATATGCTTTGATTTTATTTTCTTATTTTTTCCTTTTTGTCTGATTTCAGCTAAAAATTTCTGTTTTCCCTCAAATCACAGACTTTTCAGCCAGATACAAAATAAAACCAAAAGCAGACAAAAAGTAATTTTCTTTTTCTTAGGTCCTTGTGAAGCATTAATGTGAGTCTACTCTCCAAATTAAAGACTAGCTAGTTCCTTAAATCCCATTGTGTGCAGAAAACACAAAACCAAAATGCTCCAAAAAGAAATATAAAGGTAGATTCTCTATTTTGCATTGTGCCTAAATGGAAAGTAATATGTAAATATACATTTCAATCTTCTAAAGATTATGACAAATATTTTTTGTGGATTAATAATGAATTGAAATTCAGGAGCTTAAGTAACACATCTAAGACACACATTAAAAAGTAACAAAGCTAAGATAAAAACTCTCACTTGTCTGATTTTAGGGACCATGCCTTCGATTATTTCATTCTAATTAATAGTCTGAGATGTTCAGATATTACTCCAATGAAATTATGTATTAGAAGATAAAAACTAAGAATTATTTAGTCTTATTTAATATTTTACTTTGATATGTTCATGGTTTCCCCAGATAGAAGAATGTCTTTTCAATAGAGACATTGAAAGAGATACTGGAGACTTTTTTTTTTCAAGTTAAGTAATCTTGTTTACATTTTATTTTTATTATTGGTGTACTGGGGTACATTGTGGCATTTACAAAATTTCTTACAACTTATCATAGTTTAATTCACACCATCATTCTCCTTTATCTTTCCTCCTCCCATTCATAGAATAGTTTCAACAGGTCTCATTTTCCATTAACATACATGTGTACAGAATATTTCCACCATTTTCACCCTCCGACCCCCTTTCTTCATATCCTCCCACCTCCTACTGGTATCCACTACACAGACAGGACCTGTTTTGCCTTCTGTTCTCTGTTTTTGTAGAAAAAAAATGGCATTTTTGTCTAAGATAGCTATACGGGGTGTTTCATTGTGACATTTCCATGTATATATGTATTATAACCTGAATTAGTTCAATCCCTCTTCTTTACCCTTTCTACCTTAGTCCCCTTCCTATGATGGTTTCAACAAGTTTAAAAATTCTGTGTTCATCCTTGTACAGGAAGCACATCAACCATTTTTACCTTTTTGACTTCATTCTGTTACTCTTCCTCTTACATATGTGACCTTTTTTGATATCAAAATGCCAGAAAAAAGCAGAGTGTGTAAAGTGTGCAAAAACAATCGAATATCTATCATGTGTACTTTTTATCCATACTTTACTTAATATAAAGGAAATGATGATGTGTTATAATTTATTGCTAGGGAAACAGTTTATCAAAGAAAATGAGAATATCTTTTATTTTATCTTTCAGATAACTTATTTTTACTTATTTATTTTTTAACTATTCATTTATTCACATGTGCATACATTGTTTGGGTCATTTCTCCCAACTCCCCCACCCCCAGCATCTCCCCCCCAACACCCCTCACTTCTAGGCAGAACCAGTTCTGCCCTTATCTCTAATTTTGTTGAAGAGAAGACATAAGCATAATAAGAAAGACAAAGTGTTTTTGCTAGTTGAGTTAAGGATAGCTATCAAGAGAGATTCCTAGCATTGCTTCCATGTACAAATGTGTAACAACGCAAGTTGATTCATCTCTAACTGATCTTTACACTGGTTCCTGATCCCCTTCTCATGTTGGCCTCTGTCACTTTAAGATTTCTGTATTAGTTCCTTTGGAGTGGGGACATCAAACACTTTCATGTTTTGAGTTTTCTACCTATCTCCATACTTCCCATATGTGCTCTCCCCTTGTCATGTGACCCAAGTCCAACAACATTGCTGCATTTGCCCTAGATCTGAAGTCTGCATATGAGGAAGAACATATGATTTTTGGTCTTCTGAGCCTAGCTAAACTTGCTCAGAATAATGTTCTTCAGTTCCATCCATTTACCTGCGATTAATAAGATTTCATTCTTTTTCATGGCTGAATAAAATTCCATTGTGTATAAATACTACATTTTCTTGATCCATTCATCAGTAGTGGGCCATCTTGGCTGTTTCCATAACTTGGCTATTGTGAATACCACTGAAATAAACATGAGTATGCAGGAATCTTTGGAGTAACCTGTGTCACATTCTTTTGGATATATCACCAGGAGAGGGATTGCTGGATCAATGGCAGATCTATGTTTAGGTTTTTCAGCCTCCAAATTATTTTCCAGAGTGGTTTCACTAGCTTGCATTCCCACCAGCAGTGTACGAGGGTTCCTTTTTCCCCATGTCCTAGCCAACACCTGTTGGTGGTGGTGTTATTGATGATGGCTATTCTAACAGGAGTGAGGAGGAATCTTAGGGTGATTTTCATTTGCATTTTCTTTATGGCTAGACATGGTGAGCATTTTTTCATGTGCTTTTTGGCCATTTGAATTTCTTCTTTTGAGAAAGTTCTGTTTGGTTCAGTTGCCGATTTCTTTATTGGTTCATTGACTTTGGGAGTTTAGTTTATTGAGTTCCCTGCATATTCTGGTTATCAGTCCTTTGAGGTATAGCTGGCAAATATTTTCTCCCATTTTGTGGGTGGTCTCTTCAGTTTAGAGACCATTTCTTTTGTTGTGCAGAAGCTTTTTAATTTTATGAAGTCTCATTTCCCCATTCTTTCTCTTACTTGCTGAGCTGCTGGGGTTCTATTGAGGAAGTCCTTGCCTATACTTGATAGTTCCAGAGTGTTTCCTGCTCTTTCTTGTACTAGCTTCAGAGTTTTGGGTTTGTTATTAAGGTCCTTGATCCATTTTGAGTTAATACTGGTATAGGTTGATAAACACGGATCTAGTTTCAGTTTCTTGCAGATGGCTAACCACTTTTCCCCGCAACATTTGTTGAAGAAGCTGTCTTTTCTCCAGCGTATATTTTTGGCACCTTTGTCAAAAAATAAGGTGGGTAGAATTGTGTGGATTCATATCCGGGTCCTCTATTCTGTTCCACTGGTCTTCATGTCTGTTTTTGTGCCAGTACCATACTGTTTTTTACTGCTATTGCTCTGTAATACAGTTTGAAGTTGGGTATTGTGATACGTCCAGCATTGCTCTTTTTGCTGAGTGTTGCCTTGGCTATTCGCAGTCTATTGTGTTTCCAAATGAACTTTAGGGAAGATTTTTCAATCTCTGTAATGAAATTCATTGGGATTTTGATGAGAATTGCATTAAACATATAGATTGCTTTTGATAGTATAGCCATTTTTACTATGTTGATTCTACCTATCCATAAGCACAGGAGATCTTTCCACTTTCTGTAGTCTTCCTCGAGATCTTTCCACTTTCTGTAGTCTTCCTCGATCCCTTTCTTCAGGGGTTTGTAGTTCTCCTTGTAGAGGTCATTCACATCCTTTGTTAAATTCAGTAGACATCAGCTAGGTCCATTTGATCTATGATATGATTTAACTCTAGAATTCATCAGCTAGGTCCATTTGATCTATGATATGATTTAATTCTAGAATTTCTTTATTGATTTTTTGTTTGGATGACCTATCTATTGGTGATAGGGGGATATTGAAGTCTCCCATTACCATTGTGTTGGAGTCTTTATATGTTTTTAGGTCCTTCAGAGTATGTTTGATGAAATTGGGTGCATTGACATTAGGTGCATATAGGATGATAATTGTTATTTCCTTTTGTTGTATTTCTGATTTTATTAGAATGGAGTGTCCTTCTTTATCTCATTTGATCAATGTAAATTTGAAGTCTATCCTGGCTTGGTAAATCTTCCAGCCTTTCACTCTCAGCCAATGTTTGTTTCTGTCAATGAGATGGGTCTCCTGTAGGCAGCAGATTGTTTGATCTTCCTTTTTAATCCAGTTTGCCAAATGGTGTCTTTTGATAAGGAAATTGAGTCCATTAACATTCAGTGTTAGTATTGATAAGTATGTGGTGATCCCTGTCATGCAGTTGTCTTTGTTGATTAAGGGTTTGATTGTGTGCAGCTGAATCAATATTACTCTCTACGTTCTTGCCTTTTCTTCTCCTGTGGTTTGATACTACCTGCCCTTTCATGGTTTTGTTTGCTTTCAATTTCTGTGTGCAGAATTCCTTGAAGAATCTTTTTTAGTGGTGGTCTGGTGGTCATATATTGTTTTAGTTTCTGCTTATCATGGAAGACTTTAATTGCTCCATCTATTTTTGAATGATAGTTTTGCTGGGTAGAGTATCCTAAGGTTGAAGTTATTTTCATTCAGTGCCTGAAATATCTCACTCCATGCTCTTCTTTCTTTAAAGGTTTCTGTTGAAAAATCTGCTATGATTTTGATGGGTTTGCCTTTGTATGTTATTTGTTTTTTCTCTCTTCCAGACTTCAATATTCTTTCTCTATTCTCTGTGCTTGTTATTTTAATGATAATATGCTGTGGGGTAGTTTTATTTTAGTCTAGTCTGTTTGGTGTCCTAGAGGCTTCCTGTACCTGAATGGGCATAGTTTTCTGTAGATTTGGGAAGTTTTCTGTTATTATTTTGTTGAATATATTACAAATTCCTTTTGCTTGAATCTCTTTTCCTTCTTCAATGCCCATGATTCTCAGGTTTGGTCTTTTGATGGAGTCGGTGAGTTCTTGCGTATTCCTTTCACAGGACTTGAGCTGTCTGACTAATAGTTTGTCAGTTTTTCCTTTAATTTCCATTCCATCTTCAAGTTCTGAGATTCTGTCTTCTGCTTGTTCTAGTCTGCTGGAGTGGCCTTCAATTTTGTTTTGTTTTTCTGTTTCATTGTTTTTTTTCTGAGGTTTTCCACATCATGGGTCACTTCCTCTTTAATATTGTCAACTTTTGTCCTTAGTTCATTTATCTCTCTCTGGTGTTCTCTGTTTCACTTTGGTGTTCATTTAGGGCTCCTATGAGTTCATTTATTTCTTTTTGTGTTTTTCTCATATTCTTTATTTTATTGTCTTGGAATTTCTTCAGTGCCTCCTGTACATTTTGGTTGACTGTGTCTAGTAACATCTTTGTGAAGTTCTAATTGATTACTTCCAGGATTTCTTCTTTCAGATCGTCTGTGTGGGCTTCATTGGGTTCCTTGGTATAGTTTATCTTTGTTTTGTTGGAGTCTGGGTCTGGGTATCCGTTTTCTTCATTTCTCTCTGAGTCTTGTACTAATTTTTTTGGGGGGCTAGAATGATTTCCATTCCTTTTTCATCTTCCCATCATTCCACTTTGTACTGTTTCTGTCCCTGCTGTATGTGTAATTTGGTATTAGCTAACTTACAATAGTAAAAGTAACAAAACAAAGAAAGAAAGAGAAAGAATGAAAAAAAATGGAGAACCAAAGAAATCAACAGGGGGATATGGTGGACAATCAAACAGCAAACAAGACAAACAAATTCTTAAAGAAAAGGAAAAAAAAAAAATCCACGTTCAGGAACAGTAGAGTTTCAGTCTTAGTAGATCTGGTGTTACTCCTTTAGCATTCAGTCCTGTTTGTCTGCATATCCTAGGAAGGTTGGTGCCTGCATCTGGCAGTGCTGGAGACCTCCTGTTTTCTCAGAGTAACATGGCATGGAGCAGCTTTTTATGGGCTGGGGTCAGGAGTTTGGAGTTTTGTTCCTTCCTTTTTTTTTTTTTTTTTGCCAAGTGTGGCTCCAGCAGGAAAGTGTTATGTTTGGTTTGCTGAAGGTCTCCCAAGCATGTTTGGAGCTGGAGGCTGGTGAGCCGGCAGACAGTGGCTAGTGTGCTAGTGGGTGTGGGCAGGTGGGCGGTGGCCTGGTGGGCCATGAAAATATCTATAATGTCACAATATTTCCAATTCCAATTGAGACAAAACTTGAACATTGCATAGACTCACTTATTTTCTTTTTGTTTTTGGTTCAATTCCAAAACTGAATGTTAGATGTCCAAATTACAGATTATTAGAATATTATGACTGTATTGGTGACTCTAGTTTCTACTTGTAAGATGCAATACTTTGAATAATCAAGCATTGTTCTATTTTGAGTAGTTTTCTATGGCCTATAATCAATAAAGAAAATTTTAGACCCAGAAACAATTAGTTTTCAACAGTAAAGTATAAATACAAATATAACTGATGAGACCTGCTTGCTCTTCCTTGCTGATATATTAACTAACATTATAACTAGAGGCAGAATATCTATTTAAGATTCTTATCCAGTTGCCTGTATTTGATTAATGTTCTTAATCATGCCAGATATTTTTGGCCTTTTAGACAGCACTGCCAGATCTATCTAAATGTAATCACTTATCTATTTGTAGCAAAGTTTAGATAACTTGTAAAAACTTTATTGTTTACATAAGCCAAAAAATTTTTGCATTTGTTATGCAAAACCATTAAATGATTGCATCATTTCTAGTATATTCCAAATCAAGCCATACTGAAAACCCTTACCATATGCCTGTTTTCACAGGGCAAGGTTTTAAGTTAGCCTTTTTTTTCTTTTTAAACATCTGTGTTTGTTTATGGAAGTATAAATATTTAAAGAGAGGAAAAGAAACCTCAAACTATAAGTGAAATCAGCTTTCTCAGCCCCTTGTTGCTTGAAATAAACTTCATGGAACTTTTCAGTGTGAACACGTAAGAACACTGGGCTGAAGTCAACAGAAGAATGAGTAATCTTTTTAGTGTGTTGTTTATTTCCATAGCTAATGAAGAAGTGGTTTTCTTCAGAAAGTGATTATACTCATGTTTTATTGGGTAACTAATGTTCTAAAATGAAGACTATTAGCTTGAAATTCCCCAGTGTTGCTAATCACAGTCTCCAGAAACAAGCTGAAAACATTTAGAATATGAGTAAATCATAAAAATTATTAGAAAACAGTATCTCTGAAAAGAAATTCTTGGTTAATTTCTTATAATCAAGGATTTAAATGAAATTATTTGTTATCAAATTATCAGCTATGTTTTCTTTTCTCGTTTGTATTGTTTTCTGTCCTAACAGTTATTGCTTAGACATGTTTATTGATTAAATCCTAACACAATATAAATGGGGATTTTGATATGGCTTGCTCTATAGGGCTATTAGTTAATCAAAGTCTATTATGACATTAGTTCAACAAATAATTGTATCTTATTGAGAAAAGTGTTGGACAATGCTGAAACTGACACTTCCTCTATGATAGGGGTGTGTGTGTGTGTGTGTGTGTGTGTGTGTGTGTTGTCTAAAGACTCACACACAAACCAGCTAGAAAGAAAGTCTGAAGGTAGATATCAGAGTTTAGGATACATGTCTTACCTGTATTGCTCAATTCAAATCAGAATCTTTATACACTGACATAGTCAAAGCTAGAATTTAGAGTTTCCGTAACATAAACTTCATAGGTGTTTCAAATATGTGAAGTAAATTCAATGAAAGTCAACATAGTGGAAGAGAAATGTATGTTTGCACCAACAGCAGAAACCAAACAAAAGTATTTTCTGTCTTTTGTTTTTCAAAGGAGGCTTTGCTTCACTCTGTAGTGCCATCAGTGTAATCACTATATTCATTACAAAGCTGCATCTGGTACTTATGTTCATGGATGTTAAAGAAGTAACTCAGC
This sequence comes from Castor canadensis, assembly GCF_047511655.1. Taxonomy (NCBI): domain Eukaryota; kingdom Metazoa; phylum Chordata; class Mammalia; order Rodentia; family Castoridae; genus Castor; species Castor canadensis. Next base: position 31,741,517 of record NC_133389.1, on the reverse strand, counting down.
TTCATTATTGTACTGTTGAGGAAAATGAGAGCTAAAAATTTCAGTAATTTATGCAAAGTTATGAAAAGGGGTTACTGGCTAAGTTGTGTATATTATACATAGGTTTTTATTTATTTATTCTTTTGGTTATCAAGAGTAAATGTGATGTTAGATATATAGAAAAATCACAGAAGTATCTGTGCTGTTAATAGATTTATGGAAGAGAGTATCTCAAAATTAACAGCTGAATCAGACTGTTAGACTGTGTTTATCTCTATACACAAAATAATAATTTTAAATGTTTTTAAGTATGCCAATGTGGTTAGCATCAGAAGACAAACTTGAATTACAAATCTCTCTCATCAACTAAGTGACTTGGGGTAAGTTATTCTGCTCTCTCTGCATCAGTTTTCACCTCTATAAAATGGGTTTTCAAGAATTAATCTCTAAGCTTCTTCCAGAACAGTTTATTGCATAGGTTTTCAGCATGTGTTTAGTAGAATAGCACTTGCTGGGATCTTCCATCAAAGTGCATTAGTTCATGCAAAGTAAGTACCTGTTAGAACCCCAATGGTCAACTATGGTTGAATCTGTCCTATTACATATATACTTAATATCACATCTATGATTTCCCCTAAGTCACATGACCAGAATATGTTCAATCACTAATTGGTCAAATTTAGATCAACTGAGCATTGCTAAAGGTATCTCAACACCCTTTATCCTGAAAAAAATCAATGGTCTAGATTTCCAAAAAAAAAAATATTTTGACCATAAACTGTACTGTGTCCATTCAACTTCAGCTGCACATATATTTATGGAAACAGTGATATTTTGTCACGTGTTCTAAATAAGTTTTAAAAAAAGGACCCAACTCTTTATACAAGGTCCTTTAGTGAATAATTGAGTAATTTCAAGGAAAAAATATGCATCACCTCTGAGAATGTTCTTTTCAGTAGTGGAAATTATGTTTTTTAAGATACCCCCAGTGAAAAATATCATATTCACCTATTTTACATTATTTAAATAAGTGTTAGATCCAAATTCTGAACATTTAATATTAAAATCCAAACTGATTTAAGCACTGTTTAAGTATTGTCAAGATGGTCAATGTCCCATGTTTTATAAATTATGTCTACTAAATAGGCATGTAACAACATATTACCTAAAAGATTTGGTGAAGATTAAATAACATTGGTAATACTCACAGGAAAAGTTTAAAGTGGCTCAGGATGGCATGTCAATATCTCAAGAAATAACTTTTTAACTTCCTTTCTTTATTCGAGGAATTAAAGTGTCTCTCTTCATCAATTTCCATTACTCTTCAGGGTCAAACCTTAACACAAACTAGAACTGTATAGCTTACTACAATAATTGCAATGAAAATAGTAATATTACTTTTAGCATATGCTTGGATATACCCAGGCAGAACTGATTATTACACACACACACACACACACACACACACACACACACACACTCACACACATGCTAAAACTGCAAACCATTTGGGCAATTGTTAATTATAGAAAGCTAAATCCAGGCTGACTTCTACATTATTAAGATAAATATAGCCATCTTGGCAAATTCTTATTAAATTCAGGACTTTTTATTTACATAAATGGAAGAAGGGGTCTTTTCCATTTGCAATGATTTTGCTGTAGTGTGGAACATTTATTCTTCTCCATCCATAGTCTTGACCACCATCAAAACTCTTTGTTAATGATTTTAGCTATAGGCTCAGATTTGTTTAATTCTCCATTTTCCAAATCATTAAAAATAGGTCCCTTTCCTGAAGGTTTTCCAACAAAGAGAATCTCAGCTCTCTTTAATTAAATCCAGTGGCCTGAAACACCAAAGAGAAGATGTAAACTCAGGGGATTTGAACAGGAAGGGACTGCCAGATCAAAGAAAATGTTCAGATACCAAGTTCAGAATGTGAGTTGGAAAATCCTGAAGTAAATAAAAGTGCAGCATCCTGCAGTCTTCAATGCTAAATTTGGATGCACCATTTATTATACACATGACTAAATGCAAGTCGTACTTCATCTCTCAGCTCAAGTGTCCTCACCTACAAAAATAAGATGATAATATCATCAAACTCCTGTTTTGTTCTTAGAATTAAATAAAATATTTGCGAATAGAAAAATGCAACTTTGGCCAATGTTTATCACATGTCCACTGTCTTCTATGTTCTTAAGCATGCATTTCAGCCAATCTTCCTATAAGTCCTCAAAATATATCCATTTTTCAAGTAAAATAAAATTCAAGGAAGTTGAAAAATAATGATCACATCTAATGTTATACAACTAATCAACAGAATTAAAAACTATGTTCTAAATATATTTTCTCTGTTTGTCACATTACCCCATGACTTCTTGTTCAGGACTTTCAATAAATATTGCTTTTATTCATTTATAAATTCCTATAAAAGCCTTTGAAAAGTTCCAATTTGACACAGTGCTGGTGACGCACACATATAATTTTAACTATTTGGGAGGTTGAGACCAAGAGGATAGTAGTTTGAGGCCATCCCAGGCAAAAAAAGTTTACTCTTAAGGGGGAAAGTTTGGGTATGGTGGTGCATGCCTGCCATCCCAGCTACAGCAGAAAACTTAAAATGGGAGGGTCATGGTCAGGGAGCATGAGCAAAAAGCACAATCCTATTTCCAAAATAACCAAAGAAAAAAGGGCTAGAGGGATAACCCAAGTGGCAGAGCTCCTGCTTCAAAAGCATGAAGCCTGAGTTCAAACCTCAGTACCACCAAAAGAGTGTCAATTTACCACCACATACCAATACCTCAGAATCATAGTACCATAGTACTTAAATGTCTTTCTTATGAGACATTACACTGTAGTGAAAGAAAAAAAATACTTTGACGCTAACACATTCAATTATACATCACTCTGTTTTAATATTGTCTAAATGTATCGCTGCAAAAGTTCTTTAAATTTGCTTAGTCTCGGTTTTCTCAGTGTTCAATGGCAAATCTAAAAAACCTTATCACAGATTTTTTGTGTGAAAATTAAGTTAAAATAATTGAATGGTAGAGGTAAGCTAAACTGTTGTCTTTATTTCATTTGCTATCTAAAATACCATAAAATAGCAGAATAAATGCATTTTAAAGAGAGAAATAGTAGAAGAAACAAAGAGTACATCACATAACCATATATTTGAGGAATTCTTGATGAGATAGCATACTTCATTACCTCCACAGAATAAAAAAAAAAAGAATATCAGTTCTTCAGTACCAAGCAGAAGATTATTGGGGTTAAGACAAGAAAAGTAGCCTGGAGAAATCAGAGGGCTTGTAATGAATAAAATAAACATATTTCTGAAACTGTTAGTTCAGTGTATATTCTAATAAGATGAAAAGCCCAAATCTGCAGAATAATGTTATTAAATAAAGACATTATTGAATAAATCAACCTGTAAAACTTGCTAGTTTGAGACATAATGAAAAAAATGACCTCACTTATACATTGGTGGTTACTCAAGAGCTGAGAAAAAGCAATATCTTGTGTGACTTTGTGATGGGAGAAAAAGCCTGCTGTCAAGATTTACAGACTCCTTTAAACTTATCTAGCTCTTGCTATGCTGAAGCTCCTTCATAAGTATCAAGTATTTGAGCTCTTGAGTCTTTTGGCGACTAAATACTTAAAGTAATTAACAAATAGTTGTCATAATGTTTTTTGTTTTCTTGAGTATCAAGTTATACATATAAGTATGTATACCCTTGGCCTTGTTGAAATCAGATATAAATCATAAATCTATCAACTATATTGTTCCCAAACAACTCTTAAGCCAATTATTCCTGAGTGTCATTTCTACTTAGTATATTCTGTAGCTTTAGCCAAGAGTCAATACCTGGTTCCAGAGTTCTTATAGAAGCAGATGATCAATCTTCATGTGCTATAATTTACCTATACATATGTATCATCTCACAAATTGTTTGGCTCAATCAAAATAATATTGATAAATTGCACAGCAAATTTTGAACAGGATATCACAAATTATATTATCTGATTAGAAGAAGATAGAATCATTGGGTAATCCTTTCCAGAGTTAGAAATTTTACCTATAACTATCTTGTTCATGTATTTATCAAATGTAAGTGTTGAGTTTTATTACATACCTAAGGAATATAAAAAATATATTTCAGAAGAGTACCACAAAATCATTTGATGAAATCTTTTCTCCTACTCATGATAAGAAACTATTCAAAAAAATATGATTAGAAAAAAGTTCCAAACATTTCATAAGGGGTGTCTACTATATATGTACTTAGAGAATCATTTTATTGGTAAAAACTCAAATATTAAAGCCAGGAAAGTGAAAATGTTGCTGTTATGGCTGGGATTTACTCTTGACGCAGAAACTGTGTACAATATAGTCACAAAAGTAGAAAATATAAGTCATATAACAATATTTAAGAAAGAGATCAAGATGATTTATTTGTAGATTATGTAATTTCATATCAACAAACTATCCCAGGATAAGTGATCATTACAATAAAATAATAATCAACATAAAAAATGACAATAGTAAGATATGTTTCCACAGTAATTAACACATGCTAGAGTCATGTATAAGTCTTAAAACATTAAACACATACTGATTTCAAAGATCAAGAAGGTTATTTGTTTTTATCTCATTTTACTGATGAGGAAACTTGGGTGTACACTGGCTATCTCACACAAATTGTTAGGATCCTGGGAAGGAAGTGAACACCCAATGTAGAGAATGTATCCTTAATAATGTTTAGCTTTTGGAACATACTTGCAATAACCAAATAGATGAAGTACTTGTAGTGTGATCCTAATCGCAATAGCAAGGGATATTAACACTTCTGAGTAAACTTCAAAGGAACAGGATGTGATCCACTAGAAAGTACTCATGAATAGCCAAGAAAATTTTAGGCAGAAGAAAATCATGAATCATGTTCTATTACAGGGAATAAGACTTCAAAATAAAGTTTCATTAATTAAATCCAGGAAACAGTGTGCAATTGATGTAAGAACAAGCAAATACATTAATGAAACAATGGAAAATTCAGAAGCATAATTCACATGTGACACAATTTTGAAAGAAGCAACCTTTTGTATCAAAGAAAAAGATTTATTCAATAGTGCTAGAATAATTGTCTACTTGTGAAGATAAGTATTCACACTCCATCTTCATACTTCACACAGACAAATAAATTACAGATGGATTAACTAGCTAAAATATAAACAAATTATAAGAAAATATAGAAGACTGTTTCATAAATTTATGTAGAGTAGGTTTTCCTGACCAAAACATGAAACCAAGAATCCATAAAGCTAAGCCTAGCACATGTAAACATTTAATTAAATATGTAAAACATTTTGTACAATGAAACACGACAGAAACCAACTACAAGAAAATAAAAATTTCTCTAAGGAAGAAATTAAAAGTGTGTAATGATAAAATAAAGATCTAGTATACGTAGAAAACTCCTAAATCAATTGAGTAAAAGAAGGAAGTCATGCTGGAACTGTAAAACGGGTATAGCGTGTATGGAGGGGGAATAGGAAAGAGTGAATGAAGGAGATTAAGGTGAGGGTATATGGTTGATGGACTGCATATGCTTATATGAAACAGAAAATTGCTTTAAGTGTGGTGGGATGGGTGTTGAGTGGGAGGGAAGATGGGGGTGATCTAACCAACATATACTATAAGCCTAATTGAAATTGTAACTATGAATTCCCCCCCTGTATAATTAATACCCCCTAATAAAAATTTTATAATTAATAAAAGAAGGAAGTCATGAAAAAGAAATTTACATAAAGAAAAATAAAAGTGACCAGTTACGTGAAAGAAGATGAAAGACATTTAACACCTCTAATAAGAAAGTGTAAATTAGTATTAAATATAATTTTGTACATATATCTGTATACATTACATATTATATATGTGTATATATATACATATATATAGTTTTCTATAGCTTCCATAGTTTTATTTTTAATTCAGTGACTTAAAACAGAAGTTTATTATTTTACAGTTGTGAAGAACAGAACTCTAGCATACGTCCTACTGGGCTAAAAATCAAGGTGGCAGTAGAACTGTGTCCCTTTCTTGAGTTTTTGGGGCATAATCTCTTTTCTTAGATATTTTTAGCTTTTAGAGGCTGTTATCCTCTTATGAATCAATATCTATTATTTTAGTTTTCTGTGTTATTTTGGGTTGATCCAAGAGATGGGACATTTTAGGATAGATAGTATAAAGTATAGTAGAACTACATATAAGATTTTCTCAAAATGTAAGTACTTTATGTTACCCAAAATACAGACCATTTTTTACTTTTAACTTATTTCTTGTTATATCAAAGCAGTGTCTTAATGTGCTGTCTAATTTTTGTGACATTTTATTTTCTCTAACTTATCTACAATCTTTTTTTTGAGATCATATCTTACAGCTCTTTTACTGGAATCCATCTCTAATTAATGCTACCTATAGAACTAATTCCAATCTGGATCTATATTAGAACACAGTGAAACTTGATAACACCACATAATATTAATGTTGGAAGCAACCTTAGATTCTGCTACTCAGTTTTCTCTTTCGGGAGCTACTAGCATTTTGTGTGGGACAATTATTTGCTGTTCAGAAATTTTCCGCACTTAATACATTCTTGAATTATCTTCATTAGAACATCCAAAATACCCACAGATATTTCCAAGGTTATCTTTCCAAATGAATAGTTAAGAAGTCTTAGGTTGAAGAAAGGAAGAAATTGCCAAAATCAAAAGTATGATAAATTCAGAGAAAAACAAAAAATTATTTCTTTTTTTCTTTCTATATTTTCTCCATTCTCTTTTATTTTTTATTCATTTATTCACATGTGCATACATTGTTTGGGTCATTTCTCTCCACTGTCCCCCTTCCCTACCCTCTTTTTCCCTCCCCCCTCACTTTCAGCCAGAACCTGTTCTGCCCTTAGCACTAATTTTGTTGAAGACCCAAGCATAATAAGGAAGACAAAGCATTTTTGCTAGTTGAGTTAAGGCTAGCTATACAGAAAGATTCTTAGCATTGCTTTCATGTACACATGTTACAAACCACATGAGAAGAGGATCAGGGACCAGTGTAAAGATCAGTTAGAGGGGAATCAAAAATTATTTCTTGACCCCTTCCCTACATTCTTTTGGCTATTCTATTTCATAAATTTATTTTCAAAATGCTAACATTACATAGTCAAATTAGTTTTCGATTTTACAACCTAATTGTAGACAACTGAACATCCCATTAACATTGTCATTTCTTTATTATTATAAATGTAGTTTATATTAAAGTACATACAAGTAAAAATTTTAAAAATTGGCCATTGAAGAAAATGATGTTTCCATCTAAAAATGATTGTTTCATTAACAAAGAGAGATTTGTACTGTTAAATCTTCATAATTGTGATATTATTAAATTTCAAACATATGGAGTAAATTATCAACTTGATGAGAAAGTTAATAGGAAACTTTATTTTTACCAAAATTTATCATTGGAAGGAAGAAATAAAGTTGTCTTGCAATGGTACAAAAGCATATCTACACTAAAACTTGAGCCAGAAAAATATGTGTCTTTCTAACATTATGGCAAATTTATAGATAATTTTCCAGATTAAGTGTGAGAAAAATAACACGTCATAGAATTCTGAAGTTTAAAATATTTGCATTATATAAAGTTATTAAAGATAACAGTCATCCCAATCATTAATTTACTCATTCAAAGTGTATAATAAACATGAAAACCTTAAATGCTTCAGGGGAAAGAATCTGAACATCCAAGAAAAAAACGTGGGGGAAGGGAGAGGGAAGGGGTGGGAGGTAGAGGAGAAAAATGGCCCAAACATTGTATGCACATATGAATAAACAAAAAAAAAAAGACATGAAACTTTTCTTTGTCAATTAAAACAAATGAAACAAAGAAAAAAATGAAAATATGTGGACTTTTGATGCAAAGTAAATGCAAGACTCTCAAATGCCTACAGATAGGCAGAGAGAAACTTGGCTGAATTAACCCATAAAAGAAATCCAACTCCTCCTATAGGAGGCATCAGAAAGCATTTCAGTATTATTTACTACCTTTGATTGACGTGTAGGCTAAAAAGGAAGAAGAACTGCATTGACTGGTTAAGAGGAATCAAACCTGAGTCACCTGTGGCAAATATGGTGCCAAGCTAGAATGGATCCAAGATTTCTGAGTAGCTGCAAAATAGTGAAGGCTATTATATGCTAATGATGACATCCAAGAAGAAATCAGCTTGTATCTCAGGGATAATGAAGACTCATATTTCCAATAGGAAACAGAAATTAGCAAATGCAAAGTATTTGTAGAAATATAGCAAGGTCGTTAAATGGAGATCCTGTTGACAAGCCAGGAGTGGAGTAAAGAGGCCACAATTGCTGGTTGCATAGAAAGGTTACACAGACCAAGTAGTTGCTAGTGTCTATATGCAGTCTAACCACTTAACGTTTAATGTCGGTGTAATATTTTATTTCCTACTAATTAAACTTCTTAATATAATTTGATGTAAGAGTGCTTGTCTAATATTTCAGCTGTTTCTAGAAAGTGCTAGGAAAGAGGAAATATGCCTCCTGGCAAAAGTCCATGAGACTAATTATCCAAGGAAATTCATGGCACAAATGCAACTAATTAAGGTGTTATTTTCATAGGTGAAAACAAAATTCTTAATTGGCTTTTGTTCAATTTTCATTCAAAAGCTGCTGCACCACAAGATTGTGTTTGAGATGGTTTTGCTCTGAGCATATGCTTTTATTTAAGATTAGGGCAAGAATGCACACAAAATAGGTCAACAGAAACAAAAAACACTAATTCCTATAAAATGCTCATCCATAAATGTGCTTAAGGTTCATCTAAATCCTCTTCTATTGAAAACCTCCCTCCACTTAGTCCCCAGGTAGACTCTCCTATTTTTGAAATTCCAATCCAATGAGCAATAATAATAATAATAATCCCTTAATAATCCCTTCTGCCCATAAGGACAGTTCCTGTATACACAATCTCCCAATGTGATATCTATCACCTTTGACCCTTCCTCAGCATAGCAAACTGGAAATCCTACAGCATGCTGGGTGTTTTAAAGTCTTTCCCTATAGTACAAACACACTAAGAGAGTGGATTTATTTCTCCAGCTAGCAAACAACAAAGGTCATCAAAAACAGCATGAAGTGGTAAACTTTTCATGAGTGCTAACTACTGTTTTTATATTCATCTTCACTTGTTTCTTCCTTTTAGTAAAATCCACTGTATGCTAAAATGATTGATACATAAATATCATCTTCAAGAAGTAAAGAGATCATGGATAAGTATTCATGAAACATTACTAGAAGTGTATATGGTACAGTGCAGGGAGATATGTGAAAAACGTGAAGGACGATAAGTAAATATTGAGACACATTCTCTGGGGAAGAAAGTTAACTAAACAGAGCTTTTTAAAGAAATTTAAGAAAATTTCCCCTAGTATTGTATTGATGCTACTCTATGAACTTCCCATTTAGTATTATTTGCAATGGAAAATCTATTGTAATTTCTTTCTGTATAATGTGTGTTTTTTTCTCTTTGAAGTTTTTAAACAAGGTTTTCAAGCTTGATTTACAAAGATTTTAAAGATTGATTGTGATGTGCATTACTTTGATTTTCTTCCAGTTTCTTGTTCTTGGAGCTTGATGAACTTTTTGAAAATGTAGGTTTATCATTTTCATTAACTTTAGAAAATCTGTGGTTTCTATTTCCTGATGTTTTTTTCCCATTCCTTCTTTTACCCTCTTTTGGCAATTACAGTTGCATGAGTATAAGGCCACTTGATTCTATACCAATACACACTAATAATTTGGCCTATTTTTTGTTGTTCAATTTTTATTGCTATTTTGCATAGTTCTTACTACACCTTCAAGTTCAATAACATTTTCTTCTGAAAATGTTATTCTCTAATTTATTGTTAATGACATTCAGTATGTATTTTTAAATTTGACATGTAGTTTTGCTCTCTGCACAACTTGGATGTTTATGTCTTCCCTTATTCTATGTAAGATGTTCAATTTTTTCTTTCTTGGACATAGGGAATATGATTTATGCTGATTGTATTAATATCCTTGTCTGCAAATTCTCTCATCTATACTACTTCTGCTGACTTCCTGTTGCTGCGTCAGGTGGTAGAAAGAGAGTGAACTAGCTGTCTCTGCTTTTAGGGCACTAAATCCATACATGCAATTAAGTTACCTTCCCAAAACTAAAACACCATCATAGTGAGAATTTGATTTTGACATATGAATTGTGAGGAGATACAAATATTTCATCGACAACAATTATGAAACTAATTGTGTAGGTAGAACATTGACTATGAATGGAGAGGAGCAAAATTGGATAAACCGTTGAAGCTACCTTCTAGCAGATATACTATTGGGAAGAACATAAGGAAATCTTTATGAATAACTATTTTAATACAGAATTTGGTTTGCTTTTAGTCCCTTGGAGAAAGAAAGAAATAAGAGCAAAGCAGGACAATTTGGAGAAATTCACAGGACAGTTTCCTTAGTATGTCTTAAAAAAAAAGCTAATTGACTATTCTTGGTTTTGTGAAAATTAGAGAAAAGGCAAATACATGGTAGAAGGACTAGATGGTTGATACCAAAAACCCTGCTAGAAATGGACAATTAACAGAAAAACTTCAAACACTGAGCACATCGCTAAAATTCAGGTGGAGATCCATCTACTCAACCTCATGGAGTAGAAAACCAAGTAAGTAAAATAGAAAGGCAGTTTTTAAAAATAGTCTGATAAATAAAATGGTCATGGTGTTTGGAGGTATTGTGTTGCCTATTTTACATGTAGGGCACCTAAGATTACATAATGTCATTGGAGTGTCTTTTCCCCAGGGTTAGATCCTCCTCTGTGAGATATAATTACCTTTCTATTAATCAATTTGAAGCAAGAAATAAGAATCTAGAGCTCCTTTCCCTTCTGCTTCATTCCACTTGGTTATGAGGAATCTGGCTTCTGCTGTGCTGTTACTTGCCAGAAGGGTTGCATGTCTCTAGTAGGGAAAAAAAGTATAAGCTTGTCCACACGACTTCATCCTAGTGTGAAAGAATGTGAAGAGCTGCTGTAGTTTGGATCTGGAATGTCTCCTAAACGACCATATGGTAAGCACTTGTTTTCTATCCCATAATACTATGTGGAAGTGGTGGATCCTTTAAAAGGCTGGACCTAGTGGGAAATCTTAGGTTATTGGGTGTGTGTTCTTGAAAACATTGTGGGACACTGCTCGCTTTATCATTTTATTTTGCTTCTAGTTATGAGGTGAGGCTTCTTGATCCCATGTTCTTTGATAAAATCTCAAAACTGTAAATCAAATTAAAGCTCATCTCTTTTTAAGTTGATTGTCTCTGATATTTTGTCATACAAATGTACTTAGAGGCATTCCCTCCAAATAGGCAGTTATTTTAATTTTCCCAATCCTTCATAAAACTTACTAAAAATGCCTAGAATACAAATGTGTAATGAAAGTTACATAAAATAGATATGTGTAGCATAATTCATGTTACTTCACTGTTGATCTAAATAAAAATAATCAAAATAATCTCAGAATTTTAAATAAAAACTCATGTTCTAATGTATTCTCAAATCAAACATATTCAGTTTAACCAACCTAAGTTATATGGAATATAATACTATATTTGTGCTGGGTACATTGTCGTGTTCCTGGATTACTGCGATAACAGGACAAAAGTGATTTGTCTCTGTGGCAGACAGACTTTAGGATGGATTCCTCAATCCCTGCTTCCTGGTATTAGTATTTTGTGTAATCCCTCAACATACATGTGGGCAGCAATTATATCTTGATTCTAATCAATGTTAGATGGCAAAGATTAAAGGAGGTCAATTTCATGAGTATGTTACATCATATAAAATTCCAACATGCCAGCCATCTCATTGTTTCTCTCTTGTTGACTTTGAAGATCCAAGTTCCTATGTCTTGAGAAGATATATGGAGAAAACCATAGGGCAAAGAACTGGTGATGATTCCTAAGAATTCAAAGCAACTTCTGCCTGACAGGCAACAAAAAGAACTTTTGAAAGAGAGTTGTGATGATGTAACAAGTTTTAGGAATATACACCATTTTTGGCTTTCAAATTGGATGATGGAGGTCCTGAGCTATGTTACATGACCATCCTTTAGAAATGGAAAAGGGCAAGAAATAGATTCCTTACTAAAGCCTTTAGGAAAAAACAGCCCTGTTGAATCTTGTTTTCATTCTAGTGAAATTGGACTTCTGAACTTCCAAATTTCCTGATTCATACCTTGTGCTCAATAAGTACTTAGTGAATGAATGAAGACTTAGATCCAGTTTATAGGAAGAATAAAAATGATCAAGCCAGACAATGGAGAGCTGCAAATTTTAAGATCTCATTTATTGGCTAGATGCAGTGACTCAAGCCTGCAATCCTGGCTACTTGAGTGGCAGAAATTGTGAGAATCATGGTTTGAGGCCAGCTTGTCCAAGAAATTCACAAGAGCCCATCTCTACCAATGACTGGGTGTAGTGATTATACCTTTCATCCCAGCTACACAAGGAAACACAAATAGGATGATTCCTGTCCAGGACAGCCGATGCTTAAAAGGAGACCCTACATCAAAACTCAATGCATAAAGGACTGAGAGAGTGATTCAAGTGGCAAAACACCTGCCTAGCAAGCTTAAAGTCCTAACTTCAACCTCCCAGCATTTCCAAAAATAATTTAGTTATAACAAGAACAAAACTGTGTATTACTAAATTGCAACAGAAACTGATTTTTTTATTGTATATAGTTTCTTTGGTTAGGGCATTAACTGGTATGTTAGTGAAACTTTCATAGATAAGGAAGGAAAGATTTATTTTGACTCAACATTTCAGAGGTTTAAATTCACCATAGTGGGAAGAATATGGTAGAATAAATTCATGTCATGGTAGCCAGAGAGAGAATGCTTATGCTGTTACTAGCTTGGGGGTCCTGCAGATTCTTTGTCTCATCAGAAAAAAATATTCAAGGATGGACAAAGAGGAAATTTAGTGAGAACAGGTTAGGCTTATTAGGTTTATTGAAGGAGAAGATATACTCAAGATATAGAGAGCAGGCAGGCTCAAGAGTGAGTAATTAACTATCTTATAATTTCTGATTAGATGTTAGACATAGTGACTTTTACCTTGTTTTGTTCTGGATAAATGTTCTTAGCTTTTACTAGGATGCAATTAGGTAAGTTAGAAATACTTGGATCATTTTAGCAATCCCACTCCTGGGGATATACCCAAAGGAATGCAACACAGGTTACGCCAGAGGCACCTGCACACCCATGTTTACTGCAACACTATTCACAATAGCCAAGTTATGGAAACAACCAAGATGTCCCACTACTGATGAATGGATCAAGAAAAAGTGGTATTTATACACAATGGAATTTTACTCAGCCATGAAGAAGAGTGAACTCTTATCATTTGCAGGTAAATGGATGGAACTGGAGAACATCATTCTGAGCGAGGTTAGCCAGGCTCAGAAGACCAAAAATCATATGTTCTCCCTCATATGTGGACTTTAGATCTAGGGCAAATGCAACAATGATTTGGACTTGGATCACATGACAAGGGGAGAGCACATATGGGAGATATGGGAATAAGTAGAAAATCAAAAACATGAAAACGCTTGATGTCCCCACTCCAGAGGAACTAATACAGAAACATTAAAGCAACAGAGGCCAACATGAGAAGGGGATCAGGAACCAGTGTAAAGATCAGTTAGAGATGAATCAACTTGGGTTGTAAATATTTGTACATGAAAGCAATGCTAGGAATCTTTCTGTGTAGCTATCCTTAACTCAAATAGCAGAAATGCTTTGTCTTCCTTATTAAGTTTATGTCTTCTCTTCAACAAAAGTAGAGATAAGGGGAGAACAGGTTTTGCCTGGAAGTGAGGGAAGGAGGGAGGAGAGGGGAGGGGAGGGGGCAGGGGGGAGAAATGACAATGTATGCACATGTGAATTAATGAATAATGAAAAATTTTTTAAAAAGAGATATTTGGATCATTTTAGTGTTTTCTTTTGAGTTTTATGAGACTGTTTTGAACAGTGCTTTATATAATGTTAATTTTTCCCACTACAAAATCAACATTATTCTAAGTATTCTATGAAGCATATTATTTTTCAATTCTGGCTTATAGGAGTATAAATAATTACTGGTCTCATGAGAACATTGGTATTGTTCTTTTTACTCCCCCTACCACCTCCTCTAAGGCTAAAGGAGTTTTCATACACAAAGGTAATAACCAAGAGTCAATTGGAAACTGAGGGGGACCTTATAAAATCTTTAAAACTTCCTTTCTGTGCAGCTCTTTTCTGTCTCTCTCTTCTTGGTGAACTCAGACTACCTCAGAATACTTTGAGTTTGTTCTGTCTTCTCAATGCAGAGAAACTACTGCATTCCATTTGTATACCTCTTACATGTGTTACATTCTGGAAACTCTGCCCATATGGGACTGGGGCAATTATAGGGTTCATTAGATTTGTTTGACCTTTCTCAGAAATCTCTGTCCCATGCTATAGAATGTGCAATGTCTTTAAAAAATGTTTCGTATAATTTTCCTTATTTGTTAGTTGTGTCCATTGATAGGTTAAATCTGGTACCTAGTCCATTGTCAACATAATGAGCCTGAATATATTAATTTATATTAACTTTAAGATTCCAGTTTGATATCTAAGTGAAGATGTCAAGTAAGTATTTGGATATTATCACTAGAGTCTATTATTGTTTTGTAATATGATAAGAAACCCAAAGGATTAGTCTATTATATCATATCAAGAATGCATATGAATAGGTAAGAGAAGTATAAATGAGCTCTAGGCCAATCTGGGCTTTAGAGAGGTCAGGAAAATGAAAAAGAAATTACAAGAGAAAGTGAATAAAGATCCATAAAGTAAGAAACAGAAAATTAAGCACATCAGGGTGGTACTTTGAGTCAACTAAGTTAAATATTTTGAGGAGAGATATGACAAATGAACCAGGTATTCTGAGTACAAAAAAGGCAAAGTAATTGTCATAGGATTTAGCAACTTTAAGGTAAGTTAGTGGTGTTGACAAGAGCATTTCTGATTTTTGTAGGTTATGGGGGAATAAAGGAATGTCTAGTTAGAGTGGATCCAAGATAAAAACATAAGAACTTGTTCAATAGATTTTCATGTAAAGAAGAAAGATAAGGAGTAGTAACATAGGGAAAATGAGATCAAGAGAGTTTTTTTTTTTAAGATGGAAGAAATAACAGTCTGTGCAGTGATAGGAATGATTCGTTAAAGAGAAAAATATGCTGGTGCTGGAAAGGTGGAGAAGGAGAGAGTTACTGAAACAGTGTCCTTGAGTAGGACAGAAAGCATGGAATCTAACACATTTAGTTGTGACTTTAGCTAGGTACATGTATATTCCTCTATTGATGATAATGTATTCTACCAAGTATTTCAATAAATGGATAAGTAGTTGAGGAAATATTTTCTGGAAACTTCTTGAATTTTCTCAAAGAAATAGTCATCAGATTTGATTGACTTTAGTAGAAAAAATGCTGGAAGTCTGAAAGAGGAATAAATGAGAAGAATCTAGTCAGGGAATTGGAGGAGAGAAAGATTAGAGAATGACTTAAAGCTAACTGAATTGTTAGTTTTAGAATAATTAGTGAACTCATATACATATGTGTGTATGCATTTTCTACTACAGATTCTAACATAAGCATTCCTGCTTTAAAAAATGACATTTGATTTGGTAAATTTAAGGTGTCTTAAAAAATAAAATCTCAAGTTTATACTCATCTATAGATCACAAAATCAACTCTTCGCACAAGTGGTTTTAAGGAAAATTTCTTTTGATCATAAAAATCTGTTTCAGCTGCTCAGTGCTACATGTTTTTCCACTATATAGATTAATGTATTCATCATAAGTTTTTAATTTCTTTTGCAATGACAACCTGGAAGGTTTTGAAATCCTTGGCAATTTATTTGAAACAAGGAATGCTTTACACTTATTAAATATTTAAGTAAACTAGTCAAGAGAAAATAAAAGGTATGGTGATCCATCTGTTTGAAAGAAAAACCTGTGGAGAAAGGGAATGGTAATATCTGGGAATGGAAAATGACCAATCTAGGAAAATTAAAGCATCTGCTTATAGTATTATTGATAGAAATATATAACTGATACAGTATCTAGATCTGCATTTATTCTCTTCAATTCAGTCAAAGTGTGTGGTTAGAGATGGACATATAATAAGATATGCATAATTAATTATATTAAAGTAATTGATCCAATTAACTAATTAATAGGTTTCAAAATATGGCCCCAAATCTGACTTGCAACCTGATCATTCTAAAAATTTTACTGGGACATTATCATGACCATTACTGTATGTTTTACATATGATTGCTTGCATGCTACAACAGCACAGTTGAGTAACTGAGATAAGTTAGCATTGCCACAAGAGGCTAAGATATTTACTATCTGACTTGCTATGAAACAAGTGTGCTGGATTTTGCACATCAAAAGCTAATCATTTGGGCACAATGATACAAAAGCAATTAATACAGACTGACTAACTTAATAGGATATCAGTCATGAGCATATTTCTGAAGATTCCTACATTACATGATCAAGATTAGCACTAATTCTGCCTGAATATACAACCTGCTAGTAGCAATTCTATAAATTTTAGAAAGGTTATATTATCTAAAGTAAGGTAACCAGTCTTTTTTTGTTTATTCAAACTTAATCATAAAAGTTATGATTAATAAATGCAGTAATACAGATGATATGATTCTATACCTCAAAGACATAAAAAATTCCACCCCAAAACTCCTAGACACCATAAACAGCTTTAGCAAAGTAGCAGGATACAAATCAATGTACAAACATCAATAGCTTTTCTATATACCCCAACAATGAACAAATTGAGAAAGAATGTAGGCAATCAATATAATTCCCATCAAAATCCCAATGACATTCATTTTAGGGTGGATTGAAAAATCCACCCTAAAGTTCATTTGGAAACACAAAAGACCACAAATAGCCAAGGCAATACTGAGCAAAAAGAGCAATGCTAGAGGTATCACAATATCTAACTTCAAACTATACTATAGAGCTATAGCAATAAATTCAGCCTGGTACTGGAACAAAAACAGATATGAAGACCAGTGGAACAGAATAGAGGAACCAGATATGAATCCACACATCTATACCCATCTAATTTTTTATAAAGATGCCAAAAACATACAATAGAGACAACAGCCTCTTCAACAAATGTTGCTGAGAAAAGTGGTTATCTGCCTGTAAAAAACTGAAACTAGATCCATGCCTGTCGTTCTGTGCTAGTATAAACTCAAAGTAGATTAAGGACCTTAATGTCAGACTTAAAACCTTGCAGTCAGTAAAGGAAAGAGCAGGGAATACACTAGAAGCAATAGGTATAGGCAAGGACTTCTTCAGTAGTACTCAAGCAGCCCAGCAACTAAAAGAAAGGACAGACAAATAGGATTACATGAAATTAAAAAGCTTCTGCCCAGCAAAAGAAATGGTCTCTAAATTGAAGAGACCACCCACAGAATGGGAGAAAATCTTTGCTAGCTGTACATCAGAGAAAGGACTGATAACCAGAATACACAGGGAACTCAAAAAACTAACCTCCCCAAAAATCAATGAATGAATAAAGATGTGGGCAACTGAACTAAACAGAACTTTTTCAAAGGAAGAAGTCCAAATGGCCAGAAAACACATGAAAAAATGCTCACCATTCCTGGCATAAAAGACATGCAAATAGAAACCACACTGATTCCACCTCATTCCTATTAGAATAGCCATCATCAAGAACACAACAAAAAGACCAAAAATCATATGTTCTCCCTCATATGTGGACATTAGACCAAAGGCAAACATGACAAGGGGATTAGACTTTGATCACATGATAAAGGGAGAACACACAAGGGAGGTATGAGGATAGGTAAGACACCCAAAAAACTAGATAGCATTTCTTGCCCTCAACACAGAGAAACTAAGAGCAGATACTTTAAAGTAACTGAGGCCAAAAGGAGAAGGGGACCAGGAATTAGAGAAAAAGTTAGTTTGAGAAGAATTAACTTAGAAGGTAACACATATGTACAGGAAAGCAATGCAAGTCAACTCCCTGTATAGCTATCTTTATCTCAACTAGCAAAAACACTTGGTCCTTCCCATTATTGCTTATACTCTCTCTTCAACAAAATTAGAGATAAGGGCAAAATAGTTTCTGCCTGGTACTGAGGGGTTGGGGGGGATAAGGGGGGAGTGGGGGGTAAAGGAGAGGGTGGGGGAAGTGGGGAGAAATGACCCAAACATTGTATGCACATATGAATAAAATTTTAAAAAGAAGAAAAAAAAAAGAACACCACCAACAACAAATGTTGGCAATTATGCAGGGAAAAAGGAACACTCATATACTACTGGTGGGGATATAAGGTAGTACAACCACTTTGGAAAACAATATGGAGGATTCTTTTAAAAAAAACTAAACATAAATCTGCCACATGATCCAGCAATACCACTCCTAGGGATATACCCAAAGGAATGCAACTCAGGTTATTACAAAGGTACTTGCACATCCATGTTTATTGAAGCACTATTCACAATAGTCAAGCTATGGAAACAGCCAAGATTCCCCACTACCAACAAATGGATTAAGAAAATGTGGTATTTACACACAATGGAATTTTATTCAGCCACAAAGATGAATGCAATTTTGTCATTTTCAGGAAAATGGATAGAACTAGAGAACAGCATCTTAAGCAAAGTTAGCCAGGATCAGAAGACCAAAAATTGTATGTTCTCCCTCATATGCAGACTTTAGACATAAAACAATTGCAATAATATTGTTGGACATTGTTCACACACCAAGGAGGGAAGGTACATGGGAGGAATAGGCAAAGGGAAAGAAACCTAAAACTTGAATGTGATTGGTGTGCCTACTCTTGAGGAGCAAATATAGTAATCTTAAACTGGCAAAGGTCATGAAGGGAATGGGACTAGGAAGTAGTGAAGAGGTCTGGTAGAGATGAACCAGTGCGGGTTGCTGAACCTTTATCTCAAACTAGCAAAACTGCTATATCTTTCTTATTATCTCTTATGTTTGCTCTTCAACAAAATCAGAGGACAAGTAGGTAATGAGGGGAGTGGGATGTGTGGCCCAAATAATGTATACACGTGAGTAAATGTAAAAGGATTAAATAAAAAATTAAAATTAAAAAATAGAATAAGTTAACCATTCTTTTTTGCTTATTCAATATTATTTAATCATAAATGTAATTATTTGGCTCCTACTTATAAGCCAGAAATTTGCTAAGAATTCAGCAATGAACTTGATAGAAACCATCCTTGCTCTTATTGTACTGTAGATCTGAGAGTTCCTATAAAGGCTTGAGTCCCTTTATAATTGTAGCAATTTATAAGTCACATAGGTCTGGGGAAAAGGCTCAAATGGTAAACCACTTTCCTAACAAGTGTGAGCCCCTGAGTTTAAGCTCTTGCATCATAAATTTAAAAAATAAATTTTAAACAAATAAAAAGGAAATTTTATGTCACAAAGTCTTTTAAAAACACTTTCTTTGATCCTCATCAGTGTGAAATAAACCTTATTGCTTCAACAATCTAATAGTATATTGAGCCTCATCTGTAACAGATGTAGGCCTACATATAGCTTGCATTTGAAAATGTTTTTGTTTGACTTTTTCCAATAAATTTTTATTAGAATATATTTATGTACAGGGAGGATTCATTGTGACAATTCCAAATAGGCTTATATTATACATTGGTGAGATCACCCCCACAGTGTTGAGTCCCTATTCAACCCACTTAAAATTATTACAAGAAGCTTCTTTGCTGTTTCCTATAACATTTGAAGTCAACCAACTATATTCTCTCATCTTAAACTCCTTTGTTCACCCTCTCCTCTCCCACAAGTACCTCACACACAAACACTGTACCTATTTTATAATCCTGTCTTTCATTACTAATATCTAAGTCAATATAGGTCATACACTAAGAGGAGAACACAGACAGGAAGAATAGGGAAAGGGAAGGAAACCTAAAATTTGAATGCAGTTGATGTGCTCACTGTAGAGGAGTGAATATAAAAATCTTAAATTGGCAGAGGCCACTATGGGAAGGGGACTAGGAAGTAGTGAAGAGATCTCATAGAGATGAAACAATGTGGATTGCAATACATGTATGCTTAGAAGCAATGCTAGGAATCCCTTTATCTCAAACTAGCAAAAATGCTATGTCTTTCTTATTATCTCTTATGTTTTTTCTTCAACAAAATCAGATACAAGAGGGCGGAACAGGTTCTACCAAGTGGACAGGGTGTGAGGGGGAGGTGACCTAAACAATGTATACATATGTGAGTAATTGTAAAAATGATTTTAAAAAGTTATCTAAGTCAATGTTCTCAATGTATCCCTGCTGGAGTATACTTTACTTTGGTCCGTTCAATCCCTTGCATTACTCTCCCTTACCCCTTTACCTCCCACCCCTTGTTTTTCCACAGCCTTCAATAATATCATTTTCTCTACCTTCACAGATGATATGTTTTACAATATTGTTGATGCTCTATCATTCTCTTTTCCTTTCCCTCCTTCTCCAAGTTCCATAAAGTAGTTCCACTACAGTAAACGAGTTCTACTTATGAGTTTGTGTATGTTCATGTTTGATTTTATGTATTTGTTTATCATTTGGATCTATCTTCCACATTTTCTGCCCTTTGTCTTTCCTAGCATGGCTTACTTCACTTAACATGATGTCTCTGGTTGCACCCATTTACCTTTGAACCACATAACTATTCCTTATGGCTGAGCGAGACAGCATTATGCATATTTACAACACTTTCTTGATCCATTCATCAGTTGTAGGGTATCTGGGTTGTTTCCACAGGTTGTCTATTGTAAGTAGTGCTGTGATGAACATCTAAATATAGGTGTCTCTATTGTATCCTGACTTACGTTCCTTTTGGGTATATACCCAGGAGCAGTATCACTGGACCATATCATGGTTCTAGCTTCAGCCTTTTTTTCTTCTTTTTTTTTTTGTGGTACTGGGATTTAAACTCATCATGATCTACACTAAGTTCATCAGCCACCCCACCAGTCATTTTTGTGTGTGTGTGCGATGATTTTTTCAAGATAGGGTCTCACAAACTATTTGCCCAGTCTGTCTTTGAACCATGATCCTCCTGATCTCTGCCTCCTGAGTAGCTAGGATTATAAGCCTGAGCCACCAGTGCCCAGCTATCTGTAGCTTTTTGAGAACTCTCCATACTCCTTCCATAATGTATGTACTAATTTGCATTCCCACCCACAGTGTATAAGGGCTCTTGTTTCATGCTATCTTCCCCAGCATTTGTCTCTGTTTTTGCCCTTTAATATAACCATTCTAACTGGGGTAAGATGAAATCTTAGTATAGTTTGATTTGCATCTCTTTTATAGCCAGGAAAGTTGAACACTTCTTCATGTATTTATTGGCCATTTGCATCTCATCCTTTGAGAATTCCCTATTTAATTCATGTGCCCATTACTTCATTGAGGTATTGACTATTTGGGGGTTGAGTTTTTTTGAGATTCTGTAGATTCTGGATGTTAGTCCATAATCAGATAAATAGCTGGAAAAGATTTTCTCCTGTTCTGTGGGCAATCTTTTAAGTCTAGTGACTGTTTCTTTTGCTGTGCAGAAGATTTTTAGTATGATGCAGTCCCATTTGTTCATTCTTTCTCTTATATGCAGACCCTTTTGAGTTCTATTGAGGAAGTTGCTCCCTATGCCTATATGTTCCAATGTAGTTCATACTACCTCTTGTAGTTGTTTCAGAGTCTCAGGCCTATATTATGTTGAGATAAAAATTTAAGTCTTTGGTTGCAGAGCAAATGTTCCATACACTACTTGACAACAAACCCATTTTGTAAGATGAATATAACCATATCATCTACTTTAAACAATATATTAGATAGTTCTATAAGTTGTTTCCACAAATTTTGTTCCCAAAGAAATTCTCTGTCCTAATCCAAATTTAAATGACAGAATTATAGCACAGAAAAGGATTCAAAAATGACCTTAGTCTAGGTTACTCATTTTACAGATGAAGAAATGAAAAACTAAATCTGTGAATAATTGTTCATTGATTAAAGAACTACTGAACCCCTTTGCCTCAGTGCCCTATGAAGATTTTTCCCTAACATTAGTATTCATGGTATTATATTCTGCCTTTGCTGTGTTTAATGGGGGTATATGATCAACTTTTATATTCTAATAATCCAAATCTATTTGCCTGAATGAAAAATTTTCTTCTCATCTTTTCTTTTATTCATCAAAATGTCAAAGAAAGCACATACTGAAGTATTACATATCCTAAAATATTATTGCTCACATTTATGTTCTCTTGTTCCAAGAGGGAAAAAACACTATTAAATTATAACAAATCTGTGTGGAATGCATTCTGCAGTTTTATGATGGCCTGCAATGTGAGCTTGATGATAGGCATCTCTAAATACACTCACATCATTTCTTTTGCTCTCTATTTGGACAGTTGATCAATGACTTTTCTCTAAATACTAAGTGATCTGTGCTATACAGCATGATTTCTTCCACATTTATAAGGACACAAATCAGTTAACACTAAATACCATTCTAATGCAAGATTTGAAAGACATGATGTATGTAAGTTGAATTTGCTTTATTATGGTCATAATTTGGTATATGTGCATTGTGTATTTATATACCTACATGTTATCATTGACTTTTTTCACATTCTTATGGTCACTAGTAAATATTTCAGTGGTATTATCACTCTCATCCATTCTTATCGTACTAGTTAAGGGAAATATTTATATTTTCATCACTGTAGAAAATCCTTAACCCTGGTTTCATGATAGTAGCCAACAAGAATATTAATGACATTCTTAAAGAATGTCATCAAAGTCAGATGTTATGGATTCAAATTCCAACTTATCACAATTATTTGACTTTGGGCAAATAATCTAGATATTCTGTGCCTCAGTTTCAGCATTTGAAAATATGGAGTAAATAATAATAATGACTTCTTAGGGCTATTGGGGAGTATTAATGATATATTGTCCTTGGACCCTCAGTACATATTCAATATATATTAATTATATTAACTATGGTGATGACAGTGAGGATTATACTTTCATTGCTCAGATTCCAAATTTCAAAGTCAATGAAAAAATGCCTAGAATGTTTTTCAAAGTGCACTTTGAGTATCAGAAGGCAGGAAACTTAGATATCCATGGATCATCTTGTGTGATTGACTATGAACCTGTCATGTGAATCAAGACTAGCATTACCAAAGGAACCCTTAATAAAAAAAATAATGTATTTGGAAATTTTGCCATAAGTGAGAATCTTTGATTATAGAATTCTAGCCTATAGCAAAAATTATGGAACCCATCCCATTTCTACAGGCAGGCCCAGTGAGGAATAGTCCAAGGTGGAGAGTTCCTGAATCATGAGAGGAATTATGGGACTGTGTCCAAGGGGGAAAGTTGGTGGATGGAGACAGGCAGCTAAAGTAATACTTTACACAGCCTGTTGTCTAGGTATTGACAATGGAGGTGACTATGGAATAGAGCAACAGTTGAGAAATGCTATTTTTATCATATTTTTCAGAGTGAATAAACAGTTTATAGAAGTAGGAGAGAATTATGGTCTGACTCAATACTGGCCAACTCTACTGAGGAAGTTCCCTACCTGTGTTTTAAAAGGACCAACAGAAGCATATTATAAAGCAGGGTTTATAAAGGAGGTCTGCATAAAACAACTGTTTTACCTACAACTGTCATATGAATACCTACTGAATAATCCACTATGAGTCTGCTCACATCAGATCTCTGCTTAAAACCTTCCACTGAGTTCTTGGTTGACTCTGAGTAAAAGTCAATATCCTTAGCAGGGCTACAATTCCCTTCATGATCTGGCTTCATCTTTACCTCCCTTTTTGTGCATGCTATTTGTACTACTCTGGACTGTTCTTTGTATTTGCTCCTCTTCCTAATTACCATACTCTTCCTGCCCACAGATATCCACATGGATGTCTCCCTCAATTTCTCTAGGTCTCACTTCAGAAGTTACCTTCTTAGCAGATCTTTTCCGGGAACTTTAGTGCACCCAGCACTTCATATTTCCCTTCCCTGCTTTATGTTTTTATCTTCACAATTAACCAAACCAATGATATGATATATTTCATTTATTTATTTCATTCATTTTCTTTTGTTTCCTCCGATCAGCATATACATTCCATAATGTGAAGTTTTTGTTTTATTTTTGTTATGCTCAGCACTACATCCTCAATAAACAGAACACTGCCTAAATATGAAGAATGAAAACAAGAATACATAAAATCAAACAATTAGATGAGTGAATTCTAGTCCCTTCAAATTAAATTTAAAGTCACATGACTTCCCTGTAAGAGGATGAACACAAAACAAGTTTCAAACAGTAGAAAATAGGTTTTAAAAACCTTTCTGACATTAAATACCTTCTCACTACCCTTTTATTATTAGCCTACTTGTTTTTCATCAGTATCAGCACAAATATTTGTCCCCTACAAATGCTATGCAAGGTTCAGTCCACAACACTAAATAAGACGAAAAAACGTTCTGCTTAGTGCCTTCCAGAAGGGTTTTCATATCTTTCACATCCATATTTTCTTAGTCCATTAAGGTTGCTATAATGCATATGCCATATCATGAGTGGCTTATAAACAACAGAAGTTTATTTATTAGAGCTCTGGAAGCTGAGAAGTCCAAGATCAATGAGCTGGCAAATTCTGTGTCTAGTGAGGACCAGTGTGGAGAGTGGGTTATGAGAAGCCTATGAGAACTGGACATAAGCAATGCGAGATGGAGCTCAACTGTTTTTCCTAAGATGTTTATCTGTAAGCTGAGATTGGCACAGCACCTGGCCACAGAAGAGGAAAGTGCAGAACAGCTGCTTCTCCTAAGTTGTTTACATCCAGAGAAGCAGGAACACATGTTTTTCCTGTTACAATGATACTACCCTTCCTGAGAACTGGTGCTCCACCCTGCTTACCACTGGGTATAAAAGACTCACTGAAGGGGCGATTCCAAGATGGCGGCTAGAGGTAGGAAGCAGAAAGCGACCCTCCTATAGTGAAATCTTGGAGAGACGCTGGAGACACACTTTGCAGGTATAATCACTGAGAAAAGGCATAACTTTGACCCCTCCACAATCTCCAGCCAGTGCAGAGAATCTCCACTTCACATTAAATGGAGAAACGAGGAAGGCCCCCGGGGCCGCCAGTGGCTGGCACCCATACGGCTTGGGAAGACGCGGACCAGGTGAGCTTCGCGGTACCACGGTACCCCCACAGACAAGCCTGTGCCAGAGCAGCATAGCCCCCTGGACAGACTGACCTCCACCCAGGAAAAAAAAAGAGAAACTGAGTAATAAGCAGTAAGAACAGTTAAGACAAGCTGGAAAGAGGGTGGGGCACCCTGAGCGCTGAAGATTGGGGGAAGGGAATCCTTCCCAGGACTGTAAATAAACAAGCTGGGCGGGCCGGAGAGCCTCTGGCAGGAGCGGGGCACACCCAGCAACCAAGAGCGGGGAAGCTTGTAAGAGTGGAGGAGGGAGGAAAACTTCACAGGAGAGCAGGGAAGACCCACTTCCCACGTGAACTGTAAATAAACAAGGCGGCCAGCAGGAGAAGCAGCACAGCCCAGTAAGCAGGAGCAGGAAAGCTTCTGAAAGTGGCAGTGGGAGGAAAACTTCAGAGGAGAGGGGGGAAGACCCACCTCCCACATGAGCTGTAAATAAACACACAGGCCTGACAACACGGGGGCAGTGTCACCTTTCCCAGTGCTTGGAAAGGGGAAAGCCTGTAGCAGAGGCTCCTGCACAGGAGAACTCTGACCAAACAAAGCCTGTGGGATCAGGTGAGTGCTAGCTCACCCAGAGATCTGCATAAATAATGCCACCAGCTACAGGCTGAGAGCAGCGGGCGGGCAAGCCACAGCCGCAGACACCATTCTCAGAACTGTCTCCAGACGCTTTTTTTTTTCTTTTTCTCCCTACCTTTGATGAGAGAACAACCAAATTACACCTGCAAGCCAAAAAACTTACTGAAGCTGTATGGCATTTGAACTTGGGACACTTGGTGGGGCTTTTGTGTGTGTGTGTGTGTGTGTGTGTGTGTGTGTAGTTTTGTTCTACTTTATGCATGCCCTTTGATGAGACAACTACAGAACAACATCTGAGGCACCAATTACAGGACTGGAGATTGAGACGGACACCCAAATTATTAAGACTGAAACTGCATTGCATATAAACTTGGAAGTTTTTTGGGTTTTTTTTTTTTTAATTTTCTATTTTGCATTTTATTTTAATTCATTTCTATACGTAGATATTTCTTTCATTTACTTATTTTTTATTTTTTTATCTTTGATTTTCAATCCTCTCTCTGTCTCTCTAATGTCTGTTCAGCTTACTGTTGATTAGTACACTAACACTCCCTGTTTATACCTTTGAAACTCTCTTGTCTGATACCTTGTTCTGCTTTCTCCCTCTTGTCTGTATATTTGTTTTCCCCTTTTCTTTAACTTCTTGCTTTCCATCTCAGCTCACCCTTCCATTCTAAATATTACCATTGTTATTATTACAAGCTAGAAAATACTTAATTGCACACAGTATAGTGACAGTAACACCACCAAGGACAATGACGGGAAGACAGAAAAAACAGGGAAACCAGTTTCGCCACAGCAAAAAATTAGTACAGGAAACAGAGGGGAATGAAGAGAACAGAAACTCAGATCCAGACTCCAACAAAATGAAGATAAACTATGCCAAAGGACCCAATGAAGCCCACAAGAATAATTTAAAAGAAGACATACTACAAGTACTCAATGAGAATTTTATAGAGATGATACAGGATAGGGTCAACCAAAATGTACAGGAGACACTCAAGAAATTCCAAGACAATAAAAATAGAGAATTTGAAAAAGCAAAAGAAGAAATAAAGGAAACCATAGAAACACTGTATAAACACCAAAGTCAAAGAGAGAACACGATGAATAAACGGATAAATGAACTCAGGACAAAAATAGACAACATTAAAGAAGAAAACTGCCAGGATATGGAAAACCTCAGAAAAAAGAACGAAACAGAACTGCAAAATAAAACGGAAGGCCAATCCAGCAGAATAGAACAAACAGAAGAAAGAATCTCAGAACTTGAAGATGAAATGGTAATTAAAGGAAAAATCAAAAAACTATTAATTAAACAACTCAAGACCTGTGAAAAGAAAATGCAAGAACTCACTGACTCCATCAAAAGACCAAACTTGAGAATCATGGGCATCGAAGAAGGAGAAGAGGTGCAAGCGAAGGGAATGCGTAATATATTCAGCAAAATAATAATGGAAAATTTCTCAAATCTAGAGAAAGATATTCCCATAGAGATGCAAGAGGCCTCCAGGACACCAAACAGACCAGATCAAAATAGAACTACCCCATCACATATCATCATTAAAACAACAAGTTCAGAAACTAAGGAAAGAATATTGAAGGCTGTAAGAGAGAAAAAACAAGTAACAGACAAAGGTAAACCCATCAAAATCACAGGAGACTTCTCAACAGAAACATTAAAAGCAAGAAGAGCGTGGGGTGAGATCTTCTGGGCACTGAATGAAAATAACTTCAACCCCAGGATACTCTACCCAGCAAAGCTATCATTCAAAATAGATGGAGCAATAAAAGTCTTCCATGATAAGCAGAAACTAAAACAATATGTGACCACAAAGCCACCATTACAAAAGATTCTGCAAGGGATCCTGCACACAGAAAGTGACACCCAACTTAACCATGAAAAGGCAGGCAGCACCAAACCACAGGATAAGAAAAAGCAAGACAGTAGAGAGTAACATCAAGTTAGGTACACACAATCAAACCTTCAAACAACGAAGACAACTAAATGGCAGGAATCACCACACACCTATCAGTACTAATGCTTAATGCTAATGGACTTAATTTGCCCATCAATAGACACCGTTTGACAAAATGGATTAAAAAGGAAGATCCAACAATTTGTTGCTTACAGGAGACTCATCTCACTGACAGAAATAAGCATATGCTTAGGATGAAAGGCTGGAAGAAGATTTACAAAGCCAATGGCCCTCGAAAACAGGCAGGAGTAGCAATACTTATCTCTGACAAAGTAGACTTCAAACCTACATTGATCAAATGAGATAAAGAAGGACATTCCATACTAATAAAAGGGGAAATAGACCAAAAGGAAATAATTATCATCAATCTGTACGCACCCAATGTCAACGCACCCAAATTCATCAAACATACCCTGAAAGATCTAAAAGCATATATAAATGCCAACACAGTGGTTGTGGGAGACTTTAACAACCCATTATCATCAATAGATAGGTCATCCAAACAAAAACTCAATAAAGAAATCCAAGATTTAAAATACGCAATAGATCAAATGGACCTAGTAGATGTCTAGAGAACATTTCATCCAACCTCTACACAATATACATTCTTCTCAGCAGCCCATGGAACCTTCTACAAAATAGATCATATCCTAGGGCACAAAGCAAGTCTCAGCAAATATAAGAAAATAGAAATTATACCATGCATACTATCTGATCGCAATGCAGTAAAAGTAGAACTCAACAACAAAAGTAAAGACAAAAAACATGCAAACAGCTGGAAACTAAATAACTCATTACTTAATGAACAATGGATCATTGATGCAATAAAAGAGGAAATTAAAAAGTTCCTGGAAGTCAATGAAAATGAAAACACAACCTACCAGAACCTATGGGACACAGCTAAGGCAGTCTTGAGAGGAAAGTTTATAGCCATGAGTGCATATATTAAAAAGATTGAAAGATCCCAAGTCAATGACCTAATGATACATCTCAAACTCCTAGAAAAACAAGAACAAGCAAATTCCAAAACAAATAGAAGGAGAGAAATAATAAAAATAAGAGCTGAAATCAACAAAATAGACACCAAAAAAACCATACAAAGAATTAACGAAACAAAAAGTTGGTTCTTTGAAAAAATAAACAAGATCGATAGACCCCTGGCAAACCTGATTAAAATGAGGAGAGAAAAAACCCAAATTAGTAGAATTAGGAATGCAAAAGGGGAGATAACAACAAACACCATGGAAGTCCAGGAAATCATCAGAGACTACTTTGAGAACCTATTTTCAAATAAATTTGAAAATCTAAAAGAAATGGACAGATTTCTAGATACATATGATCATCCAAAACTGAACCTAGAGGAAATTAATCACTTGAATAGACCTATAACACAAAATGAAATTGAAGCAGCAATCAAGAGTCTCCCCAAAAAGAAAAGTCCAGGACCTGATGGAGTCTCTGCTGAATTCTATCAGACCTTTAAAGAAGAACTGATACCAACCCTCCTTAAACTGTTCCACAAAATAGAAAGGGAAGGAAAACTGCCAAACACATTTTATGAAGCCAGTATTACACTTATCCCAAAACCAGGCAAAGACACCTCCAAAAAGGAGAACTATAGGCCAATCTCCTTAATGAACATTGATGCAAAAATCCTCAACAAAATAATGGCAAACCAAATTCAGCAACACATCAAAAAGATTATTCACCACGACCAAGTAGGCTTCATCCCAGGGATGCAGGGGTGGTTCAACATACAAAAATCAATAAACGTAATAAACCACATTAACAGAAGCAAAGACAAAAACCACTTGATCATCTCAATAGATGCAGAAAAAGCCTTTGATAAGATCCAACATCATTTCATGATAAAAGCTCTAAGAAAACTAGGAATAGAAGGAAAGTTCCTCAACATTATAAAAGCTATATATGACAAACCTACAGCCAGCATTATACTTAACAGAGAAAAACTGAAACCATTCCCTCTAAAATCAGGAACCAGACAAGGATACCTACTATCTCCACTCCTATTCAACATAGTACTGGAATTCCTAGCCAGAGCAATTAGGCAAGAAGAAGGAATAAAAGGAATACAAATAGGTAAAGAAACTGTCAAAATATCCCTATTTGCAGATGACATGATCCTATATCTTAAAGACCGAAAAAACTCTACTCAGAAGCTTCTAGATATCATCAATACCTATAGCAAGGTAGCAGGATATAAAATCAATATAGAAAAATCATTAGCATTTCTATACACTAACAATGAGCACACTGAAAAAGAATGTATGAAAACAACTCCATTTACAATAGCCTCAAAAAAAATCAAATACCTAGGTGTAAACCTAACAAAAGATGTGAAAGACCTCTACAAGGAAAACTATACACTTCTGAAGAAAGAGATTGAGGAAGACTATAGAAAGTGAAGAGATCTCCCATGCTCATGGATTGGTAGAATCAACATAGTAAAAATGTTGATACTCCCAAAAGTAATCTACATGTTTAATGCAATTCCCATCAAAATTCCAATGACATTCATTAAAGAGATTGAAAAATCTACTGTTAAATATATATGGAAACACAAGAGGCCACGAATAGCCAAGGCAATACTCAGTCAAAAGAACAATGCTGGAGGTATCACAATACCTGACTTCAAACTATATTACAAAGCAATAACAATAAAAACAGCATGGTACTGGCACAAAAACAGACATGAAGACCAGTGGAACAGAATAGAGGACCCAGATATGAAGCCACACAACTATAACCGACTCGTCTTTGACAAAGGAGCTAAAAATATACGATGGAGAAATAGCAGCCTCTTTAACAAAAACTGCTGGGAAAACTTGTTAGCAGTCTGCAAAAAACTGAAACTAGATCCATGTATATCACCCTATACCAAGATTAACTCAAAATGGATCAAGGATCTTAATATCAGACCCCAAACTCTTAAGTTGATACAAGAAAGAGTAGGAAATACTCTGGAGTTAGTAGGTATAGGTAAGAACTTTCTCAATGAAACCCCAGCAGCACAGCAACTAAGAGATAGCATAGATAAATGGGACCTCATAAAACTAAAAAGCTTCTGTTCATCAAAAGAAATGGTCTCTAAACTGAAGAGAACACCCACAGAGTGGGAGAAAATATTTGCCAACTATACATCAGACAAAGGACTGATAACCAGAATATACAGGGAACTTAAAAAACTAAATTCTCCCAAAACTAATGAACCAATAAAGAAATGGGCACGTGAACTAAACAGAACTTTCTCAAAAGAAGAAATTCAAATGGCCAGAAAACACATGAAAAAATAATGCTCACCATCTCTAGCAATAAAGGAAATGCAAATTCAAACCACGCTAAGATTCCACCTCACCCCTGTTAGAATAGCCATCATCAGCAACACCACCAACAACAGGTGTTGGCGAGGATGCGGGGAAAAAGGAACCCTCTTACACTGTTGGTGGGAATGTAGACTACTACAACCACTCTGGAAACAAATTTGGAGGCTACTTAAAAAGCTGGACATCGATCTACCATTTGATCCAGCAATACCACTCTTGGGGATATACCCAAAAGACTGTTACTCCAGAGGCACCTGCACATCCATGTTTATTGCGGCACTATTCACAATAGCCAAGTTATGGAAACAGCCAAGATGCCCCAGCACTGACAAATGGATTAAGAAAATGTGGTATCTATACACAATGGAATTTTATACAGCCATGAAGAAGAATGAAATGTTATCATTCGCTGGTAAATGGATGGAATTGGAGAACATCATTCTGTTTGAGGTTAGCCTGGCCCAAAAGACCAAAAATCGTATGTTCTCCCTCATATGTGGACATTAGATCAAGGGCAAACACAACAAGGGGATTGGACTATGAGCACATGATAAAAGCGAGAGCACACAAGGAAGGGGTGAGGATAGGTAAGACACCTAAAAAACTAGCTAGCATTTGTTGCCCTTAACACAGAGAAACTAAAGCAGATACCTTAAAGCAACTGAGGCCAATAGGAAAAGGGGAACAGGTACTAGAGAAAAGGTTAGATCAAAAAGAATTAACCTAGAAGGTAACACCCATGCACAGGAAATCAATGTGAGTCAATGCCCTGTATAGCTATCCTTATCTCAACCAGCAAAAACCCTTGTTCCTTCCTATTATTGCTTATACTCTCTCTACAACAAAATTAGAAATAAGGGCAAAATAGTTTCTGCTGGGTATTGAGGTGGGGGGAGAGGGAGGGGGCGGAGTGGGTGGTAAGTGAGAGGGTGGGGGCAGGGGGGAGAAATGAACCAAGCCTTGTATGCACATATGAATAATAAAAGAAAAATGAAAAAAAATAAATAAAAGCAATGTAAGAGATGGTGAAAAAAAAACAAGAAAGAAAACACTTAATGCACTCAGTTCCTGCTGCAAAGAAAGATTTGCGAGTTCTCTTCAGCAAAGGTTAACTGACCTGAGCAGTAAATGAGTACTGGAGTACTGGACAGCTTTAAATCACGACCCTCTCAGCAGACAAAAAAAAAAAAAAAAAAAAAAAGACTCACTGAAAGAAGACACAGGGCTTTTGCTTTTTGATGGAGAAGGCTTTTGGCTTTACATGTTCTGGCTTTTGGTTTTTGGCTTTTGGGCTTTTGGCTTTTGGCTTCTTAGTGTGGGAGGCTTTTGGAAGGGAAAAGAATTGCTGAAGGGAGAAGATTCTGAAGAGAAAAGAATCACTGAAGGAGAATTGCTAAAGGGACTTCTAGAAGCCTGAGAGCTGAGACTTTAAGAAAGCTAAAGAGAGAACATGGGACAGTGGAAGTCTGCACCAAAAACTTTATACATAGGCTTTAGAAAAGCTAATCTAAAGCAGAGATAAGGAGAACAAGCTAAAGAGAACATGGGACAGTGCAAGTCTGAGAACTGAGACTTTAAGAAAGATAAAGACAGAACATGGGACAGTGCAAGTCTGGGGGCAAATACTTTAAGAGAGATTATGCTAAAGAAAAGCTAAGAGAAAACATGGGACAGAGTGAGTCTAAGGACAGAGACTTTAAAGAACAGAAAAGAAGACTTTAAAAACAAGGTTTTTAAGGAAAGACTTTAGAAGCAAGGTTTAAAAGAACTGTAAAGGAGTAAGGCCTTAAAGAATAAAGATACAGATAAGAAGCAGAGTAAATGAATAGAACAATAGAGAAAAGAAGCAATGAAGGCTATGTGTTTCTCCCCAAGCTCCCAACACACCTGTCCCCAACTTTCTGTCTGTCTGTTGTCTATCCTGTGTCTTTTCTGCATTCCATTCATGCCAGTTAAGCCCAGTTAGGTTTCAGTGATAACAAGGGAGCAAAAGAAAAAGCTCGCTCCAGACCTGCACTCTAGTTCATAGATACCCATTTTTTCACTGTCTCCCAAGTGCAACAGGTGGTCAGAGATATATTTTTAAAGGGCACTAGTCCATTCATGAAGACTCTATACTCATAACCTAGTAACTTCTTACTGTGTTTTGAATGCCTTCACCAAAAGTCATGCTGAACTTTAATCTACTTTGTGAGATGTTAATAGTTGGGACCTTTGAGAGATGATTAAGTCAAGAGGTATCTGTTGTCATGAGTATATTAATCTATTCATGAATTATTGAGTTTTTACAGAAGTAACTTCATTATAAAAGTGAGCTCACTGGCTTGCTTCTCTGACTCACCACATCATGCACGTGTCATTGTACTGCAGGACAGCCTTCATCAGATGTCAAGCAGACTCCAGAACTATGTTCTTAGACTTCTAGAGATGTGATCTAAATAAACATCTTCTCTTTAGCAATTACCCAATCTGTATTCAGTGACGGCAACCGGAAAATGAATGAAGAAATTAACATAGAAAATAGATGAAGATATCTTCCAAAAGGCTCTGCTTCCTAATACCACTGCCTTCAGAATTAGGATTCAATATGAGTTTTGCAAAGATTCAAAGATTCGGACCATAATACATATCACTATTTCCAGTTTTTGAAAGTCTATCCTCTTCTCAAAATCCCACTTCCCATAAGTGCAGCACAGATATCCCATCCTGCATTGCAGCTCAAATTTATCCCTTTGTCTTTGTTTGGGACCATTTAAAGGCTAAACCACTCATTATTTAGTAGTCCAACTTCATTCATCTGTACGAAGCTGAAGTACTGTCTTGTCTGAATTTTAATATTTTGGTTGTATTTTAAAATATCATTATTTATCCTTTGACTTGTGTATGCTTTAACCCTTATTTTTAACTTCCTTCATGTCTCCTATAATATCCTCTATATAGCATATATCTAATAAATATTTGTGGATGGATTCACTCCCACTGTGCTTGTAGTAATACAACCTTTAACTTAAGAGAATGTTTAAATACAATAGGATAGTAAAATTGGTAGTGAGTCAGACTGAAATAATCAGAAGCTACAGCCTCTGTTGCTAAATAATAACTATTCAGTTTATGCTCGATATGCTTAGAGTCTTTCTAATTGATAAATTAGTAGGAATCCTCTAATGACATCATAAAATGTATGAACTAGATTGTTCATTCACAAAGAAAACTTTTATTCATTCCCAATTTCCATAGCTAACCTAAGCCTGATTTCATTGTTCCATGAATAGAAGGAGCCAGGCACAATCATTGCTGAGAGTCTATTCTACTACTTGTGTATCAACTTTAAAAGACTACACTTGTCCAAGTCAGGAAGGTACAGAATCCTTTAGAAAAACAGATGCAACAAGCTCACAAGTAAGACCATGCACGGCTGGGTACTCACTGTACTGAGTTGTTTATCTCAATTTTACATTTTGTTTGTCATTTTGGAAGGCATTTTTCCTCTTAAAATCCTATCATTTTCTGAAGACAGCAAAGCCATATCCTAATATGGCAACAATTGCTGTAAATTTTTGTTATTTATTGAAATCATACTATTGTGTCTATTGTTCTTACTTCATTTTCAAGAATAAATTGCTTGAAATGAAGGTTAGTACATAAATATCCCACTGAAAATTAAATGGATGTCAAAATGTTCTGAGGAAATTGCAATGAAAAATAAACCAAAACACTGTGTGATTTATCATTGAACCTGCTCAACTGTCTAGCAGTACATTGAAAGTCAGAAAGGAGAAGCTCTTCCTTAAGCAGCTGGTTCAGTGTATGTGTGTGTGTGTCTGTGTCCCAGGCCTCTTTGAGAAAAGACAGTTAGTTAATTAATATTTAAAAGTAGAGTCATTTGATATGAAAGAAGAAAAAACTTCATGGTGGTGAATATGTTCTGGAGTTTAAGAAAATGGAGTTGCCATTGACCTTGTTAGTTGAATTAAGTGATTCCTAATTAAGACACTAATAGAATGTTGGCAGCTAATGGTATGCAAGCTAACATTGGCTCTAAGTGTATTCCATAATTCCTCATGTTGATGATAATGATAATGACAATGATGCTTTATTTACTGTCTTCTATTAAGTAATTGATCAAAGGCAGAACATTCTAAAATGTATACATTTGTTATTACACAGAAGCAAAAGCAGTAGGAAAACTACAGTACATATTATTTCTGGGAAGCCATATGTCCACTCAGAGAAGGAATGATAAATGGAGAAGAAGGAAGATTCAAGTAACCTTCCTTAAATAAAAAAAAAAACTGAATTTACTAAAATAGCTTGAGCCCTTATAGATTAAGTATATACATATATGCATTGATTGGATCAGTAAATATTTATTGTGTGCCTATTTGATCAGCCAATATGGTGATAGATAAAGTTTGGTACTTGTTTTCTTTGTGCTTCCATTCCCATTTAGACTTAGCCAATTTCCTAGAAAAGAGATATCCAAAGAATAAGCTGGGAATATCCAGACTTACTTATAGATTAGTGTTAAAATGAATTCTAGATTGTTGCTAACAGTCTGTTTTCTGAGGATGTTGGTGCATTGGTTAAATCCCTCATTTGCTCCTGTAGGTAACTCATTTTTATGCCTGTGTGGTTTCAAGTCAATGTTTATGGTCTGCAGACTCTATGATAGCCTATGCCTAGAAGTCTTTTTCAAAGTTAGGGTTTTACAGTGCTCTGTTGCACATGTTGTCTTCTTGGCATTTTAAACTAGAACCTAATTATATTCCAACAGGGTTATGGGATTTAGTCCAGACTTACTTGTCACTTCTGTATTCCCCAGGTCTCTTTATATAGTCTTCTATAAAGTGACCTGGATCCTTTAAATGCTTCATAAAACACTTTAGGAAATCAGATATGCTCCTATCAAAATTATATACTTGAGCATGAGGAGTAAAGACAAGACCCAGATCTAAGAGGACTATCTCAAAGCAGGGAGAAGTCACCATGGGTAGTCATAGGCAACAAATGACCACTAAATCTTGCAATATAAAAGATCTCAATGGCAGAGAGGCACCACATAGGGTCAGAGGAACTAGAGAGACAAAGATGAATAATGAACCCATGGTCTTCCATAATATACTATTTTTGCTCTCCCAAGTCCTGCCAGTTGCCAACACCTGAACTAAACAAGATCTAGGTACTCCCATGGTATTAACACCATTCCCATTATAATGATACCCACTACCCTTAGCATTTTTCTACCATATTATGTACACTCACATATTATGTTCTAATTATGTATGAACAATACATATGTAACACACAGATATATACACACAGATATGTAACACACATAAATTCACAAAGGTATTTCTCTCCTACACAGATATCATAAACATTGTTAAAGGCTAACAATACATCTTTCCTTAGAGCTTAGCCATGATGTAGCCATTCTTCTCAATGCAGAAATACAGCAGAAATACAGATGCTCTTAAATTTGAATGAATCATTTCTATCTTAGCTTTCAGAGATTCTTCATGAAACAGATAATTTAATTAAAGAAATATGTATTAGTTGAAAAGTGACCTTTTATGCACATGAAGGAATTAAAGACATAGGGTAAGTTTAACTTATAATAATCTAGCCCTTCTTTCTTGTAATTCCTCCTTTATTTTCTGTGCCACATATGAACAATGTGGTGGAAATACTTAATGCCTCCTTTTTCTTATCATCAATGTCCAAATGGTTCAAGACCTGTTAATTCCTCTACTACATGATGTCTTTGGAATCTGTCACTTTACCTCTACTCTGTTATTTTCTTAATTCTAGCTCTAATAATGTTGTTCCTAAATTATTTAAATTAGCTCCTTTCTTATTGTCCTTACTCAATTTCTTTCTCTAATTTATCTTCTATGCACTTTTCAAAGAGAACTTACTCAAATGTAAACTTTTCAAATTACTCCTCTAGTTAAAATACACAATAAGTCCCTACACTGACAGAATAATGTTGAAATTAATTCATGCAGATCATGAGAAGGCTGCTATTTTAAAAAATTGTCACCTTTTCCCTACCCAATTCTCTAAGACAGTTCTCAACTCCTGTCTCTTCCCTGCTACCTTTGTGAGATTTTTTCCTATCTAAGACACTGCTTCTTATTCTTCATGATATCCATTGAATCATTTATGTATTTCAGACTCCTGAGGGACTCAAAGAGCTAGCTCTATTAACAGCCAAAACAGACAGGTGGGATATGACCCATGCATACCTTTAACAAGTCACACTTCAACTATTCTGCTTAACATTTGACCTATTTTACACAATTGGATTCTTTTGTAGGATTTTATTTAAATAAATGTTCTCCAGCCTAAAAGAAAAATCTTAATTCCACTGAGTTTCCCTGCAGACACCTGCTGGCTTTCTGATTTTCCTTGTTAGCCTCTTTGCATAATGGTAAATGATGGCACAAAAATATTTTTGGAGATTTTTCTAACTCATACGCTCATGAACTTGAAAACTTGGGGAAAAGAATACATCAGTAATTGTAATGTCCCATTTAAGCATGTTTTGTAGACAATTATTAAAAACACACCTGTAATCATTTACATTATATGGGTAACTTTAGAGAATAGACTATGAACTCCTATGGGGTCATGGATAGGCTTTAGACATTCATGAAGCACCTACAGATGAGTGTTTCTAAGAGTCTCAAAGTGTCCAAGATGACACAAAAGTTTAAGTGTTAATACTTGACAGAGAAAAATAAAGAACAAGTAACTAAAAGTTAATTTATCTCCCTTTAAAAATACAAATTAATACAACAAAAAGAAACAAAAATGTTCCCCAACATATAGCTCTTGAATTCTAATTAATGTCTCCTGGAAATTTACAATTTCTTTCATTCTATCAAATGTTGATTCATATAAGGAAGGAATTTTGTTCTAGGGCCTAAAAGATATGAGCATATCATTTATGCAGTCTGCCTTGAGTGTCCTGGAAGAATTGATTCTAGGATCCTCATGGATACCAAATTTTATAGATCTTAAGTCCCTTATATAAAATGGCATAGTATTTGCTTATAACTAATGCATAGCCTCCTCTTTGTTTTAAATCATTTCTGGGTTACTTAGAATACTTAATACAATGTAAATACTAGGGGATAATGAAAAGGAAAAAATCCTGTACTTATTCACCACAGATGTATTTTTAAAAATATTTTTAAGCTATTTATAATCCCAGATATTCAGGAAGCAAAGATCAGGAGGATTGTGGTTCAAAACCAGCCTAGGAAAAATAATTAATGAGATCTCCATCTCAATTAACAAACTTGGCATCATGGTATACATCTATAATCTCAGAAGTAGGTAGGAAAATTGCCTTCTAAGATTGAGACTAGCCCCTGGCAAAACTCATGAAACCATATCTGAAAAGCAACTAAAGAAAGAAAGAGCTGGGGGCATGCCTAAAGTGGTAGCAAGCACAAGACAGAGTTCAAACCTCAGACCTCAGTACCTGTGGATAAGCATGGCTGAATATACTTTCATAAGTTAGTTCAACACATGGATAGGACTTACATTGTTAAACAGTGCTCAGTACTCTAGAGGGCAGAGCCCAGCTCTTGCTTGATCACTTAACAGCAGCTAATGAGGAAGTATCTACACATCTACAATGAGTAGTGATGCATTTTCTAACATCATAAAGAATGGATAGAATTTCTGTAGCTCAATGGCAGATACATCCATAAGTGAATATAAATTTACTTTCATCAAAGACACATAATCATTAACTTTATTTGAATAAGATCAGAAACAATTTTCATTACAGTGAAGATATTTAAACTTTTCATTCTTTGTGAATAGACTCTTTCGAAAGAACCTCCATTTCCTCGAAGGGATAGCTCTCTGTGCAGTACTATTTCTGACTCTCTCCCCATGACTTCTCCCCTGCAGGGCATAGCTGATGAAATTATTGATGGACCCTAACCTAAATTCTGAGGACTCTGACCTCAGAATTTAGAAACCTTAAGACTCAATCAAACAATGATTAGCTCTGAAACTAAAAACGTCATACCAAGTTGCTATGTGAATAAATTCCAGGGCAGAGAAGGGCTATGATAAAGGAAGTAAGAAATGAGGTATAGTGCAAATATACTCCAAAAAGAGGCAGAAGCAATGAGTTTTACTTCCACTTTCCATTCACAGATGCTTTATGACACTTGACTATCCATAGGATTATTTGCTTGAGTATCCTTTAATGTGTTTGGTTCCTTGCATTCTGCTATCATA
This sequence comes from Castor canadensis, assembly GCF_047511655.1. Taxonomy (NCBI): domain Eukaryota; kingdom Metazoa; phylum Chordata; class Mammalia; order Rodentia; family Castoridae; genus Castor; species Castor canadensis. The sequence goes on along the minus strand of NC_133389.1, from coordinate 31,701,895 downwards.
TCAAAGTTTGTATCCCTCCAAAATTCATATGTTGAAATTCCAGCATCCAAAGTGATGTGTTTAAGATGGTGGGATAAGAGAATTTGTACCTGTACAAGAGATTAAGAGGGTTCCCTTTTCTCTTTACTATGGCATTGAGAAGGCACCATCTATGAGAAGCAGACCCTTAGCAGACATACAGAACTAGCAGCAGTTCCTTAATCTTAGACTCCCAGTCTTCAGATCTGTGAGAAATACCATTCTTGTATATATAAGCAATCCAGTCTATGGTATTTTGTTATACCCCAAATAGACTATGATGCAAACAAAACCTGAAGACACTCATGCTTTCTAGCCTCATGTACTCAACTTGTATGTGGTGGAAGAATTTTTTTAAAAAGCTTGAAAAGTTAGAGTCATGAACAGCTGGAAAAAGGACGGAAATGTACCCTTGATATCAAATACAAATTTATATGCATATATACACATAAATATGTATATCTGTGTACACATGCGCACACTCATGCATATATACAAATTAGGCTGGAGCTGAGTTACTCCTGAGAATGTTTTCTACCCCTATGGGCCAAACAAATCCTTAATAAAATCCTTTGTAATTACATTGTAATTACTATTACTGTTACTACTCCTTACAATACTACTTTTAACACAGCAAGACTTCTTAACTGCCTTCATATTATGTAGCTCCTCATTTGAGTCCTTTAGAAAGCCAGTGAGACCAGTTAAATCCTATCATTCCCTTTAAACTGGTGAGGGAACCAAATAATAAAACAATTCTAACTCCTGGTCAGATCTGTCCTTTCCATCACACCACAGAAGTATTTCTTGGTGAAATACTGAAATCTATTGAAAAATTCACTCTTTGACCCAAAAAGACACATAAGGAATCATGAAAATACATCTCATTCTTAGAAATCTCAAATCTCAGACCATAAAGTAATGAGAAAGGATGGTTAGGGCTTTGTAAATATATATAATCTAGTTAAAAATAGTAAGCTACTACTTGTAAGCTATATATTGATCATTGTCCTTAGCAGTGAAGGTAATGTGAAAAACTAGAAATCTGCTGTTAAGTGAGTTTTCTTTGTAAAAACTATGGTTTGAAAGATTGTGGATAGGAGAGAAATTAATATGGGTATAAAGGGCCAATGGAGGTATAACAAAACTTAGCATGAAATATAACCTGAAATACATGAATGGGATATTTTTAGGCAGAAATAGTTTTTCTCTCTAAATATCAGAAATTATTTACTGAATTGAAACAATATTTTAAAAATATGAATTGAAAACTTGAGTAAAATATGATTGGGAAAGAAAAATTAGGAAATCACTCACTATCAGTTAGGTGATGATTATCAAGAATAATTTAAGCAAACAATTAACATCTGCTTTAGGAAATAATGACAGTGTATAAATAAATGTAGAAAGTCAGCAAAATCATAGAAATTTTGAATGAATTAGACCTTAAGACTCATGTTAAGCAAATTTAGTAATTTTTATGGTAAAATGGCAAAATGGTAACTAATGTGAACTCATATAACAGAATTTGAATTGAATTCTTGGAAACTATGCTACCCTTCTTCTCATTTTATAAATGGGAAAAACTGAGGCCAGAAACTATGGTTAATTGCCCCATTTGGAGTTTACCAGCACCTTTGGGACCAGAACCCAGTTATAGTGATTCTCCTTGTGTTTAATCTTACTTTATTTTTTTTTGCTGATCTGAAAGTATTGGTTTATTTATAATATATCAAAAATGTATTTGAGATGAATTGTATTAAAAATTTTAAATAATGTCATTATGCCTTTCTGTGATCCACCCATTGAATTATTCCACTTATCCAATTGTTAGTATAATAGAGATTCTACTGTCAGACAAATATTATGCAGTAAACAATTTTTTTTAACTTTTGGCTGACTGAGAAGTCATTTTTTTCTAGAAAGATGTGCAGTAAAATTTGTATATATTGGTTTCTTTCACATTGTAATATATAGTACAAATAATAATGTCATTTAAAATGAGTGTTACATTTATGGCACCTGGTTTCAAATATATGATTACATGGCTTTTGAAATATGAGCACTGAACACCACTGAAAATATAGTTCACTCCAATCAGTAGAACCTGAGGACTTCAGGGATACAGTTTAGGAGGTGGAAGGTATTTGGAAGATGACACAACAAAAGGCATTTCATTGCTTAATGTGGCAAGATTAAGATTACTAATGTGATATTTCTTATTTGTCAATATGTCACAAAGTATTGTACAGTCAGACTTCAACTGGTGCCTGAGGAAGGCTATGAGAGTAACACTTCATCAGACTAAAGCCTTGTTATTGAGGTCACCATGTAAACAGTTAATGATGCAGAAACTCTCTAGGGATTCATTGAGCACATTTAGATGAGTTCTATAAAAACGTTCAATCAGTGATGGGGAAATTGTGTCAATGATGCTTCAAATGAAACTGGACATTTAGCCTCCATATATTTAATGAGATGTTTATAATTAATTTCCTATTTTCTTAACACATGGAAAAGTTTGATTATAAATTTTATTATATGTATTAAAAGTTAAGTCAGAGGTCATACAACATATAAACTCCCCAGTCTTCTTGCATGAAAGACACCTGAGCCATCAACTTCTTTTACATTTGCTAGACAGTTTCAAAAAAGAAACATCAGTTTACTCCTGCCATGAACTTACGAAGAGAATCCATTGATATTTTATTTCTGTCATAATCATGATATCCTTTTAATCAGTAAGCAGTGTGTGCCTCAACCATTTGCAACAATAGTTCCTTGTATAAACATGTTTATATTATATTTAGATTTAATGTACTCTTATTAAGCACTCAGTATTTACATTCTTTCAGACATTAGCTCAACTTAGTCAAATCTTATTACATCTCTCAATTCTCTTGTCAGCAGAATCTTTTCATCCACATGACACTCATTTTCCTTGAAGATTTCAATAACTAGACGAACTTGTTTTCTTTTTACCAAATCCACTGCCATGTTTCTTGTTCATATCAACAAGGTATTAATGGTCCATCTGACAACAGATAGAAGTTTATCTCAACTAGCTTAATCTCCAACTCAAATACATGAGACAATAGTTAAATTCTGTCTTAAATATGTAATTATTATTACACCACAGGTTGAAAATATCCTAGACTCATTTCTTCTATACTGCCTCTTGGTTAAGGTTTTGATGTAATAATTTTACATGTTAACTTGAACATGTAGATAACATTACATTATAGCCAATAAACTGGATTGCTATTATGAACACTAACATACTATAACTTATACACTTTTACCACTAACACCATTATTATCTTCTTTTGTTTTGGTTTTTTGCAGTATTGGGATTTGAACTCAGGGCTTCATACTTGCTAAGCAGACACTACCACTTGAGCCATAGCCTGAGTTCATTATTTGCTTTTATTATGTGATAGTTTCTACAAGAACAGTTTTGTATCTATTATTACAATTAATTCTCACAAAAATCCTGTGAAGTAAATATTATGATAGTATCTGTTGGGAAGATGAGAAAATAGGCTGAAAATGTTTAAATTACTTGTCCCCAGCTCAGAAATGTAGACTAAAACAGGATTTCAAACCCGGGTTTGGTTATACTATACTATCTTAAACAGCAGTCCAAAATTCAGAGAGTATAGTTGTCATAGATATTGAAAAGGTTTTATTAATCCATTTCTTCACAGAGGAGAGGTTCTCTTAACACTTGTATCATTTGTGTTAAAATAAATAGCAAGTTCAGGCAAATAGAAGTCATACTTATTTGAGACAGAACTAAGAAAGCTCAGCAAGAAAAAATACAGATATGAAAATAAAATAGTTTACATTTATTCATAATACAAATGAATTCTTGACATTAGAATTTGTGATGTGATGATTTTTACTAGATTTTTTTCTGGTTTATAGATTATGAGCAAATCTATAAGGAAGTGATAGATAATGTAAAAATGAATGAGAAAACACCTTAAGTTTCACTGCTCACTAAGCAGACTGTCTAGGTATTCTAAGGTACATATAAATAATAAGTTTTCAATCTTTGAGAATTATTTATACCTTTGTGGCAAGAACATACATACACACACACACACACACACATACACACACTACAAATATCTGAAAAATATTTATATGTTGGGTTATAAAGCTATCAAGAAGACTGGTAAAAGTAAGACCAGCACCCATTTCTTGAAACCAATGATTTCTCAATCTTTTATTTTTTGTATGTCACACTACTAATGAGATTTTTTTAAATATATTTTTTCTTAATAGTAACCCAATCCCATGAAATTTCTGTACAATACCAGAGATATGTTATATTTCTTTTTTTAATATTGGGGCACTTTGGAGGGCCACAAGCCGTTTTAATACTTAAGAGATTTTTATTTTCTAATTAAAAATTTTATTTGGTTAGAAGGTGACATCAGCCTTGTTGAAAACACATGCTTTTGCATCATAAACATATGTGCTTGCATTTAATATGAAGTTATATCATCATGCTGTTTAATAATCATATAATCAGGATAATTTTATTATCAAATAGAAGATTTTTCATATTTAAAGTTTTAGTGCATTTATTGAATTCATAAATTTCATGTTAGTCCTTTATTATAATTCTTCCACCTGGTAACACTGTGTACCATCAACAGCATATTAAATCAAATACTGGAAGATCAAGTAGGACAAGAAATTTCATTGTCCTCAGAATCAAATTTCTAAAATACCAGAAATTACTAATGTCTTCTACTAAGGCAACTCACAATTGGAAGAACTAGTAAAAAATGTTGATTGCTTTTATCCGACTATAATTTGTATCAATCGTGCAGTACAATAAACGTCAACGTAACCTGCACATAATAGCAAAAACAAGGCATAAAATCCAAACTCGATATCCTGTAAATGTGTCCCGGCTGGAGCCCTTGCAATTGTCTCCAGACTTGTAACACAATCAGGGCTTGGGAAATACCATGAAAATGTTTTCTTTCAATCACTTGTAATTGGTATTCTTAAAGTGAAGGGAAGAAAATAAAGGGGATGGGATCTTTCGATTTGCTGCTTTTGTTTGGAATTGCTCCAAATCACAAGCAACTACAGGGCAAATTGACATCTTCTCAGTTGAGTTGTAACCTTTTCCTTCTCCATTTCTTTCTGAGGTTTGTAAACAAACAGATTTGAGTTTGGACATTCAAAAGCTGGTCTCAAACCAAACTTCCTTCCTGGCAATTCAGGCTGTTCCTAAGTTTGGCTTCATTTTCACATTTTCCAACTGTGTTTCTCTTTTTCCGTATCATAAATGTTTAACTATTTCTCTAGGTTTCTTTCTCAGTATTTCCTGAATGAACGATGGTTATTGCCCCTTGGCAACCTGAATTCCTTCTTATTTTCTGTCGTGTTTTGCATGACCTATGGGATGGTACAGTCATCTATCAAGATGCTTTAAGGCATTCTCAAAAATCTCAGACCTTGACCCAACTCTTCCCCTCCTGATAGGGTTTGTTTTATCTCAACTGCTCCACATAGCATGTTGATTAGTAAATGAATGGCAATTCATTTAGCCAGAAAAAGTCCAGTGAGCCTTCCTATGTGCTGTAAATTGCTTGATAGCATCAGGAACAGACTAGAGAACCAAACAGATAAAAATTCCTACTACAATGGGTTTATATACTAGTGGGTGAAGTAAACAATATATAAACAAATATATATGGAAATGAAACAAAAATATAACATTAGAGCAAGAGTCAGTAAACTTTCTCTGTAATGGGTCAATTTTGCCCTTGTAGTAATAAAGCAGCCACAGACGATCTATAAACACTAGTAAGTGTGCTTCTGTTCAAAAAAGAAATTTAAAAAAACCTTGCTTTATGGAACTGGAACGTAAATTCAATACAATTTTCCTATGAATAAATGGCATTGTTCTTTTAAATTAGAAAGAAACATTTAATGTGTGAAGACATGCTTATGAGTTCATAGATCATATAAAATGAGAATGTAGATAAGGACTCACTGAAAATTGGCATTCAAAGAAAAAAATTGAAGACAGATGTGTACATTTCTCCTGGTGATAAGAGACCTGAGAAATAAAATGTTTCCTTAATTTTTAATTCATTCTACCTCAGTCTCCATCTCAATTATTATTTTCACCTAAAATCTATAGGGGAAAAATGTCCTCAACCCTCAGAGGTATGGAATAATGTTTCATAAAAACTAGTTTTATTTCTAATCCAAGGTATTTTATTTATGCATTTAAAATGTTATCCCAAGAAGAACTCTGTATATTCACCAGACTGACAAGTGAGTCCATGGAATAAAAATATTTGAAGCTCTTTCAAGATCAGATCTTGTTAAGAATTGCATCCTGGAAGATAAAATGAAGGTAGAACATCAAGACCTGGGTGTTTTTTTCTTAAGCAGGACAACAGAGGTTTATTTAGTGTAGGAAAACAAAGCAGGGTTCAAGGAAAGGACGAACATAAGCTAGCAGCACCTTCTGACAAGGTGGGAGCAGGGGCCTCGATGGGCAGTCTTCATCCCAGGGTATTTATGTCATCTTACTGACTGGGAGGTTTGCAGTTAAGACCTGGCTGTTATTAACTCCCCCTAATTATCTGGTGGCCTTTTGATATACCTTGCATCAAAGATCGTTTACATATGCCAAGACAGATATCCTCTAGAACCCTCAACTTCTCACCTCTAAAATGAATCTCGAACCCCTTCCCTTTGCTAACCACTAACCAACATACCCCTTTCTAGTTCCACCAATCACCTTCTCTCCGTAACTCTTAGTAATTCTTTAATTTAATTCAATAATTTTCATAACTTTTCCAAAACCCTCTCCTTTATCTTCTCACATGGCTGGCAACCTGCCACATGTCACTGCGCTAACCTTTCCACAGTCGCTCAAAATATATTATTATACCAATGCTATGCACACCTCTATATAAATTATCTATCTGTATGTATGCACATCTATGTCTCTCTCTATGTACATAAAACCCATGCCAGTATCTAGAATGTGTTATGTACCTGGCATTGCATTACATTCTCAATTGTACTATTTTATTCCTAGTGGTTGCCTGAGAAATACATAGGATATTATTTTTGCCATTGTGCATTTAAGTAAACCGAGTCACAGAAAGCTTAAATAACTTAAGCAAGACTAGAATTTTAAAGAGTTCATGCTTTTAATGAATGACCATGATTATATTATTCAACATTTTTAGAAAGACATATCTTTTGCTAAATCAAAGCAACCTTATATGAAAATAATAATACATCATAATCAAAGCACAAATGTATTAAAATAATGATACATCAGATCCAAGTAGGATTTATCACAGAAGTGATGGATTACTTTAACATCTGAAACCAATCAAGGTATCTCAAAATACTACCACAGTAAAAGCAGGGAAAAATTGATGATCATCTCCACTGATACAAGAAAAGTACTTGACAAAGTCTCACTTCCATTACAGAAAATATTTATTAGCAAATTAGTATTAAAAGGGAACTTCCTCAATATAATAAAGGACAACCATGAAAACCTATGCCTATTATCATATTTAATAAATTCTGAATATCATATCCAAGATTAGAAATAAGACAGGATGTCTGTTCTCACCACTTGTATTGCACATTGTACTGGAGACTCTAGTCAGTGCAATCAAAAAGAAATAAAAGAAAAAGAAAAAGAAAATGCTTCCAGATTGTAAAGGAAGAAGTAAAATCCTCTTTATGTTGAGATGAGGTGATCTATATTAAAATCTGATGCAATGCACTCAAAGAAAAACTATAACTATTAATTAACCTTGAAATTTAGCATTCATAGTTATTTATTCAATTAAGAGGATGATATATATAGTATATATACATATAATGGAAAGAAGTTTTATATATATATATATACACATATATCTCTTTATATATGTACATATACAAGGAAAGACATACACAGATATTCATAGTAGCCATATTTGTAATAGTCCCAAATTATAAACCTAAAAGCTCACCAACAGTGGAAAGGATAAACAAATTGAAGCATGTTCATACAAACTGAAACTGCTCAACAGTGAAAACAATGAATTATTGCTATACACAATGACATGGGTAGATCTAAAACTTATTATACTCAGTGAAAAAAACCCAAAAATACATACTATATAATTCTATTTTTTAAAAGTGTAGAAAGTACAAACTAATCTATAGTGACAAGTTCTTTGGGATGAGAGATTTGAACAGGCAAGGAGAAATTACAAAGGAGCCTAAGGAGACCCTGAGAGGTGATGATTATCTTGATTGTAGCCATAGTTTCACAAGTGTATACATATGCCATAACTGATTGAATTGTACAATTTAAATATGTGCCATTTATTATAGTATAACTATCAAATAAAGGTATTAAAATTATGTCTATATTAATTCCTCTTAGTATCAAGTGAAATTAAATACTTGTGTTTCATAAGAACTGATGACTTGCCATACTCTATACAAACTATAGCCCTATGGCATACCCACATATGTAAGGGTCATTTTAATTAATTTTTCAAATATCATAATGCAACAAAAAACTCAAAAAGTTTGCTATCATATCCATACTCACTCTTATCTCTTACACTGTGGCTCAGAATATTAACAGTATAATTGCTAAGATAAGCAAAAATAAAATTAAAGGTCTGTTCTCAAAAGAAATAGTGACTTTTGCCTAAGGGAGTGATGATTATTACCTAAGTCATTTGACTGATTTTCAGAATTAACTTAAACTTGACTGTACGATATTTTTAAGGAAACAGATACCCCAGAAGCATAGAATAGACACTTAGGGGAATTATAACAGACGGGATGCTAAAAATTTCTCCTTTAATGTCCAAAAGTTTTAACTGAAGGCTGGAAAACACTACTGTATCTTTCTACACTGTAAAACTTACTTCTAGGGATTCTTTCTGAAATGTCTTTATGTCACTGGCATGGTCATTAAAATTGTCTTTAAACTTTTCAAGGCACCAAAATTATCAAGTTAAAAAAGTTTTAAATTTTCATTCTCTCTATACATACTTATAGCAAAACAAAATTTAGAATTTCTCTTAGTAACCTGTTTTAAAGGAGAATGAGTTTATATGTGACAGAAATTTCCATGATTATCATCAAAGCCTAGCCTTTTAAAACTAGGGGAATCATAGAAAACAACTAGTTCAATTGTTTATTTTAAAGGTAAAATGTGAAACTCGCAGTGGTATTCAAAACTGATAGACCAAGAAAATAGAAAATAGGAATTTAAACCCAAAAAATACTCTCTCTCTCTCTCTTAATTATTACAAAAAAGAGAAGACATTATCGTGAGATTTAAGAACAGAATTTCCTGTGTTCCTGAATTCTTCAAATTATTATTCAAAGAACTAGGCTACCTGTTCCATAAATGCATTGGATTTAGTATCCTTCAATATTACAGCCTTCATGCACACTTCATTTGTTAAAAAATGTCATGAATATTAAATAATTGACAGCTGCATGCTTTGACCCATGCCTGAAGCAAGCACCAGGTATATTAGGACTAGCACAGTTCTACAAAGAATAGAAGGAGAGAGCTAATTAAATCCTGTAGAACTCATCGGCAGAGATTGAGGTGCCCTCTGGCATTTGTTAACACCAGGCAAAAGTCCCTAATTATAGCTATACTGCTCATGACACTGTAGTGCTTAGGACAAGCTTGGTGTGCTTTTCTACACCTGTAATTTTATCAGGAAATGTGAAACCATCAAGGAACCTGACAGGTGTCATTTTACTCAAATGGAGTTGCTTTCAACAAATCTAAAAAGGAAATGCATTCTCCCCATTAGATCAAATTAAACAATGAAAATGCTTTCCTTGCCCTCTTCTTGTTATGTAGTAAGCCAGGGACTATCAAGAATAACTCCTGCCTTGAAGGATTGACAGTTCAGCTGGTTGGGTCATGCTGCCTCAGCTGAAGCATAGTATCTCATGAGTTGATGGACATTGAAGAATGGAAAACAATAACATTTAGTTCAGTTCAGAAGGCATTTACTGAGCCTTGTTTAGAGCACAGGCTTGATTTCATGGATGTAAACTGTTCCATGATCAAAAGTTTATAGCCTTTTGATTCGAAATTATACATGTTCATTAAGTCTTTTCAGCGCTAACTCTATATCCATATTTTTTTAAATGGCTAATCAGTGGACATAGTCTGAAAAGAACTTGGAAGGATGTGTTTGTGTCTAGAATATCTCAGTCACATCACTACACTAATGCCAAACTGAGATTCACAAAAAACATCTAAATGATCAAGCTGAGAGTCTTGAAAGGAACCAGAGTTTACCAGATCCCACTGCTGCATTATAAAATGTAGAGCCTTGCATTTAAACAACTTGTCCATTCACTCACCACCTATTGCTTTGATTTCTTTCCAGTCGCTGTTTTTGCTTCAAAACTGTTTAATTTTTCCTTAATTTTCTTTATCTCTTTTTTAGAAGACACACATATTCTCCTAATCATGGAACAATAGGTGAAGGCCTGAGTTATTATAATCTAGGACAAAATTATTTTTTTCCATTAAGCAGAAAGTTAGATAATTATATATGAACACTTACCTGTTTATATATACATGTTTATGATAAGGAATGAATTAGCATCTTGGTTATGACCAGAGACTATGGAGTAAGTTAGCTTGGTCTTGAACCTCTGCTATAATACTTAATTTTTTGTGTGTGATTTATTCAAGGTATTTAACATCTCTAGCCTCAGTTTCTTCATCCTTTAAAAAGAGATAAGATCTAGAATATGGCCAGTGTCATGCCCCATTCTTACCATCAGCTTTATTTGAATTATATTGTTAGAATTGGGATTTTTTTCTGATACAATCTTCTGGAGCAATCTTCTGTCATTGTGGTTTAAAAACTGTTCAGTAGCTACAAAATCACTGGACAGGAGTAATTAGAAGGAATTGCCCTTCCCTCTGTGTGTTGTGATCTCAGAAATCAGCTTTACTGGCTTGGAAACTATGACAAAAATTAGCTGTCTCATGACAGATATTTTCATTGTGTCATATTACACACAAAAAATTTTATTGATAGAGAAAGTACTGATTACAGAGGCTTACATGTTTTGGTATGAGGAACATTAGCTCACATCATAATGGAAATGAAAATATTTTAATATGAGTATGAAAAATGTAGCATATCAAAACGTGTGATGACTTATATTTGAAAAAAACCCAAAATGCTATGAGTTAAGTATTCAATACAAGTTATTTAAAATAGTAATTATAAATAAAAGAAATCAAAACAAATGATGTAACAAATAAAATGTAATGACATTAAAAATGCAAAGGATATTCAATAATTTTTAAAAATGCTTTTTGAAAAACTTCTATTGAAATAGACAAATTTCTAACAACATTGACTAAAGAATAAAATATGTAGAAATAAATATTAGTATGAATTAATCAGCTCCTTATATGTATTTGAATCACTTTGCTAAAATACAGATAAATGTTATGAATTTGAAATCATAAATGATGTAGAAAATTTCCATCAAAGGCAGCCTACCAAATTCTGCACAGGACAAAATTTTAAAATGAGACATTGTCTTATAACCATTAAGGATTTTAACCACTTTGTGGAAAAAATTATCTATTTTCATTAGTAAACAGCAAGCTCAGAGTTATTTAGAGATATTTCTACCTCATAACAAGAAATGAATGATCCCAATATTATCACAAATCTTCCAGAGAATTAAAAAAGGGGTTAGTCTGTTCTCTATTCTCTCAAGAAATATAAACTGGACTAAGCAAACTTCCCAGGATCCCCTGTGCAACTAAATGTGCAGTACTGTACTTCTCCCATGTGGTCTGCAGTAGGACAATTCTACCCTCAAAGTCATACTTCAGAGAAGAAGGATACTGCCATGTGCTTCTCAATTTGAGCCAATCACACAGCTAACTCTTCCACCTTCAATTAATACCATCTTCTGTCATTGTTGCCCTAAAGACACATAAGTAGCCCCTTCCACCCCAAACTGCTTGGCATGAATAATTTGAAAATATTGTTCTTTTTGCATGCTATGATTTCAAAAATAAATTTTCTTCTGCTAAATTAGAAAGAATGCACAAATAATTTAGTGTTTTAAAGCAAGTATCTATTAATTTTCATTATACTGTGGGTAGAGAGGATGATTTGTTTTTGTACTGAGACAGTTCCGTTGGAGTGAATGGTCTAGAACTGTATTCCTCCCATGTCCTGTGGCAGGATGACCGCCCTGCAGAGTCTCATCTGGAAGGGCTTGTTTCAGTCCCACGTGATCTTCTTCAGGAGGCTGGCCTATGCTTTTGCAAATGACAGTCCCCAGTTTCCAAAAAAACAGTAAGAAATAGATTTAAAACCAGAGGGTAAGCACGTTATAACTCATACTAACCAAAGCATGTTTCAAAACCATTCCAAGTCAGATTGGAAGGCACTGCCAAGATAGGAAGGGGAAATAATTTTTGTCAAATAAATACCAGATATTTGTACCAAAGAGCAAAGGTGATAATATTTATTGACTAAAGATTTTAGAAGGGCTGGCGTATTGAAAACTCCAGTCTCCATTAAAAGTTGTTCTGTACATAGTCACAACTGGCAATGTTGATCTTATACCACCCTATTCAGTTTAATTCAATCAATTCACTGATATATATATATATATATATATATGAAAAGCTTAGGTATATTGTTAGTCCTCAATGTGTCTAAAACTTAATTGAGACAGAACAAGCTAAGTAGCTTGAAAGTATAGGTAGAAATAGAGCTGCTTAAGTGAGTTCAGTTGTAATTAGGTGATAGTTGGTAGGCTCGAGGATACATGAATCTTTTGCGACTTATCTCGCAAATGCCAGATAGTGTGATAATATATACAAAGATGTTCTATACGGATTGTGTTCTACACCGCCATAATACTTCTTCCTCTTGCTATGTGGAGTATACCTCCACATTCCCTATTCATTTTAAGGAGGGGATTCCACCACCAGTCTCTTCACAAAAGTAGAGGTTCTCCATGTAAACCAATCATAGACAATCCCAGGGATCCAAATCTTTAAGAGGATTAACCAGGCAGAAATATAAGCTTTTGACAATGTGCCTTACTTCCTAGCATTACATAATAAATATATTTGAGTATGGTTCATCTACAGCAATGTCTCCCCTCTGTGACTGGGGAGTGAGATGTGTATAAGCTTCAGAGCCTGCTAGAAGTTGCATGGAGCCAATTAGGACAATGTTAAAGACTGCATGGTTTACAGTGTTGATTCAAATCTCTCTGCTTTAAGGAATCTTTTCTAACTCTCTAAAATGTAGAGAGAGCAAATTATGACTACTCTTCTAAGGAGACATTCCATATAGTCTCTGTGATCTATTCCTTTTGATAACATACTAGCAGGTCTTGTGGAAGTGTAGATTCTCCTCTTCTTCATTATTTTTTTCTTACCTAGACCTATGAATGCATACTTATTTGGAGAACAACAAACAGGAGTACCATTCTAAATTATTTCCACAACATAAAGGCGACTTTTTGCATTTTAAATTTGAAAGAGAAATAGGTAATGCAAACAGCCCTCAGTAGTGAAATGTAAAGGACCAGAAGATTTCCTCATACAGGATAGCTCTGGAGGAGGTCCTTGTTATTAAGGCTATCCTGTAGGACCAGTATGAGAAGACTACAACTTCCCAAACAATTTATCTTTCTTCCAAACACTCTATCCATACTTATAAAGAAGTTGATGACTATGCTTTGACAGATTTTGCCAGTATAGGCAGAATCAAGTTTCTAGCCTATCCACTCAACTTCTCTAATCACCATGAAACCTCAACAGACCTCACCCTTTACTGGATCTCTAATCCTTAGGGTCTTTCTGTGACTTCCACATATCTGGTTACATGTTCCAACCTCAAAAATGGCTGTCATATAAAACTGAGTCTGATAAGGGACTGATAACCAGAATATACAGGGAGCTCAAAATACTAAATTCCAAAAAAAATCAGGGGCCCAATAAAGAAATGGACAAATGAACTGAACTTTTTCAAAAGAAGAAGTCCAAAAGCCTAAAAAACACATGAAAAAATGCTCATTATCCTTGGCCATATAGGAAATACTAATCAAAACCACACTAAGATTCTACCTCACTCTTGTTAGAACAGCTATCATCAAGAACAACACCACCAACAAATGTTGGCAAGGATGTGGGGAAAAAGAAACCTTCATACACTGCTGGTGGGAATGTAAGCTAGTAAAACCACTTTGGAAAACAGTATGAAAGCTTCTTAAAAAACAGTATGAAGTCCATATGATCCAGCAATGCCACTCCTAGGATATACCTGAAAGAATGTGAGTCAGTTTACAACAAAGGCACCTGCATATCCATGTTTATTGCAGCACTATTCACAATAGCTAAGCTATGGAAACAGCCAGGATGTCCCACTACTGATGAATGGATTAAGGAAATGTGGTATTTATACACAATGGAATTTTACTTAGACACAAAGAAGAATAAGATATTGTCATTCACAGGTAAGTGGATGAAACTGGAGAACATCAACTTAAATGAAGTTAGGCTCAGAAGGCTAAAAGCCACATGTCCTTTCTCATATGCAGATTATAGACCTACAACAAATGCAGCAATATTATGGCACATGGGTCACACTAAGTAAGGGGAGGTGGTGCACAGGAGACAAGGGAAGGAAACCAATAACTTGAATAAATGTGGTTGATATGCTCACTGAACAGGAATGAATATAGTAATCTTAAACTGGGACCATCATGGGAAGTGGACTAGGGAAGAGTGAAGAGGACTAGAAGAGATGAACCAATTGGGGTTACAACACATATATGCATGGAAAGAACACAAGGAAACTCCCTGTGTCGCTATCTTTGCCTCAAATTAGAAAAATGTCATGTTTCTCTTTTTATCTTTTATATTTTTTCTTCTACAAAATCAGAGAACAGGAAGGTAGAACAGGTTCTGCTGAGGTTGGAGGGGTTGGCACCAGTGAGAGGGGAAAGGTGATGGGGGAAAGGGGTAGGAGGATGAATTTGGTGCAAATGCTGGATACACATGTATGTAAATACAAAAATGGCATCTGTTGAAACTGTTCCAGGAATCTGGGATGGGGGGATGAAGGAGAGCAGTGGAGTGGGTGAATTCAAGTATCATATTTGATATATTATAAGAACCTTTGTAAATGCTACAATGTACCCCTACTCAGCACAACAATAAAAAAATAAAAATAAAACTGAGTCTAAAAGACAAGTTGAAAGGAGGAATACGATTTTAGTCAATGGGTTGTTGAATCATTTGTACTATGAAAAAAGGAAGATATCAAAGAAACTAAGGGGTGCACAATTTTCCTCTTTATCTTGAAGGTTGTATATTTTCAGAAATTTAGTCATTTTGTAATGCTCAAGACCATTAAATTACTGTCAATGTAGTTCTTTTCTTACAAAGAAGGTTAAGGATAAATTGAGAAGACTTGATGGTATTAATAAAACAAAATATAAAAGACTGTGATTCCAGATTGTGTGGATTATAAAATGTTGCTTATTAGTTTCAAAGAGAGCAAAGGAAAAATATCTCAAAATACTCCTTGGTGCATTGTTTCTCTGGGAAGGTTAAATTGTATTGCTCTCAAAAGACAGAAGGATTGATATGATGATGTCATCAGATTCTAGGACTTTAAATTGCTTCCATTACAAGAGGTTTGACAACTCGAAATGAGACTATAATTTCCTAATTCAAGGTATTTCTTTCAAAATCTGTGTAATAACAAGTATCAATAGTCTAAAGTAATTGCAAATGGCATTTGTTTTCTAGATACTAATCCACTTAGAATCATGAGATATGAGGATGGTAATGTGAAAAAATGACTGTAAGAAAGAAACGTTTTATAAAATGTTTCATCTGCTTACTTCCTCATTTTAGCTCACTTTCTTATACTTTTAAGCACAATACAATTTCCTTAATTATTAGTACCTCTTCATATCTGAATATATCATTTCTTTTCTAATGCTTTGTTTATATTAACTAACATGATGGCAATATTTAAATACATTTTCTCCTCTACCATCTCTTACATCTTCTCCACCTATTCCATCTTTCTAATCCCTTTCTCTGGATTTTGCTCATCCTTTTTCCCAATCAGAAATGCTTGCTTCTCTTGCCACATGCTTCTGAACCTAGAACTTGGGAGGCAGAGAAAAGAGGAACACAAGTTTAGAGCCAGTCTGGAGCTATATAAGGAGTTTGAGGTCATCCTGAGCTCCCTAACAAGATACCATCTCAAAATAATGAACAAAGAAAAATAAACAAAAGAAATGGAAATGGAAAAAGAAAATGAATAATGCTACTCTAATTTTTTAATGATGAAACAGTTTATAAATTTCATTCCAATCTCTGCCCTCCCATAAAAAGCTCCCTTCCTAAGCAAAGTAATTGCAAATTCATGTTTCTTTTCTAATTGTCAAGGCTAAAGACATATACTTTTCGCACCACCTGCACTTTAAGGTAGTTAGCACCTCTCAATTTTAAAAGCCTTCCACTTTCATAATGAAGATTTCATTTTATTTACCATTTTCAAGAAGCTCTGTTGAGTAAGGATCCATGATTAAACTATCTTGTTAACCCTGCAGGTAACCCCCATAGTCTTAAGATGGACAGCAAATAAACTAACAGTTGACAAATGATTTTTGATCCATACATAATCTGGTATAAAAATTTTGAGCAGAAAAGAATCAGTTGAGTTATACCCTTTAAAGAAAGAAGAGGCAGACTGAACTAATTAGTGGAAGTTGAAGTTAAAAAATGATGATGAATAGGTTTGTGGCAACCATGATGGTCAACTTTTTAAAAAAATGAATCATAAAATATAAGTAAGTGTAAGTATAGGCAGCTCATTGGTAGGGTGAAAGAAATTTCAGAACATCTAGATAAGAGAGAAGATATAATAAAACAGGAGGTAGGGAAGTTAGTTACAAGAGCTGCCTCTCTTCCTCTCTTACACTTTTCCATTTCTTTTTTAGTTTCAGTTTATACAGTTTCTACCTCTTTTTTTTTTTAGATAAATAGTAGGTATATTTCCTTGGAATGAAAATGTGTAACCCAAAATAGAGTCTTTGATAGCACTTAATTATATCTACTCTTGCTCTCTGTAATCCTTCTCATCCTTTCTTTGAGGAATCTTCATTTTTGTGGATGCAAAATAAATAAAAGGTTTAAATAGACACTTTCCCATAGAAGATACAAAGATAGCATATAAATATATTAAAATTTCAAGTTAAAATGAAGATAACTCTACATGCCTACTAAAATGGTTAAAATTGAAAAAAAAAGACAACAAATAAAGGAAGGTATATAGAGAAACAGAAAGTGTCATTCAATGCTAGTGGGAATAAAAAATGGTACAGCCACTTTTGAATACAGTCCCTTAAAAAGTTAACACACACTTCCCATATGACTCAATAATCACACTTCTGAGTATTTGAACAAGTAAGTTAAAAGCTCACGTCCACACAACAACCTGCACAAAAATGTTCATATCAATGTTATGGATAAACTCTCCAATGTGCTTTGCAACAGGAGAAAAAACAAGGAGTGGTACATTCATGCTATTGAAAATTATTCAGAGATAGAAGTAAATGACCTATGGATCCCCAGGTAGACTTGGTGGATACTTAAATGCATATTGCTTAATGGAAAAAGACAGTGGAAAGACCATATACATTTTCCTTCAAACTACATGACATAATAGAAAAAGCAAAAGTACGAAGACAGCAAAGAAAAAAAGTTAATGGTGGCCAAGGGTTTGGGGCCAGGGGCGGTGAATTGGTGGGGTCAAGAGAATTGTTAGGGCAGTGAAACTATTCTGGCTGACATTATTGTGAAGACTAGATTTTATTAATCAATCAAGAATCTTTGAACTTTACAACTCAAAGACTAACCTTAATGCAAATGATGGACTTCAGTGAATAAAAATGTATAAGTATTGACTTAACCATAGCAAATGTAGCTAAATGTAGGATCTTATTAGATCCTAATAAGAGAAACTATGCCAGGGAGAGAAAGAATATATTTGCAAGCTCTCTATAGTATTTACCTAATTTTCTATAAACATACAACTACTCTAAACATAAATTAAACAAGTTAAAGTTGAATAATTTATATTACCTGATTTCAAGAACTACTTATACAGTTACTATAGTCAAGAAGATTTAGTATTGATACCAACTTATATGAGTCAAATCTCAAACTTAAATGTTGAAGGAAATTTAGGTAACCTATATCTTGTGTAGAACGTAGTATAAATAAAAAAATGATAAATTAGACTTCATAGAAATTAAGAATGATCTTCAAATGAAACTATTAAGAAAACAAAATAGCAAGAAGAATAGAAAAATAGTTGGCAAACATACCTTTGACAAAGTGTTTGTATTCAGAGTGTATAAAAGAAACCTAAATCACATTGATAGCCAAAATTTTATCAAATAAAAATTTGATTAAAATAAGAGCAAAACTTAAAACAAACAAGAAGAGCTATGGCAAATTACAAGTTAAAAAGATGCTAACATCACTAGCCATTAGAGAAATGAAAATTAAAACCACATTGAAATACTACTGCGTACCTATTAAAAAATCCAACAATGTCAAATATTGTCAAAGAATGGCAACAGCTGGATTTCTTACACATTGCTTTTGGGAATCAAAAGTAGCATATCCACTTGAGAAACAGCTTGTCAGCTTCTATAAAATTTAAGCATACAGTTTCCACATGACTCTGCCATCACATTCCTAGGTATTTTTCCAAAAGAAATCATCCAAAAAATACTTACATTTGGACTCTATGCAGCTTTATTCATAGTAGTCCAAACTGTAAGCTATCTAAGTGCCTATCATCTAGTGACAGAAAATACATGATAAGATTTCCACTATAACACTATTACTCAGCAATAAAGAGGAATTAATGAATGATGTACAACCACATAGATAAGTATAAAATACCTTGTGAAAAGTGAAAAGGTTAGTCACAAAAGTCTATACACACATGATTCTATTTATTTGAAATTCTGGAAAAGGCAAAGTTATAGTAATGACAAGGCTAGTAGCCTCCCTTAATTGAGGGAGTGGATTCACTATCTGGCAGTATGGTATCACAGAGTTTGGAGATTTATAAACATCTTTGTCAAAAGTAACCAAATTTTATTCTCTAAATTGGTGGATTTTATTCTATATAAATCATACTGTAATTTTTACTCAAATTCTTCATTTTACACTTAATAATCTTTGTGCTTATCTCCTACATAAATAAAATCCAGCCAAACTAGATGGTATAGCTCTCCCCTAAACATACTTCCTACTGTATTACCTTTATACCTCTGCAAATGATATTCATCCTTTTTTGGCTTAAGGGTATGACATTAGAAATCTCCTATGCATATTTTGGAAATGATAAAGATTCCTCAGTTAGAGAAAGTGACTCATGCAATTCCACAAATCTAGTTAGTAAAAATGTCAGACTTACACTAGGGCCTCCTTTTACCATATCAAATGTTCACTACTATCATAGGTCCTCCTCCATGTACATGTAATCAAACACCCCATATTTCTGTCAAAATGTACTTCATCTAAAATATGCTCTACTCACTATATGCAATAAATCCTTTGTCACTTAATTATCTTATTGTTTTATAGCAATGCATATACCTGTATAATCTCTCCACTAAGTTATGTTGAAAGGTAGTCATATGCCTTATCTCTGAAAATACTTTGTATAATGCTCAGCATTTAAGATTTATTCACTTAATTTTTAAATTTCTTTTGTGAAAGGATATTGACACAAAATAACTCAAACTGATTTATCAGAGAAAGTATCTTTACTTGAAACACTAGAGGACCAGATCTGTCTCCTGGCAAATCATTTGGGTCAGGTGTTTTCATAAAAACATATCTTAAATCTAGTATTTCAATAGTTTGATCCAAAGGAAAATCATTTCCAATATAAAAATTTAAGTATACGTGTCTGATGATGCATAGATATTTAAAAGTTTAAATTTAAAAAAATTAACTAAATGGCAATGCAATAAACTCTGGTGAGCTGTATTACTGCAGCATAACCTTCTAGGAGAAATGGTTGGCCTGCATCCTCTGTCATTTTTCTATTTAATGAATATTTCAGTTGTCTTATGCATAAGATATTACATTGGCAAATGCTTGTTTAATGGACTGAAGCTAATGAAAATCGAAGCCATGAATGTGTCAACTCTGATCCTTTAGTTCTTGCATTACCTGAATTTTCTCCAAGTCTTTGGAATAGATTTTTCCAGGGTTCCTTAAAATCAAGTTAAGTTACTCTTTGTAGAAATGGATGATAGATGACAGACTGTCCAAGAGCAGAAGGATGTTTCACTTAAACCTAGTAGTCCTTCCCTCAAGATGCATGGACATTTAGAACCACATTTGCCTTAGAAAATGCCAGAGTCACTGGATCACAACATCATATTTTTTTTCCCCTATTGGGTATTTACTGAGAGAACTTGAAAATAACTTTTTAAACCAACATAAGCAATCTTTAAGGAAGGATGGAGCATATAAGAGCTTCTAGGAAAATTGAAGAGATTTGATATTTTTTAATTTCAAAAATTAGATTTGTGAGCTCAAGGGAATTATTCAAAAGTAACTAAAAAAGAAGAGCAGTGATTGTTTTGAGCCAGAATAAATTTATTGAGTTCATATGATACCAGACTTAATTTTACACTTTGATCATGTTACCAGGTTAATATATGTATCTCACAAAAAAATTCTCTAAGGGTTTTCAGTGTGTAATCTAAGAACTTTTATTTAAAAGTAGAAGTTGTAAATACTTTATACATTATAGATTAATAACCAAATAACTATGCTTTAAGAGTATTTATTACTAGATTGCTGTTGGTTTCAAGGTTAGTCCTTGACACCATGTGTGCAACATTTTATCATAATTCTATGACAGTAAAGAAGATATATGCTCAGGGACTAAGCGAGCATCCTGATGTTGAAAAGGAGAGTGACTATGCTAGATGACAAAATAAAACTCTCAAAAGTTGATTGCTTACCTGAGCAATGAACTGAATCTAATGTCATGAACTTTAGCAGGGATAAATGTGAGGACAGCAAATGAATTTAAAAGATCAACTCTTCAAGTTAAGGTGAGGCAGAGATATATAAAAACACAATCATGTTAATAAACAGTGAGTTCAATTTTAATCTATGCTGACTTGTGGCTACAAAAAATAATGAAAATTTACTTAAATTACAGTAAACATGGAAGTTACTATAGTAATTATGACTCTCTGCCTATTAGTATTATATTTAATTATTGGCACTGTGCCTCAAAAAACAAAAAGATCATGGAGAATGATCGAGAAAACTATTCCATATGAGAAAGTATTAAAGAAATTAGGGAGGTTAATCCAAGAAAGATGAGAATCTCAGGGAGATAAAATAGCAGATTTAAATATTTAAAGAAATATATGAAAATAGGCAATACAGATGCTTAAATAAAAAGAAAGTGTTGCATAGTGTAAACTTACAACCACAGGCTGGTGTAGTGGCTCAAGTGGTAGAGTGCCTGCCTAGCAAGTATGAAGCCCTGAGTTCAAACCTCAGTACCACCAAAAAAAAAAAAAGTGACTTATAACCACAAACTGTGAAGTTACCTTTGTTCTTATATTTTAAAAAAGTACCCAGTACCTAGTCAAATTTCAGCAAACTGCTATTTAACACAGATTTAAATAAGTTTGGGGAGAGAAATATTTAAGAGGATGGAATCCTCGATTTTGTCATTCTTGAGTAAAATATTGTTGAGAAAATAGTATGTAACAGAGAGTCACTATTGAACATTTAAAAAATTCTGCAGAGGAGAAATATAAAATAAATATGAGGTAGCAATAAAGCTTTATTTTAATAAAACTAGATGAATTCTCAAATGTTTTGACTCCTCAGTTCAGATGCTTTTAAAGTGAGCATAAGCAGCATAAGCACCAGGAAATTGGAGCTAATTTTCTAGAACAATTATGTCCAAATGCCAAAGAATTCCTTGGATTCTGTGTGGATTCAACTTAATATGACTGTAGTCATCTTGAATTGTAGTGACCATGAATGGTATCCCTAAGTAACCCAGGTCAATTTTCACCACATAGTTTCCCAGTGTACTCTACAGAGACAAAACCATTAACATGATCAACAACCAGATTCTGCCAGGAGTGTGCCTAACTTTGGAATTAGCTTGAGATACATGCATTCTGACATGAAGATACATTTTTTTCCTGATTAGTTTATATGCCCCTACTGCAGACCCAAGTTTCAGAGATCCACTTAGTCTTCTTGCTGCCCAGCACCATCCTCTGTCAGTTGGTCCCCCCATAAATTGTATTCTATGCAGTCCTGGGTTTGTCTGCTTCTTTTCTTCAGACTCATGGAAACAGCCAGTTCTCATTTACTGGGATTAGTTTTCCACAACAGCTTCCTAAGCATCACATTCTAAGATGCTTCTCTGTTCTTAACCACCTACTCTCAATCAAGTATTGATATCTCAAATGAATGTCTGGCTCCACAGAACACTTCTTCTAAGGAAGCTTTCCTAGCTTCACTTAACTCAGTACTTTTCCACTATAGCTTGGGGTTAATGCCAGTGGGATGGGGCAGAAATATATTTGGAATATGAAAGTGGAAATTAACTTGAAAGTTCATTTCAGATAAGAAATATTCCTTAAAAACATGATAGAGTTGGGGATGTGGATCAATTGGTAGAGCTTGCCTAACAAAGAAAGGGCCCTGCATTCAAATCCCAGTACCACCAATAAATAAAAGTGAGTTATTGATGGGAATATTACTAGGTCAGTGAAGATTATAGAGGAGCTGAAGCTCTATTAGTTCTCTCACTCTTTGATGCCCAAACTGACCTTATCTTAAGCTAAAAACTATTCAGAGCATGGAGAAATTTTTGGAGAGGATGTTATAATTTCCACCAGCCTCTGAATAATAGTAATAGGTGAATAATTACCACAAACATTCATACCATCATTTTATTAAACTTGTATCAAATGCAATGCCTTCAAGCAAATGAGTCTAATGATGGAATTTCAGGCAATTGTTTTGAAATATTTTGGCAATGGACTTCTTGATATCCAACAAATGATGCCATTTTTTATTGATTGAGAATATTAGGGAGCAGACTTGTAGTATGACTATGTCTCTTACAAGAAAAACAAAGTAAAATCTTATCTTATAGGATAACAGAATTTTGGTTTGGGAAATATTAATGTTAAAAGAAAGAAGGACAATGTTTCCAAGGAGATATATAACGTTCCCCAACAGGTATTATATAGTTAGGTTTCCAGCTGTATATTATAATTCCCCATCTAAAAATAAATTTACAGTAACAAATATGATTTAAAGTGTTTAAGTTAGAAATAAGACCCTATTAGCATGAATTCCCTTATTTCAGGGTTCTTAAGTGTGGATGTCCTGATGTCAAAGTATGTTTAGTTCATGTAAATGAATCAAATGGTTTTCTGGTATCTTAGAAGAATAAACAAATGATGATTTATTGTGAGGAGCAAATTAACCAAATGACTATGGGCTCTCTAGGCATAGCTTCAGTATAAAAGAAATTCAGATCAAATGGACCACACAAGTCCATTCCTTGGCATAATTGTATGTAAAATTATTCAAAGATCTCTAGCATGTATTTCAGTTCTTTTATTCCTCTTTTGTCTCCATCTAGCCAAGAACACTAGAAAATACAAGGAACCCATTCAATTAGCCCTCAAAATACACACATATATGTACACACAAACACAAACATAGATGTACAAACACACATCATTCCAATTCCATCACTGACCCAAACTCAAGTTTTATCTTTTGTCTTGAACTTCAAACTTTGTCTTTCCAGACTATTTAGAAGAATGGTAAGCAATAATAGTTAAATGGATATTAGTATATATTCCTCAACATAAGTTACCATGAAAACCCAGTAGGTGAAAGGATTTATAATTTAGGAAATAAGTGAGATGATGAAAACTTCAGGAGCAATCAAAATGAAACTCTGGGAGTTTCAGTGAACAACATGACACTCTTAAATTCCCATCATTTTAGCCACTTCCTGTTTGTCAATCACAATACATACACTAGAGCTTGGATAATGGAGTGGAAGTTTTCACTAGAAGGAACTGACATGTTAGTTTTCTTTTCTGAAATGGGTGTGGTGGCTCATATCTGTAACTCTAGCTACTTAGAAAACTAAGAGAATTATAGCCCAAGGTCAGCCCAGGTAGAAAATTTTTGCAATAACCCATCTTAACCAATGAAAAAGCTGGGCATGGTGGTACATGAATGTGATCCCAGCTACATGGGAAGCATAAATAGCAGGAACCTGGTCAAGGCCAACGAAGGCATAACTGTGAGAACCTATCTGAAAAATAACCAAAGAGCTAGGAGCATGACTTGGGTGGTAGAGTGTCTGCCTAGCAAGTCCATGGTTCTGAGTTAAAACCCCAGTATCGCAAAAAAAAAAAAAAAAAAAAGATAAATAAATAAATATTGTCTTTTCTGAAATACTTTAATTCTTTTTGCTGGTTTTAGAGCACTATCATGATGTCATTGTTTTATTTTCTTTCATGCTATTACTGTGGTAGAAGAGAGTGACTTGCTTATTTTTATATATTAGGATCAATAAGAAAATTTATTCATGTTCAACCATGCCTATAACGAGAACAAACAATAGAAGCATTGGGAAAACTGGTCCTCTTCCAAATACCTTCTCCAATTTACTGTGACCATATTTTCATAAAATAAAGGCTTTTAGTTAACTCAGATATTATATATAAAATGTTAAGATATTTGAAATACTCATGAGGTAATAATACACACTATCTTGTCTTCACAATAATGGAAAACTAATCAAAGTTAGTTTGCTGATTATCGAATTATAATAGAGACAGAAGACAGATTTATGGAATTTAATCTCTCAAGTTACATCTTCATTCAAAGCACAAACTTTGAAGTGAAAAATGGGCTAATACTGGCTTCTCACACCTGCATTCACACATTCTGACTAACATAACTGACCAAATGATTTTTCTACTAGACATGAAGAAAGAAAAATGACCAATTCATATCAGAAAATTTTTATACTTGAGAATAGCAATAATATATAATAAAGTAATACATGTTTGGAAATTATAATCAACCTTGTATTCAACTTCTGTTGAACTCAGTAACTTCAGTCAGTCATTTGTTATTTCTGAGTTCATGACTTCTAAAGAATAGGTATTACCCTGGTAGAATAACACATTTTCTTCTCTAACAAGTCAGCTAAAAGCTCATAAATAAAAATCTTTCATTTTCTTGTCAGCATGGAATAAAATATAATTTTCGAGTGCTTAAAAACAATATTTATATTTTCAAAGTTGTATACTGTGCTTTAAGAAGAAAAGTCAAGTTAGTTGTTTTTAATCACAGCTTAAATCACTATTGCTAGGTAAGGTTGGTGGTTCTTATGAACAAATTTAAATGCTGGTAGAAATCAGCAATGCGTTACTATAGATTTAGGTTTTACAATACACAGTGGTGACTCAATATACTATATTTTCCAGTGAGTGAGTATATAGACAGCTAAATGTGAGTGTACATTCAGCTGCATTTCTAAGTAGGAGAATATGTGGCCTAACTCTCATTTTGTCACTTGGCTTCCAATCATTATTGCAAAAATCAGCCCCTTCCTTTATGAAGATAGACATGATCTTGGAGGAACTGAGCCAGAGAACAGACACATGACGGTTTTCTCATAGAAAAGGCCACAGCCTTGCAAACTCCTTCCACAGATCCCATGCTCCACAAATTCTGAGCTGGCAACTCCATTTTCCCATTCCTCAAGGCTTTAGAGTTTAAGCATCTTTGATGAATTATTTTGGTTTCAAGTAATAGAAGTTTACTCCAACTTCCTTTACCATGAACTAAAAGAATATATTATGATGAAAATTCGCCTCATAAAACAGGAGAAATTCATCTGAATCTCAAGCAGAGCTTGGAATCAATATCTGAAAAGGCACCAGAAACCCAAGCTGCATTTCTCTGTTCACCTGCAGGCTGCATACTTGCTTCTATTAACTATAAACAAAGCAAAGAATGCCTCCTTATTTCATGTGTCAGGAATATACATCTGCTCCATTAAGCAATAAGAAAACTGAAATCTGAAATCAAAATACAACAGTCTTGTGGAGAAAGATTAGAATGGAAAAATCTTTCTTCTGGATTCTAATAATGGCATACCAGGTACAGTTGACACATGGAGAAGACAACTGTTAACATTTTCCTCCCTCTTATATGCAAAATGATTTAGTGGTAATAATTACAAAGAGTCATACAACATACAAGGGAACATAAATATATCAGTAAGTAGATTTCTCAGCAGAAACCTTGCAAGTCAAGAGTGAATGGAATGATACATTCAAGTACCAAAAGAACAAAACTGCCAACCAAGAATACTTAATGAATACATAGCTCCTGGGGTATGAACTCAGGTCTTATGCACTATTCAGGCACTGTGCCATTTGAGCCACACACACCCAGCCCAAATCACTTCTTTCAAAAAGAAAGAGAAATAGTTTCCCAGACAAACAAAAGCTGAGGGAGCTGATCACAACTGTGTCTTAGAACATATGCTAATAGGAATTCTTTATCCTGAAATGAACGGACAAGACACTAACATGAAATTACATGAAAGTATAATACTTACTGGTAAAGAAAAGCATATATTCAAAGTTGAAATAGTCTTATAATGTAGTGGGGAAGGGAAGCACTTAAAACTCAAGGTTTAAAAGAAAAAAATTTAAACTACTATAGCCATAATATTTTATTAATGGATACCACTATAACAAGATATAATTCATAATATAGGAAATATAAAAAATGCAGAAAAGGGAGGAAAAATAGAGTTTTGTCTGTGGTTAGAATTATCAGCTTAAAATAGGCCATTATTTTAATGTTTTATGTAAGCCTTATGGTAACCACAAAGCAAAAATCTGTAGTCAAAGCACAAAGATAAAGAGAATGGAATCAAAGCATAATACACCAGGAAACCGTCAAATCACAAAGGATGACAGTGAAATTGAATAAGGTTCACCAATCAAAGAACATAGATGAATTAAAAACACAAACAGCTACTCAGGAAGAATAGGCCAGAGGATTGTGAGTTTGATACCAGCTTAGACAAAGTTAGTAAGACTCTATCTCAAAAACAAAATATAAAAAATAAACACGGTCTGTGTGCTGAGCTCAAGTGGTTGAGTGCTTACCTAGTAAGTGTTAGACTGAGTTTTATCCCAAGCACAGAAAAAAGAAGACTCGACTTTATGCATTCTACAAGAGAATCACTTTAGTTTTAAGAACACACGTAGACTAAAAATGAAGAGATGGAAAAATAATTCTATGTAGCAAGAAACCAAAGGACAGTCGGGCTAGCTGTACAAAACAGACTTTAATTCAGGAGACATAGTCAATGTATAAAGGTAATATGGTCAATTCATTAAGGAGATAATCAAGATGATGATCTATCAAGAAGATATAATAGTTGTAAATATATATACAGCCAACATCAGAGCATCTAAATATGTAATGCAAATATTAAAAGAATTAATAGAGAAAGAGATAGCAACAAAATACTAGTACATTTCAATGCCCCACGGTTAACAATTTATAAATCGTCTAGATAGAAAATAAATAAACATTGGATTTAAACTATGCTTTATACAAGCTATAGTGTACCTTCCACACAACTATATACTTCCTCACAAAAGCAACAGAATAATATTCTTCTCAAGTGCATATGAAATATTCTCCAGGATAGATCATATGTGACATTACAATGCAAGTCTTCGCAAATTAAAAAAAATTGAATCACACATATTTTTCTTTTTGCAATACAGGGTATCAAACCCAGGACCTTGGTCATGCTAGGTAAACACTGTTTCACTGATCTACATCCTCAGCCCTGGAATCACATTGTCATTTCTGATCACAATGGTATAAAAATAGAAATCAATAACATGAGAAAAGCTGCAAAATTCACAAGATATGGAAATTAAATAATACTCTTCTGATATCCAATAGGTTAAAGAAGTGAAGCGATCAAAGAGAAGTAAAAATATCTTGAGACAATTGAAAATGAAAATATAATGTACCAAAACTTATGAGACACAGCAAAAGCTCTAAGAAGGAAATTTATAGAGATGTAAGACAACATGAAGGAATAATGAAAGATCCTAAGTAAATAACCTAATTTCAAGAAGCTACAAAGAAAAAATGAAGCCCAAAGTTAGTAGAAAAGGAAATCACAAAGATAAAAAAAGAAATAAATGAAATAGAGATTAGAAAATATAATGAAATTAAAAACTAACTTTTAAAAACAGAGAAAATTGAGGTTGGGCACTCTAATCCAGCTACTGAAGAGATGTAAGTAGGAGGACTGTGGTCTAAGTTCAGCCCAGGCAGAAGCAAGACACCATTTGAAAAATAGCTAAAGCAAAAAAGGGTTGGAGTTATGGCTCAAGTGGTACAGTGCCTGCCTAGCAAGTATGAGATCCCAAGTTCAAACCCTAGTAACACCCCCCATAAAAAAAGAAAATATTGAGAAACATTTAGCTAGATAGGTGAAGAATAAAAAGACTCAAATCAGAAAAGAAATGGAAACATGTCTGAAACCATACATTATAAAACATCATTAAAGACTGATGTTCAATATATACCAACAAATTCTTTTGTGTGAAGAGGCTCACTGTAGTTTGTAGGTTGCTTAAATAAAAATGACTACATTTGGATTTCCATTGACAGGGAATTTTTCAATGCTTCCATCCATACAGATAACTCTGTGATTTTTTTCTCCATAACAAACACACATATCTTTTGTTTAATTTATACTTAGTTACCTTATACCTGTGTTGTAATTTAAAAATAGGTTTTTTTTCTTTTTTGGCTGGGGAGCTACAGAAGTGGCTTAAGTGTTGGATCACCTGCCTAGCAAGCATGATGCTCTGAGTTCAAACCCTTTTACCACCAAAAAGAAATAAAAATAAATCATCATCATCATCATCATCATCATCTTCATCATCATAATAGTAATAGCTAGGCACAGGTGGCTCATGTCTGTAATCCTAGCTTCTCAGGAGACAGAGATCAGGAGGATCACGGTTTGAAGCCAGCCTGGGCAAATATTTCTTGAGACCCTATCTTGAAAAAAGCCCATCACAAAAAAGGGTGGCGGGAGTGGCTTAAGGTGTAGGCCCTGAGTTCAAACCCCAGCACCACAAATAATAATAATAACAATAGGATTCATTTTGTTTTTATTTTGGTATTTTGAATTTTTATAAATTGATTAACTCCATCTCTGTCTCTGTGTTGGAGTTCTCTATAGCAAATACACTGAACTCTTTTATTGGTTTTAATAATTCCTAGATTGTCTTGTATTATCATTGCTGCATATAACCAATACATATTCTTTATTGAATTGGTTAAAACAGTGAGTTCAGTGTTGCTTGGAGTCAGAGATTAATTTACTGGCAAATATTTGAAGAGTTTCAGCATTGAGAACAGTGAATGCTATGAATAACATTCATAGCATTAGAATCAGGTTAAAAGCTATTCCTTCAAGTCCCTGTTAGAAAAGGTTTTTTTAAAAATCATAAGCAGGTGTTAAATTTTTCAAATGGTTTAGAATTTGTCTTTAAAAGACCATGTTCATGTTCTCTATTTTTTTCCTTTCTACCTTAGTCCCCTTCCTATGGTGATTTCAACAGGTTTAAAAATTCTGTATTAATTCTTGTATAGGAAAAACATCATCAATATGGTCTATAATACATGTGTACATGGAAATGTCACAAGGAAACTCCCTGTATAGCTATCATAAGCAAACAAAAATGTCATTTTTTTCTTATATGAAATCATAGAACAGGAGGGCAAGACCAGGTCCTATCTGGAGGTTGGTACCTATCTGGAGGGAGGAGCTGGGGAAAGGGTGTAGGAGGGCTAATACAGTGCAAATACTGTGTACACATGTATGTAAATGGAAAAATGAGACATGTTGAAACTATTCCAGGAATGGGGGAGAGGGGAAAAAGGAGAATGATGGAGGGGGTGAATTCAAGTATAATATATTTGATATATTGTAAGAACTTTTGTAAATGACACAATGTATCCCCTGCACAACAATAAAAAATAAGAATAAAAATAAATAAAATACTTGATTATCTTGCTTTCACTAGCTGCTGAGAAGAGCAACAAAGAAAAAGAGTATATAAGAAATGTTCAGCTCTTCTTGAGTTTCATACTTGGCTAGGGCATCCTCGGCCTTATAAATCAACTAGTACAGCTTGATTACTAGTCTTAACATAACATTTCCTTCCTCCTTCCCTCTGCCCTCCCTCCCCCCTTCCTTCCTTCCCTTCCTGATCAATACAAAGCTAACCACTTTCAAACACATGTCTTTTTGAATAAGGCAGCAAAAATGTTTGAGATATCACACTGGGTTTGAAAATTACAAGTTGATAGTAACTGAGATTTTATCATTTACTAACTGTGTAACTCTGGCTTGTTCTTTGCTTCCTCAACTGTAAAATAAAAAAGGAGAAACTTTTTGTAGATCTACTGTGGATATTAAATGATAAAATTTACCTGAAAGTGCTCTAGAAATTTTAAATCTTATATAAATTAAAGATTTGTTATAATTTTATATGCCACCAAGTTAGTTGTGAATTGGTCCTGGCTGACTATAATTTTTTTTATAGCACTGAATCTGCCTGCCAAAATAAGTGCCTGGAGTTATCACTATTAAAGTTTATTTTTTAATGAAAAAAAATAGATCATGTTTCTTTTTTTCCTTTTCTTTGTTAATCTATGCAAGGAAAATAAAAATCCCCTTTGGATTTCTAAAATAAACTCTACATGATCATGATACAATTTTTATTAAGTTGAATTATCTTTCCCAGAATTGAATTTAGGAATTTTGAATCTATGCTAGTGAGTAGTGTTTGCCATAACTTTATGTTATGATTTGGTTTTTTTTTGGAAGCAAGGAAATATATCATTAGGATGGATGTTCTTTTGTGACTCTCTGGGAAAAATTTAATTGGGTAGGAATTGCCTCTATCTTAAAAGTTTGTTCAAATTTGCTTCTTGAAATATCTATTTCTGTTGTCTCTCTATTATCCTATTTCTATTATTACTATTCTAATTACATAAACATTTATAGATTTTAAAACTTTCTACTCCTACCCAGTTTAATTTTGGTGACTATTATTTCATCAGAGAAAAAAGAATTTCAAATATTTTCAAATTTATCATACTTTTAATGCTCTCATACTTTCAAAATATTCTATTCCTTTTATTTTTCTGTATAGATTAGGTTGTTACCAAGTTCTTACAATGGTCCATATAAGTAGAAGTGCATCTGTTTTATTTACATCTACTAAGACTCTACGCGTGATGTTGTTTCTCTGTTGTTAAGAGGCATTTAACGTCATTAAATTCCCACACTTGATGTTGCATTTGCCTTACTCAGTATAACTATACTCTGTTATTATTTGTCTAGCTTCTTGAAGTCAAATCATGCCTCATTTAAACCGTGCCTTTAACCTTTAAATGACTTTAGCTACATCCCACATATTCTTAATTAGTACTTCACTTTTGATTCATTTTTTAAATTTTGGTAATTTCTGTTTTATCTTATCATAAGCCTTATCTTATCATAAGTATTGTTTTTTAATATTGAAAATATTTATGTTTGAAAAAAAACTGAGTTTTTCAAATTTAATTGTTGTATAATCAGACAGTATGGTATATGTCTTTTGAATTATTTAAAATACTTTGAAACTTCCTTTGCAATCCATTATGTGATTTATTTATATAAACTGGCCATATGTATCACATGCATTGATTAAGGATTTTAATTGTGGTTATCAAGGCTTCTATTTCCTTACTGAATTGTTTATAAGTGAGAACTTTATAATAAAAATGGACTTAAAAATCTCTGAATTTGAAAATGGATTTATTGCAGTTCACCCCTTGTTCTGCACTTTTACTTTTCATGGCCTCAGTTACCATCAGTTCACCAGGGTATGAAATTATAAAATAAAAATTCTGGAAATACACAATCCTACATTTTAAATTGTGTGTTGTTATGAGAATCATCATGAAGTCTCATACATTCTGCTCCATCTAGCACAGGACATGAATTGTCTGTAGATCATATCCATATTTTTATATGGATATATAAAAATCTTAAGTGACTAGGTCTTAAGTGACCTAGTCACTTAAGAGCCATCCCAGTTATCTGATTGACATATGGGGTATCAAACTGAGTGTGTTCAAATAATCCATATTTTTACTTAATAATGGCCTTCAAAGTGCAAGCCTAATTAGGCTGACAATTTGGATATACCAAAGAGAAGCTATAAAGTTCTTCCTTTAAGTGAAAAACTGAAAGTCTTCAATAATAAGGGAAAAAATGAATGATACAATTATTAAGGTCTGTGAGCAAAGAATCTTCTACCCATAAAAGTATGAAGATAAAAAGAAATGTATGCTAGTTTTGCTGTCATAGCTCAGACACAATGTGCTAAGTACTTAGTTAAGATGGAAAGGTATTGTGTTTATGAGTGCAAGTCATGAACAGAAACTATGAACTACAAACATGTTATTCCAGAAAACACTGAGTCTATAGGAAGCTGTCAGCAAGGGATCCCCTGAAATAACAAACCCAAGTAATTTATTGCAAATAAAGGTTACTTATAGAGATTTGGGCATAGATTTGGACTGAAAAATATATAAATTGCTAGAGCAGCTCTTTATTTTGATGAAGAATCTGCTATATTTATGGTAAAATTGAAGAAGTTGATTAAGGAGGAGTATTATCATCCAAAGAAACTTTGCAATTGAGATAAAAATCAAACTTTTCTGAAATAAGATGCCTAATAAAATCTAAATTCATAATAGTACAAAGGAGGCATCAGGGCATTAAAATATGGAATGACAGATTAACTCTAGCACTATGTGGCAATACAGTACAGAGCAATGAACCAACATGCTCTCAAAAACAAAACAAAAATTAACTATGTTCTGATAACAATTCACCAATGTAGGTGACAGTGGTCTTTTTTTACAAGAGTTCCACCAATGCTTCATTCCTGAATTGAAAAAAATATTTGGAAGAGGAAGGGCTGGAACAATAATCCTATTAATAATATATAATGCATCTGGCTGTCCTGAATTTGTTACTATGAAAATAAAAATGTTGAGATTTTATTTGTACCTCTAAAACCAACTTAATTGTCTTAGCCACTAAACAGGGAGTTGTTTGCTTTGTTAAGACCATGTATATCCACCTGGTGTTTGATCATACTCAATCATCAATTGAAGATGATTTTAACCTCTTCATAATGTTATGCTAGAAATCATTCATGACCAATGATGGAGTAATGTTTTTCAAAATTATAACGAGTGAATTAAAACAGTAAACTGTAAATGTATGCTGAAAGAACTTATAGACTGAAGGTATGAAAGATTTTAAAGGCTTCCTGTGGATTGATTAAGATATTAGAAAAATAATTGACACAGTAAGACAACTTTGTAGAGACTAATTTGCAAATAAGCTTAATGAAGAAGTGTAAGAATATATTAAAGGCATACTAGAAGTGTTAACAAATAAGGAGTTGTAAGTAGATGTTGAGTCATCTACAGAGGAAATAAAAAGTGTAAAAGAAAAAAAGCTGATGCAGAATTAGCAATATGGACATTAACAAAATTTGCCAAAATGTTTCAAACTGCACAGAAATTAAAGGAATAAGGTGTCAAATATGGTCTAAGCATTAAAGTAACTCATGTAATCTCCAAAGGATTACAATATCTACAACATTTTGATGAGTTTAAAAGAAAAAGACAACAACTGCTGTTTACAATATTCTTCCAAAAAATTTCAGCAACAATAAAAACAACAAAGAAAGATAACTTCAACTACCAAAGGTCCCCAGTGATTAACATAGTCTGCTTCTGAAATCCATCCATAAACGCCATCATGGTTTGGTGATCCAGGTGACCTGAAACAGCTGATCCTCCTTTTGAAGTAACCTCAGCAGGTCAATAATAACCTAACAATATTGCACAGTGCCATTCATCTCACTTCAACTTATCATGTAGACACTGTATCTTCTCACATTATTACAAAAAGAAAGGTAAATATAATATAATACTTTGAGAGATACACCACATTCAAATTTTTATTACTATAGTGTATTGTTAAAATTTTACATTTAATTTTAGTTATTGTTGTTAGTCTTCTACTGTGCCTAATTTTTAAATTGTACTTTACCATAAGTATATATGAAGAGGAAAACACATAGGATATATGGAATTTGGTACTATGTGTAGTTTCAGGCATCCACTGGAGGTCACGGGACATATCTCCCATGGATAAAGAGGAACTAATACAATCATTATTAATATTTTTACTATGAATAGTGAAATAAGTCTTTATAATTCTTTAGTCATTTTTGTTCCTTCTTGAACTCCATGATATTCCAATTTTATTCTTTTTTTCTTACTAAGTAAATATTTCAGTGATTATTTTTGCTGAAGACATGGGAAAAATAATTTCTATTTTCCAGATGGCTTTATTTTCTTTCATTTTTTAGTAATAGTTTAGCAAGATATAATTTATAGAATCTATATACAAGCATTGAAATATATTACTTTATTTTATTTAGAAAGACTAATACTTCATTTGATATTATTGCTTTTAAGTTTTTTGTTCTAAATCATATTGTCTTTCTTTTCATAATCACTGCTTGTTCTCAAACTTTTTACGACCTTTTTCTTAACCTCTTCAGGTTCTCACAGTGCACATACATGAACCCTACTTAATATCTACTACATCTCTTTTAAATATTCTCTTTTTCTATGTTCATATTTGATAAACACATTTCTTCTGAATTGGGGGTGAATTCCCAATTAGTAAAAGTATGTTTTTAGCTTCTTCCTGACCAAGAAAGCTACATGCTACCACAACTCTGCCTACCATTATTGTCCTTGGTAATTTTCTACCTATTACCCAAACTAAAGGATCCTCCAGCTGCCTTGAATTGTCAGCAAACTCATTACCCATTTATGTTTATGCTCAGCAAATATTATTGAGTACCTATTGAACTTCAGGCACATTTCTAGATGTTTGACCTTATCAGTGAAGAAAGCAGATAAAAACATCTGGCTCTTTAGGAACTTCTAATAAGGGTACAGAAACAGTAAACAATATACATGCTTAGTAAATAGTTTACATGAAGTGTTAGAAATTATAAGAGGAAAAGGGGAGAGATGAGGGTGAGAGTGGGAAGGTAAGGCAGTTTTCAGTTTAAAATAAAATGATCAGAACTACACTGATAAGGTGAGAATTTAGCAAAGATACAGTGAGATAAGGGAGTTAGCCAGTGTATATCTGTTAACAAGTCCAAACAGAAAAAAAAGCCAGAACAAGCTGGGATAAGCATGGCATGTTGGAAGAATAGCAAGGAGACCTGAGTGGCTACAGCAGAGTGAGTAAAGAGCAACAAGTAAGTCAGAGAGTTAATAAGTGCAGATTACATAGGGTCTTGTAAGACTTGGTAAGGGTTTTAGATGGAAAGGAAGAAAAATTAGAAGGCACTAAAAAGGAATGACATGAATTCATTTCCATACTAAAAATAATCACTCAATAGATATTAGAAGAAGGAAACAAGGAAATAAATTAGCTGTGTATTAACAGACTATTCAGAAAACTGGTGAGAAATGAGAGAAGTTTGTAAAAGATGATAACATTATAGGTGAAACGAAATTGTCAGGTTCTATATATGTTTTGAAAATAGTGCCAACACTGTATCCTAATGAATCTGATTTGTATATAGCTTAAGGAACAGAAAAGAGTTAAGAATAACTCCACTGTTTTGGTTCCAAGCAAATGGAAGAATGAATTATCAGAAACTGAAATAAGGAAGATTCCAAGTATACAGAAAAATTGTACTTTAATGAAAAAAAAATGCATTGTTTAGAAACATCTTTCCAGGTTATCTGATTCTTATTTTATAGGTATCTTTGAGTTTTTCATCGTTCATAAGTTACACTCTGGAATTTGTATCTATATAAGAGTAATGCAAAGTAATTATTGTCTACAGATAAACATGTAAATTCTGCCCAGTTAAAGTTTCTATTATCTTCCAACAATAGAGAACAATAGAGGAAAAATTTTACTTTTATTTGTACATTCCTTTCAACATTTTTTATCTATAAATGTGTCTGCTCTTTGTATTGTCTTTGAAACTGATCATAAAATCCTATTGATTTTTTATAGTAGTTAATTAAATACATTTAAACATGTGTTCATTTTATTTTTTTTTTTTTCACTGTGGCATCCAGTTTCTATTCACAAAGAAAAAGCTCCAGTCCATCTTTTAATTTTTTTTGAAAAATTCCTGACATTACAGAACTAAACTGAAATGTATTAATATTCCACTC
This sequence comes from Castor canadensis, assembly GCF_047511655.1. Lineage (NCBI taxonomy): Eukaryota > Metazoa > Chordata > Mammalia > Rodentia > Castoridae > Castor > Castor canadensis. The sequence goes on along the minus strand of NC_133389.1, from coordinate 31,665,267 downwards.
TTACATTTTCCATGACAAACAGAAAAATTCATGAGCCAAAAAAAAAAAAAAAAAAAAAAAAAAAAAAGGGGGGGAGGGGGAGAAGCTTATAAAACTAAATATGGATCTCAGCATTAACAGCTGAACAGAGAAAGGAATTAAAACGCTTTAATTAAAAAATCACGAGTGGATGATAAAGTGTGTGTAGAAACTGAAAATTTACAAACTATTTAAAACCTGGAATCGCTGACTGTTCAGAAACTACACAGATGGATCATGGGTGGTGGTGGTGAACAGCAGAAAGGGATTATGGATGAATCTGCATTGTTCTAGCTGCTCCCCATGCCACCCGTCTCCGAGGAAAGCCTGACATTGATTAGATATTGAGCCAGACTAATGCTGGCAGCAGATCCAGTGATGGTAACCTGCCTGTCAGTAGATCCTTCCACTGGGTTCGCAATTTTGATCTGCGCCCCAGACATCTGACGGATCTCATTGATTTTAGCGCCTTGACGCCCAATTATGCAGCCAATCAAATCGTTTGGAATGGTGAGTTCATGAGAAGTAGTCTGAGCAGATGCATCCAAACCCCAATAGCCTTTCACCTCTGGAGAGCTGGATTCAATGCCACTGAATCCGGTGTTGCCATGTGTCATGGGAAAATGAGACTGTTGCATTGCCAACTGGTGCAGCTTGGTCAAATCTGGCTGTGGAATGGCATACTGTCCTTGAATGGTATAGGCCTGACCACCTGCAAAGATGACTGGAGAGCTTGACGGCTTGGGCCGGTACGGGATGGTCACGCCCTTCGGGGGGGACTCCAACATGACCACGCAGATCTGTTTGACACACTCAATGATGGATTGCGGAATGCCAGCAATGGTGATGGCCCGCTCAGTTGAGTTAGGGAGCATATCCCCTGCCACCTGGACCTGGGCCCCTGTACTCTCTCGGATTTCCTTGATCTTGCAACCACCTTTTCCAATGAGAGAGCCACACTGACTAGCAGGGACCACCAGCCTTAGAGTGACTGGGGGTCTACTGGCAGCTGTGCTATTGGTCATAGAGCTGCTGATATCCTCTTCCAGTTTGTCAATGATCATAGCAAAGGCTTTAAAGATGGCATTAGTGGGTCCAGCCAAAGTGATAATTCTCTCAGGACAATTCCCTTCTGAGATGTTGATACGTGCACCACTCTCCTCTCGCATCTTCTTAACTGATTCTCCTTTCTTTCCGATGATACTGCCAACTTCCTTTCCATGCATAAGTAGCCGGATGGTGAGGGTGACATTTAATCCACCTTCAATCACACCGGTGTCCATGTCGAGCAGTGTTATAGGGAGCGGGACTTTGAGTGGTCAAGTCTTTGGTCACTGGTGAGGGTGAAAGCCAAAAAACTGCAGGCGCGAGACGACTGAGGGGAAAAGGGGAGCGGGCGGGAAGGGGAAGGGCGGGAGGCCGGGGGCGGAACAATAGGGGCGGGCGGGAAGGCAAGGGGGGCCCTGCGGGCGGGCGGAGGAGGAAGGGGGGGTGGAGGAGGAGGAGGAGGAAGGGGGAAAGAGACCCCGGGGCGGGTGGAGGGCGGCGGAGGGCGGGCGGGCGGGAGAGGGCGCAGGCTGCGGCTGCTCCGGCTGCTGCCTCTGCTGGTCTGGGCATGTGTTCATTTTATATACTCATGAGAATTACAATTTTTATTTTAAAGTACACTTTAACATGGGTATGAAAAGTTGGAAAGAATAGTCATGATTGCCAATTTGGGACATGTTACGTTTTAGGTGTCTATTAGATGAGTAAGAGGAGATTTTTGAGTAGGAAGTAGAATTTGTGCATCTTCTTTGGAAAACAGGTTTGATCTATAGTCATGTATTTGGAAACAGTAAGTATCTAGTTGAAATTTAAACTCATATGGATGATTTCAATAAAGGAGTGTATGTATATGGACAAGAGAACAAAGCCTGACATGCCACCAAACTGAATTTTTTGTATGTTTCTATTTAAATGATTTCACATTAAAAATTATATAGGATATAACCATACTCTGTAGATATGCATTAAATGTACCTATTTATGCATTTTATTATTCTTATTATATGTCACTTATTTTTATTCTTTCTTTTCCAAGTATGATCATATCAACCTGAGACTTACTGATATAAAATTATGTTCCTTTGCTTCTAGACTTTACTCTGGTAGTAGTAAGAGCTTGACTTTTTCTCTTGGAAGAAAGTTTCATATTACATTCTTTTCTCCTGCCATTAAACTCTCTCAGACACTGTGCAATTTAATGTAATTCAGTACATTATTATCTCAGTGTTGTCTACACCCTATCAAGCTGCATTTTATAAATGCAACTAAGCCTCTTTGATGTAAATTTCTTAGATACATCCATATTGGGGGAGGATGATAAAGAACTTGAGAATATTCTTTTCCAGGTACTGGATTGACAAAAAGTAAAATAAAATCAGAAAAATAATGAAAACTCATTTCTGACTGTAATTTTCTAAGCAATAAAGAAAATAACTTACTTAAATAATTTAATTTAGTGTCACAACAGGTAAACTCAACTTCCAAAAGCCAAATCAGTCTTAATTTTATTCAATCCAAGTAAATGTACTACTCTGGGGTCTTCAGAGAAAAAGAACCAATTAGATACCTACATATGTATGTATATGTTCTCTATATTGAAATTTACACGTAAAAGTGTACATCTATCTCATATGTGTGATATATATCTATCTTATATACACAGTATGTACCTCTTATTTATCACATTTACTAAAAAGAAACTGGCACGTGGGTTAGAGAGACTAAGAAACTCTAAGATCTGCATTTGGCAAACTGGAGAACAAGGACATTCTATTCCAGTGTAATCCTGAAAACCTGAGAACCAGGACATCCAATGTCCTGGTTCAAATTTCAGTCCAAATCTGGAGACAGAAAAACATTAATTTTTCACCCTGGAGAAAGTCAGAGAGAAAGCCTTAAACCAGTACTGGATTTGGTGAGACAGTGGCTGCTCCTGTGTGGAAGGCTAGCCTTGTCAAAGAAAGACATTTCGTTGCTCCCCTTATCTTGAACAGTTACAGAAAGATGCTATGTTGAGAGCAGGCCTATTGAAACTGTGATACTCTGGAGGCTTGAAAAGAAGGAACAATCAAAGTTCAGAATTAGAAATAAGGGCAAAATAGTTTCTGCTGGGTATTGGGGGGGAGAGGGAGGGGGTGGAGTGGGTGGTAAGGGAGGGGGTGGGGGCAGGGGGGAGAAATGAACCAAGCATTGTATGCACATATGAATAATAAAAGAAAAAGGGAAAAAAAAAAAAGAAAAGAAAAAAATAAATAAATAAAAATAAAAATAGATCAAGTATTCTCACCAAAAGTTTAGCATTCAAATAATAGTGTACTATAAGAGTGAAATACACACGGCCTTAGTATTACTAAAAGATTTTGAGTATCTCATTAATAATTTTTATATTGAGTACATGATGTAATGTTGTTATTTGCATTGTAATGAGTTAAATAAAACATGTTACTAAAATTTAGGAAAAAAAAAAAAAAGCTCAGAGGTCTTAGGACAGCCTGCCACAGAATCTGGGTAAGAGATGTTCATAAGTGGAGGATGTGGAGAGAGATAAAGTCTGATGTGGTCCTACTGAGAAGGTTAAACAGTAGGGAGCTCAGCAGTAATAGCACAATGCGTGGAGGCCCCACCACCATGGTAAGGAGCAAGTCCCATTGTCTGAGGGTGTCTCAGTAGACACAAAAGCACTGAGTCTGTGGCTATTATAGTCAGTGGCCTCAAGGACCTACCGTCTGACTATGTGTGGGGGCTACAAGGTGAATCTGAAAGCTCTGAGCCCAGAATCCTCCTTCCCAAAAATCACTAGATTTCCACAGCTACCCTAACACACAGGGAAGTGGACTTCTGGGCAAGGTGTGAGAACACTGAGAACTATCCATAGAACTTCACTCTGGTGTGTGTTTGCTCAAGCCTTCTAAATCATGTCATTTCCATAAACTTCCTCCCCCACAGAAGAGAAAAGTTCTGCTAAGTGTGGTCTTAAAGCACTAAAAATTACCTCTAAACAGCATCCCAGTGAGGGTTTGCTGCCAGGTGGGACTGGGAGCCCCAAGTTCAGGAAATCACCATGTGATTTCCACAGCATCTTTCCCAGCACACGTAAGGAGATGAACTTCATGGCAAGGTCAAAAAGCATTGAGACTAAAAAGCAAAGTGCTTTGGTCCTTCAGTTCTCCTTCTATTAGTGTAGAACTCAGGGCTCTGTTTGTCCTCCCAATTCTCTGACACATTAATGGGACATCCCTAGGCTTAGATACTTAGGCTTGGGGGCGTGGCAGGGGGGTAGCTTGTGGAGAAAATGGGAACCTGCTCAGCTCTCAGGCTATAAAGCTTCATGCAGCCCAAAGCTGTTCCTAATACACAGACGCAGGAAACTTCTACAGTGAAAGCAGCTCAAAAGCAAACAACCAACTCTTTTCCAAGAGAATCCTACTAATTTATCTTTGTCTGCGAAGAGATGGGAATCAGGATAAGTGTCCTGAGTATGAGAAAAAATGCTTAGTTACTGAACCAGCTCAGTGGTGAGACATAGTACCTCTACAGTGACAGAATACTGTACCACCTGAACATTAAGAATACTTCAATTGAAATATTAAAAGTAATTGAACTTCCAAACAACAATCAGGCTTTTAATTTTGCAGATCCCAAAGCAGAAATATGATCCCAAAAAGGCAAACTTACTTCTCTGCAATTCCAGAAGTCCACAGTAACAAACACTAATGACAGTTAACTGAATGAAATCCTAAACAATTAAAAAAAAATTATAAGACCAATCAATGAAATTAAAGAGGACACAAATAAATGCCTGAATGAAAAACAAAAGAACACATATGAAGACTTGAATGGAAGAAAGATAATTCAAGACATGAAAGAGGAATCAGTAAAGATATAGAAATTCTTTTTAAAAATACCATTGAAGTTCTGAAAATGAAAAGCTCACTGAGTAAAATAAAAATTTCAGTTGAAAGGCTTTCCTGTTGACTGGATCAAGTTGAGGACATAATAGCAGGCTTCATACCAGATCATCCAAATAAAGATAAAGAAAAAAAGAAAGAAGTACAAATGTAACATGCAAGACATCTGGGACATCAAAAAGTCAAAACTTCAAATTATGGATGTAGAAGAAGAAGAAGAGATGCAAGTGAAAGCCATAACATGTTCAGTAAAGTAAGAGTAGGAAACTTCCCAAATCTTAAGAAAGAGGTGGTTATCCAAGTACAGGAGGCTTTTAAGACTTCAAACAGAAAAGGCCAGAAAAGAAACTCCCCATGTCATAATATAGTTAAAACACTACGTATATAAAATTTAAAAAAGGAATATTGAAATTCACAAGAGAAAAGCACCAAGTCACATATAAAGAATAGAAACATATGGCTCAATAAAAATCTTAAAATCAAGGAATGATACATTGTATGGAATGATATATTTCAAATACTGAAAGAAAGCCAAGTGCCAACTTAGATTGCTGTACTTAGCAAAGTGCTGCCTCATAATTAAAGAAAAAATAAAAATCTTTCTTAATAAAAGGCTAAAGAAATTCATAAATACTAACCAGTGCTGCAGAAGATACTTGAAGAGATCCTACACAGAGAGAAGGAAGATAGAGGCAAACACGAAAGAACAAATCTCAGTAGCTGAGCCGATAAGCAAATGAGTAGAGTAAACAAAAAACCACAACCATCACAAAACTGCTTGAATTACTACAAGCCTTTAAAAATATCTCAGAATGTTAATGGTGTCACTTCTTTAATCAAAAGACCGACAGGCAGAATGAATTCAAAAATCAGATCCAACTATTTCTTGCCTATGAGAAATATATTTCATTGGGAAAGACAAACACAGGCTTAAAGTGAAAGAATGGGATAGTATTTTCCAAGCAAGCAATGGAGCCTAAAAGCAAGGAGTAGCTATTCTCATGTCTGACAAAGCAGACTTCATATCAAATTCATCAAAAGAGACAAAAAGGGTCACTTCATATTGTAAAAGGTAACCATCCATTAAAAAAAGTAATAATTGTAAACATATATTCACAAATATCAGCACATCTAATTCCATAAAACAAACACTACTGGATATAAAAGTATGAACAGTTTCCAGCAAAATAATAGTGAGTGACTTTAACCTTCCATCAACAGATGGATTATCGAGACAAAAAATTCAACAAGGAAACTTCAGAATTAAATTACATTGCAGACCAAATAAACTTAAGAGTTGTCTACAGAGTATTCTACTAACCAGTGACAATACCATATTTTCTCAGTAGCTAGTGGAACTTTCTCCAAAATTGACCATATTGTAGAAAATAAATCAAGTGTTAACAAATGAGAGAAAATTGAAATAACATCCAGATCTTTATCTAATCACAATGGAATAAAACTAGACATCAACAGCAAAAGAAACTATAGAAAATAAATTAATACATGAGACTGAAAAATTTACCATGGAAAAATTTGAATGATCAAAGGGTCATTGAAGAAATAAGACAGGAAACCAAATACTTCTAAGACTCAAATGAAAATTCATACCCAACATACCCAAAACTTTGGGACCCAGAAAGCAGTGCAAAGAGAAAAGTTTACAGATGTAGGTGACAACATTAAAAATCAGAGAGATCGCAAATAAATAACCTAAAGATGCACTTGAAACTCCTAGAAAAACAAGAACAGGTCAAATCCAAAGCAGTAGATAGAAAAAAATAAATAAACATTAGGGAAGGCAATAATGAAATGGAGAAAATTTTGAATAAAATCAATAAAACAAAGAGTTTGTTCTTTGAAAACATAACCAAAATTGACAAACCCTTAGCCAAACTAATAACCAAAAATAAATAAATAAATAAAAAAGAGGAAGAAGACCCAAATTAACTAAAATTAAAAATGAAAAGAGGAATGGCACAACAAATATCAAGAAATTCAGAGAATCATTAGGGAAATCTAGAAGAAATGGATAAATTTCTAGATGCATATGACCTTACAAAGTGAACCAAGAAGATACAAACCACTTAAACAATTTATAACAAGCAAAGAAATTGAAGCCATCATAAAGAGTCTTGCAACAAAGAAAAGTCCAGGAATGGATGATTTCACTGCTGAATTCTAACCATACTATTAAGGAGAACATAATTACCAAAGATTCTCAAACTATTTCATAAAAGAGAAGGAAGAAAAACACTATTAAACTCATTCTATGAATCCAGTAGTACCCTAATACCAAAACTGAATAAGGACACAACAAAAAAGAAAATATAGACAAATTTCCTTGATGAACATACAAAAATTCTGACGAAAATACTTGAAACCTGAATTAACAACACATTGAAAGGATTACATCATCAAGTCATTTCATTGCAGGGAGAAATGAATACACAAATAAATAAATGCAATATAGCATGTAAGCAGAATCAAAGGGCAAAAAACTCACATAATTTTCTCAATAGATGCAGAAAAAGTATTAAAATTCAACATCCCTTCAAGATAAAAGCCCTGGTGAAACTAAGAATAGAAGGAACATATTTTAGCATAATAAAGGCTAAACAAAATAAATCTATAGTCAACATTGTACTACAAGAAAAAACTGAAACCATTTCCTCTTAAGTGTGGAATGAGACAAGTGTCTCCATTTTCTCCACTCTAATTCAATATACTGCTTGAATTATGAGCGCATAAAGGTCAGAGACAATAATAAAGGTGTATAAATAAGAAAGGACGAATTCAAATTATCCCTATTTGAAGATAATTTGAGCATATTCTTAAAACACCCTAAAGACTTTACCAAAAAACTCTTATAACTGAGAAACATTGTCAGTAAAATAGAATATAAAGTCAACATACAGAAATCAGTAGCCAATAATGAACAGGCTGAGAAAAAATCAGGACAAAATCCATTCGTGATAGTCTCCACAACACTAAATATTTAGAAATAAACCTAAGGATTTGTATGACCTCTACTACGAAAATTGCAAAACTTTGAAGAAAAAACTTGAAAAAAAGACACTAGAAGATGAAAGATCTTCCATGTTCATGGATTGGCAGAATTAATATTGTGAGAATAACTATACTATCAAAATCAGTCTATAGATTTAATGAAATCCCTACAAAAATTCTAATGTTATTTTTCAAAGAATTAGAAAAAAGCAGCCATGAAATTCATCTGGAAGCACAAAAGGCCCCAGATAGCCAAGCAATCCTGAGTAAAAGAGTAATGTTACAGGTGTCACAATACCTGACTTCAAATTATACTATTGAGCCCAAATTATACTACTGAGCCCTAGTAACTAAAACAGCCTGGTGCTGGAGCATAAACGGACACAAATACCAAGAGAATAGAATAGAAGACACAAAAATATGTCCACACAGTTGCAGCCATCTGAGTTTTGACAAAGGAGCCAAATATACATATTGGAAAAAAGACAGACTCTTCAACAAAAGGTTTCAGGAACACTGGATATTCACATGTAGACTACTGAAACTAGATCCCTATCTCTAACCCTGTACAAAAAATCAATTCAAAATGATCAAAGATCTGAATGCAAGATCCAAAACTTTGAATCTACTATGGGAAAATTTTGAAGATGTAGGTATAAACAATGACTTTCAGAACAGGATTTTAATTGGTTGGGAAATAAAAACAAGAATTAGGGTATGGGATTGCATCAAATTATAAAACTTCTTCACACCAAAAGAATGATCACAAGAATTAATAGACAACTTACAGAATAGGAGAAAAGTTTTACCAGGTATTCGACAGATAAAGGGTAATATCCAGGACATATAAAGAGCTCCAAAAATTAAGCACCAAAATCTCCCAAATAATCTAAGTTTAAAAAATGAGCAAATGAATTAAAGATGAAGTATAAGTGGTAAATATATACATGAAGAAGTGTTCAACTTTCTTAGCCATAATCAAAATGACATTGAGATTCCATCTTGCCCTAGTTAGAATGGCTATCATGAAGAAAACAATGACAAATGCTGACAAGGACGCAAGGGGATGAAGAGTGGAAGTAACCTTCTACAATGTTGGTGGAAATGTAAGTTCCTATAGCCACTTTGGAAATCAGTATGGAGGTTCCCTAAAAACCTAAAAATAAATAATATATGCTCATTTAAAACAGCAAGAAAAGTAAAGTATGTTTTCAGTTTTGAAATTCAGGAAATAGGAAATTGTCATTTCAAATGTGAATGTATGCACTTTTGTGTTTATAAAATAAACAGAAGCTGCTCTTTCTGGGCCCCACAACATGTGTAATTTCATCTGTATTTCAGTAATCATAACACCAGTTACTATCATAACACTAGTTTTCCATGACAGTGTTTTATAAGATTCTACTACTTCTTCTTAATTAATATAATCAGTTAAGTGATGCAATCCATTAAAGAATGATGCAAATTTAGATATATTCACTATTTGTTCTCTTTTCAACACCCTGGGCCTTTGCTCATGCTAAATTCTCCTTCTAAAATAGTCTTTCTTAAATTCTTCATCCACTTAATATTGTTGCCAGAAACAAGTCCACCTGCTCCCTGTTCAAAAGCTAAAACTCAGATAAGAATTGGTGAGAAGGCAATCAAATTTAATTGGAACCCAGCCCTGAGAAGATGGTAGGTGCTGTTACTCTCAAAGCACCATCATGGGGAACTTGGGTTCAAAAAAAGAGCTTTTATAGAGAGGAAAGAAGTAGCAGCAGGACAATGGCGCAGTGGGCAGGAAGGCTGTGAGCCTTTATCTTCCAGGGTGTTTGTCTCTTTCTTTGGCTGGAGCATTGCAAACAACCTTGACCTCCTGAGGACTACTTCCTGTACTTTTTAGACAAATTTTGCAAGCTAAACATCTACTTTACCCATTGTGATATAATTGGAAGGTCACCAGATGTTCTGGGTTCTGTAAATTATATTTTAAAAAAACATCATTTATAGTTAACATCTTAATCACTTAGGTGTGGCTTTTCTTTAGAATTTATAATGCAGCCCAAAGGGAAATAAAAGCAACTCTGCCAAGAACAACTCCCAAAGTATCAGCCACTGTTATAATTCTCTTCTTAACTCTTATTCATACTACCTATTCATTCCATAATATATATAGCATTCTGTTACTGCCATATCAAAATGGCAAGCTCTCTACTTTCTCCTAAAAGAGCTTCTGCACTATTCTTCTAACTGGAGTTTTAGACCAGAACCCTGACTCTGGAAGATCCAACATGTCATGTCTGGCCACTAACCCAAATAATCCAAATAAAGAGTCAAGCAGTGGTAAAGGACAGAGAAAGGAGATTTATTACATGGCATACTGCTGGAAGAGGCAAAGTAAATGTTCCAATCCATTCTCAGGTACAAATATGAGCTTTAGGTTTAAATACAGGAAGAATTGGGGCATAAGAAGAGAGGTATGCATAATTAAATTTCCTTTTCAAGGTCCAGTCAAAGGTGTGGGCCAGTTGCTCATTATCTCAGGATTAGTCAGGTGGGACCTTGTCTGGATAGTAGTCATTGTTGTCTCTGGGTAACATTGACTCCAGCTGTGAGACGTCTATCCATCAAGCCTGTCCTTTCTGGAATCCAAAATGGCTGCAAGGTGATTGCAGGAGAGCTCAGACCAAAGACAAATGTAAAATGGAGTCAGAGCATTTGTAGTCCCAGGTGAAAAGTCACTGCTTTTAGCAAAAGCAGTTTTTAAGCACTTTTTATATTCCAACATTACTTGGGTCTTTGTCTTTTTTGCTCACCAGAATATAAGCTCTAACTTCCTTGTGAATATTTCTCATTGATTTTGTTCATTAGGCATTTGATAGTGTGCTCTATTTCAGAATTTCCTTATAGACTCCCAAATCTTGGTAGAGAAAATATGTTCCCCCATAGAAGTTGAAAATGCTAAATTATTTGTTTTCCCAGTTCCCTTGCATCTATGGCCTAGGCAAGTGTATCAGATCTGACCAATCAGACACTGACAAGACTTTATCTCAAGAAGCATGGGGTAGGAGCTCTTTCACACTTGCAAAGTAACATAGTCAGAGTATTAAGGGTTGGTTTCCCAACACAAGATAGGAGGGAAAGAGTGAAAAAGTGCAATGGAGTGGAGTTATATTTACTTAAGTACAATGTATATTTAGGCAAAAATCCTATTGACCAATAAACAGAAACCTGAACAATGAAGGGCAAGAATGAAAAACAGAGCACACTAAGGGGAGGGCACTAACAGGAGGGTGAGGGTAAAAGAAGGAAGTAAAGAAGATGAATATGAATGATGTATCTTCTATACAAGAATGAATATAGAATTGAGAAACCTGCTGAACTCACCATAAGAAGAGGACTAAGGTAGAAAGGTGAAAAATGGAGGAAATTTACCAATTTATGACACAATACATATATGCACAGAAATGTCAAAATGAAACTCTCTGTATAGATACCTTAAATTAACAAAAGTGTCATTTTCTTTTTCTCAAAAACAGAGTACAGGAATGTAAGTCAGTTCCTGTCTCGGGGTTGATGCCAGTAGGAGGAGGTAGGACATAAGGAAAGGATGTAAGAGGATGAATATGGTGTAAATATTATATACTTGTATATGAAAATGGAAAAAATGAGACCTGTTGAAACTACTCTAAGAATGGGGGGAAGGGAGAAAAAGGAAAATTATGGCGGGGGGTGAATTTAACTAAGATATATTTGCAAGCACTTTTGTAAATGTCACAATATACCCCAATACAACAATAATATGATAATAATTAAATAAGAAGATGGAAAAAAATTAAAAGAGGTTTCCTATTCTATGAGAGACAGGGTACACATTTTAATATCTAGTATTTATGTATTATTACTATTGAGTATAGTTTTCTAGTCATTCCAAACACTACATAGATTATCAAAAAAAATTTCTTAACAAAATCTTTTGTGATATTTTCAGCCCAATTTGCTGGCTTCCCCAGAGCAAAAACCATGCATGTCCATTTTTAGTGTCCCTATCATCTCTAATGATCTATAAAAATAATTACTTAATAAACATTCAATATTTTGGTGAGGTAGCAATTAGCCATGAGTGATGGATGAGATAGGATAGACAGATGAGAAGACAGAAAACTTATATTATTTTGATAAATATTTAAAGGGCCAAACTCACACATAGAAACAAGGAAGTAAAATCTAAAAAACCAAAACAGCTAGCCCACCCCTCCCACATCCTTTTAGATGTTAAAATACAAAAACAGTGTTATTTACAATCCAGGCCTCTCTGTATTGGTCTTTCTCTCTTCCAGATGTTAACAAGCTCCTAGGATCCTTGGATGGATGGACAATATCATGTCTGACAGAGAAAAATTCTAAAGCACACCTTTTGTCCTTCTGATTTGGGTGGACGTGGATGACTCCTCCCTGTTTTAGCAGCCATCTCAGTCACCCAGATCCCATAAATTTGACCACATATATTCCCCCAGCTCTCCAAAAATATAAGACTAGGAGATGGGAGGGGGCACCATTTTGAGGCTTTACTCCCATTTCCTGAATGGGGTGTAAGAAATGTTTCTCCTTTTTTCTGCTATCTCTCCCCACTCCTATTGTGAGGGGAACAAGCATAGAAGTAGGAAAGCATTTTAAAAAGTAAACATCTAAGGAGATACAAAGAGTAGGCTCTTCAAAAAAGTAAGGCAACAGGCCTCTCACCAAATAATAAGATGCAGCTGCCTTTATTTTATATGAGGAAGACAGGGAGGCATCTTTGAAAACAAACATCTAAGGAGACATGAGAAGCAGGCTCCTCAGAAAAGTAAAACAGAAATTCTCACCAAGATTTTCAAAAGAAGTAGTTATAAAGTATAAATGGTGGGTCTCTAGGCTAAGAGGAGGTGACCAGACCCTCCTGGAATGTCCAGTTTGATAAGGATGTAGATAACCAGGTGGTCGGGTTCAACAGGAAGCCAACTAGAAGACATCTGATCACAAATGAAGTTTCAAGGGAGAAGAGGCAGACCTAAGCCAGGCAGAGTTCTATAACATCTAGATGTCAGCTATTCCATGGCTTAGCTTTCCCTAAGCCTCTCTCATGCATCCCAGAGCTTTGCTGTCCTTTTAATAAACCTTGCCCTTGCTTTACTCTTAATTCCTAGTCCAGCATCTTCAATCATCAACTTGCCCAGACACAAATTTGGGATCAACAGTCTAGTATCATTGTCCTGTTGTAATAAATTTCTTTCCTTGCTGATGCAAGAACCAAGGTATATTTTCTGGTAACATTCTAAATCAAAATAGAATACCTGTCTTTTAGGTAGCAGAACATTATGCTATGTAATTGCAGGGCAGTGGCAGTGTGAAGGTGGAGAGGGCAGCAGAAGAGATGAAGGGATAGAGTAACACTTGGCAGGATGTCTTTCATAAGGTCATCCAAAGGCCTTTAAAGCCCTAATTGTGTTGATGGTAGCCACAATCACATTGACTTATAGATATATAAATTTTACTTTATGGACCTCATTATACTTTGGCTGGAAAAATCAAAATATCACATACAATACTTTTTCCTTAGAAATTAAATATTAGAGATTCTTCTGTCTTCATTAAGGTGTTAATAAGCTAGGTCAGATGTTTATAGATTTTCATCAAATTAATCAAAGAACTCCATAGTCAACTTGACTTCCTTTTTCCAAAGTTCATTAAAATATAATATTTGACAATTAAATTGTTGTTACTTATCTGTTGCCGGGATACTGTTACCTCCTCTAGTCAAGAAGTTACTTATGGTGTAGAGAGAGAAAAATAATGTTTGGCCATATGCCCATTTGGAAGGTATTCGTTATTATTAGAACATTACATTTTATAAGCAATTATGGCATAGTAGAGCCAGAATCAAAAATACTCTAGAAAAAAGTCTTTTATAGTTGTGGAGATTTGGTTTAATGGCAGGCATTCAAATAGTTAACTTTACAGAAATTTAGTGCTAAAACTTGAGCCAAACAATGTTTTCATTAATTTTGCCCTTATTCATAAATAAAGGCCCCACTGTTGCTAGACAAGTCTCACTGTCCTCAGCATAGTATGCTTCATTTCTAACTTTGTACTGGAAAAATGTCTTCAGCTCTCTCATAAAAATCAAATCCATTAGTAGCAAGAGTCCTAGGCCAAACCTAGAGAGGAGTTTAGGGCTATACGTTATATTTGGCAGGCTTGGTAGTTCAAGAAACTAGGAGCCAGTTTAACTGAGGACAAAATCATCTGCCCCCTTCCATAGTTTGGACACTGAGAACTGAATCAACATGCCCTTCACCTAGACTACTGACTACACTAACATGACTTTATTATTTCAATGTCTTCATTAGCATAGCATTGTTTTTCAGTAGACTTTTACACAGGGAAATAGCTTGATTGTTCATTAGAGGAACTTCCCAAAAGACTCAGTATTTCAATAGAATCTTTGCCTGTTTGCTTTCATCAATCCTAACTTTAAATCAATATCCCTTTTCAATTCTAATTAAAGAACTGGCCTAAACCAAAGTTCAAATTCTTGCTAAATTTCTTCTCTGCCTGCCATCTCCTACTCCCCACAGGGTAACACTGCTAAAATGTCTTTTTGAGTGGGATTCTCAATTGTTGTGGCAAGTAGTAAACTCCTCTGTTTCTTTAATAGGTTCTGATGATTATACCTGGGAAGAAGGCACTAGACAATACATCAAGACTGAAAACTCCCCCAGGGGGATCAAGGTATGTTCATGAAGAAGAGAGACTTGGGCTTCACAATGAAAACAAATATGAGTCAATAAAATAATGTTCTGTCTTTTGGGCTAGGACATTGGAAATATGAACAATCTTCATGATAACTAAAAACCCTATAAGATCATGAAGTAAAAGAGTGGGTATTCTTTGGTATCCAAGTATAGTATGAGTTAAGTCTTTCTTGGTTGATGAAATTTAAAAGAGTGGGGCCAAGTGTAGATGTCTTCATTCTAAAAGAGCTCTGGTGGTAGGGGAACTTTGGAGAGCAAGTGCTATTCTGTATTTGAGGGAAGAAACAGAGGACACGGTGTTTTGTTCTGAGAGTGCCTTTTAAATTCCTTTGGTTCAAAATGCTCAGCATACCAAAGTACCATACAACAGGGCACTATTTTCTGAGTTCTATCATATCACTAATATAGTAGAAAAGTAAAAAAAAATTCTCAAGAAGCCAAGTGCTCTGGGCCACTTGATTATAGCACTAACTGTTCTAGAAATTCTATAGAGAACAGATTTACTGATGTACTTAGATCTAATCACTCATACATCTAAACACTCCTACTTCCTTCTAGATTTCCAAGACACATAAACTCTCCGTTTAGGTTAGGTATCCACCCCTAGATACTACAGCCCTGAGTATGGGTCCATATGATGTCTATGTTGAGAGCTCATCTTGTTGTATATGGCAATTAGAAAATATAAACTCAATTAAATTTTAAAAATGAACCCGTATTTTGACAATTTACTTTATCTATCCGGATATATTTTTTTAAAAAACTGGGGCTTGAACTCAGGAAGTCACTCTTGCTAGGCAGGCACTCTACCACTTGAACCACTCCTCCAGCCTTACCCCAGGCATTGTCATACTTATTGTAAATAGGTATGCAAAAATACTTACATTTTACATAGCAAAAATATTTGTATTCCTTGTCATTTGAACAGTCAAACTTAAAAATACTGCATTATTAAAAACACGTATCAATGACAATCAACATTTGACCAGCATCAGTTTAATGACTGACAGGATATACTCTCACTAAAAAGATATAATCCAATTGTTTCCAAATTTTTATAAATTTTTAAAAGAATCTTCCATGAGAACAATTTCTACCTATATATATTGCTCTATTCAATCATTTCCTTCTATGTAGAAATGTAATTACTGCTTCACAGAATATGCCTACTTTAATGCTCTTAGCTTCATATGATCAAATTGCCTGTAGAAATAGTGTAATTTATACTCATATCAAAAGAGTATGAGAGATGGAGTTTCACCTATAGTAATAAGATTTCTTTTTAATTGTTGGCAATCAGATAGATTATTTTTATGTGAGTTTCTCTGACTACTATTATTAATGAGGTAGTTGAATAGTATTACAAGTACTTACTGAAAATTTGTGGTCTTTGTCTTAGTTTTCACTTTTCTACACTTTACCTGTTTTCTCTGGCTATACCCATTGTGTGTTGGAATGCCTAAACTAAGGTTTCTTTCATTGAAGATACTTGTTATGCATATATGGATCAAATATTTTTCCTATTATTCATTCTTTCAGTTTATTTACACTGCATTTGTTCCACATAAAAACAAAAAGAAAATGTTTTGAAGTTAATCCATAATTCTCTTTTTATAGTTTGAGAGTTGTTTAAAATTCCTTCCTAATCTGAAGACATACATATAACTATTGATTTATATTTTCTACCAGTAATTTTGTGATTACTTTTACTCTTAAAATATTTACTTTTGTCCCAATGACTTTCATCACAGAGATTGAAAAATCTACCCTAAAGTTCATTTGGAAACACTAGAGACCACAAATAGCCAAGGAAATGCTCAACAAAAAGAACAATGCTAGAGGTATCAGAATACCTGACTTCAAACTATATTACAAAGCAATTGCAATAAAAACAGCATGGTACTGGCAAAAAACCAGACATGAAAACCAGTGGAACAGACTTGAGGACCCAGATATGAATCCACACAACTATACTCACCTCATTTTTTACAAAAGTGCCATAAATATATGATGGCAAAAAGGCAGCCTCTTCAACAAAAGTTGCTGGGAATAGTGGGTATCCATCTGCAAAAAACTGAAACTAGATCCATGTTTATCACCCTGTAATAGTATCAACATAAAATGGATCAAGGACCTTAATATCAGACCTGAAACTCTGAAGTTAGTACAGGAAGGAGCAGGAAACACTCTGGAAGTAAAAGGTATAGGCAAAGACTTCCTCAAGAGAAAGAATGGACAAATGGGACTTCACAAAATTAAAAAACTTCTGCACAACAAAATAAATGGTCTCTAAACTGAAGAGACCACCCACAGAGTGGAAGAAAATATTTGCTATGCATCACACAAAGGACTGATAACCAGATATACAGGGAATTTAAGAAACTAAACTCTCTCAAGATCAATGAACCAATAAAGAAATGGGCAACTGAACTAAACAGAACTTTCTCAAAAGAAGAAATTCAAATGGCCAAAAAACACATGAAAAAATGCTCACCATGTCTAGCCATAAAGGAAATGCAAATGAAAACCACACTAAGATTCCTCCTCACCCCTGTTAGAATAGCCATCATCAAAAACACCATCATCACCAGGTGTTGGCGAGGATGTGGGGAAAAAGGAACCCTCATACACTGCTGGTGGGAATGCAAGCTAGTGCAACTACTCTGGAAAAAAATTTGGAGGTTTCTTAAAAATCTAAACATCTGCCATATGATCCAGCAATCTCACTCCTGGGGATATACCCAAAGGAATGCAACACAGGTTACTCCAGAGGCACCTGGACACCCATGTTTATTGCAGCACTATTCACAATAGCCAAGTTATGGAAACAGCCAAGATGCCCCACTACTGACGAATGGATCAAGAAAATGTGGTATTTGTACACAATGGAATTTTACTCAGCTATGAAGAAAAATGAAATCTTATCATTTGCACATAAATGGATGGAACTAGAGAACATCATTCTGAGCAAGGTTAGCCAGACTCAGAAGACCAAAAATTGTATGATTGCCCTCATATGCGGACTTTAGATCTAGAACAAATGCAGCAATGTTGTTGGACTTAGGTCACATGACAAGGGGAGAGCACATACCAGAGGTATGGGATAGGTAGTAAACCCAAAACATGAAAGTGTTTGATGTCCCCACTGCAGAGAAAATAATACAGAAACCTTAAAATGACAGAGGCCAACACGAGAAGGGGATGAGGAACCAGTGTAATGATCAGTTAGAGATGAATCAACTTGGGTTGTAACATATTTGTACATGGAAGCAATGCTAGGAATCTCTCTGTATAGCTATCCTTATCTCAACTAGCAAGAACACTATGTCTTTCTTATTATACTTATGTCTTCTCTTCAACAAAATTAGAGATAAGGGCAGAACAGCTACTGCCTGGAAGTGAGGTGGGGAAAGGAGGAGATGGTGGGGGCGGGGCAGGTGGTAGAAATGACCCAAGCAATGTATGCACATGTGAATAAATGAATAAAAAAAAATTTACTTTTGGACTGCTCTGTTGTGTGGTATAGGTCTTCATTTCTTTTTTTTTTTTGCATTGGACACTACACAAAAATTGTATTATAATGTTTATAATAATATGCAACAGTTATTTTTGAAGGGTTCTCATTCATAAATTATTTCCTATGTACCTAAACATGTTTCTAGGATCAAAAATAATACCATGGACTATTTATTGCCTAGATACACTTCATTTGTTTTTTTTTCCCCCTATCCTAACATAAAACTATTTGAATTACTAAGACACTGTATTTTTTTTTTCTTTTTTTAAATCACATTATTGTTGTACTGGGGATACATTGAGACATTTACAAAAGTTCTTACAACATATCATAGTTGAGTTCACCCCTTCCATCATTCTCCTTTATCTCCCCTCCCCCTATTCCTGGAATAGTTTCAACACGTCTCATTTTTTCATTTTCATGTATGAATACATAATATTTCTACCACTTCACCCCCCCACACAAACTCTTTCCTTATATCTTCTCCCCCCCCCACTAGTACCAACCCCCCAGATAGGACCTGTTCTCTGTTTTTGAAAAAAGACATTTTTGTTTGTATATGATAGCTGTACAAGGAGTTTAATTGTGACATTTCCAAGTATATATGTATTATAACCCAAATTGGTTCATCCCCTCTATTTTTCTCCTTCCTACCTTAGTTCCCTTTCTTATGGTGATTTCAACAGATTTTAAAATTCTGTATCTGTTCTTGTATAGAAAGTACATCAACCATATCCTCCTCCTTTACTTCCTTCTTTTACTCTCACTCTCCAATCAGTGATCTCCCCTTAGTGTGACCAGTTTTTTATAATATTGCTTATATTTGTAATGGGTCTATATTCCACATATGAGAGAAAACATGCAGTCTTTGGCTCTCTGAACCTGGCTAACTTCACTTAAGATGATGTTCTCCAGTTCCATCCATTTACCTGCAAACAACAAAATTTCATTCTTCTCTATGGCTGAATAAAATTCCATTGTATATAAATACCACATTTTCTTAATCCATTCATCAGTTGTGGGGCATCTTGGCTGTTTCCATAGCTTGGCTATTGTGAATAGTGCTGCAATAAACATAGATGTGCAGGTATCTTTATTGTAACTTGATTTACATTCCTTTGGTTATATCCCTAGAGGCAGAATTGCTGGGTTGTATGGCAGTTCTATTTTTAGTTTTTTGAGGAGCCTCCATACTGTTTTCCATAGTGGTTGTACTAGCTTACATTCCTACCAGCAATGTGTGAAAGTGTCTCTTCCCTCATGTTCTTGTCAACATTTGTTGTTTTTGTGGGTTTTTTTTTTATTCATATGTGCATACAAGGCTTGGGTCATTTCTCCCCCCTGCCCCCACCCCCTCCCTTAACACCCACTCCACCCCCTCCCTCTCCCCCCAACCCCCTCAATACCCAGTAGAAACTATTTTGCCCTTATCTCTAATTGAAGAGAGAGTATAAGCAATAATAGGAAGGAACAAGGGTTTTTACTAGTTGAGATAAGGATAGCTATACAGGGAGTTGACTCACATTGATTTCCTGTGCATGTGTGTTACCTTCTAGGTTAATTCTTTTTGATCTAACCTTTTCTCTAGTTCCTGGTCCCCTTTGCCTATTGGCCTCTGTTGCTTTTAAGATATCTGCTTTAGTTTCTCTGCGTTAAGGGCAACAAATGCTAGCTAATAAGACACTGTGTTTTAATGTTTAATTATTTCTTTCACTATTTCTTTGTTCAAAATTGTCTCATCAAAGACCTTACATACATACATAAACTTTAAAAATCATGTGTTAACATCCCTAAGTAATTCATTAAAGGTTCTAATTCTAATTATATTGATTTCTAAATTAAATTGAGGGTAAATTTCATGATTGTGTATGTGCCATGTGACTGAAAAACAAACTACATTTGAAACTGCATTCAAAACAAACAAATTTATACCATTTTCAAGCTAAGTGAGGATATTTGGGTTATTAGAAACTGAAACTGTCTATAATAAGCCATAAATGGCTTCCTGGTAAGACCTGAGTATCTCCCACAATCTAAGAGTACCAGCAACCTTCATCATCAGGAAGGAAAGGCGCCAAGAGAACTCTGAAGCTAGAAGAGGCAGTTCTAGATAGCTTCAAAGGAAGGAATTTCTGTCTTTCCATCTAAAGGGACAGAAACTACATGAGTTACATGTGCCAAAATTTCTCCAGCTGAGTGGGTCCTCTCATATAGGATAGAAATCAGACTTGGACTTAGTTTTGGAGCAAAAGTGAAATGAGAGTATTGCATAAAAGAAGTACCTTGGGCTACTCCATAGACAGGGCAACTGGAAAATGAAAATTAAGTTAGTAGCAGACCACCCCACAGGCAGAATATCTGTGAACAAAAATGTACGTTTCTTTTTATGGGAAAGAGTCTGAATAGCCATGCTTTTCCCAGGAAATGGAGAAGATTCGGTGCACATGTGCCTATTTGTGTGACTCAAAATGTATGTTTTAGCATCCCACAGGTGGAGATCTTACTATGATAGCTCTTACAATGAAGATATAGTTACATTCAGAGACAGTCTTCTGTCCATGTTGTAGCTATCAGGGTGGTCCCATGTTGGAACCAGTTTGCCCTCAGTTTCCTGTTTTTGTTTGCTTGCTTACCTATCATTGCTGACTTGCAAGTTCTCTGTCTCATGAATAGATGAGAGATAGATAGATAGATAGATATGTACATATATGTATATAAATATAAACAATGTACAAATCAAAGTCAAACACTTAAAGCCCTAAATATATTGCTTACTTACTTACCACAAAATGAAGAAGTGGAAAATTACCACCCAGGTCAATATAAGTTATCTCCAAACTTCTCCTTTGGGTCTTCACAATCTCAATCCATTCATGCCCCAGCCAAAGGTAATGATATTGTCCACTAACATTATACTTTCACTTTGGCTATTTTTTCCTTTAATATAAATGGAATTATATGACATATATTCTTTTTTATCTCCCTTATGTGTTCTAAGTGTGTAGCTATAACATTTTGTCTACAATATACTATTCTGTTATGTGAACAGTACCACATTTTATCATTCATTTCTTTCCAACTATTGACAAATATTTGTGGTATTGTGTCTTTTATGAATGGTTTTTCTATGTACATTCTTGTGTATATGCACACAATACTCCTAGTGAATGTACAACCTAAGAGCAATATCAGTGAGAGATAACATAGCAAGTCCATTTATATGTCCTCATTTGGATGTCCTCTCTTTTAAAGTTCCAGATTAGTGTCATGTCAATATTAATACCAGACTATTTGTCATTTTTTCTTGACTACTGTGGATATTTGACATATTCCTAATATAACTATTTGTCTTCTCTTTGGGTGGCAAATGTATTCCTTTTATAATTAGCATGTACTTTCTTAATGTATCTTATACTTAATAAATTTCTTAATTGTTATATAGTCAAATTTACCAATACTATCATATTGTTTCCTTTGTCCTGGTTAAGAAGATATCTCATGTCCCAAAGTAATGATG
Organism: Castor canadensis; assembly: GCF_047511655.1. Taxonomy (NCBI): domain Eukaryota; kingdom Metazoa; phylum Chordata; class Mammalia; order Rodentia; family Castoridae; genus Castor; species Castor canadensis. Next base: position 31,643,475 of record NC_133389.1, on the reverse strand, counting down.
CAATTGTGTTTGAGAAAATCTAATGTTTTGCCTAGCACATATCTAACTTTAATATTATTGGACCAAGATTTTGTTGTTTGTATCAGAATGAGAATTAAGCATTTTATTTTTAACTTGGATAACCTATTGATAGAATAATAACTTGTCTTAGCTCTCTGTTCTGTAGTTTAATTATTAAATAATGTTCTTTCACTTGGAATTGATCTAATTTGGACATTTATTTTATTTTGTTTTTTCTTTAGAACTTCACAGAGGATATAGACCCTTAGCAAAAGATGATTAAATCTTATATTTAAATACTAAACCAAGCCCCCAAACAGTGCAATAATCCAACCATTAGCTTTGAGTCTCAGTGAACATTCCACATGAAACATGAAAAACAAAAAAGTTCCTTAGATGCATGAAACTGTTCTTGAAAACACAATAGGTACAGAAAACAACAGGTGGGTGACTAGGACACCTCATCCCTAGGAGGGAATAACCCTTTTCCTTGGGTCTCTGGGCCACCAGTGCTGGATGACCTCACAGAATAACAGTCCTGACATTTTCTTTATTTTAAAAGACAAATATTAATTCTTTGGTAAGCATTTTGTTTGTCTTAAGTCCATTATCCATATATAAATGGTACGCTCTTGGACTTTATTCTATTAAAATGTATAATTGCTGATTCTTATACAAATACAACACAAGCTGTTTAAAATCAGCTATATAAGAAGTCCTATATAGTCCATTTACTAATCTGAGCTCTTTTTCCTTTTCCTTTTCTCATAAATTTTAGATATAACTTGGCAAGTTTTAGACGTTGTGACTTGGATTGTGATAGCATTGAATTTATATATGCATTTCATTTGCATATTAAAATTCATAAGTAATATTTATTCATTTAGCTAGTTCCTTTAAGTTTTCTAAATGGAATTTTACAGCATTCTGCATAAATGTCATATTATCATTTATTAATTATCTTTGACATATTTGTGTTTATATCTAGTATAAAGAATAAAATTGATTTTTGTATATTAACATTAACAATAGCTTCATTAAAGTACTTTATTATTTTTATCTGATAATCTGTAGCCTCTTGGATTTTCTAATGATACAGCCATAATATATGATAATTCTATAATTAATTCTTATAACATTTATTTATTTTTATTGCTTACTACAGTATCTTCTATGACAATGTTAATAAGTGAACACATTTTTCTCTTTCCCAATCTAATAAAAAAAGTCAATGTTATATTAAGTATAATACTGACTATAGTTTTTACTTAAAGATACTATTTATAGATTACTGAAGGTCTAATCACAAACAAATGTAAATTTTTGGTTTTTCTTTTTTTTTTTTTTTTTTTTTTGGTTTTGCTTTTGGTAGCACTCAGTTTGAACTCAGGGCCTCACACTTGCTAAGCAGGCATTGTACTGCTTGAGCCAAAACTCTGCTAACCCAAATATAAAATTTTAATACATAGTTTTTCTCATCTGTTGAGACAAAGATATAGTTTTTATTTTTTAAGCACCTGGCTTCTAGACTGATACTGGAGCTGCATCTGGATGGACAAACTCATCTTAGGTTGAAAAGACAACCTGTACTTAATACAGCTAACCTACTGTACAGGGTTGCTTAGCAACACAGTACAGCAAATAGCGTTGGGTACTGACCCCTAGGTTCTCATGGTTGACTGGGATTTGTAACTCTCTTTCCACTGTCCCCTCTTGTGACAGTATTATATTGCATACAATTGCTAGATTGGGAAAATATCAAAATTCAAAGTCAAAGAATGGTTTGTTTCTGGGGACATGGGTTGTTCTAGACATTTATTGGTTTTTTGAGTATAGTGTCTAAAATTAGAGCATCTTCACCAGCAACAGAGAAAAAAGGAAAATAAATGGATAAAGGAATTTACAGAAGAAAAAGAGATTTTCATGGTGAAAAGAAAGACTTTTTGTCAGGACTTGGTGGTGCATATCTATAGTCCTAGCTCCCCAGGAGGCAGTGATAAGAGAACTGCGAGTGAAGCCACTCCAGACAAACATCTCACATCTGTAATTCTAGCAAATTGGGAGGCAGAGATAAGGAGAATCGTTGTCAGTTTGAAGCCAGCCCAGAGAAACAGTTCAGGAAACACTATCTCGAAAAGACCCAACACAAAACAGGACTGGCAGAGTGACTCAAGTTGCAGATCACCTGCCTACTGTGTGAGGTCCTGAGTTCAAACCTCAGTACTTCCCACCCCTGGCCCCCAACATAAAAAAGCTAGCTAGAGACTCTTTCTCAAAAACAAACCGGGCATGGTGGCACAAGCCTGAAAAGTGTATATAGAAGGGTCTTGGTTCAATGACAGCACCAGGCAAAAGCAGGATGCTAACTCTGAAAAACTAAAGCAAAAAGGGTTGGGGGCCTGGCTCAAGTGGTAAAGCATGTGCCTAGGAAGCATAGCCCTGGTTTAATTAGACAGTGCTCTTCTGAAGAGAGATGGGGGAAGGGCAGTTCAGTTAAGAGAGTTAAGGTCCAATTGTGTTGAAGCTATTGTGGCTTGGTGTAACAATAGGGTAGGATTACAAGTGGTAAGAAACTAAGTCCTTCCCCTTTTGGTTCCTCCCCAAATGGCTTGATAACTGTACAGTGGCCACCTGGATGTGAGAAGACATAAATCTGTAGTTTTGTAAAAGTGAGGTCATGCACCTGTGCATTTGATCCTCTTTGCTCTTCCTGGGTTAATGTGGGAGATTATGTAGCAGTCATTCTACCTTCGATGTACATGCCTCTTGATATGAGGAGTGTGCTCCATAAGAGGATATAGTGGACCATTACTCTTTCATTGATCCAAGGTGTGGGTCTCTGGGTTTTAGAATGGAATTTTGTAGCCTGGGACATTTCTTCATTCCCCCTCAAGTCTACCTATGATTGTAATACTGGTATCAACTGAATGCTTCATTGTAAATCAGGAAATCATAACTTGAACCATTGTAAGCTGTGAACAATTTGTATTTACTTTTTTCTGTTTTTCTCTCTTTTCAGTACAATATTTTTTTCCTGAATTAAAAACAGTGAGCTTACTAACTTTAACTACTCTTCTTTTCTAAAAAGTCCATTTAAGTCTACAAATTTAAAAGCTTCCTACAAGTTTTGATATGCAGCATTTTGTTATCATTTGTTTAAAATACTATCAAACTTTCAGTGTTCCTGTCCCTATGACACAAAGTATTTTATTTCTTAGTTTCCAGACATAATAAAATATCAATTTACCATTTTGTTAGTAATATTTCTAGCCTTGTGTCATTTTTGTAAAGAAAATGATAATGACAAAATTTGCATAGTAAAAGCTTTCTTATGGTTAAAAATAATGGTATTATGGTATTCTTGGATGCGCTGCTCTGTAATTAGGTTGTGTATGTTAATTTTGTTGTTCAAGTGTTTTAAATCTTTTCTGATTTTTCTATCTAACACTATAATTATAAATTTATCTCTTTCTTTTATTACTGTCACTTTTTATTGAGAAGTAACTTATCAAGTATATGCAGAATTAAAACTTTTCAACCAGTATGCAATGAACCTCTTTTATTATAATAATTCTTCTTCCCCTAGGATTTTATAATTTGGTTTTTCTTGTCTTATGCAGTTTATGTTTTCCAGTGCTTTTATTTTCGAATTTTAGAATTCCTATCTTTTAAGTGCTTATCTTAAAATGGCATAGTTTTTATTATAACATGATAATCCTTATTTTTGAATATATATTCTATTTACATTGAAGATAATCGCTATTATCTTGGGATTGAACTACTACCTTCATTTTGCCTTATGTTTATATTTCTTTTTATAGTTTATATTTCTTTTCTTTCCTTTCTTTGCTTCATATCATCTATCTTTACTTTTCATCTAGCAATTGTACTATAGACTCCAACAAGTATGTTGACTTATCAAATATTGTTCACTGGTACTTAAATCTTTTTCCTGGAAAATCTGAGAGCATCAAAACACTCCTGTTTTGAATTCCCTTTAAACTGATCGTCTTGTGCGTGTATGCATGTGTGTGTGTGTGTGTGTGTGTGTGTGTGTGTGTGCACATTAGGTTTCCAATTTCTTTAAGCAAACTTATTTTGCCTACTTTTACTAATTGTGTTCAGTGGAATGGTTAGTCAGAAATAAAGCCCACCATTTCAGAAGAGAAATAAATTCCATTTCTGTTTTTGACTCATGGAGATTTCATTTATATTCAAGTTCAGTTATGTCTATGAAAGGCTCATATATACACATACATACATAAAACCACAGTTTTCTTAGTAATTTAAATGAGAAAAACTATTTTCACAATATTTACATTAAAGACTTGAAAGTTTGTCAGGAACAGAATATGCAATATTTTTTTTTACCTATCTTAAAGTAATTTTAGTTGTTTTGAATATCAATATTAAACTCCTTATGGGTGATTTTTTTCTATTTCATTATTTCCCTTTTCATTTTTTGAAGTTATTATTACTTTTTCGAGTGATTGTGCTCATCTCTCTCCATTTCAAACTTTAAAAAGCTTAAAATTACTCAGTATTTTTTCTCCCTCTCAAACATCACAAGACCCTTTGAAAGTCTTAACTCTGATGACTTCTCTTCCTCTCTAGTGAGCTTTTGATGTCTAGTTTTTCAATTTTATCAGTTTCAATCTTTTCATTTTGAAGTGATTTTAATTCTACAATTTTCCTGAGTAGTTCAAAGAGCTCTCAAATCCTAATTGTTAAAATTTTAACCTACCTGACTGATAATTCTTTCATTTTTGAATCATTTGAAAGTTGCAGACATAATTCCTAATTATCCTTAAGGATTCAGATACAATGCATAAAAACAATCTCCCACATAATTATGCTGCAATCATCATGATTAAATATTAAGATTAAAATTAATGCAATATTATCATATAATCCACATCTGTACTCCATTCACATTTTAGAAATTGTCCTAGTTCTGTCCCTTATTAGTTTAGTATTTAACTTAATATTATTTGTTGAATTTTGCACTTCTGTTCTCAAATACCTTCAATATAATAAGGTGCCTGAATCTTTTCTTATCTTCAGATTTTGAACACTTTGAAAAAAGAATAGGGCAGCTACTTTGTCAAATGTTTGTCAATTTAGGTTTTTCTAAAATTATGCAACTCTGGCAAGTTGTACAACTATGACAAGGACACTTCAATGCTTCAAATCAGTAGGTATATAGTACAAACTTGTTCTATTACATGAGATGTTAAGTTCTATCATTTGGTTTTGATGTCTGCAAGTTGTCTCTGTATTAATACTTATGAATTGGTAACTTATTATTTTAGTCAGCATTCAACTGTAAGATAAGTCGTTATGAATTTATTTTCATGTTCAATTATTTAAATATCAGTATGGACTCGTGGTCTCCTGTTTTATTTAGTTAAGAATTCATGTCCATCATAAATTTTGTTCAGATTGTCCCAAACTTGAACAATCCATCAGTTTAACTGCTTTCCATCTGGCTTATTCTTTGAGTACTTTCTTACTTTCTTATTCATTCTCTCTTTGGCCACAACAAAGTGTTCCAGAGTTTATCTTACACTTTTCCCACTCCAGCTCTGGAGTCAATTATGTGTGCAAACTCTGCTTTTATCCTTTAGCAGGGAGGGAATTCAAAAACCCAAGTGTGGATGCCAGGTGTAGTGTCCTCATTGCTACACAGGGTCAGTGCTTCTCAGATTATCTCAGTGGACAAAGTTGAGAAACATTTCTGTATATGGACATATAAATTCATATATTTCCATATCTATTTGGATGTAGTAGAAATTATAATATTCCTACCAATAACTCTAAGTGTATTCTAATACCATGAGGTTTAATTTGTCCTACCCCTTTCCATACTTGTAAATTTCTTCTCTGACAGTGAAAATCCTGCCTCCACATTCTTTACATTCTTATATTTGTGCTTAGTCATTTCTAATAAAATCTTCTACCAGGTAAGCATCCCAGGTGCTTCTGACAGGCTGGAAATCCATGTGCTAGTTAAGCTATCTACATCATAAGAGCACCAGAGAGAAAAAGGGGAAGAGGGAGAATCTTTCTTCTTAATCAGTAAGTTAGAGATAATTGATATTGTCTTTAACAGTCATTTTGCCAATATTTTAGCTCGATTTTTGTGACATTCCTGGCCTAACTTTTGATGTCATTTAATTTCTGTGCAAGGAATAGTGTTTAAAATCTCCTTTTCTGATAATGTTTGTGACAGACTCTTTAAATTTTAAGTTTTCTAAAAATATCTTTGATTCATTCTTGTGCTGAAAAGATAGTTTTTCTGGTTTATAAATTTAGATTAAAAGTAATTTTGTTTTAGCACATCACTTGATATCACACATAATCTTCTGACTATATTGAGAATTGGGTATTGAGTCCAACAATCAAGCTTTGTCAAGTAATCTATCTTTTCTTTCAGGCTGCTTTTAAAATCAATTGTTTCCTTGACTTCCATAGATTCATGATACTTCAGTATGTCTTTCTTTTATACCTTCCTGCTTAAATTTTTATTGTTACTTAGATCTAAGAATCATTATGTTTACAAATGATACAAATGTAGAAAATAATTTGAGCACTACCATTTTTGCTTTTAAATTTTTTGAGTAGACATATATCAGAACTTCCTATACCATCCCCCTATAATTTAACACATCCATCACATTCCCCATCATTGTGCATCTCCATGCTGTGTTTAGGCTTCCTCTTCCTCTTCACTCATTCTCTCTGTAGCTGTGTCTAATCTATGCAATCATATTTGAATTGAATTCTTCATATCTAGAATATTTAGTACCTTTTTAAGGATGTTTTTCTTTAAATTCTTCATCATGTATTCAATATATAATTTGGTTTCAAAATATAGATTATAGCATTTTATAAACTGATATGGTATCTTCAATTTAAAAGCATTTGTGAAAGTCTTTCTTGTGTCTTCTGGTTTTACCTTGGGAGTTTTTTGTGTTCTCTGTTGAAGTTGCATTTTCCTAGAGAATGTAAGAGGAATTTTTGTTTTTGCTTGCTTGCTTAGTTTTTGTTCCTTTATTTGTTTCTTTGTTGGTTTTGGAGGGGTGGTACTTGTAGCAGATGAAATCGGGGCTTCATGCTTTCTAGACTGACACTCTACCACTTAAGCCATGCCACAAGCTGTTTTTGTTTTATATATTTTTCATGTAGGATCTCATTTTATACTTGGGCCAGCCTAACTGTGGTCTTCCTATATACACCTCCAGCATAGGTGGGATGACTTGCTTGAGAGCCACCACATCCAACTTTTATTGACTGTGATAGGGGTCTCAGGAACTGTTTCCCAGGCTGGCCTTGAACCATGATCCTCCTGATCTCCATCACTTGAGTAGCTAGGATTACAGGCGTGAGCTACCATACCCAGCCATTTTCATGCTGCTTCCTCTTCTCTCCTGAGCACTAAATTGAACATAAGACTAATACTAGAGATTAATGTAATGTGATAAATAGTTTTATAAAGTCTGTCCTGTCATTAGAAATTCACAAGGAATATTATTTTTCCATCAGTTCAGGTTGAAAAATGATGCAAACAAATTTATTCTTTATCCCTTTTTCTTAGTAGATTTTTCACAGCATTTTGGGATTTCTGTCTTATGTGTACACTCTTATGGGATGTTCCAATCTGGTAGGACTCAAAGCTTTATATGTCATTTCAGTCTTGTAACACTAAAGCAAGTTTTAGGTGCCTAAAATTTGTTATAAATCTTCAAGTAAATTCCTTATGGTGATAATTATTCCTCAAATGTGAAGCTTTTAATTTTCTTCCACACTCACACATTTCTTCCAGTCATGGTATTTAAGCAATCTTTTTTGACAGGGTCTTGCTATACAGTCCAGTCTGTCCTTCTTTTGATTTTTCTGTCTCTGCATCCTGAGTACTGGGATTACAAGTGTATTCCACCACACCCAGTAGCAATTCTTCTAAATAGAAATAATTGCATCCAGAATTTTAGTTGGACACAATCCAAAACCAGTCTGCTAATAGAAAACAAAGACCATATTAAGTTCAATATTGTTTATACTACTTCTGTCCAAATAATTGGCTAACATATTTTTCCATATTCTGATCTCTCATATTCATTTGTCCAGAAATTCAAATCTATTCTTATTTTTTTCAGAAGCTACCTTTAGTTTTTATAATTTTTCCCATCTCATATTGTGTATATCACAATAGGATAGCTCTTGAAAGTTTATACAGACCATTGTATGTCACAAACTATAAATAGTTGTATTGGACATTTTATTTTATAGAATACTCAGGTCCTTAATGATCACAGGGGATCCTGCCTACACTGCTGTGACTGTCAGCATTATTATTCCATCACTCAAAAGATGAAGCCAAGGTTTAGAAATGATAGATGATGCACTAAGTTCAGATAGCATATAGCAAGGTCATATATCCCAAACTTAACTAATATGCTACAAGTTCTCTCTCAGAAGTCTTTCCATTTTTACTTGTTCTATTAGAATTTAAGGGATGTCTTTAATTTGAACTTTTGAAGGAAAGGGAAAGGAATCTAGCAGTGTTTTGCACAAACATTTATGAAAAAATTAAAAGCAGAAACTCACCAAAACCTTCTTTCTTTCTTTAGAAACCATATCTAAGATCTCCTTGTTGGCTTGCTCCCCAGGGAAACAGTGAAGGAGCAAACTAGCCAATTTGCTATCTTCAGATATAAATGAGTGTTTGCCATAAAGATAATTTAAAACCCACTAAGGATCTTATTGACAGAAACAAAGAAATGAAAAGCAGAATAAAAAAGAAATTTTTCTCTTCTTTTCTTTCATTTTGGTTGTTGATTGGCATAGTATTATATTAAATCTTTTATTCTGATAAAGATGGTTTTCTTTGCTGGAGATGTAGCTCAGTGGTAGACTGTTTGCATAACATGAGCAAGCCCTTGAATTTAGTCCACAATACTATAATTAAATAACCAGATAAAATAAATTTAAAAATAAAACAAAAAGTGAGTCTTCAAAAGTTATAATATTTTAGTGTCTATTATTCAAAAACTATTATATGATTCCTCAGAGGCAGGCTTAACTTTTGAGAATCTTTCATTTCTATCCTCACTGTTTTTCTTTTCTTCCAAGTCATGTCATTTATCCTGCCTTTATCAAGGGCTTGCTTTCTGCATTCTCTTAAATCAAGACATACGGGTAACACATTAATAACAAGGCAACATAGAGTGGTTCTCCACGTACGGCCCACAATTACATGCAGCAGAAAACCTGAGGTGTATGGTAAGATTTCTTTTCCCTAGGCCACGCCCCAAACCTACTGAATCAGATAGGATGAATATAGTGTATCCAAACCTGCATTTTATCATATTCCCAGGTGATTCTCATTTGGGAAGCACTGGTTTGAATACTTGCATCACTAGTGTTTCCTTTAACATGTCCCTGTCTAACCAAATCATATACACAGATATAAATGCCAAGAAACTTGTATTTCAGTCAAGGATATACCAGTCCAAAGTGAGTAACAAATTAGATAATTCCTAATCACATTATTTACATTAATGAGAAATATGGAGTATTTTACAAATTTAAGAAATACTCAAATTCCAAGAAATTATCTGACAATAGTCTATTCTGCCTACGCAAAGGATCATCTGCGTGTCAAGAGGGCTCTCAGCTACAAAAGCATAGGTATCAGGAAATGCATGTCATTCACATGTGAAAAATATTTTTGTGCTCACACTTTAAAAGTACCATGTACTTAAATCCAGTTACTATCTTTAGTGATTTATATTTGTTATAACTATGCCAGATTTCAAGAGTAGAAACAGGTTCTAAGGAAAATAGGACTACTATTTTCCTTAGAAAAGGACATAGAGAGATGTAGTAAGCAAAATTTTAAACACAAGTATGAGACTGAAAAACAACAGTAGGTGTTCAGAGTCTGAAAACACAATGAGTTGCTTTGTTTTGGTGTAATCAAAGAATCAATATGGTAAAGGAGAAACAGGACAATCTTCCGTAGCATTTGAAAAGGCCAGATTCTATTTATACACAATGGAATTTTATGCAGCCATGAAGAAGAATGAAATGTCATCATTTGCAGGAAAATAGATGGAACTGGAGAACATTATTCTGAGTGAGGTTAGCCTGGCCCAAAAGACCAAAAATCTCATGTTCTCCCTCATATGTGGACATTAGATCAAGGGCAAACACAACAAGGGGATTGGACTATGAGCACATGGTAAAAGCAAGAGCACACAAGGGAGGGGTGAGGATAGGTAAGACACCTAAAAAACTAGGTAGCATCTGTTGCCCTCAATGCAGAGAAACTAAAGCAGATACTTTAAAGCGACAGAGGCCAATAGGAGAAGGGGACCAGGAACTAGAGAAAAGGTTAGTTTGAGAAGATTTAATTTAGAAGGTAACACACATGTACAGGAAAGCATTGAAAGTCAACTCCCTGTATAGCTATCCTTATCTCAACTAGCAAAAACCCTTGGTCCTTCCTATTATTGCTTATACTCTCTCTTCAACAAAATTAGAGATAAGGGCAAAATAGTTACTGCCTGGAAGCGAGGGGGTGAGGGGAGAAGAAGGGGGTGGCGTGGTTAAGGGAGGGGGTGGGGGAAAGGGAGGAGAAATGACCCAAACATTGTATGTACATATGAATAAAATTTTTTTAAAAAAAGGTAATAGAGAACTTACCTAAGAATGAGAAAAAAAAAAAAAAGAAGAAGAAGAAAAGGCCAGATTCAAAGAAACTTCTTTCGTTCACCAGCCCTATTTGTAAGATAAATTGTTTTCATCTTTTAGTCTTAGTCATTGTGTATGTATTACTGGGAATCCAACCCAGGACCTTGAGTGTGCTTAGTTTTAGTTATTTGAATAGACATGCAGTGATTATAGTTTTAATTCATATTTCCCTAATGACTGATAATGTACAGAAGCTATGACTATTCTCTTTAACAAAATGTTTGCTCAACTCTTTTGCCTATATTTTTTAGTTGTATCTTAACTTGAGATTTAAGAGTTCTTTACACAATGAGTCCTTGGATAAATATATGTAATGCATCCTGAGCCTCTTGCAATTACATATGCATTTATTGTATCAATTTGCCAAATTTCCCAAAACTGCAGGATATAACTGTAACTATACTTAATGTATATTTTTAATTTGGGTGACACTTTTATATTAACTCTTTTGATGGAAGAAATCATTTCTCCAATAGCTCTTTCATCTTTTTTCAATTTTATTTTCTAATCTTCAGTGTAGACATATTATATATTTCCCATTAAATTTATTCATAGATATATGACAGTTGTAACTTTAAATGGCCTATTTAATTTGTTTTACTTGATGTTGGTGACATATAGTGATTAAAATATATTTTATTGTGTATATTGTCCTTGTATCCAATTCTCTCTTAAATGCATGTATTAATCCTAAAAGATTGTAGATTCTTATAGCTTTCTACATACTCAATCTTGTTTTCTAGATCCAAAATACAATTTTATTCATTCCTGTCATATTTGTATGCATTTTGTTTCTTTTTCTTACCTTATTGCACTGGCTATGATATCTACTATGTTCAGTAAAATGGGTAAAACTGGATGTCATTGTTTCATTCCCATTCGTTGGGTGAATGTTTTTTATATTTCAGCATTGAATTTATATTTCTGCAGAATTTCCTCTATCATTTTGTCAAATTAAGCAAATTCCATTCATTGCTTATTTTTCTACATTGTTATTATAAGTAGCATTAATTTTTATATACTTTCTGTATATACTCAGATAAGCAAACAACTTTTATGTCTTATGTTACTATAGTGAATTGTTTTGAAAGACATTCCTAATGTTAAGTTACCCTAACATATTTAACATTTCTTTTGCTCATGTATTCTATCTTAAATGAAATATAAGTAATTGATACTAATTATTGTTTCCTATTGATGTTTATCTTTATTAAATAAACATATATATCCTAGTTGTATTCTTAGTCTTGTACAGATGTTAGAATTTATTGGTTAAATACATTCATTAGCTTTCCTTAGGTTTACATTTGCATGTTTTAGTTATATTAACATTTTCTTTTCAAATATTCTTTTCCCTCATATTTTAATAATTAGAAGCCACCTATGATGGTGAGTTATGCTTATATCCATTTGGAGAACCCGTGTCACATATTTTTACATTAAATAAAATTTACTAATGTAGATGAGTTAAAATGACTCTTGTAACATTTATTTCCATCTGCCCCATCTATTTTGTGCTCTTTCTTTCCTTGCTTTGATATTTTATTTTGTCCTCTCTCAATCTCCATTAAATTGTAACTTAGATATTATAGTGCCTTTCTTCCCCAGTGTCTCTAAATAGTTACCATTGATAGCAAAATGTACCTTCTTGATTTATTACAGATTACGTTAATATTTTTTATCATACTCTTAAGTAGTATCTGACTTTTCTACCTTTGTCTCTATCAATGAATTTATTTATTATTTGTTCCATAAATTCAATATATGTAAAACACCATAGAATATCATCATTCTTGCTTTAGACAAGCTATTATTACTTACATTTATAGTTATTAATATAAATTTTTAGTTTTTATATTAATAGTTACATATTTACATGTTTGTCTTTTTTTTCCATGTTATAATAATATCCTATGGGTATTGTTTCTTGTTTCTTCTGTTTCATAAATGCCCATAGATAAGGTACTGGTTTTTGTAATGATCTGCATTTTGGTACTTTTTTCCTAAATGTATCTATGTTTGCCTTGATTGTTGATGCTTACTTTTTCTGGATATGACATTCTATATTGGCTATTATTTTCTTTCTACCTTTTCAAACTGGCATTCCAAGCTTTTCTGGATTCTATTGTTTCTGTTGATAAGTCTATAATCATGCTCTTGTTATAACTTTGAAGATAAGTATTCTCTGTTTCTGAATGATTCTTAAACATTTTGCCTTTATTTCTAGAAATTCCTCTAATTTGAATAGGTATGCAATTTTCTCAATTTATACTGCTTGTTGATAGTATACTATCTTGATTTTTTTCACTTTATGTCTTGAATCAGGTTTACTAAATTCTTGGCAAATACATATTCAAATATTTTATCTATTTCAAATTTCTCCTCTGTTTCTGGGTTAAAATCAGATAATTGTTAGATACCTTCACAATGTCCTATATGCTTTTATCCATTTCTCAGTACATTTTATATTTACTTTTCCTCAATACTGATATTCTTTACTTAAATATCTTCCTGCTGGAAATCCTCTTTTCTGTACCATACATTTTAATGTAGAATTTATCTGTGTAATTCCTTATTTGCAATTATATATTTTTATTAGCAAACAATAATTATACAGGGGTGTTATTGTGACATTTCCATGTATACATATATCGTACCTTGATTCAGTTCATCCCCTCTATTACTCTGCCTCTTCTCCCACATCCCTTTTCCCAATGACTTTGACAGGTTTTAATATTTCATATTCATAAATGTGTAAAAAGTACCCCAGCCATATTCACCCTCCTTTACACTCTTCATTTTCCTTCCTCTCCTACTACCCCTTAACATGACTTGTTTTACATTTATGTCCTTCATTGTTTTTGTGTATGTTTATTGTTCAGTGGGGTTTCATCTTGGTATTTTACCTGCATTGTAAAATATAGGTACATTGTACTTGAATCAGTCAAACCCTGTCTAGTACTCTTTTTTCCCTTTTTCCTCATTTTTTAAATTCTAGGATTTTTAATTTAGTTGTTTAACTTTCTCCAGTTATCTAATAAATTTTAATGTATTTAAAAGTATATTTTAAAATGCATTAATCTTATGTATTTTAAAATTGCCCAAACATTTTAAAATCTGGATTATCCATTAGTTTAATGACTATTTTTTTTCAGGTGGATGTAGATTATGTATTACTGTTTTCTGTTGTGTTTGCATTACTTTAATGCTGTTTATTAAATATGCAAAATTATAGACACTCTAAACATTCTTCTATTATTTCAAGAGAAGTTTTGAATATTTTACTATGTTGAAAAGGATGTCTAGACATGGCCTTATTCTAGTTTTTCACTAATACTGGTTCATATTTCGTCTGTATTTACAACTGAAATCTAGGAGTTTTAATAACAAAAGATTTATTTATTTATTTAGACACAAAACATCAACTTTTTTGTGAGCCTCATTTTGTGAGTCAAAAAATATATTTAGCTTTTTAATTTCTCTAAAGTTGATTTCTGTTTTTTGTTTATTTGCTTTTTGGATTTAATCACATATGTGTACAATTTAGGAGTTAGCAAATTGCTTGAAGAATGCTAAACTCACCTCAGAGTGTTGCTCTTCTCCCTAGAATTTTAGAAAGTATTGATGTTTGATGTTTCCTGTTTCTATTTCATGCTTTCAAACAGTATTTGTGTTTGTTTGATTGTTTGTTATAGTACTGAGGATTAATTTCAGGGCCTCGCCCTTTCTAGGCAAGTATGTACAGTACCACCTGAACCATGTCCTCAGTCTTTTTACTTTTAATTTGTTTTTCAGACACGGTCTCACACTAACATCTGCCCAAGCTGGCACAGACCATGGCATTTTTACATCACCTCCTGCGTGCTTGGGGCTACAGGCGTGAGCCACTATGCCTGGCTTATTTTCTTTTCTTTTCTTTTATTTATTCATTTAGCAGTACTGGGTTTGAACTCAGAGCCTCATGCTTGTTGGCAGGTGCTCTACCACTTGAGCCATGCCAAAAGCCCTTTTTTGTGCTGTGTATTTGTGAGATAGTGTGTCTGGAACTATGTGCCTAGACTGGCCTTGAGTCATGATCCTCCTGCATCAACCTCTCAAGTAGCTAAAATTCCAATTAGGTGGCATCACTCCTGACCTCAAACAGTTATTTATTACTTTATATGCCTAGTTTTTCAGGTTTAATCTAATACCAGTTTCTTCTTCATAATTGAGAACATTGCCATGTATATTTAAATTAATAACATGTGTTAAATTCTTTTCCAGAATGGTTAAAATTCTTACCAGAAGATTTTGACCTTTATTTTATTCCCATTTACCTGATAATGTTTTTTTTTATTTAACTGATGACTGATGTCTAATTTAATTGTTTTCCATTTTCTTATTACTGATGACTTTAAACATTTTTTAACTGCTAAAGAGTTTTTTAATTCCTAGAGGAATTTCCCATTTCAAAGTCATTTAAATATTTTCTGTCTTCCAGCTCTATTAGTGAGTCATTTCATTTGAATCTATAATTTCCCTTAAGTCTCATTGTTTTTTGAATAATGCTATCTTTCCTTTCTTTCTTAGGTGGATAATTATTGTTTGTTTTAGAACATCAGGGTCCAAAATTGTCTCACAGGAAGCCTTGTTTGACATTCAGGCAGAACATTTTTAATGCAAAGAAAATTGGTAAAATACACAGCAATCATAGAGGTTGTAACTAAATATATCATGTAGTACTGAAATTGCCACTGCAGAAGAAAAAAAAAGAACAAAATTGCTTCCCCTCACATATTTATCAAGAAAAATTCCCACACTTTCTATTTAAAACTTTAATTTATATAGTCTCAGGCTCAAATTCCCAGTTTTACATAAAGGCAAATGCCATGCTGTGATTATCAGCAGTGCTGGAGTAGAGAACTTATTCTCTCAAAAGGGCTATATCCCTTCACCATAGTTGAGAAATTCCTTGGCAGAGGCCCCAGTTTTTTGATGCCATCCCTGGTAATAGCTGCATAACAAAAGTAATTCTCTGAAGCCCACTTAAGAGAATTACCAGCAAAAGAATAAAACATTTATTGAAATCAATTCTCACTGCTCCAAACCTCTCAATTATAACCATAGCTGCTAAAGAAATCACTGCTGAATAAATGACTAAAACAGAATTTAAACAGGGACTTTTGAAACGGCTACAATTCCAGTCACATTCAGATTACTGGGAAGTCTCCTCACCACTCATCTCTGGGCACTGGAACTCCATGATAACTCTGGATGTGGACGAAGCAGAGAAAAAAGTTTGGAATACCAAAAATGACTCCCTGCTATTCAATGGATATTCTCTCTGCAAGAGAAACTAAAACTCACAATGACAAGAACAGTATCATATTTATTTTTATGTCCATAGGAAGACAACTAGTAGATACCCAGTAGATAATTCAAGATGAAAATTTAATTGAATTGAACTATTTTAATATATTTACTGAGAATCTATTCTGGATTCAGATCTATACAAAGAATGGAGTCTAGACCTTGTCTTAAAATAATTGGGTCTTAAATATAAAATTGAAAATTCAGTGTTCAATACATGCATCTGAAGTACTAACAGGATGTAAAAATTCCTATGTGGAAATGACTCAGCACAATTAACATGGGTAAGGCAGTCTTCGTGAAGGAAATGAGGACTTCATTTTAACACTTTTCTACCAGTGTTAGCACACTCAACACATTTCTACCAGTCTACTGTCCTTCGTTATGTCTATGAAATCTCACTTAATTGGAAAATTTTCCCAGGTCACATAAGTATCTCATCTGAAGGCTTTGAAGGGTTCATTAGACATCATTAGTACCTTTCTGAAATATATAAGCTTTTGACTTAAATATTATTTGATTTGAGACCTATCCCTCTATATCACATGCATCGCTTAGTGCAGTTTGTACTTAGCTGCCTCTTTTGGCCTCAACTTGAAATGACAATACAAGAACTTACCTGTAAGTTTCCTGAGAGAACTGAATTTTAAAATTTATCTAATTCACATCCTGATTTGTATTACTTTCTCACTGAACATTATCTGTCTTGATTTTTAACTATAACATTGTATATCACTCACAATAGAGTTGGACTGATAAAAGCAGCTCAATAAGTGTGAAATAAATGACTGAAAGTGTGACATAACAAAGTCTTAGCAGGAGATAAAAACATCACACTGAGAATGGTAAAGATGAACCAGGGCATTTACATCACTGTCTAAGTTCACAGAAGCCAAACAGCATTTTATTCACTTTAATTCTCTTCATTTGTCTTGGTACCTGTAAATAACACATGTAAGTATATATGTAACTCTAGAATCTTAGGCAAATCACCATGTTTTTAATTTTGCCAATGTACAGTGGATGATAAAATTTGCTTCTATTGTTTTTTTTTTCTTTTATTATTCATATGTGCATACAAGGCTTGGGTCATTTCTCCCCCCTGCCCCCACCCCCTCCCTTAACACCCACTCCACCCCCTCCCTCTGCCCCCCCACCCCGTCAATACCCAGCAGAAACTATTTTGCCCTTATCTCTAATTTTGTTGAAGAGAGAGTATAAGCAATAATAGGAAGGAACAAGGGTTTTTGCTGGTTGAGATAAGGATAGCTATACAGGGCATTGACTCACATTGATTTCCTGTGCATGGGTGTTACCTTCTAGGTTAATTCTTTTTGATCTAACCTTTTCTCTAGTTCCTGGTCCCCTTCTCCTATTGGCCTCAGTTGCTTTTAAGGTATCTGCTTTAGTTTCTCTGTGTTAAGGGCAACAAATGCTATATATAACTATATATATTTAATATATATAACATATATATATATTATATATTTATATATATAATATATATATGTAATATATATATTTAATATATATATATTTAACTATATCTTATGTCTATTCCTGCAAAGTCTTCAATGTAATTCTTTGAAGAAACTAGAGTAGATAAATTTTTAAATGTCTGCTTTAGGAAAATATTATATCAAGGAAGTCCATATAGATCTTCAACCTAGAATCACAAAAGCTGGTGTATGCTAGATAAAACTAGATGTAGTACTAGATGCTAGAGTGAGATATTCAGGTAAAGTAATTCAAATACAAATCTCAATTCTATAAGGTCAAATTCAGGAGAGACTAAATTTTCTTGACCAGATATCCAAAGAGAAATAAGCAGGTGGTGAAAGTTTCAAGGTTCAAGTAATGTGTAAATGTTCAAGGATTTATCCAAGGTCTGGCTGGAGAAAGAAATAATATAAATCTGAGAAACATTCCAGGACTGGAATTTACTTCTAGGAGCAACAAAGCTACCAGTCAAAGCTATGTTTCAATATGTGAAACTTGGTTTCTTTAGATTTCCAGTAGACTCACATAAATGAAAAACCATTCTCAAAGCTTACTTCTTGAGAAATTAAAAAGAGAGTATAGATAAAAAGCTTTCAAAGCAAGACAAGCAACTGGACCAACTGAATGGAAAGGGAGAGATTTGCACTTTCTTTCCCTTTAGATTAACCAGGAAGATGAAGATTCTGTGAATGAAGAAAGGTTCTAGAAATAAGGGCCAAAAAAGGTCTTATAATACATTTAGAGAACTCTGGTTAAATTTAGGTATAATTAGGTATAATTTAAGTATAATTAGGCAGAATTACATTACCAAATTATAAAAACAAAATTTATACAATCAAAAAACATAATTAAGTTACAAATTTATGTTATCAAAATTTATAAAGACACTTCCTACAATATTTAATTTTCAGTGACCAAGTTTTATCACTGAAGGACCTATAATATCACTTTTGCCATAAGCACTTTTCAAAATCCTTAATATGTATAGACTGTAGAGTACACATACACACACACTAAGAAAATTGAAGGATGTAAATACATAAGTAGAACAAACCACTGTACAGAGGATTACAAAAAGCTGAAACATTTACCTAGCTACTTCTACTTTAGCTCTGTGAGTTTAGCAAGGTTTATTAGTTTTCTCTCTTCGTGAACTAGCTAACCTTTACAAAATACTTAGATACAAAAGTACCCTAGTGTGCCTTTGTCACCAGAGACCTACACAGCACTCACTATAGAAACTTGCAGTCTTTACTGATATTGACCTTAGTTAACCAACATGAACTTAGTCTATGATACTTCATCTTTCCTTGAATCAGACACTCTTCACCTCATCCAGCTGGTGACGTTGCAACTACTTGCAGGGAAAAATCTTTTCCCAGAAAGATTCCCCAAATCTTATTCTGGCTTGGAAAACCAATCCAGAAAGGCTAAAAAAGGAAACTGCACATCAAATGCAGAGATATCAAACTGACCTGAAATGTATGGATATCTACAAGTTAACTGAAAAAGAACCCAAAATAATCAGTCCAAGGAAACTCAGCAAAGTGAAAGAAAACAGACAGATAACTCAGGAAAAAACATGTACAAAATGGGAAGTATAACAAAGAAATAGAAACCATAAAAAAGAAAAATTTTGTGGTTGAAAAATGCATTGAGTGAAATGGGAAAGAATATAATAGGGAGTTTCATCCGAAGTATTGATAAAGCAAAACCAAGAATCCAACCTCAGCGATGGGTCTTTTGATATTATCTAACAGGAAGGAGAAAAAAGTGGTGAAAAAGCATGTGGGACTTACTGGGCACCATTGAGAGACTACTGCACATAATATAGGAGCCTCAGAATAAAAATAGAGAAAGGGACATAAAGCTTATTTTAATAAATAGCAGCTAACAACTCTCCAAGTATTAAGAAAGATATGAATATCCAGATTTGTGAAGCTCTAAAGTTCCAAAAAAGATTTAATCCAAAGAAGACTATATTGAAGACACAATATTATCAAATTGTGGTAATTATTATCAAATTATTAAAGTCAAACCAAATTTTAAGATCAGGAAAAAAAAGACTCATTGAATACAAGGGAACACCTATCTTACATTAGTGTATTTCTCAGCAGAAATATTTTGGTCAAAACTGAGAGGATATAATCAACTTTGAAAGAAAAAAAAATAGATTCTTCACTCTAAGTAGACTTTATTTAACATAGTTGTCCTTCAAATAGATGACAGGCAATGACTTTCCTTAACAAACTAATACCAAAGGAGTTCATCAACACAAGACTTTCCTAAGAAATATTAAAGGAAATTTTTATAGCTAAAACAAAAGTATTCTGATAAAAACATGAGAGCATATCAAAACATAAAATTCACATTTAAAGGTAAACATATAATCAAAATAGGAATATTTTGAAACTCCAAAGTTTATAAACCACTTTTAACTATAGTATAAAAAATTAAAATATAAGTGTTAAAATAATGTTAACTGCATTATTTTGTTAATGGATACACAATCTGAAAAGATGTAATTTGTGCCTCATGTAACTGATAAGTTTCATAATCTGTAGGTAGGCAGCAAATAAACACACAATGGTTTAGTATTTGACTAAAGTTAAGTTGTTATCAGCTTACAATGGCTGGTCTAAATATAAGATCCATATGGAAACCACAAAACAAGCAACTTTACTATATATAAAATATCTAAAGAAAAGGGAATTAAAGACCAGTACTACAAAAAACAATCAACCCCAAAAGGAACACAGAAAGTGAGCAAGAAAGGAAAAAGAAACTACAAAACAACCAGAACACAATGTAGTGGCAATAGTAGTCCTTTCCAAGCAAAATTTACTTTAAATTTAAATAGATTAAATTTTCCAATCAGAAAATGTATGCTGGCTGTATAAATTTAAGAAAATCATTCAAAAATAGAGAGGGTGAATTTGTTCAAAGTATACTCTACACAT
The DNA here is from genome assembly GCF_047511655.1 of Castor canadensis. Taxonomy (NCBI): domain Eukaryota; kingdom Metazoa; phylum Chordata; class Mammalia; order Rodentia; family Castoridae; genus Castor; species Castor canadensis. The sequence goes on along the minus strand of NC_133389.1, from coordinate 31,622,911 downwards.
CTAAATAATTAACAGAATGAAGTCCCCTGGGACTGCTAATGTATGCTAATAAGAAATACAAAAAAGTGTCTAAATGGCAGCAAAAATAAAATGAAGAAAATGGTTCAACTCTGAGCTGCCTACAATATATCCCAGGTATAAAAACACACATGGCTTGACAATAGACCAATGGGAAAAGATGTTCTATTTAACAGAAAACAAAACAAAACATTGGTAGTTAAACTCATATCTGATAAAATATACTATAAGTCAAAAACTGTAGCAAAAGACAAAAAAAGTCATTAAATAATGATAAAGAGGTAAATTCTTAAAGAGGGTACACAATTGTACACATGTTGTACTTGATATCACAGCAGCTAAAAATACAAAGCAAGTATTAACAGACCAGAAGGGAGAAGCAGCAATACATTAGTACTAGACTTGAACTACATTTTAGGTCAGACAAACCTAAGAGAATATATGTAATATTCCATCCAACTGCAACAGAATACACATTTGTCTCAAGCACATGTAAATCATTCTCCAGGAAAAATCATGTATCAGCATATAAAGCAAGTCTTATAAAATTTAAGAAGACTAAATCATATCAAATTTCTTTTTTTTTTTTTTTTTTTTGGTGGTACTGGGGCTTGAACATTGAACCTCACATTTCCTAGACATAGTATAGAGGCTGACATCAGACCATGATCCTCCTCTTTATGCCTCCTGCATAGCTGTCATTACAAGTTCATAACACCAATCCAATTTATCGGTTGAGATAGCTTCTTGATAACTATTTGAAAGAAGACACATAGACTGGACACTGGTGGCTCATACCTGTAATCTTAGCTACTCAGGAGGCAGATATCAGGAGGACAGAAGTTCAAAGCCAGCCATGGGCAAACAGCTTACAAAACCCTATCTCAAAAACATCCAACACAAAAAAGGACTGGTAAAGTGGATCAAGTAGAAGAGCATCAGTACAGCAAGTATGAAGCTCCGAGTTCGAGCCCTAGTACCACCATAAAAAGAGAGAGAAGAGGTAAACATATCATAGAAACACAAAGAATAATCAGAAATTACTATGAATAATTATAAGACAACAAATTGGCTAACCTAGAAAAAGTGGATAAATTACTAAAATACATAGACTACCAAGAATGAGTCATGAAGAAACATAAAAACTAAACAGAGGTGGATTCCAAGATGGCGGCTAGAGGTAGGAAGCAGAAAGTGACCCTCCTATAGTGAAATCTTGGAGACACTGGAGACACACTTTGCAGGCATAATCACTGAGAAAAGGCATAACTTTGACCCCTCCACATCTCCAGCCGGTGCAGAGAATCTCCACTTCACATTAAATGGAGAAACGAGGAGGGCCCCTGGGGCCGCCAGTGGCCAGCGCCCATACGGCTTGGGAAGACGCAGACCAGGTGAGCTTTGCGGTACCGTGGTTCCCCCACAGACAAGCCTAGGGCAGAGCAGCATAGCCCCCTGGACAGACTGACCTCCACCCGGGAAAAAAAGAGAAACTGAGTAATAAGCAGTAAAAACAGTTAAGACAAGCTGGAAAGAGGGTGGGGCGCACTGAGCGTTGAAGATTGGGGGAAGGGAATCCTTCCCAGGACTGTAAATGAACAAGCCAGGTGGGCCAGAGAGCCTCTGGCGGGAGCGGGGCGGGGACGCTTGTGAGAGTGGAGGAGGGAGAAAAACTCCACAGGAGAGGAGGGACAACCCACTTCCCATGTGAACTGTAAATAAACATGGCGGCCGGCAGGAGCAGCAGCACTGCCCAGTAAGCAGGAGCAGGAAAGCTTCTGAAAGTGGCAGTGGGAGGAAAACTTCAGAGGAGAGGGGGGAAGACCCACCTTCCACATGAACTGTAAATAAACACGCAGGCCTGAAAACGCGGGGGCAGTGTCACCTTTCCCAGTGCTTGGAAAGGAGAAAGCTTGTAGCAGAGGCTCCCGCACAGGAGAACTCTGAGCAAACAAAGCCTGTGGGACCAGGTGAGTGCTAGCTCATCCCAGAGATCTGCATAAATAATGACGCCAGCTACAGGCTGAGAGCAGCAGGCAGGCAATCCACAGTTGCAGATACCACTCTCAGAACTGTCCCCAGATGCTTTTTTTTCTTTTTCTCCCTACCTTTGATGAGAGAACAACCGAATTACACCTGCAAGCCGAAAAACTTACTGAAACTGTATTGCATTTGAACTTGGGACACTTGGTGGGGTTTTTTTTTGTGTGTGTGTGCGTGTGTGTGTGTGTAGTTTTGTTCTACTTTATGCATCCCCTTTGATGAGACAACTACAGAACAACATCTGAGGCACCAACTCCAGGACTGGAGATTGAGACGGACACCCAAATTATTAAGACTGAAACTGCATTGCATATAAACTTGGAAGTTTTTTTGCTTTTGTTTTTTTTGTTTTTTTTAAATTTTGTATTTTCCATTTTATTTTAATTCAATTTTATATATAGATATTTCTTTCATTTACTTATTTTTTATTTTTTTATCTTTGATTTTCAATCCTCTCTCTGTCTCTCTAATGTCTGTTCAGCTTACTGTCAATTCGTACACTAACACTTCCTGTTTATACCTTTGAAACTCTCTTCTCTGATACCTTGTTCTGCTTTCTCCCTCTTGTCTGTATATTTGTTTTCCCCTTTTCTTTAACTTCTTGCTTTCCATCTCAGCTCACCCTTCCATTCTAAATATTACCATTGTTATTATTACAAGCTAGAAAATACTTAATTGCACACAGTACAGGGACAGTAACAACACCAGCGACAATGACGGGAAGACAGAAAAAACAGGGAAACCAGTTTCGCCACAGCAAAAAATTAGTACAGGAACCAGAGGGGAATGAAGAGAACAGAAACTCAGATCCAGACTCCAACAAAATGAAGATAAACTATGCCAAAAGACCCAATGAAGCCCACAAGAATAATTTAAAAGAAGACATACTACAAGTACTCAATGAGAATTTTATAGAGATGATACTGGAAAGGGTCAATCAAAATGTACAGGAGGCACTCAAGAAATTCCAAGACAATAAAAATAGAGAATTTGAAAAAGCAAAAGAAGAAATAAAGGAAACCATAGAAGCACTGTATGAACACCAAAGTGAAAGAGAGAACATGATGAATAAATGGATAAATGAACTCAGGAGAAAAATAGACAATATTAAAGAAGAAAACTGCCAGGATATGGAAAACCTCAGAAAAAAGAATGAAACAGAATTGCAAAACAAAACGGAAGGCCAATCCAGCAGAATAGAACAAACAGAAGACAGAATCTCAGAACTTGAAGATGAAATGGTAATTAAAGGAAAAACTGAAGAACTATTAATTAAGCAACTCAAGACCTGTGAAAAGAAAATGCAAGAACTCACTGACTCCATCAAAAGACCAAACTTGAGAATCATGGGCATCGAAGAAGTAGAAGAGGTGAAAGTGAAAGGAATGCGTAATATATTCAACAAAATAATAATGGAAAATTTCCCAAATCTAGACAAAGATATTCCCATACAGATGCAAGAGGCCTCCAGGACACCAAACAGACCAGATCAAAATAGAACCACTCCATGACATATCATCATTAAAACAACAAGTTCAGAAACTAAGGAAAGAATATTGAAGGCTGGAAGAGAGAAAAAACAAGTAACATACAAAGGTAAACCCATCAAAATCACAGCAGACTTCTCAACAGAAACATTAAAAGCAAGAAGAGCGTGGGGTGAGATCTTCCGGGCACTGAATGAAAATAACTTCAACCCCAGGATACTCTACCCAGCAAAGCTTTATCATTCAAAATAGATGGAGCAATAAAAGTCTTCCATGATAAGCAGAAACTGAAACAATATGTGACCACAAAGCCACCATTACAAAAGATTCTGCAAGGGATCCTGCACACAGAAAGTGACACCCAACTTAACCATGAAAAGGCAGGCAGCACCAAACCACAGGATAAGAAAAAGCAAGACAGTAGAGAGTAACATCAAGTTAGGTACACACAATCAAACCTTCAAACAACAAAGACAACTAAATGGCAGGAATCACCACATACCTATCAGTACTAAAGATTAATGTTAATGGATTTAATTCACCCATCAAAAGACACTGTTTGACAAAATGGATTAAAAAAGAAGATCCAACAATTTGTTGCTTACAGGAGACTCATCTCACTGACAGAAATAAGCATATGCTTAGGATGAAAGGCTGGAAGAAGATTTACCAAGCCAATGGCCCTTGAAAACAGGCAGGAGTAGCAATACTTATCTCTGACAAAGTAGACTTCAAACCTACATTGATCAAACGAGATAAAGAAGGACATTCCATACTAATAAAAGGGGAAATAGACCAAAAGGAAATAATAATCATCAATCTGTATGCATCCAATGTCAATGCACCCAAATTCATCAAACATACCTGAAAGACCTAAAAGCATATATAAATGCCAACACAGTGGTTGTGGGAGACTTTAACACCCCATTATCATCAATAGATAGGTCATCCAAACAAAAACTCAATAAAGAAATCCAAGATCTAAAATATGCAATAGATCAAATGGACCTAGTATATGTCTACAGAACATTTCATCCAACCTCTACACAATATACATTCTTCTCAGCAGCCCATGGAACCTTCTCCAAAATAGATCATATCCTAGGGCACAAAGCAAGCCTCAGCAAATATAAGAAAATAGAAATAATACCGTGCATACTATCTGACCACAATGCAGTAAAAGTAGAACTCAACAACAAACGTAAAGACAAAAAACATGCAAACAGCTGGAAACTAAATAACTCATTACTTAATGAAGAATGGATCATTGATGCAATAAAAGAGGAAATTAAAAAGTTCCTGGAAGTCAATGAAAATGAAAACACAACCTACCAGAACCTATGGGACACAGCTAAGGCAGTCTTGAGAGGAAAGTTTATAGCCATGAGTGCATATATTAAAAAGATTGAAAGATCCCAAATCAATGACCTAATGATACATCTCAAACTCCTAGAAAAACAAGAACAAGCAAATCCAAAACAAATAGAAGGAGAGAAATAATAAAAATAAGAGCTGAAATCAACAAAATAGAAACCAAAAAAACCATACAAAGAATTAATGAAACAAAAAGTAGGTTCTTTGAAAAAATAAACAAGATCAATAGAACCCTGGCAAACCTGACTAAAATGAAGAAAGAAAAAACCCAAATTAGTAGAATTAGGAATGCAAAAGGGGAGATAACAACAAACACCATGGAAGTCCAGGAAATCATCAGAGACTACTTCGAGAACCTATATTCAAATAAATTTGTAAATCTAAAAGAAATGGACAGATTTCTAGATACATATGATCATCCAAAACTGAACCAAGAGGAAATTAATCACCTGAATAGACCTATAACACAAAATGAAATTGAAGCAGCAATCAAGAGTCTCCCCAAAAAGAAAAGTCCAGGACCTGATGGAGTCTCTGCTGAATTCTATCAGACCTTTAAAGAAGAACTGATACCAACCCTCCTTAAACTGTTCCACAAAATAGAAAGGGAAGGAAAACTGCCAAACACATTTTATGAAGCCAGTATTACACTTATCCCAAAACCAGGCAAGTCACCTCCAAAAAGGAGAACTATAGGCCAATCTCCTTAATGAACATTGATGCAAAAATCCTCAACAAAATAATGGCAAACCAAATTCAGCAACACATCAAAAAGATTATTCACCACGACCAAATAGGCTTCATTCCAGGGATGCAGGGGTGGTTCAACATACGAAAATCAATAAACGTAATAAACCACATTAACAGAAGCAAAGACAAAACCACTTGATCATCTCAATAGGTGAAGAAAAAGCCTTTGATAAGATCCAACATCATTTCATGATAAAAGCTCTAAGAAAACTAAGAATAGAAGGAAAGTTCCTCAACATTATAAAAGCTATATATGACAAACCTACAGCCAGCATTATACTTAACGGAGAAAAACTGAAACCATTCCCTCTAAAATCAGGAACCAGACAAGGATGCCCACTATCTCCACTCCTATTCAACATAGTACTGGAATTCCTAGCCAGAGCAATTAGGCAAGAAGAAGGAATAAAAGGAATACAAATAGGTAAAGAAACTGTCAAAATATCCCTATTTGCAGATGACATGATCCTATACCTTAAAGACACCAAAAGTCTACTCAGAAGCTTCTAGACATCATCAATAGCTATAGCAAGGTAGCAGGATATAAAATCAACATAGAAAAATCATTAGCATTTCTATACACTAACAATGAGCAAACGGAAAAAGAATGTATGAAAACAATTCCATTTACAATAGCCTCAAACAAAATCAAATACCTAGGTGTAAACCTAACAAAAGATGTGAAAGACCTCTACAAGGAAAACTATACACTTCTGAAGAAAGAGATTGAGGAAGACTATAGAAAGTGGAGAGATCTCCCATGCTCATGGATTGGTAGAATCAACATAGTAAAAATGTCAATACTCCCAAAAGTAATCTACATGTTTAATGCAATTCCCATCAAAATTCCAATGACATTCATTAAAGAGATTGAAAAATCTACTGTTAAATTTATATGGAAACACAAGAGGCCACGGATAGCCAAGGCAATACTCAGTCAAAAGAACAATGCAGGAGGTATCACAATACCTGACTTCAAACTATATTACAAAGCAATAACAATAAAAACAGCATGGTACTGGCACAAAAACAGACATGAAGACCAGTGGAGCAAACACAACAAGGGGATTGGACAATGAGCACATGATAAAAGCTAGAGCACACAAGGGAGGGGTGAGGATAGGTAAGACACCTAAAAAACTAGCTAGCATTTGTTGCCCTTAATGCAGAGAAACTAAAGCAGATACCTTAAAGCAACTGAGGCCAATAGGAAAAGGGGACCAGAAACTAGAGAAAAGGTTAGATTAAAAAGAATTAACCTAGAAGGTAACACCCACGCACCGGAAATCAATGTGAGTCAATGCCCTGTATAGCTATCCTTACCTCAACCAGCAAAACCCCTTGTTCCTTCCTATTATTGCTTATTCTCTCTCTACAACAAAATTAGAGATAAGGGCAAAATAGTTTCTGCTGGGTATTGAGGGGGGGAGCGGGAGGGGGTGGAGTGGGTGGTAAGGGAGGGGGTGGGGGCAGGGGGGAGAAATAAACCAAGCCTTGAAAAAAAAGACCAGTGGAACAGAATAGAGGACCCAGATATGAAGCCACACAACTATAACAAACTCGTCTTTGACAAAGGAGCTAAAAATATACGATGGAGAAATAGCAGCCTCTTCAACAAAAACTGCTGGGAAAACTGGTTAGCAGTCTGCAAAAAACTGAAACTAGATCCATGTATATCACCCTATACCAAGATTAACTCAAAATGGATCAAGGATCTTAATATCAGACCACAAACTCTAAAGTTGATACAGGAAAGAGTAGGAAATACTCTGGAATTAGTAGGTATAGGTAAGAACTTTCTCAACGAAACCCCAGCAGCACAGCAACTAAGAGATAGCATAGATAAATGGGACCTCATAAAACTAAAAAGCTTCTGTTCATCAAAAGAAATGGTCTCTAAACTGAAGAGAACACCCACAGTGTGGGAGAAAATATTTGCCAACTATACATCAGACAAAGGACTGATAACCAGAATATACAGGGAACTTAAAAAACTAAATTCTCCCAAAACTAATGAACCAATAAAGAAATGGGCACGTGAACTAAACAGAACTTTCTCAAAAGAAGAAATTCAAATGGCCAGAAAACACATGAAAAAATAATGCTCACCATCTCTAGCAATAAAGGAAATGCAAATTAAAACCATGCTAAGATTCCACCTCACCCCTGTTAGAATAGCCATCATCAGCAACACCACCAACAACAGGTGTTGTCGAGGATGCGGGGAAAAAGGAACCCTCTTACACTGTTGGTGGGAATGTAGACTAGTACAACCACTCTGGAAAAAAATTTGGAGGCTACTTAAAAAGCTGGACATCGATCTACCATTTGATCCAGCAATACCACTCTTGGGGATATACCCAAAAGACTGTTACTCCAGAGGCACCTGCACATCCATGTTTATTGTGGCACTATTCACAATAGCCAAGTTATGGAAACAGCCAAGATGCCCCAGCACTGACGAATGGATTAAGAAAATGTGGTATCTATACACAATGGAATTTTATGCAGCCATGAAGAAGAACGAAATGTTATCATTTGCTGGTAAATGGATGGAATTGGAGAACATCATTCTGAGTGAGGTTAGCCTGGCTCAAAAGACCAAAAATCGTATGTTCTCCCTCATATGTGGACATTAGATCAAGGGCAAACACAACAAGGGGATTGGACTATGAGCACATGATAAAAGCGAGAGCACACAAGGAAGGGGTGAGGATAGGTAAGACACCTAAAAAACTAGCTAGCATTTGTTGCCCTTAATGCAGAGAAACTAAAGCAGATACCTTAAAGCAACTGAGGCCAATAGGAAAAGGGGAACAGGTACTAGAGAAAAGGTTAGATCAAAAAGAATTAACCTAGAAGGTAACACCCATGCACAGGAAATCAATGTGAGTCAATGCCCTGTATAGCTATCCTTATCTCAACAAGCAAAAACCCTTGTTCCTTCCTATTATTGCTTATACTCTCTCTACAACAAAATTAGAAATAAGGGCAAAATAGTTTCTGCTGGGTATTGCTGGGGTGGGGGGAGAGGGAGGGGGCGGAGTCGGTGGTAAGGGAGGGGGTGTGGGCAGGGGGGAGAAATGAACCAAGCCTTGTATGCACATATGAATAATAAAAGAAAAATGAAAAAAAAAAAAAAAAACTAAACAGATCACAACAATTTAAAAATTTGAACCTAATCAAAACTATTTCAATAAAAAAGCCAAGGACCAAATAACTTCATATTGCATTCTCCCAAGTGTTTAAAAATTAATATCCATCTTTTTTCAAACTTTTCCAAAATAAATTAATTTCACAAAGTCAACTTTACATCTACACCAATGTCAGACAAGAACAGTATAAGAAAACCAGTATACCTTGTCCTATCATAGTTAAGAGACATTATATAATTTCATATAGAAGGTCTGTAGAAACCTTATTTTGAGAAATCTACCATTTTCCATCATTAGCATTTTACAGTAATAAAATATTTGAAATTATTTATGTACAGTTCTTAGACATAATGCTAGTGTATACTTAATAAACCATAGTATTGTATAACCAAAACAGGTCTTTTTGGAGGTACCGGAATTTTTTGCTTTTTTTTTTTTTTTTTTTTGCAGTACTGGGGTTTGAACTCAGGGCCTCATACTTGCCAGGAAAGCAGCCTACCACTGCCAGCCCATACTTGTGTTGAGTATTTTTGAGATAGCATCTTGTAAACTAGTTGCTGTGGCTGGCCTCAAATTGTTAGCATCCTGATCTCTGCATCCTGAGTAGCTAGGATTATAGATGTAAACCACTGGTGCCTGGCTAGAGGTATTGGAGTTTGAACTCAGGGCTTTAGGTTTTCTAGGCAGGCACTCTATTACTTGAGCCCTTCTCCCTGAAGCCTTTTTGCCTTAGTTCTTTTTCAGAGACTGTCACACTTTTTGCCAAGGGCTAGATCCAACTGTGATCCTCCTACCTATAGCTCCCATATAGCTGGGATTACAGTTATGAACTATCATACCCAGCCTAAACATAATTTTTATGGACATCAAAAAAACAACAAAAATCATGTGACTCAATTTATTGTTATATTCACTTTTTTGAATTGATCTAGAGTAGAATCTTCAATACCACTCAGGCACATTTATAGTATTGATCAATATACTTAATTATTATATACACAAAAATTCTCAACAAGATACTAGCAAACCATATTACAAAACACATGAAAAGGACCATACAGCAAGATCAAATGGGATTTATTGGGCTTTCTTGGCAAGCCCAAGGCCCTGGGCTCAATCCTCAGTGCCACAAAATAAGGAAAAGAAAAATAGAAAACCTCATATGGGATTCATCCCTGCAATGAAAGCTATTCAACATACGTGAATTAAGAAACTTGACACAACATATTGATATAATGAGGGCTACAAATGATTTGATCATTCTCAATAAATGTAGAAAAAATTTGACATAATTAAGTATCCTTTTATGATTAAAAAACTCAGCTTATTAGCTATAGAGGAAATATGCCTCAACACAGTTCATGCTTATATCACAAGCCACAGGTAATGTATTCTCCATGTTAAAAATTTGAAAGACTTTCTTCTAAGATCAGGAACAAGACAAATGTCCAATATCATCACTTCTGTTCAATATGGTACTGGAATTCTACCCAGGGTCATTAAGCAAGAAAAGGAATAAAAGGCCTGTAAATCAAAAAGAAAGAGGCAAACCTGTCTTTGTTTGCATATGACATGATTTTACATATAGATAGATATTTTAGGGCATAAAGCAAGCCTCAACAAATATAAGAAAACTGAAATAACCCCCTGCATTCTATCTGATTACAATGCACTAGAACGCAACAACAGAAGCAGCAGCAGAAAATATGCAAACAATTGGAGGCTGAATAGCACATTGCTCAACAATCAGTGAGTCATAGAAGAAATATGAGAGGAAATAAAAAAATCCCTGGAGTTTAATGAAAATGAAAACACAACCTATCAGAACCTATGGGACAACACAAAGGCAGTCCTAATAGAAAAGTTTTTAGCCATGAGTGCACATATTAAAAGGACAGAAAGATCTCAAATGAATGACCTAATGCTTCATCTCAAATGCCTAGAAAAACAAGAATAAGCAAAACCCAAACAAGCAGTAAGAGGAAATAATAAAAATAAGGGCTAAAATAAATTAAATACAAAACAACAACAAAAATACACAGAATCAATGAAACAAAAAGTTGTTTCTTTGAAAAAATAAACAAGATTGACAAGCCCATGGCAAATCTGACTAAAATAAGGAGGGAAAAGACCCAAATTAGTAAAATCAGAAATGCAAAAGGGGTGATCACAACAAACAGCAAGGAAATCCAGGGAATCATCAGGGACTACTTTGAGAACCTATGCTCAAATAAATTGGAAAATCTTGACGAAATGGACAAGTTTCTAAATACTTATGACCATCTAAAACTGAACCAAGAGGATATTAACCACCTGAACAAAACTATATCATGTAATGAAATTGAAGCAGCAATAAAGAGTCTCCCAAAAAAGAAAAGTCCAGTACCTGACAGATTCTCAGCTGAATTCTATCACACCTTCAAAGAAGAACTAATATCAACACTCCTTCAACTTTTCCATAAAATAGAAAGGGAAGGAACACTGCTTAACTCATTCTAGGAAGCCAGCATTACACTGATCCCAAAACCAGACAAGGACACATCCAAAATGGGGAACTACAGGCCATTAATGAACATTCATGCAAAAATCCTAAATAAAATAGTGGCCAACCTCATCCACCAACATATCAGAAAGATCATTCACCATAACCAAGTCAGTTTCATCCCAGGGATGCAGGGATGGTTCAACATCCTCAAATCATTAAATGTAATATAGCACATTAATAGAAGCAAAGACAAAAACCACTTTATCATCTCAATAGGTGCAAAAAAAAGCCTTCAACAAGATTCAAAACCATCTCATGATAAAAACTCTACGGAAACTAAGAATAAAAGAAATGTACCTCAACATTATAAAGGCTATATATGACAAACCTATAGGCAACATCATTGTTAATGGGGAAAAACTGAAACCATTTTCCCTAAAGTCAGGAATGAGACAAGGATGCCCACTCTCCCCACTCCTTTTCAATATAGTCCTAGAATTCCTAGCCAGAGCAATAAGGCAAGAAGAAGAAATAAAAGGAATACAAATAGGTAAAAAAAAATTAGTCAAACTATCCTTATTGGCAGATGACATGATCTTATACCTCAAAGACCCAAAAAACTCCATCCTAAAACTCCTAGACACCATAAACAGCTTCAGCAAAGTAGTGGTATACAAGATCAACTTACAAAAACCAGGAGCCTTTCTATACACCAACAATGAACAGATTGAGAAAGAATATAGGAAAACAATTCCATTTACAATAGCCTCAAAAAAATGTAATACCTAGGAAAAAACTTAACAAAAGATGTAAATGACCTCTACAAGGAGAACTACAAGCCATTGAAGAAAGAGATGGAGGAAGACTACAGAAGGCAGAAAGATCTCCCATACTCATTGGATTGGCAAAATCAACATAGTAAAAATGACTATACTACCAAAAACAATCTACATCTTGACATTCATCACAGAGATTGAAAAATCTACCCTAAAGTTCATTTGGAAACACAAGAGACCACAAATAGCCAGGGCAATATTGAGCAAAAGGAGCAATGCTGGAGGTATCACAATACCTGACTTCAAATTATATTACAAAGCAATAGCAATAAAAACATCATGGTACTGGCACAAAAACAGACATGAAGACCAGTGGAACAGTGTAGGGGACCCAAATATAAATCCACACAGCTATGCCAACCTAATTTTTGGCAAAGTGCCAAAAATATATAATGGAGAAAAGACAGCCTTTTCAACAAATGTTGCTGGGAAAAGTGGCTATCTGCCTGCAGAAAACTGAAAACTAGATCCATACCTAGTATAAACTTAAAGTGGATTAAGGACCTTAATATCAGACCCCAAACCTTGAAGTTAGTACAGTAAAGAGCAGGGAATACACCAGAAGCAATAGGTATAGGCAAAGACTTACTCAGTAGAACTCAAGCAGCTCAGCAACTAAGAGAAAGGATTGACAAATGAGACTACATGAAATTAAAAAGCTTCTGCACTACAAAAGAAATGGTCTTTAAACCAGGCACAGAATGGGAGAAAATCTTTGCTAGCTATACACCAGACAAGAGAGTGATAACCAGAATATATAGAGTTTAGCTTTTTAATTAGCCTCCAAATTTTTTTGAGTGGTTGCACTAGCTTACATTCCCACCAACAGTGTAAGAGGGCTCCTTTTTCCCCACATCCTTGCCAACACCTGTTGTTGGTGGTGTTACTAATGATGGCTATTCTAACAGGGGTGAGGTGGAATCTTAGTGTGGTTTTAATTTGCATTTCCTTTATTGCTAGAGATGGTGAGCATTTTTTCATGTGTTTTTTGACCATTTGAATTTCTTCTTTTGAGAAAGTTCTGTTTAGTTCACTTGCCCTTTCCTTTATTGGTTCATTGGTTTTGGGAGAATTTAGTTTTTTAAGTTCCCTATATATTCTGGTTATCAGTCCTTTGTCTGATGTGTAGCTGACAAATTTTTTCTCCCACTCTGTGGGTGTTCTCTTCAGTTTAGAGACCATTTCTTTTGTTGAGCAGAAGCTTTTTAGTTTTATGAAGTCCCATTTATCTATGCTGTCTCTGGAAAAAAAATTGGAGGCTACTTAAAAAGCTAAACATTGATCTACCATTTGATCCAGCAATACCACTCTTGGGGATATACCCAAAAGACTGTGACACAGGTTACTCCAGAGGCACCTGCACACCCATGTTTATTGTGGCACTATTCACAATAGCCAAGTTGTAGAAACAGCCAAGATGCCCCACCGCTGACGAATGGATCAAGAAAATGTGGTATCTATACAGAATGGAATTTTATGCAGCCATGAAGAAGAACAAAATGTTATCATTTGCTGGTAAATGGATGGAATTGGAGAACATCATTCTGAGTGAGGTTAGCCTGGCCCAAAAGACCAAAAATCGTATGTTCTCCCTCATATGTGGACATTAGATCAAGGGCAAACACAATAAGGGGATTGGACTTTGAGCACATGATAAAAGCAAGAGCACACAAGGGAGGTGTGAGGATAGGTAAGACACCTAAAAAATTAGTCAGCATTTGTTGCCCTCAACACAGAGAAACTAAAGCAGATACCTTAAGAGCAACTGAGGCCAATAGGAGAAAGGGACCAGGAACTAGAGAAAAGGTTAGATCAAAAAGAATTAACCTAGAAGGTAACACACATGCACAGGAAATCAATGTGAGTGAATGCCCTGTATAGCTATCCTTATCTCAACCAGCAAAAACCCTTGTTCCTTCCTATTATTGCTTATACTCTCTTCAACAAAATTAGAGATAAGGGCAAAATAGTTTCTGCCGGGTATCGAGGGGAGGGTAGAGACAGGGGGCGGAGTGGGTGGTAAGGGAGGGGGTGGGGGCAGGGGGGAGAAATGACCCAAGCATTGTATGCACATATGAATAATAAAACAATAAAAATTTTTTTTAAATGCTCACCATCCTTGGCCATAAAATGCAAATCAAAACCACACTAAGATTCCACCTCACTCCTGTAGAATTGCTACCTACCATCAAGAATGCCACCATAAACAAATGTTGGCAAGGATGCAGGGAAAAAGGAACCCTCTATTCACTGCTGGTGGAAATGTAAGCTAGTACAACCAGTATGGAAAACAATATGGCGGCTTTTTAAAAAACAAAAAATTGATCTGCCATATGATCCAGCAATAACACTCCTATGGATATACCCAAAGAAATGTGACTCAGGTTACTACAAAGGCACCTGCACACCCATCTTTATTGCAGAATTATTCACAATAGCCAAGCTTTGAAAACAGTCAAGTTGCCCCAGTACCAAAGAATGGATTAAGAAAATGTGGTATTTATACACAATGGAATTTTATTTAGCCACAAAGAAGAATGAAATTTTGTTATTTGCAGGAAAATGAATGGAACTGGAGAACATCATCTTAAGCAAAGTTAGTCAGGCTCAGAAAGCCAAAAATCACATGTCCTCCCTCATGTATGGATTATAGACATAAAACAAATATAGTAATATTATTGAACATAGGTCACACACTAAGGGGAAACCGAGCACAAGAGGGATAGGGAAAGGGAAGAAAACCTAAAACTTGAATGTGGTTGATATGCTCACTGTGTAGGAGCAAATATTGTAATCTTAAACTGGCAGAGGCTGCTACGGGAAAGGGACTAGGAAATAGTGAAAAGGTCTGGTAGACATGAATTGATTTGTATTGTAATACACATATGCATGGAAACAACACCAGGACCCTCCCTGTATAGCTATATTCTTCTCAAACTAGCAAACACCCTATATTTTTTCGTAAAAACATGCTTTTTATCATATATGTTTTTTCTTTAACAAAATCAGAGAACAAGAGTGGGGAACAGTTTCTGCCTGGAGGCGGGCAGGTGGTAGTGGCCCAAATAATGTATAAACATGTAAGTAAATGTAAAAATGATAAAATAAAGTTTAAAAAAATGTATAAGAGATATGATCAGATAGTGAGATATGAGTAGTACAGGGTTTGCTAAAAAAGCAGATATAAAAAATCTTGCATTTATTAAAAACAACTGCATCCTTAAAAATAAATATTTTAAAAATACAACCAGATGTACATAGGCAAAAGAATGAAAGTGTGTCCTTATCTTAAACTACCTATAGAAATCAACTCAAAATATATTTAATGTATTTATACATTCAGCCTAAAACTGTAAAATTAGTAGAAGACAATAAAGGGATAAGTTCCTTGAAACTGGGATTGGCAATGAAGTTTTTTGTTATAACATCAAAATCACTAGCAATCAAAGCAAAAGAAGTGAGATAATGATGAAAAATTTCTGTCCTGAAAAGAAAACAATCAATAAAATGACACGGCAAGTTTACAGAATAGAAGAAAATATTTATAATCTTATATCTCACAAGGTATAAATAGCCATAATTTATAAGGATCACATGCCTCATAATAATAATAATGAGTTATCATAACCTAGTTATAAATGAGAAGAGGATTTGCATAGATACTTTTCCCCAAGAATATGTAAAACCATCCAACAGTTACATGGAAAGGGCCTCAACATCACTAATTAGTAGGAGAATGGAAATCAAAAGATAGAGACATCACTTGACACCTGTTAAGATGGCTATTACCAAAAAAATAAGGAGAGAGTATTGATGAAAATGGAGAGGAAATGTAACTTTACTTAAACATTGTTGATGAGGATGCAAATTTATGAATGGATAAAAAGTTGTGACCCACACAGACTGACACACTCAAAATGGAATATTATTAAGCCTTGGCAAACAAGAAAATCCTGTCATTTGTAATAATGTGGGTAAACATGGAGGAGATTTTATTAAATGAAATAAGACAGACACAGAAAGCAAACTGCTACATGATCTCACTTATATGTGAGACCTAAAAATAAATAGTTGAAGGCTGGTGGCATAACTCAAGAGTTAGAGTAACTGCCTAGCAAGCGTGAGGCCCTGAGTTCAAACTCCAGCACCACCAAAAAAAAATTTTAAATAAAAAAAAATAAAAGTATAGAAAAAATAGGATGATATTGGTCAAAGTGTACAATTTTTGGTGTGAAATAAATTCTAGACAAGTGTCTAGACTTAATAGTAATGTATTATATAACTGACATTACTATGATAGCAGATCCTAAGTACTCTCACAACATCCAAACAAAAGACAAGTGCATGAGGTGATAACACAAGTTAATTAGCTTAATCTAAAAATCATTATATAAGGTATATTTATATTAAAACATCACATTGTAAATCTTGTCAATTAGAACTCAATAAAATTTGAATAATGTAAATAATGCAATAAACATCATTATAAAGTATTTAAATACACTCACTCATTTTGTGGTCTTCAAAGCCCTAGATATAAGTAACATCATTGTCCTACCCTTCTCAGCCCCTCACCCCTGCTTTTTTTTTTCAGGTAGTTGGATTTTAACTCAGGGTCTCACACTTGCTAATCAGGCACTCTATTTCTTGAGCCACCCCACCAGCCCTTTGTGTGCGTGCGTGCGTGTGTGTGTGTGTGTGTGTGTGTGTGTGTGTTGGATATTTTTGAGATGGGATCTTGAGAACTATTTGCCCCAGGCTGTCTTCTGAACCACCATCCTCTTTATTTCTGCCTCCTGAGTAGTTAGGATTACAAGTGTGCACCATCAGCACCCAGCTCAATTCCCATTTCAGAGTACAGTTTGAGACTGAACACAGGCATAATCTTTACCAATTTCAGATACTGCTATATGCCTTATTTATTCTTTCATTTTTATCTATAAGACTTACAAGTGTTACCCTACCCATTAGGATGATCCAAGAAGTAGATGTCAAAGGAAGATTCATTTTCCAAGGATTTATTGGGGATGTCAATATGAAGGAAAATGAGAGATAGTCAAGAAAGGCAGTGAAGGCCTTAAAACTATGATACATATCTGACCCCATGTGAAATACAGTTGAGGTAAACATCAGATGCCAGTATTCTAAACTGCAAATACAACCAAAAACGTGACAAAACTTTTGGTGAGTTCCCAGGCTAGAGCAACCACCAGTAAGGTCCCATGTCTCCAGAAACAGGTCAGCTTTATTATTGTCCAGTCCAGGTGCAGCATCATAGCAAATATAGACCTGGATTAGTGAGCACAGCAGCTGGGACCCTTGGCCAATTATAATTCATAGATAGGGTTGGGGCCCGGTGTGATGATACAGGTTTACAATCCCAACAATCTGAGAGATTGAAGCAGGAGGATCATGAGTTGGAAGCCATCCTGGGCTACATAGCAAGAACCTCTCAAAAAAACAAAACAAAACACACATAAAAATACTCTAGGCTTATTGGTTAGCAAGAAGAGAAGAGTTAGTTGTCATGGCTTCATATAATTTAATTATATAAAAGCTTTTATTGCCCTTACATTGTTACTTACATATTAATTTTACTAATCTTCCTGAAAATAGAAGCATAAAATGTGGCGAACACATAGTAAGAGCTGAGCAATATTTCTTGGTTTTTGGTTGGTTGGTTAGTTGGTTGGTTGGTTATATATTTGAATATTTTTTCAATGGAGTGTACGATTTAAGGCAATAATTTTTAGCACTTGATCATTAAATACATGTACTAGAACGATTCATTTTATAGACTAGCAGGCAAAAAGAGGTTTCATGTTGCAAAAATTCTGTTTTCAAACAGTTAAGGATTCTTTTAAGATCACAGAGGAATTAGAGATTTGTTCTTAAGTGAATTTTTCAGAAAGGTCAAAAGTAATAACATGATTTTCCAGCAGCACACTCTGAGATAGCTTTAGAGATAATACTTGAGTCCTATTCTGCCTTTCCAGCCTAGCAGTACACTACTGTACTGCATCCTTTCCATACCAAGTGCCCTACTTTGTATCTCTGACATGGGAGATACTGATTGATACACAGGAGATACTAATCTTTCCACCCTTATGCGTTAGCACAGCAACCAAACTCAACATAGTTAACCATTAACCTTTCTGCTGGATGGGTAAAGAAGGTGAGTTAGGGTAGCAGACAGTGAGCCCTTGGAGTGTAGAGATCTTCCAGTATTATTACATTCCTGAGGCTCCCTGAGTTGGAAATTTAATCTGAGGATGACAAGGAGGGAGAGTATCTGAGGCATCTCTAGACACCCGCACACCTGAAGACTTCCCACATCTGCTTGTCAGCTTCGGTTAGCACTTGACAATTGGCACAATCAGTTCAGTTTGTGATATATTCAAGGAGAGGAGAATAGGGCTGACTTATTGGGAAACCCCAGTCAGATGAGGGCTGCCTTCCTGTGTCTCACATCCAGAGTTCTGCCCTCTGCCTGTCTCTCCTCATTATTGTGAGCATTGTGCAGATGAGTAAATAGTGATGGCAAGGCCACCACATCTGTAATCACATCTTTTGACCTCTTGACAGAGTGGCAATGATTGCAGATGGATTCTCCAAACACATAACAAGCTTGCTCTTCCCCTACTTCTACATACATAATATGTCTTCCATGGGTATATAGATTAGTTATCTTCTTTAGCTTCTGTCATATAAAATTCAACTGAAAATTTGAATAAATTGCTTATTCTACAACTCAGTTTCACATAAGAAACCAATATATCATCCCCAATTCAGAGTATGATGATATATTCAAATCCAGGCAAATTAATATTTCTTTGTTGAGAGTTCTGACCTGTTCTAAGAACAGATTTTTTAAATGAAGTGTATATTTCTGCATTTAGCATATATAAAACCTAAATCAGATGTAAGAAAAAATGATAGAAAACTTAAATAGAACACATTAATGTATTAAAGTAAACATGAACACCATAAATGCATAATAACAAACACTAAGGATAATGTTCTAGTAATAGTATTTGTCTTATGTATAATGCTTTGGAACGCCAAATTTGCTTTATTTAAAACTCCTCACTACAGCTTCTAGAAGTAAGCAGAGAAAAAAGAGTTATTTCTGCATTAATGAAAAAGAAACCTTTTCTCAGGGGCAAATAGTTTTGTGCAATTCTATGTAACTACAATAACACAGACTTCAAACAAGAACTTTAGCTGTTTGACTCCTATCCTAATAATTTATTTGAGGGGAAGTCACAGAATTATTATTGGTTAAAGTTTTCAGAATCTTTACTCTCAATATTGGACACTGAAAAAAAAATTAAAGAACAAATATTTTCACAATACTTTTACTGTAGGTCTGTATTCTTGTGTGTTTTTGTTACTATTAAGGCCACATACTTACAAAGAAAAGCAATTTATTTTGTTCATAGTTTTGGAGTGAGAAAGTCTAAATAGCACAGTGCTAGCTCTAGCAAGAGCTAGATGATACTTCAATGGCAGAAAACACATATGAGAGGGAATAATAGTATAAGCTGAGATAGGAAACAAGAGTGAGGGGGAGAGGCCAGACTTAAAGAACTCACCATTTCTCAGTACTGCCACAATGGGGACCAGGTTTCCAACACCTTAAACTTTCAAAACACACTCAACCTATAATAGGGTCCACAATACTAAAAGTACTGTGAGACACAGAAGAATGAGGAGAGCATATATAGTATCTTTCTTTGCCTTCACTGATCTAACTCCCTACACAGCTAAGGGACACTTTCCTAGAGTAACAAGTTGATTTATTCCCTGTGACTTCTCAATAGGCTGAGTCACAAAGCTATTCTTGGATAATTTCCTAAGCTTCTGATAGGATATTTTGAAGGTAGAAAAAAATTGTATTTCATTCTAGTGAGATTAAGTTCTACTAAATAATTTAAAAAGATAAAAGGGAAGAAAGAAAACATGGTCTACTCTTAAATGTTAGATTTGTAGTCAGGACTTTTAGACTATCAAAATCCAGACAGTCTTTTGTTTTGTATTCTATAAAACCTTCTTATAAGAAATGTAACATTTACTGACTCTTTAAAAATAGACCAATTAGAACTGGTCAGAAATAAAAATCTGCTTAACAGAAGAAGTTTTACACAGTGAGAGGGGTTTGGTACTTGGTACTTATAAATCTCCAATAGATTTGGGAGACTATTTCAACAAAAAGTTTTAGAGAAAGACATCTTCTAAGAAAGTGAAGCACCAATTCTCACTATGAATCTAAGTAATCTTAGGGAGTTTTTCCATTAAAATATTCTGTACCAAACTTGGGGAATGGTCAAGGAATGTCTTTGTTGTCTGGCCTATTAGGTAGTTAGACTAATAATTTCACACCTGTAAAGAGACCATAAGGGAGATGTGCTCTCCCCATCTGGGGAGTTTCTGAAGGAAAGGACAATACAGAAGGCAAACATCAGTATCAGCGTGCTCCTGTTTTATACTTTCATATTTCTGTACATGATTATCTCTTCTGAAAGACAGAGGAAAACAACCAAAATATGACAAGAATAGAACACTAGTCCCATTACCTAATACTAAATGCAGTATTACTAAATGTAAAAGGTGTCAACAACATCCATGGCACTGTCACTCATCCCCCATCCCAGACTGGGTACCTATAGCATTCTTCACAACCCCTTCTTCAGTTCCAGGATCCATGACCTTCTTTTACATATTTCCACCTTATAAAGAATTCTGTGAATAAATTCATGGAGAAAGCTCTTAGAGTGAAAAAAATCAACAAGTGTAGCATCCAGTATCACTAACTGTTTCTAAGATTTAAGGCAGACTAAGATCTCTTTGGATATTAGTAAATGTGAACATTAGAGAAATGATCTCAAAGGAATTTTCCCACTCTAATAAGTAGTAGTGTCATGGGAGCAATGTAAATTCCCTATGAGTGAGTATATAAAATGACTTTGAATGCTCGTAGGTACTTAATAAATGAGTGTTATGAAAATATTCCATGATCTACACTTACATTATGTTGAAAGGGAGATCTTAAGGAAAAGCCTTTTCTGGTTGCTGTTGGTATTTGTTCTTTGAACTCTAGTATTTGACCTGCCCAGACACATCCGTTAACTATTTTGCCCACTTCTGCCTTCCAACCATGGGGGATTAATCCCAACATCATTGCCATGTGGCACCATATGGCTATATCTCCACAGAGACTGGAGTAGAAAGTTCTTTTCAACAAATAATCTCCAGCCACAGATATTACCAATCAATTTTCATACTGATTTGCTTTTTTTCAAGACAAAAATGGAAACTCTGACTTTATATTCCTGGAACTGTGTCTCCAGCCCTCCACTCAGATTCATGTTGAGCTCACCTTTCCCCTTTGCTTTCTGTCTCTGCCTTGTCTGTTATTTCCATTATAAAGGAGCAAGACTAACAATGCAGGCACAGTGCCAGCCCCCATTGCTGCCTGATGCTCCAATGGCCTTTGGAAGTATGCACATGTTAAGTGGACATTTAAATGTTTGTGTGCTGCACAGTCAGAAAAACAACATTTCCCCATTGGCTTCTTTGATCTCCTAAAAGCCAGCTATCACAATACAAGAAGATTTTCTGATGGGTGTAAATAAATCCAAGTGGCTCCAGCATACCCCATGGAGCCTGAAGTGGCTCCATTGTCTTACAAGGGTTTGCCTTTCCTCAGATCTCAGTGGGCTCAATTATCACATTTCGTGTACACTTGAGTTCCAACAATACTATAGAATTTAAAAAAGAAACAAAAACAAAACTCTTTGTACTAGTATGATAAGAGGTGTTAGAGCTGGAAAAAAATTGAACAACAACAAAAAAAAAGCAAAAGAAGTCAGATTCTCTTATGAGAGAAGTCCTGAAGAACTTTCTGTATCGAAGATTATTAGCAGCTCTGAGACAACACAAAAGATGGGCTTCACTTTCGTTTGGACCCAAGGCCAGTGTCAAAATCAGAGAGCAACAGTTGTGATTACTTTACCAGTTGCCAAGTGGATTTGAAGCAAATTGGGGTCTGGGTAATTCAGGAGTGCATAGTAATGAGAAGATTTCACAAAGAAGGCATTTGACCAGGAGAAAACAGCATTTTAGCAGAGAAATCTGCATAAAAAGGAAAATAAAAGCATGTCATATTTGGGGAGTTGTGAGAAAAGCATATGCTGAGTAAATATGCAGGAAGTAGTGTAGTGATGTGAAGAAAAAGTGTAGGAGATATTTGGAGTCAGACTGAGAAATGGTGATCCCCTTAAATAAAAATGCCTATGAATCCACCAATGACAGAAGAGTAAAGGTTGTAGCATCTACATGAGGGTAGAATCAGTGAAATTTGTGTTGTAAAGAACAGTAGAACTCTATTTGGGCTTGCTGAGTAGAATATAGTGCTAAAATACAGGAAAAGAAAATGATTTGTTGAAAAGTTAAGTCTCATATATATTGTGTTAGGTAGACCAACAGAATGTAGATTCAGAAAATTGACAGCAGCTGGAAATATTCATCTGGTTATCAGAAGTGAGAGGAGGACTGAAAATTTAATGACAAGAGAAGCACAGAGACTAGAACCTTATATTTGTATAGCTTTAAAAGAGTTGGATAATTCCTAAATAGATGAGGAATGATCAATGTGGCAGAAAATGAACAATCAAAAATAAATAAAAACAAAGAGTGTATAGAATAAGAAAACTAGCATGGGAAAGCATTACATAGAGAGTGTATTGCAGGGATGAGAAGATACACTACCTTTCCCCTCAGTCATAAGTGCTGTGGTCAACACTCTTATAACAAAACACAAGTCAACAAAAGAAAAATGTAGTAGATTTATGACACCAAAAGTTTATGTAATACAAGAGTTTGGAAGTGAAGATCCAGGGAAAACTCCCTGCTTCTATGCTTAGGTTTCATGAAGAATGAACAATCATGTGGAAAAGTGATTGGCAAAAAAGATATGATGTAATGGCAATAGACCAAGGAGGCAGGGAACCCTTCAGATTCAACCTGGCTCCTCTGTAAATTTGAGCATCATTTCTTCTCAGATATTGGAGAGAGACTCATTTGGAATGAAGGTCAAGAGAGAAGGGAGAGAATGAATTTCCTAGGTTATGTGGCTGGCTCTTGGACAGAGAGTTTCTAGTATTTGTGATTCACCACGCAAATAAAAATCTTCTAGTTACCAAAACTCACTTCAAGGGAGAAAGAATTTCAGGCAGACAGAAGGACAGGAAAAACTCAGTGAAAGATTGCTTATGAGATTCCTCCTGAAGTCCCACAATTACTTTTAGTTCTGAATAAAAGTACAAAGTACAAAGACTTATACTTTGACGTATAGTTTCATGAACCCCAACATTACTCAGCATTGCATATGTCACAAAGAATTTCTTTGGTATGAGAAACAAAAAGATTATTGGATTTAGCAATTTGAGTATTGCCAGTAAAATTAGCAGATTAATTTGAAGAGACAGATAGAAAATCCAAAATCCCAACAGGAGAATTAATGAGAGATATTGAACTAGAGACTTGGACTGTTACTAATCTTTAAAGGAAGTCCTAAAGTAAAGAGAAAAACAATAACAATATAATCCTCTTCTTTACAACTTTTGAAGTTTGTGAGGAAGGGGATTATAAATGAGAGGAAGTAGCAAATGAAAGAAAAAATTGAAGTATGTCATGTGTCAGTTAAACCAAGATTATCATCTTTTGCAGAAATTTTTGAAAAGAAAGTTTCTCAAGTATTCTAGATTATCATCTTGAATCCAATTTCTCAAATTGAACCTATTAGTTATTGGCAATCATCTAGAACTCTTGGCCCCAGTTCTCCTTTATATGTTGCTATAACCTTGAACCCAGTTCTTCAGGAGGTACATGACTCACTGGTGCCATACGCACATAGTCCAAATGGAATACTCAGTCTCTATTAAGATGTTGGAATAAGTGAAGGAAACTGGAAGGGAAATCAGAATCTGATCAGATGGGAGTGGGAAAAATGATCATTAAGCAAACTTGATGGTACAAATGAGTTGTCATGTTCTCCCCACAAATGAGAACAGGAAAAGGAAGAGAAGATATCTAGGGTGGAATTAGAATCCTGGAGCCAAATAGAAAGTCAGGAATTTGGATGTGTAGCAAAAGAAAAGGAGACAGACAAGTCTAGAATGAATACATTGAAAGACTGATTTTGAAACAAAACAGTGGATTATTACTAATGGGTATAAACTCACAAAAGTACTGGACAAAGTAAGGAAATAAGTAGGAATTCAGGTAGCCAATTCTTTTCTTTTATTGAAATACCAAGAAATCATTTAATTTTGAAATCATGGAGTCTCCAATTATACCTCTAACAGCAAGTCAAATCTACCCAAAGTTAGTGAGAGCTCTTAATGCAGATAAATGCAAATCAAATGAGAACTCAGAACAAGATGAATGAAAGTTGAGAAAAAATCCCTTTGTACTTGTGAAGAATGGTTGGACAGATATGACCAGTGGGGCCTTTTTAATAGTATCACCTTTCATTTGCATACATTTTATTTAGTTATTATTTCTTTTCATTTTATCTACATATAACAGTAGAAAAAGAATTAATTGGGATTTTTAGGTGACAAGATTGAACTAGCAACTATCTCAAGGTCCTAAAAATATCACAGTCAACAGTGAAACATTGACAAATCCTAGTCCAGTGCTTTTTTGTTGTTCCCTACTCTATAAATGCCAATGAAGTTTTTTTAAATTAAAACAAAATGATTAGCTAGCCTGATATGACAAATTAAGCTTCTTTATTTTTCTTTTTCTTGTCTCTTTTTTTTAACTCATGCAAAAGATGCAACAGATTCTACATTTCAAGATGAAAAGTAATTTCCAATTTTCTGACATCCAAACTTCTTCATGAAGGGCTAATGGGATCAAAAAGGATTTGAAAAACCAAAACAAATCCCAGGGGAGCAAGATTTGTCCACTTTTCCCTGCATATTATCTCCATGCTCTGCAAATATTCTCCACACAAGACCAGCAGCGAAGTCACTTCTTCCTTCTTCTCTTTCCACAGTTTTCATCACTTAGGAAATTTGACTAAAATAATGGTCCTGCAAATGCAATGGGTCCTTTAGAGCAATAGCTCTTCATCTCTGTAGTGGAAACAAGGAGGGAGTTAGGGAAGGATTGAGGAGACAATAAAAATTACCGGCTAAATTTCAGATTTAAAAAAATTACCAAAAAGAAAAAAAGAAAGATTAACTGTTCTCTGAATAGTGGAGCCTTCCAGGAGACAAAATAAGTCTTCTATAAACTGATTTGCCTTCCTGGCTGTGATTTACCAGACTGACACCTAATTTGTTCTGAGCACAGTTGATGCCTCAGACACAATGGTAGATGACAGCTCACATAACCTCTCTTTCAGCTTTCATCTCATATATTCCATTTGAAGTTTAGTTCCGACAAGAGAGAGGCACAGAATTAATATTACCTTGGATCAGCTCAGTCTCCAGAGGGAGCAACTAAAGCTTTTCTGGAAACAATAAACCCTTTAAACATGACAGGGGGAATGGGACCTTAGGAGGTCTCTGAAAGTATCCATTATTAAAGAAAGAGGGGGGAAAAACCCTTGTGGGTGACTTTGATTTTTTTTCTCAGTAAAAGCAGTGATGAACTATTGCCAGTTTTACATACAAATTTAAAGATCTAGATGGTTTATGCTAAAAGTCTCTTTTCCCTGCCCCTTAACCTAGTCAGTAGAGAGAAAGAATTCATTGTGAACCGTGTTTGTCATAATGTTGATATTCCCCTCTGCTTAATCTTTACTGAATAAAATTAAAATAAAAACTGGTAACTTTAGCAACAAAAGCCAGAGAGGAAAAACAGATAATATCTGATCATATGCATTAAGGTCAAATTAAATTATTCAAATGTACACACCAGAACTATGTGTGAATCTAAAGAATCAGAAACTATTTTAAATGAAACTTAACTATGTGCATTTCCAGAAAATTGAAACAGGAAAAAAATTAAACACACATATGTGTGTATACATTTTTGTGTATGAATAGCAATATCTTACATTAGTATATTTTATTACTATTAAAAACAAGGATATTTACTCACTTGACTCAGCATAGATGGTCTGATATTTTTCAAATCTTTTTTTTGGAATATCTTCTATAGTTATAATTTTTAAGAGAATACTGCAGAAGCAGCTTTAGTAGAATACTTTTTATATTGAACCTGGAAACAAAAATTATATGCTTTCATCTTATGCTTCCTACCTGTGTAAGTTATTTATTCTTTCTGGACTACAATACACCTGTCTGCAAAACGGGTATAATGATACACATTTTACAACACTCTTGAGAGAACCAAATGGAGTCACTTGTATGATTCATAAATAATGAAGCCTTCATCTTAGGTGAGCTCTGAGGCACTGTGACTCAAGCTTAGGATGACAGGAGCACAGAGCTGAGCATGGGATTGGGTATGGCTGAGGGACAGAGTGAAGGGATCTTGAAGTCCACAATCTGGGAGATGCTGATCTAGGCTGCCAGAAGAATGGTCAAATCTGAAGTTGGGGAGACTTGAGTGTTTTAATTATCTATAGTAGTATAGAGATAACATCATTTAAAAGTTTTATGCTTTAGAATCAGAGACAGTTATTATTGTACAATTTCTATGTGTTAGGAATCCAGACAAGACATAGTTGGTAAGCTCTAAATCAGGGTCCCTCACAGGCCACCTCAAGAAGGGCATTGAATGTGCAATATAGACCTAATACAAATGCAGCAGTATTATGAAAAACAAGTCATGCTAAGGGGAGGTCACACACAAGAGGGGGAAGATAAAAGAAGAAAGTTAAGAAGGTGAATATGGTTGATGTACTCTCTATACAAGACTGAACATAAAGTTTTTAAACCAGTAGAAACCACCAAAAGAAGAGGACTAAGGTAGAAAGAAGAAAAACAGAGGAGATAAACCAATTTGGGTTATAATACATATACACATGGAAATGTCACAAGGAAGCTCCCTGTGTAGCTATCTTGAACAAACAAAAGTGTCATTTGCTTTTTCTTTTTCAAAATTGGAGAACCAGCAGAACAGGTCCTGTCTGGGGGCACTGGTACCAGCAGGATGAGGAAAGGAAGTGGGAAAAGGCGTGGGAGGGTGAATACAGTGCAAATACTGTGTACATATGTATGTAAATGGAAAAATGATACCTGTTGAAACTATTACAGGGATTGGGGGAGGGAGGAAAAAGGAGAATGATGGAAGGGGTGATTTCAAGTATGATATATTTGAATATATTGTAAGAACTTTTGTAAATGCCACAATGTACCCCCACCCAGCACAATAATTTTAAAAAAAAGAAAAAAAGGAGGGCCTTGGAAAAATGGGCTTCCATGTTCAGTCACTTGGCTGGTAGTAGACCATAGAAGAACCTCTTCCAATTTCACTCAGGTGACTACTGACAGGCTTGGTGGTTTTTCCTCAAGTGAAGGAGACCATGGCAAATATTCTTTCATCATTTCTCTATGTTGTTGTCCCCCTGGGACAGGTCATTTAATACTAAGCATTTCTCCAAGAAAAACATTGAAAGTCACTTTCACCTCCCAGGTACACAAAAACAGCAGCAAACTAGAACACAACTGAACTCAATTAACTACTCAACTCCTCCACCCCCAGAATTCCCCTTTAAGGCAAAAAGGCTGATTGCTGCAAAATGAGCTGATGTTAACAATTTCACTTGAAAAAAGCTACTTCGTGAGTATGTCCTAGAGTCAGGACACACTAACTTAAATTTCCTATACACTGTTAATTGATGTCCTGGAGGGATCACAAACTTACTCATTTACTCAAAGAAGATCCAGGAATATTCACCAGACAGGATTTAACAAGGCAAGAACATAGAACCACACATTCAAGTAAAATTTGCACCAAATGGAATTAAAGGTAATTAGGATCTGGTTGTAAAGGTTTGTTTCCCAGAAAAAAGTAAAACTACCATAGATTAGTATAGAAGATGATCTATATGTGAAGGGTTGATCTCTTAATAACTAATTTCTTTGGTTTGAAAGTGCTACCATAAAGAAGTTAAATTTTGGTTAAATTAAATTAACTACAGTTCTTTTAACTAGGCCTTCCATTTTACAAAGCACTTTTGCATACATTATCTGCAACGCCCTTCAATCATAGGCATTTATCCTTTAGAACATTTTCTAGGAGGAAAAGCTTTGCTCAGATTTTCATTATTCATTAGCATTCTTCCTAATCACATCTTTCTCAACACACACACACACACACACACACACACACACACGCCATATACACATGCATATATCCACCCATGTATTTCATCTCACCTACTCCTTCTAATATTCAAACCTCAGCTTGCTCATTTTCTCTAGTGTGGTTTTCATCCCATACTGAACCCTAGAATTAACTAGAGGACCATCTCCAGACCAATTACATCAGGATCATGTAGGAAAAGACCAGGTATCCATATATTTTAAAGCTCCCCAGGTAATGTAATGTACAGGCAGGATTGAAAATCCTG
This sequence comes from Castor canadensis, assembly GCF_047511655.1. Taxonomy (NCBI): domain Eukaryota; kingdom Metazoa; phylum Chordata; class Mammalia; order Rodentia; family Castoridae; genus Castor; species Castor canadensis. The sequence continues at coordinate 31,594,205 of NC_133389.1, read as the reverse complement.
TTCTAGATTCATGAATTTGGGAAATAAGTCAAAGTTGGAAGGTTTTGCATGAGATCAGTGTTAGCTTTATTCAGGCCCAGAGAAGGTAAAGCTTAAATATTTACTACCTTGTGAGAGGTTACTTATCTGGACTAGGTTTCTAGAAGATTGTATACCTTTTAATTTTATTATTTCCATAGCACATATCTCTACCATATCAATGTAATAACCATTAATAGATTTAACAAATTAGCTATGTATCAGAATTTCTTGGATAGTTTATGAAATATAGAAATTTCTAAATCTGACTCTGTACCTATAAAATCAGAGTTGAGACTTACGTAATTTTGGTGCTTTTCATTAAACAGACATTGATGTAAATATCTGGTTACTTCAGTGTAAAGGGACCTTGGAGTTCAATTATTTTGAAAGCTTCCATAGAACAGGAATCACATGAAAAAGATGGAGCCTCAATCTTTCCAGCAAAATGGTATTTACCATTTTTCCTTTGTGACCAGCGATTACTTACCCATTCTTGCCTGTATTGTTTGAAAGGGATTTTTTTCTTTGAAATTAATATTTACTAGTTACTGTCATCCTTCTACCATTTTGAATTAGTGTGGGATTACAGTGGTAAGCACAGTGACTTGCCTGCCCACAAGTAACTGAAGAGTATAAACAATAAAAAGTAAATTAAGGAAGCATGAGAAATACATTCAAAGCAATTCAAATCAGGGTGAATACATGAGTTTGTAGATCAGGCCCATAATTCAGTCTAATGGAAATCCCAGAAGGGTTCCCAGAGGAAATGAAGACTCAGATGAGACATGAAAGGTAAGTTAAGGTTGTCCAGGTGAAACGTGTGTAACTATGTAACAGGAAGAATTTAGCAAGAAATAAATCTATTGCAGAATAATATAGGCAAATAGCTTCTTCTAGGATTAAGGTGACCATCCATCAGGGTTTGCTCAAGATTGTCTTCACTTTAGCATTAAAGGCCTGCATGTTGGTGGACTCTGTAGTCAAAGGTGGGTTCACCTTAGAGGTTAAATGGTCTTTGATTGCTAAATTAGACTATGATAACCAAAACTATTTCACCAAAAAGTTACTAATAAAGTTCATCACTGACAGTCAGTTTCCTTCTGCCTGTATCTTTCTGTGCATGATGTAAGGCCTCCCGAACACAGGAGAGATATCATTTGATAGATGCTGGGATGATACTAAAGGCAAATTTGGTCAACTTTACACTTTTTTCGCAGCGTTCTGCTAATGTTTTCAGAATCTCTCTGTGTACAATATTTATGCATGTACCATAAGATAGGAAGCTGACCCTCATGCTACAAAGACATGCAGGATCTAGGCTTAGAACAAACCTCTGAGAAATACTTCGGATAGGGGATCTCATTATGGCAAACTGGTTTTGCTGCTCTCAGCAGTTAATGAAATAAATTCCTTGGTCAATTTCAAATCTGAGAGGGAAAATTACCAGCAATAGAGAGTCTGATCTCAGATGCAGAGACAGATGTGATGCTAGAAAGAAGACAGATGTGATGTGATGCCCTAAAATTTCTTGAAGCTGAGTTTAATGAAATCCCTCTTTTAAGTGGCCATGCTAGTGGGATTTTTAAAGTTGATTAGTTGACAAGACTACTTAGCATATTAGAACAATGGATACTCCAAAGTTAAAGATTAAAAAGAATTTCTTTTCTCCTACTGTCTCTTACTTAATTGCTTTCTGCAGCTTGCTTGAAACAGCTGTCTTCTTATCTTATCCTAATGAGGCCAGGCCACTGGCGTGGAATATTCTATGCCATTTTTCCAATATAATTCATGGAAATATACACATCCCCTTTCTTACAATTTTCTAGGTAGGCATGGGAAATTTAGAGGCACTGGGCCAAGAGGAATTCATACTACCTGGGCTCCTTGTCCTGAGAGAAGACAAGAATCTCAAGTGTAAGGCTTTGCATTAATGTGTAACAAATTATTTTAATATTTCTCTAATGGATATATTCATTCTAAATGACACTTACAGGGAAAGGACAGTATTTGAAGAAATTATTTTCATACTACGGCAAGTTGTAAAGTGCTGAAAGACCTATTTTCCAGCACAGCTGATATAATATATGTCATAGTATTAAAGGGTTGATTATAAGGAATATAATCCTAGAGTCATAGAGTCATTATTTATGACCTTTGTTATTATTAATTTTTTCTTGTAACAAATATTCTCTCCACATTTATCTCAGCTGAGCACTATTCAAGGCCCTGAGGCTGCAACAGGAGCACACCAAAGTCTAAGCACTTATGCAGTTTTAGCTGTGTCGCAGGTACCTGTCATAAGTGCTAGAATAGATAATTCCTGCTGAAAGTGCTTCAGTGATTCAGGTCCTCAACTGTCTTTGGCAACCAGTCACCCAGACAACCTGTAGAAGTGGTCTGAGAGTTCACTGTACCTTGTCACACTTATGTCCTGTGCTCTTACTTTCTTTTTGTTACTTCTTTTTCCCACAGTCTGAGGCTACATCTTGATATTAACTGTTCTGTACTAAAATTTTTATATTTTGACCTTATTTACCTGCTTCTGCCTCCTAGCTTTTCTTTCCTACAGTTAGAAAGCACATCTTGAATTCTTTGTTTGTTTTCTTTTTCTTTTCCTTCATTTTTATGTGATATTGGGAATTGAACCTAGATCCTCATGCATGCTAGGCAAGCACTCTACCACATGAGCACATCTTCATCCCTGATTGAAAATATCCTTCTAATCTTATGTTTTATAACATGATCCCAAACTGACTAATTTCTCTGAGTGGATTGTTACAAAATAATTAAGATTCTGGTTCAGTAACACTACATTCTTTCCATAACCCAGTTTGAAAAATATATATTTCCTAATAGATAAAGCTGATATGGATGCCCTCAGCTGCATCAGGTTTCTTTGGCTATAAATTTTGTGGAAAAGAATTATGAAGGATTCATTCATGGGTAGTTTATTCTTTTGACAAATACTTATTGAGTGCTGACCATATACTCAAAACCGATCAAAGCACTGAAAGTACTATGATGAAACAAATTAACCAAACAACTTAATCCCTGGCTTCATGTAGTTTACTGGTGTGTGGGTAAAATTTGTGAGGTGTGAAAGCTTTTTGTTTGTTTTAAATGTGTTGGAATGCATTTGCTTGCATCTTTATTTCTTTTAAGATTTCCAGAGAATTTGAAAACACTGCATAATAAATGAGAAATATATTTCCTATAGCTTTGATCAAAGTCTGTTTCCTCTTTTAAAACTAAAAAAACAGAATGGCCATTGTTATGGAAATATTAAAAAGGTCTCTTCATTTCTTTTTCCAAATAAATGGTGGTGTCAAAGGACCCAGAAACTTCTGCTATATGCATTAGATTATCTGCATCTGTGAACCAATGCTTGCATTATTATGTGTGCGGTGTGTGTGTGTGTGTGTGTACGTATGCACATACATTTGCTATCACTAAATACTATTGTATGTATGGACATTTACTACCTGCTTCAGAAAAATAAAAGGAAACTTAGATAATTGTCTTCCAAATGTAATGTTATGTGAAGACAAAGGTTTCATGAGAGTTGCTAGTGTTCTTGCTTGAGTTTGTTTATATTTCCTAGGATTCTTTTTCGACACATACTTACCCTACATTTAAAATGCATTTATTGGACTGGTGGCATTGTTTAAATGGTAAAGCACCTGCCTAGCAAGCATGAGGCCCTGAGTTCAAACCCCAGTACTGGCAAAAAATAAATAAAAATAAAATGAAATATATTTATTCAGTCATGTAATGAAAATGTCTACTATGGCATGAAAAAGTTTAAAAATTTGGACTTTCTCCTTATTCTTGGTGCAGATCAACAGTGCATTCTTGGTGCATTTCAAGAGTGCCTAAAACTCTTGAAATGTCCTGAGCAATGATTGGATTCATTATGCTGATAGATGTCTGAAGAGCTTCTAGATGGCTCTCAGTCCCTTTCCCCTGAACTTTTGGAGAGGGGGTGGTAGTGACTGAGTTAAGTTCCCAATGGTCAATGATTTAATGAATCATACCCATGTAACAAAACCTTCATAAATGCCCTATGTTATTGGGTACAAAGTGTTTCTTGATTAGTGGATGCATCTACTTATTGAGAAGGTAATGCACCGCTACTCTATAGGAACAGACACTCCTGAACTTGGAACCTGTCTAGACTGCATCCTATGTACCGCTTCATCTGCTTGTTCATTTGTATTATTTATGATAAACTAGTAAACCTATGTAAGGTGACTTCCTGTTCTAGCAAATTACTGAATCCAATGAGGAAGTCAGAAGAACCCCTGGTTTAGAGCCAGCCAGTCAGAAGTACAGGTGGCCTAGAACTTGCAAGGGTACCTGAACTTTGAGTATCTGAAGGGATTGAGTCCTTTAACTTGTAACATCTGCTGCTAATACAGCTAGGCAAGTGTTGGAATTGAACTGCGTTCCTGGACTCCCAATTGGTGTCAGAGAGTTGGAGAAGTGGAGCTTAAAAGATGCTACATATTGCTGTCAAATGAGAAAAAAAAAAACTCATAGCTACACCTTATTTATAATATATTAATTAGTAATAATAAAGATGTTAGTAAATTCTGTTTCATGACTGACATATGAGTGATTAGAAAATTGGCATCTGTGATATTTCTTTGTGTTATTGCCTAATAATCATTATTTCAACATTATATGGTTATATCCATTTGGAGAATTTTCAGTAAGAGAGAACTATCAGACTGAGCCATGACTTCCCGTTACCAAGAGTGTGCATTTAGTCACTGAATCAGTGATGGCCAAAAACTCTTACTTTGAAAGCCTTTATAGGTCCCTGTGGTTTAAGGCATTTAGCTCAGTTTCCTTTGATAACTTTAATAACAAAGTCAGTGTGATACATAGGTAGAGTGAGAGACTCCCTAATGGAGAAACTCCCAAAGAAGTAGGATGACTGAAGTCTCCTCAAATGCTTTCTCTGATGATTGAATGATGAATACAATTACTATTGCTTTTGTTTTGTTTTGTTTTGTTTTGCTTTGGGTTGTTTTGGTTTGTTTTCTTGAGACAAGGTCTAGTAATGAAGTCCAGGCTGGCCTCAAACTTGCAATCCTCCTTCCATAGCACACCAAGTGCTGAGATTTCAGGCATGAACCACAACACCTGCCTAAACTTATTTTTAGGAAAATTAAATTTTCTCTTTTCAGCATTGAAAGTGAGTTCAAAATGAATCCTTCCTCCAAGTTGCATAACAGAATGAATCACATACACGTTGAATCATCAGGGGTACTTACCAACGTTTGTTCCAATGATAACTTTTGATTTTGCTTGAGAAGACAGCAATGGTAAAATGAATACATCCCAGGGGAATGTTAACATTTTGGGAAGGATTCCTAATGAAAAAAGAAGATACAGAAGGATTTGAGCACATGTGAACTCTTTGCTAGTGCTTTATTGGTGTCTGGTTTGATTTGCTTACACCGTGAGCTCTATGTGAAGTAAAGAGAAGCACAGATAAGATCACTGGATGAGGGATGACTGTCAGGTATTAGAATGATAGTAAGATTTCCTAAATGCATAAAGGCACATTTGCAAATATTTATTTATAAAATAACTGGATCGTCTGCCTTCTGTTTATGATGGGGGCATATCTACAGAGACAACATATATTAAGCACTTTTTAAATATAGATTGATTTTTGACATAACCCAAAAATAACTTTTCACTTAAGAAAAAACCATAAAAAGTAAAACTGTAAAGAAAAATCAAAAATAATAGACAGCTATCTGAGCAGAGCAAGAACCTAAATACATGTCCTGTCTAGCTACCTGTTGTAGAGAGCAGACAAAAGGAAAGCTGGACAGTTGAGGTAGCATGGACCTAAGGAGGAGTCTGGTTGTCTCTCTCTAAAATCTAACAAGTCCTGGCATTTAGAGGTAACCATAGAAGGTAAAGAGGTAGGGAAACAGGTAGGAAAGAGAACAATGACCCTCTTCCTTGGTGAAGTTCTAAGTAGCAGCAGACCTTGAGAGTTTTGGTAGCCATGCATTGTAGGGCACAATTAAATGGAAGTGGCTATGGAGATTTTATTTTAGATTGGATTGGATAATTGTTCCCAGGTCTTTTTTCTTCCCCTAAAATGCTATTAACTATCAAAATGCTTTTTCTGGTCTCATGGAGACTGAGTATATTGAATTTGTGTTTGGCTATGAAAATTGCCTTCTCTAATGAACTGTTAGCAAAGATGTTTGACAATGTAATTTTATGTTGAGCTTTTTTTCTTACACCACTGCTTTTCAACAAGAGAACATTCCTTGAGTAGCTGCTAGTTCAGTAACAAGGACCTTCTCTATAGTCTGAAGCTAAACCAGGATCACCTGAATTCACTGAACATGGATTGATTTTCACAATGCTTATGAACGGAAGCCCCTCAGTGTTATACAACACTATTATACAGATGGTCAGTTCAGATGTGTAAACAATTGGCCTGAAACCATCTTCAAGTTCTCTAATCACCAGTAAAAAGATAAAAGACCCAAATATTGCCCCACAATCAAGAAAGGTTGATGTGGGGAGCTTGGAATATAATTCTCAGTTGAATAGCCTTGTAATAGAAAAATAATATGTGTCATATTTCTTGTGAATGGAGACATTTACAGGCTACCCACAAGATTATACCAGTGCTGTAAGATAAAGTTTAAAAAATGGTGTTAATAGAACAATGGGAGCCAATTATATAAAACTAGGATACGCTGACCTTCAAATTAGCTGTTCCTCACATTTTCTTTCTGAGGAATATGAGATTGAAGAAACCAAATTGAAGTCAAATGCAACCATTCAATGCTGAGTTAGAGTTGAGGTCATAGTGAGTAGATACTCTTATGAAGACTATGCAACAAAAGTTTAGCTTACAGTGGTGGCTGATCAGAAAAGAAAAGTAATTTGAACATAGAAACAAATTAGACATGTAGTCAAGAAGAGACTAAATTATTAGACAATTTATGAAACTACTCGGGTTCCCATTAGTTTAGTGGTTTATATTTCTGAATCTTTCAGTATTTATTCTGGTAATAAAGTCTCCATCATTTAAGAAAATTTCTAATTCTCCATTACTTGCAAAAAACAAAAAATCCATTGGTGTTTTAACACCTGAAAATTGGAAATAAAGATGAAAACAAAAGCTTTGTTCATATTTCTATAGCCCACAGGCTTTGATTCTAACATAAGATATTGTAACACATTACAATTCTTCTCTGCTTGGCCAATGGAGCCTTTTATCTCATAATAAAAGGCACCAATTTGTTCCAAGGGCCTCTCTTCTTGAGTAGGTTTGTACGAGCTTCTCCACTTTTCAATCTAACTCAAAATTGCAGTAATTTTATTTGGGCTTCATCCCAGGACTGGAGTCATTTCTACAGAAATGGTGAACCCATTTCTGGGATAAACTATGTTTAGGAAATTCTCCTTAATCCATTCTGTGTTTTCCCACTCAGCAGCCTGAAAATAGTCCACATCCATTTGTTGATACCATTCACTCCTTAATTAAGGGGGAACTAATTGCCACTTCTCTGTGGTTTACAGATTTCTACCCTTCTCAAAACAGCTGCAAAGCTAGGGCAGTATGGGGAATTTGACCCTGGAATGGAACTGTTCTTTTAATTGTGGATAGAGTAAGAAGGAGAAAAAAGACAGAGAGAAATTGTGCAGACTGCCTATTGAGTGTAAGCAAATGCTGGAGATTCATTTACATATCTAAATTTAGCCAACTACAGGCTCTTAACAAGCTTTGCTTCTTCCTTTAACTCAGCACTTTAAAGGGATTTTCAGAGATTCCCTGAAGTGAAATTGAACCTGAGAATAAACAATATATGTGCTTATATTTTCTCAGTTGAATATTCCTAGACACAGCTTACATTTTTAACTTACAAACTACTTTTAATGGTATATCATTACTTCTATGAATTGATACAATAATTTTGAATTTAACATTGATATTGTTTTACTGAGTTACAGAAACAGTAAGATATATATCATTAATATACAGTGAATAATTGAAGCCACTAAAATTTAGATGAATTATACTTTATTTGTTTAATTACCTGAATACTGCCGTCACAAATAGTCTAGATTACTAAGATGTAAATATTTGTTGTTTTTGTTATGTTTATATTTAACCAATATCAATAGTATGCCTAAATATACTGTGATTGTTGCTTATCTCTTTAGTTCATTGCTTCAAAGGGTAGTCTGCTCAATCTACCCTCAAGAATAATGTGACTCCTAGAAGGAAAAGTAGAAAGTTTCTTAATCGTTACTTTATCATTATTTTTCTTTTAATCAAGAGAAATTGTGAATGTAATGGGTTGGCACAGAGTATCTACTTTATCCTCACTCCAATGTGCCATTTGAAATTCAGAAGGTATTAAGACTCTAAACTCTATTTTCCAGACTCCTTTGGGACTTAAGTCCCATACATGATTTTAGTTCTACTAATCAGATGCACTTGCTTAATTCTGGAATTAAGAATTACGGTAAAATCTACAAGAATGCTCATTATGCTTTTGTACTGCCAAGCAGAGCTGCAAAGGTATTGAGTTTCTTGATAATACCATTCATATAGGTAACAGCAACAAGTCCCTAGCTTTATAGGTATCAAAAAGGTTACCTTTTTCTGGTTATGGCAGATGCAGCAAGTCTCACTGATAAGGCAATTCTGTTAGGTTCTGCAGTTCATTCCTGAATGTCCAACCTAGATTTCATTCCTCTATATTTGCAATAATTTTTAAGCACTTCATCCCTTCTACTAATACCTTTCCACTTAAAAGAGCTATGACATTTCAGACTTATTACATGTTAACATTAAATAATATATCTTTCATTCAAAAGGTAACTGTGGATAACAGACAAATGCCCAAATTTCAATCTGGGTATTTGGGATTGGGTATCTGACTTGAAGGCAGTGAGAATGAGCTATTATCAAGGGAAAGGGTACTAGTGGTACCCAGTGTTAAACAAATATTTAAATAATCAGGTGCACATTGAAGGACAGCTTTGGCAGTCAAAGATATGATGAAAGTAGTGATAGTGAGATATAGCACTGCATGATATTTATAGACAGGACTGTGGGTAACTAGCTAATTCTAATTACATTGGAGAGACTGACGTACAAAATAACAGGCTGGAGGTTATAAATTCTCCATATCATCAGTAAAGTAGGGAGTTTGTATAATTTCTTTTTAGAGACTACTCTGTGCTTTCTAGTTACAGCATTCATATGTTCTTAAACTGGACTTAGATCAAATCTGTGTACTGTTGCATTAAAGTTCACCAGCCGCACTAATGAAAGTTGGAAGTCTTGGATCAAATTTGGAACTATAGAATCGAAATGATAAAATTTGGAACTATTTGTACAATGATAAATAACTAAACACTAAATCTTATATCCTGTACCAGAAGCAGCCCTTCTCATATTTGATGAACATGGTCGAGCTATGTTTGCATGCAATAAAATGGTCTCATGTCCTAATTTCCCCTATCATCCTTAGTTACCTCCATATAGACAATTACGAATTTCAAGAAGGCTCAAGCTAATTAAAATTTTAATGTAAAAGATAAAGGTTTAGATGATAAAATCATTGCAAGACATAATTTTAATCCTAATTAATATTGATGAAATGTATGGCGTATCTGTAGGATGGTGCTAGAAAAAAATGGAGAGGAACATAATTTTATGTCATATTGAATTCATTGGTAAAGTCAAATGACTATTTAGGGACCCAGTAAGTGATACTAAAAAGCTAGAAATAGCTCTAACTGCTTGATACATTTGTTACCTAAAACCAGCATTTAAAAAGCTGGTCTACATTCAACAAGTTGAAAAGCCAGAAATTATTTTATATAAGAACAAAGAGTTCAAATATTTAGTGATCTGAGGAGACCTTGAAGGATTTACTGTCTGTGATCAGCTCACCCACCCATGACCTAGTCTTTTGGAATTACAAGGATTCCAACTACAGAGAAATAAACTTCTGAAGTTATTCTAGCATCCATGAAAAGTACTGTGTTTATTCTGTAAAGGACAGAGATAAAAGGAAAGATGCTGACATTGAGATATTGTTGCTGATTATAGAGGAGATAACAGAATATCTGGGAGATAGAAGGCAACAGCACTTAGCTGTCAAGGGAGGATGGTAATCAGAATGTTTTAACACATAAAGAACTTTGATAGTGTCTCATTGATCATGAGATCCCTAGAAATTAAGTTGTGTTTAATCTGATATGAATTACAGCTGACCAACCAATTCCCCTGCCCCCAGTATCTGTACCTTAAATAGTAAACAGCAGTTTCTCTTGAAAGAAAAAAACGCCAGGGAGGCTTGAGGAAGATATGTGCAAAAATTTCACAAAAGTTTCTTCTCTTATCCTTTGTATGGTGGCTGTACAGGTGCAATAAAATGGTTGTGCACTGGGGAAAGAGAAATATCTAGGAATTTTTTGTTTGAGTAACTGAATCCAGAATCCAAGCCACTATTAATCTCTGGGGATCTAAAAGATCCTAATGATCTGGTCCTAGTAAAAACTTACGAAGTTAGGTGGTAAGTGGAGTTTTGGGTCAAGCTCACTTCAAAATCAACCTATTATGTACCTCCTATTCCCCAGTTCGTGTACATAGAATAGATACGCTCACCAAGTTGAAGATATCCTATATTCTTTGACCCATTAGGTGACAGCTTTGAGAAAGGACACCTAAAAGCCTCAGGATTCTCCAGTTCTCATGAAAATGATGAACATACGCAGCACTTTCTGGGACCCTCTCAGAGATTCAGTCCGTTGTCAATCTCTTAAAAAAAAAAAAGTGATAGTTTTACCTATCAGCTCCCCTTTCAAGTTACCAATGTGGACTGTGCAGAAAATAAACACATCTTGAGCTCTGACCATGATTATTATAAAGTTAATCAGTCAGTGGCATCACTACAACTCACAAGCAGTCTCCTTACAAGAGCAAACCAAGATAGTCACTGACTTATGTAGCCTTTGATACTTTGAGTGTGCTTTCCTCTATACTAATATACACTCTGGCAGTTTGCTTTCACCTGACTTGGGCAATAGTACAACTTAATTCTCACAAATGGGATTATTTCAACACTGTCTTGTAATTAATCTGTAGGAAATATAATTCTCTCATATCCCTCATGACACATGTATCTACTGGGTGGATTTTCTCAAGCTGTTAGAACCTGGTAAACAGACAGTATCAAAAAATCACATGCACCGGAAACCAATGCAAGTCAACTCCCTGTGTAGCTATCATTCTCTCAACTAGTAAAAACCCTTGGTAATTCTTATTATCGCTTATACTCTCTCTCCAACAAAATTAGAGATAAGGGCAGAATAGTTTCTGCCAGATAGCGAGGGGTAGGGGGGAAAGGGGGGAGCGGGAGGAATGGGGGAGAAATGACCCAAACATTGTATGCACTATGAATAAAAAAAAAATTAAAAAAAAGAAAAAGAAATCTCATGTGTAGATGACTTGCATTTGTTCCTCTAGTGGTTTGGTGAAACAACCCATAAAAATTTTAAATCAGTTTACCTCGATGCAATTTTTAAAAATCACTCATCTGTAGCCTGTAGCGAACACTTCCAATAGAAGGTAAGAAAAGTTGAGGCATCTTATAACCACTACTACTAAGAGAGAACACATTTTTGGTAGGGCTCATAGGCTTTTAGGAGACATATATGACATACTTGACTATTTTTCCACTTTTTATTTAGAAGGCCCAAAATTAGCATTTTTGAGTGGATACTAAAAAATAACTTTCTTCATCTAGTCCAGGATGCAATTCAAGAATCTCTGACATTTGGCACTTACAATACTGTGGCAGGTTAGGATTCTGTAAGCAGAAAGTTCTTCAATATATCATAGTTGAATTCACCCTCTCCATCATTCTCATTTATTAACTACTACTTATACTTTAAAGGAACTATTTTCAAACATTTTGTTCTCAAGAATTCTTTACAAACTTATGCAGAACTAAAATCTCCAAAGAAGGCCTGTATTTTTTGTTCTTTACTATATTGTAAATTAAATGGTTCAAATGAGTCCTTATCAGTGTGGGCTCCCAGAGATGTAGAGAAAAGTTCTTCTATCATCAAATAACTACTAATGTTCCTTTTGTGTGTGACAATATTGGGGTTTGAACTCAGAACTTCGTGCTTACTAGGCAGGCACTCTCTTGGTTGAACCACTCCACCAGCCCAATTTTGTGTTGGATTTTTTTTAAGAACTATTTGCCTAGTCTGGCTTCCAACCACTATCTTCCTGATCTCTGCCTCCCAAGTAGCTAGGATTACGGGCATGAGTCAGCACCCAGCTTAAACTACTACTATTTTTTTTAATTATTGTTGTCCAGGGAGTAATTGTGACTTTAGGGTCTCTTGAGCTGCTGTGGTGAACACATATAAGATTGTTGTTGTATTGATGGATTGTATTATGTTAAAGCATGAAAAATTGTTGAAATAAAGAAGCATTAGTGTTTGTTAGGACTTAGAAGCCAACCAGTGTGTGACAAACTGATATGCTAATGAGCCAAACCTAAGGTGGCAGCTGATATGATAATAAGCCAACCCTAAGGTGACAGTGTGGATAACAGAAGTGGTGGGATCCATAGGAAAGTGCCGTGTGAATTTGTTTGAATAAAAGCCCTATTTTCTGAAATAAGAGTCTCCTGAGTATTGTCTCTCTGTACTCATTTGAACCAATAGGCACTCGCGACAGCTGCCTAGGTTGGCCTTGAATCACGATAGTCCTGATCTCTGCTTCCTAAGTGGCTAGGATTACAGGTGTGAGCCAGCATGCTTGGCTCTTCTTCTACCTCTTTCTTCTTTTTCTTCTTCTCCTCTTCCTCTTCTTCTTCCTCCTCCACCTTCTTCTTCTGATTACTTAAGGAATCAGTTGACCTACTCCTTCTTCTCCTTCTTCTTTCAGCGATACGGGGATTTAAACAGTGGGCCTCCTGCTTGCTAGGCAGGCACTCCTGCAACTTAAGCCGCACCTCCAGCCTTTTTTTTCTGTTTCAGTTATTTTTCAGGTAGGGCCTTGCATTTTTGCAAGGAGGACTGCGATACTCCTACTTATAGCCTCCTGTGTAGCTGAGAGCACAAATGTACATCACCATACTTGGCTCATTAATTGAAATGGAGTCTCATTGTTTTGTCCAGCCTGTCCTCAAGCCATGATCCTCCTAATCTCTGCCTTCCAAGTAGCTTGAATTCAACTGTGCCCAGATTACATTATACATTTTTGAGAAAATGTCAAACACTCACAATTGAACAAATATACACTGGTGTAAGTCAAATAAAAATGATCTTTCACAAAAAAGCAGCAAGTTTATCTCACCACTCAAACAAAAACACAAGATTTTTTTTGTGAAAATTATGTTAGCATGCAATAATGCTTTACACATTCTTTCCATTTTGTCATAACAGATGATTGAAAAGTAACATACTAAACAAAATGAATAAGTTTTACTTTAAAGGTATTTTTAATCACCAACACAGGCTTTCTTTTATTTTTCTTTTTGAAAATTCATGGCTAGGAAAAATATGATGATAAGTAATATCTATTACTTGATGCCAATGTCTGGTTCTTGGTAAAACATCAAGATTAAAAAAAAAAAGTGTTAGTGGTGGGCACCTGTGGCTCACACCTGTAATCCTAGCTGTTTGAAGGCTAAAATAGGGAGGATTGCAGTTTGAGGTCAGCCCTGGCAAATAGTTTGTGAAAGCAAGATGGAATGGAGATGCGACTCAAACAGTAGAGTGCTGACTTTGCAAGCATAAAGCCCTGAGTTCAAACCCCAGTCTCATAAAAAATTATTGGTGTATATTAATTACAAAAGGGGATTCCTTGTGATATTTCTATACATCCATATAATATACTTTGATTAAATTTATCCCCTCTATTACTATTTCTTATCTCCTCTCCCCTTCTTCCATGAGTTTCATAATTTTAGTGGTTTTCAATTTTCTCTTTTCATAAATACATAGAATGTGTTTCAAGTATATTTACCCCTCATCACCCTTTCCTTTCCCTCTCCTTCCTCCCACTGGTTTGCCCTGCCAAGCAGTCCACCTTTTACAGTCCCGTGTCATACTATCATCGTTTTTAGGTCTAGAATTCTGATATGTGTGAAAACCTGTGATATTTGTCTTTCTGAACTTGGTTATCTTGCGCAACACGATGATCTCCAGTTCTATCCATTTTCCTGCAATTGACATAATTTCATTCTTGTTATGAATGAATAATACTCCATTGTAAATATGTGCCACATTTTCTTTTCTATCCATTTGGTTGTTGGGCACTCAGGCTGATTCCAAGCATGGTTATTGTAACTACTGCTGCAATTAAAATGGGTGTGCAGGCTTCTCTATTGTATGCTGTTTTATATTCCTTCAGATATATTGCCCAGGAGAATACCATTGTCATATGTTAGCTACATTTTTAGTGTTTTTTAAAATTTTGTAATTATTCATTTATTGGTCTCATATTGCTTTTATAGAATAACCTCAACATAACAGTATGGATGCTACTACCAGCAGTACAATTACCAAGAAGAGTTAAAATTTTTGCATATGCTCCCCCATTCTCCCTCTATTCTTTTTTCTTTTTCTTTATTATATATATATTATTTTATTATTGTTGTGCTGGGCATACATTATGATATTCACAAAAGTTCTTGCAATGTATCATAGTTGAATCCATTCCCCCATTATTCTCCTTTATCCTCCCTTTCTCCATTCCCTGAATAGTTTCACAGTTCTCACTTTTACCATTACATGCATGTGTACACAATATTTGTACCATATTCACCCTCCTACACCTTCTCCCCACATCCTTCCCCTCCCCCTGGTATCAACTTCCCAGATAGGATATGTTTTGCCCTTCTATTCTCTGGTTAAAAAAAATGACATTTTTGTTTGTTTAAGATAGCTGTACATTGGCTTTCTTTGTGACAAAAATAGAGGAGATGAACCAATTCAGTTCCCTGTGAACTGTCACAAGGAAAACAATTGCAAATTTAGTTTTTTGTGGAACCTGCCTACTGATTTACATAGTGGCTATGCTTATTTACATTCTCTTTTGCTAGTAATGTTCTTTTCTATCATCAGTGAAAATGTCAGCACAGTGAAAAGAAAAACAAATAGTATTGTATTAATATATTTGGGGTGTTATAAGGAAATACCCTTGAGTGCGTGGCTTAAACAACAGAAGTTTACTATTGCAAGTCTGCAAGCTGAGAAGTCATGATCAAGGCGTTTGGTGATCCAGTGGTGAGGGCCTGCTTCTTGGTTTGCATATGGACACCTTCTTATTATTACCTCACATAGCAAAGTGCAGAAAGAAAAAGAAAGCATGGGGGATGTGAACATTTATCCCACAGTAAATGTTTTAATATCATTACGAAAATAATTGAATAACTGTGACCTCTCAAACTCCATTAGATGGCCTTGTGGTCTCCAATGATCTGTAGATTAGCACTTTAAGAACAGCTGCTTTAGAGAAAGAGTTCCTGGCTTTTTAGAAAGGCTTCACTAGACCATGGAAAATCAAGCCATTTGGTGACCCCAATAACATGTCCTGACTAACCGTTATCAAGTCAGAATGCTGGGTTTGCTTGATAGCACTATATATCACTTAGTGTAACTCATATACATGATTCTGAACTCCTCATGAAATTGAACCATCAAGCATAGAAGGGGCAACTCTGTATGTAAGAGTAATTAATCCTGACTATTGAAAAAAATGGTTTAATATATATATGTGTATATATCTCCATGATACCTGTATATATGCAATGCATAGGCTCTAGATCAATCTATTACATATATATGTGTATATAATTTTTCCTGCTATTTGTATAGGGTATGGTGATTAACAGTACCACTTAAAATAAACTTTATTATATATAAAGATAGTATTAAATTAGAGTTGAAATTAAAAATACAATAAGTGGTAAGACATAAGCCATTCTATTTTAGAAGGTTAAGAGTACCTTCATTTCTTTCAGGAAACTTTCATCCTCCCAGGAAGCAGAATATTGTTGTTATTTTTCATGATTTTTAAATTAAGAATGAGAAGACATGTGCAAAAATTTCTTAACTATATAGATTTCTTTGCACACCTTAACCTTGGACTCAGTGTGTCTAGACACAAAGCCTGAGATTTTTGTATATTTTACCATGACTAACCAAAACTGGGGAATAGGTAGTTCCCAGGTGAAAAATTGGGAAAAATTATTATAGAAGAATAAAGTGATGTTCTGCAGGACTGTAGTCAAATTTAAGACTGCTGAATCAGGGGAAAGCTATATGTGAAGAGTAATTTTAGGATTCCCCTCAGGTGCACTAAGAATATAAAGGGATATGTCCTGTGTCTTCAGCCCACCCCTGTTTCTTCCTGTGCTGCATCACTCCGTGGGCTGACTGAGACGTCATTTGCACAGAAGCTTTGATAGCTCATTGCAGAGAAGTGTCCTTGGGGCTAAACACATCTGAGACTACACAATTTTCTCCTAGCCAAGTTGTGTTTTTTCTTTGATCAGATGCATAGAGGGTGGCCCCATCAAGATTTGAATTTTTGCTACAAAGGTAGACCAGATCAATCTAGCTATGCTTCACCACCTGGGTTTGTCTTAATTCAGGCTTGGAGTATAATTAAGGCTTCAGGAAATAGCAGATACTTTCATTTGTTTTCATTTTTCTCTGTTGCTTGCTGGAATAGAGAAGTTGGTGGAGAAAAGATTCAAGAACACAAGGGAAGAAGACGTAAAGGCCATTCATGGGAATGAGTTTACCTATCAGTTTTACTCTTTGGCAACCTTTTAAACATTTAAATAAAGAGAATCTTTATTGTTTTACCACTATTATCACATTATGGCATGGTTTCCTTCTTGAAATGCGTTGGGGTTTGGAATGGAGGTAAATAAAAGATGAGCCACTGATTGGCTTGTATTGCTTTGACTGACATATTTTAAGACATTGGGTTTAACGACTGTTCCATGCAGCTCAAGATTTTAACAAGGCAAAAATTCAGAATTGAAAGCTGTAGACCTACTTTCAACAACAAGTATTAAAATTTTAATCTGGAGGAAAGCCACTCTTGACAATGTAACAAGGTAGATGGTGAAAGAAGAAAAGATAATAACTACTTTGGAAAATAATTTCTTCCTAATAAGGTATAAAATGTAGAGGAACTGTAGAGTCATGGTGTCTCAGAAATTCACAAATAGGTGGAATATTAGACAACATCTGATACAACTTTCACTTCATTGGTGGGAAAAATGTGGCCTGAGGAAAAATGTATAAATTTTCTCGGATAAAACAGCTAGTTTGACTAAAATGGAAAGAGGAATGATGAAACTACTGATAACAAACATGATATTTCAATCCTCTTCAGATTTTTTTGGAAAAGGAACATATATTGGTTTAAGTAAAAATTTTGCCTTGATGAAAACAGCAATTCTTTAGGAATTTGACTAGAATAGAAGCTGCTGGAAGACATCAAGTATGTGCTTTTGGAAATGAAAAATATATTTTTTCTTCTTCCACTGTTACTCAGAAACTAAATAAGCCTAACAGAACATATACAAACATAATTATTAATGACAAACATCTTTTTACTCATCTGAAAAAACACATAAGCTTAACTTATACTCTACTTAAAAATGAGTTTGAAATACGATCATTGCTTACTCAGTGGCCTGGCACATAAAAATGTGCATATGAAAAACATGATTTAAAACCTGGTGGATGAGGGAGGGCGAGGGAGAGAGAGAGACTACATCAAGTCACATGATTTTTCACTAATAGCTGAAGTTGCCCTAAGGAACTTTTTTTTTTCCATTAATTTTTTATTAGAATATATTTATTAAATGGGGGGATTCATTACGACAATTTCAAACAAGTTTATATTGTACATTGGTTAGATCACCCGCACTTTCTTTCCTCCTCAACCCCCTCCCTGCCCCACTTAAAGCTATGCAAGAGGTTTCTTTGTTCTATTTCATATAAGTATATGAAATTCATCAACCATTTTCCCTCACCTTAATCTTCTTCATTCACCTTGCCCTCTCCGAGAAGTACTACCTCCCACACTGTACTTATTTTACAGTCCTGTCTTTCATTTTTAATATCTGAGTTGATGTTCAAAGGGACTTTTCAATGCATACCCACTTTTGAGTATACTTTATTTTGATCTATTCAACCCTTCCATTATTTTCCCTAGCTCCTTTACCTGCCACCCCCATTTTTCAACACGTATCTTTACATCCTCTACCTTCTCAGATGTTGTTTTATGATATTGCTGATGCACTATCATTCTCTTTTCCTTTCCTTCCTTGAGTTCTATAAGGTAGTTCCACTGTTATAAACATGTTTCACATATGAATTTGTATAAGATCATGTTTGGTTTTGTATATATGTTTATCTTTCAGATCTATCTTTCACATATAAGGGAAACATTCAGCCTTTGTCTTTCTGAGCCTGGCTTACTTCACTTAACATTATGTCTTCCAGTTCATCCATTTACCTGCAGACCACATGGTGACATTATTCTTTATGACTGAGTAAAACTCCATTATATATACATAATTATATATTATACATATATATAATTATATATACATATATTATATTTATATATATAAATGTGTATATGTATATCACATTTTCTTGATTCATTCATCAGTTGTTGGGCATCTGGAGTTGTTTCCATAGTTTGTCTATTGTGAGTAGTAGTGTGATGAACATCGGTGTGCAAGTGTCTCTGTTGTACCCTGACTTACGTTCTTTGGGTATATGCCCAGGAGAGGTATCACTAGATCCTATGGCATTTCTACCTTTAGCTTTTTGAGAACTCTCCATATTGCTTTCCATAATGGTCGTACTAGTGTGCTTTCCCACCAACAGCATATAAGGGTTTCTGTTGTGCCACATCTTCACCAGAATTTGTTGGTTTGCCCTTGAATATGGTCATTCTAACTAGGGTGAGATGAAATCTTAGTGTAGTTTTGGTTTGCATCTCTTATATAGTCAGGGAAGTTGAACACTTCTTCATGCATTTATTGGCAGTTTGCCCCTCTGTCTTTGAGAATTCTCTATTTAATTCATGTGCCCATTTCTTCATTGGGATGTTGATCCTTTGAGGGTTGAGTTTTTGAGTTCCCTGTATATTCTGTATATTAGTCCCTTATTGGATGAATAACTGGCAAAGATTTTCTCTCATTTTGTGGGCAGTCTTGTAAGTCTAGTGACTGTTTCTTTTACTGTGCAGAAGCATTTTAATTTGATGCACTTCCATTTGTTCATTCTTTCTCTTAGATGTTGAGCTTTTTGAGGTTTACTTAAGAAGACATTCCCTATGCCTATATGTTCCAGTGTACTTCCAACTACTTCTTGTAGTTGTTTCAAAGTTTTAGTCATTATATTAAGGTCTTTGATCCACTTTTAGTTGATATTGATGCAGGGTGAGAGACAGGAGTCTAGTTTCAGTATTCTACATGTGGATATCCAGTTTTCCCAGTGACATTTTGCTGAAGAGGTTGTCTTTTTTCCATCGTGTGTTTTGGGATCCTTTGCCAAAGATCAGTTGGCTGTAGATGCATAGGTTTATGTCTGAGTCTTCTATTCTGGTTCATTGGTCTTCCTGTCTGTTTTTTGTCAATGCTATGCTACTTGTATTATTACGGCTCTAAAGTGTAGTTAGAAGTCAGCAATTTGTGTTACAAAAAGATCAGCATTAAACTTTTTACTCAGAATTGCTTTGGGTATCTGGGGTCTTTTGTGTTTTCTTATGTATTTTAGGATTTATTCGTCCATCTCTGTGAAGAATTTTATTGGAATTTTGATAGGGAATGAAATGAATATATAGATTGCTTTAGGCAGTATGGCCATTTTCATAATGTTGATTCTATCAGTCCACAAGCATGGGAGATCTTTCCATCTTCTGATGTCTTCTTTGATTTTTTTCGTCAGTGGTTTATAGTTTTCATTAAAAAAGTCTTTGGTTTTCCCTCATTAAATTTATTCCAAGGTGCTTTAGTTTTTTGAGGCTATTGTAAATGGGATTGTTTCCCTGATTTCTTTCTCAGTCTGTTCATTGTTGATATATAGGAAGAGTACTGATTTCTGTATATTAATTTTGTATCCTGCTACTTTACCAAAAGAGTTTATGATTTCTAAGAGTTTTTAAGATCTTTCAGTTATAGGATCAAGTTATCTGCAAATAGGGATAGTTTGGGAAGTCAACATTCTTGATGGATATAAAGTATAACTAAGAGCAACATAACCATGCTTCTGTCAGTGATGAACAACATATACAGCAGTGGTCCCTTAAGATTCTAGCACTTAGTGATATTAAAACCAACTTAGTTTATGTAATTATACTCTATGATACTCATGCTACAATGAAATCACCTAATGATGCATTTCTTAGAATGTACCCCATCATGAAGAAATACATGACTAATAGAATTTCTGGACTAAGCCTAAAGGCAGATGAAACATCCTACATGATTCCAAACACACATAACCCAAGAACTTTCCAACATGCTCCAGTGGAATGTGATTTCTGTACTGCTTATGTCTACATGGAGAGACAAATGGGACATAATGGTTACTCCAAACTTAGTTGAATGCTGTCAAACAGAAAGGATGACTGGTAATCTTAACACACAGCTGTCAGAACTCAACTAGGTTTAAAATCAGATCCCAGGTGGCTGAACTAGTAAGTGCTGAAGGTTTAGGCATGTAAAATACAGCTCAGAAATCTGAGATGAAAAACAATGACAGTGAATTTTACCAAGGTTCAGAGGTGAAGTTATACTAAAACAAAGTAATTAACATTATACAGAATAGTTTTCTTGGCAAAGCAGAATTAAATGTAAACTTAATAACAAAATGTTACCTGAAAAATCTCCAAACATTGAGTGGAGAGGACAAGAACTCTTCTAAATAAGTCAAAAATGACATTGCAAGAAAAAATTTTCAAAAATTTCTTCAACTGAGGGATAGTGGGGAAAATATTTTCCTTCAATTAAGGTGTATAAAACAGTTTTACTACAGAATAATTGAGCAACATTTTGTAAATAGGACAGACTAGGATTTATTCTGGGGTTAATTACTTCACATTAATA
Organism: Castor canadensis; assembly: GCF_047511655.1. NCBI lineage: Eukaryota > Metazoa > Chordata > Mammalia > Rodentia > Castoridae > Castor > Castor canadensis. The sequence continues at coordinate 31,573,008 of NC_133389.1, read as the reverse complement.
AAGCAAGACATTTTTGAGTTTTTTGCTCAATGCCCTGCTAAGTGAATTTTTTAGAATGACTTGTGGACACAGGCACATCCACCAATGTCTATGCCAGGCACCTCACATCCTAGATCTTGTGCAATTTCTTGACAGAAATTCACTGAGAGGGTCTCTGCTAAACACCTTCTGAAGTTCTCTCTTCATGAAATGCTGTGAGCTAACCACCTTGGTCTTCCTGATTTTCAGCTCCATCTCCTCACTCAGGGAAACCACTGAGTTCAGAATAGGTTCCATACCCCCTTGTGTCTGAAAAGCCCTCTGAAGGCAGTAGGCTGGGGCAATCATGGTTTGCCTCCCTTTGTTTTTTATTTAATTGGGGTCACTCCCTTTCATTGAAGATGTGCCATGCTCTAAAACAATTATCTCATCTATTTTGCTTTTTTTTTTTGACAGGTAGATTGGGGTGAAGTTGTTTAATTTAATTAAGTATAATCCCTTTTATATTCCTTTAACCTGATCAGAAGTAAAAGCTAATCTTCCAATAGTATTTACTAAATAAAAAATATTTACTTGATTTAAAAATTCTGAATTATGTGATGACAATTAAAAATAATTTTAAGATAAATTTGAGGAGCTTTATAATTCCTACTCTCTTATAGGAAACATAAACCATGAAGACAATAACTGTAATAAAAGAGCAGAAAGGACACACATCAAATCAATGTGCTAAAGGACTATAAGAGTTAGGATTTAGGGATAGTGACAGATTATTCTAAACTGATAGCAGTAAGGGAAACTGAATAGATGAAAACTTTGTGCAGTTGGGTAGAACTTACAGTGTAATTAGGACACATGGAATAGTAGAGATTGCAGAGTAAATGTACACTGATATAAAGCTAGAAACAATTTTGTGCCAGATGAAAGAGCAACAGCTTTTCTCAAGCCCTTATGAAAGAGCAAAAGTCTTTATCATGTTCATAAAATACAGAATGAGGGTATTCTTCCCAATTTATTTCATGAGGTGATCATAAACTTGATACCAAATTTGCAACAAAGTATCACAGAGCAATAACTGTTACAAATATCTACACAAAAATCCTAAAAACAAGATTAGCAAATTGAATCTAATCATTTATAAAGTGGATAAAACTTACTAATCAATGTTGGATATGCCAGAAATGCCAGGTTTATTCAACACTTTGAAAACAATTTAAGGAATTTTACTGCATTAGCAGTTTAAAAGGGAAAGTTGTACTGACATCTCAACAGATACAGAAAAACCACTTCACAAAATTCAACACTTACGATGAAAATTCTCAGCAAACTAGGAAACTGCCTCAATCCAGTGAAAGGCACAGAAAATCTCCTTTAGCATCAGTCCAAGGGGTAAAACCCTAAATACTTTACCATATAAAAGAAAAGTTAAGCATTAAGCACATGAAAATGTTCTTAGCATGAGATACCATTACACAGCCGTAAGAATAGCTAAATTATAAAGAAATACAGTCCCAAATATATTGCTGATAAGGAGAAGTTGGGACTCTACAATATTGGAGTTGGAAGTCAGAACTCTATGAATAGTAAAAACACTTTGTTAAAGAGATTGTCTTTACTTCTGTTAATGTGGTTTATTATGTTTATTGATTTTTGTATGTTGAACCACCCCTGCATCCCTGGAATGAAGCCTACTTGGTCGTGGTGAATAATCTTTTTGATGTGTTGTTGAATTCAGTTTGCCATTATTTTGTTGAGGATTTTTGCAACAATTTTCATTAAGGAGATTGGCCTATAGTTCTCCTTTTTGGAGGTGTCTTTGCCTGGTTTTGGGATAAGTATAATACTGGCTTCATAAAATGTGTTTGGCAGTTTTCCTTCCCTTTCTATTTCATGGAACAGTTTAAGGAGGGTTGGTATCAGTTCTTCTTTAAAGGTCTGATAGAATTCAGCAGAGAATCCATCAGGTCCTGGACTTTTCTTTTTGGGGAGACTCTTGATTGCTGCTTCAATTTCATTTTGTGTTATAGATCTATTTAGGTGATTAATTTCCTCTTGGTTCAGTTTTGGATGATCATATGTATCTAGAAATCTGTCCATTTCTTTAAGATTTTCAAATTTATTTGAATATAGGTTCTCGAAGTAGTCTCTGATGATTTCCTGGACTTCCATGGTGTTTGTTGTTATCTCCCCTTTTGCATTCCTGATTCTACTAATTTGGGTTTTTTCTCTCCTCATTTTAGTCAGGTTTACCAGGGGTCTATCGATCTTGTTTATTTTTTCAAAGAACCAACTTTTTGTTTCATTAATTCTTTGTATGGTTTTTTTGGTTTCTATTTCATTGATTTCAGCTCTTATTTTTATTATTTCTCTCCTTCTATTTGTTTTGGGATTTGCTTGTTCTTGTTTTTCTAGGAGTTTGAGATGTATCATTAAGTCATTGATTTGACCAAGAAATGGGCAAGTGAACTAAACAGAACTTTCTCAAAAGAAGAAATTCAAATGGCCAAAAAAACACATGAAAAAATGCTCACCATCTCTAGCAATAAAGGAAATGCAAATTAAAACCACACTAAGAGTCCACCTCACCCCTGTTAGAATAGCCATCATTAGCAACACCACCAACAACAGGTGTTGGCGAGGATGCAGGGAAAAAGGAACCCTCTTACACTGTTGGTGGGAATGTAAACTAGTACAACCACTCTGGAAAAAAATTTGGAGGCTACTTAAAAAGCTAAACATTGATCTACCATTTGATCCATCAATACCACTCTTGGGGATATACCCAAAAGGCTGTGACACAGGTTACTCCAGAGGCACCTGAACACCCATGTTTATTGCGGCACTATTCACAATAGCCAAGTTATGGAAACAGCCAAGATGCCCCACCACTGCCAAATGGATCAAGAAAATGTGGTATCTAGACACAATGGAATTTTATGCAGCCATGAAGAAAAACGAAATGTTATTATTTGCTGGTAAATGGATGGAATTGGAGAACATCATTCTGAGTGAGGTTAGCCTGGCCCAAAAGACCAAAAATTGTATGTTCTCCCTCATATGTAGACATTAGATCAAGGGCAAACACAACAAGGGGATTGGACTTTGAGCACATGATAAAAGCGAGAGCACACAAGGGAGGGGTGAGGATAGGTAAGACACCTAAAAAATTAGCTAGCATTTGTTGCCCTTAACACAGAGAAACTGAAGCAGATACCTTAAAAGCAACTGAGGCCAATAGGAAAAGGGGACCAGGAACTAGAGAAAAGGTGAGATTAAAAAGAATTAACCTAGAAGGTAACACACAGGCATAGGAAATTAATGTGAGTCAACTCCCTGTATAGCTATCCTTATCTCAACCAGCAAAAACCCTTGTCCCTTCCTGTTATTGCTTATACTCTCTCTACAACAAAATTAGAAATAAGGGCAAAATAGTTTCTGCCAGGTATTAGGGGATGGGGGGGTGAGGGAGGGGGTGGAGTGGGTGGTAAGGGAGGGGGTGGGGGCAGGGGGGAGAAATGACCCAAGCATTGTATTCACATATGAATAATAAAACAGTAAAAAAAAAAGAGACCTTGTCAATTTCGTTTTCCTTTGTTTTGTTTTCTCTTTCTTTCTTTTTCTTTTTGGAGACTTCATCTGTTTTTCAGTGAGGCTGTCCTCAAACTTTCAATCCTCCTACCTCCCCAGTGCTAGGATTATAGGGTATTTGCCAAGTTCTCCAAAAGTTACATCTACCCTATTGTTAACAGCTAACAGCTCTGGTGCAGTTTGTAATCAGAAGACTTCCAAGTTCTTTGTCTCCAGCAGGGAAGAATCCATAGTAGGACACATGAATGTAAATGGAGTTTATTAAAAGTTAGGAAAGGAAAATACAAAGGGGAGCATGGTAGAGACCAAGGTGGAAGCCAGAAGCCAAGAAAGCATGTTTTTGCTCTTCAGGTGCTTTTAAAACCAATGATAACCTGTGGGAAGGGGAGAACCAGTTGATTTCCATCCAGTAATCAATGAGTGGGCATGGGCAGTTCCCAACCAGGTGAAGGTAGGTCATTACCTGCCTCCATTGACCTTTGAGTCAGGGTGAGGAGCTAGGCAGACTCTTGTATATACATATGTTCATTCTCAGGTGCCCCACCATGAGGGAGGAAGTTCCCATTCTTTCTAACTTATTGCAATTACAATGGAGCTCTTAAGGTGTATCAGGGAGGAGTCTCAGTCCCAAACTTTCTCTTATTCTGGCCTGCTTCATTATGACCCATAATTCTAGTTATATATTTAGTCATGACTGTCAAAAGTATATGCTCACATAAAAATTTTCCTACAGATGTTCATAGTAGTTTTACTTACAATGTCTGAAAAATGGAAACAACTCAAATGCCCATCAGTAAGGGGAATGAACAAATTATAGTACATAAATACCAAGGTGTATTCCTTAGCAATAAAATAACCTACTGATTTGTGAAACAACATGGGGTGAAAAGATGTGGACCCAAAATGGTACACACTCTGATAATACATTTGTATGAAGTTTATAACAGTCAAAATTAATTTATGATCAAACTCAGAACAGTTCTATTGAGGATTGATGAGAAAAGATATTCCCTTATCTAAGATACTTTCTGAGATGTGAGATTGTTTGGTATCTTGATAGCGGTGGGAATTATACAGTTAAATGTACTTATAGGAACACCTTGAGAGCCATTTGTAGTGGTTCATACTTGTAATTCCAGCTACTTAGGAGGAGAAGAGGATTACAGTCCAAATCTGACCCCAGGAAAAAAGCATGAGACCCTATATGAAAGATAAGCAGAAGCAAAAAGGAATGGGGTGTGGATCAAGTGATACAGTGTTTGCCTAGCCAGTGGGAGTCTATGAGTTCAATTCCTAGTACCACAAAAACACATTTATTTATACAGTTAAGATCCATGCTTTTCACTTAGCTCAATTAAGAGAGGGTATATAGATATAATTATTCCACAGCAGGGTAAGTCCTAAATTCAACAGAAGTCTATGACAATACTATCAAAATAAAGAAATGTAAGGATGGCATATTTTATTTATAGGAATTCCTAAGAACCAAGTAAGTTTATATTATATCTCTATCCTAAATAAGGCCCCACAGAAAGTAATTGAGCAGGAGTTATTAGGTTAAAGCAGTGTTTTTACATAAGCATGTGCATTTGCAAGGATGTATGCTAAGACTACAATTAGGTTGTCATAGAAAGGACTCTTTGCTTTGTGAAAGCACAGCACAGGGTTGCCTTTAAAGAAAACCAGACTGCTGGGTCATTGCAGGCTGCAGAGTCAGAAGGTCAAGGAAACAATGCAAGGTCATTCTTTCAGTGAACGAAGGACCCTATTCTTTATTAGAATCTGGGGAAAGGATGGGTAATAGGCTAAAGTGAGCAAGTACTCACACAGGAACATCTAGTCTCTATCTTAACAACATAAGCATTGAATTAGCCTGAAGGCAGAGAGTCAACACCTAATTACTGAGAAAATTGCAAGAAAGACTTTGCAATGCATGGAATTTAAATTAGTAATAAATAGAGATGCTCTTGCCTTTTCTAAAGATGTAATTAAAGACCTTCAGTTCCAGTAACCACATGCTCTGGAATTAAAATATTGGTAGTTGGTTTTTGTTTTTTGTTTGTTTTGTTTTGCTTTGTGTTTTTACAGATGGTAGTTATTCCAAGTTTATTTCTAATACGTTTTCAAAAAACATTGAGTACATCTTTAATTTCTAGGCTAGTATTAAACACACAATATATTTCTATAAAATGAATCTTTTGTCGGTATAGGAGTCAAAGTGGTTATTAGACAATCAAGAATATCCCTGAGCTGAGGGTAGTGGTACATGCCTGTAATCCCAGTTACTTTGGAAATAGTGGTCGGAGGATTGTTGTCTGAGGCAAGCACTGGCAAAAGGGCAAGACCTTATCAAAAAACAAACTAAAAAAACAAAAGGACTTGGATGTGGCTCAAATGGTAGAGTACTTACCTAGAAAGCATAAGAACCTGAGTTTAAATTCAATCCCCAGTATCAAAGAAAAAAAAAGAATTTCCCCAAAAATACAAAGTTTAGATGTTAATTGAAATGGAACTCATACACATATTAACCTAGTATCCAAACGAACTTATCATTTCAACAGGTTTTTTTGGGAAGCCACAAGTCATTTAGATTATCAGACACATTTAATAATTGTCTAAAAACCTATGACATATGACATTACTAAATAGCATGAAGAATGACAAAACTTCACTCTTAGAAGGTATATTTGATTTATTTTAAGAGCAACTGAAGATCCTTCAAAACATCTTTCAAGTAGAGAGTAAGAATGCTGGATAATCCCACTATGGTTGAAAAAAGCAGAAAAAAGAAGGTGTTGACAGAAGTCAGTTTCCTTCTATGGAATATGCTCTGGCTCTGAACAGGAATCCATTTTAAAAAATTAGGAACTGTGCTATCAAATGTCTAGATGTTTCCAAATATCCAGCTGTTTGGCATTATGCAGCTCCTTCATCCGGTTGATTGAACAGTAAATGTTTCACTTTACATCTGCCTGTTTGCTGTTGTGAAAACAGCACCATTAGCTTTGTTATCATCACTGCTATAATCTGACCATGTACATAAATACTATAGTACAGTTCATTAAATGTGAGTTTTCCAAAGATTATTTGTGTGCTGTGTCTTATAATTTTATTAGATAATTGTGTCAGGTATGACTTGACCCACTTTCTAAATAAGGTACTGTCAATGCCTTGGCATTGCTGAACATAACATGTGCTGTGAAGAAGGAGGCTCCTTCCTGCTGATTTCCATATTTTTCCCTAGGGCTGGTTTCAGGGAAGTTTATTGCTGAATGTACCCTTTCCTGAGCTTGTGCTCCAAGTATTACGCTCCCTCTGTTATAATTTCATCCCCTTCTTTATAATACTTAATTTTCCCTTTGTGTTTGAGAGAACTGGACAGAATGATCATGTCACCTACATCTCCAAAAGGAAGATGAGCAATTTATTTTTTTATCTTTTATTTCCTATTTTGATCACTTATTAAATTCTTTCCTATTGTTGTCAAATAGCTATAAAATATTGTGTTTTTTAACCTGTGTAGCTGAGTGAAGTGAGTGACACCAAATTTTTTTATTCTAGTTATAGGGACACTTACTTGTTGAAGGTTAGAGGACAGGAAAAAATAGGACTACATGTTGGAGTTAGTTCTACAGAGAAAAATAAGTATCATGCTCTGCTAGGGTGCACAAAGATTTTTATAAGTGAAGTCATACAATAATGCAACAGACTACACCAATAGCTTCTCAACCCATAAGAAACATAAGTCAAGAGGATCTAAGGTCTCTTAAAGAAAAAAATGCATAACTATGAATATAAATTGAATTCCTCTGCCAACTGCACCATAAACCCCCTTCCTACTCCTTTCTAAGCATGAGTTCTTATTTTTATCATAGTTTTATTATAGGCAGAGTTTTAAATTTTAATTTTGTTAAGCTAAGTACATCCATCTAGTAAATATTCAATTTAACTCTCTAGAGTATTTTTAGTTGAACATTGTATTTTTCTTTAAATGTCTGATTCTTTTACTTAAATTTGAACTTAAAAGTTTCAAAAAGGGGTATGCTGTACATTATATAACCCCTTTAAAAACTGAAACTACAAAGCTTTTTGAGGGGGCTGAGATTTATTTTAATATAAGTCTCTAGTTGAATATAAGTATAAACTTAATTCTAAACTATCAAGAATTTTACAACTGAGTACCTGTTGATAAAATACAATATTGCCTATCCTCACTTAAAAAAGGCACCACAAAAGCTATATGAGTGCAGGAAGTCCTCAGTGATTTCATCATGTGTTTGATAGAGCATAATGGAATAAAATCATTTCTAATGATAGTAAAATAAATAAGAATTTATGAGCATTGACATAGGAAATTAGGTGTTGTATGACAAGTATGCCCCTTCTTATAAAGAGCTAAAGCAACTTGCCCAAGGCATGCAGTTGTTAATAGTGACATAGTTCATCATCCAGGCTTGTACTTGAAATATAATATTATATGGCTTCCTTCTTGGAAAAGGAAATGCTACCAGTAGATCTTCTCAGATTCTTATCCATCTCTAATAATTTTCCCATAAAGTTTCTATTTAAATTAATAGATCTTGTCCCTACCCAGAAATGTGGATCAGACACATAGAATTCAAATATAACATACAAATTGACTAAAGCAAGTCTTACTTACTGATTTTAGAAATACTTGCTAGATATTGATGACATTCCTTGAACATATAGGGGAATACTTCAGAAAGGAAACTAGGTGAACACAGTTACAATGCCATGCATTGTGGGCTACTTCAAACCAGAAAGGACATTCATCAGAGCATGGAATTAATTCTGGACCATGTCACAAGGATGCAGCTGTATATATAGATGATTGTAGATGAATTTCTGGTGGAAATCAAGCAGCTGATGCCAAATATAATATGGAAGATCAAAGAGCCTCTCTAATGCAGGAAAACAAGAAGAGAAGACTTCCTAAGTTACTAAGACCTTAATAATGCTGCATAAATTAACATACTGTGTTACTGACACTAGGAAGTGATATCAAGAACTGAAACAAAGTAGAGGGCATAACAGTATGCACACATATGTATGGGAATTTTCTATAAACTACAAAATGACTTTATAATCCTATTCCTGATAAAATAATTTAATCAATGAGAAAATGTATATTTATCCTTACCTTACAGCACATATATGAGTAAATCCCAAGTTATTTGGGAGGCTGAGTTAAGAGAATAATGATTCAACACCTATCTCAAAGGACAAGCCAGATGTAGTGTCACATTCCTGTAATCCTTGTTATGAGGGAGACAGAAGGATCCACAGCTGGACTTGATAAAAAGTATGAAATCCTATCTGAAAAATAACTAAAGCAAAAAAAGGTCTGCAGACATAGTTCACTCAAGAGGTAGAGTACTTTCCAAGTAAGCATGAGGCCCTGAGTTCAAACCCAATACCAAAAAAATAATAATTACCAAATGGATTAAAAAGCTATATGTGAAAATCAAAAATTTTAAAAGGAGAAATTTTAGGATATCTTTATATAGCTCAGAAAGGAAAATACTTAGTAATACAAGATGAAAAACTTTGTAAAACATAAACATTTCCTCTATTTTAATATATAAAAGTATGAATCTTATGTTTAAAAAGAAAACATAAATGATTTTAAAGTGCAAACTACATGTAAGGAAAATGTATTTCCAACACATCTATATGACAAAGATAACAATCTGCAATATATAAAGAGCTTCACTTGTAATCTCTAAATCCTCATAAAAAACGGACACTTTTCATTGTTCCCTCATTTGCCTAAAATGGAAAGAAGACATAACTTTTTTAGACAAAGAATAGAGTGATTATTGTTGCAGACAAGATCCAATAATAGATGCTAAATTTAGTGGGCAAAAATTTGAGGAGAAACAGATTTTTCATCATCTCAGAATATGTCCCTTAAGGTAGTTCTTAACTACAATATGGAAAATTAATTTTGCAATGGAGAATCCTAGACAAACCAGTGGGGAACACACGCAATAGGAGAGAGTGCTGAGGTGGTTGGGTACCCTTCCCTCTCAGGGGCAGTCTGAGTGCCTGAGACACAGATAGAAACAAAGGATCAAGCCTGTGTCTGGCTTAGTTCTCTGACTCCAGGGCCTGCCTCCTGCCTGCCAGTTTTGACTGCTAGGTGGTGAGATCACTGAGCCTGAACTTTTGAATCACAGTCTTCTACCAACAATAGGGAGGTTTATTGTTGGGAAGGACTTGAAAACATGAAGAACCACACTTAGGAACTGCATCCAGACCCTCTGAATCACAAAACTTATACAACCTCTTCTTCCCCACATTTAGGTGAACTGTTAGACAGGGTCTGTATACATTGAAATCATTAGACAGAGAGACTATGTACCACAGTTGACCACCATCTACTGCAGAGCTAAGTGCTCTATTTGCTCCCCCACCAACACAATTTTTTGACTCATTTAGGGATCACCCTGAGGCTTGGATGTTTGCTGTCCCTAGGAACACAAGCCAGGGTTCATGCAGAGCAAGGGAGAACCTTCCCACACAACAGACTTCAAAGCTGTCTACAGTCAATAGCAGCAGCTAGTACACAAAAGAGAAAAGCTTCTATAGTGAAACTGGCAAGGAAGCAGACAACTGGCCCTTCTATAAGAGAATCCAGCTAGTCTAGCTCAATCTGAGCAGTACCAGGGATCAAGCACAATGCCCTGAACATGTGGACACATGCTTGGCTATTGACCTACACCTTCCAGTTCAGTGGTTAGAAATAACACCACAGTCTGGATTCTACATTGTCCTCACTGAGCATGGAGATTCTTTCAGCTGAAAGACTACAAGTGATTAAAACTTCCAACCAACAATGTGGCCTCTGATGAATAAATCCCTAGAAACACAAATAATATGAAAAATGCAAGGCAACATGTCTTCTCAAAAGTCAACAATTTCATAATAAAGGACTTAAAAAATAGTGAAGCAGATGAAATTTCAAGCAATGTACTTGAAAGAACAATGATAACAAAATTAGAGAGGACATATATAAGCACCTGAATGAATTAAAGATGATACAAATAAACAGTTGAATGAACTCAAGGAAAATTCAAATGAAAATGTGAATGAGATAAGGAAGACAATGTAGGAGATGAAAGAAGAATTCAATAAATCCTGAAAAAAATCAACTGGAAATTAAAAGCTTATTAACTCAAATTTAAAATAAAAAGCATCATTTGAAAGCCTTGCTTCTGAAATGGAGCAAGTTGAAAATAGAATATCAGGAATCAAAGAAAAAGCGGATGAAGTAGATCAATCAGACAAAAACAAAGAAGAAATATTAAGAAAATACAAATGGATCTACACGACCTCTGATACCATCAAAAGGCCAAACCTATGAATCATGGGTATAGAAAAAGGAGAAGAGGCACAAGCTAAAGGTATAAATAACATATCTTTAAAATAATGGCAGAAAACTTCCCCAATCTTGAAAAAGAGAGCCTTGAAAGAAAATAGTGATCAACCTAGATTAATGGATCCATCAAAGATAACCTTTAATGGATACATAAAAACCTTTCATGATAAACAAAAATTAAAGAGTTCATGACCCTTAAACCAGCAGTGCAAAGGACACCTAAATGAACCCTACACACACAGAAGTATAAGATAAACACAACCAAGAAAATCCAGAATATAATAAATTACACTAGATAAGCAGATTAGGAAATGAGGGTTAGGAAAAATGCAAACATCACAAAGCCAAAAAAATGACAGAAAATACCACAACCTGCCAATAATGACACTGAATATTGATGGTCAAAATTCTCCAAAAAAACGACATGCAATGGCAGGTTGGATTAAAAAGCAGGACATGCCAATTTGTTGCTTGTGATAAATGCTTCTCACTGACAAAGAGAAACATTGGCATAGGATGAAAGGACAGAAGCACAATCTCCTAGGACCTCCAGAATACAGTCACTGCTAATAGGAAAGCTTATAGCTATAAGCATCTACATCAAAAAAACAGAGAGCTCAAATAAATACCTTATAATGCACCTTGAGTGCCTAGAGAAACAAGAAAATGCCAAAGACAAAAGTAGTAAATGGAAAGAAATAAAGATTGGGGTAGAAATTAATGAAATAGAGACTTAAAAATACAAAAAAATGAAAAAAGTTGGTTCTTTGGAAAATTAGAAAGATTGATAAACTCTAAGAATGATCATAAAGGAGGGAAAAGAACCAAATTAATAAGATTACAGATGAAAACAGTGATATTTTAACAAATACCAATGAAATCCAGAGGGTCATTATGGAATACATTAAAAGTTTATATTCTAATAAGGAGGGAAATCTAGAAGAACTGGATACATTTCTAGATGTGTTTGGCCATCAAAATGTAACCAAGAGGACAAACATTTTAAACATATCTATAACAAGCTATGTGATTCAAACAGTAATAAAGTGTTTCCTAACAGTCAATGACCAGATGGATTCACTGCTGAATCATAAAACCTTTAAAGAAACACCATACCATTGTTCCTCAAAACATTCCATGAAATAGAAAGGCTAGGAACACTGCCAAACTCATTCTATGAAGTCAAAATTGCCTGGATACCAAAACTGAATAAAGCACGACAAAAAAGAAAGCTATATTTCCTGGATGAACTTAGACACAAAAGTTTTCAATAAAATATTTGCAAACCAAATGCAATAACAAATTAAAAAGATCATACATCACGAGCAAGTTGGTTTCATTCCAGGAATGAAACATATACAGCAAGTGAATAATTTAGCACATAAACAGAATCAAGGACAAAAATCACAGGATCATCACAATAAATTCACAAAAAACCTTTGACAAAATTAATCTGTAATGATAAAAGCACTGAAGAAACTAGGAATTGAAAGAGTGTACCTCAACACAATAAAGGTTATAGGAAAATCTATAGCTAGCATTTTACCAAATGGGAAAAGCTGGAGTCATTTCCACTAAAATCAGGAAGAAAACAAAAGTGTCTACTCTCCCCACTCTTAATCATTGTAGTACTGGAATTCTTAGCAAGATCAATAAAACAAGAAAAAGAAATAAAAGGGTTTCAAATAAATGAGGAAGTCAAATTATTCCTATTTGCAGAAGTTATAAATATACGATGGAGAAAAGACAGCCTCTTCAACAAATGTTGCTGGGAAAAGTGGTTACCTGTCTGCAAGGAAGTGAAACTAGATCCGTGTCTATCATCCTGTACTAGTATCAACTCAAAATGGATCAAGGACCTAAATATCAGACCTGAAACTCTGAAGTTACTATAGGAAGGAGCAGGAAACACTCTGGAACAAATAGGTATAGGCAAAGACTTCCTCAATAGAACCCCAGCAGCCCAGCAACTAAGAGAAAGGATGAATAAATGGGACTTCATAAAATTAAAAAGCTTCTGCACAACAAAAGAAATGGTCTCTAAACTAAAAAGACCACCCACAGAGTTGGGTGAATGAACCAATTAAGAAATGGGCAACTGAACTAAACAGAACTTTTTCAAAAGAAGAAATTCAAATGACCAAAAAACACACGAAAAAATGCTCACCATCTCTGGCCATAAAAGAAATGCAAATAAAAACCACACTAAGATTCCACCTCACCCCTGTTAGAATAGCCATCATCAAAAACACCACCACCAACAAGTGTTGGTGAGGATGTGGGAAAAAAGGAACCCTAATCCACTGCTGGTGGGAATGCAAGCTGGTGCAACCACTCTGGAAAAAAATTTGGAGACTTCTTAAAAATCTAAACATAAACCTGCCATATGATCCAGCAATCCCACTCCTGGGGATATACCCAAAGGAATGCAACACAGGTTTCTCCAGAGGCTTCTGCACGTCCATGTTTATTGTAGCACTATTCACAAGGCCAAGTTATGGAAACAACCAAGATGCCCCACTACTAATGAATGGATCAAGAAAATGTGGTGCTTGTACACAATGGAATTTTACTCAGCCATGAAGAAAATTGAAATATTATCATTTGCAGGTAAATGGATGGAACTGGAGAACATCATTCTGAGCGAGGTCAGCCAGGCTCAGAAGACCAAAAATCGTATGTTCTCCTTAATATGCGGACTTTAGATCTAGGGCAAATGCAGCAATGTGGTTGGACTTGGATCATGAGAAAAGGGGAGAGCACATACAGGAGATAAAAGAATAGGTAGAAAACCCAAAACATGAAAACGTTTGATGTCCCCACTCCAGAGGAACTAATACAGAAACCTTAAAACGGGAGGTTATCATGAGCAGGGGATCAGGAACCAATTTAAAGATCAGTTAGAGTTGAATCAACATTGGTCATAACACATGGGTACATGAAAGCAGTAGTAGGAATCTTTCTGTATAGCTATCCTTAACTCAACTAGAAAAAACGCTTTGTCTTTCTTATTATGCATATGTCTTTTTTTTTCAACAAAATCAGTAATAAGGGCAGAACAGGACTTGCCTGAAAGTGAGGGGGGAGGGTGGGAGGGGGGAGGAGGGGAGGGTGGAGAAATGACCCAAACAATGTATGCACATGTGAATAAATGAACAACAAAATAAATAAATAAAACCCAGAAAAAGAAGGCAATAATCTACCAGTTAAAAAAAAAAAAAGATTACATCAAAAAAATCTCCTAGATCTGATAAATACTTTTGGCAATGTGGCAGAATATAAAAGTAATATGCAAAAATCATTAGTTTTTTATGTATACCGATAATGAACTGGCTGTGAAAGAAATCAGGGAAACAGTTCCATTCACAACTGCCTCTATAAATACCTAGGGATGAATTTCAGTGAAAACTACAAAAACTTGAAGTAACAAATTAGAGAAGACACCCTTGTTCCTTCCTATTATTGCTTATACTCTCTCTACAACAAAATTAGAAATAAGGGCAAAATAGTTTCTGCTGGGTATTGAGGGGGGGAGAGGGAGGGGGCGGAGTGGGTGGTAAGGGAGGGGGTGGGGGCAGGGGGGAGAAATGAACCAAGCCTTGTATGCACATATGAATAATAAAAGAAAAATGAAAAAAAAAGACTATGTTAACTGATTGACAGAATTAATACTATGAAATTAACTATACTACCAAAATCAACCTACAGATTCAATGCAATTCCCATCAAAATCTATTTATTCAAGCCTAAAATTCATATGGAAACATAAAAAGGACCCTGAATAGCAAAAGGAGTGCTGAGCAAAAAAAGTAATACTGGAGGGTGTCACAATTTCAGATTTCAAATTATACTACATAGCTGTGGTAACTGAAACATCATTATAATAAAACAAACATGAAGACCAATGGAATAAAACAGAAGACCTAGAAATAAATTCATACAGCTACAGCCACTTGATTTTTGACAAAGGAGCCAAAAATATATTTTGAAGGAAAGACAGCCTTCTCAACAAATACTGTTAGGAAAACTGTTTATCAACATGTTCTACCTGATACTAGACTCCCATGTCTGTACAAAAATTACTTCAAAATGGATCAAAGATCTTAATGTAAGATCTCAGATTTTTAAATTTCTATAGGAAAACTGAGGGAAAGCACAGGAACGTATCTGCATAGGCAATTATTTTCTGAATAGAACTCCAATTGCCCAGGAAATAAGCAAGTACTGACAAATGAGACTTCATTAAATTAAAGTTTCTGCCCATCAAATAATTACCAAAGTCAATAGATAATACACAGAATGGAAGAAAATTTTTGCCAGCTATTCAATAGATAAAAGCTTAAAATCCAGAATAAGCAAAGAGCTCAAAAAATTAAATACTTAAAGAACAAATAATCCAATTAATAAATGGACAAATGAATTAAACAGACAAAACTCAGAAGCAGCATGAATGGCTAATAAATGTATGAGAAATGTTGAATGTTCTTATCCATAAAGACACTGAGATTCCATTTCACACTAATCAGAATAGGAGTCATCATGAAAACAAACAGCAAATTCTGGTGAAGATGTGGGGGAAAAGGATCACTCATGAACTGTTGGTGGGAATGTAAAATAGTGCAAACACAATGGAAATCAATATGGAGGTTTATTGAAAAACTATAAATAGACGTACCTTATGAACCTGCTTTACCACTCTTGGGCATAGATCTAAAAGACTATAAATCAACACACACTAGAGATACCTGCATACCCATGTTTATCACAGAACTATTCACAATAGCCAAATAGTACAATAAGTCTAGGTGCCCAACAATTAATGAATGGATAAAGAAAATGTATATATACATAACACCATCTTAATCAACTATAAAGAAGAATGAAATTAAGCTCTTTGCAGGAAAATGGATGGAACTAGAGATCATCATGTTGCAGGAGATAAGCCAAGCTCTAAAAGAGGGAGGGAGGTCTAGGGAATATAACAGAGAGGGCGAACTTGCTCAAAGTATACTGTACACTTCCATGGAATTATCACAATGAAATCCATTTGTATTATTAACATATGCTAATACTATTTTCAAAAAATGAAAAACTACTGTTGAAAATGTTCTGACTATAAATACAAATAGCTATACCTACAAATATTTAATTATATTCATTTTTTATGATGAGAAAGATAGTCATGTAATAGCTACATATGGAACTGTATGTACATGTATGTAGAGTAAATAATGAAACACAATGAACTATTGGAACTCCCACTCTCCAATTTAAATTTGTCTCCAAGATACTAGCAAATTTCCCAGAGGATATTCCCACCTGCCAGGAGACCAGGTTTGCCTGACTGCAAATTTCACAAGCTATGCTAAAACATGCTATCTCCTTTGCAGACAACATTAAATACTGCAAGATATAAATACCCAGAGTAATTAACCAGAGCTTAAAAACCTGGATTCTAGAAATTTCCTCAATTACAGAGAGTTCTGTGGCCGTAAGTAATATATCTAGTCGTAGTGTGAGTAAATCTTTAAAACACAATAATATACATTACTTAATTTATAACAGGTAAGTCATAGCCATATACCTCAAAAGATAAGTATAACTATGTAAATGAGGAATGACTTTTTTTTCTGCCCTCTCTTGCTTTTTTACATAAATAAGTCTGAGATAGACTTTCCAGGGCCAATATATGGCTTCATAATTCAGTCAGAATGCATGCTTCCAGGCATGGTTCTGCCTGGAAGTAGGGGGAGAGGTGAGGAGAGGTGACCCAAACAATGTATACATATGTGAATAAATGTAAAAACAATAAAATAAAAATAAATAAATAAATAAAAATAGATGAAAGAAAAAAAAAGAATGCATGCTTCTTCCAAGTTTAATAGTTCACAGTCCTCACTGTCCAGATTATTGTTTAAGTTATAGACTTACATACATATTTATAGCCAGCAAGATGAAGAAATGACCAATAAAAACATGCAAAATAATTTAGCTGTATGTTATGTGGTTTTTAAGAAGCTTTCACAAAATCTTTCTGCTCTCATTGGCCAATTATTTTTGCCATCCTATTTGCAAGGAAAGTGAATATTATATTCTTCATTTCAGGGTGCCACATATCCAGCTCAAGTCATGCATTCTAGCTCTAAGAAACAAAGAAAGAAAGAGGATATATTACTGTAGATGATGAGCACTTTCAATTACATGAGCAAATGCAAAGCGTGGACAGATAATAAGGTGTAACATCTACATTTTAGAGTTATAATTCTATAATCTTTGCCTATACAGACATATAAGACATCTTTACCATATGTATATGTACTCATATATTTAACCTGCCTGTCAACTTTATGAATATGAAAATCTAGCATAAAAACACAATCTTTTTGATATGCACAGCTTTTTAAAAATAACATTTCCATGAGGCAGTAAAGTTATAATATCTACATCATTCCTAAAAAGGGAAAAAACATGCACATACCACAGAGCTCAGAACCTGCTATCAATTCCATTCACAGTGGCAGAATGACTCTAATAGCAAAGACATTTATGAGTCATAAATTACCATTTATAAATGCAATGTTTAGTGTTCATTTCAATGGACGACATATGGTCGCAACATTTCCAAATAGCTTGAACTGATAAATAGGCCACTGAAGTGGTTCAATTTGTTAAAATGCTAACACATTAACTCCTGCAGGAGTCAGGCTGCAGGTTTGCATCTGAATTGCTGAGCACTGACTTTGAGATTGCAAGATGCTACCTTTGGAAACTGGGCCAGGATTTATGAAGTAGGTCTCATAGTCCATTTTTCATCATGATTTATATGATTCTATGCAAAGAGATTTAGTAATTCATCAAGAAGAACCCCACTCATTTGCCTTCACATTTCAGAATAAGACAATCCCCAATACCAACAATGACCTGCTGTTTTACTTGAGCTTCCTCTGAGATGTATCTTGTGGACATAATTAGGGACCAGAATGTTTCCAAATACTTTACTGCAAATACTGGCATTATGAGACCTCCCAAGGGAGAAGAAAAAGAACCAATAGAGAGATGTTCAATTCAAAATTAGTAAATTTATATTAAAAATGAATTTATAGGCCACAGTATTAAAGAGATTCGATATCATCACACTGCCCTAACATAGAAATAACTGAACAAACTGAAAAAAAAAAACAGTCTTAGCTTTATTAAAGAATGTAGGTCACATGTAAAACTCAAAATCAGAGAGACTGAAAGATACAGAAGATCAAATTTGCCAGAATGGAGAATCACAAGCACAAGCCTCCACTGGAAACAGTTCTGGTGTAGGAAAACTGGAACTGTAATGGACAAATTCATGGAGGCTCAGTGCAGACACATCTAGGATTTGTAGCCTCTAGGACCCCAGTTTTAATTTTCCTTTATCTCTCTCTCTCTCTCTTTTTTTTTATTATTACTGGAGATGAAACCCAGGAAGTCATGCTTCCTAGGCACATGTGCTACAATTTTCCTAAAACCCCCATTCTTTTGTTTTGAATATAGAATCTTATTAACTTTGCTTATGTGGGCCTCGAACTCATAATCCTCTTTCTTCTACTTTCCAAGTATCTGGGATTAAAGATGTATGCCACCATGCCAGATCAGCACCCACTCTAAAGGGAGCACCCTCAAACTAAGTTTCTCAAAGCCTATTTTGGAGAAAGTACTGCCTGTTTTACTGTTTCTTGGTGGGTGAGGAAATTAACTATTTTGAACTAATTTCACATTACATCATTCTCTTCTCAATAAGGCTGGCCCTTAAAAGAAGAATTCTTTATTTTTCAGACAGACATAACCCACTGGAACCTTATTACAATGGAAATGACCAGGAGGAAGGAAATTACCCAAACCATGCTCCACAGTCTCATTAAAACAATGATCAAATCATAAGACTATGTAGAATGCACCCATTCCATCTGCACCTTAGAACATTACTAATGCCCTATTTAGTGCAAGCCCTTTATATAGTACATCATATTGCAAACCACGTGTAGTTTCCAACAAAAATTTCAAAGTGTGTGTAAAATATAATCTGAGGAGACAAAGTAAGCATCTGGGTATGCCAGACGTAAAAGGAATGTTAGAATTATTAGACTAGGATATTTAAAATAACTCATCAGTATGCTAAAGATGCTAACAGAAAAATGGATGACAGGTATTAAAGGCAGAGACAGATATTTCAAGACAGAAAAAAACAAGTTATAGAGATCAAAAATATTGTAAAAAAATAATTCTCTTGATGAGATTACTGGAAAACTGGACATAGTTTAGGAAAGAATATCTGAACTTGAACTAATACGAATAGAAACTCTCAAAACAAGAAAAAAACAGGAGAAAAAGAGACAGAATGTCAAGGAACTGTGGAACGATCATAAAAGGTAATGAGAATACTGGGGGAAAACAGAGAAAAGGAATAGAAGAAAGAATAATGACTGAAAATTTACTCAAATTAGTGTCAGACTTCAAACTACAACTCCAGGACTCTCAGAGCACGTCATGCACGTCAATGGCAAACCAGCAATAAGAAGGAAAAACAACAGAAATCAACCAACCAACAATGATAACAAAAAACTCCACATACTCAAATTCTAGAAAATCACAAAAAAAAAGCACTCAAAGAAGACAGAGGGAAAAACTAAAATAATAATTACATCAACTTCTTATCAGAAACGATGTAACACTAAAGAGATTAGAGTGAAATATGTAATGTTCTCAAATGCACATTTATTTAAATATATTATTATTATATTGAACACATTTTTATTTTATCAACTAAAAGCAAGAAAAATAAGTATTTATATGCAAGTGTAAAAGTGTAATGCATGTATATATAAATGTATAGGCAAAATGAATGACATCCATCATACAAGGGATGGGAGTGGAAATTTAGGAAAACATTATTATTATAAGGTATTTGAACTGCTGGCAAAGGAGTATAGTACTATTTGAAAGAGGATCTGGACTATTTGTAAATCTATGTTGAAAACACTAAAGCTAAGAAAGGAGAGAAAATAGAATTATATCAAATGCTTGATTAAAACCACAAAAAGAAGTAAAACATAGAAATAGGAGCAAAAGACAAGGACAATGACCAGAAAAAGTTAACAGATATGTTAGATATTAATCCAAGTATATTAATAATTAAATCAAATGCCCATGGTTTCAATATACCAATTAAGAGACAGAGATTATCATGATGGATCGCAAAATAAGACACAACTGTATGCTGTGTACAAGTAATACACTTAAGGGACAGAGGCATGGCTCAAGCATTAGAGCATCTGCCTAGCAAGAACAAGGCCCTGAGTTCAAATTCCAGTACCAACAAATACATATATATTTAAAATATTTAAAATTTAAAGACACTTATAGATTAAAAGTAAATAGACAGAGAAAAACTTACCATGCTACTAGTAATCAAAAGAAAACTAGTGATTATGTTAACTTCAAACAGAACAAATCAGATCAAGAAAAATTATGAAGGACAAAAATAGGGAATTATATAATGATGAAGGATCAATTTTCCAAGAAGATATGATTCTCCTTAATGTTAATGTTCCAATAATAGAATATCAAAATACCTGAGAAATGCAA
Source organism: Castor canadensis (assembly GCF_047511655.1). NCBI lineage: Eukaryota > Metazoa > Chordata > Mammalia > Rodentia > Castoridae > Castor > Castor canadensis. The sequence continues at coordinate 31,552,421 of NC_133389.1, read as the reverse complement.
GGCAGAAATATACATGATAGAAATACAAGGAGAAATACTTGAATCCACTAATAAAGATGGAGGCTTGAACACTGCTATATCCCTGATGAACGTATCCATGAAGCACAAAATCAGTAGGTGCACAGTGGAACTCAGCTGCATGCACTTTCAATTGACTGGATACAATTGACATCAATAAGCAACTTCTTCCAATGACAGCAGACCGCACATTCTTCCCAAACTCATTTGATATACTCACCAAGATAAACCCCAATCTGGATGACAAAACATATCTTACCAAATTAAAAGAACAGAAATCATGCTCTCAAACTACAATGGAATTAAACTAGGAATCAATAATGAAAAGATACCTTAAAAACTTAGAAATTAAACAACACTTTTCAAAATAACTCATGGCTCTAAGAAGAAATCTTGAAAAACTTCTTTAAATATTCTGAACGAAGATTAGCAAAACTGAAAAGACTTTAGCCAGGATAAGGAAAGGAAAAAAAGAAAAAGGACAAAATTATTACTACCAGAAATTAAAGAGGAGGCATTACTAGAGATCCCATGAACATTGGAAGGGTAATAAAGAAATACTGTAAGAACTCTAAGCCCTCAGATTTGGTAACCTGCATGAACCAGTTCATAGAAAGAAACAATATGTCAAAATTCTAACATGAAAAGATATCTGAATGGACCTAAATCTATTAATGAAATTGGATCAGTAATTAGTAACTTTGTAGCTCAGACAGCAAAATGCCTAGATGGGATAAACAAAAAGGTTTAAGCTTTTGATTACTCTTCTGTAATCTCATCCAGAAGATAGAAGCAGAAGAAATACTTTCTAACTAATTCTATAAAACCAGAACTAATCTAATAAAAAAATCAAAGATATTATAAATAAAATATGAGGCCAATATCTCTTGTGAACATAAATGTGAAAATCTTCACAAAATATTGGCAAATAAAATCCAACAATGTATACAAATAATCATATACCATGTCTAAGTAGCATTTATTCCATATTTGTAAGACTGGTTCCATGTTCAAAAATCAATTAATGTAATCCACCACATTAATGAAATAAAGAAGAAAAACTGACATGAGTGCTCATGAAACACATTAGATGCAGTAAAAGTATTTGACAAAATATAACACTCACTCATATTAAAAACCTATGAACTAGAAATAGAGAGACATTTTCTTAACTTGACAAGACACTGTAAAAATGTACAGTGAACATACTTAAAGGTAAGAAAGTAGGAGCTGTCTCCCCGAAATCAGGAACAAGTCAAGGGTGTCTTTCTTATCACTCCTATTCAACATTGTACTTGAAATTCTAGTCAGTATAATAAGACTAAAAAAAAACATGAAGAAAGAAAAATGAGTCCATAGAGTAGGAAGGAAAGATAAAGATATCTTTGTTTGTGGATGCTATGACCAACCACACATGGAAAATATGAATTGACAAAAGAAATAGCAAAAAATTAAATTAGCAAATAGATTATAAAAAATTTAAAAAATTTAAGATAAGAAATTATTTTTTAATTAAGAATTTAAATTAGCAATAGGTTATAGTAAGGTCACATGGTATGATATCAACATACAACAATCAATCATTTTTCTATTTACCATCTATGCAAATAGGAATCTGAAACTGAATGTATAAAACATTTATGTTAATACCTCCCAAAAATATATTCTTACAAGCAAATGTATTGAAATGTGTACAGGGTAAATGAAGAAATCTGCAAAACTGTAATCAAACAAGAATGAACTAAATAAAGAGCTATCCCATGTTCATGAGTTGTAGAAAGTCTTAATCTTGTCTAAATTTCGGGTGCCCGTAACTTGATCTCCAGATTCACATTAAACCCAGTCACCATACCAGTAAATTAATTTTTTGGCTCTCAGCAAATTGATTATAAAATTTACATGCAGAGATAAGAGACCTAGAATAGCCCAAGTAATACTGAAGGAGAACAAAGTTGGAGAGCTGGCATTAATCAATTTGAAGACTTAAAATAGGGGATGGTGGAGTGGCTCAAGTGGTAGAGTGCCTGCCTAGAAAGTGTGAAGCCCTGAGTTCAAGTCCCAGTACCACCAAAAAAGAAAAAGACTTAAAATAAATGTACAAAAATCAAGCCAGTGTACTATTGGCAAAAGAACAGAAATGGAACAAAATAGAAAGCTCCAAAATAGACCAGGACAAATATAATCAACTGATATCAAAGACAAAAGTAATACTATGGAGGAAAGACATTCTCTTCCACAAATGATGATGGAACAAGTAGACTTCCCTAAATAAATAAATCTAAGCAGAGAGCTTACATCTTTCACAAAGGTAACACAAAATGGAAAATAGACCTAAATGTAAATGCAAAGCTATAAAATTCCAAGATGATAACATAGAATACGATCTAGAATTTTTAGTGTTCAGTGATGAGTTTGTTCACATAACACCAAAGTCTCAATCCATTAAGGTAATAGTAAACAAACTATTATTTATTAAAATCTAAATGTTTTGCTCTGTGAAAGATACTGTCAAGTAAATTAAAAGAAAAGCTACATAATGGAGAATATATATATTATATATATATAGGAGACATATTTAGTAAACAACTACTACTCAAAGAATACAAAGAACTTTTATAACTTAAGAAAGTAAAGAACACAACTAGAAAATGAAAAGAAATGACATTGTTAGACTCCTCACCAAAGAAAAGCAATGGAGAATAAACATGAAAGGAGGTTCAACATTATAAACATGAAGGAGATTCAAATAAAGATGAGGTACACCCATATGAGAATGTCACAAATTTAAAATACCTATAAGACCAAATGCTGTAGAAGCTGGGAAATAAGAATTATCCTTCACTGCTATGCAAACACAAAATGGTGCAGCCACTTTAGAAGATAGTGTGGTAGCTTCTTATAAAACCAAAATCACTTTTTCCATTTGATCCAACAAACAAACTCCTTGGTATTTACATAAATTGGGTGAAAAGTTATGTTCAAACAAGATTTTTCACATAGATATTTATAGCAGTGTTATTCATACCTGAACATGGAAGCAACTAAATGTACACTACCAAACTGAAATAAGCCAATGTAGAAATGCTACAGAGTATGTGTTTCAAACAATTTGACATTCTGGAAAAAGCACAACTATGAGACATGAGAAAGACTTCTAGTTCTCAGAGAAAATGGAATTGGGGAAGGATGAATAGGTGGAGCATAAGAGGATTTTTAGGTTCATGGAAAAATTCTGCATGATACTATAATGGTAAATATATATGTCAGCATACATTTATCAAAGTACATAGATTGTACACACTGAGAATGAACTGTAAATACAGCATGGGTGATAATGATGTGTTCAATGATATATTAACAAATCTTCCAGTCTGATATGAGATGTACACAGTACAGAAAGTTGTTTGGGAAATATACAAAAACTCCCCATGCTTTCTGTTTATTTTTTCTATGAAACTAATCTGCTCTAAAAATAATGACCATTTACAAAATTTATTTAGAAAGAAAAAACTGGGCTGGTGGAGTTGCTCAGTTGGTAGAGCACCTGCCTAGCAAGTGTGAGACCCTGTGTTCAAATCCCATTGCCAACAAAAAAATAGAATAGAGGAAGTGGCATATGGAAAAGTTTTAGAGACAAAAGTTATTCTAAACTTGCTCTGTCATCATAATTCACTTTATTTATGGAAAGTGTTCCATAAATTTGAATTAAACCTTCTCATTTAATCTAATATCTCTTAAGGATCCTGATTCCTAGCTGATATCCACATCTAAACTTTCTTGACAGAAACTCTGTAACCCTTTTCATAGCTTATTTAACTCCCCTCTACAATAAGTGTACAAGTATGTAAAAGAGCGTCTGGCACGTAATAAGCCATATAGTATTATGCTAACACTGCACATGGCCAGTCTCCCCTCCCCAGAGGGACTTAGGATGTCATGTTTCTTACTTATAATAGGTAGGGTCTTTTCCTTCTTTAAAAAGATTATATACATGTGATGAAGAGCATCTGTCAGGAGGAGGGCTTTCCCTGAAGCTTTAAAATCATATTACTGGGAAGATTTTTTTTTTCTATCTTCTTTTCGAACTCTAAGACTCTGCTGTGGTCCGAAGATTTGAAAGGAGATTAAATTCCTCACTGCCTAGTATTCTCCTCTGCCCAACTCAAAGTCTAAATTGTTCATAATGGTCTGCTCTTGTAGAAAAGAAATCACTTCATATGTTCAGATTTCATCAAGTGGATAGATGTCGTTGCTCCCAGCTGTGATTGATAGAAGCAAGAAAATAGCAGATGAAGAGAAGGGTATGAAAAGTCATAGACAAAAGGAGTCTTCATATAAAAGATCATGTGCTGGCTGTGTTCAAACCCCAGGGCAGTAATTCAGATCACAGGTGGCTGTGGGAAGATGTGGTCAAGTGAAATATGAACCTGGAAACAGAATATAGCAGAGTCAAGACAAGGGGTCAGAGCCACAGTTTCCAGCCTAGATTATACCAGGCACTGATCATATGGCTTTAAGCAAGACTTGCTAATTCCTTGCATGAGACATGTATCATGTAAACAATAAATTTCTGATAGAATTAAATTATAAATAATATATAGATGTCATTCAAAGTCTACACAAGAAAAAAAATTCATGGCAATTTATGTTCCCCTTGAATCAATTTTATCTCCCAGTGCATATAAAATTATGTTTGTACTGTACTGTAATCTATTAGGTGAGCAACAATATTAAGATGAGAAAACAATGAACACACCTTAATTTGAAAATACTTTATTGCTAAAAAAGGCTAACAATCATCTGAGCTTTTGGGAAAATGGTAGCAATAAGCTGACTTGACACAGGGTTGCTACAAGCCTTCAATTTGTAAAAACACGTTATCTATGAAGAGCAGTAACGCTAAGAACAGTAAAATGAGGTGTACCTTTTACAATTGGATTCTATTAAGTATGTATTATTGACAGGAGATATTTAGAAAAATGTAAAAATTGAAACTACTGGAGTAAAATGTTATTGACTTAGTATCTCAAAACATTCCTGTTACATATAATTATTGAAATCTTCCAATGCAAAAAGGCAAAAACAAGCACTATCCTAAATAAAACAGATAGAATGATGAACAAATTTTCATTATTTACTATTCTCTAAGATCACAAAGCAAAAATCAAAAGATACTAGTTTAAATGTCAGACTCCTAAATTCTTGTTCACTTATGACATCATAAAATATACAAACATGGTCTTGTCGCTCTCACAGGCATCTGTTATATTAAACGCCAATCAATGTAGCACTCATTGAATCAAAGTCAGTGAAAAATGCCCTTAGGTTCCGAGGTGTTTTTAAAGAAGAGTGGAATTTTGGACTAAGAGAGTGATTAGCAAGTTTCCAACATACCTATTACTAATATTTTTCTCAGTTGCATTCATTGGAGAAGGCAACAGAGAATGAAAATCACAGTTTTTCAATGATCACAATAGCAATTATAATCCAGACATAATGTTGGTATATATATATGTATATATACCAACATTAAAGCAATCAGCTATGAATCTGAATTGACAATTTTTCCTCTTCATTTTTCCTATGGACTACTGATACACGTTAGACTATTCCTACTCTATATTTTATAATATCTTCTCAGCATACCAGGTGTCAAGCATTGGCCTTCTTGTATTTGTTAATTTGACTAATAATTATAACAATATAATAAGCACCTTCAACCCACTATTTAAATATTGTAATTTCTCTACAATTACCTACATCCACCTTATTGTTGGATTGCCTTCCTCCTTCTATAGAGCTATCATTATATGTTGCATGTTTATCATTCCTTTCACTATTTTATATGTCATTTTATTACATTTATGCTTTATTTCAAAAATTATATTTTTTATGTTAGCTACTTTTACATTTATTATAATATACTCTGCAACATTTTGGGAGGTGCTTTTTCACTTAATATTTTATTATGAACTTTTTCTTTATTTTGAAAAGAGCTCATTTGTTTAGACTTACACACATTTCTTTAAGTTCCTTTAAGTTAAGCAAATCATATTCAAATTGCTGGTAAATAAGAAAAAGAAAAATTTAAAGTGGTGAGAAAAAAATACTTTACATAATGGGGAGCAATTGTAAAAAAGTCTGCTAACATTTCATCAAAAACAATGAAGGCCACAACATACAAAACTTACATTCTTAAAATGTTGAAATCTAGAATTCTCTATATAATGGCAATTTTCTTCATGAATGAGGGCACAGACCTAGACTACAAGGTATATTAAAGGTGTTCATAAGGATGAAAGGAAATGATTCCAGATAGAAGCTAATGTACAGAGAAAAGAACCAGGTGTGGTGGTGCATACTTGTTACCCCAGTTTTCAAGAGGTTGATGCAGGAGGATCAAAACTGCAAGATCATGGGCTGGCAGAACAGCTCAAGGAACAGAGCACCTGTCAAGCAGTATGAGACCTGAGTTCAAGCCCCAGGACCACCAAAATAGAAAAAAGTGTTCAAGGTCAACATAGGCTACCTAGCAAAACCATGTTCAAAAAAAGAAAATGAGAAAGAAAAGAGAAAGGAATGAAAAGAAGTAAAACGAATAAATATTTGGTAAAATATAAAGGTGTGTAATTTTTTTCTTTGTAATTTCTTAAACAACTGAATTTTTAAAATAAGGTCAAAAACATTATAAGCTGTGGTTTATATAATGTGTTGAAGTCAATGCTCTGATATCAGTGACATCAAGGATGAGTTGAGATCAAGTAAATGGGATTAACTGTTGCCGGATTATCATATTTAGGAAATGGTAGGTGAGAAGGTGGAAATAGGAAATGGAAAGTATGATGGATGAAGTAAGAAACAAGAAGTGTAAAGTGTCTGGAGAGAATGCGTAAAGGAGAAATTGTGAATAGTAAAACATAAAAAGTTGCCCTTAAATAGACTTTGAAAGTTAAATATGCATATTGTTAGAATTAGAGGAGCGTTTAAAAATAATTTTAGAAGGAATATGTGCTTAAAAGTCAACAGATGAAATAGGAAGGAATATGAAAAAAGTCAAGAGTATCAGAAAATGGAAGGGAAGCAGAAGAGTAGCAAGAAAAAAATTCAAATGAAAAGCCAATTGCCAGATTTTATACTTAAAAACAGCTCTAAAAAATTTGCTTAAGTACAAATGATCTGAAAACTCCATTTAAAAGGCAAGATAAAATTATATGCTACATAAAATGACAGACTTTAAGGGCTGATGGAGTGACTCATGTGGTAGAGCTCCTGCCTAGCAAGCATGAGGCCCTGAGTTCAAACCCCAGTACTGTCAGAAAAAAGAATATATATAATGAAATGGTAGACTTTAAATATAAAAACACAAATATTTTGAAAGTAAAAGTACTCTGAATGATACTCAATAAAAAAGCTAAGTGCCAAAATGGTTTCATGGCTACCATTCACAGCAGAAAAATAGACTTAAGGATAAAGAATATTACAATAGGACATTTCCTAATGGGAGATGGGGCATTTAATCACAAAGCTATGCCAGTCATAAATATGTATCTTTCAAAGAACAGAGCTCCTAAATTCATGAGGCAAAAAAAAAACCTAACAGCAGACAGAAAATCCTAATTATAGTTGGATATTTAGCATCCTTCTCTCAGTAATTAATAGATAAGAAGGCAAAATTAAGAAAATAGACATCAACATGACTTCATGGTTTTCCAATATCCAAATCTCACATTAAAACAGAAAAAAAATCTCAAAATCCATGGTCAAAACAGTACAAAAGTAGTTGACCATATAATCATGCAACCTTAAAATTTAATCAGGTATGAATAAACATCAACACAAGAGCATCACTGGTGTGGTGGTTTTAGGAATAAGAGGGCAGTCAGAAAGTGGTGGGGTGGCATGTGATGGATATATGTCCTAGAATATGTGGCTGGGCACTTTGAAAACAACTGGAAATCAAGAGTGTTAACCTCTTCAACATTAGATAGAACAAGAGACTTGTTCTATCTAATTGAAGAAGCTGGAGTAGTCTAATTCCCATGAACTCTCAAAACTGACCCACCTGTTTGCCACCAAGAATAAAATTGAAATCAAACTGAGTAGGAAAGAGATAACAGAGACAAAGAAGTAATTCTAGATTAGTGTTGCAAGATTTAGATTACATCCGTACTGACAAATACGATGACTACTAGTTATATGTGACCACTGATCAGTTAGAAGGGACAGGGAAACTAAGAAACTGAAACTTCATTTTTTAAATTTTGAATCATTTTAATTTATATGTAACAATCTGATGAAGCACTAACAGAGTGTCAATGCAATCATCCAAAACAAGCCTTAGAAAGTCAAACCTAACAAATGACATTATTCTTTTTGTTGTTGTTGTTCATTTATTCACATAACAAATGACATTATTCTTTATATTAGAAGATTGAATGTTTTACCCTAATATCAAAACAAAAGAGATGTCTGTTTACAGGATATTTTTCATTTGTTTTTATGCTTAAAATATGAGATACTTAAGGAGAAATCTGACAAAAGTGAAAAACCTGTGCACTAAAAACTGAATTCAGAGTTATGTCATGTTTGTAGGTTACTCAGTATTTTAAGATGGCTATTCTCCATAAATTGAATCTTAATCAAAATACTAGGAAAGTCATTTATTTATTAGAAATTGATAAACAAATTCCAAAGGTAGAGAAATTCAAACCAAATGCCTACAAGAATTTAAATTTTTTTGTTTTTAAGTTTTCTTTCAATTAATTAATAATTAATTAATTTTTACCTCACTTGGTCAAGTCTGTATGCAATAAAAGGCAGGCTTACTAAAGTTGTTTTTGTGTTTGTTTTTATTGGGTGAGTGCTGAGAGTGAAACAGAGAAGGAATATATGGACTTGCTCCTGGAATTGACAGCAGGGCTTAATTTCTTTGTCTCAGTGTTAATTATAAGAATGCTCATCTTTTAATTGCTAATTCCATGCATTTGTTTAGTTCAATTTTCAAAATTCGCTTTTACAATGAAAACATAAAATGAATGTTGTATTTATGGGAAATGTACATTGAATATTTGAGCACTATTAATAAAATGACTTACTTGACATTACATGATGTTACACACATCAACTCCCTAGTGTGTTTTCTTTCACAAGTACATACCAAAGTATTTATTGACATCACATATGCAATAAAGTTCACAAGGTATTTACCTGTCATGTGATGCAGAAGCTCCATTTTTATCCCAGGAAATAAAAGAATATGTTCCCACCAAGACTTGAACATGGTTGTTTATACCAAGTTTATCAATAATAGCCCAAACTGAAAATAACTCAAATGTATCAACAAGTCAAGATAAGATGACTGTAATATATCCATAATGTGAAACACTACTCAAAAAATTTTTTAAAATCCCACTAAGTACTATATGATTGCATTAATATGAAATTCAGATTAAGCATGGTGGCTCAGGCCCATAATCCCAGATACTTGGGAGGTAGAGAACAAATGGATTGTGTTTCAAGGTCAGGCTGAGCAAAATGTTAGCAAAACCCCTTCTCAATCAATCAGTAAGCCAGGTGTGGTGGCACATGCTTCATCTCAGCTATGCAGGATGCAGAAATAGGAGGATCAAAGTCTAGGTCAACCTTGCAAAAACACGAGACCCTATCTGGGAAATAACTAAAGCAGAAAGGGCTGGGAGAATGGCACAGGTGAAAAAATGTTTGCCTAGCAAGCACAAGGTCCTGTGTTCTAAATCACAGTACTACCAAAAAAGAAAGAAAAGAAAAAATTAAATTCAGTTAAAATTCACACAATTATGTCATCTATACTGATGAAAATCTGATTACTTGGGTGAGAAGAAGTGGGAATTGACTGTAAAGGGTATAGGGAAATATTAAATTAACAGGAATGTTCTTTCTTAATTGGGATAGTGGTAACAAGGATGTACATGAATCTATTTTATTTCATGTAAATTTTATCCTGCCACACCTGTTTATATGGCTTTTATTTAGCGGCTTTGTTGCTATCAATATTTTTGTGCAATTATCCAGGTTAGAATTTTTAAGAACTTTTTATAGAGGTATGATTCTTTCATTTAACAATGATCAACTTTAGGATACCATGCAAGTTTTCAGTTCAGTTCTAACAAGGAATGAATTAAGATGTTGATCCCCATCCTTCTCTAGCAATTGGTATTGTCAGCATTTTTAGGTTTACTAATGAAATAGTTGAAAAATTTATCTTAGCATGATTTTGATTTGCATTTCTTTGATCAGTAAAGGTGCTATTTCTAATTATTTTTATTTATATAACATTTTAATTGGCATATGTTAATTGTACGGTGGAGTTTCACTGTGACATTTCCATACATGCTTACAATGTATCTTGGTTACATTCAGCTCTACCATCATTCTCCTTCATCCCCTTCTTCCCTTATTTAAAATGATTTCAACAGGTTTCATTGTCCTATTTTCATACAAGTACGTAAACTAAATCAACCATGTTCACCTTCCTTACCCTCTCCATTCACCCTCGCAGCTCTCAATACTACCCCGTCCATAATAGGACATTCCTGTGCTTCATTTTTTAAGCATATATTCATTGTTCAAAGAGGCTTCTTCATGGTATTTCACCTGTGAAAATACTGTAATTTAATCAGATTAACCCCACTTAATGCATGTGAAATGTATTTTGATATTAATCTCTACCATTCTCTTTTCATCTATGTTAAAGTTTGTTTGTGTACATTTGTCTTCAGGGTCTATCTTCCACATTTGAGAGAAGACATGCAATCTTTGTCTTTCTGAGCTTACTTTACTTAAACATGGTGATCTCCACTCCCATCCATTTACCTGCAAATAGTATAATTTCATTCCTCTTTGTGGATGAATAATACACATTTTCTTAATCCATTCATCAGTTGTAGGGCATCTGGTTTGTTTCAATAGGTTGCCTTTTGTGAATAGTGCTGCCACAAACATAGGTGTATAAATATCTGCATTATATCCTGACTTACATTCTTTCAAGTATATGACCAGGAATGGAATGTTGGATCATACCATAGTACTGTTTTTAGTTCTTTTTGAGGAATATCCATGCTGCTTCCATACTGGTTGTACCCATTTACATTCTCACCAACAGTGTGTAAGGGTTCTTTTTCTCCCATATCCTCACCAACATTTATCATTGTATGCGTGATGATAGTCATTCTAACAGGAGTGAGATGGAATCTTCATGTAGTTTTGATTTTTCTTTACTTGATGGCCAGGGATGTTGAGAGCTTCTTCATGTTCTTATTGGTCATTTGTACTTCTTCTGTAAAATATCGCCTATATAGTTCATTTGCCCTTTTTACCATTGGACTATTGATTCTTTGGGAGTTTAGTTTTTTGATAACTTTGCAAATTCTTGTTATTATTCCCTGGTGAAATATATAGCTGGGAACAATTTTCTCCTATTTTGTCAGATTTCTCTTCAGGGTGTTTCCTTTGCAGTGCAGAAGATTTTTAGTTTGATGCAGTCCCATTTGTCAATGCTTTCTCTTAATTAGTGAGTTACTGATATTCTATTTAGAAAGTCATTATCTATGCCTATATGTTACAGAGTATTTCCTATCCTTTCCTGTAGTAATTTCTAAGTTTTAAGACTTACATTAAGTTGTTTGATCTACCTTGAATACCTATTAGTACAGAGTGAAAGACAGGGATCTAGTTTCTGTCTTATACATGTGGATATCTAGTTTACCCAGCACCATTTGCTAAAGAAGCTATTTTTTTTCTAATGCATGTTTTGGGCTTCTTTGTCAAAAATCAAATGTCTCCAGCTGTGTGAATTTATGCCTGTATCTTCTATTCAATTCCATTGGTCTTTGTGTCTGTTTTTGTGCCAGTACCATGATGTTTTTATTGCAATCACTCTGCAATATGGTTTGAAGTCAAGTACTGTGATACCTCCAGCATTGCTATTTTTGCTCAAGATAGCTTTGAATATTTGAGGTCTTTTGCGCTTCCATGTGAACATTAGGATTGATTTTCCTATCTTGGTGAAGAATGTCATTGGAATTTTGATAGGGATTGCATTGAACATATAGACTACTTTGGTAGTACAGCCATTATCATAATATTGATTCTGCTGATCCAGGAGCATGGGAGATCTTTCCATCTTTGGGTGTCTTCCTGAATTTCTTTCTTTGGTGACTTAAAGTTTTCATTGTAGATGTTTTTCCCCTCCTTCATTAAGTTTTTTCCTAGATATTTGATTTTTTGTAGTGACTATAAATGGGATTGTTTTCCTAAATTCTTTCTCAGTCTGTTCATTTTTTGTATAGAAAATCTACTGTATTTTTGAATCTAGTAGTGTTTTTTTCTAATGTGGTTGGGTGCACATGTATGTGAAGAAATGTTATTTCCTCTTGATGAATTGTTCCCTTTATTAATATGAAGAGACCCTGATTATCTTTTCTGACTGATTTTAGTTTGAAATCTCTTTTATTGGACATATCTACTCCTTATTATTTTCTGCCCTTTCACTCTAATACAATGTTTGTCCTTATCAGTGATATGCATTTCTTCTATGCAACAAATAGTTGGATCTTGTTTTTTAATCCAACTTACTGTTATCACATCTTTTGATTGGAGAAATCTAGGTCATTATCATGCAGTGTTAATATTGAAAAATATGTAATATTCCCAGTCATTTTGTTTTCTTCCTGATGTTTACTTTTCCTCTTTTTCTTATTTAAAAATCTTCTTGGTTACTGGAGTTTATTCTTTCTTGCAATTTCTTTGTTCAGTCTAATTTCTTTATTTGTAGGTTGGAGTCCTTTTAGAATTTTCTGCAGTGCTGGTTCTGTGGTATGAATTACTTTAATTTTTGTATATTGTGGATGGTTTTTATTTCTCCTTCACATAAGGAGGATTGTTTTGCTGGATAGATCAGTTTTGGTTGACAGACCAAGGACCTAAACTATATTTTTCCATGTCCTCCTTGAATTTAGAGTTTGTGTTGAGAAATCTGCTATTCTTATGGGTTTGCCTTTATATGTGATCTGTTGCTTCTCTTTTGCAGCTTTCAGTCTTGTTTCTTATTCTGTATAGTTAGTATTTTAGTAGTAATATGTCTTGTGTTTCTTTGCTGATCCTGTCTATTTTGTGTTCTGAAAGCCTGCTGCACCTGAATATCCTTCCTTTTCTTGAGATTGGGGACATTTCAGGTATTATGCTGTTGAACAAGTTATCTCTGCCTTTAGTTTGTATCTCTTCTCCTTCTTCTACACCCATGACTTAAAGATTTGGTCTTTTGATTGTGTTCCTGACCTGAAGTCTTGCATGTTCCACTCATAGTTTCTTAGAATTTTTCTTTGTCTTTGACCGATTGATCTTCCACCCCAGATACTCAGTTTTCAACCTTTTCCACTCTTGTTAGCCAGACTTTTAATTGAGATTTTCATTTGATATATTGAACTTTTCATTTCCAATGTTTCAATTTTTTAGGATTTCTATATCTTTATTGAACTATCTTTCATATCTTGCATTGTTTTCTTTATTTTATTTATCCATTTGTTTGAATTCTCTTTGAGTTCAGTTAGCTGTTTATTTGTATCCTTTTGAGCTTGCTTATACATCTTCTCTTTGAACTAATTGGTCATTCTTACTATAGTTATTTTTTAATTCATTAATTTTCTTCCTCTTCACTATTGTTTAAGTCATTAATTATGGAATTGACTTTTGAAGGAGAGCTATTACCTTGTTGTTGCATGTTTCTATGTTAAGGTTTACACATCTGGGGTCATTTTTGTTTGAATGTGTCAATTCTCTCTATCCCTTTTGTAGGGGATTTCTGAAAGATTATTTAGTACTGCGTAGTGACTGAATTGTGATGTGTTTTCTTGTCTCTATTCTGGAGGTATGTGATTCAGCAGTTGAATGTTCAGCTTCAGTTCTCAAGATGCTTAATGCCACCGGCTATTCCACACAGAGAGAGGAAGCTTTGCTGTCAACACCATCACAGTTGCTGAACTTCAGCCTTGAGCTTATTGCAATTTCTAAAGAAGATCAATTACTGTTACTGTATCTTTAGAGGTATGTTGGACCAAAGATGAATCTTTGTGATTTAGGAAGTCTGAAGTTGATAAGATTACTAATGAGAGGGAGATAGGAGGTATTACTCTAGTAATACATGAGATACATGGTTTTATATGGCAGGAAAAAAGTTGATGGCTGAGCTTAATAGGAGGGGTTAATGAGAAAGTGGATTGGAATAGTTAGAAAATATCTAGTTAATATTGTGTCAATGTAGAGAGGATAAAGAAAGATGGAGAAAATTGAGCAAACAAATAAAACAAAACAAAAAAAGATAGATGAGCTGGCAATCTATTTACCCACTGAAAGTATAGATAGTGAAAGAAGATTACTGGTGAGTATACAAAGATAGAAGAGAATACAAGTTAGAGAGCAGTTCTTATTTTAGACAGAAGGAAATATAAGTGGGGAAGGGTGATAGGAAAAGAAAGGAGAAGAAATCATTTAAGATTGAATACTGAGTGGAAGATTTTTGTGCCTCTCATATGATGACTACACAGAAAGAGAATGGGAAAGGCAAAAAGTTACTTTTTCGAATGTTATTGACCAAATACTTTTCTTTGTGAAATGTCTCTTGATATTTTTGCTCACTTTATTATTATTCCATTATAATTGTCTCACTGAATTTTGATATTTTGTATACTCTCTGTATTTGTTCATTTTTAGTTTTCAGGTTGCAATATTTATAAATTTGTAACTTATATTTCTTAAATTTCTTAATTTAAAATAGTTTGGTTTATCAAAATTTTTTTGTATATATGGATTTTTGATAGTGTTTAATATATCATTTCCTATTCCACAGTAAGAGCAATAGTGCTTATCCATAAAAAAGAAATTATATCTATCACTTCTTAAAGATAAATTTTCAATGTATTAAGAATTTGTGTCAAAACATTTTAAATTCTCTGTAGAAAATGTATATCCTATAAACTCATCAAATTGAAGATAACATTACCTCAAAATTGCAAAATTTTTTCACTAAATATTCTTCCTTAGTAACAAATCAATTGTTGCCCATATTCTATTATTTTCCATGTCATAGATCTTGTGTCTAGAAGTCACCATCTTGACCACTACATAGTAAGAATACTTGGAAATGAAGTCAGCGCAGAAGAATGGGGGCCAAGTGACAGACAACAAGGATCAACTTCAGAAAATGCTTTTTGAGAACTTTTTTTTTTTGAAGCTTGAATAACTCCAGGATTTCTAGCTGCATGAGATAATATATTTCTCATTTTGCTTAAGTCATTTGTTTGGTTTTCGTTACTTGCGACCACAGAGCTATTTTTATAAATGTTATGTTTTATTTTATGCAATATAACTTGACAAGCTATTATTTACAACATGTGGAAATAGAGAAATCTGGGGAACGGTGGAATAGAAACACCCAGCACTTTCTTGCAACTCTTCAAGTGTGTATCAAAATATAAGGTGTGTGGCTGCAGGGAGAAGTGGGTGCTATTGAAAGTAATGGGAGTGCAACAATAAACATTAGACAGAGACTTGATGAAAAACAGAAATGTTGAACTTAAGATTTGTAAAAGAAACAAACTACCCTAACTTTGAGAATAGTAGGAAAGGGAGAGAATTCCTCTTGGGGGAGCTTTAAGCAAAAGAGGATAGGAAAGCCTTTTCATAAATGCACAATCTGGAAGAAAAAAATATAGATTAAGACAGGAAATCTGTGCAGCAAACAGACACCAAGGGCCTCCATGTACTTCCTAGCTTGCTTTCTGGTGCCAGTAATGGGAAGTCATCTAAAAAGAGGTCTTAAAGTCAAACCGTTTGACCAGGCAGAGAAGAAGCCCCTACATTTTTAATATCTTCAAGCTCCAAAGGCCTCTCCCTCTCCACTGGCTAAGCAAGTAACTACCTCAACAATCAGTGTGGACCCAGCAATCTTTGTGCGACTTGGATGCAGATTAACAGATATTGATCTATGTGATGGGAAGTGCAGTTGCACTGTAAAAGGAAATGAGGAGTGCTTACATCTGGAAACTGAAGCCTGACTTTAGGAAAGAAGAAGGAAATCACCTATGTGAATTGCAGGGGGTCCTTACAGCTGGAAACTGCTGCCTTACCTCTAGAAAGAGAAATAACACTAGCCATGTGAATATGAGTGAGTAGCTGGGACACAAGCCTGTGTGGCCAGAGGACTAGCAAAAGAAAGAGTATCAAGGATTGATGAGAAAGCTGAGGAATTATTACATGTGAATATCAATAAAGGGGAAAAACCATGCCACAATTTAAAGAACTCTGGAAAACAATCAAATCTTCAACCCATAGGGTAGAAGAAGGAGCTAACATATAAACTAAAAGTTTAGAAAATCCATTCAATGAAATTATAGCACAAAATTCCCCAAATCTAAGGAAAGGAATACAACCTATCTCCACATCACATTATAGTTAAAATATCAAGACTATGGGACAAAGAATGAATATTAAAAGTAGTAAGAAATAAGTGCCAAAGGTAAACTCATCAGATTTATATAAGAAATTTTAAAAGAAACCCTAAATGCCAGGAAAGCATAAAATGTTATATTTCAAGCCCATCAGGGAAATAGCTACCAAGATCACTATATACAGAAATTCTTTCCTTTAAAATTGGATGAGAAATAAAGACATTCCAAGATAAGCACAAACTAAAGCAATTCATGACCACTAAGTTAGAATTGAAGAATAAATTTTAAGGAGTCATATACACAAATGAGGAATAATGACAGTCACAAACACAAGACCTCAAGAAAGAATAGATTTCATGAGAGGAATGGATGAAGAAATGAGAAATAGGAAAGAATCACACATGTTCAATACCATAAACCAGCAAATCTATAAGATGAATAAGAGAGAATGAAAAGAACAAAGAGTACTTAAAACAACTAGGAAAAAAAGCAAAAAAAAAAATACAGGAATTAGTACTATACATCTCAGTAACAATTCTAAATGTAAATGGTCTTAACTCACCAATTAAAATATACAGAATGGCTGATTGGATTTTAAAAAAAGATGCAACTGTTTCTTTTTTGCAAGAAGCATCCCTCTTTAGAAAACCCAACACAATTGGACTAGTGATACCCTTATCAACAAAGTAAATTTTAATCCAAAATTTGTCAGAAGAGATAAAGAAGGTCACTGCATACCAATAAAGGAAATAATCCATCAAGAAGATACAAAAATTATTTTCTATATATGCATCAAATGTTGGTGTAACCAATTTCATAAAACAAATACTATTGAACATAAAAGGACAGATAGGTAAAGATAGAATGTTAGTAAAAGATTGCAACAACCCACCATCATCAACAGATAGATGGACCAGGCAAAAAAAGTTAACAAACTTCAGAGTTGAACTGCACCATAGATCAAATGGATTTGACAGGTGTGTACAATCATTCCGTCCAACATCTGTGGAATAAACATTCTTCTCAGCCTCCCATGAAACTTTATCAAAAGTAGATAACATTTTTGGGCCCTAAAAAGTCTTAGCAAATAAGAAGTTGAAATAATTTCTGTATTGTCTCAGATTCCAATGGGATAAAACTGGAAATCAGTAGTAAAAGAAACAAGAAAAATATGAACACTTAAAAATTGAACAATATGCTTTAAAAGATCAGTGTACCATTGAATAAGTGGGAATGGATTATACCTTTCCTAGAATAAAGTAAAAATGAAAATACTACTTATCAGAGTCTGTGAGAAGCAGCAAATGCAGTTCTATGAGAAAAATTTATAGCTATAAATTTCAACATTAAGAAATCAGAGCAATATTAAATAAATATCTTAATGAAGCACAACAAGGACTGAGAAAGGCAATAAAAATCAAGTCAAAATTAGTAGATTAGAAGAAATAATAAAGATAAAAACTGAGATTGATGAAATGGAAACCAAAATATAATAAAAGAACAATGAAGCAAATAGTTGGTTCTTTGAAAAGATAAACAAAATTGAGAGACCTTGGCCAAACTAATCAAATGAAAGAACGAGAAGACATAAATCAATAAAATTATAGGTGAGAAAAAGAATATTACAATAGACACTACTGAAATCCTTAGACCATTAGGGGATATTTTGAAAAATGATACTGCAACAAACTGGGAAACCTGGAATAAATGGATACATTTCTAGACACATATGCCCTACCAAGATTGAACAAAGATGTCAAAAAGCTAAACAGAACCAGAAGCTGTTGGCTCAAGCTTGTAAACTTAGCTACTTAGGAGGCTGAGATAGGGAGGATCATGGTTCAGTACCAGTCCAAGCAAAAAAGTTTATGAGACCCTATCTAAAGCAGTAACTGAGTACAGTGGCAGGCAACAGTCATCCCAGTCTATATGGGAGGGTGATATTAGGAGGATTGCAGTTCCAGGCTAACCTGTGCAAAAAAAAAAAAAAAAACTCCAAGAACCCATTTCAATGGGAAAAAATCTGTACATGATGGTGTGTGCCTGTCATTCCCGTGACAGCTGGAAGCATGAAATAGAAGGATCATGGCCTGGCTAAAAGCAAGACTGTCGAAAATAACCAGAGCCAAAAGGAATGGAGAATGAATCAAGTGGTAAGGTGCCTGCCTAGCAAGTGGGAAGCCTTAAGCTGAAACACAGTACCATAAAAACAAATAAACAAACAAAAACCCTAAACATATGTGTACTGAGCAATGAAATTGTAGCAGTAACTGAGTCTCCCAATAAGGAAAACACCAATAATGATAAATAATCATATCAGACTTTTAAAGGACTAACACCAATATGCCTCAAGCTATTCCATAAAAGACAAAGAAGGAATACTTCCAAACTCATTGTATGAAGCCAGTTTTATCATTTTTCCATAACCAGATAAGGAAACAACAAACATGGAAACTGTAGACCAATTTTCTTGATAAGTGTACATGTAAAAATCCTCAATAAAACCTTTACAAACTGAATTCAACAATACATTAAAAATATCATATATATAATCAAGTAAGTTTCATATCAAAGGTGCAAGGATCGTTGAGGATACTCAATCAATAAATGTAATAAAGCATATTAGTTGAATTGAGGACAAAAATCATTTATTACTTCAATAGATACAAAAGACCCTGTGACAAATTTCAACACAGCTTCATGATAAAAGCCCTAAAGAAACTAGGAACAGAAGGATCATACATCAGAATAATAAAAGCTGTATATGCAAACCTATAGCCAACATCATACCAAATCGGAAAAAACTGAAACATTTTCTCTAAAATCAGGAATGAGACAAGGATGTCCAGTCACTACTTATGGTCAATATAGTACTTAAAACCATACTCATGCAATAAGGCAAAAGAATGAAATAAAAAGAATGCAACCAAGAATAAAAAAACTCAAATTATCACTATTTCATATGCTCCTACACTTAAAAGATCTTAAAGACTCCAGCAGAAGACTCTCAGATCTGATAAATAAATTCATTTCATTCATGAAAGCCTCAAAAAAAACATAGATATGAACTTAATCAGTTATTAAAGGCTTCTATAATGAAAACTACAAATCACTAAAAAGATTGTGTAAGATTTCCCATGATCATGGATTAGCAGAATTTGGGTATTTTTTTTGTTTTCGCCAATACTGGGGTTTGAATTCAGGGCCTCATTCTTGCTAAGCAGGCACTCTACAGCTTGATCACTCCACCAGCCCTCTTTTGTGTCAGGTATTTTTGAGATAGGGTCTCTCGGATTATTTGCCCAGGGCTGGCTTTGAACTCAGATCCTCCTAATCTCTGCCTCTTGACTAGCTAGGATTACAGGAGTGAGCCACCATAGCCCAACAATTAGCACAATTTTTATTATTAAAATAGGTATATTCCCAAATGTGATCCACAGATTCAGTGCAACCCCCCAAAATTCAAATAACGCTTTTCATAGACATAGAGAGAATATCCTAAAGTTCACATGGAAACACAGAAGACCCCAAAAGGCCAAGCCAATATTAAGCAGTAAGAAAAAAGCCACAGCTATCACAATATTCAATTTCAAATTTTACTGCAGAGCTATAGTCCAAAAACAGTATGGCATAATAATAGATAGATAGACACATAAAATGTTACAAAGGATCCAGAAATAAACCTGCACATAGACAGCCACCTGATTTTCAGCAAAGGTGCCAATAACATATATTGATAAAAAGCCTTTTTAACAAGTGGTGCCAAATATCTACATATAGAGGACAGAAACTAGATCCCTATCTCTCATCCTGTGCAAAAAAATCAACTCAAATAGATTAAGGACCTTAATGAAAGACCTCAAACTTTTCAACTATTAAAGGAAGAGGCAACACTTTAAGATAGAGGCACATAGGCAATGACTTTCTAAATAGGACCCTGATAGCTCAGGAAATAAGTATTGACAAATGGGTTTGCATCAAATTAAAAAGCTTCTGTATAACAAAAAAATTATAATAGACTGAAGAGACAACCTATGGGATGAAGAAAACCCTTGCCAACAATTTATCTGAGTGAAGAATAATATCCTGGATATATAAGGAATTTAATTAAACACCAAAGAATAATCAAATCAATAAGCAGACAAATGGGTGAAACAAACATTCTTCAAATAAACACATACAAATGGACAATAATCACATGAAGAAAACATTCAACAGCTTTGGCCATCAGGGAAGTACAATTCAAAACTACCTCGCCCAGTCTAAATGGCTATCATCAAAAAAAAACAAAAACCAATAAATGTTGATAAGGATGAAGGATAAAGAACCCTCATACGCTTTTAGTGGGAATTTAATTCAGTCCAGCTGCTATGGAAATCAGTAAACCAGAAACACAACTATCATATGATCCAGATATATTGCTTCTGTGTATCCAAAAGAACCAAATTCATGTACAATAATGATAGTGTATACCCATGCTTATTGAAGGACTATTCACAATAGACAAGTTATGGAATCATTCTAGGTGCACGTCAACTGATGAATTGATAAAGTGTAGTGTGTGTACACAATCACATTTTATTCAGCCATAAAAAAATTATGTCCATTGAGAGAAAATGGATGGAACTGGAGATTATAATCTTACCTGAAATAAGTCAGTCTCTCAAAGACAAGCATGTTTTCTCTCATATGTGGAACTTGGGGTGGGGAAAAAACATGAAAGTGAAAGAGAGAGACTATTAGAAATGTCACAGGTCAAAATAGGAAGAGGGAAGTGGAATATGTGGATGGAGTGAATTTGACCAAAGTACATTATAGACATATATGGAAATGTCAAAACGAAACCAAGTACTTTATACAATCAATATGTACCAATAAAAACTTGGAAATACACACTTTTACTTTTACTTTTACTTCCTCCTTCCCTCCCTCCCTTCCCTCCTTTCTTCTTTTCTTTCTCTTTTTCTTTCCTTTCTTTTCTTTTCCCTTCCTTCCTTCCCCCCTTTTCCCCACTCCTTCTTTCTTTCTCTTTCTTTCTTTCTTTTCTTTTTTTTCAGTTCTGAGGTTTGAACTCAGGGCTTGTACTTGCTGTGTACTGGAGACATGTCCACAGTCCTCTATTACTTTCTATCTTTGCTGGTTTTCACTGTCACCTTTTAGGCTAAGTATGAAGGTACTTTAATACCATATTTTATATACTAAAATATTCACATATTCCATAGTGTAATATTGTTGACTGTAGATGCTAATCATTGTTCTATGGATTTGAGGTCACTATAAAGTAGGATGATTTTCATCCTTGTGGATAGTAGTTTTAGCCTGAGATGCCTAAAGAATTTAATAAATTATATCTTAGGGAAGGACCAACCCTTTTGGAGATGATATTGTACCTCTGATGTACACATTTAATTATTCTTGGTCTGCTTTATTATTTTTTGTATTTTTCCACTTGGAATAACTGTCCTTACCCACATGTTAATTTTTAAGAGACCATGGCCTTCATTTTGATCAATTTTTACTTTTCTCACTTATTATCTTAATAAGTTATATCTTCATTTTATTCTTTAAATGTGTTCTGATTATTTCAAACATTTTATTTAAGTATAAAAAATTTACAATAGCAGAAAATACAATTTTGCGATATATATTTTATGCCTACCAATTTCATTTTTATTAACAATTTACTATATTTTTGCATAGCTCTCCTATGTTTTATCACAAAATAACTACTGAGTCTACAACTAAAATTGTATTGAGTCTACAACTAAATTTAGGAACATGTGACATCTTATTGCTATTGAGGGTTCTTATTTACATATTATCAAAATATTGCAGTGTTTGTATGCCATTTGTGAAATTTGTTATTAAGTATTATTTGGTTTTGGGTATATTGTATTATTAGTTCATTTTCCTAATATTGTTAAGTTGTTATACCACATCCCTGCTAAAATTAGTTATTAGTTTTAGAAGTTGTTTTTGGTTTTTCCCACATTTATTCTATATAAGCAACCATACCTTTTGCAAATGGTTTATACCTCCTTTTCAATCTTCACACATATATTTGTTTTGTTTGCTTTATTGAAATTATCTCCAATTCAAGACTGAATAAAAGTGACGAGATCCTTACCTTATTCCCTACTTTAGGAATAAAATGGTTCACTTTTTTATGATTAAGTATGATGTCAACTATATGTTTTACATTTATACCCTTTATCAGATTGGGAACATTCCCTGGTTTTCTAAGATCTTGTGCTATAAATGCAAGATGAAATTTTTAAAAATAAAAGTGTAAAAAAAACACTAATTTCTTTATAGCTCAACTCTTGGTTTTACTGTGAATAACTTTCATGTAGCAGTATAAATAGTAATCTAAACAGTGAACATTGATTTACCTAAAAACCAGAGAAGAGGAGAAAGCAGTGCTGATTCAAGAAATCTAAAGCTAAGGACTCATCTAGTATAACAGGGAGTCAGTCAATGTCTAGAATTCATCAATCAAGCAAGACTAATAATATATATGCATATATATTTTAAATAAATAGCTCCAAGAACTGGAGGAACTGTTGCAGGGGAGCAGTCCTAAGGAATGAGTGGCCATTATAAGCAAATCCCATATTACTTAGTGCATGTGTGTTTCAAATAAATAGTAAGAAAACAGACACCAACTCTTCTCAGTTTGTTTTGTTTGTTTTGGGTAGGATTGGGGTTTGAACTTGAATTTAGGGCTTCATTCTTGCAAGTGGCTCTACCACTTGAGCCACAGCTCCAGTACATTTTGCTCTGGTTATTTTGGAGAGGGGGGGTCTCAGAACTACTTCCATGGATGGCCTTGAACCACGATCCTCCCAATCTCAGCCCCTCAAATAGTTTGGATTACAGACATGAGCCACAGGCACCAGGCTGTTGTATGATGAATTAATTTTTCAAGCACTTTTTCTTCATCTATTAAGATATTCATATGACTTTATCCCCTGCATTTGTTAAAAATAGTGAATTTTGAATGGTTGGGTATTTTTCAGTACTGGGGATTGAAATCATGGCTCCACCATTTGATCCATGCCCCGAGTCTGCCTTTGTTGTTTTTTGAGTGTTAGAACATCTTTGAATTCTACTTAATCTTGATGGTATCTACAAGTCTTATTGTTTTCTAGTTTTTATGTGTTGTGAAGGTTGAATTTTGATATAATTCTGTTTATATTTTTCTGCTCTATTTCATGAGACAATTAATCTTTAATTTCAGTGTTTATGATACCTTTGCTAGATTTTGTTATTAAAATTATGTGGGTATCATGAAAATAGTTGGAAAGTGTTCCTTTGTCCTTTTCCTGAAAGTATTTCTTTAAAACGTTTCTTGGGTTCTGCACTGAAAGAATAGCCTGGAATGTTCTTTGTAGGAAAAGTAATAAATGAATTCAATTTCATCAAGTGTAGGAATGTCCCTTGCTCTAGATAAACCTAATTCTGTGAAGTATATTTAAGTGCATTTTGACTCCACATGTGTTCTATTTTGATCTGTGTACGTGGAATCATTCTGTAAGTTGGAACTTACAGAAATAAAGCTAAAGTAGTTAATAGGGAAATTCATATCTTTTATAATTTTATAAGATCATGTCTGGTTGTCACTTAAATTTCTGATGGGGGTTACCAGTACCTCCAAATAATCTTTCTAAATAAATATATAGATCTTAAACATCCCTAAAGCTAGTGCATCATGACCAAATATAATTAGGAATTAGGACAAGAAAGTGAATCATGTTTTGTCTCCTTAATATGCCATTTTTTTACTAGCCCTTAAAGTATATCAGTGTCATGCCTAGTTTTGAATTCTCATAATTCAAAGTTTTAAAGTATACAGAATTCCAGAAATTGAAAGACATTCTAATAGTAATCTTTTTCTTTTTCTTTTTAAGTAATATCTCTGTGTATCATGTTTTATTGATTACCCTAGAGATTGTAACATAGGCTTTTAATTTTTAACTATGCCCTTAGAATTAATATTTACAACTTCATGTAAAATGCAGAAGTCTTACAACTATATAAGTCGATTTGTCCCCACCAACACCATGAATCTTCATGCTATGTACAATAGTAGTTATGGTGTGCAGAATTACATCTAACAAATACTATAACCTACAGTATAGTTTTTTTTAGGTAGCCATACATCTTATAAAGTAACTTAGAGAAATTATTGTCTTCTGTATTTGAATTACAAATTACAATTTTCTTCATTCTTTCCAGAAAGTTCACATTATCATTTGTGTCATTTCTTTTTAGACAGAAGAAATTCTTTTAGCATTTCTTGTAATTTTCTGTCAACAAATTCTCTTTATATTCATTATCCAATTTTTTAATTTCACATCCTTCATTTGTTAATATTTTCTCTGTATAGAATTACAGGTTAACAGGTTTTAGTGTTGTGTAAAATTCTCTTATAACATTAAAGATTCTGTTCATTGTCTTCTGATACACAAAATTTCTTCAGACAAGTCAATGGATTAAATTGGTGTGCCTCTAAATATAAGATGAACATTTTTTTTCTGGTTTTTTTAAGATTATTTATTTTCAGTTTCCTAGATTGATTAAAATGTCCACACATTATAACAGTACTCACATTTGGAGTTTCTGAACTTCTCCTATCTACAAATTTATGTCCATAACCAAATTTGGAGAACTTTGGGGCATGACTTTTTCAAATGCTTTTCTGCCTTTCTCTCTTTATTCTATGTGCCCATTTAGACAGGAATATATTTTGGGTCTTTGCATATCAACTTAACAGTTACTTGAATTTTTTTTCTTTGAATCTTTATTTTTCTCTATATTCTTTGTAGTTGTGATGGTTAATCTTGACTGTCAGCAGACTGGACTGAGAGGCACCTATGAGATTAGTAAAGAACATTTCTGCATATGTCTGTTAGGGTACTTCCAGAGAGAGAATTAATTAGATCCACCTGACTGTGGGGTGGGGTCCCAGATACAACAAGATGGTGAAGGAGACAGCCACTCATGTTTGCATCTAGTCTTCCCTGCTTCCCATGCACCATGAGGTGAAGAACCTCCTCTGCCACCTGCCTCCTGCTACCATGGTGTTCTGAACAAGCATGTGAGCACAGTAATCATGGACTGAGTTCTCTGAAACCATGAGACATAGTGTATTTTTCCACCCTTAAGTTGTTCCTGTGGGACATTTTGTCATAGTGACTAGCATAATACTAGCTATTATATTATGCTCTTTGATATATAATATATTATTATACGTTACAGTGTTATATAATAATGCTGAACCATTGTTATTGATTTATCTTCAATCTCACAGGTTTTTTTTTTCTTTTTTTTTTCTTTTGTAATATCCATTTTGCCATTAAGTCCATCTCATGCATTTTAAAATTTCATCTATTATATTTTCAGTTAGAATTTGAATTTACTTCTTTTTCTTGTTTTTTTTTCTATTTGTTTCTTTTAGAACCATTTTAGTTCTGAGATTTCTTACTTTTTTAATAATCTAAAGTATGATGGTGTATGCCTGTAATCCCAACACTTGGGAGGCAGAGGCAGGAGAATCATAAGTTCAAGGTCTGTCTCAAAAAAAGCATATATATATACATATAGGGTAGAGTGACAACTGCTTTAATTATGTTCATCTCTTAATTCCAACATCTATACTGCTTCAGAGTTAATCTACATGAATCATATTTTAGAATAGGGTGTTTTCCGACCACTTTAAATGTAGAATACTTTTGGAGTATGTACTGGATATTGTGAATATTATGCCCCAGAGATTCTGTTATCCTCTCAAGAGAATTGAAAGCTGAGTGTTGAATAACTGTGTTTGTTCTAGCAAGCATTTGACCTAGCTAGGCTCAAATGCAAACTCTCTCCTCCTGCAGAGGGAAGCACAGACATATTAGCTCAGCAGCTTTATTTTTCCTTGTGCTGCAGGTACCCGCACCATTCATACAGGTTTCAGTCATCAGAAAGAAAGATGTCTGGAAAGAATTTACACATGAGAATTTATACTTGGGCTTGGAGAGTTCCTTCTATGGCTTTTTCCTTTCCTGGATTTCTACCCTCAAACGCATTGACTCCTTTGGTTGTCTTTTTTATTCTATTGCTATTGCTACATATCAAAAAGACTGGGATTTCCTATTGTGTTTTTCTACTATGCATGATACAAATTGAGGTTTTAGTAGTCTCCTATGTTTAGTGGTAGATTTGGAGGGGAAGGTTGTATGTATGTGTATGTGTGTGCATATGTGTTTGTGCAGGTTGCTCAAAGTTTATAGTTGTTTTCTGAGGGCTTGCTGGACTGATGAGATCCACTCATTCATACTCAAAAAAAAATATGCCGGTTTCAACACATTTTCACTGTGCATTTGTGTGTGTGTGTGTCTGCATGTGGGACTGGGGATCAAATCTAGGGCCTCATGCCTACATTGCTAGTGCTTTAGCACTCAGTCACACCCCCCAGCCCATGTATTTTATAATGTTCTAAAATGTTCTTTGTGCTTTGCACCAAATGGAGCCAAAAGCAAAGAGGGAAACTCTTGCCCCTCCCAAAGCTGAACCAAAGCAAAGGCTTTGAAGGCCAAGAAGGCAGTGCTTAAAGGCATCAACAGCCACAAAAAAAGGAGATGATAGGCACGTCACCCTCCTTCAGGGTGGCAAGATGCTGTGGCAATGGAGACAGCCCAGATACCCTAGGAAGAGTGCCCCCAAGAGAAACAAGCTTGACCACTATGCCATTATCAAGTTCCCCTGACCACTGAGTCAGCCATGACGAAGATAGACGACAACAACACACTTATGTTCATTGTGGATGTCAAGGCCAATAAGCACCAGATCAAACAGGCTGTGAAGAAGCTCCATGACATTGATGTGGCTAAGGTCAGCTCTCTGATCAGGCCTGATGGAGAGAAGAGGGTGTATGTCCACTGCCTCCTGATTATGATGCTTTGGATGTTGCCAACAAAACTGGAATCATCTAAATTGAGTCCAGCTGGAAAATTCTAAATGTACATATTTTTCAACATAAAAGATAAAAATGAAATGTTCTTTGTGTTTCTTTTGTTACTTTCTCCATGGCTCTCTGAATTTTACCAAACATGTGTTTTTATTAAATTTACTATCCTATCCAGTAGTCCTTGAAAATTTACACTGATATTGTTTGAATTAAGCTTTATTCTGTTTTGAGCTATGCTCTTATGCCTCTCCTCTTTTTTTATACTATGATCTTTTATTCCATTCTTATTTTTATTTTTTCTTATTGTATTTTCCTAGTTGCCATTATATTATCATTATTATACCTCATTTAAGTAGTTTAAAGTATCATTTTTATTTGCTCTCATGTAAAATGATTTATGTTACTTTGTGAAATCTCTTTGCATTGTTTTCAAGCTCTAAACTGAGAAGAGGGATAATTGTATTCTTTCTAGTCACTTTAAACTGATAACAGAAGGAAGTTGAAATACATACCACTAGAGCAATGTGCAGCCTTGGTTCCAGAGCATGGCTCTATGTCTCCTAGGGGAAATAATATCTTCTGGACCTATGTGAGGGTAGGACAGGAAGGATACCATGATATAATGGGATGGAGAAAACCAACCTTCAGATTGTTTCATAACTTCTTTGTAAACCCTATTAAATGGAGAGCACTGGAGGATTTTATTGATTCTAACAAGGCCACAGCTTTCTAAGTAAGAATTTCTCCTCATGAGGATTCCTCTGTCATAACTTCCTAGTTGCACTAATTCTACTTGATTTCCATCTGGCCATCACTAGTGAGAATACTTAGGATTTTTTATTTTATTTTCTTTCTTCTGAACTGCGTTGTGAAGTTATGGGGAATAGGTAATGGGTGTTCGTAGCTTTATTTTTTTACACTGATTTTAAGGTATGTGGCATAAGATATGGTATACAGTTGCCACTTATAATTATTTTCTTCATTTTTTTATATTTTTGTTGTTCATTTTACCAGGTATTGATGAGAGAAAGAGAGAGAATTGTGACTTTTTAATCTTTTTTTTTTTAACCATGGCTTCATGCCATGGCTTACTGATTCAAATCATATATCTAATAAAGTATTAATATCTATAATATAAAAAACACCTACAACTTAAAAGCTATAGGGAAAAAGGACTTTCATAGACATTTCTCCAAAGAAAATGTACAAAGGGTCAGTAGGTACATGAAAGTGTTCTCAGCATCAGCAGTTACCAGAGAAATGTAAATCAAAACCAGAATAAGATACCACTTTATCCCCATTAGAAGAGCTATTTAAAAAAGAAATAGCAATTGTTGGCAGCAATGTGGACAAATGGGATTTCCCATGTGTTACTAGTAGGAGTATAAAATGGCTTTGTTGCTGTGGAAGACAGTATAATGACTGCTCAAAAAGTTAAACCTAGAATTACTATATAAGTCAGCCATTCTAATTCTAGTTGTATACCCAAAATAATTGAAAGCAAGCACTCAAACTTTATTCCATCATTCATAGCAACATCATTCACAATAAGCAAAAGATGAAAAGAGCCCAAATTTCTATCAACAGATGAACAGATAAACAAAATGTGGCATTTGTTGACAAAGGAATAGTATTCAGCCTTAAAGAGGAATCAAATTCAGATAAACAATACAACATGGATAAATAATGAAAACATTGGGCCCCATGAAAGCCTGACATGAAAGGACAAACATTGCATGACTCAACTTACGTGCAGTACCTAGAACAGGAAAATCCACAAAGAGAGAAAAGTACAAAAGATGTTGCCAGGGTATGGAGGGAATGAAAAGTGGAAAATTACTATTTAATGGAAACAGAGATTTTCATTTGGGATGATGGGAAATTTCTGTGGATGATTACTGGTAATGGTTGCATAGCATTGTGAATGTAAGTAATGGCACAGCTTTATGCATGTAAAATGGTCAAAATGGAAAATTTCATGTTGCACATATTATAATACATTTAAAAATAAGAACCTGCATATTCAGTAGTTTCATAATTTATATCTTCTAAGTTGTTTCTTCCTAATTACAAAAGATACATATGTTTGTGGTATTTTGTTCAGTTAAAGAAAAGTACATTTACAATGCCCCTCTCATGCTAAATATAGAGAATATGAAGAAAAGTATGAACTGATTCTTAATCAATTCTAAAGCCCATAAAAGCAGACAGATACAAACATATACAAATGACTTCAGTACAATGGGGAAAGACATAAGACAAGGATCTGTGAGAAAAGAGAGGCACTTAACAACAATGGGAGATACTTGGATGGAAACAACTGAAAATCTAAATACCATGAATCATGGAAAACTATAAATGAAAAGTAGGAATACCCCACTTAATCCTACTTGCCACTATAGTGAAACAACAAAAAATGAAACTTCAGCTCCTTTGCATACTAGGTTCTCTCTCTCTCTCTCTCTCTCTCTCTCTCTCTCTCTCTCTCTCTCTCTCTCTCACATCTCTCTCTCTCTCTTCAGATGATAGGAGAGAGATGATAGATAGATAGATAGATAGATGACTGATAGACTATAGATAGGTGATAGATTAATGGCATTTAACTTGCAATTTTTAAAAGTTTTTTTTAATTAAAAATATGCAGGAATTTCATTATGACAATTTCTTACAT